>NC_092796.1:43145424-44405175 GCF_918797505.1 Bemisia tabaci
TATAAGCATGCGTTACTTAATGAATCTGAAGAGAACCTCATGGATCTGAAAAGTGGATTTGCAAATTAGTTTCTCCGATGTTAAGCTCTCTTAATCAAAAAACTAAGTCTAAATAAACTTAAATTTTATCTTTATTTTACAATTTTAAACATGTAAATTAAATGATAATACATAGATAAAAAGTGAAAAAAGTCAAATTTTTAGTAAGGAGGAAGATACTTGAAACTTTCCAAATGGAAACTGGCCAAAATCTGGCACAGATAAAACCTGTAGCTAAACGTTACTGATGGAAAAGTAAGCATTTGCAGACTAATTTGAAGGAAATGAATTTTGCAACTCTTGTAGAACTTCACAAATTTTTTTTAATAACGCATCATCATGTGTCGCCTTGCGTCTAAAAATTGGTGGTTCAATCTCATTGTGGAGCTTAGAAAAGTTGATGCACCCTGTCGACTTTTTCAAACTTGCAATTTACTACAAAGCAGGGGTAGTACTCTCAACACACCATTCAAGGTGCAGACCAAGAACGAAAAGATTCGAGAGCGGGACAGAGACTTAGAGCGAAACGGCATAGCACATGCAAAAATTTAATTTGGCTCCTAAGAATTGTTAATAGCCACTGAAAGTTGATTTTTCTGGTTAAGATGACTCCCAAAATCTTAAGGGGAGGGCAGAACACTGTTCTCAGGCGCAGATTTGAAAGATTGAGTTTTATTTTTCGAATTGATTTAAATCTGGAAGTTAAACAGTAAGAACAGAAGATACCCAATCAGTGAGTAAAGCAGAAAAATTCAAATCTTTGGGCGCCAATATATCGGCAACTATCGATACATATATGTATCGCTCAAAATGGTTGGTTGTTAATTAACTTATTTACTCAGCAAATTTTAAATGTCGAACTACACGCCTCTGAGGAACGTCCCTTCCGTTTCTACTGTTCTCAATCTACCTGTTAGATGGCTATTTGCTTTTCTCCTTATTTTTTCTTTTTCTGCATCTCATTCTCCATGTACTTCTCGACTTCCAGTAACTCCAAGGCGCGCTGTTTTTTCCTGCCAATTGGAGTCTTAGCGTACCATTGCATAAATGCCTCCTCCTCTTCTTTATACACAGGTTCAAAGCGTGAGAGAACATTGATGATTTCTGCATGAGTTAGCGGTTGAATCCGTAGTTGTAGCACCCGCTTACATGTCATTACCTATGTTCCAAAAAACGTTTATTCTTGATATATATGTATCATTAAAGCACAGTGAACTAATTTAATGATTGATTTTGTGAGATTAAAGGTAATCCAATCAGTTACAATATGTTTGGAAGTATTAGGCTGAATGAAAGATTTTCTAGAGGAACATCAACCAGAAGACCATCAATGGACCACTAGACAAGGTACGTATTTAAGCATTCTAATACATGTATCTTAACTAGAATTTCACGTAAAACACGATGCGCGCAACGAAAATTACTGAAACCAACTCCTAACGGAGATGTTAACATTTTTATTACACATTGGTTACGAGGAATTTGAACTGCCCGCTCACAAGAAACTCAAAGCTCTACGTGAGTCAAATCGCGCACTACAACGGTTTCAGCAAGCTTCTCAATCGAGCAATGTTCATTTCCCACCGTGTATTTTTCAAACTATAAGTAATTCGCTATAGCTGAGCCAAGTGTCAAGATTGAGGTTGCCAGATTTTTTTTATCGCGGAGACGTTCATGATAACGTTTAGCGCACGATGTGAATCACGTAGACCATTGAGTTTTCATGAGCGGGTGGTTTGAATTCACGCTCCAAGAATCATAAAATGTCTTTAGAAGGAGTTGATTTCGGTAATTTTCGTTGTGCGCATCGTGTTTTACGTGAAATTTTGGTGAAGAAACACGTATCAGAATGCTGAAATTCGTACCTTGTCTAGTGGTCCATTATGCTTTTTTGGATTTCTCCATATGCATTTTGTATTTATTAATTAAATTTCTGGGCACCGGAAATGTCTCATGCAAAAATTAGGCTCAGCAAGCAATTTTTCATGTAATATTCATACCTGAATTGATGTTTGGTTTTATAAAGCTAAGTGCGCATCGTAGTTATTTAGTTATTGTGACCACAGAAAAAAGGAGAAAGAAATCTGATTATAAGTGCTCCACTGTACGGTAAATTTTGCATTTCATTGTTAAATCAACAAGCAAAATATCTTTACCCTCCCTCACTCTCCCTTTCCACTTCAGTCCCACATTCTGTATTGAGACCTGCATATAAAGCACCTGAGACCTTGTCTCCACGGATCATTTTCCTGAGATTTGAAGGGATCGCAGATCGCAGGGTTGAATTGCAAGAAAGAAACTTTGAAAGAATTTTTGCAGTTACTGTCTCTACAGGGTGGGGCGCTCACATTCCTGCAACTAGTTTGCATGGGGAGAAAGGCAAATAAAAATTGAGTGTTCAAAAGATATTAATGGGCTTGGAGGACAAGGCGCATAAGTGCACTTTTTGCTATTTCGATAAATACGTTATTGAAGTTTCAAAATTACATGGATGCTTATGGCGGAGAGAAAATTCAGTCTGACTTTTTGATGCTTAAAAATTGCGACTTGGGAGCGAATTTAAACAAAATATGCTTTAAAACTAGTTTTACTCGAAATCATTAATACCTCAATTTTATCAAAAACTGCACACATGTGCCTTGTCCTCCAAGCCCCTCAATTGAGGTAATGATTGAAGACAATAATTAATGACTGAACAAATTGTTTGAATTAAACAAACAAGAACAATCGATTAAACAATTAAATTTCACACAATTTGCTTTCTTTTCTTCTTCCTTTCCTCGTTGATCGTGGAGCTCTATAAGGACTCTACTTGGTACTGCGATGAATATCAAGTCAATATTTTATGACACTTCATAAGTGCAACTTTTTGCTGTAACAAATTGCAAGAAAACGTCACGTGGAGACAAAGCCTACAAACTTTCTAAAAGTTTTTAGTGTAATTATTCAATTTATATCATGTTGGTTTTTATTGAGCCTGTTGTTTTGTTAAAGTATTTTCAATTTAGTTATTTATTAATCTATTTTAATCATAAATAAACTTTTATTTTTATAATTTGCTTCTTTTTTTATTCCAGCTTGCTGGGGTTAGAAGGGTTTGGTACCTCTTTAATAGCATTAATGATTGCGCCAACTGTGAATCCATCTGAAATTTTAGCCAAGGCACATGTATCAAACTGCCGGTTGACACCACTGTATTGGAATAACTGCTCCGCCCAGAGAAAACTCAAACTTGCGTAATCTGGTTTTGGTATGAGGATCATCTTATGATAAGTCTGTGCCAGCAATTTTTGATCACACTCCCATGGGCAAAATGAAGTTCCAATCAGCATTATCTGCAAGACATTTCAAAAGGTTTTTTTTATTTTTTCCCCTCTTTATTTATTTTTCTTGGGAGTATCGCGATGAACTCTCTCAAATTCTGTAAATTGAAATTATTTTTCTTTTTACAATACCTTTTATTAATTATTCCCGAAGTAATTTTACTGAAGACGAAGTCTCATGTGTGCAAATGATAAAGGCTCAGTTTTGTAAACTGATCAGACCTGTAATATTTATTTTCTGAGAGAGTTACTGTTGAACAATGCTCAAGCAGGGTGGGTATTCAGGTACAAAATAAAAAGATCACCTGATCCTCTTGGGTAATTCCTTTAACAATTTTTGGCAAGTCCTTTTTTAGTCTTTTAGGGTCTGTTTTATCAGTTTTTGGCACTTTTTTGAGGAAAGGTTTTTCGCCTCCATCCATGAATATTATTGAAGGCTGCACCAATCTTGAAAAAAAAATAAAATTGGTCAAATAAAATTCACACTTATAATAAGCTTCATTCATTGTAAATTACAACTCTGTTTCATCCATCGAAATGAAATGTGATTCAGAAGAAAATATCTTCATAGAATTTATTTACCTGCTGTATAAAGTGGGTTATTTACTTCAAATTTTGCTTGAGCTCAGTCAGAAAAAAATACTTTCTTGCCAATAACAGATATAACTGAATTACATTCAAATCAATGAAATCTTTTACGCTTTGATTTAAGTATAATTTAAGTATCTCATTTGGCAATGCAGTGCAAATACTATCCTTGCGTTTAATTTTTTCTTGAAGGTAGCTTAAAAAATAATTTATTAGCAAGTGCTTTTGTCTGAAAGACTGTAATCTAGTCTGCCCTCTAGAAATTTGTTTATAGTTTTTTTGAAATCACAAAGGAATGAAGCCTTAGTTTGATCGCTCAGAGCAACGCTTGAGAGTATCGACCTTGACCAGAAGTAGAAGTGTAAAAAGATGGCAGCTCATTTAAAAAGTCCATATCTATACAATGGTTCACAGCATTGACCAAGAAGCTGATCAGAAACTTAGTATGTTGGGAATGCAGCTTAACATTTTCAAGTCCTTTTTGATTGCAAAAATATTGTATGAAAATTAACTTTTCCTTTAAGCATCAATCGCAAAATCCTCGGTTATTTCAGTGTTATCACAGACATCATGAATATTATCCACTCATGAGTCAAAACTGGTTGAAGGAAGTAAATATGTATTACCTGGCAACTTTATTGACTAGATGAACCAACATAATTAGTCCAGATTTCCCTGGGTATTTTCCGACAATATTAGCGGGGCTCAGGTCAAAAAGTACTCCTCCAATTTCAGTACAAACGGCGTGCACCAACATTTTTTTACCACTTCCATGTGGACCAGTCAATAACAATGATCTCACCATGGGAGCTGTCTGATGAACAGTTTTGGAACCAAGTGGTAAAATACAATACTCGAGCATCACCTGAAAATAAGAATATGATCACTAAATACATTCTCAATGGTTCTTTACCGGTAGTGTGAAACCTTTCTCCAGTTCAATTTCTCTTTTCATTCATTTTGAGCAAGTATGATATATGATAGAATCAAGGAGAAGTTAAAAAAAAAAAAAAAAACTTTTACTCGCTGCAAAGTGTGGTGAGAGCTAAAATTTACAAAGAGGAGAAGAACGAGTTCAACTTTAGCACCGACCTGCCTGACATCTCCCAGAGAGGGTTGTGGGTCGTTTCCTTGTAGACGTAATTCGTAATTTGCATAAGATTTCTCTCCGCGGAAAGAAGAAAGTGGTGTCTCTGGGTACCGCTTTATAATTCCGTTCACTACCAGTTCCTCAAACAGCGAATCAAGTGTTCGGTCAGGTGTCAAGTCTTTCTCCTTCTTCTTTTTGCCCTTCTTTCCACTTCTCCTGCTTTTTTTCTTCTTGCTTGCTTTCTTCCCTTTTTTTCCTTTCTTTGCTCGATCTCGATCTAAAGCTGCCTGTAACAACTCGAGCTCGACTCTGAGTTCTTCATCCACTATCTAGAAACAAAGAATATTTGAATAGCATACAATGCTAGTATTTTGATGTGACAATCGAAGAAAGAAGAATCAATTTCTTTTATCAGTATGGACTGGCAATGATTACAGTGGCCTAGTTCATTAGTGGCATTAGCTTTTATTATAGTCGTAGTTACTTACAAAATTTGATGATTATTGAGAACCTGTTCAAAAAATTTTGAAATTTAATTCTTCAAATTTTTCCATTAATTTACTTTACACATACTTTTAACAAGCATGTAACTTCATTGAAGCACTTTTTAAAGCAATATGAACTATTTTATCCAGTCGTTGAGTCAGCACTTCCCAAGTAAAACGTTACAGCTTAACAATAAATAGTATCTAATATTGCTCACTTTTCGAATTTCTGCTTCTATCTCAGCTGTTTTTTGGGTCTTGATCATGTCCAAGTAGTATTTCTGGCTAGGATTGTCACTCTCATTTTTTTCCTTCCACTCTTCATCGTATTCAGTATTGGCAACCATTAAATCAGTTAGAAAATTTGACGGCCCCATTTTGAACCCTGGATCTTCCTCGTCATCTTGTTTCTTTTTTTTCATATCGTCTTTCTCTTTTGTGCCTTTTTTTGTTTTATCCTTTTTACCTGTACAAGCATGTAAAACATCCCTGCATTATTCCTTGATTTTATTATTGCTTGAAATACTGAAGAAAAATGATGAGGAGGCTATAAATAATTTCTGCTGATCATGAGCTGTATTTTATAATTTTAGTTTAAAAAGTCTGCTGTCGGAAATTCAAGGCTTCTTTATTTTCTCCTCTTCTATCCTCAAGTTCTTGCATCATAGTCTGCTGTTCCAGCGCAAGTAAGTGAGTGAAATCAGCATCCAAATCTGCAAATGACAGTACAAGGCACCAAAGCAGGCTCTACTGCAGAGAGGAGAGAGTCCTGCTTCCTACGTCACATCAAAACCACTCTTGATTTGCCATTTACTAATATTAATCCTGACTTTTCTGACTCTCTTGAGATGGAGCAGACTATCGCTGTGAAAACTTAAATTTTAATTTAATTAGTCTCACAAGATGTTAATAAATCACCTGTTTCAATTTTTAGATCGAATCAGGTATCTAATTTTGAGTAAAAAAATGACAATATTAAAAAGTTTGCAAGTATTAAAAATTGAAATCAAATGGAAGATTGAAGACCTTTGCTGTCCTTGGAGGATGGTGTGGTGGCTTTGCTGATTTCACTGTCTGCTCCTTGCCTGCTGAATATGAGGGCGGACCCTCCTGATTCCTCACTGGGCAAATCGGGGAATTTCCCCGTTTGTGCTTTGTAACTCATGTACCAACTTCTCACCTGGTCTTTGATGTCTTCCATCATTTTACCAGCTTTTTGTTTCCTTACCTACGAAAAAATTAAGATGATTTTTAAATGTTAAATCTGTTCGAATCTGTGCTACTTGAGCAAAGAACATTTTTTTATACAAAACAGAACATTTCGTATATTTTTATGTACACCAGTTTGCAGAAAACCATACAAAAATTAAAAATACAGGCATCTCTTGTTTTCACAATTACGAACCTCCGTGTCGACATATATTTTCTTACAACAAATGGAACGAACAGCTCTTTATTCGTCGAATTCCTCATTGTTTGAAATATTCATTAAAAATTTCATCCAAAAATGTTGGCTTTCTTCTATTAAGAAACTAATGTAGCTAAGAGCGAAAATTTTGACACTTTAAAATCGAGAGATTCATTATATTTATTCGTACGAGATATGGTTACCAAATTTTTTTCTCGAACTAAAGCCTCTTGGTACTCTTCTTCATGCTTTTCCTGAACTTTCCGACGGAGTTTTTTCACCTCTTCTGCGTGGTCTCTTTGCTCTGTGTCTGTATGGCTGGGCTGTAGCATACCTTTGAGAAAAAATTTAGTCATTAGAATATTTTTGCTTCCCATTACCCATTCATTATTTATTATTATTATTATTCACTTATTATTTAATATACTTATATCAATTTTATTGCAGTAAATTTCAATTTCAGCTAGGCGCCCTTCAATTTGTTGATCGGCAGCACATACAACGCCGTGACGCAGTCGCATTAATTTTATAATGTAATCGCAATTTATCGCAAACTTCTAGCGTATGAATCATTATTTTTTACTTGAGAGTGTCACAACAACTGCATTTTTTATAGAATTTACTTTTTGAAAAGGAAACAAAATTCAAAATTTGCATATCTACTTTGATATTTCAAAAAATGAATGTTGTGTGAAATTTTTGCACAACATTGTTTGACAGGCCAAAAAAAATTTAATGGATTTTCAAAAGAAAATTGTAATTTTATTTCCTTTAAAATAAATTGAATACCTGGGGAAGTCGATACTGTTATAATCTGAGGTAGGTTTTTTTAAACTTTCACTCGCAGTATACCTACTTCTCTAGATGCATGTTCAATCTTTCAGGTATGAAACGATTTGACAAAAGAGGATGAAATATGTTTTCCGCGTGAGTTTTTCGTTTTTCTTTAAACCCTGCAGAAGTTACACCAACGCCGCCCGGGAAATAATCAACTTATTTTCATAATAGCTAAGGAAATCATTTTTCCATTAATGAATCCTGGGTCATAAAATGTGATGAGCTCCTCTAAAATTACACATGGTGCGTTGCACATAGCACAAGGTAGTTAAAGCAAAACTTAATTATGCTCTTGAAGTCCTTATGGAAATTTATCTAATATTTAAGGAACATACTCTCACCTATAAGCAGCATTTCTTCTACAACTCTCTTTCTAATTTTTCTTCTCGTGATGAATCCTCGCCATACTCGTTGAATTTTCAAAGCGGACTGTCTTCCACTTTCTGATTTTTCACTTTCGGATTCAGGTTTTACAATTTCTTTCATTTGTCTTATCTCTTTCATGAATTGGGCTCGCAACCTCCCTTGTCTGGCCCGCTCATGAATCTGGATGAGTCTGATTGCTTCAAGCTCTGTCATGACAAGTCCTCTAGGCATTTCATCATCAAAACCCAGTTGTCGCAATGTGTCCTCTATCATCTTCTTCCGTTCATAAATTTCTGTCGCTCGCTCACGTTTGTAGTAAGCTGGAACATTCACCTCCACCTCTTGTGGTAGGATACGCATATTGGATAAAATATCGTCAAAATAGTTGAATTCAGAAATGTCCAAATTGACCAGCTCGTGCTTCAGCTCAATGAATCTTCCAATAGTCGCGTCAAGAATTCGCCTGATCAGTAATCTTTTTTGAGGTTGCACTATTTGATCATAGCATTGGTCCAGTTTATTTATGCAAATTATGTATTTTGCGTACATACCACACACAACATTGTGAGCCAATACTTTATCTTTTGTTGGTTTGGAACTTTGTTCTTCCACATCAATTTTGGTCACCTCCTCCAAAATTTCTTGAGCCTCACTCCATAAAATATTGTAAGTTTCATGCGACATCTTTGAGCTTTTCGGAATAAATCGCTCCTTTATACAAAAGTCTGAACCATGTTATTTCTATCTCAAACCTCATTTTGTATCAAACCACTGAATGAATTGTGATCAGATTATCCTGCAAGTAATATTCCATGGCAACCTTCCAAACAGTCAACAGTGATTCTTCAAAATATCTTCAAAATATCTTCAAAATAAAGGGTGAATCTTTCACTTCTCAAATTCAAGGTTGTTTAAGTCTTTAAAGAATAAAAAAAATTACATCCAAAGAAATTTAAAGATTAAACCGTTTATTACAGAAGGAGAAATATTATCTGTAACACCATTTCTCTTGTTTTGCGCTCGCGTGAGGCAACGCGTGAGGCGTTTCCCGCAATTTCAAATTGCCGCCATCGAAGTATTTTAATCTGATTGGTTAACAACCTTACTGCTGTCAAACTGGACATAATTTTCCAAAAATAATTTCTTGGAGAATAAATCCTGAATATGGCCGTATTCACTAATTTTATCCAACACAATCCATCATTTTTGAAATTTTTGAAGCTATGAATACCAACGCACAGTACATGAAAGTTTTTGTTTGATTTGTCTTCCCTCCAAAAATTTTTCTGCCTACACAGCGGCAACAGTGCAGACCAAAAGCGGACGTAAACAAAAGAGATTCCCACGGTGACTCACGTCCATGTCCGGAATTTCGGTTATTCATCTCTTTTTTCCGGCTTTGTTTTCCTGATTCGCTGTGGCAATATACTGAGAATCAATTTGCACAACTTGTGGATATTTTATCACAATTTACTCTGTCGCAATTCCTCCAAGTAATCTGCCCCTCCTCGCTGGTGTTCTCTGGTTTCAAGGATCCGTTTTAAGGTACATATTAATTCTCCTATCGGTGTATTTTGTGAATATCTAGGTTTTATGCATGTGACTTAGTTTCTTACTTATAATTAAATTTCTCTGTGAATGCACCAGGTTTGGAAATTCTTCGGGTATGACTGTTGAGACAATCTGGCGATAGGTTGACGTAACGTAACCAATACGTAACACATGTCATCACCCAACAACTACAAACATATCTTAAGTGACCAAATATAATGAACATCAAATAGCAAATTGTTGACTTTAAGAATGGAGAGGCCGTAACTACTCAGTTTTGTTGAGTTAAATCAGTGGATACTTCCTGAAAATTACATTCATCTTTGGGTTATCGGAGCGTCTATGAGTGAGATAGTTGCTGCGTCAACCAAATAGAGTGGCCCTCGATGGGCTAAAGTTGCATGAGCGGCGAGTTTGAATCACAGAGGAGTAATGACTTTCGGAACGCAAGTCCATTTCCCCAATTATCAGTGGATGTCATTCTTGGACGAAGTAGTCGGTTTTCTGAAGTGAAATTTTATCCTCTTTGGGAAGGGCTCTTATGAATTTTTCCATGAAGTCAATCCCTGAAAAGCTATGAGAACAATAAGCGCATGTGTCATGCGCTCTCCCATAAAGACACTTGTTTAACTGCGGTGGAAATTCATCCACTAGCGTTACGTTACAGAAATGTATTCATGCGGCCTCTCCATTTTCGTTGACAACGAGACAATCTGTGTCGTAAATTGAGGCATTATTTGCAAAGTGAGCCCTTTTTGTGAAGAATTTGATCGTTCTACATTTCCACCAGAAGAAAAAGTGCCCCAAAATTGGTCTTGATCCAATAACTCTTCAAGAAAACCCAGGGGATAATGTGGGCTGCAAAAAAGAGAAATTAATGTGCTTGGAGACAGCTTGCAGTGCAACAACGACTGTCAGCGGCCCATACTTAACATTGCGAAATGGGCTGAATGGTTTCAGAGTAAGGTGCTGCTCTCGCTAGCCTTGTATTGGGGTTGAAGGCTCTCGAACACCTCACCTCATTAGTTAAATTGTTATCTACATTCTGTATCCTCTTTTCCTTTTATTTTCCTTTTCCCCTTAAGGTGATTCGTCAAGCTCAAAAGAAGTGGTCGAACTGGCATGCGATATATCGCATCTTTTAGGTCAAAAATCTCGGCAGATTTTGAATTTTCAGTAAAGAAAAGGACGATAGCCCCTGCGCATGAGCCTAAAGAATCATTCTAAACCTTAAAATCGGCAAAATTCAGAGAAATGAAAGCAGGATAGTGTTTGGAAAAAAACCTCGCATTCGATTCAGCTATCGATTTCGGTATCGAATGCGAGGTTTTTTTCCAAACACTATCCTGTTTTCATTTCTCTGAATTTTGCCGATTTTTGGGTTTAGAATGATTCTTCAGGCTCATGCGCAGGGGCTATTGTCCTTTTTTTTGCTGAAAATTCAAAATCTGCCGAGATTTTTTACCTAAAAGATGCGATGTATCGCATGCGAGTTCGACCACGTCACTTGAGCTTGACGAATCACCTTAACTCTCTATTCCTTTTATCTCCTGTATTGGCCATTATTTCTATCCTCTTTCCAGAAAATTCCACCAAGTATTCAGTTTTCCGAAGAGGAGGTTTCATTCTAAGAATTTCATATCATCCTCCGAAAATGGATCTGTCATTTTTAGAAAGTGGAGGTATGAACCATTCTATCTGATGTCTTTTGTCATATTTACATGTTTGAGTCAAAGAACTTCGGGTGGTTTTTTTAATTTTGTTATCCGAGGGAGTTCGTCTAGCATTCAGAATTGAGTGTGTCAGTAAAATAAAATACATAGGTATCTCCTTTGCAGCGTTTGGAAAATAGCCCAAATGTTTAAATTTTTTAAAGGAAAACAAAAGTTATTGTAGTTGATTTTCATAGGATATTCTGTTTACTAGAATAAAGAAAAACTAGTTGAAATTCCAAGGTATAATTTTCAATAGTTCTCCTTTGAAAATTTTAAATATTATAAGACATCTGCAACACTCCAAATAGAGGTATGTATTTTTCACTTTCAAAATTTAAATGGTTTCTTCAGCTTCCTTCCAAAAGTTCTGTAGAAAAACGTGCATCAGTTCGTTCATTTCTAAAATTTTTTTATCTTTAATACAGGGGGGGGGGGGGGGGGATTATTGAGTACCAATTTCATGGTAACATTCAGTAAATACATTTCCTGGAACAATAATCAAACTTTTCGTTACTTATCATAGATTTATGTTTTCAAAAGAAGACCTCTTCTGCACCCAACGCCTTATATTTAAGCAGGAGAGGATCATTCTGCCGGAACAGCATTTTATTTTCCCAGAAAATTGTACAATGAAAAGTTACTGCAGTCATTGTTACTCACCAACTTTGCTCATTCCGTTTTAGATTCCGCGGTCAGAGACTTAAGGAAAATGGATCAGTATCAAAACAGACAAGATATGGTGACTATTCCTCTGGATACTGTGGAATCGGTGAGTAGAAATTTCGTTAACTCAAACTAAGTAACTATTAGACATTTGCCAAACAGTGAGTCAGTTAGACATAAGGAGGAATTGATTTGCAATCGGTGCCTCTAATTTTTAAAGGTCAAGAAAATATATGAGCATAAGTACAAGATGTATTTTCTTTGAGGTAACAGTTGGAACATGCTGCAGAAGATTTGTTACCAGAGTCCTTGCCAAATGAGGTTACGCACCTTTAGAGTGTGACAAAAAGATCTGCCATCCTGATTCTCGTATTACTTTCAATCATAAACTGAAGACATCTGATCTTCTGTCGCAAAAAGTGCACAAACTTATTTGGCGCAGCCTCTAGTGCCACTTTTGTATCATCAACGAGAGACCAAATAAGAGCTGTCAAGAAAAGTAAGATTAGACGCCCTGTCATAATTTTGGAACCTGCCGAGAGCACACTCTAATTACTGCACATCAAATTGTTGAGATAGCTTTACCACATTATTCAAAAAAATTTCTCAATGAAACAAGCGTTTCCTTCTAACAACATTAGGAGTATTCTGCTCTACTACAAAACATTTAAGATTGCTGAAATGTGATCACTATAATCCCGAAAAAATTACTTTCAACAAGAAGATGAAGCTCATTGTATCAAGGATAGCGGAAACTCATTTAAATAATTCTCCAAGTTTTGCAGAACTGTCATTCAAGTTTCACAAAATATTTATTCTTATATGTGTGTTGAGAAGCGACTTTATGAGTGACTTCCCCTATTCCTGACTGACAAAACATTTACTCAAGTAATGTTCTTTTCATGAATGCTGGATGCCTGACACAGCAACTGAATGATAATTTACTGACAGAGATAGCTATTTGGCACTTTCGTCACTTATCTGATAAGAACGTTGCTCGTTGAGTCATGCCCTCTCAAGGAAGTAATCCTTGAGATGGGCACATGGGTCTGAGTCAGTATTCCGTGTCTTTTTACTCACATCATGGGTGCTTCTAGTATTAGGATGTCAGAAATTGGTCTTCAGCCAAATTCAGAAAATGAATCCCTTTTTGAAGGAGTGGTAATGTGTCTTTTTTTTTTAGTTCCTTTAAAATAATTTTTTTTTTTTTTTTTAAACTGGAATCAATTTATTTCTGCTGTCATTTTTTAATGGGGGAAACATCCATGCCCCAGCAACTTTTTGCCCTCTTTATCTAAATAAAAGAACTGAACTGTTTGCACCTTATCATTCAGGAAAGTGGGAAGTGTTTTTCATCAAAGTCTCAAAATCTGACTTTTCTTACCCAGCTTGATAAAAATGGTTTCACTGTAATTTTCAACTTTGTGGCTAGAGGATTAGAATCTTTGAAATACTGCTATTCACTTTCTTGTTTTCTAAGTTAAGACATCTGTACACTCTCTCTATCCTAAGTTTTTATTTAAACTGTGTCCTTCATCGTATGATTCCTTGTTATAACGCATATATGTTACATTAAAATCCTAGAATACAGGCCAGTTGTGATGAGTACAGGTAAAAGCTCATTTTCAAAATTATTTAGGGGTGTACCCAAAAGGCATTGAGCAAATCGTCTTTTGACTAGCTGCATTGCGAATTACTCATATTTTGGGTTTGAGCTGTAAAATGTAGATATAATTGCCTTTTTTACATCATCCATCTAGTTTGATTATGATAATTTTGTTTCTGCAATGAATAAAACTGAAGCTAATAATTGCACTTGCTAAGGTTAGCAGATTAGCTTCTATTAACCGGCTGAAGATAAAATTTCAAAAATAAATCTGAAACATACTGGACATTTTATTAAGACATAAGGTGCTACAATGTATGGGTTCATGAAAAACCAGCTGCCAAGTATACTGTCACAGAATAAATAAATTAGTTTGTTGGATTCAGTGAATGTAATTAAAGCAAGCTGACAGAAGTTATCGCATTTGTAGGTATCTTATATTTTGTGGTTTGAAATATTTTTTAATTTTGTTTAAAGTGAGGGCATGGAACTAATTTTAATTTTCTTATTTTTGTTTTTTGTTTGTCTAGCATTGGCAGATGGTCTTCAGCAAGGTAATTAATACATGAATTTTCTCTTCAATCTTAATATTGCTTTTGATCATTCCTGAAGATCTGAGAATTGTTCAAGAAATGTTTTCCGGAATAATCCTAGTAGATTCCCAAATGGGCAAAAAGTATTTAATATTAAAAAATTGTTTTAACAATTGAGGATTGGTTTGAAGTGGATTCAAAAATGGAATATTTTGAAACTAAACTGCAAACCTTTAAAAGTAATAGAAATTTTTTTTAATAGTCTTAGACAAAAGCAAGTTGTAGCACGCTGAAAATATGGATGGTTCCACCACTCCTTAATTGATAGTAAAGTATGCAGTTGCGATACCTTCCTACTGTATATAGTGTGAAATTTTCAGTAATTTTGAAAAAAAAAACCTTGTCTGATATCGAATTGAATGAAGTTAAACATTAGTTTCTCCTTTTTTCTGTATACCTCCAGGGAATGAATAGAATGAAATGTAGTTGCAGCAGCATAATTCTAGGTCTTATTCTTAAGTCAAATTTTTTCTGTCCCTTTGCAGTAGATCATAATGCAACTGAAATGATGTTTCTATCCGGTTTGTTTGATTTTTTATTTGCTTTTTTTAAACAGTATGATCGAAAGGGAGATGGCCACATACCTTTGAAAGAATTGAAAGATACGCTGGTCAGAGAAACCAGTCATGAATTGCCAGAACATGCAGTCAGGAAAATAATAGCAAAAGCAGATTTGAACCAAGATGGCTACATCCAATTCCCAGAGTTCCTCAGTTTAGTTGAATCCAAAGAGGGCCGCATTGTCATGGATTCTGTATTCAGAAGATACGTGAAGTCCACTATACCCCCCAGAAAATCTCGCAAAACAAGGCATGATTTGACCGATGGAGAATATGAAGATGAATATACGTGTAATCCACCTGCTGTTTGTATGCTTATTGTTAGCATAATTGAGGTAAGATTTTAATTTTTAAGATTCCTGATTCCTAAAAACCCTATTCCAGTCCTCAACTGTTCATGATCAAAAGTAAAGAATGTATGGAAGTCACATCCCATAACTCTTACAAGAGTCTGAGAATTGCACAAAGTACAAAATTCTATTGTTATTAGTGGAGGAAAAAGATTCTCATTTACCAGATGCCTGGATAATCTAGCCCTACCGACAGTAAAAGTGCCAGACCACATATCTTGGTTAACATCTTTGCAGACTTCCTGTTATACTTTATTTTTTAAATGGAAAATTCTTTAAAGTCTCTGCAGTTTATCTTCTCTGAGAGAAGAAAACTCTCTTTGGAGATTTTTGAATACTGCAAACAAGATACTAGGTTTTGTAGTTTCACTATAGGTATTTAAATAACAAAATAATTCAAGTGGAATACTAACTGATCCAAAAACAGCTTGAAATATTAATAACCCAAGTGAAATCATATTGAATGGAGGTTTGCAACACAAGAAATAGTTACGGGGTAAAATCGTTAGAGGCTGAAAGAAGTGGATGAAAATGCACACTTGTTGCGTTTAAGAACACAAAATTGCGTTCATCTTATTTTTTGACGCACTAGAGAATGTCCTTTATAAATACTTAAGTTTGGATTATCCAACTTAATTCAATGAAAATCCTACCCTTGAAAATTTGCCACCACGACCCGTGGTCTCCTCTTTTGTAGATAGTCCCATACTTCATCAGTCAGTTTTTTTATTAGAGATCTTAGTGCGGTGAATTCACCCCAATCGGATTATTTTCAGCTCTGATGCAGCTGTTTTTGTTGGAGAAGAATCTTTTAAATCAGCCAAGTCTTTTTTATGGTCTGTTTTCTAGATTTTAATATTCCTGTGGAATGTTGTGTCAACAAGTCATAACCAGTTTCTTGGACCTGTGGCTAGAAACTTAATTTACGATCCACACAAGAGGGATGAAATCTGGAGGTACCTCTCCTACATGTTTGTTCATATTGGGTAAGTAAACATATCACAAAATTTCTGCCGTGACGAAAATGTTTGAATACATGTATGTGTATGGTGCTCATATTTATGCAAGATTTTTTGTTTGGGCAGGGTCTAGATTTAAAAGATGCCTTGTCAGTTAGAGATTTAAAGAGGCAGGTAAGCCGAGGAAGGATTGACTCGCAAAATTTTCTGTTTAGGTGTACTTTTTAGCACAAGAGAAACAAAAAGTTTCGGAATTTTTTAAGATAATCATCCTCATAGAGAAGTAAAGCTTGCCTTTGTGTAGATGTTTCAAACGCATTTAAATGGAGCAGCTCAGTTAGGCTCACGAATGTAGTAAGTTACATTACATCAACAAAATGAAAGCGGTAATGCTGAGTTCAGGACTGTATTGTCCAACCTCAAATATTTTGCTGATCGTTGACAGACAGTTACGCCGCCATGTGTTCTGTCACGATGAAATTTGCCGGTATTTTGCTCATGTGATGTAACCTACCATATTTGCACAGGCATAACTCAAACCCATTTCACGACTACCAGAACTTTTTGCACTTCAGAAAAAATTTTCTCCTGTCATACAAAGATAATGCTTGGATGAAAAGGAAGAAAATAATTATCATCTCAGTTTTATACAATATTTTGATTGACGAAAATTAACGATATTTCAAATAACTGACCAAGCTGACTGATTGTTTGTTACCTTCAAGAACCAAAATTAAAAAGCAGCGCTGAACACAATCATGAATGGAATCAACGGTCAAAAACTGACAAACTTAAAATCGAATTTTGGAAAAATGAAAAATTGCATCATTTTGATTGTATTATTTTAAAACGAGCACCAGCATATCATTTTTCCTCCTCTCTCTCTCTGCTTTAGACACGTTCATCTGATAGTCAACTTGCTGGTGCAAATATTGGTTGGAGTTCCTCTAGAGATGGTACATAAATGGTGGCGAGTTCTTTCAATCTATCTAGCCGGAGTAATTGCCGGCTCGCTGGGAACGTCAATTGCAGATCCGTCTGTGTTTCTGGCTGGAGCATCTGGAGGTGTCTATGCAATTATCGCTGCTCATGTTTCTACCATTATTTTGGTAAATATTACAATTTCTAGTTTTGACTTTCCTCTGATGCATGAGAAAGCAAAGTAAAGAAACTAACATTGTTTGAAGCAGTCAAGCGATCTGTAGAGTCTTCCAATTTTAAGTATTCGGGCTCATTTTTTTTTTTTTTTTTTTTTTTTTTAAGAAAATAAAAATTTCTCTGCCATAATGAAAATATTTTGTGACGTTATTCCATTGTATGAAGTTATTACTTTCCCCAAAGATTTTCTTTGCCCCAAGACATCTGGTCTAGCCTGAGCTTTTAGGTAATATGAAGTATTGACGGCTGAAGATGAAAAATGCGAATCTAAGATTTCGATGTTTTAAGTCTCCACTCGTGTTTTTTTAAAACAGCCTACTAATAGTTTCCATTCAAATTTTCTGTAAAGTTTCTTTACTCAATCTAAAAAAATCATACAAAATTACAAGGAAAAGTTTTTAGTAGGTTTCCTTGCCGAAAATGAACATAATTGAGGATTTTTAAATGTTGTAAGTGAGATGTAGATTTTGTACTGAGCCATCGATAGACTGAGATCTTTTTTTTCCCCTGCATGGTTCTTTTTTGGCTTTTAGAGATTGGTTTTCACCAGCTCAAAGATTACTGGAATAATAATGATAATATTTGGACATTCATCCCAGATGTCGAATTCACTGATACATCTTATAATTGTTCGAAGAATCTCCTTTCAGCTGTCATGCATTCATTTTTTCCAGTCAAGAGCTTTTATACCTTATACAAGTTAAATTTTTAATACTTACTTATTTACTTCAGAACTGGTCTGAAATGGAGCAACCTGGTTTACAATTATTAATCTTCATCATCATTGGTGTGGTTGACATTGGAACTGCCGTTTACAATAGGCACACTGGAGCTCCACAAAGTCAAGTAAGTCATTTTTTTCTGTATAGTATAGTTCTAGTCCTTAGGGACACAAAAGGCTCTTAACCCTCTCATTTTCCAATTGATCATCTCACTTTGAAAACCTTCTCCCAATCGGCTTAGCATGCTGATTTTAAGGAAATGTTTTCTCGATCTGCAGTTGGCTTCAGCCAACAAAATTCGGGTCCTGTAATTCTTCCCATTTTCTGAATTATTTAGCAATAGGAAAAATCATGGCTAATTACTAATATGTGTTTTAGAACCCATCTCTGCATGCAATTTTTGTGATATGTAGCTCAACGGCCAAGGATTGCGCGATTTCTAACTACATAAGCAGTGATGGAAGTGCCAATGCGAGTGGCCGAAAATCGCTTTGGCAAAACTGTTTCTAAATTGTGTCGCTCATAAATTCATAATTAAAGATAAGCTAGAGTTTCCATGTTGTCGGCGGTTTGTAACTGCACAATGCTATGCACACTAGACATTTTTATTCACTTGCAGCGATAAGCTCACAGTCTAGTACAATAATTTTCTTTGAATTAGATGCAATAGAAAGAGTGCCTCAGCAGAAAAATGGATCAGGTGATTCATTCTTTTGTTGCCCGGGCCCTATTTCTGTCATAGGTGATTTAACAAAAATCATCTCACAAGATTGCTTGCTTATAGGTGCTGCACCCCCTAATTTTACCTTTGTCTTCAAAAAGGCAACTCACGAGACTTAGGGATCACACTGGGGAGAGTTTTTCCTATTCTCTAAAATGTTATTCCTGTAATGATCCGGTGTTAACTGGCAAAACATCTCGCTTTCCTCCTTTTTATCAACTTTGTCCCCGCAGTCACTATTTGTCTTTTGTGTGATAACCATTCTTTATTCGGTCATAATAAGTAAGTTGTTAGAATTCTATTGTTTCTCAAGTAGTTCTAATTGGGGCTTTTTTATTTTCAGCAAATCGGTTACGCTGCTCATTTAGCCGGTGCGCTCGCTGGTCTGTTGGTGGGTGTCTTCATGCTGCGTAATTTAGAAGTTAGGTCGTGGGAAAAGAAGCTATGGTGGATTGCACTTTTCATCTATGTGGCACTCATGTTTGTTGCTATAGTATGGAACATTGCATATCCTAGCTATTTTCCTCCTCCATACAAGTATTAAGGATCCTTTTATGTCAAGGAGCCTACTTTATGATATCAGTATTGAAATGCATTGCAGCTAAGTGAGCTTATCTTTAATTTTTGTCAAAACTCTCTGGCCAAATATTGGTTTTTAGATTTTTTACGCATAATTTTTGTTTTAAAGCAAGACTGAAGCCAATACTTTGTTTGAAATATTTTCATGATTTGACTAAAATAGCTGGAAGAAAAAAGTTGGTCCTCTTACTGTATCACCAATTTAGTTTTTTTAACACAAGTACCTCGTATATCACTTCCAGTTTCCTAACAGGACTTAAAAGTGTAATTGAGTGTAAACGGTTACCTTGATCGTGAAATCGTCATTGAATCCGACAAACTTTTCCAAGACATTCTTCTCACAGTTTCATGCTGACTTTAACATCTCTTTTCTGCCCCCCCCCCCCCCCCCATGCATTGAACATCCTTGGCATTTTTTAAGAACTTTGAAATCTCCAATCTTGTTTTATAAAATATGTTGTTGTCTTTTTGACAAGATTCAAAATCTTGTCAAACGTCAGAGGGTTGAAAGGAAAGGACATTTACAGTAAGGGTTGATTGCAAGCTTGTCTGGAAATTTCCATAGTTTTCAAGGACAGACTTGCCTAGTTTGATGAAGTCCATGCACTAAAGGGCCCTCTCTCCCTTTTTGTTGCAAAACATGTATTTATTTTGATTTTTATCTAGAGCTTACAGCTGCCTTCTACAGTGTGTAAGTAAAATTTGTTTATATCTAAAGTTTAAACTCGTTAGAAAAGAAAATGTACACTCTATTTAAACTATTATGTTATTAGAATATAGAACGAGCTGTGCTTGCTCATTGGTTGTACTTTTTGTATAACTAATCATAACCAGTAGAACTATTGGTCAACTTGGGATTGTTGTCATTACGACAACTGCATAATTTTTATGTAATTATTTATTTTGTTTATTTATTCATTTTTTTATATTGATTTTCCTCTTTGACTAATTTAAAATACTTTTTTTTTGCGTGTTCACTCGTCCATTTCCTACTTAAGTATTCGTTTTGTACTGATGAGATAGCGTTTTTTTACGTAATAGGTTCACCAACTTAATTTAGTTTCATTATTTACAATTTTCTTACAACTTCTTCTGTTCCTACTTTCAATAGTCAAAAATATTCGTTTTTTACTAGCATGATAGAAATATGAATGGCTAAGGAATATTTGGCCTGTAAAATTATTATCACTTGGTCGGAGCAAAATAATTTTAATGTTTAACCCATATTCATTGGAAAGCCTAGAGCTAAAAAATACTTGCAACTTTTGCTAGAAGTCAATGAGTAGTACCCAAAATGGACGTATTTCTGTCAAACGGAACTATAGACTTGTAGGAGAGATGGAGTGTGCTCTAGAGAGCTGCGTAAGAAACAGTGTAAAAGTGGACATGATTCCCTTCGATATTTTACGTTCTGTCAAACGGAACTATGTGCCAACTGAATGCGGCACTCATGACTACTCATGAACGGTGGGCATGTGACTAGAGCGTTGCAGACAGAGCTCATGAGTTAAAGATGCCCACAGAAAACCATGGCGGCGGCCTCGTTGCCGCTATTGTCACTGGTGCTTAATAATTCCGATTCATTCTTACGGCCCTCAACTAACGAGCACACCACTCCATTCCACTTGTCTCTGGTTCTCTTTGGCAGAAATACGTCCAAATGTTACCATGCCAGGTAAACTTGAAGCATGAAAATTAAATGTATGAATTAAAAAGTTAATCGAAGGAAACCGTAAAAAAATTTATCAACACGGGAGAGACTAAATGAAAGACTACGGTTCTCTGTCATTTCTGTAAAAGTAGCTTTATCGTTTTTAGGTCTGTTTCTTTAAGATCTTCGTTATTATGAGTGTATTCATTGCTGATCCTGGTGTGATCATGCCCGAAACTTTTTAAGCTAGGTCCAGTTTCAAACCATCTCCTAATAAATGAGTTTCTCTAGGTATGGGAATGCTCTCAGTAACTCGATGATGGTATGTACTTAAATACTTTTAATGAAAGTTAACATTTTGCAGCTGTTAGTTCTGTTCTGTCTTAGACAAATTTCAAGTTATTCTGTTTGCTACAGTTTTCCGGTTTAAAAGTTTGAAAGCACTATTGTTGCAAGCTCATCTACAGCATTTATTTGTCTGATTTCTGATGAATTTCAGCTATATTTTTATCTGCAAATGTAAATAGTTTTAATTCATATGCTCAACAATCTAACCTAACCTCGGTGCAAAATCTACCTCTTCTAGGCTGCTAAATATTTTAGGGTTTGGGAACAACAAATCCATCAAGTGGTGACAGAAATGGAGTGCTAGAAGTAATCGACCGTTTTTTGACATGGAAAAATGCTCAGTTTTTTAGACTTTTTTTTTTTTTTTTTTTTGAAACTATTCTGAACAATCTAGTATTGACTGTTAAAATTCTGATTGCAAGTGCTTTACTTTGTCAATCATAGATTTATGTGTTTCTTTTGCATGATTTTTCTCTTTTTTTCCCTCCTGTTTGTATGTTTTTTTAAGTATTTATTTCCAGTAACCTTTCTAATACCTTTTCATAAGTTGAATTTGTCCCACTTGTATTTACTTATTTATTTGTTCGATTGTGCATAAAATTTTCAATTCATCTCTCGTATTATCGTACAGATAAAATAATTTTGAATACTTTTGACAAATATTCAATTCAAAAATTGAAAAAAGTGCTTTTAACTCTGAAAGAAGGACTTGTTATCACAAATTTCCATATCAAGCAAGCAAGCTAGATCGATCAATTATAGTATGTTTTTAATGTGGAGCATATAATCTCTCTGAAAAATATATTTTGTCTCTGGAGATGCCTTAATTTTCAATCAAAAGGAAAATGACACTTTATTGTCTTTTCAAATTGATTCCCTCTTTTCAAAATTACCACTAGACCATCCGTAATCCATATGCCTTATCAAGAAATTCTGAATTAAATTTTTATTAATATCTGTGATATAATAATTAAATATTCTATCCAAAGAATTTTTGACCTCCATTATTTTTGTAAAATAGTATTTGTCAGAAAAATTCACAAGATCCTAACGAATAATTTATCACTCATTGTCAGCTTCTAAAAGAAAAGGAGCCGAAATTTTATTGATTCTTTTATTTTAATTCTACATATATGCTATCTATATTGCCTTTAGTTTTAATTCTGAAAAGCATTTTGTCTCTGAAGGAAATGTGAAGTTTTCTGTAGTGATCAACAGAAATTTTGCTTCAAAAATCATGAAATGAGTAACAATTGACAAGCACCTTGAATAAATACCTTCTAATGTAATCATCTGAAACAACTGATGTAGTTTTTTTAAATTTACGCCTTAAGTTCTGATTGTAGCCTCTTGTTAACGCTCATTCATTTTTCTTTAAATTATTAGGAGTAAGGCTAGTTAGTTTTTATTTTGCCAGTTGCTTTGGTGTTCCCAATAATTTTAAGGATATCAGGTTTGCATTTTATTCGGAATACCTCTTGGTTATGATGAAATACAATTTTGCATTTTTGTAATTTACCATAATTTGCATAATCATCAGTTCACAGTGTTCTGCCTTCCCCCCAAAATTTTAGGAGCCACCTTGGCCCAAAAGCTCAATTTCTAGGAGCCATCTGCAATTCTTTAGAGACTAAATTAACTTTTTGCTTGTTCATCAAGGCAGTGTACGGTGTGTTGCGACCGCTGCTTTGCATTTGCAAATCTGAAAAATCGACATGGTGTCTAATCTTTTTATGTGCCACAGTAACCTAACCCCCTCCCCTTGCACATTTGCAGACATATTTGACACATGGGAGAACACTGTCAGTTCCATCAATACACAAAGGTCATAGATAGGCACCATCTACGGAAACTGATTTCTTTCAATTATCATTTCAATCTTCAAACTCTTCAGGACAATTAGAATTGAACTTAGGCAAACATTGATCTCTTTATTATTTGATGAAGTAATAATAAGTAAGTCAGCTTCGCACAATGTAGGGTGAATTTTTAATTATGTATTAATTTATTGCTTTAGCCAAATATTTTAAGTAAATCTTATGTGTTGACGTATTGAAAATAAATTTTTTTTCTTACTTTCTTAGTACAAATTGAATTTTTTAATATCGTAATTAAAAATTCTTGATCTTGGACTAAGATCAAGAGAATGTCTCTGTAAATTAGGGGCCGTCCTTGTATGAGTGGCTTGCTTTAAAAACTGTCCAATTTCATTGCAACATTTCAGATTTTTCCGAATACATTTTCTATTTTTAACGATTTCTCAATTTTTTCCTTTAAAAATAAAATTTGAAATTCTGGAATGTTTTTCTCGGATATGTTGACTAATATTTTTCACTAAAATTTTAAGTATAAAAAGAAAAATTGAATTATTGCAATAGAGTCGGATAGATTTTGCAGTAAGCCATTGAAACAACCTCAGGTACCGCATCCAAATTTTTGGCCCCTCTCTTTGCCCTCCATGCTAGGCCTCCTTTCTCTCTTACTCTCCTTCAAAAGGGTTTGGCAGACCTTCCCTCCTTCCTAAGCACCTGAAGTGATTTATGAATGACACATTACTTACCAAAAAAAATTGATCAGACAATAAATTATTTGTACTGAAGTGATACCTACTGCATTTCAGTAACATCTGAAAATGTTGAAATTTTGTAGGAAGTCAATCTTTGTAGAAACCAGATGAATTTTAAACTCAAATGAAAAAGTCAAGTAAATTGACATTCAAGAATAAATAACGCAAATAGGAAAAATAATCGAAATGATTTCTATAAATTAAATCATGAAAAGAATAAAGTAGGTAAAAGGAGTCGCTCATTAACATCTTTCAGCTCTTTGGTAATAAATAGCTGCACAATAATACTGCTGAGCTCATCAATAAATGAGACCATTGTAGAGTTGCAAAGACGGTGGTGTATGAACCAAAGGATTGGTAACGTAGGAGTTTTACGCCTACTCATTTTCCTTTTTCAACAAAGCCTTCATTTCCTGCCATATCATCTGAACAAGGTCCTAATAGATCAGGAAGGTTCAATTCACAGGAGTCATGGCTGATGTTCAGAAAAATTCTTTTTTGTTCAAACAAAGTAAAGCTTATCATGAAGAAAATATTTACAGTATCAAAAGTATAAAAATTAAATGTTTACATCAATTCTTTCACATCTTGTCAGCGCAGCCTATATTGAGTTATTGTTTGTGAGATACTCATACTTGTTTGAAAAGGATAGAAAATTCATAGCAACCATTATAGCTCTTGCACAATAAAAGAGTTCTAACATTTACAAAGATCCTTTTTCAAGGACCCAATCAAATTCAAATATCTTGATATGTACGGATGAAAAAATAAAAGCTGTTCAGTACCTAGTTCAGAACCTTTCTAAGATGAAGTTTATTTCACCTCAAACTCTAAACTCTCTTAACTATCTCTCTAAAGGAGCTAAGTCAATGTTCGTCGCTACAGTAAACTTCTTTCTGATTTATTGTTTTTATCCTTGTTCAAGTTATTGTTTCTGATTTAAAATTTTCCGCTATTTCATGAATTTAAAAACTTGAATAATCCTTTGGAAAAACATGTTCTCCAGTACAATTTAGAATTTCTATCAGCCCTCTCATCAAAAAAAAAGCACCCATCTTGCATGCATTTTCCTCTTCATCAGTTTAATGTATTGTGTCTTATTTCATTCACAGGTACCTATTTAATAGCTGCCAAGATTCGAGCTGACGGAGCTGGAACAGGATTGAGAACTTGCACTCTCTGGAATTGATGATGCTGCAGGATATAGGAATGACTTCCGTTCAGGAATTGGAGGATCTGGAGTCCACGAGGTCAGGCACTCTCGTAGCTCTTGTTCCATTCTTGCATGTGAGCCATCTGAATAAGATAACATCGAAGGTGAGAGAAAATAAACAGCCAGATTTTTGTACCCAATAAATTAGTTAATGGGTATTGTCTAATTTATTAGAATGACAAACCTACAGTTGAATTCAAATTAATTGAAAAAGAGCATACAGAGGGCATGTCACAATTCCGCAGTATTTTGTGTTTTTTCCTCCTTGAGAAAATCAATGTAAGCTAATAATAATTTTTCAGCTGTTTCAATTCTTTTGAAATGAACCTTAAAAATTCCAGTGTCAAGATTTTGTAGGCTACTTTTCAGTTATTTTCTCTGGGTTGTTTTTTTTTTTATTTTCCGGGTATGTTCGTTGTGTAATTATTACACAAGTTAGCCTATGAGGAAAGGGACTTCAGTTCTCAGAGACTAATTTTTATTGGAGTAGGTTACTATACTTTTGGTATTCGGAAAATACTATCTGAGGCTATCTGCTGTATCCCGAGGAATAAGTTACTAGCAGCCCAACTCATTACTGTGCCAATAGAAGTTGTAATGTAAATTTTATCAATGAATTTTGGACCGTAAACTTAGTTGATAAAAATTTCCAATTGGTTCCATGTTTTGAGTATTTTTATCTTTGTAAAAAAACTTCTCAATACAAAATACTGGCACTTAATTTTACGATTTTTTGGCAACATATTTTCACGGATAATCACATTAAAAATCTGTTGTTTTTTTTTCACAGTGGAGCTAGCAATCACTTACTGTTAATGCTGTAGTTGGACCTCCTAGAATGGAGTTGATGCTCCGATAGTTGACATGTTTTCCGCATGAGTATCTGAGACATTGCCTTGAATGCATGCTCTTCATACTCTCGCTGGTTGTCCTGGTTCTTGCGCATCGGGAGGTGTGGTTTCCACTGGAAATGTGATTCTATCTTGTGACTTGACTGAAGGTGGAGTAGACGGACTTTGACGGATGGATGGCGAACTGGTTGACAAACCTTCTCCTCGGAGACATCCTCACCGTCTCCAACACTGGACTCATCGAAGTCATATTCAGAGTCGGAAGTCAAAGACGAAGGTGAGCTCATTTCTCCACTCTCGCTTGTACTTGTCACGTCCGATTGGGTTTTTTTAGCTTTCGAGCCATTCTCACCGGATTGAGGTTCTGTTCATGGATCAGATATCATTTAAAAAAGATTTTAAGAAATAGTTCACATCACTTGAAAGGTTCATCTAGCAACAGCTCAGTTTTGCCTGCTCCAGAAACTCATATTTTTATCTAGTATGCCTTTTATGATTAAGAATAATAGTGTCTGAAGTTCCACAGAAGGTCACAAAAACCAATTAATTCAAACAAAATCTCAGGAATCTTGCAAAACACGAAACATACCAAAAGATAATATGCCTAACATTGAAATCTAAAATATATGCTGGGGGTGGCTTCAGTTTTAGTTTCCAAAACAAATCTGAACTCGCGAGTATAAAGGAGGCACAAAAATAACTTCGGGATTTAACGGATAGAGCATATTCTAAACGCTATGAGCAAGTGTGTAAAAAAGTAAAATCCCAAAATATTTCAACGGTGACCTACCCTGTGACCCCTTTTTCACTCATCCTCGTATATCAAGAAAAATCAAACTGATGAGGCAGTATTGAAAATTAGCGTAAAATCGTTTTTATAGAAAATAAGCGCTTTGCAATGATGTTTAATTACTTGGATTTACTTAACAATTGGTAGTATGAAGTGTAATGGGTATAGTAGGTAATGATTGGTTCCCTAAACCTCAAAGGAAGTTCAAGGAAGACTATTGAATTTTATGAAATTGTTTCCTCTCGATAAATTTTGTAACGCCAATTCACTTTATGTATACTCTTCAATGTTACCCACGACAACGCCTGGAAAGTTACTCTTGAAAATTTTCGCCTAATGATATGAGATATCTCTCAGTCTTCGAAAATCGGTATCAATGTGTGTCGAAATTCATGACGGCAGCTTTTAACCTAATGCTCGCCCTCCTGAAGATGCCACTAAACACCATACCTTTTATACTGGTTATGCTTACCTTTCTTTCGCTGCTTCTCATCTTCTTTGAATTTTTCCCACAGTCGTGAAAGAAAGCTTTTTTTAGTTGAAGGTAATGCTGGAGTAAATTCGAATCCTTTCCACCAAAAAGTATCATTCGCAGCAGAGCAGTTTTCAACTGGATTGTCTGAATTATCTGATTACAGAAAACATAGACTACCTAAATCATAACGAAAAAATAAACACAAACTACTCTGGCTAGAAAATGTAAGATAGAGTAGGTGTACATTTTGGCTAGAGTTATCCTCAATTTTTGAAATTAATAAAAAATCTTAAAAAATATCATAGAGCCAACTGTGAGCTCTTTGATTCCAGACAATAATCGAGGAAAAGGACACTTAAAGTTGGATCCGTTCACAAGTTTAGATCGAGTCTCAATCACAAGAGCATGAGTCTCTCTTGTCCTCAATGTTGTGTTTTGAATCTCATAGACCTTGAATGCAGTTTTGAGGTATAATGTTTCAAAGCTCAGACAGGTGTATCATGGCTCTCTGACCCTCTTAATTAGAACAACCGAAGTTTCAGAGGCTATTATGGGACAAATTTCTCGTTTCATACCAACAAAATAAGAAGTTCTGCCGAATGAATGCTTACCAGCTCTAGGAGATTTCACAAGCCGTATCAGTTTCTCCGGAAAAGCTACTTGAGGAGGATCCACTAAAATTACATTCTTGTATCCCTCCAATATTTTGTAAATTCTCTTTTCTTGGTCTGTTTCTATAGATGGAGTGTGGGCTTTGTACTGGCAGCACTGGAATTGAAATCAGATAAAGCTTTGAAGGAAAAGATGGCAATCATTCTTGCACAAAAACGCAGGACACCAACAAATCAATGAAGTTTTCATAAGTTTTTTAAAATTGTTCAAGACAAAGATGTATGGATAACATAAGGTATTAGTAGTAATCATTTATTTATAAGGAAGCATTGCTGGAAAATCATAAGATTCCTCTAGGTATATTTGTCATGAAAGTGAGAAATATTTTTGATGCACAGGGGTTAATTAATTTTTTTAAAAGGTGAATGAACCCTTTCTTACTCAACACCATATTTTTAAAATGAAAGGGCTTGAAATGAAACAAGTCTTTGGATTGTTTAATCACATCTTTAAATTTTTTAAGAGAGTGAAGCTCACCAAATCAATAAAAGACAATTTTGCCAACATTTCTCATTGAGGTTAATCAATGAAAAAGCACATTCAAAAACTTAATGACTAAAGATGACGCTTAAACTTTGGAATGCTTACAATGGGATTTTTTAATGGTTCGAACCGATACGCCTTCTCACCGCAACAAGGATATCGCCCTATAAAATAAAGCCATTTAATCATTTTAAAGGAGCTTTTCTGTGAGATTCAAACAGATTACATACAGGTGTTTACAGACATTTTTTATTCTCAGATAGAAACTAATTTCGTAACTTTATTCCTGAAATGCTACATTTAAAATCTTGGTAATGACTCCTTTTAGCTGTATCAAAAGTTTAACAAATCTCATTCATGCTACCACCGAAGGCCTCAAAATGAGAGCCTTTTTTTAAAATTAGAACTGAACAAAATGTTAAGTTGTCACACATGAAATTCAACAAAAAAATGCAGAGATGCAGAAAATTCCAAGCCTCTTATCAAATTAAATCGGCTTTTCTCTATTTTTACTTTGAAATCATGATTATTTCCCCCTTGAAGACAATTGAAATGAATGAAATGATTCCAGTAAAAATACACCTGTAAATTTTACAAAAGGGCTTCTGTCCGTAAAAGTTTAAAGTTTTCACCTGATAAATATCGTAAAAACGAGAAGATCGAAAAAATCCAACATCTTTATTTTCTGATTCTTCCATGACTTCCCAAATATTATGCAATCGAACAAATTGCAAGGTCCGAAAGTTTTGCATGCTTCGAAAAATGAATGCTCTCACAATGGAGGGAAAAAGCTTATTCACGCCCAACTGAAAATAAACCTTGCGATGCTGTAATTAAAATGCATTTTCATGCGTGATAACCAAACTCATAATCCGTACAACCTGTGTGTCCAGTCATCTCTGCACTCCTCTCTTTTCTTTTCAAACTAAAAACATGAAGTTGTCCCTCATCTATAAAAGCACTAAGGAAAATTTTATTTCTGAATGAAGTGAAAAAGGTGAGACTATTTTCTCTTGTTCCGAACTCTTGCTTGCAAGTGGTTTGAGCAAAAGATAAGAGCTCTTAAGTGTTGACTCATATCAAAGTTCAACTTGGTGAAATTTGTTCAAGTTTTTTAATTTGCATCTGATGAGTGATTGTTTCTCTTTAACAATATGAAATGGAGGTATCTCTGAGCCTGAAAATTACCAGTAGTTACCTATCGGGAAAGTCATGGCTCTCTGTTGTTCCATCATGAAAAACTGAGGCGAGTCGGGATGATAACTGCACCAATCCATTTGTGAGATGGGGAAAAAGTTATTGCAAGTCAAGCAGAAAAGATGATGGCATTCCGCCCACAGCCTCCAGTAAACTCTCCTCCATGTCTTGAGATCGTTGTAAAGGCCTCGGATATGATCTCCAAGGGTCCAACCTTGTTCCCTAGAAGATGTGAGATATGAAACATGCGAGTCACTTGGAAAGGCATATTGAAAATTACCATCCGAATAGAATATCTTGCTGTCTAAATTACCCGCCCTAATGACCCAGAGTCTCATTACAGCCAAATCTGGGGGAGTAGCGGCAAAAGTTAAGAGGGGACAAATCGGTTCCCTACAAATCTATAAAAATCCTTGAAATTTGACAAAAATCCCATCAAAGTTTGCTAATAACAGATGACATCCAAAATGCAGAGGAAGGAAGACCTCCTCAAATGATTTCTCTGTTGAATACCTGAACCTAGCCATTTAACAAAAACCATCTTGCTAAAAAGAATTAAAGATGCGCCAAGAAAATTTACTTAATTTTAACTCACAATAGGAAATGATTTTTGGTGCTGATTGGATTTAAACAATTATAAAAACTGGAAGGTTTTAAGATTGGTCTTCTTTTTTGATTTCAATAAAATATAGTCTCATTTCCTTGTTTCAAGAGAGCAGAATTTATAATAGCAAGAGTTTTACCTTGTGTGCATATTGACGATTTTTCCCATTGTCGTTAACTTCATAAACTGAGGTTTGCACAGAATTTGGGATGCATTTGATCTTGAGATGAGTTTACAGCATCTACCGCAACGGAAAAGAGTTGCAATTGTGGCGTAGTGGTTTTTCTTTTCATCTGGTTCCACTTCACCTAGTGATAGAATTAACTTGCAAAACAACCTTGGCTGAATTTTATCTTTCTTATCTTTTATGTTCTCAACGTCAGTGTTGGAAAAATAGTCACATAATCTAGAAAAGTTAGAAACATATGTACTTAACCCTTTTTCACACTTAAATTTTTTCTCATAAATTACATGTTTCATTGAGGATCTAGAATGCCTAATCACATGCCTGAATGCACTGCGTACAGGAGAAAAGTTGAATAGTAGCTTAGGTTTATGGAGAAAAAGATTGAAGTTTTTCACGCATGTTTCCAGGAGAAAATTCGGAATCATCATCTTAAAAAAAACTGTTCCTCGGCAGTCTGTCTATCAAGATAGAGGCTGCAAAAGCTGAATTTTAGATTTATTTGAAAAAGTTCGTAGGTGCCAATGAGGATGAACATGAAAGTTTTTGTCAGAAGCAAGAGTTAGTCATGTATTATCATATACTTCCAAAAGATTCATTATTTCCCCACACATTCTATAATGGGTCAGCTGCACTAGTTACAGAATCATGTGTTGATCGTTTAAGCATATTAATCAGCAAAAATAATAAAATCCAAATGCCTAGTTTCTATGTCTAATATTGACAGAGATATCGCGCTTCAGAAAACACGATGTAGGACGTCATCCATTGCAGTAGGATAGTACGTCTCATGGTTTTGTCCATTTGAGGTTCATCAGTTAGTTTAAAACTCATTTCTGCTTCATTCGCTTGGTCTAAGACATAGGATGGCATCAAGTTGAAAGAAACCATGGTACCTATTCACCACCGTGGTTGATAACATCATACACCATGTTTTTTGAAAGGCGATATTTCCATTGATGCTGAACTAGATTATTTTTTATCAGCTCCAAACTGAAGTGATCAAAACACGATTTTGTGACAAGCATAACTGACCCTTCCAAATGGCTTTCTTTTTAATGGAATCCCTGGTTATTTCTTTATTTGGTAATATTGACATGAAATCGTTGATGTCCATACTCCATAGGTGGTCCTGTTCGTTCTTACATGAATGGTAAAGAAAATAATTCGAGATAGTAGCCTACCTCGAGATAATGCTGTCATTCAGACACAAGAGATTTATGTTCATCTTAACTATTGCATTGATGTTAGAGTGGACGTATTCCAAACAGTCATTGAGCAAAGGGTCCATTTGTAGAAAAGACGCAGAGACTAGAATTGGGATGACATTTCCCGAGTCTGCAAAGAAAAGAATATAAATTGTTACTTATAAAATCAACATCCTTTCCCAAGGAAATGTCAAACATGCATGTGAACGTGACAAATAAAATGCATTAAAGTAAACTATGAATGCACTGAGCTTCTGCTGTACAAAGAAAAATTTACCCAATTTGGAAGGTGCTTCATAAGGCGGACAATCCTTTTTGACCCATTTCATCAACCAGTCAAATATATTTATATCACAGTGCACTGAAATGTCCATGTCCTCTAACTTCTGACCTGAAAATGGGAGAAAAAATAAATTAAATTAATTTTTGACGTCTGCACTAGTGAGATGAGAAGCCTGTTTTCTCCAAATTTTCAAAAACTTTGTCAGCTCTCTTTTAATCTGACCCTGCCAATAACGGTTGCTCTACCTTGTCAACTATCATCGAGCATCATTCAAGTTTGTATTTAACTTTAGATCATCTACTCTGAACAACTTCGAACATGATGCTCACATTCCCAAAAATAAGTGTTAGTTTTCGAAAATCAAATATTCCTTACCAGTAGTGACCTCAGCGAAGTATACCATCTTTGAAATAAGAAGTTTTTGAGGACAGTAGAAGTCTTTCTTCATGTTTTTAATTTCATCACAGACATGGATCTCTACCTCAAAACTAAAAGAAAAAGAAAGAAAGTTAAGTAACATGGAATTTCCTTGCCTTCTCCTTGCTCCTCATATTGTACCATTAAAGTAGAAAGCTTGTTCCCCTTGAGAGTTGAGGTGTTTAACAGCATGTCATGCCTTGCATTAGAATATTGATTGAAAAGTCAACTAACATTTATCTATACTGTGACATCTTATTATTGCCGCTGATGTTTTCTCTCTTGAAGGAATAATAAATTAAAGGTTTTATTTTTTATGTTGACAGAATTTTTCACAGGAGGAAGAAAATCTATCGAAATTCCAATTATTTCGGTATTCCTCCGTGAAAATGAAGTGTGACCATAAATATGCAACGTCGAAAAGCAAGGCATATAGTGCTTTGCTTGCATCATTGATATATGGGATGAAAGAAAAGAGTAAGTTGATCCCTCAATTTACTTCCATTACTTCAGAATATGAAAATAACTTACTTGTACAAAGCAGGAATTTTTAAGATATACCTCCCTTCGATCCTGAAAAAATTAAGTACAGGAGCGATTTTGCCCTTCTCTCTTAAAAATTCCTTTTTAATATGAATCCTCTGATCAGTTTTGAGAAAGGTAATTCGTAACCGTTTTCTCGATCGTTTCTATGTGGTAATTTTTTTTCTCTTCATATTCCATTGGGTCATTTTGTTGCAACATCACCAAGTATTTTAAGCTTTTTCACTTTTAAAGCATTCTTATGAAGAAGGCTGCAGGCTAAGCTCCACAACTTGATGGATTTTTAGTGAACGGTCTTCTTAGCTGCAAGGTATCACAGGTGCTTGTTGCTTTTTTGCATTTTTTTTTTTTTTTGTACTTGGTAACATATACCTATGTAGCCAATCTCAATCTTAAGAAAAACCATAATTGCTCTGCAATTTATCTCTTAAAAGTTACCATCGTTATTTTTCAGAGTGGATTCTAGTCTGTAATGGAGGGAAAAAGCTCACTCTAATTTTTTTCACAGCCCCAAAGACCAAAAATGGCTTCCATGTTAGAATCAAAATCTTGTTTTCTAAATTTATCTTCACTCGATGCTCCCGTGCTTGCTATAAGAACTGGAACTAATGAAAATTTTACTTACTCTCCTTTCAAACTATTCCTGGTCCCATCTGGTATGAGCTTTTTTCGTCCAGAGTTGCTTTTGGAATCCCTCAGAGCAACTGTTATATTATGTTGAGAAGATAACTTGTCTTGCTTACGAGACTCCGCTACCAATGACTTCTTTATCAATGGAGGGTTGACAGTGATGGTCTGTTTAGTTGGCATCATATAAGGCAAAATTGAGTCCAATATCCCTTCGTTAATTATCTCGTTCAGTTTCATCTTCAAGCTTATGTCTGTCTTTCCACCGGAATTTAAGGGGTATAACTCTGTCTCAGTAGAGTCTGCTTGACAGACAGTTTTTTGTCACTTTAAGTCCTTCATTGAGCTTCGGCGAGACTTGGTTGTCCGGGGACAGTCTTCTGAGTTCGACCGTGACAACGGAGGATGCTGTTTTGATTGTTTTTCGGAAGAATTTTGATTTACATCAGGGTGGAGATACTGGCACATACCCTTACCCATTTTATCATTTGACTGTCTTCTGTCTTGCGGAGCACTGGTCGGTGCCATGAGGCCTTCTAAGATCGAACTTGAGCATAACTTATTCCAATCTACCCTTATGTTATTTTTGGAGTCACCAGAATTTTCGTCCAGTAGTTGCTCATTGACTTTATATGCGGTAGCTAAATAATCAAGAAAATCTTTCAAAGAAATGTCAATGTCAGAATTTTGATCTGATTTGTTTTTTGGTTGTGAAGTTGTCATCTTGTAGCTGGCAGAGTTCATTCTTCATTGATGCTGAATAGAATGCTAAAACAATTAAACGTAGTGATGATGGATAGCCGTTAGGAACTTTATTCTAGATTGGGTGCCATTCAAGTCTCACTCTTGGTGGACTTTTTGACTCCTGCCTTCCCCTTGCATAAGCCAACCTCTCACCCCACTAGGTATATCTGAGAGACAGTCACTTTCCTTCAATGAGTTTTTAAGAAATTATGGAACGAGATTGGTGTCTGCTTTCTATGCAATTAAGATGAGCGAGGGACGGAATTTTTATCATAGGTGTTTACCATTTCACTAATTTTTCGGCCCGTAAATAATACGGGGAGTCCTTTGAAACTGCTCGATTATTTTTTTTCTGTTCACCTATCAACTGTTTTTCAAACCCTCGGCCCTCCCCATTCTTCCTGGTGGTTCTTCAACCACCACCGCAACCATGAGCCTCTATTTTTTTCAATACCTCTCTTCATTTTTCATTTTTTGGTTTTACCCATTGAATACCCGAATCGCCTTACGTGCGAAAAGAAGCCACTCAAATCTTACTGTATCATATGAAATCACAAGAGAGACCATAACGTTTGAAGCGCTTCGCGCTTCAAGAGGTTGGACCGCAAAGCGGCCAGGGGGCATAGCCCTCTAGTGCAATGATACAATGTAATCACTCCGTCAGCACAAGAGAAAAATTGAAGGCGCTACGGCCTTTTGAATGGCAACGTTTGGATGCAACTATTCGTGTCTAGGGGATGTCCTGGTTGCGTCCAAAAAATTGCAGGCGCTTTGGTTTTTTTAATTCACAGCGTCGCGCCGCGCCGGGCTGCGAAAATCTCTCGCTCAAGAGTTTGACGTTTGAATGCAACTATTCGTGTCTAGTGGATGTCCTGGTTGCGTCCAAAAAATTGCAGGCGCTTTGGTTTTTTAATTCACAGCGTCGCGTCGCGCCGGGCTGCGAAAATCTCTCGCTCAAGAATTGTATGAACAACAATCGCGACCAAACAAACCTCGATGTGTAGCAGCGTTGCAAAAAAGTGCGATTTTCGGAAATGCTATCAACAATGATCTGCGAAATTGATTTTCGTGATTATTGAGAGCAAACGTTTTCGGTAGAAAATAGAGTTATTTTCCTAGAGTTTTTTAACCTATTTGGAACCCTATAGGAGCAGTAGGAAAGAGAGAAGCAACAATTTTATGAGAGGAGGGAGGTAGCTATTGCGGGGTCTAGGAACGTATGAAGGATTGAGAGGTTTCTCCTTATCGATCTCGTATAGGCACTCCAAAAATGGCGTGGTCTAAACATGTAGAAAAAGACAATATCTCATGGAGGATTACCACGATCCAGGCAGAGGTCAGTAAAAGAGGTATAGAGAGACGGTTTAATGAGATCATATAATATTAAAATAACAATAGTGGAGTGCCATTCCATGATTATCCAGATGCTGGTTGAATGAAGAAAATAACTCTAATTTCTGCCGAAAAACGTTTGCTCTCAATAGAAAAAATTACGAATACCTATTAATTTCGCAGATCGTTATTGATAGCATCTCCGTGAGTCGCGATTGTTTGTGCATACAACTCTTGAGCGCGGGTTTTCGCAGCCTGGCACGACGCAGTAATTTAAAAAAAACCAAAGCGCCTGCAATTTTATGGACGCAACCAGGGCATCCCTTGGACACGAATAGTTGCATCCAGATGTTACCTACCTCTCAAAAGGCCGCAGCGCCTTCAATTTTCCTCATGAGCTAACGGAGTAATTATTATACGTTTTATCATTGCACATACTAGAGGGCTATGCCCCTTGACCGCTTCCAAGTCCAATCCCCCGCCCATGTAGGTAGCATTTTTCAACGGAAAAATCGCGATATTTGAATACGAATTTTCGGCGATAAAATAGCCAGGATCATCAACATTTGAACAATTATCCTCGACTTTGTCGCATTTATATCTGTATAAAATCGCGTTCAATAAGGGCAAATTATATCTATGTTTATCGCGTTTTTTGTTCGATAATACCTATTGCGACTAATTGCTGTCGATAAAATTGCGATTTTATTGCAAATTTTATGTGATGAGATCGCAATTTATCGGAATTTTTTATCCGATAATGTCGCAATAGATTGACGTCGATAAAATTGCGATATATTCTCCGATCAAATCGCAACTTAGGTATCGCAATCATTGCTACTTGGGCGAAGTGCTTCGCGTCTCAGGCGATGTCAGGTGATGGCGTCTCACTCTTGTGATTTTATGATACATTAAGATCTGCGTGGCGCGGCGCGCGGCGTCCAAACGCCGACAATTACATAGGGCGATTCGAGTTAAAAGGTATAACCAAAAAAAAAAGCTGTAAATAAAGAGAGGTCAAAAAGAAATAGAACTCGTGGTTGCAGTGGTGGTTGCAAGGCCGGATTTAGGCGGTGGCCATGCGGTGGCAAAATTTAGGAGGCGGAAAATTTTGCAATTTTTTTAAATGTAGGTATCAAAAAAAAAGAGGAAAAAATCGGATTTAGAAAATAAATTATAAACGAGAAAAGGCAATAAAATCTCTCATTTACTGAGAGTAAATGTATAGTAATTTCTAATTTTGTCTTCTTTCGGTGATACAAAAGGCAGCACCTTTGATTAGTCAGGTTAAGAGAGAAACCAAACGCACAATTTGGCCGAGCGCCAGCGAGAGCAATGATGACGACGACTTGAGATGAAAAGGAGAGGCCCTCGGCGTGGTGGTCGGCATGAAACACAATCAGCGCCTACAAGACTGCGTGATTACTTCACGCATTGCGTCAAACACAGTGCGGTGAGCAGCGGTCGACGTGAAACGCATAACGCCTACAAGAGTGCATGAATACTTCACGCATTGCGTCAAATACAGCGCGGTCAGCAGCGATCGACGTGAAACGCATAGCGCCGACGAAACTGCATGAATACTTCACGCATTGCGTCAAACACAGTGCAGTCAGCGTGGCGCGGTGTCAGAAGTTAAAATCATTAAACCACATTATTATGTTTGCTCTTTTATAATTTGTTTATTCATTTCTTATAAATGGAAGGTCTTGTCCACACATAGATAGGTTCACGGAACTTAACTTTCGCGCAAAGTTTCGTGAAATTTTGCTAGTAGTGTTGACAGGGCTTTCGCAAAAAAATGTTTCCTACACGAGTAAACACGTCTTATGCACCCCTCCCCCTCCGGCACTTCACTTGATAGTTATTTTATTGATGTTTCAAAACGAAAAAGAATGCAAAAAGAATGCATTCAAAAAGAATGCAAAGAGCTAAGGTTTGAAAAACAGTTGATTTGTGAACAGAGAGAAAGTAATCTAGCTGTTTCAAAGGACGCAGGTAACTATACTCCCATTCTTTACACGCCGAAAAATTAGTGAAACGTAAATTAGTGAACACCTACAAAATAAATCCGCCCTTTGCTAATCTTAATTTCATTTATAGTGGATTCCGATCTCATTCCACAATTTCTTAAAAACTTATTGAACAAACATTGACTGACCTCCCGGACAAAATTCGAGCGAGGAAGTTCACGAACTCGTAGCCGGTGGGACAGTTTGGCCATTATTTAATCCGTAATAACGCACCGGAAATTAGGGAATTTCCACAACCATGAAAGGTTATAATAATCTATTAGGTAAAATAAAATCGTCGACAGTGATGGCGTTAGGTTTCAATACGCGTTAGGTTTCAGGCCGTAACGAACACACTTTGTTGTTAAAACCGTGGGCCCGCGCTTGTGAGTCCCTCTCATGGCAACGGGAAAGGCTGGAGATAACGTTAGACCGTAACCAAGGACCAGGCTTGTCGATCCTTGTTGATTATCGATGGTGGAAACACCGAAGTACTTCAGCAAGAATATCTAACTTTTATTTTTGCAAAACATTTTTTATTTGTTTGAATTTCCTTCTGCATGTTGGGCTCTCCAAGAATTTCGTGCGAGAATGTTCTTGCCATATTCTCATGAAAAAATGAAGTAGGTACGGGCGGAAATTTTCCAACACTGCAATCGAAATCCGTGGTTTGCCAGTTTCACTATCGATGCACACTTTGTTCACGTGCACTTGCTTACTGGAGTCTTTTGCCAACTTCTTTTACAGAGAAAGAAAACTGACATTATCTCGACCTCTGCATCGAATGGCAATTTTATCTCTATATTTTATTCGAACTGTTCCCTGCTTGGGCGATAGAGCAATCTTGAAAGGAGGATCTTTTCTTTACGTAGTTTTATTCAAACGGACACACCTCGAATGGGGTGGCAATTAAAAATGAATACTTGAAAAAAGAATAGCAGGCAGAATGTTTACGTTCTCCAAGAAGCTAGATATGAATTTCATTTCCTTCTTTGAATATTTGACTGCAGCCAGGAGGTTTTCAAGTATGATGTATTGTACATGTAGTGTTAACACCATAAGTTTCATGTTGAGACGAAGATTTTTCATGAATCGTTTTAAGAAACATAAAATTCTGGTTATCCGGTCTTTTCATTCCGTAATTTCTCAGATTTTGAAAGTCCCGCTTCTTCCGGCTGACCAGCGCTCTTCTCTGATTGGTCCAGCCGCGTGTGGCTTCCGAAGGTCAAAAAGTAAACAAAAACAAACAGACATTATCATCTCCTGCTTTGCGTGTCCCGTGTCCGTGTCTCAATTGTTGTAATTGCGGTTCAATCTAAGCGTTTTTCAATCTATTACGTATTTGTCGTTGGAAAATTATCACTTCCTGTTCTCTATTTTGTCCTCGCACAAATTTTGATAACCGTTCTATCAGTTATTGAGCTTTTTCAAAGGCTCCTGGTTTTCAATCTTGTCTTGGAGAACATCCTAGTTTTTAGCGCTTGTCTTTTCCTGTGATAAGAGCTCCTGATCATGGTAGGTTCTCAAAGTCTTGCTTAATTTTAATGTACTCCTCATTTTTCATGCAGGAATCTCATTTGCTGGATATGGCCTCAACAGCTGGTTCCATCACTTGCACGCAGGACAGAATCAAGCACCTATGAATGGTGCCAGTCAGTTAGTCAAATTTTATCGCACTGAACCTTGAATATTGAAATCATCAAAGGCATACTATAACTGCTTTTTCTCAAGCATGTTTTTAAATTTTTAATGTCAAGTAACAAATTCAAGCTCATTTCTGAAGAGTCTTCAAGAACAGGCGTCCTCTTTCATTTTAAGAATCCTCGGTGTAATCCTAGATTGTTATTCAATTAGAGTCTCTCAAAATAAATAGACCCTGATAAATGTATTGAATTATTTTCAAGCCATCAAGACTGCACCATCAAGATTAACTTTAATAGGGCCCTGATAGTGTCGCTAATACACTCGTCAAAGGTCTAGTGGCATTTAAGGAACTTGCTGTACCAAGTAGATATTAACAGATCAACGTATCAGAGAATAAATGGTAGCATAAAGGAGAAGTGGGTGCTTGAAGTTGTATCTGATGCACTTAACAAGCCGATATAGGCAGTTGTAGATGGTATTCAACGGGGGGAGGGCAATGCAAACTCTTGAAAGAAAATACTCTTTTAGGGCAGGAAAGCTCTCCAAGCACCTCTAACTCTAACGGAGTCAAGTAGAACATCCATTTTGGTACTATTTTTGTTTGACCGATTAAAGGAGAGGGATCAACATCACAAGGGGAGGAGGATGGTAAATCCTAAATGTAGCATTCCATAGTTTAAGAATGGCCATCGATTCTCAACCTGCTTCTGTTGCCCAAACACAAGTTCATTTTCGGTTATCGTCAACTTCTTTTTTAGGCCAATGACTGCTCCACATTGATTCACTGCAGAGCTCAATTTAGACTGCTGTAACTAATAATTAATTTACATGTTTTCATAGATTTAGAAGGAAATATAGGTCTGCACCTCACTGATTTCTCTCAAATCCATTTTTCCAAAGTATAAATAATTCAAAGGTATCATTCTTTCTTTTTTAGTCTCAAAGTGTCCAAGTGTGTGATATTGAAGATGATGTACGAGATGCCATCAAGAAGTTTCGATTTCGGAAAAGTGAACTAAATTCAGCGCTGATTTGTACGTATTTTTAAATTTTTATTGAATTTAATCTTAACAACTTCACTATCACATAAATTAAAGTAAGCTATTAAAACAAAATATTGTTGAAAAATAACAGAGGTTACTTTCTCATGAAAATAATGTAGCTACTAAGATAACCAGGAATACCATTCAGGAGGGGCAGGCTGGGTATTTGCTGCTCCTGTGTTTTTGACTCGGCCCAGGAAAAGAACTTGGCACAGCAATGAGAATGGATAGAAAAGTGAGGAAGTCATCAGAAGCCGCTAAAAATAAGCAGACAGTAGGACTTTATGTAACAAGGTGAAGAAATGGTGGTGGGTCTACACCATTTCGCGGGGAAAACGAAGCCAAGAAGTTCCAAAAATCATAATTAGAGTCAAAAATAATTTTTTTAACTCTAATGAGTATCAGTAAACAACTGAGGAGGGAGAGTGTTCAGCTCAGGCAGTTTGCATTGGAATATTAAGTTGAGGTCACGCTTTTTTTTTAAAACAAAAAAAAATTATTTTTGACTATTTATAATTTTTGGAGCTTCTTGGCTTTGTTTTCCCTGCGATATGGTGTGGATCCAGCACCATTTCTCCACCTTGTTACATACGCAGTTCGAGCCACTTCTTAGTGCGTTTTTCTCAACCACAGGCCAGGCGGATTAAATCTACCTTATTTTGTGCAAGGAATACACAACAATTTCAATTATTGACTCTTTGTGAGCAAGTCAATGGTTAAAGGGGATGGCAACCTTAGAAACAAGTTTGGCTAAATCGACAAAGAAAAGTGTGCAATGAACGTTAAGGAAATCCGTTTACGAATATCTGCATTCGTTGAGCCGCTATCGTGAAAAAACAGCTAAGCGCGTGATGCCATGAGCTTGGTCTCGCATTTCGCAATCTGCACTCTGCATACTGTCTCCGGTGTCAAGTGGCCGATGCGTGTTTGACAAGTTATTAGTTCGCCCCAATCTCGCTCATTCCTGGCCGACTCTTTTTTCTTTGCTTCGGTGTGACTATTGAGGCGACCTCGCTGCGCCAGACAGGGAGTGCGCCAGACTTCCAGTCGTGTGCGTGGGAACCGCAGTCGCTCCGGGAGCTCATGACATCACCTGTCAGACTTACAATCTTTCATATCTCTGCCAATTTTGAGAATTTTTCATTCGGGACAGAGCCATTTTGCTTCTTAAACCTTCCCACTTCAATTTTAAGTACCATCTCATTTTCGATTTTAAGGTTGCTGCCCCCTTTTAAGGTAAAAGGCAGAAAAATCATGAACAGCGCTGTTGCCCTGTTAAAGTTTGCTGGCGCCAGTGGCGAAAAAATTAACTTCTTAAACATAACATCAATAATAAAAACAATTATGGCTTGAAATTTTGATCCAATGTTCTTAAAAGTACTTGAAAGCAAAGAACATGCAAGAACATTATTGTGTATTAGAAAGCATTCTGTATCAAAAACTAATTATAGATATTTTATGACCCCAAATTGGTTTTTTTGCCGTTCCTGTATTAAAAACTTTTGCCTAACACCATTACATTTATTTAAATCTATGAATTTTTGCATGGATTTTCTAATTTTTGTGCAAAAAAAATGTTTTAAATCTCTCTTATCTAAAGGAAAGTGTAAAATGTACTCTTTTTAGTGTGCGGTGATGTGAAGGCAAAGAGCACTTTACTTTTCTGGATTAAACACTTATTTGATTTGAAAATGAAACCGTTTTCTGTTTCTAAAAACAAGTGGAAAGAACAACCAAATGAAGGAGGTTATCCTTGCCGAAATAAAATCAGCCAATGGTAAGAGTTCAATTAGGAGGGCTCTTCGCAGCAAATTACAGAAAGGGTAGAGAAACAGAACAATTTCTGCGGAGGAAGTCCTTAACTCGTCTATTCTTACCTTTTTTTTTCTTCTTTCAGTGAAAGTAAACCGAGAGCAACAGAGAATCTGCGTGGATGATTTAATCGAGGATGTGAGTTTGGATGATTTGCAGGAGATACTACCAGGCCACCAACCACGTTTTGTTGTTTACAGCTACAAAATGGAGCATAGCGATGGCAGAATCTCCTACCCAATGTGTTTCATTTACATTACCCCAAGAGGTTTGTAACGCATTTTTTTATTTTTTAATCAGTCTGTTGATAATTGTTTCATAAATACAGCTGCTTTGAATCTTTCGGAACACTGGAAAAATGAATCAACTTTTTTTCGAGACAGTATCATTATTACTGGTTAATGGTTGGTTTAAAATGAAAGGCCAGGGTAAGAAAAAACAAAAGGAAATTTGAGAAACTTAAAGGCACAAACTAATTGGTATGTGAAATCACCCCTCCCTCCTCCAAAAGACTGTATAAAAGACTGAAAACTTCTGGCGAGTTAGAAATGAAATGAAGAAATGTGATTTTTCCAAGGCATGAAATCTTAAAATCCTTTTACACGCTTCAACCGTTCTGAATGTATCTTAAATACTAACCTATAATTTATGTTCCTAGACAGTCAAATGGAGCTACAGGTCATGTATGCTGGAACCAAGATGGCTCTTCAACGTGAAACAAATCTTACCAGAGTCTATGAAGTTCGAGAGCTGGAAGAGTTGACAGAAGAGTGGTTGAAAGAAAAGTTACAGTAATGTCATCAAACCAATGAAATTTTATTGCAGCGCTGGAAGCGATGGTGAGTTTAAGGAGTTTGTTGGATCAGAATGGTTTGTAACTACTATGCTACAGGAAAAGATGCATGAAATCAATATTTAATGATGCCCTGCTTCCAAGTTGCGCACTTAGTTGTAGGGCATTGCTGTAAAAACTGCTGTAAAACCTTCTTTAGTAGGCTATTTATAAATTTATTATGACCATTGTATGACTTTATTACCATTCATCTCAGTTTTCAAGCTCCATAAAAATTGAAGCATAAAGGAAGATATACTAGCTGTGTAAAAAGCTATAGGCAATGAAAAAATTCTAAAAGAAGCATTTCTTGCTTGGCTTGAAGGCTCTCCTTCATACTGCGAGGTGATAAACAGTACCAATGACTTAACTTGAAAATCACGTAAATCGAATATGATTTTTCAGCATTTCCGCTCCTATTTTATTTTTTTGTAAGAAAAGAAACCGACTTCATCACTCGAAATTTGTACAAAATATTCTTAAAACAGAACAGAAAAATCACCGAAATTTTCAAGACCTTACTCTGGTTAGTTTTCCAAGAAAAAAAATTTAGATTGAGAAGTTTGCAATGGCAAATTAAGGTGCATATTATGTAATCTCTAAATTTAGCCCTTCATACTTTCCTCTGCATTTTTGGAGTGCCAATTTTTGAACTTTTATGCCGATCACAAGAATCTTTGAGTTACTGAAACGTATGTTTGTTAATCGTGCAGTCAATAAATTAAGTGCTCATACTCAAGAACCCCAAATCCTATGAGCATTTCTCCTCCCAAAAGCTTTTTAGTTTTAAGACTTTACTTCGATCATCAAGTTAGTTCATTTTAGGATTTTTCTCTCATAAACCATTAGATAGAGAAGTTGATAGTTAATAGCTTCTCAAATTCTGCATTCCCGGCTTTCAATGAGCTGTAAAAATGTAAGTATTAGCCCCCAGAATTGTAAAAAAGTGCTTCGCTTAATTTTTATAGCTTGTTGAAAACCTTAAAATGGAACCAAGAAGGTACTTCTTACCTAATTTCTCTATCCGGAGAAAAAAAATCATCATATTCAAACTCTGAATGATCCTCCTATTTTTATATTGTATTCGTGCGCTATTGTTTTGCTTTGTTTTATGATTTATGCAGCCCCCTCTCCCCCATTAAACTTTAATTATTTTTAAATCTTTTAGATTTTGATGAACTTCGAATATTTTATGATATTCTATATTTATTTAAGAGGACTTTCACTCTACAAATGTTCAGGAAGATTTTTATCATTTACCTCTCATTCCAGAAGATTCATCATTCTCATCCATTCTCATTCATTTCCAGAAAAACCAACTTTAAGTGCCAAAAGTCACCGGTGGCAAATGGTAATCAACGTAATTTTTAACATTATATGATGGAACGGAGTATGGCAATACTAAACAGGTTTGTTCAAAAGTGACCAAAAAAAATCAAAGGTTTTTAAAAACGGTTTAAAGGTTTTTTAAAGGTTTTTTCCTATGAAAGCTGCATAAATCATACATATTTATTCTCATTTTTGTATTATTTTTTCCATTTTATTGTTACCCCTTCCTATTGCAAGGTATAATTAGTTTGGGGTGTTCAAACAAATCAATGTCGGCAAGCTATCAGGAGGTACACCATGTCTGGAATTTCCGTTACATTCTGTTAAAGCCACTGTAGTTGGAAATGACTGGCTTTTTCGCAAATAAGTGAGCTTGTTTAATTGTATGTCTATACATAGTTTTGCTCAGCTAATCAGCTCGTAAACTATAAATAGCAACTGCTCATTTTTACCACCTCTGAAAACTTAGGCAACTAGTTCTCTTTTCCTCTAGAACATTTTTACAGAACTGTTTCAATAGCTACCCGAAAACTGATAGGACACCCCTTTATTTAGTGTGTAACCTTTTCCCTCAATTTTCAAAGATAAAGATATGCTCCTACATGGTTTGTTTGACTGTTAAGAGCCGCCAGTCCTTCAGAATGGATGAGCTTAGAGCATACCTGATTTCTCTCAAAGCGTCTGGACTAGCATTCTCTAAACTATCCAACCAACTCTGTGGATGGTGTGACAAAATCTTCGATGAAGTTGTAACAATCAAACACATGCAAACTGATTCAATCAGGTAGTACCTCCTCTTTTTATCTGAATAGACACCAAATATGTCTGAATTTTTCAATTACCCAAATCAAGGTCTTAGGCATCAAGTCATAGAATGCCTTTTTCTGCACATGAGCACATTAAGACTGGATAAAAATTTGTGATTTTTATATTTTTGTACCGTACCTTGTGCTACGCTCTCCATTTTTTTTAACGCTTTGTGGTGTTTGATATTTTCTTACGGCTTTTACAGTTTAATTTTAGATCTGTTATTTATATCCTTTCGTTTTCTCAATCAACCAATGCAATCATTTTTTGTATCATTCTCTCTAAGTCCGAACTCTTATTTAGGAATGATCTTTTTTCAGCAGTTTTTGTAAAATTCATATCAACGGACCACTCGAAAAGGTGCGAATTTTAAAACAAGGATGCATGTTCTCTCATCGAAAAGCAAGGTATTTGGAACAAAAATTATCGAAAATAACTTAACCATGGAATCAACGTTTTTCGATAAATGAAGTCAAACTTCCGGCCTATCAAAAGACCACAATCTACTTGAGTTACATTGCACAGTAAAAGATAGTGTAACAGTCTCTGTGCTACGAAAATATGGCAACTTAAAAATCAGAGATTCGGCTCAGCTTCCGCATATTGTTTACACTTTGAAAAACATGGGACCGGGAAGGAACAGTGCTTGATTAAAGAGGCCTGCCAAAACTGTTGTGGTGCCGGATTTGATTCTGTAGACTTTGGTTTTTCTTTACAAGTGGAAAATTCAAATTTCCCATACCTGTGCTAAATAAAAACGTTGATATCTTTCGTAGGAGTTGATTTCAGTAATTTTCACCGCTTGAAACATGTTCTAAATATAATTTTGAAAGGGAAACATGAAAGATCGTTTTAATACATACCTTACATGGTGGTCCATTCAAACCTAAGATAATACGCTAATACATACTCTCCAACTTGTGAACACTCTAACTGATGAGAATTCTGCGCATCTTCCCTTTCTTTTAGAGTACATAATCAAGCTGGAACTAGCTATTAAGCAACTGTTCCTAACTTGTGGCAGTGCAGTTCTGATTTTTTTGTACAATGTATGAATTACCATGAGTGATCTGTGATAAAGTTTGGAGAGATGAGCACTCTCTTGCTAGCAGCAAATTATGTAGATCCAACTTTTCGAAAATGTGAACGTTCAGAATATGAGTACCATTGCAATATGTACATAGAATTCTAAACCTACAGGACTTTGCATCCTCTTACAGGACACACTTTCATCAAACTTGAAGATTCTCAGCAGCTTGAAAAACACCTTATCGCTCACATCTCTCAGAATGTTCAAATAGCGCTTAGGTCAATTAGAAAGTATGCAGTTTGAAAGAATACTTACAGATCCTTGAAGCTTCTTATTCCTTTTTTTTCATCTCTTTTCTTGAGGGTAGGTGGGTTGGTGTATAACCCAATTGCGCACGTCACTTGTCTTGCCATGATTAATCATAATTACTGTGACATTTATGATTGTTATTAGATCTCATTTTTGGTTAATATTTCTTTTTACTACCACGGTCGTGTCAACAATCAACTATGTAACTAACTACTTAAAAATCCAAGCCATAGTGTGAAGCACTTGGCGTCTTTCTCTCCCGTTTTGGGAATATGCATGAAAAATTATATTAGTAGCAATTGAATATTGTCTCATGAAATCCTTGACTGCTCCTCTAATATCAGAGTTGCAGGTATTTCTCAAAATCTTTGATTCGCCCTCTTTTCCCTATTCCTAAATTGGTTGTTCGCACTTTCCGTTATCTACCTTCAGGCACTCAATGTGTCAATGAGAAGTTCTTTGAGAGTGACATTGCTGAGTTACTGGAAACGTCCGCAGGAAAGTAGTGCGACAGTTGTGCCTTAGTTGCACTTTTTGCTATCATTAAAAATGGGTTGCTCCTCCAGTTATGCTCTCTCTCACCATTCACCCATTGAATCAATTTTTCACTTACGCGTGTAAATCCATTGCAACGTTTCAAAAGTCATTGTAGTACAGAGTGTAACTAACTCAGAGTGATGCAGAAAGACTTTAACAGTTTAGCTCTGTTTTATCGATGTACAGTAAAGAGAGATACCATGACAACGCCGTGAAAAAAACTCAATTTCCATGTCAAAGGTCATTCTGCAAAGCTCAGCCGTCTTGTTGTATCAGTTGAAAAGATATCCAACTTTCCCAGGATTATGGTTTTATCTTGCACAAAACTTGTTTGAGAGAAAAAGGTTAGCAAAAGCGTTGGTTTTAAGAGAACTCTTGTTCAATCAATACCTTAATATTAATAATTCCTTTGATTCCATCAATCGTTGTCAGCAATCTTAGTAATAATTTTGTGTTCTCCTAGCTGAGTATTTTTGACCACATTTGTATTTGATACCTTTTCTAAGTAAGTTTTAATTTTTGTTATTTTTAAAGATGTCTAATAAAAAGCAATATTCCAAAAAAAGAATGATCATTTTTCATTCAAACTCTCTTCCTGTCCCTCCCAAGTACATATTAATAAACTTGCATTGGAGTGCCTCGTATGTTGCCTGCTTACTGATTGAAAAGACAACTCTTCCTGAAAATTGCCATAAATTTGAAACTTATTTTTCTTTGCATTGTAATTTGCAAATTTCGTATACAGTAACTCATCTTATTGATCGTTTCAGATCAGCATTTATTGACCAAATGATGTAAGAATGTTACAATTTCATGATAAAAAAAATTTCCATTTTAGTACATTAATCCAATATTTTCATCGCATTGTGCTATTTGGGTTATTGATACCATTAAATTTCTCTCTTGTGAGAGAGGTTAAATGGGAAGCTTAATTAATCAACTTGCTTCAAAATCCAGAAAATTATAAAATTCCATCGAAAGAAACTTTTAATTATCATAGAAATTCCCATTCGGATCACGTCTTACATAAATATGTGTGCTACTTATTTCAGAGCTCCAATTCGGAATCTCTTTCTTTATGTATTGATGCATTCATTGTTGCTTGCAAACTTTAGACTTGGAACAGAGAAAAGTAGACACCTCAGGGGAATTTCAGGTTACTGAAAATGTTTATGTTCTTCCTCCTGAGGAAGCCTTCTGTTATTTCTTGCCACAAAAAAATGTTTGTATCAGCAGTGATGGGGTTTCTCAAAGATGATAAAATAAAGGAACAAAATTTTTGAGTTAAAAATATTTTTCAGTGTTTCACAGATTCCTATACAGTTTAAAAATGACTACCAAAAAACAGGTAGGAAAATCTAGCATTAAAGAGCCATCCATTGAGTAACTCATTTTTGTTGCAAGAATTTTTATAGAAATCCAAAACGTGAGCTGTACCTGCTTGTGATTAAGGTAAGATATAGTGGATTAAAATATTTTACGTTTCAAAATCACAAAAGTCAGCCTCTGAGGCAGAAGTACTTTAAGCAAATTCAAGCCAATCATCTGAGCTTAAAAATTAGTGCAGCAAAAATGAGTGATACTTCCAGGATAATATTCATTACATGAAGGGAAAAAATAGAAAGAAAAAAAAAAAACAAAACTAAGTAGTTGTAATCGCATATTTTTACAACTTCCGATCTGACTATTTTTCAGTACAAAATAATGGACTAGGCTTTGTATGTTCGTACGAATTCCCTATAACTATTGGTGGAATACCTTGGTCGAATTCAACAGAGTTAGAGATAACCTCAGCTTTCGTTTTAACTAAACCAATTTTAATGGAACACAAGAGCGTTTTTGAGGAAATTTCTTTCACGGTTGGTGCTGAAGTTTGAGTGAAGTTTTTATGCGTAGACAAAGGCTTGTCCTTTTCAAATGGTCCTGTTATTTTTTTAAACACTATTTCTTTTACGGTGAGGAAAAAATTTCCCCCTGCACAACAGAATCAGTTTTGAAAACAACAAGTTATGATTCTTAATATTTTCCCCAAAAAAACAACTTGATAGGGAAGTTATCACTTCTTGAAAAACTCTGATTTCTAAAAGTATCTTTAGTAACCAAACACTGCATTTGGTTTTTCTCGAAATTTGTCTTCACTGATAAGAGCTATAAGCCCTTAAAATTTGTTGCCACTGAGACGAGACATCCCAATTTCGTCTCAACATTTCAGCCTACGGTCAGTTGATTATTCTCTGCCTAGCTCTCTGCTATTTACTTAGTCTCTTGCTATTTACTTAGGAAATGCATGTGTTTTTTTGCACAGTAAAATGCTTTTCTCAGAAATATTGTTCCATTGAAGGGAGGTAAGTAAAATTTGTAGCAAGCTTGAGAAAAACAGGAGAATATAAAAAGGAAAGTTTGGTGAGAACCGGAAGTAGTTCTAGAAGTTAATGACAGCTGATTTGAAACAGGTCGTTGCAGAGCTTGCATTAATCTGGAAACGAAATAAGGGTTTTTTGCAATTAAAATCATTCTTTTGAGCCAGCCATCAAAAGCTCTGCCGAAAACTCACTGCTCCCTCAGTCAATGTGACTGGAGGAGATGGACCTATGACAATGTATTTTTTTTCACACCAGTAGGTCAAAGTTAATAAAAATAATACAGAAAATTATAGGGGTAGGAATAACTTATTTTTATTATTGATTCATAGTGATCTTAAACTTTAGGGGGAAAAGGAACATTACTTTTCCAATGACCCTCATTAAAGATAATCTCCAAGAGGGAAGAAGTAAGAAAATTATATATAAAGAAATTATTCTTTACCCAAGAGTCAGTCTTTTGGCAATACATATGTTAGTTTATTGTTTTCAAGAAAACTGTAGAAAAACAAATCCCTGAGCACAAATATTATCTTGCCATTATCCGGAAACCCTTGAATATAAACAATTTTTAGGCCCTAATGAACTTGAAATGCGGACAATACATTTTCTTTCAAGGAACATTTCTTTAGCATAAAATTCGATAAGTGCCTGTGCAAAAACATGACTTTGCGACAAACGTTTTATGTAAAATATTTGTCTTCATAAGGATATAATGTGTGTATTTCATAATACAAGTACTATTGATTCAAAGCCTGCAGAAATTACACAAACTCTAAAACCTAAATAACATTCCTCTGTATTATATGAATCATCACAGGAACATATCGTAAAACGCATTCTTGAGAGCAAAGAAAAAAAAATGATTACGGAAAGATGTTAGGCCTAATTGCAATGGAATGAGATTTATGAAATGGATTTCCTTGTTCATATTTTGTGCTCTATTGCTTTGAGGATGTCTACTCGAATTTTAAATTTATTTTTGGGTTGTTGTCACCTTTAATTTCACTAAAATTTTCACTAATTCACAGGGTTATTATTTTAAAATAAAAACACATGTGATTCAATGGATGAAGACAAAACAATTAACTTCATTCCCTAACTAATTCAAGTAATGTTGAACTAATAAAGGGGGAGAAAATTTAAACTGAATTAGGTTGTGTCTTTAAATACTGGTGGCTCATTGATGATTCACAGATTATGTGATTATGACAGAGATTTCAGCGAGATTTTTCAATAATTTGCTGTATTCTTGAACAGTACCTAGTAGTTGTGGTTACTTTGAGAGATAAAAGAGAGAAGGTACGAAAGCACAGTTGCAACAATTTCAGAAAGCTACAAATTTTCACAATCAATGTTGTTACAAAAAAACCAAAAACTTGGCATACCTCTGACGGCAATTAGATTGAAAAATCAATTTTCCCTTCCAATAAATGATGGCTTCAGTTCTACCCCAAAACCTATTAAAAATACACTTGGTTACAACATACGTACCGAATATTTACACTTATATGTATATGTGTGAGGGTGTGTGTGTGTATGTGGACTTGAATAACGAGAGTACACTCTCTCACGTAACTTTGCAAAAACACTCACTTTTCCATAAGACACTGGCTCGCTTTTGCAACAAATTGATATCAAGCAAATTTATATTGATATTGAGCTTTGTCAAAGTGGGCAAACTCCAGGCGAATCCAAAAGTAGTAAAGGATAGCCTCACTAAGAACTTTTCTGAACTAGTTCAATCTGAGATAAAACTAGTTTGTTGCACTGAATGTACAGTTTATTAAACTTACTTTCACCAGGATATAGGAAAAGTTTGCTTGTGTGGACAAAACGTTAGTAAGCATTCAATGTTCCTCATTCTAACAACACACTTTTACATACCTTATCACATACATATTTACTTAAGCATATGTAGCCCCAGAATTGAACCACTGACTAATTTAACTGATATATCACATAGATTTACAGGTGCATCCTCAATGTAATGGCTACACTCAAGGATTGATGATGCAGTCAAGGCACTGCAAAAGAATTCCTAGAAAAGATACAAATTTTTATCTGTCAATGCTTCATTTTTACAGCAACAAATAATTAGACAGGAGATGACTTACTGATTCATTGATGTTAAAGAAACATGATGAACATTTCAAGAGTATTTGGCACTGTTGCCTATGTCTAAGCTGTAACAACCACAAATTAAAGACAAACTGGAGGAAAATCTAAACAAGGAATAACTCAGTCTAATCGCCTGACGCTGTAGCTGCGACCTAAATTGGAACCAGAGGAAAAACTTATTTTATTCTTAAATTAAACGGAGGGTTTAGCACAAAAAATGATCCCAGGACTAGTAAAAGGTCTCAAAAAAGATGAACAAGCGAAAATATAGACACTCGAAAATATACCTTGGCCTCAGTGTTTTTACTTTGCAAGGTGCTTGAACATCATATTACATCTGAAGATAAAAATACCATTTTTTACTTCCAATTGCAGTCACATGGTGGAACGGTTCTTATGCTCCCAAGGTTATGGCTGAAGGCTCCTCAACTGGAGCGAAAGCCAAGTAACTACTAAGAGAAGAAGATCCAGAGGTTGGGAAGACCTAATGTTTTATCAATAACCTAGCTAACTTTCTTAATTTTCGCTAAGAAGTTTGAGATTCGGAAGAAGATTTAAACTTATTCAAATTTTTTCTCAAAAATTCTGGAAACGGTCACAAGTTTGATGCCAATAAATATAGGATCGTAATTCATAATGACTGCATTCCCTAGGAAATCTGCAGTAAGCGTATCCAATTCAGGATGATGAAAAAAATCTGCGACATCCTGAGATGTAAAGCTAGTGTAACTGAAGTTCAAACAGATGATTATCAACTAGTTGAGACAATTTTCGTATTCAATAACTTTGCTTCAGTTACCGCTGGATGTTCAAAAATTCTACAGGGAAGAATTGAAAAAGAAGGTTTATTATCAATGGGTTCATTTTTTGTTTAGGTTGCTAGCATTGAGAAGTAACTTGAGCGAGGACAATATTCATGATGAAACTGCAAGATTGCATACCTTGCTTTGCAGCGTTGCAAACTTACTGTCATACTTCATTTTCTGCATGGAATACTACTGAAAGTTATTCCTTGAAAGCTTACATGATTTGTCCTCTCTATATGCGGAACATTCTGTGAAAATTCCAAGTCATGATCTTGGTTCAGTCTCCTTCAGAAAATAAAATGGGAGCGGAAAATTTGTAACACCCCATCCGAGATACCAGCGCATTTTTGCAATTTCATGTTAATTGCAGGAACTTTACAATTTCCTGCCTTGGAGATTAAATTACTCCCTCCAAGAAGAAAAATTCAATACCTAAACTTGAAAGTTGTTTTTGGATGAATAAAGTTTGAGTTGATGTTTTCCTCTGGTCCCATTGGTCACAACTAGGGTAAGAATGTTTTATAAAAACATAAGCCTTCCTTTAAAGTACATTTAAATCCCAGTTACAAATTATGAACCAGCGATGTGTTTATATTGATTGGCGTCTGAGGACCTAGGATCGAACCACTGACTTCTTGAAAACTAAATTGAGGGAAGTAAGGTTGCAATGTTTCTGACTCCTCTTCTATACTCCTAAGGATGCCAGTGTTGTCTGGAGGCGTCAGCTCTACTGATTCTCCAGTGAACTCCGAGTCGAAATAACGTGTGTCTGTGTCTGATAAGACTTGAGGTAAGAATGGAGGAGGAATCTGAAAATGAAAAGAGAGAAATGGATTGTACGATTACAATATGTAAAAAAAGAAAGCAGAAAGAATAACTTCATTTCGTTTTTTTCCCCTTGGTAGTGGAACCAACACAGAAAGAGAGCAGACTGATATGATTTTGAGGACATTTACTTTACCACAATCTTTTAAGTAACTGAGATAAAGGCTGTTTTTTGGTACATCCTCCCTCCCCGCGAAGGAAAAACTATAAATGAGAGGGAAATTTAATTGATGGCTGCATTCTAGAACTCAACACTTGACGTATTGACTTAATATGAACCCATCGAAGCACTCTTGGGTTCTGATATTTAATAGACAACTGAAAATTTATCAGAGCATTAGTGACACCTTAATGGACAGCAAAAAATCACTCACAATAGATCAGACGAATTCATTAAATCTGTCATGCAATGAGGGTTGAGGGCTTTGATGGATGAGTGATACGGGACATACTAACCCTCAAGAGATTCATTTTACATTCATTCTTAATTTGTTTTCAATGCAAAATCTATTTTGTGTCACACATTAAAATTAAGAGCTATAGAGCTGAGATGGTTTGGGATCATTAAAATTTTTCATGAGGCATACAAGACACTCCAATTTTTCCCCTTCCTCCACCCAGATCTCAGGGGAAAAAAGAACATCAATAGAATTGCTGGAATAGAAAAATTTAAACCGCAAGTCCACAAGAAAACAATTTCATAAGATTAGTTTAGGCAAAAATGATATTCAGCATCATGTTGAATAAAATAATAACAAAAGTATAGATCAAGCTTTCTTAGACTTCGTAATCGTTTCCATTCTTTGTTATGACAATTCATTAAATTCCATTTTAAGGATGCAGATAAAATTTCCACTCATAATTCACCTGGGATCCTGGAACTGGCTTACCTAACAAACTTTCATTTACAAGGAGTTTCGTGAAAAGGTAAAAAAAACGTTTTAACTAAAATTGGACCCATATTTTAGTACGCTTCAAATGTGTGAGAGAATAGTACATAAGTTCTGTCTGTTCTTTTTATTAAAAAAAGAGTGACTTTCCTAACGTGACCTGCAATTCCTCATTTTCTGCGTGCCTCCGTCATCATACTGTTGTTATGCTTCATCATTGGAAAAAAATTAATTATAATAAAAAGTGATTTTTAAGACACATCGAGTATGGAAATCTTTCGTTGAATCTGGGTTTAAAATGAAGCTCTCATTTTTGCTACTGATTCTGAGCTGAAAACTAAATCAATTCACTAAAGTTAAGAGTACCAGATAATTTTCATCCCTCCAAACTATTTTAATCAGAAAACAAATTTAAAACAGGAAAAAGCTGTACAGTAAGTATCTTGTTGCGGTTAAGAAGTAGCAACGTTGTTGGAATTTTCTACCTCTAAGGACATGCAAATTTTGTACTGAAGCTTTTTTCTTGTTTAAACTAAAATAGTATTTACCTTTTTCTTGACTAAGTCTTCCCAGTTGATAGATGCAAAGAATGGATGATGTTTGATCTCTTCTGCATCTTCTGGACCTCCTCCCAATCGCTTGTTTGGATCTTTGATGAGGAGACCACTGAGTAAGTCTTTGGCTTCATTTGAAATTGTTTTGGGGAATTTAACCTGTAAAAGTTCGAAAGAATAATTTAAGCATTAATAACTGCAGAATTTTCAATTTTCTAAGGCCAATAAAATCAAGTTTATACATCGCGTTTGTCTTTTTGTCATGGGAACGGAGTTCCCCATGATATTAGAATCGTTCCGTTGCTTTCGCTATGGGATTCCCTATACCTCTGCGACCTTGAGCGTTTCGCCCAGTCTCCGATTTTTGGTTGATTTCCCGATGTATCAAAAGCCGTTGTATTTTATAGCCAATCATGTCTCTACGTCAAGTTGTGTTGATTGCTAAAATTCGCTTTCAGCGAGTTTTTTTCCACCTTGAGATGTCGTGTCTGACTGGTGAATCTGCGCAGAACCACGAAGTTCCGTTTTTAGGCAAATTCTTTTTTTTGGGAGGTTCTGATTGGTTATTTTTCGCCATCAGTTTTCTGTTCGTTGGTGCAAAAGATCGCCTACCTCGGTGCTCTTGAGAAGCCGCCATTATCCCACCTCAAATTCGAAAAATAGAAGTAAAGAAATAATAACCATCGTACAAGGTGGAAAATTGTTCTGGAGGACTCGTTACGGATATATGAGCCAAAATCAGAACTCGATTGATTGATTTAATCCATGAATACAGAAATATTGCCTCAGCTTACTGCCGCGATAGCAAATGCATGATGAGATGAACCTTGAGACACATGATAGCATAGGTAAACAATGTCTCACAGAGAGAGGCGCTTAGCTCATTTTTTTCATATCTCAGGAGCTACGAAGCGTCGAAAACAACTCTTGTGATAAGCCCCGCCCACCGTCAGAGTCTTTTGTAGGCTATTTTTACGCATTCGACCGCGGAGCCGTGATAGCCTGGTTGACTAAGTCGCCACATTTTTATGAAAAGGAGCGGGCACTAGGCAATCGGGAGTTCGATACCCGACAATGGGTGTTACTTTTTAATGGTTGTATTGAATGTTTTAGACTAATCATCAAAAAATACTTAATACTAGATGATAAATGTGCGAAAATTTTCTCGTGAGTTAATATGTTAAACATAAATACTGGAATATACCTCCTTCATATAATCAGCCACATGTTCCCCCAAATTAATGACGTTATTTTCTTTTTTCAATAAAGTTAATTTGCATTCAACGTTCGTAAGCTAAGCGAAAAGTACCTATTGATACAAATAGAAAGACATGAAAATAGTATGTCTAACATTTCAGTTGTTTTTTTTTTTATTTATTTTTTGTTTTTTTTGTTTTTTCAATAAAACAAATTGACTGGGACTAGAATCATTGTATCTCTGAAGACAAAAGCTAAGTTTTTTGATACAGAAATACTAATATATTCATCCTTTATATAATCAGGGAGATGTTGACCCAAATATTGATGTATATTTTCTCTGTTCGCCCAAATTAATGATGGTATTTTCTTTTTTCAATAAAATTAATTTACATTCCACGTTCTTGAAGCAATATTTTCTCCAAAATTCAGCAAAAAATAACAATTTATACCTACTCAAAAAAAAATAAATAAATAAAGCAATGACATGAAAGTAGTATAGGTAGTACACATCTAACATTTCAGTTACATCTATTTGAATGAAAAAAATGGCAACTTAGGAAGCACATAGGTCACTTATGATGCGTATTCGGGCATATGCGTAGAGTAAAAATATCATACTTTACGCCGAAAAAACGAAACTGAAAGTTAAATGCGTTAACTTCCGAAAACCATACATAATCCAACGGAAATAAATAATTGGTAAATAACAGCTTTCTTGTATGCAAAGAAAAAAAATTAAAAATGTTAAAAAAGAGATGTCGACACAAAATTACATAGCCCCTTCAATTCTGAAGATACTACAAACGAACTGTACCTTAACATTTTCATATCCCAGAAGCAAAAGTTCCCATGACGAATATTGCTATCGCTAGCGATTGCAAAAACCAACTTGTTAGAATTTAGTGTGGTTTCTACTAAAGAAATCATCAGACAGGGTAAAAATAAAAGCTGTATGAGGTATGTTTCCTCGCGACACAGTTCAGGCTTGTTGGTGGAAGCATCAGCCTTAAAGTGAGGCTGCTTAAATGTAAGAGTTTCTTGGGGTAAGTTTGTGTGAAAATTGTCCAGATGATTTTGATAAATGCTTGGTTTGCACTTTTACCAGTGGGTCTTCAAAATTCACTGAATATTCCCAGAGATATGATTTTGACACATAATACAGTACGACGTCAATTTATCGGATTACACAGAACTGACAAATTGATCTGTTGAATCGCTGAGTCTGTTAATTCGAATTAGCTTGAAGCCCTTGAAGGAACCGGCAGATCAATCTATTAAATCATGATCAAATCAATTGAAGTCTTACTGTATGAAAATCAGTACAAATCGGCTCTTCCTCTCCTCATATCAAGAGAAAATTGAGAATTTCAAACTAGAAAGTCGCAAATGAAGATGATGGTCAATTCTTTTTGTTAATTTTTCATCTAATATTTTGGGAAAACAAGAGAAATAACTACTGATGAGACAATACTTACTTCTTCCATAAGAATCAATGTGAAAAGAACATCATGGTCCTTATTGTAAAATGGAAGACGGCCACACATCATTTCATACATAACAACACCGATGCCCCACCAATCAACTGCTCGCCCGTAATCATTGTCCTCCAGCACCTGTTTCCAAAAATAGAATAATTGTAATTCATAATATCTCTTACAATTTAGGTACCGGTTCATTGGAATCACTTCTAAGATTGTAAATGACACCAAATTAAACAGGTATCAACAATGAAACCACCAAATGACGTATCTCGATTTGCTACCTTGTAGACTTCCTGTCATACTTAATTATTTTAAAGGAAAACTACTCAATGTCAATTCTTGAAAACTTCCGCACTTAATATTTCTTCTCTGAGCAAAGGAAGCTATGTAAAAACTTCAAGGAATGATTTTCATTTGTTGTTCTGCAAAAAAACAAAATGAGAATAGAAAATTTCAAACATAGGAAATGAGATACGGGGGTGCGGTAGTTTCACCGTCAATATGGTACATCAATTGTTTATGAGGAGCGACATTTGGAATATGGGATGGAAGCCTGAGGTAAAGAAAAATTGCGATTGTCCATGAAAAAAGGGCACTCCGCATATGGAGGCAAATTTTTTTTTTTTTTTTTTTTTTTGGAGGGAAAAGGATTGTTGTAGAGTCAGGTCGAGAAATCAGAATTTGAGTTTTGGTAAGAAAACTCTTTGGAACCCCGAAGAATATATAGTGAGTAGTTGGGTTGTTTTTATGCCAACAGAGAGTATAAAGTTGCATGATAATTTGACATAATCAAGCTCCTGACATGGCAGATTCTTAACATTGCATACCTTGTTCTCAAAACTATGTATTTCATAAAGCAAAATTCAAATAACTGTAACTATGGTTTACTTTGACATTTTTGAGTGTCCATGGTACAAAATCCTCTTCTTTTAGAAAGGATACAAATAAAGGATAATATCATACCATCAACTAAAAGGCTTTTTCGATTTAACGAATTTTTTCATACATAACGATCTCCATTAGCCTGACCAAAATCCCAACGGTAGTAATATATTTTCTTTTTGAAGTAATGTCATTGCAGCAAGTCTGGATTAGATTTAATGACGATTTTGTCAGCCGGTGACAGAAACAAAAGGCTGCTTTCCGTGGAAAACTCAAGAAATTTTCCACATCAAATCTTGTTTCAATAACATTAGGAGTCAAACTCAGTGCTGTTACATGTGGTAAACAAAATCCTCCATGACGTGCATGAGGCAAATGGGGAGGTGTGCACTTAAAACCGTGACACACCGCTACCACTGCCAAACAGGTCATCAGCCAAGAATGTAACAAGGATTCCTACGGGAAGAAAAACTACCATGCTACTGGAGTCTCACAACAGCACAGTTGTTTTGTGGCAACAATAAAATTAGTCCCAAAACAGCTTTGCTTTAAGGTGAAGTGCCAAGTTTTACCTCTGGAGCAAGATACTCAGGTGTCCCACAAAATGTTTTGGTGGTTCTTCCGTATGTTATGTCTTCCTTACAGAGTCCGAAGTCCGCAATCTTGATATGACCTTCCTTATCAAGCAGTAAATTTTCAAGCTGTGGGAAAAAGACGAGACTTTAAGAGATCAAAGTCTTCTGGAATTATTTTACACATTAAGTCCAAGTCATGATGGTCTCCTAATGGAGCTTTGACTGATCCGGACACATTCATAAGTACAATACTTTCATAAAAAGGCACATGCAAAGTGGGCCCAAACTTGCTCATAGCGGATGCCTTTGACAATTAAAAGATTCAATTACTATATATTGCCCTGTCTTTTAAAAGTTTTGAGTGCCTCAAACATTTTAGGGAGACTAAAAACTTTGAAAAAAGGAAGGGCATCACCTAAAGATTGAATGAGCCAAGTCTCAAAAGTAACGGTCATGAGAAAATTTGGATCTATTTTACACCTACCCCTTTCAGAGTAACAAAACAAATTGTACTATTTGATCAACTACAGCAATTTTAACACCACAGAAGGTGCATGTTCATGAATACATACATTCTCAGGGCAATAACTTTCATAAAATATAAATTCTATCATAATTGTTTAAAAGTAATAAATAACAGCGATTCAACGGTGAAAGTCAGGATTGCACAAGAGCTTTTTAAAGTTAAATTAATTAAAATACTCACTTGCACTTTACTTTATGTTCCAACAGACGAGTTTTAATCGCCTCAAGCGACCATTCTCAGCGACTCAATCACTCAGTGTGGCTGAGGATGGTCACACGAGGCAACCGAAACGTGTCCAACCAAACTTAAAGTAACTAGCGACTAAGAAATTTAATTTATTTAACTTCAACAGCGACTATCCACAGTTGGAGAGGAAAAATATGCAATTGGGCAAAACATCACAAAATATACTGCTGAAAATTGTGCGCTCTCATTTGGTTAAAGTTACACTTCAAATTGTTGAGACAAAAATTGAAAAAATACTTTAAATGTACTGTTACTCTATCACTATCCCACACTACTCAACTTAAATGCTTCAAAAAGAGCAAGAGGATGTAAATTTTTCAAAGAAGGCTACATTGGGCAATTCTGTGCTAAATTTTGGACATCAGCACTAATCAGGCACAGAAAAATGATGAAAATACAAAAACATATTCACTTCCAAAGGAAAAGCCGAGAACGAGAACAATCAGGGTAAAGGGTCAATGCCTAGACCTTGCACTGACCAAAGACATAAAATTACAATGAACAAGAATTACTATACCTTCAAGTCTCTGTAAATGATGCCTTCTCCATGTAGATAAGCCAAGGCAGAGATGATTTCAGCACTGTAGAATCGAGTCCTTTCTTCGCTGAACACTCTTTCTCTGGATAAGTGAAAAAATAGCTCCCCTCCATTTACATATTCCATGACAAAACAAAGTCTGTCCACAGTTTGGAATGAGTATTTTAATGACTGCAAAAGAAAGAAAACATGTATTAACTAAATTTATTAAATGGTTCATTCTGTGTCTAATATATCGTCCTGTTACTCATAGAATTGACATTTGATAGTTCAATCATTGAGAATGGTAAAACAAAGTATCTGTCTTCTGCCTGAACGCCACGTCTCTGCACTTGATACTTGCCAGGATATCGTCATTTGAATACAGCGATAGATGTCATCTCTTGAGGTGATTTATACAAGTGTTTCTTTCCCCAGGATTTTATCAACTGTATCCATCTAAGACAGGAAAAACCATGTTATACACTACAGCAGGTGATAGTAGTAATGGACCACTAGATAAGGTACGAATTTCAGCATTCTGATACATGTTTCTTAACCAAAATTTTACGTAAAACACGATGTACACAACGAAAATTACCAAAATTAACTCCTTACGAAGATATTTAATGATTCTTAATGCGTGAATTCAAATCACCCGCTCATGAAAACTCAATGCTCTACGTGATTCACATCACGCGCTAAACTTTATCATGACAGTCTCTGCGATATAAAAATCTGGCAACCTCAATCTTGATGCTTTGGCTCAGTTATAGCATATTGCTAATAGTTTGAACAACGCATGATGGGAAATGAACATTGCTCGATTGAGAAGCTTGCTGAAACCGTTGTAGTGGGCGATTTGACTCACGTAGAGTTTTGAGTTTCTTGTGAGCGGGCAGTTCAAATTCCTCGTAACCAATGTGAAATAAAAACTTTAATATCTTCGTTAGGAGTTGGTTTCCGTAATTTTCGTTGTGTGAATCGTTTTCTACGTGAAATTCTGGTTAAGAAACATGTATCAGATTGCTTAAATTCGTACCTTGTCTAGTGGTCCATTGCCAAGTTATTCAAGAGGCGATATCTTAATTAATGCTGGATACATACTCAATGCTTGATCCATTCCGTCATGATCGATGGTGTTTAAATAGATTTTCTTTTTTCTATTGCAATTTTTAATGCAATTCGAAAGTGAAAAGAGAATTGAAATTCCCGGAAAAAGAAATTGAATCAACGAATTTAAAAGTTCATGGAATGTCAAGTATCTACAACTTTGTTCATGAATCAAGAGCCTTCAAGAACTTGAAAGATTAAAAAAAAAAAAAAAAAAAAAAAAAAAAAAAAAAAAAAAAAAACAGGAACTAAAAGGAAAGAAGAAAAAAAATGAAAGCTATTACTAAAGACACTCACCAAAGTTACACAGACCCTGAGGGTATAAGTAATAAATACAGAAAACACCAAAAAATATGCATTCATAAAACCTAAGAAATTGAAGATTTATGAATGAACTTACGATCAGAAATGGGTGCCGAGTTGTTCGGAGCACTCTGTTTTCTGTTAGTGTATGGGCAACTTCATCTTTTTGAATGATGACTTCTTTTTTCAAGATTTTGATGGCGTACAAATGTTCTGTAGCTTTTTCTCTGCAAAGAATAACTTTTCCAAATGTGCCTTTCCCGAGAACTTTCAAAAACTCAAAATGCTCCAAGGTCTGAAAAATAAAACGTATAAATTTGTAGAGGCTCCAATTAAGTGATCAAGAGACTGAAAAATGGGTCTGTCTATGAAAGAGATGCAGCTAATCAAGTAGACTATTTCAAGTAAGACTGCACATTTTTTGTCATTACAAGGTCATCACATAAAAATTTTGGAGGAAAAAAGAGGATTTTTCAACTAGAAAGGCCAATTTAAAAATGAGAATGCTAAGAAATTTCTGCATACCTGTAGTTTTGTTTTCCACTTTTACTTCCAGGTTGTGAAATAGGCTTCAAACTGATACAAAAGTCTTAGCTGTCAGGTTTCAAGCCTAATATGATGCTTTAAATTAGGTGAAAAAATCATAACAGATAAAAAAAGAAACGTATCTATTCCCTGTGATGAGAATGATTTTGGACTGATATTCTGGTTACAGGAGTAATAAAGTGTAGCTCAACTTACAATTTTCTGCTTTCCGGTGGTTTTGTTGCTAGATGTCCCTTGAACTGAGAATTTGGCTCTCATTTCATCCGAGAGATCATAATCCTCAGGTTTCATTTCAATGTCTTCAGTTTCTGACTGAGCCAACTTTTCTGAGACTGCCTTAATTGCTTCTACCCATTCTTCCCTGGAAGCCAGAGGACAGATTCCAATAGAAAGAGGACATGAAAATTGAAACACAATGTAGTGTCCTCCTGATAGACCCTCTAATAACTGGATATCATAGGAATGAAAGTGCACCTTTTCATTATTTGTTTCCAAAATTTGTCTTCCTTTATCAAAAAGGGAACACTTACACTTTACTGAAGTGTTCACACGGGTTGGAGAAGGGCAGAGAAAGTTTCATACAAAAACTACAGGGCAAAACAAACAAAAGATGAGAGAGGGGATGTAAAGAAAAAAAAAGAAAAAAACAAATGGAAAACTGCTTCATGTAGTTACAGATGGCTACAAAATGATTCTTGCAAAACAATTACTTGCTCAGAACTCAAGTACTTGACTGGAATCTCAAAACTACAATTTTTTCTTATCATACTTTATGCAAAAGGAAAAGTGGTACACTCCAAACAACAGTAGATAGCTCTGTAGACTTGGAGTAAGCTTTTAAAAGGTAATAGGTAATAAATGACTTTAATAAAGGGCAGACGCTGACTGAAATATAAGGAATTCTGTAAAAAAGGATGGGACTTGCAGCTGAAAACCAAATACATATCACATTTTAGGTGAGTTAAAAAGTTAAAGGGTAAGGGGTAGTTATTTACTAACTATGGTGCTTATCAGTTAAATACACACTCTTCATAAGCTCTGATGATAAAACTTTCATCAAGCAAATACATCTTGTACAGTTAAGGGGTTAGAGTACAATCAAGGATGATCACTTGGGCAGTCCTGGGATGCTTACAAGTTGTAAATGCAGGTAGGGGCATGTTGCCCCTTAACATCACACCAAAAATTTCTCTGCCGAAAGAATTTTTCAGGCATTTCAAGTTTCAAAAAATAAGAAACATTCTTGCGAGCTTACTATGAAGTTGTTCCAAAAATAAAATACCACAGGTGTGAGCTCTAACACATACGACCTTATACTCAAACAGTAAATTTTCAATATTCTAGCCGATTTGAAATTTTGACTTTATCAATTATCTGTAAATTTCGAAGAGGCTGAGGATAAAGATTGGAAAAAAGGATTACACGGAAAATGACGAAGAAAAATCTGGAGGACAAACAGGATGAGTGAATTAAGAACTATTCATACCTGGCTTGCTCTGATTCAACATGGAAAGTTCGCTCAATGACTGAGGTCCACTGAAGGCCTCTGATGATGAAAGTGTAAGGCTTTGGCCGATCAATCGTCATGATTTGGCACCCCTTGACTGTAAAGTTATTCAGGGGCTCCACGGGGGGACTGAGGACAGAGCCGTCGGGAGGACTTTTGTAACCCATAAGAGATCCATCAGACAGCAAGACAAAATAGCGAGATCGCCAATTCCTTATATGCTCGCCTGGAGAACAGAGAAAGTGTTTTAAATTGGACAATTAACTTCATTGAGTTTTTAGATTGGGAAAATGATGATTTTATTTATGATTTTAACAAGTATGTTACTCAGAACAAGATCTGTTTTTAAGATGAAAAAAGAATTTAATTACTATGTTTGAATGAAAAATGATGACAGTCAGTAGAACAAACAAAAGATTGTTTTCATTATTTGGTACTTGCAGGGTTTCTACTTTATTTCAACTTTCAAATTCCCTGGATTTTCCCTGAGTGATGGCATCATGAAGTAATTCTCTACACCAACTCATTTGACACAGAGGTGAAAAAAAATCACTAACTCCGGGCTCCCTGCGAATTCCCTCAAAATTCTGTTCCCTGGGACCGAATTTTGTCGGCTTTTTCACACGGAGTGCAACATCCATCGATGAGTTCACACCACACCACCGGCCAATCAGAAGCGCTAAGCCGGACTGAAGTGCAGTCGAGACCCGTTCTAAGTATATTTAAGTATGGTGGAAGGACCGACAAAATTTGGCCCCTGGATTTTCCCTGTTTTCTCGTTCGTAGAACCCTGTACTTGAAATTTTTTAAGTTGAAGAAAATAAAAAACAACCAAGTAGTCTTTTAATATTTCCCAAGAAAACAGCGTAAAAAATGACTTTTCCTATTTCTGACTTATAGGTATCCAATGAGAATATTTTCAATCCCCATAAACTTGCATTAATGATCGTTTCAAAGGGATCCCTTATTTTCTTGTTATTGTTAAAATGAAATTGTTCATTCCAATTTTAAAGTGGAAAAATTGTACTTCAAACATTTTTCTTGGGCTCTCCTTATACTGTGTTATACCTTATAGTTAGAGTACGTCATAGCTGAATTTCAGATTCTTTGCAACACCTGAGGATTTATTTTTTGTGGTACCGAACATGGTAGATGAAAGCTTCGTACAGATTCACTTTAATTAAACATTTATTATGTTGAAATAGGACGAATGTTTTCATGACATGTGTGTATTTAGTTCATGATACACTCCTCTAAGCAGACGAATCAATATCTCAATTTGAAATTTATAGGATCAAGGTCTCTTCTACTACTTAAGGATAGTCACAAATATTCATTTTGAAAGATCTATAAACTTGCCTCTTTTGAAGAGCCAGCCTTCTTTGACGATGTGCCTGGAGGGAGGGGACATGCTTCCGAGTGGTCCGTCTGACATTGTAGCAACGTAAAATGCGACAATTTCAGAAAATCAACTGATTTTTACTCTCTGAAAAAAGTTGGGGAAAAAATCATATTAAATTACACGTCTTCAAGTTTCTATAATAAATAAAAGGCTAAGATGCTAACCTTCCTCTACTGCCTTTTTATCTCATACCACTTGAATTCACTGAGACAACCATGACTTGAAAGTCATGGCAGTAACTCCTTCATTTCTATTGTCGCTCCATGTGCTCGGTGGATGCGATCCAAGTTATGCTCCTTAATTTCAATCTTGTCTTGTTGCACAGAATCCCATTACATTAACAGGAAACAATGAAAGCACATAACATGATCACTGTAAGTCAGATTTTCAATATTTTAGTGCATTTTCTGAAGGATATGCACAATCTTATTTTCTTCTTTATGAGAGAGATAAAACATTCAGTCAAAAATTTTTTAGGTAATATCGATGGGGCAAGGAAAATCTGACAAAGGTTGGAACAAAGATTAGTCATCCCAGAAAAGAGCAAAGGTGACAGGAGATTTGCAACATCGCAAACTAAGATATGTGGTTTCATAGTTCGACCATTGGTATAAAATAATTGATCAAGTAGTTAGCAATTCAAAGATCATGATCAAGGAAAAAAATTTTCAAAACTGCTAAGTATCATTGGAAACGTTTCATCAGACAACCAACCAAGAGGGAGGCATCACGCTAAAGGTTGCAAAATTTACTGTATTTGGATTGAAAACTCTTGATTCCCAGACCGAACCATCACTGTTGATAACTTAACCTCAAAATTGTTGGGATAAATAAAGTAGAGAACCTTGTTACAAGCTGTGTGACGGGCGACTAAGCTGGTAAACAAGGGAAATTAAAATTTGATCAAGACAAAATTACTGGTCCTTATTTGAGGAGCCTGCACAGAGAACAATTTCAGTCTAAGTGCTCACATAAAGGCTAAGACGATGTTTAGCTGGATGGAGAGGCTAGTATTAAAACTTAGCGGTAAATTGTTCTTTGTATAGTTGTGAGTAGTACAACAAATAAGAAGAGATTAGAGAAGGATACTGAGGAATTGAACAAAAAACTAGAACTAACTGAGGGTTGCATAGTATTTGAGGCTCATGCCTAACGAGGCAGACAACAGTAGAGTGCAGAAGTTCATGGAAAAATTTACTTCCGGTTACTCCATCACTATTTCAAAGCATAACATGTGTGCTAGATTTAATTACTGAAAATACTCATTGCAAAGAACCAGACGCTAGGTTGATCAAACCGAGAAACTGATTTCACCGCTATTCAGAATATGAGCTGCTAGGAAATCTAACCATCTTGTTGGGCAAACTAAACTGAAAAAGAAGTTCAGGACATGAAAAAATAAAGTGCAGTTGGTTCTATGTACAACTAATAACTTCAGTTTGAGGTCCATAATCTGCATTACATTTACTGATTAATAATAGTGATGCGACACCATGCCAAGTTTGGGCTGTCTACGCCTAATCTGAAGAGTTTAGGGTGACGTGGAGTGAGAGGTTGTTGAAAAACTCTTGTTCAGGATGCAAGAAGAAAAGGCTAGAATAGCAATGATGTTGCTGTGGAAATTCTTAAGTTTCATGTCTTCTGGCCTTAAAATAAATGCAGACCTGGCGCTTTTCATAGGAGGCAGACTTTGACCCTGTGGCCAAAATCCAGATATGCCATGGAGACTACCAGCAATTTAACTACAGGTTGCAAAATAAAATATGAAAATGCATAGATGCAAAAGTTTGTTGATTTCGAAGCCAAACTAATCAATGTGAGAAAATAGAGAGGCATGCATCACATACCTACATCCATAATAGACGAATCAACTGTGAAGCTTTGAGTATGAACCCATTCATTAAAAACAGAGAAGACAAATAACTTTTCACTCTCAGGTAATTAAGAAAATACCACTTGAAAGAAAGATTAGAGTTTCTATAAAACCTCGGCACGCAAACAAGAGGGAAAAATTACGTTGTAATTCTAATAATGATTCCTGACAATAAATAGAGAGAGCCGTAATAAATACAGCACCATGATGAAACTAAACAAATATGGAGGCAATTTCGTACCGCCATGACGTCAGAATGTAAACAAACTCGTCATTTAGACAGGTTGACGTTTTAACATTGACGTATAATACAATCGTTTAATACAACAAATTGTATTATACGTCAATGCGTTTTAAACGGCTTCGGGTTCGGGCGCGTAGTTACAAAAGGTGGGCCAAAAAAGCGCAAAAAACATTACTCTATGACAAAAAGGCATATAAAAAAAGGCGGCTGACTTTGGAACGGGTGCACCATGAGAAGGATGTACCTAGAAAGATGCCATTCCTGATTCTGACCGACACTTCTGACCTATTGAAGGTGCTTTTATCGCTTAGGTATGCTAAATGTTTGCAAAATATACGAGATTACGTGACAATAATTTGATATCGAAGAGGGGATTATCATGAATATCAATTTTTAGTTTTAAGAAAACCTGTTACAGCCAAGCTCTTTAAAACGCTAATATGCTTTCTAAAGATTCTCTCTCAAGCTTGCGCCTTTTGGTGGAATTCGATGAAATTTAATTGGTGTTATCTGTATTGTGTTGCAAGTCCTGATGTGCACTCGCATAGTTTAATAAAACGTTGACACAATGCCTGAACTCCCTTTGGTATAGGTACTCAGTTTCACCAGCCTGATGCAAAAATGATATTAATATTATTATTATTTAAAGAGGTTGGTTGGCAAATAATTGGCACAAGCAAGCCTACATGGAAAAAAAGGAAGTATGTATACAAATACCTATACAAATTAAATCATGAAGCTGAGAATGATATTTTTTTAACAGATTTGGGGAAAAGAACTGAAAAAGTTAAAATCAAATGAAAGGTTTTTATGGAAAAAAAGTGATACAGATAAATATATTCATTTATTTAAAACGATATAATAAACATTTTTATAAAAATAAAATGAAAAAAAAAAACGTAACAAAAGACTTTTTTTTAAGTTCAGGTACTTAAAGGAGTATATTAGGTGAAAATATCAATGACTAAAGTACGAATTCACTTATCTTTGTTTGCAACATTGCAAACTTCCTGTCATACTTTATTTTTTCCTTGGAAAGCTGTTGTGGCTTGTAACTTGAAAACTGTATTAATTTGTCTTCTCTGTTGACAGAATATTCGGTCTTGGTTTCAAGCTATCAAGTTGGCTTGTTCCTTTTCAAAAGTTAAAATAGAAGAGGAAATTCTGAAATAATGCCATGGAGATACATAATTTCGCACTTTGACCATGGATACCCCAATTTTTTAACGTCAAAAAAGGGAATCTTCGCAAACTTTTTTTTTCAATACAAAATACTTGTTGAGTTGTAAAAAGAGTGGAATCAATTCTGCAGGGTTATTTTTTACTGAAGTAAATAAAGAGATTCTTAAAAATTGGTGATCGAGTTATGTTCATAAAATCTTTCAAACTTTTTTTCAATACAATGTGTTTGTCAGGAAGTAAAAAGAATGAAATTTATTCTGCAGAATTATTTTTTACTAAAATAAACAAGGAGATTCTTAAAAAGTAGTGATGATGTCATGTTCTGACCGTAACACAAAAATCTCCAAACAAAATGCTCTTTAATTTTTGCACTTGTACAATGTTAATGCAACTTGTCCCTACAAGGAAATATCAACGCATAAGTTTCTCGATAATGAACAAATCTTTATTAGATTAGGAAAAAAATCACCTGTGGTAAAAGGTTGAGTTGTTAAAACGCTAGGTTCCACAAGATACCTTACCTCTATTGAGGGTGTGTTTAAGCAAGTTCATGTTCATGTTCATGCCATGTGCATAAATATGCACCTCAACTTTCCTTAAAGTAAATTTCTTTGTTATATATTCTCATCTTATTCTCCTGGCCGAGTTTTTTTCTCCTGTAGACAGCTATCATAATTTGCTTTAGCTTTGATAATGTTGTATACTCTTCACTATGGTGGAAACAAAGAGAATGTTAAAGTAGCCCGAAACGAAAACGACAATCGAAAACACAGGAAAATGCGGAAACAACGCTAAAATACAAAATACAAAGGCAGGACGTTTTGGTACCTTCAGGGCTGGATTAACCGTAGGGGCAAAATGGGCCTGTGCCCACAGCAGCAAATTTTCGGTGGCGGCAGAAATCGAGAAACCAAAAGTTGCAGTTTTATTTTAAAGTTGCAGTATACCATGATTGAATAGATTTTTTTGGTCACCATTGTAAAATACCTAGGAAATAATAATGTTTTCAAATCCACACCTGACGGATCCAGATGGATATTGTGAAATTCACAATATGCCCCCTTTCCCGATTATAACTTCCTTTAGAAAAACCGAATACATATTCTATGTCTATATGGACTTTCAGGAAGTTACTCTATTAGAATGTAATATTTTACTCACATCTTAGATGCTCTGAATTTGAATTCTATCACACCATCAGAGATGAGCCTGGAAATCTCTTCTTCAGAGATCCCTAAACTCTTTATAAAATCTTCTGTCCTAATTTTCTTTGAATTTTGGCTGAGAGCTGAAGATGCTCCAGGTGTTCTGCTCAGTTTTGGAGCAGGGTTAGGAATTACCAAATTATTCAGACGTGAAAAAGAGTTGCGGGATTTATTATGAGGATGATCTGCAACCTCTTCTAATGAAAGAACTGGAGTCACACATTCATTGTCACCATTAAATATCTGTAACAAAGTATTCAATTAAATTAAACTTCCAACGAGGAAATTTAGTGTTATTAATTGGTGTGATTTTCAAGAGAAAATCTTTGAAGAATCATTCTTAAGATCTTGACCTTAAAGCATTGACATTTTGTAAAAAAAAAAAAAAAAAAAAAAAAAAAAAAAATCACTTTACAGTTCCTGTAAAAATAAGTGTGAGATGACTACCTATTTATTTTAACAAAAATTACCACATGATAGAACACTTAACAGGGTGCAAACTTAAGCATTATGATCCATGTTTTTCCATCAAAATTTCACATATTAGGCTACTTTTTCAAATGAAATCACGGCCAGCTTGCTATGTTTGCTTTAAAATTAGCACCCTTGTCTCAGTGCTTATGGGACACCAAAAGTATCAATAAAATTGCTGAATTAATCAACTAGATACTTCCACACTTAAAATGGCTAGGAAACTCAAAGAAAGAGCAGTACACAGTTAGGTACTTCATGTTGGGTTTAATTCATCATTCTATCCACCGATCGCCGCATGTGATTATTCCTCTTTTGAGCACACAAGAACAATAGCATCAATTCTGGAATGTTCCAAAGTCATTTCTAATTTTGCCTGACAGTAATCTTTTATGTTTGAATAATCCTTAATCACACTCTTCTGAAGCTTTCTCATTGTTACATAATTTTACATGTTGGGTTTGAGTAACTTGAGTTATTTCACTAGAAATTTTTAATGGTAATGATCATTTCTTAGGTCGAACAAAATGAACATATAGTACATTGGAGCCACTCTGCACTGGAGGGTTGCTGAAGTCGATCCTTGAAAGTCACTTTTTTAGCCTCCTGATTGCCGAGCATGGAGATTGAGCAAAGACCAATGGGGTTGTTGCATGCATTTTTTTTTTCAATTCAGTTTCTAGAAGTTGGTGGTGTGCTGATTGTTAAGGTATATTTTTAAAAAATTTCTGATGATTGGAACATGGAGAAAAGGCGTTGAAAGTTGAGAAACGAAATGAAACGGGGTTCCTCCCCGCGCCTCGAAATCACATGACTCTGACGTCACAACCCATGGCCACAGGTTTTTGCTATCTAAACTGCGTGCTAATATGAGTTTTTTTTAAAAAATCAGGAAAAATCGAGTTTTCCGACTAAACTCATTTTTATTATCTTGATGGATACCTGAAGATAAGATGAATCAATTACAGACTGGGTTTTTGGCTCTTTACAACGATTTCTGGGTCGGAAAGTGAGTTAAAAATCGCTCCTTTCCAGTTTTCTTCACAGAGCGAAGGAGCCGTTGGTGAGCGGAGGAGGTGAGCGGAGGAGGTGAGCGGAGGATGATGCGCAGCAACCGGCCCTGTTCGGGTTTTAATCGCAGCTTGAGATGAACTTAACCTAACCTAACCTCCACTAGATAAACACCCGGTCAAGATGTGGGTAATGGCGGCAAGGAGAGACTCTCGCGTAGTTTGACCAACTGTACTGTAGCCAATGAAACTCGTTTATTTTCAACTTGAATTTGATGGAACTTTGACGGGCATTTTCCGGCTTAAGGACTTGATTTTTGACTTTTTGAACGTTACCATCGTTTGTATCGCGAAAAGTTCTAAGACTACATATTTTTTTTCCTCTAATCCCTCACCCATGCAACAACCCCATTTCACAGTTTTTACAACACGGCAAATGGCAAGCAACTAGTGTTTTTAGTGCTTTATTAATTTCATAAATAATTATTTTCACGGCCTTTGGAAAATAATGTTAACCGACGTCTTGATGAATTTAAAAATGTACAAAATTCCTGGTTTTAATATAATACATTTTTTAGTCTCGGACTTTATTTATGACCCCACCTTACCTGAGCTGAGAACCCACATATGCTGCATCACCAGTCGCCACACACTAGTTTTAGGAATACTGAACATAGCAGTCTCAAAGAAAGGCTTCATTGGCGCTCCACGACATAGTGACTCTAATGTACTCTAGAAATAAAAGTTAATGAAAACTGCAATACTAACCTCACACCACTCGTTCTGGGTTTTGGTCCTGAATTTTTCCGCAAAAACCTCGTGTCCCTTCTGAAACCCTGTATACTGTGGTAAAGACTCTTCGGCAATACCTAACTTGTGAAGAGCGGCAGAATAGAACTGCGGCTCCACAGCACCGACAGCCATCCATTTGCCATCTTTGGTTTCATACGTGTCATAAAAAAACGCACCACCATCTAAGCTAGAAGTGATGAGATAGAAATTAGACCTTGTTAACTTTAGAGAATGTTTTATTCCTTATGTGAACAGCATGACTAGACACTATGATGATTTGCCACAAGAACACTTTTTTAATTTTCAAGCTGAAAAGTTCTTCAACATAAAATTAACAAGGAATGCCTATTTGAATCAGTAAGGGATTTTTATAAACCAGTCAACGTTGCTCCAAAATTTGGGTCTCCAGATCATACTGGTTAATAAAATCAGCATAAATTGATACGCGATCTCATATTTATAGAGCTGCATATTTTTTGAACGTATTTTTGTATATGTATGTACGTACAAATTTATTCTACTAGGAAAAAAAGGAACCTTTCGCCATTTTAGAGCAGAATATAACCACAAGATATTCAAAAGAGTATCAATAATCAGGAAGGAGCATATTGATGGCTCTGGTCGAAAAATGATTACGTTAACGTTCAAAATCCTCCAAATATGCTTTATTAATTTCTATTTTTCCTTTTCAATTAAATGTCTCGTTTACGTTTCTTACGAATATTTTTGAATGAGTGAAGTTTTACAAGAGAAATAAAAAAAAATTGCTAATTAATTTCCTTTGAAATAGAAAACATAAGGAGAGATTTGCAACACTGCAAACCAAACAAGAATAGATTTGTTCAAATTTTAAAATCTTATCTTCAGATATAAAGGAGGCCGCTGGAAATAATGGCTTGTGCTGCGTTAATTAGTGTTTCTTGGAATGTCTTAGGAATTAAGTTTGTGCTCAAAACTGAAAGACACTCAAAAGCCTCTCTTTGTCAATCTCTTCAAAAATTCAGGATTTGAATTTTGAAAACTAAATAAAAATGCATAACATAAAATCATTAGAATTGTATGAAAGATCACTTACGGATTTTGTCCTCGAGGTTGTGACCAAAGGAAACTTGCTTCCTTAGAATGAAAGAACCAACTGCCAGTGTATGCAGCTCCCTCTACCATACTGGCATCGACAACTTGCCCTTGCCCTGATTTCTCACGCTCAAATAAAGCCATGACAATGCCCAAAGCGCAAGATAGACCACCACCAGCGAAGTCAGCAGCAAAGTTTGCGGGCGGGGTGGGCTGCTTATTTCTCCAACCAAATAATGAGAATAGACCTGAAATATGATTAAAAGAGAATTATGAAAGTGAATGAAGACAAATAAAAATTATGTGCTTTTTATTTCATAGAATCTAATCATCTTACCAGTGTTACATCTGAATTGTTAAAAATATTAAAATGAAGGACTACACATGGAATACTAAGAAATTTGGAAGTATATGAATTTCGAGGTTTTTTATACCTATGATGTTCCGAACAATCATCTGAGGAAGATGAGATTTTAAAATGAACTTTCCTACCTACCACTCTTGAGAAAATTGGGTTTAAAAAGTGCATTTTTCGGCAGTTTTCCACACATTATTAAGCAATAATAAGGTGATCTCTTTTTGCCGGCTGGAGAAGGCAAGTTAGGCAAGTTGTTAACTCATTTAAAAAAAGGTTCCGCATCTTTGACACAGCAATGGCGCTACTTCTTTGTTCGATAACATGAGTTAAATTGCAGAAAATTACACTTTTCAGACCCGATTTTATCAAGATTAACACAAAGAGAGTAAGATTTTAAAACTCATATTATTCAGAGAGGAAATTGTAGGGAATGGCATGAAACTATAAATCTCAAAATTTAGCCGAAGCCAAATTTTTTTGTATTCTTTGCATAGTCCTTTCAAAAGTATTAGTGGCATGACCTCATATATTGTGATTAAGGCAGGCAAAAAATGTCTTAGAGTGGGGGAAAAATGACATGACTGCTACAGCTCAGAGAGGTTGGATCTACAAATATCATTTGGCACCAAAACTACCCAAATATTGCAAAAATTGACTTTTTGGCAGTAATTTAAGGTTTGAAGACCAAAAATTAGTGACTGAAGAAAAATACAAGTACATTTTGCTGGCACTAATGCCACCCTTCAGAGAGAGGGTTGAAATGCTCATGATTTCATCAATTATGTGAATCAATGCCTTGAAATTTTACCAAATCCCAAGCAGCATTTTTCAACGGAAAAATAGCGATTAGTTACGATTTTGTCGGCGATAAAATCACTGAGATCATCAAAATCTGAGCGATTATCCTCGATCTTGTTGCAATAAAATCGCCATTTTATCACCCTGCAATCTATCGTGATAAATGGCGATTTAATCTCGATTTTATCGACGAAAATTGATCGCGATTTTATTGAACAAAAAATTGCAATGCATAGCGATTTAATCGCCATAAATCGCAATTTTTTATTCGATAATATTGCGATAAATTGCCATCGATATAAACACGATAATCAACTGATAAAATCGCTGTTAATCACGATCACTGCTACTTGAGATGTTCTTCAAAGAACCTACCTATTAGAAACTGTTCAGCATCGAAAAATGAAAATCAATATTTTTTAACCCAAACTGGTTGTTGACACTTTCCCACATTCTTTGCGGGAGGAGGAAGTACTGTCATCCAAAAAGAAAGCACAGCTCACTCAGTAGAGTGAAGAACAGTTTTTGGCAGAAAAGATTTCTTTTAGGAGTTATAAATTTGAAAAGATAAAAATTGAATATATATTCCTGTTTCCTTTCCTTCCCTTCATTTTTGATGACAGAACTTTTTACCTGACAAGGATACATAGTTGATGTCATGGCCTGCTTTGGAACTGTAAGGTCCAGACTGTCCATATCCTGTCAATCGAGCAAAAATCAACTTTGGGTTATCTTTGAGTAGAGTTTCAGGGCTTAAATTCAATTTCTCCATAACTCCTGTGGATGAAAAAAAAAATTAGAGACATCAACCCTACAATGTTCTTAAAGCGCCATTTATACGGAATGTAATAGGTACTAAATTTTTGCTTTTTCAAAACTTTCCTAACTCCAGTGGTGCTCTTGGCAGAGTTGTGTGTGACCCTTGTCTTATGTTATTGGAAACCTTGATGCAGAGACAATGAAAGCAAAATTTTCTGTGACATCCTTATAACTTCTTAAAATTTGTTTTGATTAGGGCCTTAGAAAGACACCTCTATATCTAATACTGTATTCTCTCGTTATAACAACACTCATTATAACGAAAATCTCTCTTTTGCGAAGGAATTGGCCGGTCCCTTGAACGATTTTCTCGCTATGACGACACTCATTATAACAAAAATCTCTCTTTTGCGAAGGAAACGCCTGGTCCCTTGCCGATTCATTATAGCAAGAGAGTACTGTACGTACGTTATGTCTCAGTAGCTCAGCATAAATGCACTCAACCCAGGATAAAGACTCATTAGTAGCAGGTAAGTAAATTTCTATGATCTAGTAGTATCATTCCTCATGTAAGTTACTAGTATATCTGTTCTGTAAGTAATTCTGTTAGAGGCATAGGTATGAAATTCGTGTGATAGAGAGTGGTTCCATTTTTTGCAACCAGAGAGCATAACAATGCTTACAACAGAATGATTAACCCAAGGTTGCCCCAATGGACTCATCGAAATTGTACAGAAATTCTTTAAAGGAAAGGGATCAACGAAGTTATTGCAGAAATTTTTGCAAAGTTATTATAGCCTTAACGCAATGTTACTGACTTTTTGCCAGACCATCACTGTAATGTTGCGGTAATTTTAGCATCATTGGGTCAACAAAAATGTTCATGCAATAACCTTTCCTGTGACCTTACCACATTTCCGCTGCAAGGTTACCTCAACATTACGATAAGATTTCTGTTCATTTTGGGTTGGAAGAGAATTTTATTTTGGATACTTATCGGGTATCATTAACCCACCATTAGCCAAAATAAAATTAAAACTATGAAAGCAATAAAATCGTAGTTCTTTCTAAAACTGATCAATATTATGTATGAATAAAATTTTGAGAATATACAACAGGAATTTTTCGGACAGTCACACAAGACAAAAAAATGTTTAATGTTATAAATGATGAAAACTTTAATGTTTTCATAAAAGTTTTTTCAAATGCCCGTTCAAAATGGTTTTTTAGAAGTTGAAAGCCTTATATTTTTTTTGTTGATTTACTACTTGTTCCTAAAATTCCTGTTTTAAAGTTTGTATAATTTTACTGTGATAACTGGCTTCAAATGATGTTAAAATTAAAATAAGAACAGAAATAACTGTTAGATAAAACAGAAACTTTAAATTATACTGCATCTTGCAATAAGCCTATGATGAAACTCTATCATGAAAAAATTTACCAGCTCGGAATGGTTCAATCAAAACGTCAGACTGTTTAACCATTCTACGGAAAAATTCCTGCCCTTTAGAGTTCTTCAGGTCAACGTTCATAGATGATTTTCCCTCTGATAAGAAATTCATGTTAAGCTTGGGTCCAACCTTTAAACACACACGAAAAGAGAGAAAAGTTTGTAAGTTTGGTGAAGGAAGTGAATAGATCATACAGGAGTGCGTATCTTGTTTGCAGTATTTCAAAATTTCCACTCCCCTTATGTTTTATCAAGGGAGAAAAACTGACGTTATATATTGCTCGAAATTTTCATTGAGAATTCTGTGCACAAAGAAGAAAAATCTGGTAGGTTTTTAAGAAATAATGCTGCGTATTTTTCCATTTAAGAGATACACATTCTTGCAATTTCACAGACAGGATCTGATAGGCTATATCATCTCCTCATTCACCCAGCAGTCCCCGAACTTTTTGCCCCAAGACCCCCACAGAATTCAAGATTCTAAATTCTTTTAAATTTAGAATTGAATCTCTCTTGTCCTGACACTTTTTCCACTAAATAATCTATAGGCCCAAATCTTTTTGGCTAGTTCACTTGCAGCTGAAAGTTGCAGAAAGAATGTTGACTTTTTTGATTGATCTCTAATTAATGGTTTACACCGTTGAGGAACGAATGATGGATCGAGCCTGCTGTACAAAAAGCTCAATTTGCCCGCAGCTTGAGTATAGAACATGATTTTTCTGGTTTATTATCAAAATTAGAGGTTGGTTTCTGCAACATGCCGTTGACCGTAAACCAACAAAATTTGGGCCCTAAACAAACCAACATTTTCAAAGAAATAAAAATGTAAAAAAAAATAGAAGGACAACAAACGCTTTCTTTTGTTGCTCTGAATTCTTCAGAATTTTGGTATAGGAAAGTAGCAAGATTTTCAACAGTAGACATAAGATTTGTATTAGTTTTCAAAGTTCAAACTCTCTCTTTGGCATAATTTTCTTTCCCTCCTTTTACTCGACTTTGAATATTTTTTTGCTCATTCTGTACAGTTAAGTACAATTTTCATCTTGGACACCCCTTAATGGATTTCTGTTGACTACAGGTTCAGTACCACTTATCTCACCTTCAAATTAGCTTCATTAAATCGAATTACACTGAAAAACATGACCTCCGAGCAAGCAGTACAAAAACACTTACCTTATCAACGACTATGACAGAAGCTCCAAAATCAGCGAGAATCATCCCACACAGTGGACCAGGTGCTAAGCCAGCTAACTCTAAAACTTGAATTCCTCTCAGAGCCATGGTTTTGGGACTGCTTGGGTTATATACTTGCTTCAGTAGGTAAGGGCTCCAGAAAACTTATAGTGTCTTTATCTCCAACACTTTCCTGCAAAGATAAGATGTTGTTCCGTGTAGATTTTTCATACATTGCAAGTTGAGGTTTTTCAACCTTCTGAGATCTATATTCACTACAAGGATTAAGTAAGTACTGGCTATTCAAAGCCTATTGGAGGAGGAATTTCAACTCATGGTCAGATAAGGAGCTCTACAGAGCGGACCAATTTCATACCATTCTGTGGGGGGAAAAATTAATAGGGTGGCTGTATGTTTGTTGCATGATTACAGCTTTACAGGCTAGGATTGCGTGTAACTGCGATCCAAGCGTTTCACTGGAATGCAAGGATCAGGCTGGACAGCACAAGAGGACCGGGATAAAAAAGTGAAGCGTTTCATTGTGTTCCGTTGCAGTTCAGCTTACAAAAAAGCCCTACTGTAAAACAGCAAAATTTAAACCACTACTAAGAGCACAGAAACTTACATATTTGGCATGGGTTTTTTTTGGCACAAGTTCTTACTTCATGTTTCAAGCAAACCTAATTCAGCAGGCACCTTGGAAGCGTCATGAGAAGTTTGGTTGAAAATAAATTGAGAAACGCCTACCCTATACAATATCAGGATATCTGTTTCATACATGGTCATGCTCATATGGGTATTGAAGAACAAAGCTTTCAAGCAATATAGGTATAAAAGTTGGAGGGTTTAAAATGAGAATTATTACCTGCTCATCCTCCTTGATCGTCTGATTAAATCAGCATGATTTTGCACATGCAACAGGAGGTGCTACCTGCTGAATCTGTAATAAGGCAGGAGAGTAATTATTACACGGTTTCCAGGAGTCTGGGAATCGCAAGTCATTCCTTAATTGACATCCGGCAGATGCAGGGAGGAGTGTCTTGTATTTATTTACACAATACACATTACTTTTTTTCTCACGGAACCACGGGGGCGAAAATGAATTACATTGCAGTGCGCTGATAGCAGTGATAGCGCGTGCCCTAACCTTTCACTTTCCTTATCACTGAATGTAGAAAAACAACAATTAATTTGACGACACTGACATTGCAGCAATCCCTGCTACTTGTGGCGGGAAAGAGGTCACCTCTGATTTGCTGACGGCCCCCGCCAATGATGGTGATTGGCTGAGACCAAATAGACTAAAATTGCGGGAAATTTTGAAATTTGTATACGGAAGCAATATCTCTGTACGGAAGTGAGTATCGGCCAGCATGTTACAAGTAATTTCTTTTGACATGAAATGACTCAAAACTGAAGAAATTTTGAACAGAATTTGGCATAAACCAAGTGGCATATTCTTCTACGTCGATGAAATTTGAGTGAACTTCAGCAACTTGCATGGTTAAGTATCAATAGGCATAGATTTGAAATCCATTTTTTAAGCTTCAGTTTCATGAAAGAGAAAAACAAAATCATTAGATGTCCCATGGACAATTTTCATGATATAAGACGAAAAACAATTCCGCTGTTTTAGCTTATTGAGACATGGTTTACCCCACCTGAATTCAGTCCAGCTACATCCTGGCATAACTTAGGAAGACAATTTCAGTGAATATTCTCAGAGAAGACTGAACAGTCATACATGGCAGTTTTACTAACTTTCATATTTTCTCTCTCTTTTCCCGTCAAAATTAAAGTAAACTATTTGAACAATCTCCTTTCACAAAAGAACCCCTTTCACCTGCGAACAGTAGCAGGTACAATAAGACAGCAACTCAGGCAGGACTATGATTATTTAGATAGCATTCGTAACTTAAAATTTTTCATAAATCCATGTGGGTGGTGCAACTAGAAAAGCATAAATCTCGATTGTAGCTGTTTGAATCTCTACTCTTACCTCATTTTCTAAGGATAGCATCACTCAAAATTTTTAAACAAAAATTTCATGAAATATTCTCAAGAGGTCAAAAAACAAAACAAAAAAAAAAGAGATAGAGACAGAATTTAGAGCAATGCGGCCATTAAAAAGTAAATTTAAACAAGAGATCTGCAATGTCCCAAACCACCATTTGCCGTTTCATAGTTTTACCATTCATCTTGTATAATTTTAGGATTAAAACCAATATCATATGAAATCGGTACCATGGTATTTGATTAGACATATACTACATTGAGTGCCTAATTTTTATAGGAGTCAAGATTTTACTCACATTTTTTATGTTCCGTGTGATTGAGGGTGAAACATTAGTGCAAAATTGTTCAGCCAGAAAACATGAATCAAAAGGAATTAAAACTTTGAATCAGTGGAAAGACATTGTGGAAAAAATATGTTGATGGCAGCTCTGTGCAAGGTTGGTTTGAAAATAACTCTTGTTGAAGGTGCAAAATCAGGAATGATAATTTTGGTTCACTGTGTGCATTCCATATTCAAATAGATTTATCTTTAAATTAAGAAAGTCTATTTTTTCTATTGATAGCATCCTTCAATTGTTCAAAAAGAACTTGTGCATAAACCCCATTTAGAGGATAGTTATCAGTGTTCTCGGTTGATGAGATATCACTAGAACAAAGGACTTGGGAAAATTGGATGAGATTTGAATTAGGACGGATTTAACAACAAAATTACAGAAAACGACATCTTTAATTCCAGCCTACATAAAAATACAAAAATATTTATCAAAATCCGATAATTTACAGAGAAAATCAAAATTCAATTTTGAACTTTTAAAGGAGAGAAGCACCAAACTGTCCATGTGAAATACTTGCTGCAGTGACACTGATGAAGGGATACTGCTCAGGTTTTTCCTTTTTTATGAAACTGAAAGGGTGAAATATAAAAATTTGAAAAACAATGAGAAAAAATACACTCAACGGTAACAGTCGGTACACAGTTTCTTGATATGCAGCCCGCTTTTGAAAAATGGAAATTTTTTTTTCATGCAGAGGTGTTCTCTTCGATAATCACAACTTCTAATAATGAAACATGTCTTTAAAATCTTGCAATGGTGAAACTAGCAAACCACGCAACTTGATTTTTGTCAGTTTTAAATAAGCAACGTAGGACGTAGGAGAGATGTATGAGAACCATTATCAAAATAATTTGGTAAAAAAAAAGTTGGAAGTTATCAAAACACATAGGTACCTCTAATTTCATATATCTCATTGCCACTATGCAAAACTTGTACCTTATGCTAACCCCTGGGCGAATCTACAGTCTGCATAGAAAACCAGTATTCATTGGGTGATTAATCATAGCATTGCTTCGATTATTGTTACTCCTACAACCATCAGAGCCCTGTATGAATGCTCCCTGAATAACCCATTGGGAGTAGAATGCAACATTGTAATAAGAGATTTTTTAAGATTTATAGCTACTTTCTTTAAGTGAATTTCAGCTCACTGTTATTAGGACTTAATGTGTCACCTTCATTAAATTGAAATTAGGAATTTGACATAAAACCCTGCTCAGAGTCTCAATTCTAAATTTACTTATCTCGCAATAAAGAGCTGGACCCTAATTTGCAAAAATTGATTCCCGGTTTTTCTTGCACAGTTTTTGGTGGATAAAGTCATTTCCAAAGATGCTTGCACGGTGTTGAGGAGCATCTTGTTGTTATGTTATTGAGAAATTGTTATGTCTCTACCATAGGAGATAATGTGAGTCAACAATTTTTTAATTCTCCTGAAAGAAATCGAGCCCTTCAATGGCTCCTTGGTTTGACAGTTTCACCATCGAATTGTTTGCAACTTCACACAGCATATCCTACAGGTATTACTAGGCATACTTTCCAAGAGCCTAAAACTAAATGAAAAGGCCATTCTTCCAAAATCTAAACTTAACGTTGAAACACTTCAATTACTTGGCATTAGCAGCAGAAAGTTTCAAAACTCTGTGTTGCCCCCAGTTGATCGTTGTTCAATAGCTGTGGAAGAATGAAGTTCTCAAACTACAGATTTTACAGTCTGGAAATAGTTGACCATTAGGAAGCCTCGAAAGTAATATTCGTTCCTCCTTATTTTCTACAGGAAAGGTTCTAAAGAATAAGTAAATTACTTTTATAAGATCTTAAAGAAGAGGCTCCTAATTGTATTTTAGTCCCTACAGTCGACATTACAGTACGGTAATTGAAAGAGAATTCTTCAGTTTACAGAAAGATATTAGCCTCAGCTTATTTAAACCTTCATTATTTTGGGGAGAGAGCAGGATCAAGTAAGGGTTGTAATTCAGAAGCCCTTTAAGATGGAGGACGGTTAAATTTCGATAAGTACAACAGAGACATGGTTTAAAGCTTTGCTGAATTTCAAGAAAGCTGAAAACTTAAAAACATCACAGTGCAATGAAGCCAAAGGCATACCCAAAGACACGAAGTTATCTTTTATTTATATGTCTGCATCAACTTTTTTTTCTAATTTTACCTCTCAACTACTTGGCAGAAAAAACTTCAAAGCAACTACTTCCTTTGTTTACTGTTAGCCGAGTACAGAGTAAAAAGTCCGATGCAAAGATTTGACCATTAATGACTTTTTTTTTTTTGAAAAGGAGAATTATTCAAAGCCTTTTCAGATCAGTCAAAATTCAAATCCATAAAATAAGAGATGGTAGTGCATATTTTGGTGTTTTACAATATTTCTTATACTATGACATATTCAATTGATCTTTTTGACAAAATAATTTATTAAGTATAAAAAACCTAAGATAACATAACTTGGAACAGCTTCGTTTGGCAGCCCAATGAATCAGGTTTTGATCTGGGTGGCTTCTGAAATTTCTGGCATTCAACTCCTTATACGGCAGGAACCTCTTTTGGCGCTGGCATTTTTTAAAGAGGAAAAAGGTTAACAATAAATCCTGTATTAAATTTCAACTAATGGGACTTGACTGACAGAACTTAAAAACAAAAGCAGAAATTCGAAGCAGCAGCCCAGGAAAATGTGACCTGTAAGTCTGACTAATAGTTTGACTAGTTGCCTATGTGCCGATTTCAGCTGGACTGTGAATCTGAGTAAAATTTCTGACTGGATTGTCTGAGTCACTACAAGGAAATAAAGTTATATTTCCTCTGTTTTGAGCGATCCTTTTTTAACAATAAAGAGACAAAAAGGTCATGATGTATATCATTTTGTTATACGTTCCTAGAGCCTGCTTGCAAGCTTTCCCGTAACTCTGAGATCAGACAGAGTGAAGATTTAACATCAGAACTAATTGAGTGAAACAATATCAGAGTGCACATGTCAATATTACAGGAACCTTACAGATACTAAGTTACAATAGAGATCAAATCTTGTTGCGATATAGGTTACGTTAGTTACTAGAGGAAACTTTCATGAGATTTTCCTCATTTTTTACTATATTCGTGAAACAAACTTAACTACAATTACACTCAAAACAATCAAACCGCTTTGAATAGAACAGCTGCAACCCGTAACTCAGGGCTCTTTTCGACCAAGTCATAGTAGCTGTTTACCTGCATTTCAAATAATTCAGTAGGTAAATAAATTTGATCAATACAACAACAAAAAATCATTAGGATCAGTATCATGACTTATATTCAAAACCATTACTTCTTGCTATTGACGAAAACTTTTTTCCTCCTACACTAAAATATTGCAAGATTGTTCCACAATTTGTAAATTGTCCAATTCATACTTCAAATAAATGCAAATTTGACACATAACAAAGGAGTGAAATTATATCACAACAAATTCACACTCAACAATGATTTTTCAAAAAAATATTTGCTAAGATTGCAGCATAATACACAAGAGGGGGTGAAACGAAGAGCCCCACGATTCACCAGTCTATACAATTTACACGTGATTGGTTGAAAGTATACAGAGGAGCAAGTGGTGTAACTTAAACAAATCTGAAGATTAATAAGATAAAAAATAATGAGATCACAATCATAACAATTCTCTTCAACGCCTATCTCTGTGATAGCGTTCCCGTTCTCGTCTGTCACGTTCTCTACGGTGTCGGCTACGGTCCCGATCGCGGTCCCGATCTCTATCTCGATCACGCTCCCTTTCGCGGAGTCTCTCTCTTGACCTTGAACGACCCCGAGATCTCTCATGAGACCTTTCTCGGGATCTCACTCTCTCACTAGTACGCCACAGGAACTCATCAACCGATCTGTCATAAGAATGTTTATCTGAAAGACCATTACTACGATTTAAAGCTAAATATTCAGGAGGTAGAGGTATGCCGTCATAATAGCGGGGTGGAGGAGGTGGAGGAGGAGGCATACCTTCGTAAGTGGCAGGTGGGTACATCCCAGGAGGGGCAGCATAAGGCATGGGGGCTAAAGGGTGAGAAACATTGCGTACATAGTCTGCAACATAAGCATCAGCAGGATTCGAAAAAGGAGGTGGCGTATGACGCCCATTTTTCACCCAGGACAATCTGTCTCTAACAGAACGCCCTGCTGGCTTCCTATTCCGTGGACTTACACGATCACGAGGACCAACAAATATTTTACGAGGGCCAGGACCATTGCCTCTTACTGGCCCTCCCCTCCCGCGACCTCTGACCAATCGATTGAGGAAACGGTTGTTTGAATTTACACGTGGGAAACCAGTGCGATAAGAGCTACGACCTCTGAGAGGTCTATTCACTTTTCCAGCCTCTTTCGCTTCTTTAGATTTTCTTAAAATAGGAGTTAGCTCAATGGATTCATCTTCTGGAAATAATCTGCACAGCTCTGCAGCACATTCAGGTTCAATTTCCTGACCATCCCTGCCAATCTTCACTGGTTTATGCTCATTCCACTCATTATACAAGTGCAATGTTGCATTGAAAGATAATTCTCTTTTACAGATCCAGTCGATTTTGAAAATTCCTCCTAAAATTTTGGCTGGTAGTGCTGGCGGGAGAACCCAAGGAACCGGTGGACCATCATGAGATGATTCACTGGCTAAACGTGCAAAGCCGGCGAACTTTCCACTCTCTTTCACAGAGAATACTAAAATGACATTTCGTGCCTGTTTGAAGGCTAGGTTTAATTTCGATTCGTTTTGCGGTAACGTTGACCAAACACCTTTAGCTTTTGACAGGGCAACATTTTCAGGATTGTTACTTTTAATTAAGAAAAACTGTGCATCTCTAAACAGATAATTGATTTTGGTGATGTAATCATACGATTTTCTTTTTGGTTTTTCTTCAGGGGAGATAGCTGCTTCTCCGGTGAATTTTTTCCGCGACTTATGATCACGACGACCCGATGATGATTGAGAGCTCACTGAGTTCATACTCTGAGAGGATGAGGAGGAGCTGCTGGACTCGGCTTCACTTCGAGTGTCATATTCAGGAACTTCTTCTAGCTTCAGTTCATCTGTTGATACATTTAGCTCTACGCTCACCTTATCCGCATCCGATAATTCATCCATGATTGTCCGAGACTAGAAAAAAAAGAATAAAAAAAATTGAAACAACACGGATATCCGACCATAGTGCATTTATTGACTGAGATTTAAATGTAGTAATTAGTCCAAAGTATGATGCTTTTTACAGTTTCTAGAGCAGTGAGGAAAATGTGCGTGAGGGGGATTCAGAATGATGCTCAAAAACATGAGACTCAGGGAACTTCATCCTGAATTTTGAATGACATTTAAATTGTTCAGGTTCATTCTTCAATTCATAGTAATTTTTCAACAAGGTCAGGATGAAGAAACTTGGAGGCTTTTCCTTATAATACAAGATTTAAGAAAGACGGTTTCTCTGAGCTCTTGATCTTGGGTGCAACGAGTTTTCAACCCAGAACTTTTCATGGGCTAGGAGAAAAAATAGGCCCGAAAGTCATAGGCAGTTCCTGCCCCTCAAGCTCATAGGTTGTAAGAAGGTTTTGAGCGTATATGCTAGCGTGTGAGCTTAGGGTCTGGGAGGCTCCCTAGCAGATTTTAAAAGTTCAGCCTCTCAAAGTTGTTTCGAGTTACTCTGAACATAAAATGGACCAAATTCACGAGAAAGGAACCAAGTATCATTCTAAACAATTGAGCACACTAATCGAGTTAGGAACAGTTCAGAATGAAACTATTGCTGAAAATGAATCAGTGATAAAGCTAAGACAACAACTTGAAAAACTGTGTCACAAATGCTGGATTGCAGCTAACAGTCAGCATTTAGGAACTTTCTGCACCCCTGAACTCCTGCCAGACCTAATCGCCTACTTAGTTTTTTGGTTTTGGCAACATGATGATCTTATTTAACATGCATCAAAATATACTGAGAACCAGTAAGCCCCAACTGGTGTGTTTTCCTTCCTTTTTTTCTCATAATTTACTTCAGGGTTTCTCACATTTACTCCTCCTTGAGTTAATAAAAACATATAATGAAAATTACAGAAATTTTTACATCCCTATTTGTCAAGCTTTTATTTTCAGTTTTTTCTGAACAATACTTAATTCATGAATAAAACGTTTGGCAAATTTAGTATCAGCTTTCCATTTCGGTTCGCATGTTCCGCGGAACCTCCAGAAATCCTCCTGGGACTGTAGACAGTTTATTGTTATACATTAGGAGTAAAATCATACTGCTATAAGTTGTTTAGCCTTTTCTTCACACATAAAATCAGGCTTATTAAAGATAGTGAAATTTTAAGGAACATGATGAAACTTACAATTTTATTACGTCAAAAATAAAATTCTTTCAGATGGCTTGTTGCTAGTTGAGCAGCATTATCCAAAATCCTGGGGGCAAAACTTGGGGTGTTAAAAAAATAACTGCTTCTTCAGTCGTTGCGTATAGGAGCTGTACTACTGTGGGAGCTGAGAGAGGAAACTCAGTTTAGATTTGAAGAGATTCTGAGCAACAAAACAGAGTTTGGTTTCAAAGAGATGGATTGCATTGCAGCATCAGTAGTTTCAAACCTGCAACAAAATTTTCATTTAATAGAAAACACTTCTCTCATAAAAGAGGGCAAATTTTAAAGAGCGCCGTCCCATTTTAGGTGCTTTAAGTAGCAATTTGATGCATGACTAGTGACTAATGTATTATATAATCAGGTATCTTGAATCATTATTTATGCTAGGTACATATTGGCTGAGGAAATATTTATCAAGCTAGTCCTACTGAGGTGAGCACATTATATCAGATTTTGTTATGATGGTAATTTACATTTATTAATACTGCATCATTGCCACGCTCGTCGAATTTTGATTTTAAAAGTTGAGAGCTGAGGCACAATAGGTACCATGGCATTCTGATCTTTCAAGGGTATTTGCTTCGGAAAACGTTTCATTGGAGGATTTCCAATGAGGAACCCAAAAACAAAGTGGCTTTTCCTTCAGAGCATAGCACATTAAAAGAAAAATTACCCACAATCCTTGTAAGAATTTGCAGTAAAAAAAATTACCTTTTCACTCTAGTTGTCAGTCTCTTTTTCGATACATGAATAAAAATTGAAGAAATTCATACGATTTAAGTTTTTTGAGAACAGAGTACCTAGAGTATCATAATTGACACCTTGAAGACTGGTGGCTGAGAGGTGGAATGAAGTGAGCAGCTCGGTCTAATCATGAAGAGTTATATGAATCTGTCAAACCTGGGATGTTTACAGCGGCAAGGAGCCCAATATACCTACGATTCAACCTTAAATCGATGGACCGTGCCAATTACTTGAGTCTTCCTCTTAGCTGCCAGTTTCCAGGGCATGGGCTATGAAAATAAAATTAATGTTTTCTTTCAGCAGAAATTTTGAAACCATGAAAAAATTGCTAGGTATCAAAAAAAGATATAATTTTCATTAGCAGATATTAAACAACAGGGATGGGTTAGTTAGGAACAAAATCCACAGAACTTCATCCACTACAGAGCCATTGATTATAACACCGCATGCCAACTAAACCAACATTTTACAAGCAGAGAGATAGAATTTTTAGTGGGTAAATAAATGCCTTTTAAACATCTTTAAAATAAACCCCATCAATTTGTCCCAATTTTTATTCGGTTCCCATCCACTATTCTTGAGTAACTACTCAACTGGAAGGATTAACACTTTAATGTTCCCTCATTTATCTGCGACAAATAAAGCTGTTTATGTCTGGTGACTGGTAATCCTATAGAACGAAGCGCATGATTGTTGCGGCTCTACAGTAAAAGAAAATTACCTAACTAGAAAAACGCTAGCTAAGTTCCTACGTATTATTAATAATAATAAATTCAAGTTCCCAGAGACTTGGATGCTCATTTTCCATGTTATAGGTATTTAATTTTAAATGTTACTGTAAAAAAACCTCTTTACTAAAACTTATACCTCACAATAACATAATTCTACACGATCACTGTATAAGATGAGCTCCTGTTGAAAAGAGAAAAAACTGCCTGCTGAGCTATACAATTGATTTAAACAAGATTTCCTTTTATCATTGAGCCTATCAAATATATTGGTTTTTTAGAATTTCATTTTTGTAGGTAGGGAGTTCTAGGTATGAGGGGTTTTTTTCCATTGTAAAATATGTACTTAAAATTGAATGTAACCTTTAAAAAAAGTAACTGGCATAGGACTTAAACCACAGCCTCTTAATCGCTGTGGGAGCACTGAGCTGCTAAGCTACCGCTGAAAGATATGTGGTAGCAACAATCATTCTTCATACCGAAATTGATTTTCGGAAAGAGAGAGAGAGAGAAAGAGAGGGGGAGGGGCATTTCTTAACAGCTTAATGAGGGGTTTCATGGGCCATTGGCAAAAACTGAAAAACACCCATCAATCAGCTTTCCTTGAACTGTTCAGAACTATAAACTGCATCAAAATTAGAGGCAGCTACTTGTAAGCCTCCCCTTAATAGAGAAAATGTGACAATTCTTTTGACTTTACATGAAAAAGACAAAAATACTTCAAATTGGAAGCTATGATGAAAGGAAAAAGCTGTAAAGAATTTATATAATCGTTAGATTTGTGGGGGAAAATTTGTGCAAAATCTTTAAGTACCTCCTAGAAAAATAAAAAGTACTAAGGAAGAGGAAGGTTTGACCGAGAAGTTTCTTGTCAATCAAAGTTTGTGGGAAAGTTTTGACGGTTGTCTTTGAAGCTTGAGGGTCTCAGCCACCCTCCTCACTTGGGCTGGTTCAACCACTAGACTTAGGTGTTAATAAGTTTTGAAGAGCTGTGATCGTGCAAGCAGGAGATTTTTTACCGAGAATTTTATAGCTTGACAATAAAAAATAGATTTAGTCAGGGAAATGTGATATTCATTATATCCGAAAATAGAGTAGATAAAGTGAAAATAGAAATTAAAATAAGCATAATTTGAAAATATCAAGTATTGATAGATGACTCATTACTTACGACAGTGTAGTAAAAGAAAACAAGCTGAAAGTTAAAATAATGGACACGAAAATTTTGCTTGCGAGACAAACCGCGTTCAACAAAAAAAGAGACTGGTCCGGCGCGAATCAAGGCATTGAACCTTGAAGTTTTCATATCATGTAGAGAAATAAGTCCAAATCATAGTATGACAACTACTTCTTTCTTTTTCGTTCCCTTCTGAATTAATGATCTTAAGTTAAAGCAAATGGAGCTCAGATCCACACGAGAACGAGTTCAAGATTTTCGAGACCGGTCAAGAATCAGGGAGATTTTAAAAGAGTCCCAAAGTGCTACGAAATCATTATCAAAAGGTGAAACAATAAAAACGATAAACAAACAAAAAAAGGGACGTTTGTGAGTAGGCAAATAGTCTTTAAAGATTCGGCAAGTTCATACATTCTGAACAAACGTCAGAGATGACTTCGTCACCAAGTTAAGAACGTTTTCCACACATATCGGTGTGAACACTTGAGCAGGATTTGGCCAGAAAAGACTGGCATTTGGTAGCCATTCAGATGATCTGAGCTCAGAGGGTAAAGAGGTGGGAGAACGGCTGATTTTGGTGCATCACCAGTAGTTTGGTAGTAAACGAAGGAAACACATGAACTAAACTCGGCTACAATCAACAGATTACAAGGGTGCTAAGATCACAAGCAGAGTTCATTTTATAGGGTGGTTCTTCCATCGAACAAGTAGACAACGATTAATGATCATATAATGAGAAAGAGTTCATTATGACGCTTCAAAGTTCATTTAACTCACCACTGATAATATTAGCAATTTTAACACTTATTAACAGCACCAAGTTACACTTCATGAAGTAAGAGAAAACACAACTCCCTCGATAGTTCAAGCGTCTCCCAGATTATGATCACACTTACGGAAGTAGTTGAAGAAAAATTTGCACTTCTTCAGATCAAAACACTTCTTTTCATTTTACAATTTTATTGGAAAACTAAAATCCAAAAAGCCGACAATGACAGAGCGATGAGGCGTTCTTCTCCGGAAAAAGATGGGCGGCCATTTATGTTTATGGATGGCGATGAATGATGTTCAACAACGTTGAGATGTCAATGGCGGTCTTTATAAAAATGAAGGGGGCCTTTGAGATCGTGACCGGGGTGCAGGCGGAGACACTGGATTGATAGCGCACGGAATAAACCTTATTCAACTTTTTCCTTTTATTAATAAGTGACGTTAATACAGTAACGTGGAGAATGCACTTCGGCCCTGAGTTATTCTAAAAACAAGGGTAGAGATCAAATGACGAATTTCATGGATGGCTTTCAGGGAGACGGCAAAATTTTGCATCTCCACGCAGATTAAAAAAGAAGTGAGATGCTCATATAGTAATCTTACAAAACGAGTGAAATGACTCAAGAATATATGCATGTATAAGGAGTTCACCAAATCACTGAGAAAAAATGATGCATGGAATATCAATGGCAAGTTTAACTCCTACTTAAGAAATTAAATCGAGAAATATACTCACAATCATTTACCTTACTTTGTCTTCTAATTAAACTGAAAAAATGAACATTATCTTTTGTTCATCTGCTCTTTTATAATTTTAGATGCTATATTCTATCATACTTAACTTTTTGTATGGAAAATACTCAACGTCATTTTTCAAAAACTTCCGTGATTTATCTGCTCTGTGTGGGTCAACTTACCAATTTCTTTTCTTGAAAACTGCCAAAAGCAATAGAGAAAAAACCAAACAAGCCTAGGAGAGGACAAATTTTCAACTTTCTAATGTAATTTGGATTCTGAATGCGAATGATTTGAAGAGCTATCATGAACCGCATCTTTCATATTAACATTCCACTTTTTATGCATTTCTCAGCCTCCTGCAAAAATTCAGTTGTTCAATGAATTAAGTTTTGACTTTTCGAAATTGTTCAGTAGCGGCCTCTGGCATCTCATTATTGATTTAGTTTGATACTTTGTTATTCTGTCAACCAATATAAGTTCTTGTGGCAAGATTGATTCCCACAGATGCTACATGGACTATCAAATCAATTAAACAAAACTGTTGGGTTTTTGACACAAAAAAAGATCTTGTATTTAGGTACAAAATAACTACATACATGAAAACCTCATTAAATTAAAACATTTTACATCATCACAGTTGAATAAATGAGCGTATTTCTGCCAAACGGAACTATGTGCATTATGACGTGAGCCCTGTTATGCATATATATTCTTATGGGTCTCAGGGCTCATGCCTTAATGCACATAGTTCCGTTTGGCAGAAATACGTCCAAATAAGCCTAAATTCTATACAAAATGAAAACATACAAGGAATTAATAAGTGCATGATATTAGACCATTTTGTTCAGATAGAATTGACAATGCCAATTCTACTACTAAAACAAATTCTTTTGGAAAGAAACCCTGTCATACAATTTGATTCAACCTAGTGACAATAGTTTCTACATTTAATCATCCTCATTTTGAATTTGATTCTGGAAATAAATTTACAACTGAATTGGAGCAATGGGTTAGTAATAGCCAGCAAACTAAACTGTTTATCGTATTTTTTTGTAATACTGACAGACAGTAGCAGCATTTAACATACAAAAATAAAGTAAAAAGAATCCAATTCTTGGGAGGAAATTCCTTTCTTAACTTGGGTTGTGGAAAAATCTTGACGGAACAAATAAGAAGCTGGAAGTTAGTTGATGCTTTGCGTGATGTAAATTACAGTAAAAAAGGCAAAATACACCAGCAAAAAAAAACACATGCTCACTCCTTTGTTAAGATAAGAGAGGTTTATTTTGCATGGATGGATAGGAAGGCTTGAGGTTGTGAGGGTGCGTTACTTCACCCAAAGTATGTTAAATTTTCATAATATTGGCACTTGACATCCCATAATATTGCAGGCATATTGCTAGTGAATAAATTTCCTGCCATGGCAAAGTTTCTCTGTATCTTAATAAATTACACTAGTGGAGACATATTCTTTTAAACTTTCCCAAAATTCATGCAGCAGAGCTCGATTCATGGGCTAAAACAGTTAACACTTAGTTTTAAATTACCTGTACTATTCACATGATTCATCAATGAGGCATTTTGAAGCAAAATGAGCACAGTCCAGTTTCTTGACGAGTCCCTTGACGCTAGTATTCGTATGGAATGCCCGCTCATCAGTAAAATGGACTTTGCTTCAAAAAGCCTCAAATATTTGCATTACTTATAAATATTTTTATTATTTGCAAGAAAGTCAATTATTCTCTTTCTGTATTATACATAGTAATGTTTTAAATATTTCTCAATGGTACCTGGAAAAGGGAACAATTAAACTGTTTGCTCTGACATCAGCTTTGGTCTCAAAATGTACTATAACCGATTTTTAAAGTTGCTTAAAAAGTGAAAAAGATGCTTTAGTGAATGAGAGGAATAACAGATCAACTGTTTTTAGTTTCATTGATACCGAGTAGTTCTTTTGCACTTTCTTCTTCTTTCACGAGAGCTTCACTGGCATATCTGTTCAGAAGCTCCTGCTTTTTCCTTTCGATGAGTGCTTGTTCTATTTGTTTTTGAGATGGAACCGGGACATGAGCAATAAATTTAGATCCACTGAGCTCGTTTTGAAGCCCTGCATCCTCTTCACCTTCATTCTCACTAGACTGTAAAAAAAAAGATAGAAAGAACATAAGAACTGAATTGTAGGGAAGTTTGCGCATACTTACATTGATTTCTGTGCTTCGCACATTTCCCTTCCTTCTGTTTCCCCAGATTTGCCATTTTTATTGCCTGAATTTTAATGTTTCTATGCCGCATCAACATCAACTTCACCTTCATAATTTGGAAAGGAAATGCCTCTTGTCCCTCCCTTCCTCTTTGAATATTCCCCTTCAAGTGTACCTGCTATTAAAAATTGCCGAGGTGGCAAAGCCAAGTCAAAGTCTGAGGCATTCTTTCTTCTTTAAACAAAGGAGGTTGGTCAAAAGTCTCCCTTTAACATTTTTCTCGAGAGAAAAGTAAAAAAAAAAGAGAGATAATGTAACCAACTTTATGAATATTTGCAAATGAGTGAAAATAGGATATGTTACAAATAAAACTGAAACCGCACAAAAGAACAATGTACATCTTCAATTGAAAGGATTGATCATCAAAATTGGGTTTAAAATAGGAAACAAAACTTCTTTACAACAACAGGATTTGAAAAAGCTTTTGGGGAAGTTCATTCAGTGTGCTAGCACTGCAGGCTTTTAGAATTGGTCAAACCTTTCTGCTCGACTTGAAGTTTTAAGACAAGTCAAAGTTTTTTTTTTTTTTGAAAAATATACTTACATCACCGCTTTCTGTTTGCAAACGGCTTTTCTCAACCTCTTCTGTATCACTTTCCTCGCCAACTTCCATTGATTCTACTCGATTTTTCCAATCAGCTACAGCTTTAGCAATGGCTGCAAAAAAAAAAAAATCAAATTGGCATCAATAAGGACACTAGTTTTAAATTAGAAAAGTCTCATGAAAAGATGCATGTGATACACGTTTCATACATATAAAATGTTGCATTTTACCACACTATAAATAAAAGTTTCTGTTTTTGTTGGCTACCAGCCTTATTTGGTAGAACATCTCAAATTATATTTTATGGAATGAATGATTTTCACAAATTTTCTTTGATCGAACGGAACGTTTTTTTGTACAAAATGTGTTTAACTTACTGGTTTTCAATCTACTAATATCAACCTTATGTTCTACAGCATGCATGAGCATGGAATGTTGGCAAAGAAAAACAAATTCCAAACCTTTTTTTTCTTCAGTCATCTCAGCTGGCAGGAGGAGGCCATCATCATCATCTCTATATCCATAATAATCAGCATCAATATCTTTCATTAGCTCTCCACGAGTTTTCCGTGGCGGAGGGGGTGGCTCTTGCTCAAATAACTCTCTTACTCCTAAAACACAAAAAATATGATTGGGTATTTTATAGATCTGAAGGACAATCTCATTCCTCAATCACTAATAAAATTTTCAGCAAAGTGGGAATGATTGGGAATAGATTATTTCCAATTTGAAGTCTGAAAAACCGCACTTTGTGCCATTCACTACAAGGCAATGCTCCCCTTTCATTGTTAAGTTCCTCCATATCAATCCCTCAATTGTGACCGTAAAACTTTGAGGAAATTACACCTCACAAAGAGGTCAGTCTCATGTAAAGTTGCTCAAAACATCAATGTTATATGTATTTAACATCCCAGTTTTACATACCTCATTGAATATTCTCTAGAATTTTTCTCAAGCATTGAAATGAAATGGAAATAACATTGAATCCATGAGAAAATCCACCTTCCATTTTCAATTTTCAGCTCAAATATGATTTTTTTCCCTTGCTGTTTACAAGAAATTTTTTCATTGGAATCAAATAAATCTAACGATAAATAACTTTAAGGTGCATAGAGAGTAATCTCCATTGCAAATACAATGTTTCTTATTACGAGTATCAATTAATTTAATTTTTCCTTTAAGACAGGAAAAAAAATTAGAATAACTTTAATGATGCCTCATTTATCAGTCTCACTAGATGGTTAATAGACAGACATAAAGTTACAAAGCTAACCTGGTAAATCTTTTGCAGCTCCGAAATACTTGTAACCGCGATTTCCTGGTACCTCCTTTCCTTCATGGTCCAACATCCGAGGACCAACTCTGGCATAATCTGGCCCACCTAATTCTTTAATTTGTGCTTCCCAATGGCTTTTCTCTCTGATTAGTTTGTTGATTTCATCATTCAAATCTCTGATTCTGAACTCGCCAAGACCAGCTGAAAAGATAAGGGAAAGTGTGGTAAACCTAATTGAATGCTTACAAATAAAAAAGAACAGACACGAGTGAAAGAACTCAAAAAATACAGTCATTGCTTGCTCATCATTGTTCCAGAGTTAGATTGAGGTAGATGCGTTAAAGTCAATTTGACAAAATCACCTTAAAACCAGCATCAGTATCTTTAAGCAAAACCTCATTTATTTGTCTCAGATACATTTGAATGAGAACACATTTAAAAATAACGAGATATATAAGATAATGATGTGATGTCCTTCCTGCAGGCCGATTATTTAAATTTTGTGTTTGTTGGGCAGACGTAGATGATGTAGATTAAATGGCAGAGCGTAATTGGTTGGCGTATTTGGTGACCGTTTTGTCGTGCCCTTGTCAGGTGGAACTAACGACAAGCTAAAGGCACCTCTTGAGTTTCTGACAGTATGTCAGTCATTCCACCAGACAAAGGCACGACAAGGCAATGCTAAGACTTGGCCGACCAATCACGCTCCGCCATTTAACCAATGTCATCTATGTCTGCCTGACACAAAATTTCAATAATCAGCCCGCTAGAAGGTAAAAAATTCAACTATGCAGCATAAAATTTGACATGTCACATTCACATACAATCATTCATGATAGTCATTAACACATTTTGTTTGCATGAAATGAAATATTGCTTTGCTGATGGATCACTGGACAAGGTGCGAATCTAAGCATTCTGATACAAGTTTCCACTTTAAACTGTCACATAGAACTCGATGCGACCAGCAAATTTTACTAAAATTATCTCCTAGCCAAAACACCAAGGTTTTTATTCAGCACCGTTTTTATTTGAATTTCCTACCAACAAGAAAAACCAAGGTGTACATGAATTAAACCATGCACTACAACGATTTAGGCAGGCCTCTGTACCCAGCAAAGTTCTATTCCTGCCTCGAGCTATGTTCTTCAAAGTGATGACAACACATAACAGCTGAACCGCAGCCCCAAGATTTAAGATGCCACAATTTTATACCGCAGAGATTGTTATGGCAACATTTAGTAAGTATGCAATTTAACTCAAGTAGATTATGGTTTTGTGTGAGCAGAAAGTTTGAATTTACACATTGAAGAACACCGACATCTTGGGTATGATGAGTATGATAATAATCAAGTTACTCTCAATAATTTTCATTGCATAAATCGTGTTCTATATGACATTTTGATGAGAAAACAAATGTGGTGAAGCTTAAATTTGCACATAGTTAAGTGGTCCATTAATGACTCCGTAAGTATTTTCCGACCATAATTATTGTATGATTCAGTTCCCAAAATCAAAATTTGTTACCATTTTGGATTTGAGCAACTTTTCGGGCTACTTCTCTAATTATCTGCATCCTCCACTTTTCAGCTTTTGGTAATTCTTTGCAATCTGAGGCAAGATATGGCCTCCGTTCTTTTTCCTCCGTCCCTTTTTCATGAACTTGTGCCGCTCGCCACCTTGCGAGAGTTGTCCTGTAAAAATACAACGACATGTATTACATTGAAACAACTATTCTGATAAAGAATTGATACATAAAAATAATTTTGCCAAAATGATCGACCTCAAGAAATTACATTTCCCTCAGCAATGACTAGAGTAATAAAACTAGAATGACAGAACAAATGATTCCCTTGGATTTACTACCTGTGCTGCACAAGGTTTTTTTCCTCTTGACGCCTTTTGTAATTATGTATGGATGTAATATTATTTTGAATAAATGACTTTATACCTACCAATCTATCTGTCTGTTTATCTATCTATCTATCTAAATAGGATCATTCCGTACTGACTGATCTGGTGGAGACACCCAAAGGACACCACCTGCTTTTGATTTGAATTATTTTTGATGTGCGAAGTAGCATAACATAAAAGCAAACAAAATGCAGCCTTCTCAGCTCGTTAGTTCATGACATGAATTTGGATTTTTAGGCTGTTGTGGCTCAGATATTGAGCCTTAAAAACTTGATAAATCAGAACTTAGTTCGGGGAACTTGTTCCCGGAACAAGTTTTAGCTGAGCTAAAACTTATTCCTCCAAACCCCAGAACTTCCCGAACCTTGAACTTCTAAGTTCCTTTTGTTTTGGATTTGTTTGTTTTTGTTTTTTACGTCCTTCATATGTCTTGGCATTTGTTTTTGTTGCCCTCACCGCCGTAGTGATCCATTATTTTGCAAAAATTGTGGAGTTTGATTGAAGTTCCGGTTATAGTTTGAAGGAACTCGTGTGGACAGCATTTCACTTTTCAAGAAACAAGTTCAGCGAACTAAGCAGTTCAAGGAGTAAGTTACTCAAACTGCGCTTATGTGGACAGGGCCTATGTTTTTTATCTTCTTCACTGCTCATATTTTTACTAAAGTGTTAAACATTCCGAAAACACCAAAAATTGGTAAAAACTGGTAGAGAAATTGGAAAGTTACAATGTTAACTTGTGTTTGCCTGTAAGTAGCCATACTACTGTATTTTGAAAAGATTGATGGAATAACTTACATGGCCTTCTCTGCATTTCGAGCCTGAAAAAAAGAGCAAAACATAAAATTGAAAAGAAAGAATTACAATATATGCATAGTTAAATTTGGTTACCCACTTGTGGCAGATGCATTTAAAAAAAAATCAATAAAAGGAGTCTATATACCTATTCATAATACAAGAACTTAGGTAAAGGAAGAGGAATTGAGGAAAAATTATGAACCCTATCTTCGGATGATGAGAGCTCTGTGAGCAAGATGAGAAAAAAAATATTACAGCAGTTGACTCTGCCCTAAGATGAGGCCTACTAACAAGCTGATTTAAGCACCTTCCCTGTTGAATAAGTATATGCCATAAATGCTCAAACAAATCTCAACATCACCTGAGATATGAAGAACAAGCAGCTTGTCTGTTAGCAAATGCTTGCATGCTATAATCAGCTATAATCTATGTCAAGTAAGTCTTAACGCTTTTGACATGCAAATGAGGATCTACCATCTCCATTTTCTCATTTAATCTAGAGGCAACAAATAAAGATGGCGAATCTCTTGGCTCACTCTAGAAACGTTCAAACTTATTTTTCGTAGACTCTTCTGTTCCACATTGCTGCTTGACGAGCTGTAGAAACCAAGTGCATCGGAATCATTGAGTCAATATATTTACTGGTAAAAAACCAGCAGAAATTCAATTTGGGTTTACAAAGCCATTGGACAGATCAGATGGAGGAAAGAATCGCACGCTCTCCTCTTGGTAATTAGTTAAACCTCTTCACTGCGTCTATTCTATTGTTCCTGCTACAGCGTTTGCAAAATCATGCATGACAAAACACCTTCCTTAAATGAGGGGGATATCTTTATCAGAGATAATTCGCCGGTAAAGTTAAGTCCCGTTTTGTAAAATCTTATCATTAAGAGAGGAATCAGAACGCTTGACTTACCATCGTTTGTTGCGACTTGAATTTTTAAAATTTCAAAGGTCAGGCAGAGCGTCAGTAGGAGGAGATATCAATGTCAACTTAAATTAATTAAAGTAGGAACAATAAAGGTTGACTTTTAATATTTCAACTGATTTTTCCGACGTTAGAAAACGTAGATGATAAATCACTGTTTGGAGGTTATGTTCGGCGCGGCGTCCCGTTTGTTTATGTTTTGATTTGCTCCACGTGCGTAAAACCTAACCTTTAAACTGATTTCACTAGACTGGTTCACGGTTCTTGGTCGTAAAAAGTTTGTTTTATCCAATTTTTGTCATTCACTCCGTCAATTTTTGAACTTTCAGTGATTTTTTGTTTGCTTTTGCTTGTCTTGCCCTGAAGTAATGTGCCTCGACAAATTTTAATCCATACGCCGTTGAGATCATTCTGTCACAATGTACAGTTTCGAGCAAAAGCTGGAATTCGGAGTGGCACTGCATCTAAGATTATTTTCTAATGTAAAGAACACTCGCGAGTTAAGGTCAGGAGTCATGTCTGGTCAGTTACTTTGTGCTCTAATCAAACCAAAACTCCTAGTTGACCCATTCCAATTAGTCATCGCTGCCAACAAAGCTGTCGTCAGACAGAATGTCTCGTCGCTCGTCACGAAGTCTATTTATACGGAAATACTATTCAATTTGTCACCCAGCAAAAATATAACTCAGGGTCTTACTAAATTTGGTGTCGGTGATGATGACACTGATATTTTTGTACTCGTTATTCCAAACAGTGACGAAGAGTTGCAGGAAGTGCTCAGACAAGTGGATGGTGATATGCGTCCTATAGAAGATGCGAAGGAAATGCTGAGCATCAATGAAGTCATAAAAACTTATAGTATTCATAATGATGAATTAGCGATTTCAAATCTATTGGACTCTGTTGTTACAAGGATAGCAGCCAAGGATTGTCTATGAGGTAATTTTTGTGCATCTTTGTTAAATTCTGTAGTGTTACGTACCGAGTTTACAATTGAAGGGCAAGTTCCAGTGGGTTTTAAATGTACTTACCTGATTGCATCACCCTTTAAACCCTACGGTCTGCATCATGAAATGCCAAAATTGAAGACTAACTCTTTTGAGGTGCTTTTTCTTCATAAATAAACTAAAAATGTCTGGTCAATGATTTGACATCAGATTTTCTTCAAGCATATTACCTGGCCACCAAGAGATTTATGAATAGCCTCTCAGCCTTTATGAATTTTAAATTGAATATTTGTCCACTTCTTTCAGGTTTTCAAATCTGTGCATGTGTCTCAAGCGCATTCCTGGTTGGAGCTGACAGGCTGAAGAAAAATTGATGAAGCCATCAAGTATTTATCAGGTATCAGCATTTTCAAATAGTCATAGCATTAAGTAAGGCATTAAGCAGATAGAATGGAGACATCTTAATGATTCACCGTCGAATGAACCTATTTGAAGAGTGCCATGGACATGAGTGGCTTTTTTTTTTAAAAGAAAAATTGTTAAATCAGTCTTCATTTTGAGTATAAAGTGAAGGTGAAACTTTGTAAAAATATTTAACACTAGAGCTCAATTTTTATCTTGTTACTGAAGTCATAAGTACAATCGGGTCACAAGTATCTGAGGACCCATCCAAGTACTACACAAGCTACCTTCTTAGGTACCTCCTTGGGAGAGAGGGCCTGAGCTTGCCTTACTTGGGTTTACGAGGAAGAAAGGGGAAGTCAAACCCAGTCTTACAAAAGCCCTGAACTTGAAGAAAAAATAATATCTTCTGAAAAAAGTAATTTTTTCAGCTATTAGACTCTCTTTATTATTTTTCTGAATAATTCAAAGGGGGAGGTAAGGTGAGAGGTTGTCTTACGGGTGCATTACAAGATGGGAAGGAGGGTGAAAAAGTCTATCAAAATGCCTCATATGATTATTTAAGTTCTTCTAAGGATCACAAAAATTTCATCCGAAACTCCTTTATCAGTGATAATATTTGATTGAGTTTTAACTAGGTATTTGTATCACTTTTGGATATTGTCGGTGAACTCCAAAAACATCGTATTTTGTTCTGCTACAGGAGTCTGACTGTTGATATGTTCCAACCTGTTACAAAATTACTCAGTCCCTAGGCTACGCAATCACATCAATGGGTTGTCAGGGACAAATTGAACTTTTGCACTTTGCACTGTTATATTGATCTTATTCCTCGGCTGAGAAACACGCTCTTTGCTCCACTTGAAGATTTTATATTTCAATGAATTAGGAGTTTGGAAACAGAAAAAGCATACTTGCTATCTCCCAGTGTCAAAGGAGCTGCATTTATTGCATGCAATATTCCTTTAATGCAAAGCTTTCTGCTAGGTTTTTTTTGGAAAGCAAGAAACCTTTTTTTAAAAAAAAAAAAAAAAATGACCTCTCCTTGTTGAGTTTTTGGCTTGTTTCTGTAAGTAAGGTCATCATTACAATCAGAATGGATTATTTAGAAATATTGCTTTATTCAATAATAAAATATACTATAAAATTTGAACTACAAAGTGCTCTATAAAACAATTCAGAAAATCAGTCTAACTTCAGTTTTAACATTAGATAACAAAATAAAGGATTTATCTGAACAACGATTAGCCAATCAGTGCTTCTCAAAAATAAAAAGAATTTGGATGGAAATAGTGGACTGAGTGTAGAGCTTTTCTTGTTCAAACCAATTTGACAAGTAAAAAACTGAAAGGAACATTAATACCTAAAAATGGGCATTTTGAGATAGTTGATAAGTAATGAGGCAACTCTATGAATAGGGGCTACTATTTGTCTCCCCTCAGGAAATTTAAATTTTAACCAAATTCTTGAATTATTTAGCTGTTGACTATTATCGGTATCCTATATTTTCTGTATTGTATTTTTTAATTTCATTACTTATGATAAACAAATATGAAATGTATTTGAGAGGAAAAGACTAGAGACATTAGTTACCCACGTAATTTGTATGTAAAGGGTACCTTGAATGAAAGAGTTAAGTGACACATTGTAAAAAATTTGAGATTCCAGTTATCATGTCGTATTTCATCACAGTGTGTACCTTAATTTTTTGGGTGTACTTTTTTTCATGCGCATAAATACACTTGTTCATGCGATGTATATTTTGAACCCATGCTTTTGCGTCTGGTCCTCCACAAAACCTGGGATACTTTAAACTTTGAAGTTGTCGGGTTCCCTTGAGTTTTCGAAGCGTCTCTTAGGGGAGAGAACCTATGCCAAGTCTAAAAGTGTATTTAATGGTAATGCACTGGAAATCCAACCAACAAGTACCTTATCAAGTGTTTGAAAGGTGTAGATTTTAAGTTGACATCAACTCAAATATAAGCAGCATGCCTTCTAATTTTTTAAGTGTTTTTTCTTCACCTCATTTTACATAGTCACAAACCTAGAGGTAACTACTCTTGTCAGTTTTCGTAATCGTTGGGCTAAAGCTAAAGATGGCTTGAGAAGAAGTAGTATAAGTGCATAACAGCTCTTTTCGTGGCGAGTGGCTCAATTGTTCTGAAATATCCAGAGCCAAGAAAAATTAGGTAACAAAATGATGACTACAGGCATCTTTGCTTTGATTCATAAACTCTGAGACCGTAACTTTCTCTAAAAGAGAATGTTTTGACTTCTCATAAGTCTTAGAATCTTTTCAAAGAATTCAAAGCAGCTTGAATCTTCATGCTGAGCCGACTTTCAAAATCGTAGTTTTTGTAACTGGATTGTAGCTCTTGGAGTTGAAATTTGCCCTCGGCTCTTGTCTGAAAATTATAAATATTGAAAAATCAGGATCAAAGGTGACATTATTAAGAAGTTTTTGTTTCCTATGTTGATAATAGAAGGAGGCCCATAAGTTTTGCGCTCATCTTATGCAAAATTCAACAATGCTTGAATTAAACCACAATCCTAACAATGCACTTTTAGGCGGAGATGCAACATCTTTCAATTTATCTAACCGTCAGATATAAAAGGGATGGTTGCATGTAGTAATTCTGAAAGAGAAATACAGGCTTGCAGATTGCATTTTCAGCTTAAATAAGGTACCCAACTGATGTTTTTGTATTGGAAGATATATCATAGCATTGAAAAAAGAGGCTTGACAAAGTTATCAGGTACCAAGAGGTGTTTCAAATCTGAAAATTTTTCTTCAAAGTGTGCTCAAAGCTAATGTACTTGGTCAATTATTTTTCTCCAAGATTTCCAAGATTTTCCAAGAAATGTAAGAAAATGCAGTGCACTTTGTTGTAAATTTTGTGTCATTGTATCGCTTTAAATAATGAAGTTAAAAGAAGAACTTATAAAAATTGTTCCCTTAAATAGTATCAAAATAATGGTACAAATTCTACAAAGTAATTTTCACTTTTATTACCGATTCCTCCCTTAAAAGTATCATGCTGAGTTCATACAAGGCAAAGGCGGAGATGTGTGCATCGTCGGCAGTTTTTGGAAGACTCTGACGAAGAGTCAATACCTCTTTAAAGCTTTGCACTGCTTCGGAACTTTTACCACGGCTGTTTAGTGCTGCTCCAAGAACTAAAAGTCGAAGCCCTATCATAGGCTCCTGATCTCTCGATTCCGAGCAGTCTGAAATTTTATATTAAAAATGTTTAAATTATCGAGTGTACTTTAGTGCAGCATAACTGATCAGAAAATTTTATATAATAGAGGCTGTTTTAGTTTAAAAATGTTTGGCAATCAATAGTAGAAAAATAAAGTTTATTTTAATTTTATTCATGAAAGCAGAAAATATGAGTAAAAAAGATTAAAATTAATAAGTCACATGAAAAAGCTTCAAATGGAAAACAGCTAGAAGACTCTATCCATCCTTCTCTGAAACAGTAACAATTCGTCTTAGAGATCATTTTTTGGTAAGAAGATCGGACTACTCTTGTCTTTTAACATAAACTTAGCATTAGATTAATAAAATCAATCAATTATCCTGAAAAGAATATCGTTGGAAGCTCTTGAAAAGATCTTTTTCTCGAAATTTTCTGGCAATTATTTTCACTTATTCTTGACTATTTTCAAAAAATGTTAAGAAGAATTTTTTTTTTTGTTTTCCTCAAAAAAAAAAAAAAAAAAAAAACTGAACCGTAAATTTTGAAATGTTGGAATGGAATCACGCTTTTTTCAGTCTCAACCTTAAACCATAAAATCTTTAGGTACATACTTACCTTATCCCCCTACCCTCTCATCAGCTGCACTTACCTTCAATAATTTTGCCTATAGTAGAGCATGGTGCCAGGGTGTTCCACAAGTACAGCATCTCATAGATCAGTAAATTATTGCAAAATCTATTTTTTGGTTCCATTTTATTGGATCTTTTCCATACGAACTCCTCGAGCTGCTCTTTTGATGAAGATGGACTGTGTGTGCTAGGGCGGTGGTTCCGCTTGATATCAGCCTGAATTTTTGAGGCTTTGTCGTGGAACCCGTCAGCACCTGCTGATACTGAAATAAATCGTTAATGTGTTAATTTATGGACACAACTTCAGAATATTGACACATTTTAACGGTGCTGTTGCTCTGGTTTTTGCTTAGACGAGGTTCATACTCTCAAAATAAGAGTCATTGGTGTGTTGTTGCGTGGCTCCTTAAAATGTGCGCAACCCGTGAAATAGTTGAAAACAACGTCAATGATTTTAAGACTAAAGAAAAGCTAAGATTTTCCTTCATTTTAGCGTGATACCACATAACATACCTAGTTCGGAGTTCAAATAGTTGCGCCTTGCCCTTGCGCGCTTGATTCTCGCATTTAACGATGCGAGCATAATGTCAGTTTATAAACGTCTGTGATTTAAGACTAATAAAAAGCTAAGATTTTCCCTCATTTCTATATGATACCATATCACAGACGTAGTTCAGAGTTCGAAGTTTTGAGAAGTATGCGAGAATGATGCCCATATTACCTTCATTAACGTCAGTACTCTCAGACAAGTGGATAGCTAAGATTTTCCTTCATTTACGCGTGATACCACATCACATAATTACTCCGGATTATGGCCGGATCCACACAGGCCGTCGAGGTCGCGGCCTAGGGCGGAAAATTTCGGGGGGCTGCAAAAAATGTGCGAAGAGGAAGACGAACACAACGCCACGAAAAGCATCGTGCAAGGCAACGCGGCCCTTTTAATCCAGAGAAACCAGGTGAACGATGATGACGAATATAGACCGCAAAATAGTTCATGAAAGACTCCGAATATCTGCATTGGAAAAAGTTGTGGGTGTGTATACGTGCGGCATGACAACCCCCCCCCCCCCCCCTCCTCCGCGGCGACAATTCATACAAGGGCTGCAAATTCTTGGTGGCCTTGCCTTGGGGTGGCAATTACGTAAATCCGGCCAGGCTTCCGAGAGATCAAAACTCTTGCAGTTCTAAGTGAGATGGAAAATATAGTTCTGCATCTAAAGTATTCTCAGCTTCTTTTACCGATTTTTCTCATTCCAATGATATTTTGTTCATTTATTCATGTTCATTTATTCATGTTTATTTTTGCCCTTCTATGCTTTGGTTTCTTCTCTTCGCAATATGCCACCGCGTTGACTTAGCGTCGAGTGTGGTAAATTTTGATTCTTTAGACTATTAACTCCTCCCAGGGAACTTGAGTTTCTTTGACCTAAGGTTTTGTGCACTTTTCAATTTTTCTTTAAAACATGTTTTACGTACCGTAATTGGAAATTATTTAACACTGTGATCTACATAGTTCTTCTCTAATCTCACCTTCGGTGTTTTGGTACTAATCAGCATAGCTAGAATCAATCAAATGTTAATTACACCAAGTTTAAAAAACTTACTTGCTGTTAGGTACAAATAAAAAATTTTCGACCATCTACTCTGAAGGTAAAGATAATTGAACACATAATAGGCATTACTCCAATCCAACTCCATCAAGTAACACCATCCCACTTCGTGAAGGCACAAAAGTTTCACTTCTCTTTGCGGAGAGCTGTCAATCGCTGCTTGGTATGCCAAAATTGCTTTCGATATATTTTTCTGTGAACAATTATGGAAAAACTTTGAATTTTAATCGGCCGTTTTACAGAGCCTTAATTATATAATGTTTCACTTTTGGGTATCCTAAGTAAAGGCGTTTTCTCGGTCGAAATTTTTTCAAGTATCCCTTGTCAAGTCCCTTGTCAAGCATCCCTTGTCCCTTGTCCTTGTGTTTTTGTCAAGTATCCCTTGAAACTTCCGCAACTTGCCTTTTCAAATTGAATTGAAGGTCACATACAGTAGGTGTAATAATTATGTACCATTAGTTTCCTTATGCACACAAGTGTTTTTACAGATAAGCCAGAAATTCGACGGTGTAATTACCAGACCACATATTTCGGTTTGTCGTCTTCCTGTCATACTTTATTTTTCAAATGGAAAACCACTCGACATCACTTCTTAAAACCGCTCGTGTTTTATCCCCTCTTTGGGAAGAAAACTTTGCGACAATTTCAAGAATTTATACGGATTTGTTTTCCTTCAAGAAAGTAAAATGGGAGCGGAGATTTTTAAACACAGCAAACGAGATACGTGGTCTGGTAGTCTCACTGTCGAATTGTAGCTCCGAATCGCAAAATATAGTCTAAACGATCACGGCATCAGGTAAATCGCTGAGCAACGAGGGGGAATACGCGTAAAAGTCGTTTCATTTGCATGCTTCTATTTGGAATTATTTATAAAAATATGTAAATGAAGAGAAGAAAGTTAGCTGGGTTTTATGTAATGCTTTATCATTTGAAATGGCAATAATTCCAACAAACTGTACAAAAACTTCAAAATCATAAATTGAAAACCGCTGACGCAGCAAGTTTGAATAATCGCGTCAAACACAGTGCGGCCGCGCGGTGCGGGGCTGGCGCGCACACGGTGCAGAACGCATCGTAGCGCCTTACAAGACCGCAGGATACTTCATGCATTGCGCGCACAGCACGGCGCGCCTTTCCTTTCATCAAAGAATAATCTATAATGTTCTCGCTTATCTGCGCACTGCTACACTATCGATTGGGTTTTTAAATGATGCAACTATTCGGCCTCCGCGACCACTCGGGGTAGCATCTTTTCACAATGAAGGCGTTTGTCGCGTTTACTGTTCCCCCTTTGCCTGCCTCTATCACATTACCAACTTTTTTACGTTAATTGGACCACGTTTAACAGAAATTAACCAAGCCACATCAGCTATTGTCAAATTTAACCGGGCAATTTTATTCTCACGAGAGAACGTTTGTGCGGATTCTTTTGAAACTTTTTAGGAATTCGCTTTGCACTATGGGAAAATTCACTGAAATTTGCACAAAAATCCGCACAACCGTTTTCATGCATAGAATTAAATTGCCCAATTTTTGGCAAAAGCTGATGTGGCTTGGTTCCTTGCTGTTTAATGCGGTCCAATTGGACTGCGTTTTGCAATTTGGAACTATAAATTCTGGCTCTTCTGGAAAAACACTTATGCGCATAGGGAAACTAATGGAACATACGTTGTTTTAATACCGGGCCAGAATCTATAGTTCCAAATTGCAAAATGCAGTCCAATTGGTATTCGACGACTGTTACTGAAGAAATTAATTATATTATTTTCCTGTCGAAGATCCGCGCTAAAAATTAGTGCGTTGCGTACCTTTTTCCTATTATCCACTTTTTGGCTTACCTTTAGTCTTTGAATCCTGCCTTTGAAAAAAAGGAACAAGGCAGCTCCTTTAAATTCCTCCTCCGCGTCTAGCAGTAAGGTCTCAGCTGCTTGAATATTTTGAGTGCTCACGTTACCGTCCAACTCGAATATCGGTTGTATAATGGTATAAAACCAGAGCAATGTCAATCTAGGAAAACAAATGATTCGCTTTGAAACAAGCACGACCTTTTCATCTGGAAATTCCGGTCTAGTTTAAAAACTGTATCAGTCAAGTGTAGATTGAATAATGATTAGTATACCACGTGCGGAATATATTGGAAACGGCTTAGTGGCCCGATCAAAATAGAATCGCCTATCTTCATCAGATGTTGATTAATTTCCTCTCATATTTTATTTTTTAATGCAAAAGCAAGCAACATTCTAACTTAAAAGTAAGTATAGGTACTCAACTGGAAGCAAAAAACTGCGACAAAAATGTACCCAAAGACGGGTTACAGGGGGTGAATCTATGGTACGTGTAGATCCATAAGCGCAAAAAATCAAAATCTTGACTGATCCGGTTCTCGGGATATCGCATTTTGAAATCTTCATATATTACATGCAAGTTTTCTATTGTTTTTGATCCAGTTTTTTTTTTATTTATTTGTCTGTTAAAATGCGGTGTCGATTCATTCACGTTTTTATTTTTCGTTCGATTCATGTCTATCGAATATATACCGTCTCCTTGCATGCGGACTTCCTATCATACTATTTTTTAAAACTGAACAATTCGCCTTCTGCTGCGTCTGCAGCAATTGATGTTACAAATATGTTGTGCGTGCTGATTTCAGCCAATTACATACTCGACTCTCTGAAGGCGTTTTATGTGCGCAAGTAGCGCAACCTGTTGGAGAACGAACGAAGTAGGCATTGAGCGAGTCATTCAATCTTACTTCTGTTGTTCTCCAACAGGGTGCTCCACTTTTGCACATAAAACGCCTTCAGAGAGTCGCGTATGTAATTAGCTAAAATCAGCACGCACAACATATTCGCAACAACAATTGCTGCGGCTGCAGCTGAAGGCGATTGAAAACATCCGTATAATACACGCTGAAAATCAAATTAGCTCTTTAATACCTATAGAGAGTTCTACTTTGTGGTCTCTTTATAGGGGATCGTCAAAAAATGTTCACGATAAACTAAGTTTAATTGCAAAATGAAATATGACGTGCTACAATTTTTTTTGTTTTGCTTCAAGACCACTGTGTACTTCTATTCTCGTATGGTATTCTATAACTTATGGAAAATTCTCGGATCCCCCCCCCCTTCTATCGAAATCTAATCGGCAAAAGCATTCCGACTTTAAGTAGGTCGTTTCCTGGTCTCACTGGTGAAGAATTGTTCTATTTCATAGTAAACCAAATATTATTAGTGTCAAGTATTGATTTCTACAAATTGGTCTCACAACTGAATTCTGCTTACACCGCCAGAGGTGCTCGCATGTCATCACTGTTTTTAGAATACAAGAGTGCTTCTATTCCTTTCCTCCGATCGCTGCTGAAGCCAAGAAAATGTATCACTTTTAGGACGGACGCTGGTAGTAGAGACAAACATAACTGAAAAGTACCATATCCAAAACTTACGGCCGCCATCAGTCTCGAATATTCGTCTGAGTCGATTGACGGAACATGTCTGCACAGAAAATGTATCACATATTACTCAAGTATTCTCCTTTTCATAAGTGCAAGAACATTTTACTTAACATAGATCCGTAAAGGCGCCTTATCTTAATCTCACAGAATATTATCATAATTTCTAAGTTAGCCTAGGATTTTGGAAGCCGAACAATTTTACAGTTCACAGTCTCCTCGATTACTTGGTCATTTTTGCTAAAAAAAAAATTGACTTGTTTCTTTGTGAGTAAATTTACGTTGAATCGTCATTTTTGTATGGGAATTATGTTACCACGTGTTTCATGCCATGCCTCTCTGTATAAGCCTACTCGCTTTGCGCCGACTGTATGTGAGTTTTCGAAGAGCTTCCTCCTTTTTTTTTTCTTCGAAATTAAATTAAACTGCACTAAAACTTTAAAAAATGCTTCTGATAAATGTGCTGTGAAAAACATTGAGTCATAGAAAAAATATTTTGGTTTGTCCAAAAACACCAATTCTCTTGGTTCAAGTAACCGAGGTTTTCGGTGGTAGGTAGAGATAGACTTCCACTTCAGGTAACAAGAGTTTTTGTCAGTCACACCAAGACTCGTACTCCTCACCGAAAAATTCTCAGTCATCCGAACCGAAGTTTCCTTTCTACGACCAAAAATCTCATTTACACGGACCGCAAACTGTGGTGCTATAAATTGAATGTCAGTTCTTGTAATCGATCCGAGGCTCTTTCTCCCTCCCCAGCAGCATATTTTGACGAAAAAATCGAGATATTTTTAAATTAATTTGCGATTTTTCACAGTTTTTGACGATAACATTATTACGATCACCAACATCTTGGCGATTATCCTCCATTTTATAAAATTGCGTTCGATAAAATCGAAATTTTATCTTAATTCATCACGATTATTGATAGATATTATTGCAATAAAATCGCGACTTTATTGCAAATTCATGCGTTATAATCGCAATTTTTCATCCGACAGTATTGCAACAAATCGACAACGGTAAAATCGCGATACATTCTTCGATCATATCGCAACTTATCTCCATTACTGCCACTTGGGCTGTATGGAGCATGTTTTTTTAGGCAGATTCACAAGTATTCAAGTTCATAGGAACTTACATGAGGCAGCTTAGATACCCACTCAACATTGGCGGACCCAGCAAATTGGCAGTATTGTCTTTTCTCCATTTAAACCTATGGAAATGTATTGATTCTCGTAGGGGCCGGGTGCTCTGACAAGAATCGATTATTTAGCATAGGTTTAAATGGAGGCAGTCCGGTGTTGCCAAATTTCCGAATCCGCCCCTGCCACTCAAAGCATGAACTTTATAATAGATCGAACTTACGTTAGAGTTTCGGAGGTTAATGAAAATAAGCTATAGAATCGATTTTTAAAGTTAGATGAGTATCCATGGGCGGGGTCCACGCTCGTGCACGGTGTGCCCGCCTCGCTCCCTGAGAAGGAACAACTTTTTTTCCGACCTTGCGGATCGCCAATTGTAGTTTGGACGGACTGGCTTCTGGAGATGCACATCTCTTCCCATGTCGAATCTGAAATACATTCCATCTTTAAGTCGTGGTCATACGAAAGATCAAGTTGGTTTGTAACTTTTTATACGAAGTCAGTCATGGAGAAGATTTTAATCGCAATTTCAATCGATTTCGATTAAATGTACTTCATTTTGCAGTTAGCAACTATGATTTCTGGCTCAACTATAGAAACGCGTATGTGAATAGAGAAACAAATGGAATATACGTTGTTTCTAATGGGAGCCAGAGATTGTTGTTCCAAATTGCAAAATAAAGTCCGAATGTTCATTGCTTCCGACGATGAAACTACCAGGCCGGTAGTTTCTCAAGGCCTTAAAGAAGCGAGCATAGAGAACTTTCCTAACTTTTCCCGGAAAAAAGTCTTATCGGGAGAAACGAGGCAACGTTGGAATGCTCATACGGCGTCAAAAAACAACATTGGCCTTTTAAGCCCGATTGTTTGATGCCTCGATTATCTTAACAACGCGCGTTCGAGAAATCGCGCCAAACACAGTGCGGCCGACGTCAAACTCATATCAGCGCCTGCAAGACTATGGGAATACTTCACGTATTGCGCCAAACGGTGCGGTCGCCGTGACGCATATTAGCACCTACTAGAGTCCCTTTATACTGAGAGTCAAGACAATTTGAATCCATTTCTGATTGGTTCCCGTATTTTAGGCCTCCACAGTGTCACAAACGGGAATAAAGATTACATTTTCACCAATTGCAAAGATTATAATCTGGAATGGACCAGGGAATTACGGGTTCGGCAAGGAACAAACGGAATGAGAGGAGGAACGGAGAAAGGCATTTGAGAATGGGCCGATCAAAGATTACGAAAAACGTTCAATTTCTGTAATCTTTATTCCCGCGCGCGTTTGTGACATCCATGAGCCGAATTGTCTTGACTCTCAGTATAAAGGGACTCTAGCGCCTACAAGACTGCCCGAATACTTCTTGCATTGCGCCAAACGCAAAGCGAGATGCGAGAACCATTTGCGATAACTATTCGACTACGCTGCCGTGATAGCGAAGAGAGCAGTAAGTGTCAAATTTTCGGAATCGAGTTTCCTTCAAAATTCGACAATCGCAACTTATCACGATCACTGCTACTTGGGTTTTTAGTTGTGAAAAAAAGTAAGCGCCTACATGTATGGGTTTTGTTTTGTTCTTATCGTAATAAAAGTCGCATTTCTTTTGCGGCAATCTTAAGATTATATGAGTATCAAATATAGCTCACGACTACTGATGGCCTCAACAGTGTCTCACGGGTAGCCCATCCCCAAAAAGTAAACATCGTTTGTTCTTATCGTAATAAAAGCCACATTTCTTTTGCGGCAATCTTAAGATTATATGAGTATCAAATATAGCTCACGACTACTGATGGCCTCAACAGTGTCCCACGGGTAGCCCATCCCCAAAAAGTATACATCAAACTGGATTCCCTTATTCTATGCACTTACGATTCATTGATTGACAAGAGTTGACTTCGGAAATCTCACCTGTAAACCCAGTCGATAACGCTCCAGCGCTCTGGAGTTTGAATATCTGATTATAGCACGTTTGATATATTCTCCAAGCTTTGCGTAGCACCCAAATCCCTTTCATGAAGCTTGATATATCTTGCTGAAGGAAGTTGAGTAATGCTATGAAGACTTGAGCATCTGCCGATATTATCTGCTCCTCCAATTTTTTCAGCTCTGTAGAACCCTACAAAAATGCACAAAATAGCTTAGAGATCAAATTCTCCAATCCTTTACTTACGTATTTTTTTTTTATTTATTTAAGCATATATGTGCGCCTCGCGTATTCTAGTTTGTTTCAATTGTATCTACGCCTATTTAAGCATTTAAGAATGATTTGTACCTACTTAAGAAGTCCTATCGTAATATGAGGTATCCTTTTAAATTTCCTGACTACAACGTCGAAGTTTAAAAAAAAAAAATAATAATAAAAAAGGGGAAAAAACAACTTGTGGAATGTTGGCCAACCCCCCCCCCCCCCCTTTCAATAATAAGCTTAATCAACTCAATAGAAGCGATAGAGAATCAGAAACAGCCACATAGACTTGTCGGACTCACACTCAGCGTAATCAAGAGCTATCGCTATCGCCATGATTATAATTCATGAAAAGCCTTAAAACCCCTAAATCCTTCGTAAAATTAACATAATTAAGGAATGTAAAATAATGTGACTCTGTACATTTATAAACTTACCAAGAAAATACCTATGTCTGAAGCTAATCTCGCACAGCAGTTATTTCACTTATCAATGGTATTAACGTTTCTGACTCATGATCAGTGAAGTTTTGCATAGGTAGTAAAACCAAACATGTAGGCATAGCCTTATTTCAGTTGTTCTAAAGTTTATGCCTAGTAATTTTTGAGGAGACAAAGACTTCTATCCAAGTACAGATATTTTGTTAAGGGAGATTGCTGTGACGAAGTATTTTTATTTTAACATGAAAAAGAATCTTACATCAACGCCGAAAACTTTGCTCTTGATGCTCTCGAACCAGCTGTTGTCTTGAGAGCATTTGGACTCCAATTCTTGAAATGCACGTAAAGTATCTCTAAGTTTGTCATCCTCAAACGTCATTAACGCATTCTGGGGAAAAAATATTCGACTTTGTTACAACCATCGTATACTAACTTTCTCATTTTTATTCTTCTCGAAACTCTCCTTACATTTCTATTATAGGTTGCCATTCGTATGAATGTGGAACGTCGCGCACAAATTAGGTAACACCTCAGGGATAGGTGATGTTGTTTGGAAAATCGATAGATAAAAAGTGTGAGGTTTTTCTAGGGTCATGTTTCTTTTATAACGAGATAATAAGAAAAAAACGAAGTGACAAAACGCAAAAGTCAACAACAATAACATGTAGAAGGGTGCCTCACGTGGCTATACTGGCACGCGAGTCAATTGCGAATGTCAAAGCGCCTTCATTACTGTGCATAGGCAACATAGACAACCACTGAGCTGGAACTGTCGCATTCAGGCGCTAACTTCGCATCCGTTCCAATTTTCATTTTCATAGCACGAGAGAAGAGAGATTCTTGGCAATAGAATCTTATCCTCCCACAGTTAAAATTAAGATAGCAATGGCGCTACCTACAAAACTTTAATAGGGCGACCAGAAGCTAAACGCTTCAAAAGACAACTCTGCTACTCATTTTAGCAAATCATTTTACGACAAATATTTCAGAGCAATGAATCAGGTGTATAATGGAACATACGATTGAGGAGACAAAGCAGAATGCAGCTTCCATCTGAAGGGACTGAGCATGATTTTTAAAAAGGGATTGCGCCTCCTCAAATTTATTATTTAAGACTAATCGTATGCCTTCTCTTGCAAGATCCGATTCTTTTCCATAGCCCTCTCGACAACTTCTAAAGGCATCGTCTGTTTCGGTTGAGGTTCCTTCATCCATGAGCCAAAAGTCTGGAACACAACACCGAGAGAAAATGGGAATGTGATTTTTCATGTTAAAGCATTAGAAGGGGTTGGAGCCAGAGGGGCTAAAGTACATCGCTACGTTACAGAGGTTCATCTAGCAAATTTTTATTCGAGAACAGTTGCAATTTTTACTTAAAGGTTGTTGTAAATTTCCTCTATGATTTGTCGAAAATTCCATAAAATGGTCCTCATAAAAAGCATCTATTAATATATCAGTATACCCAAGCGTCAAGAGGCTCCTAACTCCATTTTAGTCATTCCGAGATATCAGGGAAAATTCGTGAGTCGGCACCATTGATTCCAATGTAAATCGCAATTCTTGAAATTTCGTATATCATAACTAGCGGAAGATACTTAGGGTTACCAAATTTTCCACACACTCGGAACCGTATTGGGGATTTTCAAAACGACACTAACTCGATTCCTAAAAAAATGTGAGTTAGGTACCTTTTGGCTCTGGGGTACTAATATACAAAGAAGTATAAGTTTTCAGTGAAAATTTGAAATATTTCGCAATGTCATTGAGCTCCTCTGGTTTCTATCTCCTATTTTGACGTAGACTGAGACAAATTAGGCATTCAATTAAATGTCAACGCAGAACATCATCCATCACATCTAAATTATCCTCTAAATTAACAAAGAAAAAGTTCAGCAAATTTCCGTAAATTATAACGAGTTTTCGTTCCTTTAAAGAATAAAAGACGATAGGATATTTGCAATGCCGCGTTTTGAAATACGCGCGTTTTCTCAGAGTTTCGCCATAGATATACTGATCGTGAAAAGTTAAAAAAGCCAAACTTACCGCACGCAGGAGCTTTCACCGAAGGAGCAATGCGCTCCCCCTAACTAGATTGCGTCATTGTGAGTTTTGGTGTCGAGCACGTTGCGGCCACGGAAATTGTGGGGGCACACACACATAGCACGTTGCGAGCGGAAAAGCGGTAGCACCAGGATATCAAAACGATGAAAATCAAAACACCAAAACTAGCACGATTTTTTCTATTTGTTTATTTATATATATTTGTATTTTGTATCAATTTTTACTGTAATTTATTCTTTATTCGCAAAAATTGCACTGACTTACGACCGACACGCGATGGGAGTGCTTTACGTCCTCTATGGTGCCAACGTGTGAATGAAGTGAAAGAAGGAAAAATCATATAACTGGGACTTAAAGCCCGGGAAGTGCAGGGTGTGATCGATAAGATGACGTCATAGCGCCGTGAAATCGTTTCAATGGGGCGCATAGAGCACCCCGCCGACCAATCCTCCGGGACGGACGGATAGTTGTCAGACTGAGCCATTAGAAATCAAGTTTCACTTTGGTTTACTCATCGAACCAACGAGAATACTTGTTAAGTTTGGCAACTCAACCTAACTTGCCAAATGCTCCTGTGCTAAGGGAGAACGCCGCATGAACTTTCAGACGTTGCTAAATTTCTTCTGCGCATTTTAAAAAAAAAATAAAGTCATTTACATTCGTCTTTAAAATCTTAAAATATAAAAATATATACCAGAATGAATGGCAGAGAATAGTCTAGGTGTGGCATGTTTTAAAAATTGGTCTTTATGTCCGGAAAATTCATATTTTATTTGAAGAAATTTTACAACAACTGAATGTTCATACGGCGTTTTTCCTTAGAATGATCCAGCACACGAGTTTGATTGAAAGTGTTTCATCGCTTGGTGGCCGTCCATAAATTACGTCAGGCACCCCCGGGAGGAGGGGGGTGGGAGGCTAGGGAGGGAGGCTTGGTACATGTCTGATGAGAGAAAGCGGGGGCGTCAAGCTCAACCCCTAGTTGCCTGAGCCGTATCAAATTTGACCTGAGGCTTATGCTAAAAACACGTGCACCGCAGGTCGTATAAGATCGCTCTTCTGTGCTTTTTGAGTTTTAGATATCGGTCTACACATACAAGTACATCGTTTAAAAAGAATTGGACATCACATTGAGAAAGAAGAAAAATCGAGTGTCAGGAATTTTTTTTTTTTGACAAGCACCCGTAGAAATCTCACCGGACTTTTTGCTCAAAGGGAGTCACGGTGCCAGCACATACGAGGTTTTGGATGTATGTCCACAAGTGCATCCAAAAAAAGATCAGACATCGAATTGAAAGGAAGAAAAAATTGAGTGTTAACACAGCCGAAGATAGGAAAGAATTATTCGGGCCTTTTGTTAAACTTTTCTCCTGATTCTGAGTGACATTCCATTGACAGCGGGCCGATTATTGAAACTATGTCAGCACGACAAGACATGACCCTGTATAGTGCAATATGTATTGCTTTTCGATGTCTTATCGGGCTGCCTTAAACTTTCAATAATCGACCCGTAAAGCCGAGCATTGCGCAATCACGCCTCGCGCCATGGCGCCTTCAATTTAGCGGAAGCAACACGGACATCCATCAAGCACGAATAGTTGTATCTCTGCGCCGTCATTAACGCGCGTGCGCGTCTTTTCCCTTCTTGCTCTCTTTATTTAGTGTCGTCGGGTCTTTCTTCGTCTTATTTAGAGATTTGTGAGCAGCACAGCTGAAGATAAAAGAGACGTAATCGGGCCCCGTTTTTCTTTTTCTTTTTTTTTAACTCTCTGCCCGAATCCAAGCGACTTTTCATCGGCAGCATAGAGCAGAGTATTGCGAGCTCACGCACGCATCATGCCATCGTGCCTTCAATTTTGCTCACGCAACATGGACAATCCATCAAGCACGAATAGTTGTATCTCTGCGCTGTCATCAACCCGCGTTTAGGTGTCTCTTATTTTTGAAATTTAAGAAAATTTAAGGTTAAGCCCGCCGGAAATATGCTGCGATGTGTTCAAATCATAGATTACATGCAGAGTCCCTACAGTACTGGTGCCCGTTGAAGTCACTTCTCGAGGCTGTTTTATCCGACACCTCTGTGAATTACGCGCGGCAATCGGCAAAATTTATTTCATAAAAACCGGGAGTTTCGCACGCTTTTGAATTCGCTATGACTTTAGTCGACAAAATTTGTCAAAATAACTATCGATTTAAATTAAAAAATCTCGAAGAACACTCGTAGCAATTTTTCCATAAGCCCCTATTTTAAAAAATGTCATTTTGCTCATACTCTGGGTTCATACATTCGGAGAACAGGAGGCTAGGAATGTACCGTTCAAGGATTGACTTCAGCAGCGTCCCAGCACAAGCAACTCTATTGTACTAGAGGTCCAAATCAAAAATCGTTTTGAAAAAATTCTACTTAAAAATTGGTTAGATAGCGTCCGTGACGTTGTCAGTTGCCAGAGGGGTGAAAATTAAAAAAAAAAAAAAAAAATCCTTACCCTCAAAAAATAGAAATGAAATAGTAGAACATACTTCAAAAACTATAATCAACTTCAGTGTATTTAAATGCGAGCTGATCTGAGTAGCCAAGGGTACTCTAGGGTTTTTATTGCTTTTGCGAGGGGTGAGAATAGGGAGGGTGAAAACAATGGGGGGAGGTGGGAAGGTGGGACTGGAAGCTGACAGCTTCCAGTCCCACCCCACCCCCCATTGTTTTCACCCTCCCTATTCTCACCCCTCGCAAAAGCAATAAAACCATTCACCTCAAAAAGCAATAAAAACCCTAGTGTACCCTTGGCTACTGACCCGGTTTGGGACTTAGAGTATAAAAAATCTCCATTTGTTCTCTATTTTGTGACTGTTCGCGCAGAGGGGATCCAATCATGCACGGAGGAATAATTTGGGCCAGCGAATTTTAAACCATCACATTTGGGGGAAAATTGGTGTCACTTGTCTCTGGCCATGATGGATCCGTATTTACCAAAAATACAACAGTGCAATAGCTTTATGCTCGTTTACTTTCGGCGTCGATTCGCCCTCAATGACCATTTTTACATCCCCTCGGCACCTCAGGAACAGGGGAGCCAAGGTTGGCATATATATGGCATTGGAAGAGTGGAGTCCATCACTGCGTGAGATAACGCAGAAGTCGACTTGAAGCATCGGTTTTTGGAAATTGCATAAATGAATTAAAAGAGATTATTTTCGAAGTATTACTTAATTTGTCTTACTTTTGCGTTACGAGTGTGCTATTAATGAATAGGGATGAAGCAACATGTAAAAAATAGCGGTTATTTACGTGATTTAGGTATACTCAGCCCCTCTCCCAAATGAACATCGTCACCAACAACTTGATGCAATAACGCAGCAAGGCCGTCCGCGTGTCGCTATTACTTAGTATGAAGACAGCGCGCCTTCATTTCTCTGCCTATGCAGCGTGGACATCCGTGGAGTAATATTAGTGGTATCACGCAAAGCGTTGCTGTCAAAGTTTTGTTCACAAATCCGCACGTAGTGAGTGACTCCCCAAAAACTGCTCTGTTTCTGTAATTTATGTGTTTAAGTCAATAATTTCCCCCTCAAGATTCGGAAAATATTTTTTTCCTGAGCTATCGTCAAAAAGAGGGAAAACAAGAAATACGAGGGGGAACCTAGAGCAAACCACACGATTCGGCCTGGCGAAAAAGCACGTCTCAACAGAACACTGGTAAACATTTTTTAGGTGGGTTTTATGCGTTGAAATTTGACATATTGCATCATGAAAGGTTACTTAAGATTCCCTCGAAAATGAAGTCAATACTTTAAACCCTGCTATCGAGGCAAATACCGACTGGTTTGCTGTGGGTCACCTCTCGCACATAGGGATCCTTAGCCTTAGAGCAACGAAGCGCGATTTTCTTCTCGGTGATCAAGAGAACAAAATAAAGAAAATCCTTCCTGTTTTGATTTTTTTCTCGGTAAGAAAATCAGGCGAATGAACTTAGATTAGATTGCCAGTTTGAATAAAATCTAGACTGAAGTTATCACTCTCTGGCAGGACATACTAAAATATCACAATGAGTTTTTGAGGTTTTAAAACCTGAGCCTGTCTTACTAGATTCTTCGAGCAAACAAGAGACATGTTTTGATGTTTCCAGTTGGTATGTAAGTTGTTGCCAAAATCCAAGGAGTATTAACAACAATGATAATGAAATCGAGTTGAAATTTTTTAAAATAAAATTGTAACATTCTTGTATCTTCTCATTAATAGACACCAATTTTACACATCAGAGGAAAAATGGACGTTTCCATTGCGAAGAAAAATGTTTACCAATTTTGACTTCATTACAATAAAGTTCAATATGAGGAGCCTCTTCAATTAGTAGATATGCAACATGAACAATACTCCAGTTCATTAGCAACTATAATTTTGAAACACCATGGAATTGCAATGTATTGCAGCCTGCGCTACTTGGGCAATAATTAAAAACTTGAAAGTACTGTTGAATTGTGGTGGCAAAAATATGTTCCTGTGACTCATATTTCACTTTAATTCAAAACTGCTACAAGAGCTATTTATTCTGCGACTTTCTCTGGGACAACATATATGGTTCTCCGAAAAGACAAAACTGCAACTTCAGTACATACTTTAAAGGAATGTATTTAAATCTGTAGTGCTCTGGGCATAATCTAATGAATTTTCAATGAACATTAATTATACTTTAACACCACTGATTTCAAATATATAAAAATAAATGACCAAATTCATAAAAAAGGATTGCAATGATTATAAAATTTAAAAAAATCTTGCTTACTATTGCTACAACAAAATAAATATAAACTTAATAAAAGGTATGACTAACAATAAAATTGCACAAAGCTAAAATTATCCTTTATGAGTACAGCATACAATATAACGTTGTACGGAGACAGAGAATTTATTATTTAAGTCAGCAATTGAATATTTGAGCCTTCAATGATATACTTGTGTGTCAATTGACTGTTGAATATAGTATGCATGACAAAATGGAAACAGCAGTAGATAGAGGAATATGCTATCGTCTTCTTCTTCTTCGAAAATAGAATGTTTTTTAACTACTTCTCTGCCAAGAATTTTAGCTACCTGATTGATTGAACACTGAATATTCCCCATTATGCTGCCCAAAGTACCTAAGAGTTTTTTTAGAGGTTTTTGTCATTCCTCACTCTAAACGTTTTCTGCATCCCTTGTGGATTGAGCAGCTTAGCCTTTGACAATAATTTTGCTTAGTGAGATTATCTATTGGAAATGAATGTAAGTTTCATCAAATGATTGTAAATTAGATCATAGATTTTAATGTTAATGTTGAGGTCTGACTGACACAGAATTGATCTGAATGAAGAAATTTGGATCTCAAGATTTCATGATAGCTTGTAGGGCATTGCCGAGCAGTTGTTCTGAAACAACAGGTAATTTGACGGTATTAAAATTTGGCGGAGAAAAATGTGCCAAATTTGCTGTTTGCATTTTTATAGTGGTAGGGGATTTTCGTTTTATTTGGAAACTCTCCGTATCATTCAACAATTGGAATATCTATCACCAAAGACTTCACAGCCTTACTTAATCCTACTGTAATAACTACTGCTATCTTAGGTTTATATGACAAATATCACATTTTAAAGAGAATAAAATTTGAAACAACCAGTGAAACTAAAACTAAGGCTTGATGACTTGCAGCTAAGCCATGGCTAACGTCTGAAAATACGTATCTCTGATTGCAGCTTTGTCTGCCCCCATTCATGTTTTATTTCTTCACAAGAAAACCAACTGACAGTTTTCTTAGACCATTGCCATCAATTTTTTTTCTCCTTTAAAGATATCATAGTTTTCTTTTAAAAAGGTAAAATGTTATTGGAGTTGTTTAAACAATGCAAGGGGATACGCATCTTCTGACTTCAGCCATGGTAATTCATCAACTTCTTCTTTGAGGCACCTATCACAATGTTTGCAAGGCAAAATTAAGTTCTTTGTCCATTGTGAATATCAGGGATTCATTTATCCTCTTTAATCCACTTTGATACCAGATCGGCCATGTCATGAGAAGATGATATGACGAAAGCATGCTTAATATTGGATGGACACAGGATTGCATCTGCTTGAGGACACTTCTTCCTTAAGTTTTCATAATAACTTACTGGACACCATCCATCAGTTGTGCCGAAATAAAACCTTAGCTTGGACAGGTTCTTTTCAATAGTCTGAAAAATAAATTGTTGAGTTTGAGAACTTTCATTATAAGCAATTCATTTGAAATACAAAAAATTCATTAAATATACATCAATTTTCACCTCCAATGTCCTTAAAGAATTATTGTATAATGGTAGTCATGAATTATTAATTATATTACACATGACTAGTATTGCCTCAGTAGATAGTACCTACAGTACAGTAAAGATAGTTGTAATAAAGAAAAGAAAATACTTACGAACCATTTCCTTCAGTGGCTGCGAAGGGTGAAGGAAGACGGCCTCTGGCCAACCCGCTTAGAATTTTCAAAAATTTGTTTCTTTAAAAAAGTGAAATTGTATCATGAAAACGATCAAAAATTGCGTCCTAAGGGTATCAAATTTTCAAAATTTATCGGTGGGGAAACTCCTTTGCCTCCCTTGATTATGGGCAAACCCTTCAGATCCATGCATCTCTTTTCCTCAAATTTTGCTCAGCAAAGTTTCACTCCTTTTACCGTCACTGATTTTCTTACCCTTAAAAGTTATATAGTTACATAGAAATGTACTGCAAGGCGAATCTACATAATTATTCCCGATAGATGTGTTTTAAGTCTTGTGATTGTTTCCTTTCTCTCTTTTTTTCTCCAGCTGTTTTCAGTAAACTTTTCAAAACATAATCTCCTCATTCATATGAATCAAAATTAAAATAAAACCATAGGTACCTCAGTGTCTAGGTCCTTAATTTTGCCCATTTCGTCATTAGCAAGGAAAAAGACATTCTTAACAACAACTGGATCGACTAGTTTGTCAGTAGCAGTGAGGCAACAGTCAGTGACTCCGCTCGGATGTGACAAATACATCACGCCATTTATTATCATATTTCTGAGTCTTCCTGGGAGCAATGTTGAAACCTGCAAATAAGGATTCAAATAATTTTATTGCATTCATGGACATTACTTGTGCACCTTCGAAGATTTTTGTGTTAAGATCTTTTCAACTTTAAAATAGGCTTAAGATTGGACTAGGAGGATAGAGCATAAAAGGACTTGAGCCTGTTTGATGATTCAGCCAGCTACAACTTTGAAAATTAACAGGAAAAGGGATGATTCTTCTTGCAAAAGGAATCACAGTTCAAAAAATTAATCCAGAAAATGCTTTGAAGGCTGAGGGAAAGTGAAAGCTGGATAACCCATTAAGATGAAAGGTTTGGAAAAAAGGAAACCTCATGATGAGAATGGTTCTTTGCCAACTATACGGGGGGTAACAAAATTCAAGGTATGGATACAAATTGCCTGAGCTCTATTGGAAATAAAGATAGCAGGTCACATTAAAGGGCTAGAGATTTTTGAAAAACTATATTTTGTACATTTTTTTTCAAAAATGCAGTATAAAATATTTAAAAATAGATTTTCTTCTTTAAAAGAGTCATACGTGCACCGTGCACAACAAAAGGTCGAAATGAATGAAACTTACCCATGCCCAAAACAAAATGAATCGATTGAGGTAAGTGAACATTGGAATAAAGAACTTCGCATTGGGAGCATTGGCTATGTGCTCAAGGGTTGGAAAAAGCATGTAACATTTTTTTATCCTTGAATTGATGTGAGGATAGTTTTTCATGATGTCAGACATGATTTTGGCCCCCACTGAGTGCCCAATGAAGTACAGGTCACATTTCTCTGGTGCATACTTTTCAATAAATTGAACTTTGTGAGTGACTTGACCGTCCAAATCATACAATTCTGGCTTGTCTTGAACCGTGGGGTATTTCAAGTGGAGAGCATTGGGAGGTAATTCATGACCTGACAAAAATGAAAAAGACAACAATTATTTGATCAGATACATTGATAATTCATAAAAGTTGGGTAAGTTCTAGCTTTGAAGTGCACTATCGGCTCACTCATCTTGGGAGACATTGAAGTAGGCATTCGGCTTTACTATCGGCTCACTCATCTTGGGAGACATCGAAGTAGGCATTCAGCTTTCAAATGACTGAATGAGACAAATGTTCAAGAAATTTGCCAACTACCAGAATGAGACAGAAAATCCATCATCTGAGTTTGAGCGATTAATTTCAATGCAAAAATTGAAATGGCAAGTCTTTTGTTGAACTTTTAAACATGAGGAACCTAATGGGCATTTATTCTACAAAGTATAGATGAGCCTGTTGTTGTTTTCAGAAAAAATTTGCTTTGAATAGGCATTTGAGCTCACCTTAACATTTTCATTTTTATTGATCAAGGGTATTAATCATTTGGGTGCATGCGACTTTCTAAATTTTTTAGCAATTTCATTCTGGGAAAAAGCTATTTTTCAGAAATGCTTTTCCATCCTGCCCTTGTAAGATTTCATAAGATGTTTCTTATCTATTTACTTTATCAATAAACAAGAATCCAATGAATGATATTTGATGTATCAACAGAAGCAACACTGAAGACACTGATTGAGTTGCCGACGAAATCTCTGTTTTTTCATCATTATTTTTACTTGACAATATATTTCATACAACTGAAATCTGAAGTTTGGCTTAACTTAAAGGGAACTTGACTTCATTGAAAATTTTACCAGCATGAGAAATGATCCATACAGGAATTTTCAGTGTTGAATGAATTAGAGACAAGAAGTGGCTATAAAACTCCGTCACACCAGGATTTCCTGACACACAGATCAATAGTTCTTTGGAGTCTTTTATTGCAGGATCCTCTATCCAGCCGCCCCATGTTTCAACATGAGTTGGCATCTCGTTCACAACAACCCATCCTTCTTGATATGTCATATTTGATGCGTAACTGAAAAAGTAATGAAAAAATTTAAGCACATAATAAACGATGGAACCTTGAGATAGTCATTGGACTTTCAAGAGCTCCAGTGAAACTCCTTCATCTCAAAGAAGATATACCTAAGATTTGAAATCATTCAGAATGACCATTCAAATCTTGCCCACTTCAATTCGTTCAGACTCAATGCAAAATTGCAGCTTTTTTGCAAGGTTTTTCGTCTCTCAAGGCTTAGATACACACGATTAATCACCGCGATTGAAAGACGGAAGCCAATGGAGAGCCTTGATTTCAATCCATTGACGTCGATATATCAAAATCAAGGCTCTCCATTGGCTTTCGTCTTTCAATTGCGGCGATTAATTTCCGTGTGTATCTAGGCCTTCAGATTGAAGCATTAAAAAGGCATTTGAAAATCTCTGGAAGAGTTCCATCTCAAAGCAAAACTTGGATTTAATTAGGATAATTTTATCTAGGAATTGATGAAATAGATACAAATATTAACACACCAGCCCGTGACAAAGGTGATATGAATAAAAAGGGAGAAAAAACAGGAAACCGGGCTAAATGTATAATAACGCAACGACATTTCGGCTCATATCTGAGTCATTTTCAGTTGGAAAATTATTATTATAAATTAAATAAATTTTGAGAAAGAAAAAACCTGTGACCTACATCATGGTGGCTGAGATTTGAGAAAAGCAAACAAAATGAAAAACTGATAACAGAGACATCCATGCCGGCACCGTTGACAAACAACAACCAACAACGAAAGTTTGAAATTGATGAACCTCTGTTCGAAGAATATGACATGATGACGAATGCAGTAACATTACATATACTTTAGCCACGATGGCAATCAAACCAAGAGAGCCTACTTTATTTCACTCTTTACACAGAATGGTGGTTGAACTTAGATTAGGAGCAGCAGTAAAAGGAGAGTGCAAACAAAAAATTTAGAGCAGTATAAGATTCCACTCGGACGGCAAGACCATCGTCTTAGCATTCATAATTTGCTTCAGTTAAGAACAGCATATTCAATAGAACTAGTCTTTCATAGCTTACTATGCTTAAGGATGTTAAGCTTGATTTGGAGTACTGATAAAAAAAGAGATTGAACTCAGTATAGCGGAACCAAACGGAAAGAGGCTTGTGTGGTGATTATAATATGCAAGCATGATAAATGATTGAGATATGTAAGTGGAAGAATTTACATAATGTGTACACACCTTTTCAAAAACAACCTGTTTAATTGAACTCAGAGCTAGAGGTATTTGACGATTTGTCCTGGTTTTGACCACTATCAGTAAATCTGCAACTTTTTAACCTCTCTTAGTCTCTTCTCTTTGTTTTGTAAACATTACGAAATTCGCAAAATTCCCACAAGCTGTACGGCTGTACAAACAAAAAAACTCAGAACACGCACTCAAATAAAGTTTCAAGCTTATTGTTAGCTGAAAGGGTTTTGAATATCTTGCTTGGAAATCCTCTCACTTGACATTTGTTTTCCATTTATAAGTTTTATCGTGGTTTTATCTAATTTTTACAGAGTTTTCTTCTAAAAAGTGTTGACAGCATTGCAGCATTGAAACAAATGAAGAATTTACAGTTGGCAGTCCCGTAAAGTCTTATGACAAAGCTTAAGGCGCGCATTTCAAATTAACGCACCTGCAAATACGCCCATTTCTTTTGCGGTGTGTTAAAATTTCCGTTCAAATTTATTTTTAACTAAGGAAAACGGACCGACGCTATTGCTTGAGATTTTCACAGAATATTCTTCGCATAAAGAAGAAAAAATAGGGAAGTCCTCATGAAATGACGTCGAGAGTTTTCCCATTTAAAAAATAAATTTTGACAGAAAATAAGCAGTAAGTCAAGATAAGTACAATATTTTGCAAATTCACCGTTGATTAAGTACGTAAAAATTTGAGAATAAAACTGTAAAACGCTGGCCGGTACGCACTGGAAAAATTTACTTGCTCTTTCAAAGGAGGTCTGGCCCGGACGGGAGAGCGGGGATCCCCAACCAAAACTTAAGTACAGACCTTTTTGCAGCCCACGCGAGGGTTAAATAGAAAAAAACCCTCAGAGGGAGAAAAGAATCCGGAAGACGTCATAATGTGTGGTATTGGATCCTCAAAGGTAATCCACGTGCCCCAATTATGGATTGCAAGGGGCTTCGAAATCCGGAAAAACATCCCGCTTCCCGATTCAAGTTTGAAAGAGGCCCTAATGACAACTATTCGAACTCGGAGTAAGTATGTGGTATTGCGGGTACTACGCGAAATTAAAGGCAAATCATAGCTTTTTTCACACCTCAAGTTATTTTCGTTTATGAATATATTGCTCGCATCAATATGAAAATCGCGCATTTTCCGCGATTTTAAGGTGAAAATTTTGTAATTTTTTGTGATTATAGGTAATGTATCGCTGGAAAATTTGGGTAAATGCCGCGATTTTGAGGCGAGTTACGCAGAATTCTCAATGATATTATAAAACGTTAGAAAAATCGCGTATTTTCCGCAATATTGCAATGATCATCGCGGAGAATCTTTTTTTTTTTTTTTTTTTTTTTTTTTTTTTTTTTTTTTTTTTAAATAGCCCATTTCTCACGATATCGGGATTAAAAGCGTGTAACTTTTTAGGATTAACGAATCCGTGGGAATTATTGCGTACTTCTCGCGATACTGAGATAAAATTCGCGTAATTTCTCACTTTTTACAGGCAGAAATTAGACGAGCAACTATTCGAACTCCGGAGTAGGAATGTGGTATCACATGAAATTGAAGGCAAATCCTAGTTTTTGCCTTTCTAAAGTTACTGTCGATATAATTCTCGCATCCGTTTAAAAATCGCGCATTTTCTGCGTTATTAAGTTGAAAATTTTGTGATCTACCTCCGTGATCTCAATCAACCGCTGGAAAATTTGCGTAAATGCCGCAGTTTTGAGATGAGTTATGCGGAATATCCCAAGATTTTACAAAATCACCGGAAAAATCGCGTATTTATCGCGATATTGAAATAATATTATTGTGATCTTTTGTGTTTGTAATCAACCGTCGCAAAATTTGGATACCGAGATGAATAACCCGTAATTTTTAATGATTCTACAAAACCGCTGAAACAATCACGTATTCCTCGCGATATTGCAATGATTGTCGCGGTTTTCTTTTCTTTTTTTCCCTACGAAATCGCGCATTCCTAACGATACCGAGATAAAAAGCGCTCAACTTCTTAGAATTTGACGGGAAATATTGCGTACTTCTCGCGATATTGGAATGAAAGTCGCGTAATTTCTCACCTCTTACACAGGGCCGTATTTACCCTCTTGCCGCCCATTGGCCGCCTGCATTTTGCCGCCCCTTTCTCATTCGTTTTGAAGCATCAATAAAAACCATCAAGTGAACGTGCCGGATGGGGGAGGGGTGCATAAGACGCGTTCACTCGTGTTGGAAACATTTTGGCGAAAATCCTGTCAACACTATACTGGCAAAAGTTCTCGGAGCTTTGCGCGAAAGTTCAGTTCCGTAAACCTATCTCCGTGTGGACAAGGCCTTTCATTTGTAAGAAATGACCGAAAAAATTATGAAAGAACAAACATAAATGTGGTTTGATAATTTTAACTTCTGCCGCCGCGACGCACTGACCGCACTGTGCTTGGCGCAATGCGTGAAGTATTCCTACAGTCTTGTAGGAGCTGTGCGTTTCACGCAGACAGCTGCTGACCGCACTGTGTTTGGCGCAATGCGTGAAGTATTCATGTACTCTTGTAGGCGCTAATATGTGTTACATGCCGACCGCCGCGCCACGCCGAGGGCTTCTCTTTCTCATCTCAAGTCCTCGTTATCATTGCTCCCTGCGCCACGCCGGTCCAAGCCAAATTGCGTGTTTAGTTTCTCTTTTAACTCGAGTAATCAAAGGTGCGCTGTCTCTTGTATCACCGAAAGACGACAAAATTAGAAATTATTAAACTCTTAGGAAATGAGAGATTTTGTCACCTTTTCTCGTTTGTAATTTTTTTTCTGAATCCGATTTTTTTTTACACCTAAATTTTAAAAAATTGCAAACTTTGCCGCACCCTAAATTTGCCGCCATTGGCTGTAGCCCATGTGGCCACCCTCTAAATCCGGCCCTGCTCTTACATGCGAAAATCAAGTAAGCAACTATTTGAACTCCGGAGTCGGTATGTATGGTATCACGCAAAGTTGAAGGAAAATCTTAGCTCCTCGCCTACCTCAAGTCAAGCCATTGACGTTTATAAATATAATGCTCGAATCAAATGTAAATCGCGTATTTGCCGCGATATTGAGGCGAAGATATTGTGATCTTATTCAACTGCTGAAAAATTACCGCATATGCCGCGATCTTGAAGGAATAAGTTACGCAGAATTTTCAATAATAATCTACCAAACCACTAGAAAAATCGTGTATGTGCCGCAATATTGCATTGATTATCGAGTGATAATCGGTAGAGCTCTAGAAAAATAAATTGGATTTTAAGGGTTTTAGCTGTCACCTTTATTACACATGAGTTACAGTATACTCCAACGGCACAATATGCAGCGCGGGAATAATATTGAGCTTTAAGAGAAACAACGAAAGCGCCTTCAGTTAGTGTTGAATGTGACGAACACTGTAAATTTCACTAAAACTCCTGAATGCAGCTATTCTGGCTCCATGAGTGATCATGTTGCATACGCAAAAAAGTGAGGGCGTTTTGCATTTCCAGGCACTCATCACTTCACCCGCGGCACGGATGCAACGGCGCACAGTGGATCGAGTCAACCTGAGAGGTCGGACATGAAATTTTCAACTAAAACTGTACATTTTGATGTTTAATTTGTCACATTTCAAATTTAAGGGGTGTTTCTGAGAGAAAATTTCACGAGGAAATCTTTGAAACCACTTTTAGAACCTCGAAGTCTTGTATAAGCGGAGATAAAAGTTTTTAAAGTTTCCAAATTTTGTCCGACCTCTCTCATTGACTCGATTCATTGTGCGTGTTCATTACTGCACGGAAAAAATTAAATGACTGATTTAACAATTAAATTTCTAAAAAAAAGTGACTGCAATGTTTCAACGTAGATTTTACAACAAAGAAATGCTACTTCAACCACTATTGTGAGCTAATTTAAGCACGGGGGTGGTTAAAGTTGCATTTTTGTGTCGTGAAATCTACATTGAAACATTTCAGTCATTCTTTTAGCAATTGAATCGTTAAATCAGCGATTAAATTTTTTCCGTGGCGAGGATCCAAAATGGCAGAACGCTTTCAATTCTTCGTCATACTCAAAGATATTTCCTAGGCGCGAATAAAAGTTACATAACTGCGCAGGATGTGAGTATCTTTCGTGCTCCAGTTTAGTTATCGCCTTGCGCTGAGCATGATTTGTAGAGCAACTATTTATGTCTAAGACTAAGAGCATGTCCTCGAAGCATACGTGAAAAATTGAAGTCGCACAGTTTAGATCCTCGAAGTAAAGCCCGCCGCGAACCCGGAACGAACCTTTCAGAGAGGTTGAACATGGTGGTTGAACCACAACGGTTTTCTACTAAAATTACAAATTTTGATGTTAATTTCTTCACAGCATAAATTTTATGGGGTGCCTCTTGGATGAAATTTTACAATCAACGACACTACGTTTAAAACCTCCTATGACCTCCTGTATCCTGTATGACCCCTCTCACTGACTCTTTCCACTGAGCAACGCGCTGATCAGTGAGGCGATTAGTGTTTATGAAACGCCTTCACTTCCATGCGTATGCAACACGGACATCCATGGAGCTCGAATAGTTGCATCCAGGCGTTATGATGAAATTCGCTATGTATCCGTCGCATGCGACACTAACTGGAGCTTCGATGGTTGCTCCAACGCCTTAACATAATTTTAGCGTTACCTATTGCGCCGATGAAGCAAACCATTATTAATTTGTATCGCGAAAACATTAATATCCTGATAAATATATCATTTAAATGCCACAAGTTGCCCGCCCTCGAGATCGAAAAAATAAGGTATAAGAGCATGATTTGTATAGAATTTCCTTTAACCCGCTGAGGCTGCTAACGTCTGCAATCAAAACGCCTTCACCTCCGTGCGTATGCAAGACGGACATCCATGGAGCCCGAAAAGTTGCAACCAGACGTTAAAATGAAATTCGTCCAGTATCCGTCTCCGTCGCATGCGACAAAACTTTTACTTAATTCCAGCGTTCTTTACTGCCCCGATGATCGAATCATTCCTGATTATTTTTATCCCGAAATTTTCAATTTTCCGAGAAATGCGGTATTTAAATGTGTTACGATAATCCCGGCCCTCGGAATCGAAAAAATTAAGCTATTTGAGCAAGTCAGAGCTTTCAATCTACTAAGACCTGAAGTAATGACCTAAGACCTATATCGACGGTGCAAGTCGGCAATCACAAAACTCGGTTTGCGACGTCGCAGACTTCCTCTCATACTTTATTTTTTAAACAGAAAACTACTCAACGGCAATTCTTTAAAACTGCCGTGATTATTCCTCTCTGTGCAAAGAAAATTCTGCAAAAACACTAAGGAATTATGTCGATTTGTTCTCCTTTAAAAAAATAACATAGAGGCGGAGATTTTCAGACACCGCAAACGAGTTATGTGTTTGCCGACTTACACCGTCGATATGACCTACCAAAATTAATCGCGGCCCTCGTTTGGATTTTCTCCACCTTTGGAAAAACTAATTTTGACGTCTATAGGTTCGAAATTTTTAAGGAGTTACCCTGATGAATCGCACGGAATTTGGAATAAAAACTATGACCATTCGTTTCATAGTCGTTACAGCAAAGTTTCATAGCAAGCTATATGAGTTTCATGATCATGGCCAGCGGGCCGATTGTTGAAATTGATAGACAAAGCTATAGACAAAGGAGACATAGGGAGTATGGAGCGATCCTATTGGTTGAAATGGGTGGTTCCCATAGACAAAGGGAGAAAATGATAGACTAACTGTCGGGTCTCTCGTGGGTTGCCGTTAGTTAGTCTATTACCTACCTCCTATGTCCATTGCCACCACTCGTTTCCACCAATAGGATCCCTCCAAATCCCTTTTGTCGTCTTTGTCTATAGCTTTGTCTATCAGTTTCAATACTCAGCCTGCTGCTGTATGAATACCAGTGCTCAGTGCTGGCTAGAGGTACTTTTTGCCAGCCGCACAATGGATTGAGTCAACGGGAGAGGTCGGACATAATTTGTGAACTTTAGAAGCTCATAACTCCGTTCACACGAAACTTTGAGGTTTTAAAAGTGGTCTCATTGGTTTCCTCGTAAAATTTTCTACTAAAAATACCCCTCCAAATCTAAAATGCGAAGAATTAAACATCAAAATTTGCAGTTGAGTTGAAAATTCAACGCCCGACCTCTCTCACCGACTCGATTCACTGTGAGCCGTATGAGCTTCATAGCTGGCCATAAGAGTTCATACCGCCGGCCATAAGACCTTTTCAGCTACCTATAAAGCTCATACAGCCGGCTGTGTAAAACCCCTGCTATAAGTTGTATATTATATACTTAACTTATACAGGCGGCTATGAAAGTTACATAGCTGGCTGCTAGCTACATGAAGTCCTCAAAGCCCATACAGTCAATTTTCACCGGAGCAGTAATAAAACCTACTTGTACTTACACGTAGACGTTGGTTTGCCTGAAATTCCGAAGAACGAAGAAATTGGATATCATTTGCTTGCTTTAATTAAGTAGTAATGCGATGGCACATCACCAAAGCTTGTAGGTACATCATATCCTCTGTTTCGCTGCAATTAAGCTCATAATGTGACCGGGTTTCGAGCAACGAGGAAAGTGGTGGAGGATTTCATTCAGGACATTGTATAGAATAGTTATCGGTGAGGTAGAATCCATCTTAGAGCGTTACCGAATATAAAATCAACTTGTTCAAAATTCACACAATCTTCGAAAGAGGAAAAAAGTAGAGTGCAAGTATTGTGGGTTGCGGCCGTAGATAGGTTGAGCAGGGGATCGGAAGGAGGGAACAATTCATTTTTTTAACTTGTCAAGTGCTTCGAGTTACTAAGTGGAGGGGGCCTCCCGACGGAGGGAGGGGATAGACAGGTACGGGCGGAGGCTTACATTAAAGTTGATAGCGCTCTTGCTTTAGCTTTACAGCGCTCCATGCGTGCCACTTTAAAGTAGATGGACTCTAAAGAATGCATGCCTTCGCATGGCGGAAACTAAGCATGGAAATTTCAGTTGCCCGACCAGAATTTGGACCGCGTCAAGCAGAAAGGAACCAAGCCACATCAGCTATAGCCAAATTTAATTAGGCAATTCAATTTTTACATATAAATGGTTGTGCGGACTTTTGTGCAAGTTTCTGTGAATTTCCTGCATAGCAGAAAAAAATTCCTTCAAATTTTCAGAAAAATCGGCGCAAACGTTCTCTCGTAAAAAATAAAATTGCCCTATTAAATTTGGCCGTAGCTGCTGTGGCTTGGTTCCTTTCTGCTAAACGTGGTCCATTTAAACTTATGTGGAAAGAGGCGCTTACAGCCGAAGAATGAGGGTCCAGATTCAGAGACTTTAATGGAAGGGATTTCACTGTTCGGGTCCTTGAAGCGCGGCTATAAGTGCGTTTCCGCCAGTCCTTGACGAAGCCCTATTGGCTCTTTAAAGACCTGGCATACGATTAAAAAGGCTCCTGATTATCTGAAAACGATCGAAAATCTAAATCACGTAGTCATCAATCATTTATAGGCGGCTTGGGGGGCTTACACCCCTCTCGTCGTTTACCGGAAAAAAAGGTGTAAGTCAGAGTCGGACTGGCTCACATCTCAGAGCGTAGACCCTTAGCTGGCTAAAGGGGCGTAAAGTTATATTTTGTCCACTCCCCGGGGAGGGGAGGAGGGTCGGGAAACACCCCGACGTGAAAGACGGTCCAGAAATTTCTGGCAAATCAGCACAATTTTACGCTATTTTCAGGTTCGAAGTTTATTGAGTCATCGCACGGAGCAAATATTGCAAAATTGAACACTTTTAAGTAACCGCGGGGGACCTGTGAAATGAAAAAAAAAAATATAAAATCAAAGCCAGGTACCAGACGCATCTGTGCATCATTATTTCCAGAAGAATCGAGCCAGAGCTTGCAACATATGACACTGCTTTTAAAAACTAAAAGTTGGAGAATTATGCGTCATTTTCGGGTTCATGAACCCGAAAAATATTTACGCCGGAAAGATCTTTTTAACCTCATCGAAAAATGAAACATTCAATCTAGATAGAACAAGGTGACATTTTGAAGCGGAGATAAGGTGTTCAGTAAGGAAATTAAAAATAAAGAGATAGGAATACATGTCTATTAAATGCACCAGAGATCTAAAGCAGGCTGCCGGAGGTCTCATTCAACAATCATTTTGTTGGCAATGACAATGTTTTAGGACGTCACCGAACAATTGGAGCAAAATTTTGCAATATGAAACATAACTAAATTTTATTGAAATTCACTGACTAATTGTGAATGGCATGGCTTCTTTTGGCTCCCCTCTTGAATCCTGAATTTTTGGCGAACAAGGTGCAGTCATGTTTTAATGATATTTTCATTAACCCTTAGATGTGAAGTCCGATCAAATTGACAAGAAATTTGTTTAAAAAACGTGACACGCGAGTTGACGAGTTGTAAGGGACCGCAGTACATACGAGCCGTAGATAAGCTCTGTAAATATTTGTACATAAAAAAAAATCAAACTTCAGGTTGAAAAAAGAATCAGACTTCAAATTGAAAAAAGTAGAAAAAAAAATTGAGGAACATCAGAGTTGAGACGTAATCAGGAATAGTTTTTTAAATTTTTCTCTCGAACCTGAGCGACACCTCACTGGCAGCATAGGACGGTTCATTGCGAGTTCACGCCTAGCGCCATCGCGCCTTCAATTTTACAGATGCAACACGGACATCCATCATGTTCGAATAGTCGTATCCCTGCGCCGTCATCAACGCGCCTCCTTTTAATTTGCTCTATTTCCATACTGTGTTTGTTTCAATTTGTCTTATTTGTAATTGTAGCGATGCTTTAAAGACTGTATGCACAACATAGCTGTAAATAGGAGAGCCGTAATAATCGAGCCTCGTTTCTTAATTTTCTTTTGCGGAACATCGCGAATTCACAGCTCTCGCAATCGCGCCTTCAATTTTGCAGATGCAACGCAGACATCCATCAAGCATGAATAGTTGTATCACTGCGCCTGCAACCGTGAATTCAAACCTAGCGCTCATGAAAACTCAATAGTCTACGTGAGTCAAATCGCACACTAAAAATTAACGTAACACTCTTTGCGATATGTAAAACTGGCAACCTCAATCTTGAAGCTTTGGCTCAGCTGTAGCAAGTTTTTCATGGTTTGAACAACACAGGGTGGGGAATGATCCTAGAAATATTTATTCATGCCTTAGGAATTTTGGCCGAGATTAACTTTCAAGCCGGGTATTTTTGCAGGTTATTTTTTTTTTTTTTAGCCAAGTTCTGATGTTCATTGAAAATTTGGCAAAATTCCTTTCTACCTAAAAAGTGAGCGCCTGGCACGCGGATTAAGAGAGCGATCTTGGCTCGTTAAACTTTGTCCAGAATTTTTAAAAAAATTTCAAATTCCACAGCTTTTTTGAAGGCTAAAAGTGTTGACAACCATTTATTCGCACATCCTCTGTGCAAAGTTAAACATTGAAGAATTTTATAACATAATAATGCAAATCAATACCTACTGTAGTAATTCAAAAACACCAATTTCTCAAAGATGTAAAATAGAAGAAATGATTGTAAAAGAGACGTAAAATAGATAACATAAAATGTACCCTGTCGTGTACCATTTTCTTCCTAGAAATCTGTTCGATCTCATTTTCTCTCCTTTTCTTCGAAATGTTTCCGTCTAATTCTTAGAAACCACGATTAATTACGACTTTTTTCAAAGAACAACTTTCAATCTCGTAAACATGCCTTTAGCTAGCTTTTTCATTTTTAAAAGTCATTTCACATGAGCTGTGCTATTTCGGACCCACATATTGTCAAAGTCAGTTTCCTCATTTTTATCCTCTCAAAAATCATTGAAACCAGAAAAATTCAGAGTTTGACAGGAAAATCTTACTGTTGTCGACTTCTTACACGGAAAAATATCAAATTTTATTTTTCGACGGACTGGTCCCTTTGATAGGACCTTATTCCGTATACAAATAAAAAGTATTCATCCATGATGTTTTCATTTTTTTCTTTATTATTAGAAATGGATAAATTTTCCTTACTAGCTATATTACGAGAATAAAACATAACAACAATACTGAAACAGTGCAAACAATTTTGAGGAAGAAATTCAACTTATTTTTTTTTTCTTTTCTTTTTTTTTTGTAAACGACTAAGTATTACATGCAGTTCTATTTAACTGGGATTCTAAATCTAGAATGGGATATGGGGATAAGGTACAAACGCACACCGTTCCATGTTTTCTCTTCAAAATTTTACGTAGACAATGATTATTCACAGTCACAAAATGGGGAATTAGGGACCTAACTGTGCATACTCTGAATCCAAATTGACTTGGGAGTTGATCTCAGAACTTCCCGTTGTGTGCGTTTGGCTTTTTCGCTTTCCACGTAAAATTCTGGATGATAGGTTGTATAATTTTTGAAGCATATTCATTCAGTCTATAGAAATGTCGTTCGATTCTGTACATTTCTTACAGGTGTTTGTTCGCGTTAATTTAGTTTGACACTTATCACAGAATTTGAATTTGCTATTTACTGTGTCGCGCAATCGCGCTGACAAGTTCTCCTTCAATATTGTGACTAGACAATGTGAGCTGCATAGGAGCAGTAATAGTTGCTTGCAGCAGTACGTATTGGTCAGTGGTCAGTTGGTCACCCTAACTCTTCTTGGTTATGGCACAAATCGATCATTATCAGTCTGCTTGTCAGAATGTTTTGCGCTCACTCCGACCAGGTCTCCTTCAATTTCGTGATTAGGCAATAATGTGGGCTGCTTAGGAGCAGTAATAGCTGCTTGCATCACTTTTATTCGTCTGTGTTATGACATCAACCGATCAATATTAGTCTCTGTCTTAGTTCATTTTGACCGGCTCGCTTTCAATGTCCTAATTATGCGATATGAACTACCAACGAGGAAATATACCTAGTTGCTCGTAGCAGTTGGGCCGCTTTTGTTCGATTACTTTGAAAAAAAGTTCGATCGAATGAGCAATTTATAACGTGTACAACAAAACCAGATAGAGACCATCAGGAGCGTATGTCATGTTACAAGCGTTTAAATAAGGTACAGTTTTAGAAACTTGAAGCATCTGATGCCTTTCGCATTCGATGTTTTTGCAATCGTGTCCGACCTTTTATTTCGCAGGTCTTCAGGCCCACAGGTTTGTTGATTTCAGTAGTTGCTACTAATTTGATTTTTAGTACTGAATCCTAGAAGGCGATCAGTTTTTCTCCATCACGTAAGGATTTTCCGAAAAATCAAAGTTTTTCCGAAGAAATGGGACTTCTCAGGCAGTTTCAATTTTCCGAAAAACTTCAGGTGGATCTTCAGCTTTTGCGCATAAATCATTGAAGAATGAATGTACTGAGAATCATCCTTCAAAATCTTAAAATAAAGCTATCAGTACTGTTTCCATTTTGCAACCAATTTCAATGCGTCGATATTAATGGTTAATTGGAGACAGTACCTTTGACTTATTTTTAAGATTTTGGAGGATGATTTTCGGCACGAACATTCTTCAATGATTTTTCTACTGACTGAAATTCAGATTTTCCCAAAATAATTCACCTGAAGCTTTTTGATACATATGTATCGATCGTACCCGGAATGCATAGCAAAAGCTCACCTTCCACCTTCCACCTTCATTGTGAAAAACAGGATCATCATAAATTTAGAAAGTAAATAGGTACTTACCCTTCTTCCTATACGCAAAACGCACAGATAAGATTTGGTTTCGGTGAAAGGCGATTTTTTTCGTTGGACCCCGAACATTTTAGGTGGTATGGATGGTGATAGAAAACAGCATTCTTACGTCAATATCTGTCCGATAATAAAAACCAGAATACCTATAGATTTAAGAAAACGCTTAGGCGGGCTTAAAAAGCAAGTTTGTCAATGCCATAGAATGATCGTTTTTCGGAACATAGTATACCTAAAGGAAAATAATTATACTTGCTGATTCTGACATTGCATGTGTAATGAGATCTCATTGCTCAGCATCTTTCTTCAAGCGGGCTAAGTCAGTTATCGACGGTGAAACTACCAAACCACGTATCTCGGTTTGCGACGTCGCAGACTTCCTGTCATACTTTATTTTTTAAATGAAAAACTACTTAACATCCAGTCTTGAAAATTTCTGTGATTTTTCCTCTTTGTGCGGAGAAAATTCCGTGAAAATTTCAAGGAATGATATTGATTTGGTCTACTTTAAAAAAATAAAATGTGAGCGTAGATTTTTAAACACCGCAAACGAGATACGTGGTTTGGTAGTTTCACCGTCGTTATGTAGTTTATGTTAGAGGAGAGAAAGAACGAAAAAGTCAAGCTATATGTCCAATAAAAATCAGCGTTTGCGCCTTGTAATGCGTTTTAAGATGCTCTTAAATTCCAAACATTTCCTACCAAGCCCCCTGAACTTTCTCATTGATCTTGTAGGACATTTCCCCCACCCTCCCTGGTAAAAGTGAATCAGCCTGACGCCAGGATAAGTTTCATAAACCACCCTGAGTCAGACTGATTTCAACTGATGTCCAGGCTCGGACTGGCCATAAGGCCAATCTGCCATTGGCAGATACGCCCCCTTGGCGCGCTAAAAACGCGCCCTTCTGACAGATAGCAAAATAAGAAGAGAAAAAAAAATTACGACCGAGAATGTATGCGGAAAATTTCTTAAATGAACGGAAGAAGAGAGAGTTAGGAGTGAAGAGAGGTGCTTTTACGCATAGTGGTGAACAGAGGTCCAAGAACTACTTTCTGAATCGTAAACACTTTTCTGTGAAATTATCACCTTTTTGTTGACATACAAACGCTTTATCGTCCCCCTCCTTCATTCTCTATGTGTAACTCCTGCAGAAGCAATAGCCGGTTCGATTATTAGAGATACGCACACTTTATAGACCTCTTGAGAGACCTTTCAACATATTTCTTCCTTTTCAAAATGACTATTGATTTGCACATATCATAGCATATCTCGGGCAAACTTAACCTTAATTTATTTAGAAATTCAAAAGTAAGTGACATCTAATAAAGTGTAGACACGATACAACTATTCTCGCAAGATGGATGTCCAATTGTCCACATCGCATATGAAAAATGTAAAACGCGATGGCGTGAGTCGTAAAACTCGCAATGCTCTACTCTAATTTAAAGCAACATTACAAATAATACAAACGGAAACAAACACAACATGGAATTAAAGCGAGGGAAAGGATGCGCGTTAACGACGGCGCAGAGATACAACTATTCGTACTTGATGGACGTCCGTGCTGCATCTGAAAAATTGAAGGCGCGCTGACGCGCAGCGTGAGTTCTCAATGTTCTGCTATATGCTGCCAATGAGGTGTCGCTCAGATTAGGGAGAAAAGTTAAAAAGAGGCCCAAACACATCTCTCCTACCTTTGGCTGTGTCATTCAAGTAGTGCTTGAAGCACCACTACGAATAAGACAAACGCAAACAAACAAAATATGGAAATAAAGCGAGGGAAAGGATGCGCGTAAACGACGGCGCAGAGATACAACTATTCGTACTTGATGGACGTCCGTGCTGCATCTGAAAAATTGAAGGCGCGATGACGCGAAGCGTGAGTTCTCAATGTTCTGCGATATGCTGCCAATGAGGTGTCGCTCAGATTCGGGAGAAAAGTTAAAAAGAGGCCCGAATACGTCTTTACTGTCTCCGACTGTGTTGATACTCGTTCTTTCTTTTTTTTTTTTTCAGGTTCTTGCCTGATTCTTTTTTAGGATGGATTTTTAGACCCATGTCTTAAGCTCGTGCAAATCGCAGCACTAACACGGTTCTTATGGAAATAATGTTGCTTGGGTGCGTCTAGTAGCTTTAATTCTTTTTTGTTTTCTTTAATTTCAGAAGTCTGTCGGTCACTTCAATACGTTCAATTTTAAAATTTTTACTCTGTACGATTAATAAACTTTGAACCTGAAAATAGCGTAAACTTGTGCTGCTTTGCCAAAATTTTCTGAACCCCTCTCCACGAAGGGGATGCCCCATCAGGATATATCACATTACGCCCCTTTAACCAGCCAAGGGTTTACGCCCTCAGAAGCGAGCCAGTCCGACCCTGCTGATGTCAGCCTGAATCAGCCCGACCCAGGGTAGTTTACATAACCTGACGTCAGGCTGACTCACTTTTATTCGGGCCCCCGCATCTAGTCGTACCAAGCCCAATTTTTCCTTTCTCGCTCCCCTAGGGTAGAGAGGAAGTATTGTCGTCCTCCAAGAAAAAAAAAAAAAAGTTGAAATTTCATCATTTTTTTAAAATATTGTGCCCACGCACCGCCACTGAAATCGTCGCGTCGCCCCCCTCACGAAAGAATGTAACTAGATTTCAATGTTGCCGAGTCCCTTCGCAAATTGCGTTTCTAGTAGGAAAATTTTTGGGATCCCTAACTGCACGAGAAAATGAATTGCTGATTTACCGATTAAATTGTTAAAAAATATGTCCGGCGTGTTACAAATATACATTTTACAATAGTGGAAAGTGGGGGTAATTATATCAGCATTTGTTTAACGTAATATGCGCCTTGAGACATGTCGGACGCTTTTTTAAGCCCAAAATTGTTAAATCAACAACTTCCATTTTTTTGATGTGAAAATTTCACTGATTTTGCTTCTGATCTCATGCACTGGGGGAAAAAAACACATTAGATCTAGAGCTCAGACTCTTAGAAACACCGACAAGAAAAAGTACTCTTGAATCAATCAGAATCTAGCTTAAATCGAGAACCAAACCTCTTAATTTAAGCGTATTTCGTTTTGATTCAAGCAAAAATCCGACTGAATAAAGAGAATTTTTCCTTGTCAGTGTTTTCAAGGGTCTGGACTCTAGATCCAATGTGTTTTTTTTCCAGTGTAAAAAAATCAGAACTATCTCGGATAAAAATTGCCCCGGTAGATTTTTGTAAGAAATTGAGTTTTGTGAGACAATTTTGCAACCTTGGAATGAACTTACGTTCCTTCGTGCGGGAAACGACGAAATTTAGTCCTAGAAAAATAGTTCGAGCTTCCCTTTGCGGCGTGAGGCTAGCTTTTCGTAGCCTATCGCCGCGCGGCAAGCGTATTCCCTGCTTCAGGCTTCAGCGCTCAAAATTTAATTTCAGCGGCTGATTTTCGCAAATCATGAAGCATACCTAATCAGTCATGAGCCGTCTAGCACCGAGCACCGACTAAAGCCTCGGTACGCGATGAGATGGTGGAGTTGCGGGAGGTGGATCGTTGGGCGGGAACTTGGCTGAAAACTCCGCCTAAACGCTTTTAACTATCAACCACGGCGCAATCCGACAGGCACTGAAGCGCCTCACAACACACCCGCCCGTCGGTCTGCGTCGGTGTGAGTGCGTTTTGAGAGTGTGTGAGTCGTGCTCGACTCCCGGTCGTTTTGCCTCTCCTCCGTTGACCCGCACCGCCACTTTCCGGCGCATCGGAGTCGCGACAGAGTTGCCTTTCAAACGAGACCGCGCACATTCCACCGTGATGAATATGCGCGTATTTCGGTGCGATCTGGCGACGCTGTAAAGAGGGCCCGATTCTCTGAACTCTATCGCCACCACCATTTGCCGACGCCGTCAGTTTGCTTCGGAGTGCGTCGCGAGCGCAACGTGCGGAACTCGTGAGTTCTTACCCTAGTGCAACAGCATTTGATCACCTTTTAACCTATCTTTTGTGCAATTCGCTTGCGGTTTTAACGAAATAGTGTTTTCACTTCCCGCATAATCGACGTACCTTTTCGTTTGTTCGAGTATCGGTGTTTTTCGATGCGTTTTGGTTGTGTTCGGGCCCTTGGAAATATAGTGTGTTGCTGATTGTTCTAACCGACTGGATTTGTTCGTTTGGATTACATTCTTCAGTTACTCTCAAGTGGTTGTGTTTTTGTGCCAAGAAGGAATATTCAAGCCCAGTTTGCATTACCAGATGTAAGTCTCAAGATTTAATAATCTCATCTGCACATTAGCACTCCTAAACCATAGTTCGTGTCTCCCACGAAGGATTTTCTATCTCTCTGCTTATTCGCCTCATTATTTCGAAGCCTCCTGTATCTACCCGAGGAAATTCAGTATTTAGAATAAGGAGTGGATGGCTCTTCACATAAGTTCTTTTAATTTACTGTTGAGCAATCCTAGAATTTTGGATGTTTGTCAAAATGCGTTTAGGTACTTGGTTTGTTAAGCAAGTATGTAAGTAAGTAAGAAACACCAAGAAGGTCTGCCTCCACGCGAAGACTCATGTCGAAAGCATTTACTTTTACCGATTGTCGTATAATCAGATTTCAGCTCTAAATTCAGGAATATTATCGAGCCAATGTCAAATTTTATAGGTATTTGTTTTCGTAGTTCTGGTGTGGGATCGGTCAGTTGTCACTTCCATTTGCAATCCTCTTCTATTTTCACCTGCTCTCTAGCTCACCGGTGAGTTATAAGACTGACAATGAATCAGACTGCATCATGAAGTCTTTCATTCGTGCATCAGTCTGCTCTTAGTTTCACATGATTTTGATATTGGTTGCTTGAAGTATTAGTTGGGTTGGAAGTGCTTGATACACATCAGACTGAAATATGACCAAGTAAATTAAACACTCACACTTCACGAAACCAGTCATTTTGATCAGTGTCAGATTATCGCACATGCAAGCCTGATCTAACCTCTCTCAGCTTGGGTATTTTCCATTACTGACATTCGGGATGAGGCAAGTGGGTGGCAAGTCATTTTTCCTAAAACATTTTTTCCTACTGCAAGTTTTCCTAATACTTTTTTCCTACTAGTTTTTTGTTCCATCACAGTTACTCCTACGAGTGAGATGTCCTACTGGCTTTTTTCCTTGCAGCATTTGTCCTACATTCAATTTTAAAACTAGGGGATCGAGAAAGTAAAAAAACAACATAGGTACCTCACAAGTTAAAGTTGTGGCCGCATGCCCGTAAGTAGTGCAGCTTCATCCTCCTCCTTATATTGAGGGTATAGAAGGCTCTGCTTGTGATGCCTCCTGTTCACGCATTTATATTCGGCTCGTTGAGAAAGCTTTACTCTCTCTGAAAAATTTCCCTCTACTCTACTCCTGTTAACGTTTCAATTATTATTGGATTAGGACAAACACCCTTAGGAAAAAAGCCAGTTGGACATCTCACTCGTAGGACTTACTGTAATAGGACAAAAAACGCGTAGGAAAAAAGTAATATGAAAACCTGATGTAGGAAAAAAATTTTTAGGAAAAATGACCTAGCACCGGCAAGTGGATGCGATTCCTTGTCTAGGAAAGGTTGAAAGCTCTAAAAACATGATGTGGTAGTTAATTTAGTATGCCTAAAGTAGTGCACGTAGCAGTCTACCTTACTGTGTCTAATTTCTTAAACTGACTGGCGAACACATGGACATACCTACACTTGATGGAGTCTCTCAATTTTACTTCCAACTATCAAGAAAATGCAGAAGTATGAGGAATCTAGGTATCTCTAGGTATTTTTAATTGTGTGATGTGTGGCTGCATACTGACTGAAGCTGCAGAGGGTAGAAGTGAGATGTGGCTTAAAAATTATGGATGAGTTACTACACTGTCGATTTTGTGCGCTAGATTTTAAAGGTTCTGGATTGAGAGGCTTCACAAAGAGCTGAGGAAAGAAAGTTTTGGACAAATGGCACCATTCAACTGTACCTAATTTAAGTTCAAACCGATGGGCCAACTACGCCTACAGGTTGATGTGACTTTTGTCCAGTGCTTTTTGTCTTTTGCTCTCCCCAGCTTGTGCTACTCTACACATTAAAGTGAATGTTAGGAACGAGGACCCTAAATATTCACACTGGAAAAAAAAAACAAAACACATTGGATCTAGAGTCCAGGCGCTTAAAAACATTGACAAGAAAAAATACTCTTGATTCAATCGTATTTTTGCTAAAATCAAGAACCAAGCCTCTTAATTTGAGCGGATTTCCTTTTGATTTAAGCAAAAATCTGATTGAATCCAGAGTAATTTTTCTTGTCATTGTTTAAGAGTCTGGACTCTAGATCTAATGTGTTTTTTTTTTTCCAGTGCACAATAAACGGAGGTCGTCATTAATCATGATTTAAGTAAGTGATTTTCCCGGCTTAAGTAAGTTGAGAACAAGCATGATGAGCGACATTTTGAATTTTGTTAGTGTAAGTTTAAGTATATCCACCTAAGTTGTGTTGATGGTTACAAACTAAGTGTAGGAAAAATAAAGCGAATTAGAATTCAAAAATATCGGTTCGCCGTCGAACGTTCGTAGACAGAGGGAATCTGAAAGTGTTCTCTGGTGTTATCTTATCACCACAACTGAGGGGTCGCATCCGCTTTGATGAAATTATGGTCAATACTCCCGTAATAAATTTTAAACTAAGGGGGCGCCGAGAACTTTCTGTTGTCAAACATTATTATCTAAGGCCGCAAGCGCCTTTCTGAATGAGGTATTTTTGACGATTGAGTGAATTATCTCCATCTATGTTGCTGTTTAAGTAAGTCGCGAAAACAAAATCCCTAACTCAAAATCGGGGAGGATATTACGCATAATTTCGTAGGGATTGAAATTGGAATTTTTCCATTCCCGGGAATTTCGGACCGAAATGCAATATTCCGGGAAACTGATTCATAAATACACATTCACGCAGATATTCACGGTATTCGTCTATTCATTGAGAGCCACGGGAAATATCCCGTAAGTATGCGGCACTTAATTCTCCTGGAAGAGTTTGACTCCTATTCATTCAGGAAGGACCTCTATCAGGGACAACTATTAAAAAAAAAAATTTCTTCGAGGAAAATTTGTCTTGCGGTTTACACTTGGTTAAGTAAAAACTGACCGCGTACTTAAGTAAGTAATGTATCAATTTTTTTCGCTCCATTTGTGTAAGTTTAAAAACTTTATTTGTATCGGAAGTTTCCATGTCCAAGTGGTTTTCCAACTTCAAATATATACGCTGAAGTGTCATTCAATCCCTTCATTCGTGATATTCCGTTATCCAAATTATTGCAAAAAATTTCAGCTCATTTGTGAGTACCTACTTTTTCTAGATGGAAAACACGAACAAGTAGTAAGTACAATCATGCAGGCTGTACAATAGAGGCGGAAGGATTCGAGAAGTTCCTATAGAAATTCAAGTCGACGCTGAAACTCCCAAACGACGTATCTTCGGATGTGCTAAGCAAAAACGCCGTATGAGCCTTATGCGTTGCCAAATTTCCTTCGATAAAACACGAATTTTTGGGAATGTTTACAAACATTTTTCTTTCGATTTTTCACAGAGTTTTATTCGTAATATGATTTAAAAGTGTAAAAGTTTCAAGGAAAAATATTGATAACTTTTCTAAAAATAGACATTTTGTCGGAGGAAATTTGGCAACTCTCGAATGTTCATACGGCGTTTTTTTCCTAGCACCGCAGTCTTGGTTTGCAATGTTGCAGACTTCCTGTCATGCTTCATTTTTAAACTGGAAAGTCACTTGACGTCAATTTTAAACACTTATGCGACTATCCCTCCGGGGGTGAAGAGAATTCCATGAAAACTTTCAAAGAATTAATTTCATCTGTTCTCCTCATAAAAATTATCACAAGGGCAGAGATTTTAAAACACCGCAAACGAGATATTTGGTTTAGTAGTTTCATCGTCGAAGTGCATGCTGTGTTGAAACTGCAACAGTGCGCATCACGGTTTGCGACGCTGAAGACTTTCTATTTTGTCGTATTTTCCAAATGGTAAAGCATTCAACGGCATTTCTTGCGAACTTTCCAAGTGTATTTCCTTAGTGTGGAAAATTTTCCGTGAAAATTTCAAGCGATACAGTGGGTTTGTTCTCCTTTGATAAACTGAAGTGGGAGCAGAGACTTTGATGCACTGCGAACGAGATTCGTGTTTGCAATTGCACCGTTGTCGATGTGCTGGTCTTCAGTCTGCACGACGAAAAACGAACTCCGAATCGTGAATTCCAGCTCCCAAACTGCAACCACTCGTAAGTGATAGTAACGAGGTGGTAGAAATAGTGGTAGTCCACTCTATCTTGCAGATAAAGTAAGGCCGAAAAGTTCAAAATTTTCAAGTACCTAGTCTGAAAGAGCTGTAATGAATATCAGTATTATACTGATACAGTACAAGACTGAAGGGGGGAGAGTCAGTGTGCAGCTGAGGTAGATGCAGTGAGATACTAAGATGCACCTTAAGTAATGCATCTAAGCGATCTGAGTGATGCATCATCGTAAGTACTCACTATAGCCTTTTATGAAGTAACGTCCGGTATTTTTCCAGCATCGATGTCCATCAAATCACCTTCAACAGCTTTGTTCTTTTTTTATCTTCGAAATATACGAGCCAGTTCTAGATACTTCTTTAACATACTTTAGCGATTAATTCACTTTAAACAGGTTGCGTAGCGCGAATAATTACAGATTCAAGACTTTCTTTCGGCGTCAATACCTCGAAAAAAAGCTCTTAGTTCGAGGAAATTACGCTTTTTTCCCTTCTTTTTTTAATTTCCTCCGCGTCAATATAGCTTCACGGTGATTTAGTAAATCATCGCCACTTCGTAGAGTTTGCTCCCAGAGTATCCATGATGTCGGTCCAGAGCTTTGAAATGTCTCCTCTTTTGCAATATTCTCACCTTTTTGCACCGGTCGAAATCGGCATTGCACTCTGCGAACAATTTACTAAAATCATCGAAAAAGTAGGTCGCGTGAACTAAGTACCTATACGTCGACGATCAGAGCAACGTCGACATTGGAACTGCAAGAACGTGACTTTCGTTTTTTGGTGTTTTAAATTCTCCGGTTTCATTTGATTTGATCACACCTACAAGCACATAACTTGAAGTTTTTTCAGAACATCCTTAAGTAACGCCTAGAAGAAAAATCAGAAAAGTTTTCAAGGATTGACGTTGAGTACTTTCCCATACAGAATAAAATTACGACAAAGTCTGGAGCGTTGCGCAAGGAGGCACGTATTCTTTCAGTTTCACTGTTGATGTGTGCTGGAAGGATCAATTAGAGAATACGAGATGAATGCTGAAACCTGTTGAAATACTCAGGTTAAACCTATTCTCACCTGGGGCTCATTTAGAATCGGCGACTTTGGTAGTGTTCGCATCATCGTTTGTAAATTTCGCAGGAAGTTCCTTTCTCCGAGATGGAATTTCGCGAAAGTGTACAAAAGATTCCATTAATTAGTTTTTAATCTATACATTACAGCATGCCATAAATCAGGATCTCGCGCTTTAAAGAAGGGCTGTTAGTTGCCCTTACACCTTGTAAAGGCACCACGCCTCAGGGCCGAATTTACCTACTTACCGCCCAGGGGCCGCTAGTATTTTGCCGCCCCCTTCTCATTCGTTTTGAAACATCAATGAAAACCATCAAATGAACGTGCCAGCGGGGGAGGGGCGCATAAGACGCGTTTATACTGGTGTTGAACACATTTTTTGGGAAAGCCCTGTCAACACTACTAGCAAAGGTTCACGGAACTTTGCGCGAAAGTTAAGTTTCGTAAACCTATCTCTGTGTGGTCAAGGCCTTCCATTCATAAGAAATGAACGACAAAATTATGAAAGGACAAACATAAATGTGGATTCATGATTTTAACTTCCGCCGCCGCGCCTCGCATACTGTGTTTGCCGCAATGCGTGAGGTATTCATGCATTCTTGTAGGCGCTATCCGTTTCACGCTGTCCGCAATGACCGCACTGTGTTTGATGCGATGCGTGCAGTCTTGTAGGCGCTATTATGTGTTACATGCCGATCGCCGCGCCGAGGGCTTCTCCTTTTCCTCTCAAGTCCTCGTCATTATTTCTCTCTCAAATCGCGCCGTTTCAGGCCAAATTCCGTGTTTGGTTTCTCTCTTGACTCGACGAATTAAAGGTACTGTCTCTTGTATCACTGAAAGACGACAAAAGTAGAAATTACTATACACTCAGAAAATTAGAGATTCTGTCGCCTTTTCTCGTTTGTAATTTTTTTTCTTAATCCGAATTTTTTTTATACCTACATTTAAAAAAATTGCAAAATTTGCCGCCCCCGTAGATTTGCCGCCACGGGCCGCGGCCCATGTGGCCACCCCCTTACTATGGCCCTGCCACGCCTTTAAAACTGGCGCACCTTTGATTTCTGAGGCGTTCTTGCCCCGCTCAAAATGTCCTGCTGCATCGTTTAGAATCTTCTGAACTCCTTTTACTCGTAAAGGAGCATCAACTACTTAACCAACTAAGTGGTTTACTCTTTCTGGTGTCGTAACTATTTCGTGCATCTCCTCTTCATTGTTCCTACATTTTTTTAGTACTTTCAGATAGCTCAGTACATTAATGGCTGGCACTGTCAGAATTTGATACTTTTTGCAATGATCATAGTATAAGTCGTTTCTTTTTAATTTGAAATTGTGTACGTTGTAGTTCCTAATTGGAAAATGTAGTCCAGTTGATGCTCGTTTAATTTAAATCGTGACCAACGGTGGATTTCGTCATTTACACACGCGTCTGGTCCAAACAACCCATCCCCAGAATTTGATAGTTTTTCCAATGATCATAGTATGAGTCGTCTCTTTTTAATTTGAAATTGTGTACATTGTAGTTCTTAATTGGAAAATGTAGTCCAGTTGATCCTCGTTTAATTTAAATTGTGACCAACGGTGGATTTCGTCATTTACACACGCGTCTGGTCCAAACAACCCATCCCCTTTCCTGGATGCGGTGAGCGGGAATTCTGGCATGCGCGACAGGAAATGGCGGCACGCTGCCAGACCGCCGCCGCCGTCTCCGTCGTGGTCCGAAAGGGGCGCGGGCCGGCCCCGGTCCCCGGCTCTCGACTGTGCCCGTGCCGCGCCGCCGTGGGTCGTGGGTGTCTCGCGGGTCCTCGGTCCTGCACTCCTGCATCGCCACTCTGCTCCTCCCGATATGAACTCTGCGAACTAAAAGTGCAGCCAACCCTTGAGCTCTAACTATCCAGAATGGAGATGTTGCATGTGTGAGGAATTTGCGGTTTGACCATTGATTCTTTTGTAAAAGTTGAAGAAACACGATGGTGCCACTGGTTTCCTCTGAAATCAACTCCCAAGCACAAAAAAAGCTCTCAAGTTGAGGCCAATTGAAGGGGATATTCCACGCTATCAGCTGAGAGTCCACCTCTACATCAAGACAAACTCTCCATGCAAAGATAGGGAGCATATACATTGACAGCAGGGCTGCAATTTTATTTGGGGACTCTAAGACTGAAAACACGGCATCACTGCTAATGTATTTGCTCCCTATCTTCGCATAGAGAGTTTGTCTTGATGTAGAGGTGGACTCGAGGGTAGCGTGGGATATCCCCTCCATTTTGGCCTCAACTTGAGAGCTTTTTTTGAGCTTAGGAGTTGATTTCAGAGAAAACTAGTGGCACCATCGTGTTTCTCGCGAACTTTTACATAAGAATCAACAGTCAAATCGCAAATTCCTCACACATGCAACATCTCCATCGAATCGCATTCTGCTAAAAGAAGCCAGCGCGATTACAGTGTTTTCAAAATCATGCAACTTCTTCTTTCCTTTTAAAAATACTCATCATACGTGCAGTATTTAAATTTACACAATTATTTTCCTTTAAAATAAACGATTTTTTGGATGGAAGCGAAAACTATATGCTATTTTGAGAGATTTTTTAGATAACCATGAAGAAATAACATTTTTACAACTCTGTGTACAGTCTTGGCCTCCTTAGTTGATACTGGAATCTGAATATTGGCAACAACATTTTTCTAGTGTATTTCGTCGTTAGAAGGTTTCCTGCCTTTTTAGGCCGTAAAAGCTCCATATTTCGATTCCTTTGTCCGTATTCTCTCCATATGGGTACTCTAGTCATGAGCTCACGACATTCGCATCCGCATCAAAAAAAAAAAGGTACCGGTTACGTAGACATCCCGTTTCTTCCGGGCTCAGAGGCCGAAAGTTCTGGGTGCTGGCGCCGTAGCAAACGTGCAACGCCCGGAACGCGAACGATATATCTGCACCAGCCCGTAAGTACGGCTTCCACGGCCGGAGTTTTTTTTTTTCAGTGCTACTTGCCGTGAAGAAAATACTTCATTTCAGGGTGGACACAGATCGGATAAACTGAGGAAAGCCGCGGGAGGGTGTCGTGGAAGCCGGGCAAGGCTTCACTCAGGAAAATGACCTCCTAGTCAGGAGAAAATCGAGGAGCTTTCCGACAAAAGGGCCCTTATAGAAAAATCGTGTTTCGAAAACTGCATCTGAAGTTTTCGTTATTACTTTCTGGCCCCTGGCGGCGACTGCTCGCTTGTCCACACGAGCGCGGTTCGCGGAATTTCGGACAATCTTGTTCCAGGAACTTATTTTAACTTAGCTATAAGTTGTTTCTCGAATTCCCCAGTTCGGGGAACTACTTCGCTCCTCACCGCGCACGTGTGGACGAGGCCTTTAGACATCGAGAATTAGAGTCCAAGGTTCGATGTAAGTTTCCGTCGGTAGCCGGAAAGTAATCGAAAGTAAGTAAAAAGTAAAGGAAAGTAATATAGGTACGACCTTGCGTCAGAGGAGTGACAAATTAAGGGAATTTGAGGACAAGGCCTATAAGTGCATAGTTTTTGATATTTCGAGTAAGACGTGTTCGAAGTTACGAAATTGCATGGAACCTCATGGCGTAAAGAAAGTTCAAACTGACTTTTTGATGCTTAAAAATTGGAATTTAGGAGCGAACTTTTTGCAGAATATGCATTAAGACTAGTTTTTCTTGAAATCCCGTATAAATTTTTTCAGAAACTGCATTTACCAAGCGCCTTGTACTGCGCCTTGTCCTCCAACCTCCTCAATTATAGGAACTTCGAATGCATCCTTTTCAAACACGATTTTTTGCTATGGACCCTTTTCCCGAAAAGCCCCTTAACCAGTGTTTACTGCAGGGGTGGCGACTTGTTGGGAAAGGTAGAAAACCTTGAAAATCAAAGAATGATGGCGTGAGACAGCCCTGGCTTTTGCTAACATTCTCCAGTGGAATGTGTTATGTCCGAAGTCAAGACCGCGCAAAGCGGCCATAAATTTCCGTTTAAGTAGCCACCCCAAAAAGTGGAGTCGACAGATTTTTAGAGAGATTGTAGGACTGAAAAAAAAGAATGTACCTAGGTATGACAGAAACAATCTCGAAAAGAAAAGTCTTACTACCTACGTTATTTATATTATTTGTTCAACAATTAAGTGTCTCTATTTCTCTTTTTTCAATCACGCATACTAGCGCACGTAATCAATAATCACTCGTAAATCAGAAGAAATTATCACATCATTGAGAGACTTGCACTCGTTGTAAATTCAGACAGAATTATATTTATCGTTTGACCTATCTCCCATCAACATTTAGGCTTCCTCTGTTTCTACCTGTCAGTAGCCTTTTCGTTGTTTTAGATGAAATACAATGCTGAAGGGTCTTTCAATGCCTCCTTAAAATAGTTAGAATTAGAATCGCATATAATCCTTATTGTTTATGTAGCCACTTCTTCTGAAGGTTGTTAATAAGCATTAATAGCCGTAGTTCGATTTCGCCGTAAACAGAAGCATCGGTTTAAAATCCGTTATTAAAGTAAGGATGGCTACTTGAGCGTGAAGTGCTGAAAAACAAAATTTCAGGTTTGGCCATTAAGAGCGGAAAATTTTTAACTCGAGCGTTAGGTAGATAACGCTTAGAGATGTCATCTGAGCGAGAAGGTTGTATCTGTAGTACTGTCTGGGAGCTGAGATAAAATTATTTATAGTTTAATGATCCACTTACTTCCTCATCAATGTATAGGTAAACAAATGCTTCATCTCCTCCGCACTAATGTAGGTGTAGGTATTATGTAAAGCGAGAGCTTGTTTAGAAAATTCGCAGCACATAATTTAATTGCGGTTTCCGATAATCATAACGCATGGCCTCTCACTTACTTGACGGTTTTTAAGTTGTAAAGCTGCTTAATCTCCTTAATAGGCTTGGACTGAAGTAGTTTATAATCTTAGCACTTTTTGGCTCTCTTACTTCTGTGAAGCGCCTGTTTATTGTTGATACAATTCGGAGGGCGCCACAGGAATATAATTTTGAACGGCAAATAATTGTTTCCGCATTGTGAGTTTGATTCAGCTTACAGGGACACTTAATTAGGAAGGCTAAACCGAAGAAAACAACGAAATAATACTTAATACCTACAGGTTCCGAATATTTAATTTTCTCGAAAAGTAGGTGGAGGTTTTTACTATATATAACCGTTGTTTTTGTTTTTTTAATTTGTATTTTCGAATATCATCAGCCCACAGTACTAATTCAAGGTACCTCATTGTGTTGGCAAAAGATATTGAAGGTTCTTATGAATCTTTACTGAAATAATAAGATGATGATGACCTTCTACACAGACTTGGGTAAAAAATGAGAGTGATTTCCGCGGTATGCGATTTTAAGAAGCAGCCCAGCCACTCATATTGCTGGATCAAGACTCCGGTTTGAGTAAGAAAGTCTTTTGCGGTTTCTTTACACTGAAGCACGTTATGAGAATAGGAAGGACGAAATTCACAAAATCTCTGCTCCCTCACCCGTTGCCGCCTTGAAATACCGGCCCGGGTAATATTTTTTTCGCGTGAAGCCATGCGAGGTTAGGGGTTTCTTATTTTACCTACCACCTACCACGGCGGTTTAAAAAAAAGGAAACATGGAAAGTAGTCAGCGACTTCGATCAGGTCTTTAAACTCGTAAGTCACCTTGTGCGAACACGCAAGGACCCACAACCAACACGTCATAATGACAAGAAAAATTCATTTCGTCGCGTTTGCCGCGTGCTGTTGCATGTGATAAAAATTCTGACGTCAGCTTGACGGTTTGAAGAATGAAGGAACTCTATAATTTACATTGATAACGAGTTAAATTGTCGTCGCTTGGTCGTTCGACGCATTTTCAGTCAAAGGGCTTCGACGCCCGGCTACTACGTGGTTAAATCCCTGTAAATGCTCGGGTTCTTGAAATGATTCGTTAAAGTCCTCTTAAATATTCTTCATGGATTTATCAAGGATGGCTTCTCTCATTTATGAGCTTAAATCCGCTTTACTCTTTTTTCAGGGTTTGCTTCCCGGACAAAGCCGAGGAATTTTTTCCTCATCGAATATCCATCTGAAACTAGAGAAACTCCCGTTGTTCCAAAAGATTCTTATACCAGAGTCAGCAGCTATAGAATCCCATTAGGAACACGGGAATTTTGTTAGTCACGGAAGAAATCTGACGTGATGGCAATATGTAAATGACCTGAGTTGGAAACTGCACAACTTGGGAAAAATGAAACTTGCGTTTTATTATTGATAAATGGTTTTTAGAGTCACGCGCGTGTATTTTAATAATTTTTCTCCAATTTTTCCCCACCCACTTTCCCTTATGTTTTAAATTTTGCATCGAAACAAAGGCAAGGAATTTCGACCATTTCAATTAGTTCCCAGCTCTAAGGTTCGAGAGGTTTTCATCGCACCATTTGAAGACTGATAAGTGCCATACTGTAGACTACGGGGTTTTTTTCGGGATCTGAATAGCATGCGCCAAAAACATTTTGCATTCTCAGAAACTTTTTGGCGGAATCCGGTCATTTTCGTTTCCTGGAATTTCCTTTGCCGGAGTTGAGGGTACTTTTCGGCCAAAGTATCACAAGCGCCATGCGACGTTTCAAAATTTCTGCCTTCATTTTATTTTTTTACAGAGAAATTGTTCAACGAAGCTGTCCGAAAATTTTACCGAATTTTCTTTCTTTGCGCTGCCGATAAAATTTAGTGAAATTTTCAAACAGATTCAACCAACAATTTCTCTGCAAAAAGATAAAATGGCGGCGGAAAGTTTGAAATGTCGCATGGCGCTTGTGATACTTTGGCCGGAAGGTGACTACGTTCACTCACTTTTACAGATTTGTGTTCGAGTAGCGGAGTGTTCCCAAGATCATTGCGCCTAGCCGGAGTATCAAGAACATAAAAAAGACTGATTGCACCGCGAACGGAAACTGATCATTTTTATTTGTGACAGGCGGATTGTTTTTAGCCTGTAAGCTAGGACTATAGCGAACTAGTTTTTTTGTTCGGTGATTTATAAGCCTAGGAAATTGGCATTAAAGAGACACGGGTTGGAATAATCGTCGCTGCCTGGAATGATCCCCGACGAGTTTCACGAAGTTGAGCCACTCACTACGCTGACGCCTCATTGTCCCGATTGTCCCCTTTATTCCTCAAATTCGACTCGGATGCCTCCCGTTTCGTGATTCAAGCTTCTCGCGCCCAGCGTTGCCGAACTTAGTATTTTCTACATATTTTCACGAGTGGAAAATGCCATAGTCCGCAGGGTGTCTAGCATCAGGATTTTCCCGATTTCAGGATTTGAGGTCAATCGGAATTTAATCCCGATTTCATCAGGATTTTAGGAAAAATCGGTCGTATAATCAGGATTTGAGGAAAGTCGGCCATCCGAAATTCTAGAGCTCTGCTTTCGCATACGTTTTTGCAGAAATTGTAACTTTTCTCTGCAAAAAATCAGAATTTGATCAGGATTTGGAAAAATTGTGAAATCAGGATTCCCCCCCCCCCCCCCAAAAAAAAAAAAAAAACTAGACACCCTGGTCTGGGGAAACCAGGAAATGTTAGGGAATTTTAAAAAGTCGAGGAAAACCTGGAAATGTCAGGGAAAAATGATTAATTTACCTTTGTATTAGCTTTTTAGGATGGATTTGACGTCTAGAACAGCAAACTTTGCCTGGAAACTATTTCCAATCGTGTCTTTGAGGCCATATGACAATTAAACCACAATTGTGAGGAATTTTACTAAAATGTGTGAGGGAAATCAGGGAAATGTCAGGGAATTTCTTTTTCTGAATTTTGTGGCAACACCGCAGTGAGTGGAAATTCAAACCCAGTATGCGCCATCAGGTGTGGGCAGTGGCAATTCTTGAAAGTTGGCAACACTGTTTTCACTCTATTTGAATGTACGTGAAAGAATCGATTCGTAAACAATCGTCGAACAATCGATAGTTTTGATGGATTTAAATGGAGGGATAATAATGTTGCCATCCTGCACATTCGCCGCTGGGTGTGAGGATCACCGTAGATTATGGATCAGTGAAATATAATCCGACCTACCCTAACATCAAATCCACATTTTAACGCAGGTATCGCTCTTCAAAAAACACGGTACATGACGTCATCCACCGCGGCGCGGCGGTGCGATGCCCACCATTGTTGTCTCCACCTTGGTTTCATCTGTGTTTTAAGTCGAGAAACCAATGCAAGTGCGCGTACCTGTAATTGATGATTTCATGTTGGAAAAAACCACGGTGTAGTCTCTTAACAACATCGATAAGAAAAAATATTCTTGATTCAATCGGTTTTTTGCTTACATCAAGAAATTACATCAAGCCTCTTAATTTCAGCGGATTTCCTTTTGATTCAAACAAAAATCCGATTGAATCAAGAGTATTTTTTCTTGTCATTGTTTTCAAGAATCTGGACTCCAGGTCCAATACACTTTTTTTTCCAGTGATACGTGTGTTCGGAGATTTTTTTTTCCGAAAACAGTGTGGGTTTGATGCGTAAATCTACATCATCATGGAAAGCTCCTAAGATTTTGCCAGATTTTGAGTCAGCTTCGTAGCTTTTGGCGGATTTCTAGCTCCGCTTACATTTCCACGCATCCGAATCCGGAAAAAACAAAACTATTTGTGTAAATACACGATTGAGTCTGGAAGCGCTATGCGTTTTTACAGCGTAGCAAGGAGCGGCATTAGGGCAAGAGGAATGATGTGCTTTTCTCGGAACTCTCCTGTGAAGGGTAGCAGCGGGGAGTGACGTCATAGCCGAGGCGACCCCGCACCCTCCCGCCACCCCATCTAGGTTCCGCCCCGAAGAACCTGGAGTAATTCCCTGTTTTCAGTTCCTCCTTCCCCGTTCCCGTTCCGAAGCTCGCGGCGGTTCGGCGTTAGTTGCCCGTCGTCGGTCACCGTGCGTTGAGCTGCGTGCATTGAGTCCTCCCTGCTCTCTACTAAGCCTATCGTCGCCGTCGTAGGGGTACAAAAGGGAACGTCAGCTGCCCGCAGAATATTCCGAATAGCGGACAGAGTGTCTATATACAAGTGCGGAATTTCTGGAAAGTCCAGAAATAGTACTGATTTTTTAAAAGCAGTCTGGAAGTACCGAAAAAGTGCGGAAAATCCGCAAGAAGGTCCGGAATTTTTTTCATTTTTGTTGCAATTTGAACGAGAAATTCAAAATTTTCAAATTTCGTCAATTGAAGGTGTACTGAAAAAGTACTGAAATTTTCTGTTGAAGAGGTGCTGAAGTTCTTGGGAATGTACTGTAAAAGTACTGACTTTTGACCAGCCTGTTTCAATAGAGACCCTGGCGGAACATTTGGACCGTGTTTCTACGGAAACGAGCCAAGTCGACTTTTGGGAAACGAGTTGAGAGTAGTTTTGAACTACCATCGTAGATTTTCATCTTTCAAGAATCTAACCGTCGAACGTTGTCCTTAACAAAATGTCGAGTCTTGAGGAGGAATGATACTTCAAACCCGTACCTCATACGACATGGTGCGTTCCAGTAGCGTGGCGTGAATTGCGATGTATCGATTGTTATGCCATTTAAACCTATGGTAAAGAATCGATTATTAAGGTGTTCGCTGTGAATACCCTGTTTATCGATCCTTTTTCGTAGGTTTAAATGGCATAACAATCGATGTATCGCAAAGCACGCCACGGCACTGGTGCGTTTCCGCCGAACTCTGTCTATATGATGCCTGAAGTTTCTTCATTTAGAGTTCTCCCGAAGTTTCCGAAATTATTATGGTTTGTTTAAGCTCTTCTTTACTGGAAAAAAATTACTTTTGATAAGAGTCCAGATTCTTAAAGAATTTGACAAGAAAGAAGACTTTTAGGGTTGCCAGGGTCAGGGAATACCGGGAAATGTCAGAAATTTTCAAAAGTCAGGGAAAATGACGAAATGTTGTCTGGGATTCGCTTTCCAGAGTGGGTTTGACAGTTCGAACAACAGATTTGGCTTAGAAACTTTTTCAAATTACGTCTTTAAAATCATTTGACATGTCCATGACTGGCACGGAATTTTACAAAATGTCTTCGGGGAATCAGGGAAAGGTCAGGGAATTTCATTATCTAAATTCTGCGGCAACCCTGGCTGTAACTCTTGACTCAGTCGGATCTGTAGTTGACTCAAATTGGATTCCGCTCAAATTAAGAGGCTTGGCTCTCGATTCAAGGAAAAATCCGAGCCAGCCCCCCCTCCCGAGGAAAAGAAAAAGGGGGAGAATTGGTAATCGTCAGTAAACCGAACCAAAGGTCAATAAATTAGGTCATGAAGGTTAATTTTGCCTTTGAAAGCGTTTCTGGTCCATCGATTTCATGTTTCGGTTCCACAATTAAGCTTGAATATTTTGGTATGTACACGAATCCAATCAAAGTGAGAGTGAATAATGCTTCTCCCCTCCCTCGAACCACCCGCCCTTTCTCTGATTCTCGTTATTGCGTGAACGCGGACGCGACGGAAAGCCTACCTTGCGCCTTCCACCCTTCCGTGCCTCTTCGTCCAGAATTATTATGCAGGTTAACAGGTTTCATAGTTCCAGGAATCCGACCTTGACTTTTGATGCACTTATTAGTGCGGCTCTGGCGAGCCGGCTTAAAAATGTCGTCAACCACAGTCACAAGATTTCCGCTGCACACAGAAGCGTTGTTGTCAGCGAATGCATGGATCTCAGGTTTTTAATGAGATTTGGGACGGCGTATACTGCCGTGCTGAGGAAAAACGCCGTATGAACATCCGAGAGTTGCCGAATTTCCCTTGATAAAACATGTATTTTTGACGACATTCATGCATATTTTTCCTTGAAATTTTCAGATATTTCAGATTAAATTGCGTACAAAATTGTCTGAACATTTTGGGAAAAAATATTCAAAATTTTACCAGTAAATTCGGTTTTTAGTGAAGGAAATCTGGCATCGTCTAAAGGCTCATACGGCGTTTTTCCTTAGCACGGCAGTATAAGCTGCTTGCTATGAAATTATCCTGATTTGTCACCCCTATTTCTCTCTCTTATTTCTCTATCTTATTGCCTGGACGAATTTTTTCCGTATTTTCGAGGAATGTACACACTTTTTTATACACTGCTGGGAAAGAAAGAAGTGAGGCGGCAGAAAGATCTTTAACTGTCCAAGAAGTTCCAAGACGGCTCGAACCGAACATCTTTTCTAAGTTTTAGTCGAGGGAACCTAACGAATATAATTACTTGAAATCTGCAGCGGACTATAAGTTATGAAGTCATGGTTCTTTGTTGAAAATGCATGTAGCATAGGAAAGCTCTTTATCAATATTAAGTGGCAACTCTGTTAGGGTTTTTAGCTGTCTTTGAAAACGGGAATTTGCCATTGATAAATAAAACGACTTAAAATCCTGAAAATAATTGAGAAATTCCCGCATAAAGTTAGAAAAGTCGAAGAATTTTTAATAGATTAAAAAAAGAGCTCTTTCATTCGTATCCCTCTGTTTTCTCGTATTTGAATTTCCCACAACGAAGTGTATATAAAAACGAGACCTATGAGAAAGCCGTAAGTAAGTTCCTCCAGAAAGCCAGTGAAAACAGTGCTTTCAAGCTAAGTGCCGCCCTCCTCTGTCAATTTCTAACCTAAGAATGTGTTGGTGTGTCAAAAAAACCACGAAAACATGCAGAGGATAGTTACGGCTTTCTTGTCTCCCAATAGCCATGCATGAAAATGAAAAAATACCCTTTTCATTTAATTGAACTAAAATCAGTCGATTTTTTATCGTCCAAACGATTTCTAGGAGTCTTACGGATGATTAGTGGCAATTGACATAGAACGCAAGCTTCTTTTAACCACATTTTCCGCTGGTAGGCTCGTTTTCTCAAAACTACATTTTTGAACTTACTGCTGTCTTCGCCATTCACGGCAGCTTTGTCAACTCTCCAGTCTCCTCTAGCATCCTCTCCATCCAGCGTCCAAACGTGGCCCACGTGATGCCAGACCTCGCATTTCTCCGGACGGAAGAGCCGTCACCGGCACGTTTTCTTCGACGGCTGTTTTTTTCCTTTTTTTCTTTTTTTCTTTTTTCCCCCGGTGCTTTATTTGGCTCGTATTCCTCTCGCCCGGTTTTCATTCATAAACATGAGCCGATTACGAAATTATGCACGTCCGAACGGATCCTACCAGCCCCTCCCGTATCCCCGCCTCCCCCCGCTTTCCAGGCAACCGTACTCGCGGGAAATATTTCGCTGGAGGGCGGGCGAGGGGTGTGGGGGAGGGTGTGCGAAGCCACTTGATATTGAACTTGGAGCGAGGCTGCGGCAAGGGCGGAGGGGTGCAACCCGGGGGAGGGAAGGTGAAGGGTTTGGAGCATCGAGGACCCTAGGCGGGGGGCGGGGGGAGGGGGTCCCGCGGCGCGGCGCTCGCAGAATCCCGAGCTTATCCGAGTATGAGAATCCTGCCGTCGGTCCCGGGATGTAGGGAGGTGGCGAGGTCGTCAGATCACAGCTCATTACTGGTTTTTTTGCGTCGTTAGCGCAGTCGGGCAACCTTACCACTGGGGTATCCGAATTTTTAGCAAACACCTCCGCCCCCCCCCCCCCTTCACCTCTCCTACGGCTGCCAATTTATTTTGCTCTCTCAAGCTTGGAAGTACGGAGGTTCTGTTCCACTGTTCCTGCTTTTGCATTCGGTAGCTGTGCAAAGACGTGGAGTCGGAGACGTTTTTTGGAGCACTCTGTTGTAGAGCAGTGACGACTTAGCCAGTTTGCAGCACTGTTATTTTGTTCATTTAAATCCATTAAAAAATCGATGTTAGGTGAGCTGCCTCACCAGAAACGATTACTTCACATACACTTAAAATGGAGGAAAAATAGTGTTCCAAACTTGCAAGAATCCCCACTGTTTCAGAGGCAGCGTCAAAATGTGTAATTTGAGAGTTGCGCCATTTTAGGTCTTGGATATCACAAATGAGTGGGGAGGTATCATAGTTTAGAATGTTTTTCGTAATCGTAGTTCAACGCATTATTGGTATCATTTCTAGCGTTTCCCCCTTCCTGAAAATTGTTTTCTCGAGGTATTATTTTGTCTTAGAGCGTCGTTTTTTGTCGACCATTTTTTTATACATTTAAAGAAACGTTGATCTGCTATCGTTAAGTTTAAGCATGAAAACGATAGCGAAAGAACTTTTCTTTAACTAAAAGAAAACTGACTTCAAGGTGAACCCGCACGGATTCAACTCAAAAATCCAAATTTTGTTGACAAGAAACGACGCCTTAAGTCAAAATTATATCTCAAGTAATTTTTGTTTCAGTTTTGCCTGCTTTGCCTAATTTCGCGGTTAGTTTCCGTTAGTAATTTTTAAAACCGGTGAAAATGTAATCTTTCTGCTCTTTTTTGACATCCATGAATTCTCAAAAAAGGAGCCAATCAGAAATGGAAACCACATGACGCAACTTTCTCTGTAAAGGGGCTCTATGTGCTCTAATCCCTTGACAAGTATGAAGGGATGAAGTTTTGCGGAGGGTAAAGCCGGCGCCGCCGCATGAGACGCAGATGTCGACTGCCGGGAAAATCATCCCGCCGATCCCCATTTGACACGTGAGCTTATGAGAAGGCGGCTTTCTGAGTGTCTGGGGCTGGGCCCTCGACGTATCCATGCGGTGGACACATTTGGTCATCATTAATGTCATTTCCATTTCACTGCGTATTGTACACTGCACATATCTTTCTTTTAAATTCATGCAAAACCGCTGCAAGTACTGCATTGTTGCAAAATCAATGAAAATCATGTATTTTTCGAGGAAAGATTCAATGGCCTCTCGACAGGGAACAAGCTTTGAGCTAGAACATATGAGGTTGTTCTGAAGATCACCGTGCAGCCTTTTAAGATAGGGTCCGAGCCGTCGTCAGAGATGTTGCTGAAAAATATAGATTCTACTTATATCGCTAGTAAAATATGTATTTTTGAGAAAAGGTATGAATATTTCTCTTTGAAATTTTCAGATACTCGATGCAACCGCAAATATATTTCTATGAGAAATAAGGAGAAAAATATCCGCAAGCTTTACAAAAAATTCATGTTTTATCGAACGAAATTTGGCAACTTCTGAGTGATAACACGTCGTTTCGCCTTTGCCTACACATATAAGTCGCTTTATTGCACTCCTTGGCGCTCTACGACATTTAACCTCCACTGCCCTCTATCGAACCACAACCCTTCGGGCATTGAGCACCTTCTTCCAAGAACTACAATTTCAAATTACGGTACTTCACTTTCGAAGAAAAAATCCGATACACGAGAGAGTGCGTTTCTACGACAGGAATATTTTTCGGCGAACGCAAGACCGAGGAAAGGAAAAAAGGGAAAGGGACGGAGGGTCAAGTGTGGAGGCATATTGAATGACGTGTGGATAAAAAGTCGAACACTTCCACGACGGCGGCGGCGCTAGCAGAATCTCGTTGCAAGACCGCCACCCGTCACTCGAATACTCGTTTCCGTAGCTGATAGTGGTTCGAGGGATGCTCGCGGTTCGGAACCCCTTTTAAAATTTAGTCCTCTACGACGCAAAACGCTCGTGTGATAGGATACCGCACGACCGTGCACCAAATAATTGCTGCAAGTAGGTTTTTTAACCCAGTGGCGAGGCATGAATGGTCGATTATCGATTTTCCCCCATTTGAAGCTGTAGAAAAGAGTCGATTGTTAGGGTGTTCGTTACGAACACCCTGGCTATCGATCCTCTTTCATGGGTTTGAATGGCTAATCAATCGATGTATCGCAAAGCACGCCATGCCACTGTTTCTATCACATTCAGGTCCTCGGGGATACTATATCAGCTAAATCATACACTGGAAAAAAGAACACATTGAATCTAGAGTTCCGACTCTTAAAAACATCGACAAGAAAAAATACTCATGATTCAATCGGATTTAAGCTTAAATCAAGAATTAAGCCTCTTAATTTGAGCGGATTTCCTTTTGATTTAAGCTTAAATCTGATTGAATCAAGAGTCCTTTTTCTTGTCAATGTTTTCAAGAGTCCGGACTCTAGATCCAATGTGTTTTTTTTCCCAGTGTAATGTAGGGTTGTTAGAACTCTCCTAATCCAATAAATATCTTGTTCAAGACATAAATTGCGTTTTTTCGCTAAGTTGATTTTTGTTCTAACCCGTTAATAGCTATTACATTATGATAACTTTTTTTGTTTTAAAAAATGATCTCTTTACGCACCGGTATGTATATTTGGACCTTTCGCTCTGATATACATATATGTATACAAACGGTGAGGTGCTAGAAACGCACCCTTAAGCCCCGTTACCACGCTGCTGTTGTGCTGCATTTTGTCTTTTTAGCAATGTCCCATCGGGGAGTACAACCCCAACGATATGTTGCAGGTAACACAGTTTTGAATCTTACGTGAAACGAAAAGTCCAAATAAACATACTTCCAGATTTTTATTGGAAACTTTGTACACGCTAGCATTAAGCGGTGCGGGAGATGTGAGATGATGTTCATACCCTAAAAAATACCATCGATTTATTGGCGGACTTTCGTTTGTTTAATGTATCGTTATCGTATCGCTACATCATTGCGATTAATCGCTTTCCTCTCGCTCTAGTAGTTTGTGTGCTCGCACACCCTGTTATTGCCGATTGGTCGTCAATAACTTTTGGTATTTTAGCTTTTGGCAGTATGCAGCCCGCGGCCCAAGTGGTGACTCAACTCCTGTAAATATCATAAAGTGCGTCGCGACAGAAACATTACGTATGGTTGCTGCAGTCATTAGCTACAACTCAAACTTCCTGTGGTGCCACATTTGTGGTTTTAATTATTTGGCGTTCTGGGTTTCGACATAGGAACGTACCTCTATTCTGCCGTGCAAAGGAAGAACGCCGTATGAGCCTTCAGACGTTTCCAAATTTCCTTCGATAAAAACCGAATTTACAGGGAGTATTGTGAATATTTTCCCCCAATCCAAATTTTCAGACTATCCCGTACGCACTTTAATCTAAAATATCTGAAAATTGCAAAGAAAAATGTGCTTGAATCTCGTCAAAAGTACATGCTTTATCACGGGAAATTTGGCAACTCTCGAATGTTCATACGGCGTTCTTACTTAGCACGGCAGTATTTTCCGGATACCATTTCAAGAGAAAAACAGCAATGAAATTGTATGCCTGGTCTAAGTATGATCGCTGTAGTCAACGGCCGTTATTGCAACTGAGCTTGATCGTCCAATTTTCGCCGAAAGTGGAAAACTGTTGCCGGCCTAACAATTAAGTAATTTCAGAGCTTGTCAAGTAGAATGGTGAAATATTAAACGAAAAAAATAAAAGAAGGCAGGAAAAATAGCAATGTCAAGGTATCTCTTCCAGTTCTGAGCTCCGTTCGTTATCAACTTTTTAAGTCGCCTTTAGGAATTCGGCATATCCAATCAATCCTTCAGAAGTTTCCCTGTGTAATTACTTTTGATCCTCTGTGTTACCCTTTTTAAAAATATTTGTAAAGCATTAACGTCATTTCCCTTCAATTATACTACGCTACATGGCTAATTAAAATACGCCAATCGTTAGAGTTAGAGTGGAGCAGGAAGTTTCATGATGGCATGCGCATGCGACTCTGTCTGCTTTCCGCGATCTGGCCTGCTTCGTACTCTTCAAAATTTCCTCAAAAATGTATTCTTCAAAAGACTCCGATTTACTCAAAATTTCTGCTAAAATTCTTTAAGTTTCCTTAAATTCTTCAAGATTCAATTAAAAAGGTCTAAACTTCTGAAAAGTATTGCCTTTGAGTCTCCATTTTACGGTATGGTAACTCAAATCAACTTATAATGGGGGCTCTGTCATCGTGTAAAGTTGCAAGTGAGACAGGGCTATGATAAGTTTAATTAAAAAAAAAAAAAAAAAAAAAAAAAAAAAAAAAAAATTGTCAAAAATTGTGTGAGATTTATCATTAAGAAAAGTAGATTCTAAATCTAGTATGTAGTGTGTAATACGAGTAGTATTCATTCTTAAAAAATTAGAGTGTGCATTATGTTCTGTATGTTTGCAGAATTTTGCCGGCGAGTGTCATTTCGCCTCCATTTGAGCAGGCATGCAATTCGTATTCTCAGCAGTTAAAATTGTCGTATCAGACCTGAAGCAGAATCTGATAGTTCCAGTTGCCGCTCCAACCAGCCAAAAAAATAATCTTTAGTTTAGGTACTCCAATCTTTCTGAGCGTCTGTGACATGAGAGCCAATCATAATTGAATCCCACCTCTTGGCACTCAATCGGGACCCTAACGAAGACTCCTTCGAGTTGTACTCCGGGTGCGGAGGAGTCTTCAGAGGGCTGGCGAGGTACTTGGAGGGCTTTTACGAGTCGAGAAGCAGGCATCGCCCTAGCCGCGAGCGCGAGTGTCGCGCGCTGGACGCGCGACCGAGTGCAGCGCGTCGGCGTCGCAGCCGTGCGGTGCGTGGTGCGTCGGGTGCCTCCCGCGTTGCAGCGTTGCACCCGGCTGCATCGCTGTCGGTTCTCACGCTTTGCTTTTCCCCACGCACGGAGGCGCCCCGGAGACGCCCGGCGATCTGGCAACGCGCACGCACCGGCAAGGCCGCGCGGCATCAATAAAACACTCGGATTACACGTTTATCGCGCCGCTTAATTGCAATTGGGCTCCAATCCACGCGCTCGGCTGCCACATGTAATGTTTACATCTTAGCCACATGACGCACGATTGCGTCAAAAAACCTTTTTTACCTGCAAAGAGTGGGCGATTTTTGTCGCATATTTGAGGGAAATTGAGGCGTCGGGTGCAGAAAGGGCATTTCTTGGTTGCGGTCTCTCAAAATCTTCACTGCGACTTTGCTTTTCAGGAAGGAAACTAATAAATTCGTTTACATGTTAGTGACAAGACACGATTGCGTCAAAAAACATCTTTTACCTGGAAAGACTGGACGATTTTTGTCACATATTTGAGGGAAATTGAGGCGTTGGGTGCAGAAGCGGCATTTCTTGCTTGCGGTGTCTAAAAATCTTTACTGCGACTTTATGTTTTAGAAAGGAAACTATTCAATAAGTTTCCTGACATTTTTCGTTTTCAGCATTGTAAAATCTTTAAGCAAATTCAGTGTAGGTTTCAACGGATGGGTCAGTTGCGCTGGTCACAGAATCGTGCTTTGATGGTTGATTCTTGTAGATCAGCTAAAAATAATTCGATCTCTCTAAACAGCAACTTACTACGTTCAATATTGGCCGCGATATCGCTCTTTGAAAATTCGGGGTTTTGACGTCATCCATCGCGGTAATGATAATGACAACCTTGGTTTCTTCCACCTTGCTCTCATCCGAGTTTCACGTGGAGTAACCAGTGCAAAGGTGCGTCACACCGACAGATGAAAGCAAGGTGGAAGAAACTAAGGGTGTCACTACCGCGGTGGATGACGTCAAAAACTCTACTTTTCAAGGGACGATATCTCGGTTAATATTAAATGTAGAAAGTTGCTGTTTAGACAGATCTTATTAATTTTAGGTGATCTACAAGAAGCAAGCATCAAAACACGATTATATGACCAGCGCAACTGACCCATCCCATGCAATTTGCTCTAATTATAATGGATGAAACGTTAGCAGAGATTCTAAGACACCGCAACCAAGAAATGCCCTTTCCGCACCCAGTGCTTCTATTTCGCACCTGTTTTTGGGTTGACGGTTTTAACTGAGAACATTTGAAAAAGTTCTCTCGCGTTGGTTAGTAACGTAGGAGTGCAAAAAAATCGCGTTACCCGTGATAGGACGTTTTTGCCTCAATTAAAAATGTGGGAGTTGCCCCATTTTTTAAAGTATAGAGCGAGGATAAGGAAAACGGAAAAGAAGGTATGAAAATATTATATCTCGATTCAAGCCAGTTTCGCGTTTACCGCGAATTTCGAGATCGGGTGTTTTCTGCGACTCCGGGGTGGCGAAACTGATTCAGTGTTTCACTTTTTGCATATCCACGAACATCCCTTCGTCGAACGCAGAGAGGAGATTTTAGCGCATTAGTAGTTCGCCTTCAACTGTCGATGTAGGCAACACGAGCTCTCCAGTGGTCGAATAGCGGTATCATCGTAAAATGGCATGGTTACTCGGGATATACACAACAAATAGCTTTTTACCTAACGGGAAGAGGTGACTTTAACGCCATGTCAGTTCGCCTTCAATTTTTAGTGTAGGCAACACGGGCTCCCTCGTGGTCGAATAGTGGTATCATCGTAAAATGGCATGGTTACTCGGGATATACACAACAAATAGCTTTTCACCTAACGGGATGAGGTGACTTTAACGCCATGTCAGTTCGCCTTCAATTTTCAGTGTAGGCAACACGGGCTCCCTCGTGGTCGAATAGTGGTATCGCGTAAATTTCATGCTTATTCCGGAAACACGCAGGCTCAGAGAAGTGATTTTGACGCTTTATCAGCTCGCTTGCAATTCCGATTAGTTGTATCGCCGCCAGGTGAATCGGAAGCTTACGATTGTATGGCTTCCCTAAACTGGCCATGTTAATGAATTAAATTTAAATATGATTGGAAAAATGAAAACTAAGAAGTTTGCGTATTTCTAAGGAAAGAATTGTAGAAATGAATCTCGTGAGAAAGTAATATTGAAGAATGGTGACTAAAATTTTGACAAGCATTGCTGTTCGATGTCTAGCGAAAGGAAGTCAATAAAAATGAATGTAAAGCTGAATTTAAGTGTTCAGTCACTGTTTACGTCGTAGCGGATTGGCCGATGCTTTATGTTCGTAATACGCTGAGAAAAATTTCTCACTTAACACTCTCGGGCGAGAATGTTTTTCAAGTCATCCAGAAATCTTTTTGAAATAATAGTTCAAAGACCTTCTGAAACAAGGAGATTTCATATTTGCTAAAGTAAAAATTTCGTCCTGGAATTATCGATAGAAATGTCTATTGATACCAAAGAAATGCATCCAAGAATCAGCACGTGCGCAGCAAATTTAAAGGGATTCTTAACGCTGAAACGGGCTCCAGCAAACTATAGTTCAGCTAATTTTTTGCTCTATTTTGCGGAAAAAATGTCCCTGTCTTGGTCCAACATTTCCGTTATTTTAGTTCTTCTTCTTCTTATTGTCGGTTTTAGTTATCTTATCGGCAGTGTGAGCTCTATCAGATCCCTTCCACCGTATATAGGAAGGGGTGCTTTATTTCATAGCAGTCGCATCCGTCGCAAAGTTTTGCAACTCTGCTCAGGGTTGACCTACCGTTTTGCGCAACTCGCGCCGCATGCTCTGCACTGGCAAGAAATAGCGCCCCACGACCGATCAGAGTTGCCAATTCAGCGAGAAAATCGGCAATCCTGTTGCCTTTCAGTATCCTCAATTCGGAATCTTTTTGCACCGCGGCAACGGTGCAGTTCAACGCCGGCAAAAACCGTACGAGAGTGAGTAACGCGAGCGCCAAACCCGCGGGCCTTTTCGGATCGGTCTCTTGAGAGGCTTTTGACCTCTGCCTTATTATTATTAATTGCGGAGAAGGTGAGAAATACATCGAAATGAGAAGAACCTTCTAAAAGCTCGATATGATGACGGAATGTCTGACACCCCAAGGATTTTAATGAGAGGTACTCATTTTGAACAGACGATTATTATTCGTCGTTTTTAAGTCGCTGGAACTTAACTTTACTCCAAGGTTGCAAGTTTGTCTCATACACTTCATTTTTATACAGGAATATGACTGCAGTGCGCTCCTGGACTAAAATTTCTCTGAAGTTTTTTTTACTAAGAGGGAAATTAATGGAATTTTCAGTAATTTTTTTTTTAATTATGCAGTTTTCAATCCCGTGAATTTGTATAAGTGGTACTCACTTTGAACCGACAATGTTTCCTCTTTCTGAGTAGGAGAAACGTAACTCCATTCCAAGGTTGCTAGATTAACTCGAACATTTCATTTTATCAAGGATGATATTAGTTACAGTGTAATTCGGATCCAAAATTTTGCCAAAGTTTGCTTGCAATAAGAAAAACGAATTAATCACATTTTCAGTCAGGTTTTTTTTTAGCAACGTATAACTTCAGTTACGTTTTTTAGCCTGAGGGATGACGGATCGTAGGCCCTTAGCGAATGAAAAACAATCCATACGAACTTCGAACAAAGAAAAAATAGGTTTGAAGTCTCATTTCTCCAGAAAGTGAAGGAAATTTCTTCTGGGGCGGGAATTTACCTTCAATGGAATTCTACAGATCAGATGAAAATATTTTAGGTTATGGAGTGCATACTGTTTTCCTCCACGTTTCTAACTTTTAGGGAAAAGATACTAGGCAGGCTTGCGTGCGCACCTGCTTTCCTGGAAAGCAATCTTGGGATGTTTAATCGTTGCCTCGATCCCTCAGACTTTCACATGTTCTCTTAAGCGGAACTAGACATTTTTCGTTGGGAGGGTGGGTGGCAGAAGGACTCCTCATCAGATAGGGATGGTATACACCCACGAAGGGGAGTCTGCGGGATTCTTTGGATTTAAATTCAAACTATTATTGCAGCTACAGTCAGAGGCGGATCCAGCAATTTGCAACACCGAATTGCCTTCTTAATCTATGCTAAACAATCGATTCTTGTCAGAGCACTTGGCCCCCCCAAGAATCGATACATTTCCATAGGTTTTAATGGAGAAAAGACAATGTTGCCAATTTGCTGGTTCCGCCAATGGCTCCTGCACGAGATATGAACATCGTTTTTTCGCCTGGGTAAGCTTTTCCGACCAAAGCTTTCCCTTTTTTCTGGTCGTCCGCGCGTTGTGCTGATTCCGAGCGGAGGGCACGGGCTTGGCAGGCAGCAAGCGCCGCGGCGTCGTCGACTACGCGGAGTCGTCCGTTCAACCACAATCAGTTGCCATGGCGACGCAACAATCGAACTCGCACTCACGTCGCGGGTCCCGCCACCACCACCACCGCGCCGCGGCTCCTGTGAGAGTGAGTTGAGACTGTTTCAAGGTTAACCTCACCCCTCTCGCCCCCCGCCCCCCTCGTGATTTCCACCTCCCCCCGCCCCCGCCCCTCGCGGGTCGAGCCGCCCCCCCCCCTCGCCCGCCACCGCCGCCGCCGCACTATGGTCCACAGACTGGATTTAACGGAACTTTATTCGAAAATGCACTGTACCGTTATAAAAGGTGTTGATTCTTATGTTTTTTGGGTCGCTGATTTCATTTTACATCTTAGTTTAACAAAATAGTAACATCCTGACCGAGAAACTTAACTTCAAATGTGATTTCTGGCGCTTTTAAGACTGAAGATTTTTTCCACCCTATTTTGACATGTATAAAAATAATAACAAAAGTGTCTCTCGGTCGTGATCAGATAATTTTCATGTATTTTTAGGCGGTAAATCCGAATATGACCTCCGTCTTGGTCCATCGCCCTTAAATTCTCCGGAAAAGCCGATTTTACCCAGAAAAATGGACATTTTTGGTGTTTTTGCGACCGTTGACCTGTGCAACATGTGGGTAAAATTTGTTCCAGGTACTAAATAGTACTATTTCGATGTATTTTGATCTACTGAGTCCGAAAATGACCTTTGTTTTTTCTTATCACCTCTCACTTTTCCGAAAAAGCGACTTTTTCCCGGGAAAATGAGCAAATTTGACGTATTTTTGTTATAATTGCAATTCATGTTGATAAATTATACTGGACCCGTGGTAAAGCGATTCTGTCATGTATATTAAGCTGCTAAATCCAAATAGGACATAGGTTTTGGTTTATCACCCTCCAGTTCTCCGATAATGCCGATTTTTCCGCGCCTTTTGAGTAAAACCTTTCCGGACTCTTGTGTTAAAAATACGGTTTAAAATTGATTTCTATGTTTGATATATCGATTCTTATGTATTTTGACTTGCTTAAACCCGAATATGACATTAGATTTTTCCTATCACCCCTCATTATCCCGGAAAATTCAATTTTCCTCGGAGAACGAGCTTTTTCGGTATTTTTGCGCCAATTTTCCTATTCTATGGAGTTGTAGCGATTTTCCAAGTTCCTCTTTAGGTCTTCTCTGACGTCTTAAGAAACTTTCACCCGGAGTTCAATCTCAATTTGCCTCTTACAACCCCCCGTTTTCCTCAGAGTACGGAAAATCGTCGCAAAAATACCAAAAAAGCTCGTTCTCCGAGGAAAATTGAATTTTCCGGGATAATGAGAGGTGATAGGAAAAATCTAATGTCATATTCGGGTTTAGCAAGTCAAAATACATAAGAATCGACATATCAAACATAGAAATCAATTTTAAACCGTATTTTTAACACAAGAGTCCGGGAAAGGTTTTACTCAAAAGGCGCGGAAAAATCGGCATTATCGGAGAACTGGAGGGTGATAAACCAAAACCTATGTCCTATTTGGATTTAGCAGCTTAATATACATGACAGAATCGCTTTACCACGGGTCCAGTATAATTTATCAACATGAATTGCAATTATGACAAAAATACGTCAAATTTGCTCATTTTCCCGGGAAAAAGTCGCTTTTTCGGAAAAGTGAGAGGTGATAAGAAAAAACAAAGGTCATTTACGGACTCAGTAGATCATAATATGTCGGAATACTTTTATTTTGTACCTCGAAAAAATTTAACAGTCGCAAAAACGCCAAAAATGCATGGAATATTCCACATTTTGATGTACGGAGGTGCACTCCGAAAAAAATTGATTTCGACCGTTAGGGGCAAAAAGGTGCAATTTAAATTGGCATCATTTTAAACTTAAGGATATGTTGAACAAGATTTTTCAATCCGCAAAGCATTAACTAGAATTAAAAAAAAGTTAGAGCTTCCTAAAAATTACGAATTTCACTGATTTCTAGCATTTTTTGGCGTATGTTTGGAGCGTTCAAAAGCATACAAATTTCGGTTCAAAATAAATGAAACGGGGTGGAAAGGAAGTCCCTTGCCATCAGGTGGATCCATGTTGCCCAAAAATTTACATAGATGAGGCATAACTCGGTAAAATAAACACCCTGTAACCCACCACCAAATGCGGCTCACAATCAGCTAATGAAGACCTGTCACGCGCTCTGTTGTTAGGGTCCGTCACAATCTTATAAATCATTATTAGTCGATGAAAACTTAGGTGACGATCCATGAGAGTATGTATTATAAAACTGTAGTGCCAAACTTTAATTTTTTCCACCCTCAAAATTTGACTAAAGTTCCGTTAAATAGGGTCTGTGGACCATAGTGCGCCGCCGCAACAGCTTCTCGCGGTCTATCGCCAAATCCGACGAAACGAAATTCTTGGACCGCCGCGCCGATGCTCCCCAGGACGCCGCCGATGGGGATCTGGTCGCTCGAGGAGGTTCCAGAGCTCGGATTTTTTGCTGCACGTGTGGAGCAAGGTCGCCGAAAGCGCTGGGTTCGGTACGGACCATCTTGAAGCGTGGGGCTAACGCACCTGCATGGCTACGTTTGGAAAAATCGGGGATTTTCTCACCCTCCGTGATAGTATGTGCCAATGGAGGTGTTGCATGTGTGAGGAATGTGCGATTTTACAGTTGAATCTGATGTAAAAGTTCGCGAAAAACACGATGGTGCCACTAGTTTTCCCTGAAATCAACTCCCAAGCTCAAAATAAGCTCTCAAGTTGAGGCCAAAATGGAGGGGATATCCCACGCTATCCAGAGAGTCCACGTCTACATCAGGACAAACTCTCCATACAAAGATAGGGAGCAAATACATTAGCACGGTTGCCGTGTTTTCAGTTTTGGAGTCCCCAAATAAAGTGGCAGCCCTGTCAATGTATTTTCTCCCTATCTTTGTATGGAGAGTTTGTCTTGATGTAGAGGTGGACTCTCAGGATAGCGTGGGATATCCCCTTCATTTTGGTCTCAACTTGAGAGCTTTTTTGAGCTTGGGAGTTGATTTTAGAGAAAACCAGCGGCACCATCGTGTTTCTTGCGAACTTTTGCATGAGAATCAACAGTCAAAGCCCAAATTCCTAAATTTGGTCAATTTTATGACGGATCAGCCGGAGTGTAGTAGGAGTTGGATGCATTAATGCTAAATTAGCCAATAACTAAATCAGAAAGGTTATGCACCATGCCAATCTCATGTATGTTCATAATGGAGAATTTGCAAGGGTCTGAAATTTGATGAATTTCCTGTTTAAGTGGAATCCTCTGAGTGAACTGAACACGAAGATACCCTTGATTCATAAATCGAGCAATTATTAGAGGAGATATGACAAAATAACCGATTCTGCTAAAATACATGTGTTTAAATGGGAAATGCCGCCAGATGACGTCACAAGGCGGCACATTTTCTCACTTTTAAATCAATTTTTCTCCAATTTCCCATGTCAGAAAAAAATTATGAAAAATATTGCGAACTCAGCTCATTAGGCACTTTCAGATGAAGCAATAAAAAAATTGCGTGCAAATTCTCCATTAGCTGCGGTGTTAATTGGACCACGTGGAAAGGAACTAAGCCACATCAGCTACTGCCATATTTAATTGGGCACTTTAATTTTTTACGTGAAAACGGCTGTGCGAACCTTAGTTCAGATTTCAGTGAATTTTCTGCATAGCACGAAGCAAATTCCCTAAAATTTTCCAAGGAATTCGCACAAACGTTCTCTTGTGGAAAATTAAATTGCTCAGTTAAATTTGGCAATAGCTGATGTGGCATGGTTCCTTTCTGCTTAACGCGGTTCAATTGTTCGTTTATACGCAGCTCATCGACGGTGAAACTACCAGATTACGTATCTCGGTTGTGGCACTTAAAAATCTCCGCTCTCATTTAATTTTTTTTTTTTTTTTTTTTTTTTAAGGAGAACAAATCATCAGTATTCGCAAGCCCCAAATTCTTTAAAGTTTTCAGAGTTTTCATCGCGCAGCGAGGTAAAATCATGGAGGTTTTCGAGAACGGACGTTGACTGGTTTTCAATTTTAAAAATTTAGTATGACAGGCAGTCTGCAACGTCGCAAACTAGTGGCGAGGCGTGAGTGGTCGATAATCGATATTTCTCCATTTGAAGCTATGGTAAAGAATCGGTTATTAAGGTGCTCGTAGCGAACACCCTGTTTATCGATCCTTTTTCATAGGTACACATAGCAGCTCAATCGATATATCGCAAAGCGCGTCACGCCTCTGTCGCAAACGGAGATGCGTGGTCACTGGTCTGGTAGTTTCACCATCGTCATGCTACACAGAGAGAAAACTCAACACACAAGTTGGTTACGGGACATACGGGAAGTTGAACACAAAATGACCCAAGCCTTCGGTTGATTCTGGGGCTTCCCAGTCTCTTCGTCGTTTTCTGTGCTGAATTCACCGCAAATTGTACTACAACCAACACAAAATTTAGGTTGATTTGTGTTTCGCCTCAACGCAAGGACACAAATATTTTTATACGTATAGGATAAGTACGTCTGATCGGTCAGATCTGCCCACGAGTTTCTATAATTGAACATGAAACTATCTATACATTTTTTGGTCGAAGATAATTTCGATGCTGAGGGTCGAAATGCCGTCAAAAGTATATAAGTGCTCGTGGAATTTTCGTTTCATGTTCCGTATTTTTTCTTTTATATCATGGTTTAGTCTAAATTGGACCGAGTTTAACAGAAAGGAACCAAGCCACATCAGCGATTGCCAAGTTTAACTGGGCAATTATATTTTTTACGAGAGAACGGTTGTTCGGATTCCTTTGAACATTTTAAGGAATTTGTTTCGCACCACGGAAAATTTTCACTGAAATTTGCACGAAAATCCACACAACCGTTTTCATTTTCTGTTTAACGCGGTCCAATTGTAAATACTTGTCAACTTAAATTTTGGTGTGATTGTTGGTCGAAAGTGCCTGAAAGGATTTAGTTAATTTCTATAGTATTGATGACAAAATTGTTCAACAGTTACCAATTATTTGACACCACCACTCCCCCCCCCTCCCCACAGCCTCAGTCTAGACGGCAGTGGCAGTGCCAGTCTTCGAGTATCGAGGCATGGCAGTCCAGGACACCACTCAAGTCTGATTCAGAGTGACTCAGAACTTTATTCTTAACTTTTTTAGTCTCGATGAGTCATTAATAGGAGTATCCGTGAGCGCCAGAAACAGTGACGTGGATGTTGTTTATCACTTCCTTGGACTCGTGATAGTTATAATTTTCCCAAACCAACCGATATAATATGCTGGGAACTCTACCAACCATAGCATCCAACATGCGGTCGCTCCGCGTTCATTAATAAGCCTCGTGGGACTTCACAACAACAGCAGACTCAATCTGAACTTATACTCGCAGCATTCCGCACGAATGACGAAAAACAAAACTATTCCGTAAATAAACTTCGGAACTACTGGCTATGATGTTTGATGACGTAAAGTCGAACCATAGTATTGTCGAGTGTAATATGTAACTGTCATCTGGATATTAGTATTTAGTTCGCTCGAAGTGATTAGAATCGAAGTATCTGTTTTGCGTAGGAAAGGGTCCTTGCGCGGCTGTCTTGAAAACCTGGACGGTCAGGGAATTCGCCGGAAAAGTCAATTTCGGCAAAAACGAGCCAGTGACTTTGCCGCATTCTACATTATAAAATAAGTAAACTAATGATTTTAGTTTATTTCCAGTTCTGTAGGAGAGCGCCGCAGTAACGCTGTAATTTATGAAAAAATTGCAAACTAACTTCAAAATTACAAGAATAGCAAAGTTTTACTTCGTCTTGGAAAATTGTCAGTTTGCAGGTAGACTATATTCTTCCTTAGCCATCGAAATTTAACCTTGCCCTCCTTATTTGATACGCACCCAATCTCTTTGTCTCCTCTTACGCATAAAATTTGACTCTGTAATTACTAATTTGCGAATGCCCTGAAATCGTACTGTTTCCAAATTTTACGTTTTCTTTGAATGAAAGCGGCGCGGTATGGGTTTCTCGGGATGTTAAACCTTTTTCTACAGAGGCTGATCAGGTCAGGCAATCCATGCATTAACCTGAACCGATTCTAGTCTTTGGGTAACGAGTTATGCGTGGCCTTGGAAATTCTTATAGTCCTCAGTATACGATTGGGTCGCTGTTGCCAGTGCGGTCCGTACCGCGCGACACACCCCCTCCCACCCCATGCCTCCGTTTCCTCATAGCCTCGGTGGCATTTGAAAACGGCGAATTTCCGGAAAAATTGTTCATCAAATGTGTTTATTCAATACTCTTGATTCATCATCTCCTCCTTTCCCTCCTCTTGACGTTAGGGAAAAAGCTAAAAGCTAAAGCCTCTCGTGTCCCTACCCGAAAAGTGTTTTTGAATCCTGATCTGGAACAGTGACATCAGTAATGCGCTTGTTCGATGCGGCGCTAAATTGCTACCGCGTGTCGAGTTTTCATTTTGAATACTCGGCAAATCAGCGCCGTAAGAACCGATTTCAGCGTTACGAACCTCAGTCCCTCTCTCCTCACAACGCACCCGTCACGTAGCCCTCAAGTTTAGACACCCCCCTCCCTCCTCGGTGACGAATCCAGCAATTTAGCAACATTGTTTTTCTCCATTTGAATCATGGTAATGTATCGATTTTTGTAGGAGCTAGGTGCTCCGACAAGAATCGATTATTTAACGTAGATTTAAATGGATGGAATCCAGTGTTGCCAAATTTCTGATTCCGCCCCTCACCCCCCAAAATGTTAAACATATTAACGGCGACCATTTAAAAAAACTTTTTCACGTAAAATTTTGAAGAGGAAACATAGAAGGGATTGTTTCAGTTTTTACCCTATCCAGTCAGTGCTCGTTTGGCACTATGTCACGGCAATATTTTTTACAACGATGTAAGTTTTCTCAGTTTTATGAGGATCGGACTTCTCTCCAGGAATCTAATGGAAAAGCACCCGTGGCTCTCTCATGAATGATGATGCGGTAGAAGAGATTATGAAATTCCGCAAGTTTCGATGCATGCATGCACGTCTGTTGTCTGACGATGGGAATAAAATCCCTGCGACGAGTATCGTGATCCCGAGGTATATTCGCGCATTTCGTTGTTTTTCGGAGCCCAGTTTGGCAACGCGGCGGGGGACAGGGAAGGGTGAAGGTGGAACGGGACGGGGAGTTATGAAGGAGCGACTTGAATTTCGGGCCGCGACATGTGCGTGGTGGGTTGGGCGGATTGCCGCGCTGCCCGTCCTGGCCCCTCTCGGCAGCGTTGCCGTTTCCGCTCATGATATCATCGTTTTTCGTATGAACATCCATGGGGAAGTCGAATTTTTACGAGCGCCTGGCGGCGAGGGGTTTAGGTTCATACGATGACGATCTCCGCCAACGAACTACACCTCTAGAATGGCCGACCAGTGTTAGAGACCCGGAACGTTTTGAAGTTGATATAGGTTAGGTTTACTTGGGCTCACACAGCAGGCTGCCATCTAAACCCATGTCAGACGCTGCCCACATTTTGCCGAATATTGTTGAATAAAGTGATAGCAATGAAAAGATTGCATAATAATCGCACCTCCAAAGGTTTTCTTTACTCAAAAAATAGGAACTTTGAAAGCAAACCTCAAAAAAAAAAATGAAAGTTTACATAGGTTGAAATTTTCACATGTAATCCTTATGGGCAAGACGCAGCAGAAATGGAGATTGAGGTTAGCTATACTTGGGCTCCCACCCCCCTCCTGCCTTCAAAAACCGGCCCTTGCGCGTACCGCAGGTTTGCTATCTCGCGGCCATTCTAGAGGTGTAGTTCGTTGATCTCCGCGGTTCGCCTCGTTTTTCGGTTTTTGACCGCCGTCGTCGTCGCTAGAGTACCTATATTGAGAGAGAGTATGGCCACTGAGCCCCATGGAGAGGCCTAGGACCTAAAAATGGCGCTGCTTTGTTTTCGTTTTTGTGGATGGGAGGGGTGTCATTGCCAACTTTTGACGGTTATCACCAACCGCACTTGCTGCCAACCTTACTACATCTAAGATAATTTTTCTCAAAAATTGCACACGATTAGCCTTAAAAATATGTAAATAAGTCGCAATAGTGCGTTTCGGTAAATTGCTCGTCACGATAAGCGAAGAAAACTACGTTTTGAGTCATTTTGCATTACATTAATTCATGGCGTCAGTCATTTTTGGGTCCCAAGGGCTCCATTCAGCCTAAGATGGCTGAGCTAATCAGAGGTGGTAACACCAGTGGCCGTACTCTCTCAATATAGGTACTCTAGTCGTCGCGTTCCAACTGAGTTCCAATTGAGCTCATTAGAATGTTTTAGGGCAAAATAGGATTTGGAAAACTGAACCGGTCAGGGAGGGTGAGGGAATTTGCGGCGACCAGGAAGCGTCCAGGAATTCACCCAAAACTTCAGGGATTAAGGCGTTAACGTTTTGCAGAAGTGAGTGTGATGTAAAGGTAAAAATTCAAAATTGAAGTTTTAATCGAATGTCGGGGAATCCGAAAATTTTCGAGTCAGGGAAAGGAAAAATAGGCACGGAAAGTCAAGGAATTTGAAGATGAAGAAATAATGGCTAGAGAGATGGTGATTTTCCAAACAAATAATAAAATACTTCCTAACCCGCACATATTCAAAATCGTATCCGTCTAGATACTTACAGCTTCCAGCATCTAGTAATTCCCGAAAAAGCTCTCTGAACTTTTCCTGCCTGCATTTTGTAAGTCTCCTAATTTTAGATCGATTGTTTTCCTGAAAAGCCAGGAAGTGCATGGACTTTTCCCACTTTCCACGTTTAAAATTTTCTCCAGTACTTTCCGGAGCGCGAATATCCAAGCGTCAAATTTGAATGCACCGAAGCAGCGCAGGGGGGTGCTGAATCCCGAGAGAAACCCTCCAGAGAAGCATGGCCATCAATTCTCAAACCCTTCCCACCCCCTTGCTGCCACGAGCCATCCCTGTCAAGTGCTATTTAAATTAATTAAGCCGTTGCTCGTGAATGTGAAGTATAAGTGCATTCCAACCCTGCAAAGCTCTTGTAGGCCTTATTTATTGCTTTACGGATGCATCTGATTTTCATAAAACTTTTCACTTAAGGTGATTCCAAGTGATCTAGGGACAGCTCGTATCCGCGCAGAGAGCGCCACTAGTCGTTTTTCTGAAGCGACCAGTAAATCGTCTATTACTTCAAATTCCCTGCGAAGATTTCCCAAATCGGATCCATAACTTATAGCTAATTTTTTGTATTATTTTTTGATGTATTTTTCATCGAGATTGATTCAGTTTACGAGGTGAAAGTACGGTAACAGATTTTGAGGTGAGGAAAAGCGGCCGTGAGAAAAGTGACCGCCATGATTGTTGTTGTTTTGTTTACCTAACTTTAGGTTATGTCTTCTGTTTATCTGCACAATATACAATGTTCAAATTGTTTATCTGATAAAGACTCTACCGCCTTTACGTATAAGGAATAGAATTTCCCGTTTTTTTCTTGCTTGTTATTCTAATGCCATCATTGTGGAAAAATCGCGTGTGGAACTTGTGTTTAACAAGATTTTGGGACGGAATCGAGCGCACTGGACCTGCTCACCGCACTGTAACTTAGGTAAGTTCTTACACTCTATTTACTTCTTCAAACGCAACCCCTATTATTCCAGTAGGCGGAAATACTTTAGAGGAACAAGCAAAATATACGGAGACTGGGGTGAACACTATATTTGCGCCAACAATTCTCATTAGTTGGTAAATGAAAGCGCTGTATGTTCCGAGTATGTTTATGCACTCTCAGAGACGAACCAAAGACCTATCTTGAATCATGAATTAAAATCAATGAGCAAAGACAGCTAGATTTCCGACCCCACACCTTAAAAGGCTGAAATCTTTTGACAAGGATACCAGCGAAGGAATAGCGCGACACTGACTATGTTGTAAGGGGATGGTGGCTGACCCAAAAATTCAAAGGGGAAGTTTTATGCATTTTTAAAAAATATATGTGTGTTCAGTGAATTTTTCCTGTTGCTTACCTAACTTTCAGTATCTCTGGAATATTAAGTCAATTGTAATTGGACTGCGTTAAACAGAAAGGAACCAAGCCACATCAGCTATTGCCAAATTTAATCGGGCAATTTAAATTTTTACATGAAAACGGTTGTGCGGATTTTTGTGCAAATTTCAGTGGATTTTCTCTAGAGTATGAAGCTAATTCCTTAAAAATTTCAAAGGAATCCACACAAACGTCCTCTCGTAAAAAACTAAATGGCCCGGTTAACTTTGGCAATAGCTGATGTGGCTTGGTTCCTTTCTGTTTAACGCGGTCCAATTGAAGTATGCTCTGACCGAACTTTGATTTGGTTCATTGAATGAGAGGATGGACACGATAATAGAAATTACTTAAACGGTAAGTAATTTTAGAAAGGAAATGAATGCTTGAACAGGTAAGAGGTACCTTCAATTTCTGGATAATATGAGCTTTGCAGTTGAGGGAGGGACGATCGAGTAGATTATTAAGAGTGCCTACTTAGGTACTTGGCTTATTTTACAGAAATTTTCTATACAATGTTCTGCTCTGAAAAACCATCCTTTGCCATTCATTTCATCAGGAATGCATGTTTCTTTTCCAGGAGGTGTCCAAGTGTCAAGTCAAAGGATCATACTGATGCAGCATTAATTTTAGTGAATCCTGTCACTCTCTACTGGGATTCTCTGTAAGGACATTGCCAGAACCGGACGTTTAACTCAATGAACACCAATTCTTGTGATCTGATCCAACCAGAGTGGGCACCAGTGACCTTTGGACCTTTGGAGATAGAGGGTGCTCTCCAGAAAAGGTAAGGGATTTTGCAAAATATCTACGCGATATTTTTGTATTCTGCAAAATTTTATCAACATTTTTTCTGTGAAATCAAAGAATGTAAAAGATCTCTCCTTGAAGCTGTAGGTGTGCCCCACTACCCCAGGTGGGTGCCTTCCCTTGCTCACTGACCCTCCTTGATGCAAGTGCACTGCGACCCCCTACCTCCCTCAGAAAGAAAATTCATAATTCGCCTCATGCCAACTCTGAAATTGGTGAACTCTCCAAGGAGGTAAGGAAAGAAAAAATTAGCTAATTAGTGAATCCACGTTCATTAATCACAGAGACTATGTGAGTAGCTCAGATCTAGAGGGTCGTAACACACTGTTTTGAGAAATTTAGCTAAGTACACGGGTCTATTCAAAATAAGTTCAAGAAGAGTTCTGTACGGTAGAAATTGTTTGTGCACCTCCAAATGCAATGTGCTTATACCTCCGCTCATGCTTTATTAATTTTTTAAGGAATACATGAACCAACAGTTTTCCTTAAAATATTCTGTATAATTTCTAACACAATCGTAAATATTTTCATAACAATTTGAATTATATATTTTTGTCAGTTTATTTTTCAGAAGAACAAAAAATATAATAGAAGGCTTTTGAAACGTTTCAATGGAAGGATATTTTTCGGCCTTAGCCATTGCACTCTGTTCTCTATTGTCCTTTTCTACCAAGAATTCTCATGAGAGGCGAAGAATCAGTGAATTATTGTTGGGAATCCCCTCCCTTCTCCTGGGAGGTTTCTGTGATTTTCATTCCCCTCTTCTCCTGTAACTTCCGGATGTGGCAATCAAATCGGATTGTCTTGTTGGCTACCTTCCATGTCTTTGTGCTCGTCAAATGCTACTTAACAATAATCATTTTCTAAACTGTTTAGTTTTTAATTTTGATGAAATGCCTTATGTTCTTTTGCAGAGAGACCACCCCAGTCATATGAATCAGACAATCCTGTGCTCCCATATTCCAGAACTGGAACTGGACTTAGAGTAAATGCTGGGTCTATCTTGTCGCTATCGGTGAAATTTTCCACATCTCAGTAGGGACTGACTGGCTTCAAATTTTCTTCAGACGCCACAAGGAGCATCGTTTTCCCCTTAGTCTTACCTATCTTACTTTTTTTAGTTCTAGAAATTACTCTTTAAATTTAATCGCTAAAACTCAAACGTTACATGTAGGTATCCTAAAGGGTTAGAAATCAGAGTATCATAGTATTTGAAGTTAGAATAAATAAGTCATAGTTAGAATGGTCTGGCAGCGTCTCTCTTAATGTGTGTAAATTTTCTCTCATTATCTTAATAAATTTTTTATTTTCTTTCTTAGATAAGTTTTGCTGGTTTTCATTCATTCACACTTTTAAAGATTTTGGTAAGCTTTATTGAAAACAACTATGGACCTCTGCAGTGGCAGGGCGTGCTTTGCGATATATCCATTGATCGACCCTTTAAACCTATGGAAATGGATCAATAAACAGGGTGTTAGCAACGAATACTTTAATAAGCGATTCATTACCATAGCTTCAAATCTGGAGATATCGGTAACCGATCATTCACGCCTCGCCACTGGACCTCTGAGAATAAACAGGATAAAACCATCCAGTTTTGCGCAACTTAAAGAAGTTATATATTTTCTGAGTTCCATTCTTACAGTAACCTGTTTGCTGCGATCATCTAGTTTAACTTGAGGTTTTCTCTAGAAAAATTGTAAACGATTTGACAAACGTTTTTCCTCATGAGAAAAATTAAAAGCAAGAAAAATATGAATCCTAGATGGAATGAAATTTCTTCTGTTTGCAGGGATCATATGAATTTAAAAATAAAAAATGTAAATGATTAAAAATAGTTAAGTACTAATTTTGAAATTAAAACGTCATTACTTTCTCAAGGTTTTTTTTTTTATCAATTTCAACAAAGTAAATGTATGCATAAAATTTTCCTGTCAAGTTCAGAGCAAGGAGGGGGAAGTCTGGAATATGTTGGAACGTTAATATGCATTGTAGGTATGTTTTTCTTCGAGGGTTTCCTTGTATTGTTAAACCAAGTAGCCTGGAACTTATAGGTATAGGAAATTTCTTGCTTTGATCCACAATCTTCCCTGTGAGAGAAGGAAGTGAGGGAAATGCTCCCTTTTGCTTCTAGAATGTGAAGTACATCTCTGCCGTGCCAAGGAAAAACGTCCTATGAACATTCGAGAGTTACCAGATTTCCTCCTACAAAATGTTTATTTTGGAGGAAAGATATGAATATTCTCCCTTGAAATTTTCAGGGGCTTTAGGTTAAGTTGTGAACAAAATTATCTGAAAAATTGGAAGGAAGATATTCATAAGTTTACCAGGAAATTTGTATTTTATCAAAGGAAATTTGGCAACGCCTGAAGGTCCATACAGCATTTTTCCTTAGCACGGCAGACCTCATCTCAAGCTTCTTATCTTCAGAATCTGTCAACTGAAATGTTAAAAGTATGTATGTTGCTTTAATTGAACGTCTGAGAACCCTTATACTTAACTTTCAAAAGAAAATTTAAGAAATTCAAGAACAGAAAGTTTGAAGCATAAAAGAGGATAAAACATTTTATGAGATTTAAAAGCAATCTAATCTGAAGCAGTTTCCAAGGTATAATTTTAATTCAAATTTTCACAGACAGGATTTATTCAGGTCTCTTGAATTGATTTATTGACCTATGATTTTGTAAAAATAGAATTTATGCAAGCCAACATCTGAAAGAAAGAAATTCAAAACTTTATAGCGCTTTTGTTGTTACTATGCTTGTGCAACTGTTCCTCTCATTCAACAGAAATTTGGTAACTTAAACGTAACAGTTCTGTAGGGAAAATTGCCCATTACTAAGTTGACGAAACGAAGGTATTTTGAAATCTTCAAACGGAACCGGCAGGGAGAGATCGATCAAATTTAATTTGAGATTGGACCAATAACAGAACTTGTCTTGAACTAGTGACCTGCGTGATTCAAATAGTTATTGAGACAAAATTTAGTGGAAGTGAATTTACGATTGATAGTGAGGAGTAAGTACACTTAGCGACATGAATTATTTTAAGTTAAGTCAATACTGAAAAAAGTAAAATTAAATACTTACTTCAGTATTTTCAATTCTGATTGAATTTTGATGTCTTGTGATTTCTTACCTCAAGTGGCTGCTTAGCATTAAATGCTTTAGTTTTGGTTTTGATGAGTGAAAGTAATGCCAGCAGGCCTTTCCAAAATCAAGTTCTTCTCATTGAGAGGACACGAACTGACCTTTGGAAAGACCCCAAAACACTCTTGATCACATGATGTTGAGGACAGAACGGGACGGACCAATTATGTGTTTTTCTGAGCTTTATCATACCTAATACTAATTTCACATTGCTAGGTCAGTGGATCAACCCAACTCCACACTCCTATATCTTATGGCAAGAAACATGAATTCTGTCACAGAGCTGTCTCCACTTTTCCTTTCGCGACACCTGTGATCACTAAGTGTCATCACACATACACAAAAAATCCACTCCTGTCATTTCACTCTGCAATTATAAGGTCTTTCAGTTAGAATGGTAGATCAGCAGCCTGATTTTTTACATTTATGTCGGCACGACAAGAATCGGAAATCGATATATTACGCAGCGCAGATGGGGCAATATCTTGTCTTATCTTGCTGACATAGCCAGTTAAAGTTTCAACAATCGGGCTACTTGAGGAAGTTAGTTGTCAGGCATTCAACATGGGAAGGAGGATTTTCCATCCTCGTTCTTACAATTACTTTCAAGGTCTAATGGATGGAATAATTCTTCCGCACTCTATAGGTTGGCCAACTATTTGGACGTTCTACGACCATTATGAGGAAGATCACAGTCGGGATGGAAGTTTGAAGCAGGCACTCTATGAAACATTCAGAGGCTTGTAAAGGCATCTACGAAAGATAGAATTGGGGAGGAGAAAGAGGGTTGAATCAAAGACTGCGTAACTTTCTTTGTTAGGTTTTCAGTGCTGTAACGAAACCATTGGCGAAGTATCATCGATACACCTGAATTCGAAACAACAAGGTAGTGGGAGGCTGTATTACCTGACATCACAATTTTGTAATGGTTCACTGCTTTTGCAGTGTCAAACATCCAATGTAAAAAATATTGTTATGTATCTACATCAAGGAGCAAAGGAACTGTTCATTGCTAACCTCCAAACTTGTATGGAAACAAACATGAAACAAATAATGAATTTACATAATTTATGGTATTAGCACAAATCTGGTTCAAACTTGTCGCGAAAACGATAGTTGACACATTTTACGACACATCTTACACGGATGAATATTCTCACTATTGCATTTCTAATACGATAGTCAGCAATCTACTTGCAGAATGAGAACTCAGAAAACGAAATCAAAACAATCAGGGGATTCACGGGGCAACCCAAAAGTAGGAATTGGGCAACCGCAACGGCAACCATGCAGCATGCAGCTGACATCGGCATATCGCTATCTCTCTCTTACTCATTACGATACCCTATGTAAAATCCGTTCCCGTACTTTCGGGTATATTTTTGCAATAATTCTTGACAAATTTGGTATCATTGTGCTCAGAATTTATGCGGCTACACGTTATGGATCGATTTCCTTCATAAAAATCAAAGTGGCGACGACAATTCCTTCCTGAAGACTCACTCACGTAGCAGCGCTACGTGGTGGCGGTTGCCTTCCCTAGATCACTTGGAATCACCTTAAGACGGACCTCAGTCCATTTCAAGCGCGTTTCTTCCGGAAAGACTGAACCCTAGTCCTAGTAAGTAAGAGGGAAAGCTCCTTTATGTGCACCTGCGGGCCGATTATGGAAATTGATAGACAAAGCGATAGACAAAGAAGACGGAAAGGATGTGGAGGGATCCCATCGGTGGAAGGGGTCGATTGCAATGGACAAAAGAGTTAGGTAATAGACCAACTAACGGCAACCCACGAGAGACCCAATAGTTACCCTTCGTTTTCTCTCTTAATTTTCAAGAACCACACATTTCAACCATTAGTATAGCTTCATATTCCTTATGTCTTATTTGTCCATCGCTTTGTCTATCAATTTCAACAATCAGCCCGTTGACAGTACGAGATATGGTTTTTTCACTGTGATCCTCATCACTTTGATTTGAGTGTTTCGTGGTATCATTCCAAAGAAGTAATGTATGAAAACAAAATCATGATTCCTATGAAGGCTTGCCATTATTTGAGGAACTGAGTTTCTGCGAACTTTTTAACTTCCACTCCAATTGGGTGACGCACGGCAAATTGAGCACACTGCCGTGCTACGGAAAAACGCAGTATGATCATTCAAATGTTGCCAAATTTACTCCTAGAAAATACTAATTTTTGAGTATAGTTATGCATATTTTACATTAAAATTTTCAGACACTTCAGATAAAATTATGAGCACATTTTCCTGTAAATGTGGCTGAAAAACACACTAATTTGCGTTCTTTCGTCCGGAACTAATAATAAGAGTAAGTGCATAGTGCTTCGACACGCCATTTTTCGCGGTGTCAGAACACGTCTAGTCGGTTGCATTGCTCCATGATTCGAATTTTCTGTTATCCTTCTTTGTAGGCACTAGGCGGGAGTCTCGATTGGTTTTATTCTCGTTGCGAAAATTCGCTGTAGGAACTAGAAAGGCTGTATTTTCTTAGTGATTTACACGGAAATATGGCACCGACGCGGTTCCTCCCCCGTCGACAGGGGTCCGGAGCGAGTTAGCATGAGCGGGAAAAACGGCCGTTATTTAACTTGCGCAGCCCGAGGTAGAGCAAGTTAGAGTGCCGTCAGGTACCTTTCGCGGAATTATTTCCGAAATGTATGCCTTCGGTGATTAACCGGCGAGCGAGGAGCCGAGCAGGTCCCGTCTTTTGTTTTGCCCCGTTCGAATTGTATGTGTCATTAGCCTACCTGCACTCGTTCAGAATTCGATCGTTTTGGGTGGGTCTTTTGTAAATCGATCGTGACAAGTTCTAGTTGTCTTTCGATCTCGCTCTAGGTACAGATCAAGTTCCCGAGCGAGTTAATTGAGCCAAGATCAATTCGCTCGCCGACCCTCGAAAACGCGATTAAATGCGCACGTAATGGCAACAGCGCGTCCCTCCTCCACCGCCGCTCCTGTTGGGGATGTTTCCTCGGAAGTCGGTCGCCGTCCGTACCACATCGGCACATCGGCCTCGCATTTTCGGCTTTTCCACTGTAAACAACGGTTCATACTACTTTCTCTTTCACTTGATTCATTCAAGTTCCCTATTACTATTACCCACGCGGTCTGTTTCATTTTCATGCGGCTGATTCTGTATTCAGAGCCTCTTTATTCAATCAGCAATCTCGGACTCCCGGTACGATCAAATAAGGACACCACTTAAAAAACGGTCAACGGGGAGTTGTAGTTTACCGGTTCTTTGGAACATTTGAACGAGGCCTGCTGGAAAGGTCTAAATTCTTGACCTCATGAGCCTTACGGTAGGGTGGGACTTATTTTTTTAAATCGACAAAACCAAATGTTGCACGGTCTTAAATGGTTCTATGTGATAAAAAAAAACACGGTAGCCAAGAGGATTTTGAGAAAAAAATTTTTTAACCCGGCGCGCACAGGGCCTAAACATCGAGATTTTTTTGGTTTTTTTAGGCATTTTCGCCGTATATTTTTGATATTTTTGCCAGCAACACAGATTTGACGCTAGATGTCCAAAAATTGGTAAAAACCTAGCACATACCTTGCAAATTAAGGGAAAATTTTTGTTTTTCTCCTAGGTCACTTTCACTTCGCTTGGTAATGCCGAAACTCTCCGCTCGGCAGCTCTAAAAATCGAAATTTCGCCGTTTTTTAACGTATAATGAACTTTTTGAGCAACCTATAATGGTAGTAAAAATCCGAAAATTTGTGGAAAGCAAGTCCATACCATCAGTATGGAAGGGCAAATGTCAGAAAACTCCTAGGTCTTTCATTTTCTGCCAAGCTATGCATACAATGTTGGAAAACCCGTCAAAAATAGCTCAATTTTGACCGTTTTTTCGCGTTCGAAAATTTATTGGCCGAATTCGGGTACACTTGACGTTTCCGATACGATTGCGGGCACCGCACAACGAGGAATTCCTAACATAGGAGCGAAGCAGAATTTTTTATTGCATGAAGATGGAATGAACTTACTTTCAGCAAAGTTTTCGACCTCCACTGTCATCACAGGGTGTCTATGAAATTTTGATGGCGAAAGACCGGTCAAAATGGAGGTATTTTTCACTTATTTGTGTATCTGAAGACACCGTGCGACAAACAATCAAACATCTATGGATCTTTTGAAATTTGCCCTTCCATACTAGTGGTACGGACTTGCTTTCCCCCAATTTTCGAACCTCCAGAGTCATTACAGGGTGTCTAATAAATTTCGCCATTGAAGAAACGGCCGAATTGAGGTATTTTTGACGTTTTCGAAGTGATTGCGGGCACCGCACAACGAAGAATGTAAGACATAGGAACCAAGTAGATTGTTTTATTCCTTGCGAATGGTATGAACTTACTTTGTACAAATTTTCGGACCTCCACTGCCACTGCAAGGTGTTCAAAAAAATTCTCCAAAAACGGCCAATTTGAGGTATTTTTGACGTTTTCGCTGCCATTTCGGGTATCGCAGGGCGAAGAATATAAGACGGAGGAACCAAGTAAAATTTTTTATTCCATACAAATGGTATGAACTTACTTTCCACAAAATTTCGGACCTTCATTGTCATTATAGGGCGTCCAATAAATTTTCGAACGCGAAAAAACGGTCAAAATTGAGCTATTTTTGACGGGTTTTCCAACATTGTATGCATAGCTTGGCAGAAAATGAAAGACCTAGGAGTTTTCTGACATTTGCCCTTCCATACTGATGGTATGGACTTGCTTTCCACAAATTTTCGGATTTTTACTACCATTATAGGTTGCTCAAAAAGTTCATTATACGTTAAAAAACGGCGAAATTTCGATTTTTAGAGCTGCCGAGCGGAGAGTTTCGGCATTACCAAGCGAAGTGAAAGTGACCTAGGAGAAAAACAAAAATTTTCCCTTAATTTGCAAGGTATGTGCTAGGTTTTTACCAATTTTTGGACATCTAGCGTCAAATCTGTGTTGCTGGCAAAAATATCAAAAATATACGGCGAAAATGCCTAAAAAACCAAAAAAATCTCGATGTTTAGGCCCTGTGCGCGCCGGGTTAAAAAATTTTTTTCTCAAAATCCTCTTGGCTACCGTGTTTTTTTTTATCACATAGAACCATTTAAGACCGTGCAACATTTGGTTTTGTCGATTTAAAAAAATAAGTCCCACCCTACCTTACGGCCCTTGAGTTGGGCTATTTCGAGGTCACTTATTTATTTACCCTTCGGTAAAATTTCGACTTTATTCCGGTTTATTACTAGGAGCGGCAGTGACCCCATCAAGCCTATAGAGATCTCCAACAAAAGTATCCAATTACGTTCATTTAAGAAAATAAAAATTAAAAAAAAATAAACATTACCTCTCACTATATTTCTCCCTATGAAAAATTTGCCCGAATATTATAGTAGTAGAGTCGCCTCTACTTATTATGTCTGGCAAAACTTATGCTGTAAAAAAAAAAAGAAAAAAAGAAAAAAAGGAAAAAAAGGAAGTATCGCCGAATTATTTAAATCATTCATTTGCTTCCTGAATCTCTTTTTCAGAAGCTGGCGCGGAATGTTCCAGAATACTCCCGAAAATTTTGAGTTATCTCGGCGAATGGTGGCGAAAATTCCTAAATCTTTTTACCGTGCGTAAAATGAGAGTATGGCCTTCCCGATGGCACGTAGAGTTTTTTCTTATAACGTTTCGAGTCGGTGAAAAAAGCAGGGAAACTTATTTTTTGTAAGCTCCTCGTATCTTGGGGTGATATCATTCCACTGTGTTAGTACATTGCTTTCTTGTTTATCAATATGTAAATTAGTATTCCTCTGTGTCAATCGTACACCCCCCCACAGCATTTGACTGTCTCCTTAAATATGCTAGATTAAAAATTGCCGGTTCACCGACGAAATCCCGCTGCTAAAATCCCGCAGAACGCAATCTTCAGGACGAAATCCCACGGCAGAGAAATCCCGGCCGACACAATCCTATATCAGTGGTAGGAAAAAATCCTGTTCAAACACAATCATTTTTTTCAGATAGTGGTGAACAGAGGTCCAAGAACTACTTTCTGAAACATAAATACTTTTCTGTGAAATGTTCACCTTTTTTTCGACATACAGGCGCTTTATCATCCCCCTCTTTCATTCGCTCTGTGTAACTCCCTTAGAAGCGAAGATCTGTTCGATTTTTAGACATACGCACCCTTTGTAGACCTCTTGAGAGACCTTTAAACATATTTCTTCCTTTTCAAAATGACTATTGATTTGGACATACCATAGCATATCTCAGGCAAACATAACCTTAATTTATCTCGAAACTCAAAAATAAGGGACATCTAAAATGTAAACGCGATACAATTATTCGCGCAAGATGGATGTCCACATTGCGTATGAAAAATGTAAAACGCGATGACGTGAGTCGTGAACTCGTAATACTCTGCTCTACGCTACTATTTTGAAGCTCCACTACGAATAAGACAAACGCAAACGAACACAATATGGAAATAAAGCGAGGGAAATGACGGCGCAGAGATACAACTATTCGTATTTGATGGACGTCCGTGCTGCATCTGACAAATTGAAGGCGCGATGACGCGAAGTGTGAGCTCTTAATGCTCTGCTATGTGCTGTCAATGAGGTGTCGCTCAGATTCGGAAAAGAAGTTAAAAAATAGGCCTGAACAAATCGGTCTCCCACCTTCGGCTGTGTTGATACTTGTTCTTTCCTCTTTTTTCAAGTTCTTGTCTGATTCTTTTTTAGGATGGACTTGCAGACCCACGCCTTAAGCTCGTGTAAACCGCAGTGCTGGCTCGGTTCTTTTGGGAATAATGGTGCTTGGATGCATCTAGTGGCTTTAATTAGTTATGTTTTCTTTAATTTCAGAAGTCTGTCGGTTACTTCGATGCGTTCAGTTTTGAAATTTTTACTCTGTACGATTAATAAACTTTGAACCTGAAAATAGCGTAAACTTGTGCTGCTTTGCCAAAATATTCTAAACCCTTCTCCAGTTCTCCACGTAGGAGATGCCCTATACCGGAAATGTCACATTACACCCCTTGAACCAGCCAAGGGTCTACGCCCTCAGATGCGAGCCAGTCCGACCCTGAAACGTATCATGGGTATTCCGTCTCTCTCCGATTTAAGTTTTCCAACCGCATACCCAAAAATGTATACTCTCTGTAGGGGTTTACAGAGCAAATAACACTTAATGTGCTTGGAGGACAAGGCGCAGTTTTTGCTATAGAAAGACAAGATTGAAGTTTCAATATTACATGAATCCTAATGGCTGAGAGAAAGTTGATTGGACTTTTTGGTGCGTGAAAATTGGGTTTTGAGAGCGAACTATTCCAAGAATGTGTATGAAGTATAGTTTGAATTGAAATCATTAATACCTGTACTTCTGCCAAAATTGCACTTTTGCTTCTTGTTCTTAAAGTCCGTCGTTTTAGTCTCTTTAGTAGACTCGTTTCTTTTCATGAAGCAGCGATCTAGGAATTTGTATGGTAAAGTCTAGGAGTTTACCGTGCCCGACTTTACTTCCATGTGAGCCGCGGAAAGCTTGCTATTATACCAAAATCGGGAACCATCTTGATGTGAAGTTAATCTCTTTTGTCAGTGAAGCTACTCAACAACCAACGAGATACATTTAAAATCGCGAACAAGCTTATCAACACGGCCATGATTGAATGTCGCGCACACATAACTGCCGGAACATGAAATTCTTATTCTTTTTTATTTCTTATGATAAACTTCGTTTTTTTAAACCTAATTCAATTTCCGTGCGGCGTTTAAGCGTTGCGGAATTCTGTCGCACGGGATTTTTTAGCGCGAGATCTCAGCTTCTCAGCATTGCGGGATTTTGTCACATGGGATTTTTATACAGTTGGATATTATCACGCGGAATTTTGAACACAGGATGTTATCGCTGGGATTTTTGTCGCAGAATAATGTCGGTACCTACAGCTGTCTTTCAGCTAAATTTGGAACGCATACTTTTCTGCATCAACAAAACATCGTTCCTTAATTTATCTGAATAAAAATTTTTTAAAGAAGAGTATGTTTTCTGTCACGCAGCAATAAGGACGATGTATTAAACTTACTATTTTATTTCTCTCGCATTCAGTGAGCCATAAATAAGATTTTGTGTGTGCTGCACGCACTGGATAAGTAGCCAGGAATACAGTGAATTTTGAGACAGAAATGTGTCCCTTGTTCTGAATTTACATTTTCTGCAAATACTGAATCTAGGGTAGGTTCAAAGGAGGCAGTTCAAATGCCTGATATGAATTTATTCGATATTAGTTTTACCTTGTATGCCATGAGCGGAATTTTTTTTATTACTTGATACCTAATCTATGCGCATTAATCCCATCATTATGAATTCTTCGTAGAAACTAGGGGGCTATGCCCCCTGGCCGCTATGCGGCACAACCCCCGGAGGGTGGTTCGCGCTCTCGTAGGCCCGCTTCGACAAAAGAACCACCAAAAAAATGAAAATATTTTCATACCATTACCCGACTCTCATTTGTCCAATCTCCCTCTAGCCGGGAGCGATTGGACCAATAAGAATCGAATAAAAAATCGTCATTTATTTCAAACTTCACGTAAAGACTGACACGGAATGGAACGAAACATGAAAGGTTTTTTTTTTTTTTTTTTTTTTTATTTTTAAGAAAAATACACCCAAGAAAAGCAGCTATTTGCAACGTTACAGACAGAGCATCACATGTTTCAGCTGTAGCATTCTTTTTTGACTCAAGAATACGTTTAGTTTTTAGTTTGTTAATCTATATGCACTCCCACTCCATCCCCCTCCTCACCAACCACTTCTTGCCCCTACCCGTGATCTCTTAAAGAGATGGGAAATTTGTTATGCGTTCTTTGGCCGCATTTTCGTGGTAACATTAAAAAATCTCTTCGCAACAATGGGTATTGAAATAGTCTGGATTTATTCTTGGCAAATTGCGCTGGTATGGTGCACACCTTGACGGTGTGCTTATCGCATTTGATCAGGATGGTAAGATAATGCATATTAAAATTAAATGCATTTAGAGTATTTCTTAAAATTTAATGTTGAAAATTCCCGACGATTCAGGTTTTTAAATTGAAATATTTCCTATCACTTAATCTATTGAAATTCTATACTTTAAATTAAACTGGCATTATTTAGAAAATTGTTCTTTCTGAAAAATTTCATGTGATATTTTACCATGATGTTAAATCTTTCATAAATTACGTCGTATCAGGCCGCTAGAGGCGAATTTACGTACCGAAACGAAACAAGAAATTAGACTCTAATTGAAATTTTTTGAAATTTCTTGGCTTTTTTCCCCCCGCGAAATAGTATGACCCAGCACCATTTCTCCACCTTCTTGCATACAGCTTGGGCCATTTTTTAGTAATTTTTTTTTTCTCAACGGTAATAGGATAATATAACTAAAAATAAATTAATGAAAAATACGGTTGAATTATTAAAGAAATTGAGGCAGTCACGGAGTAAGGAAAGAAGGAGGAGATGGTAGAGTAATTGGACTGCATTTTGCAATTTGGAACTATAAATTCTGGCTGAACTGGAAAAACACTTATGTGCACAGGGAAACTAATGGCACGTACGTCGTTTTTAAACCGCGTTAGAATTTATAGTTTCAAATTGCAAAATGTAGTCCAATTTCGGTATAAGGGTAGATGCCAAGTGGAAATGGAAAATGATAGATCGAGACGTGGCGTGATGCGTGAACGTGGCTCGGGCCTCGCGGCGCTGCGGGCAACGCAAGATGGCCATGGATTCATGCGATCAGCGAACAGCGAAATAGGAAAAGGATAGGATGATCACTGATCAGGAAAAGTAAAAGTAATGAATGACAAAATGTTTATTCCTCGTCTTGCCCCTCGACACCCTTGAGGCTTTGTCTTGCCTGTGCCGCACTCCCACAACAGGAGGCCGTAGCGGGACTGCCGACGGTCGAGGGACAGCGTTGCCGTTTTGAACATAAATCTTCCGAAATAAGGTGCTGAGCGAATTAATTTTGCCTCAAACAACTCGCTCACAATGAACCTGATCAAGATATGTTGAAGGTGGTTAATTGATCTGTTCCTGGAGCGAGATGAAGATGACACGAAAATCAAAACCGGCTGCCGGGCGAGTTAGTTTTCACGGGAAAACCAACTCGCTCTTCGGGCATGCTAGATCCGCGCAGCTGTCTAATTAACCCTCCAGGCGAGTTCCTAGGAAGACCGCCGGCCAACTCGACCGAGGGTGGGTTATTTCCCGATCGGTCTTTTGTTTAGCTCGAAGAGTCCCGAGCGAATCCACACTGCAAGTAACTTGTCCCAGTGAGCGACTTAGAGTGAGTTAGTGATTTGATCCGGACCCCTGCCCGTCGAGGAATCGGCTAATAATAACTCGACGGGACGAGTCACGAACCTGGAAAGCTGGAGGTACCGTTGCCTAATGGAACCTAAAGGCGCTATTAGATTAGTAGTCCGTTACTGGAAAAAAACGATGTATATCGATTTATTCTCATTAGTATTAGTAGAGTTGAAAGATGTTTTAAAATTGTTATCTTTTGGGTCCAATGCGGTATCTAAACCCTTCGGGTGACGTCATTTATAGCGTCTATCCAAATGAAAAAAGGAACCCAAGCGATTTATCTGCATGGCTCGACTTGTTTCCGACCTTTCATCAAACGTTTTTTGATAAAACTCTGCTTATCAGGGAATATTCGTTTGATGCATTGCATTGTGGTAGTCTTATTTTACATGATCTTCCCCAATACATTTCCCAAGTGAATCACGTCAGCATCGCCCACAGGCAGATTTAGCCATGTTGAACGGAAGGGGGGTATGGGGGGCTTCCCACGGCAAATCTTCGAAATTTTAAAGGACCTTACACCTTACATGCAGTTTGAGTCAATTTTGTCATGAATTATTACTGAAACCCATCGGGGGGCTTCCTTCCTTTTCCCTCCGTTCCTTCCCTCTATTTGTCTTCCTTTTTCTCCTTCCTCCTTATTTAAGGGTGAACCGGATGGGGGGGATGCTTCCTACGTCCCCTTTGACTCCCCCTATGGAATCGTTAGAGAAGCGTGTTTTAATCTTTGGACGAATTTTTTCTAGAATTTGAGCTACTATGCGATCGGAAAAACCAAAAAATAAATAACCAATTCCGAAAATAGGAATTTATCGCAGGAAATTAAGGACTGCCTCTCTATTAAGAATGAAGTATAGTAAAGACAAAGGTGCGTTAAAATTACGTCAAAGCTAGCAGTGCCATTTTCTGTAAAACAGAAACTCCTGTATAATATCCGAATGAAACAAATCGAGATTTTCTCCCTGATGAGTTTTTTTCTGTGTAATGAAAATTTTCCTCTCTTGTGTCACACACTTCGAAAAATAACACATAAAGAAATGTAAAACTGGTAATTTTTGACGAGTTCGAAAGTAAAAAAAAAAGAAAGAAAAAAAAACTTGTAAATAATTAGGGTTCAAGAATTTTATGGAAAAATCTCGTGAATAAAGAGTGAAAAAAAAAAGAACAGTGAACATGATTTTGCACTTATTTTTCCCGTAAAAGCCGCCACCCAGTGTTCTCTTTTTGGTCTATTTTACTTATTTCGCTCCAGTATCTTTTTGCAATATTTTTATGTGGAAATTTTACGTCTTCTGCCTTGCAGAAAACAACGCTGATAGCTATGACGATAGTCTCCGATCGGAGAGGTGCTATTTACGTTCTTTCGTTCATTGTAAAGGGTAGGAAGGTATAGTGGTTGTTCAATCCGGCAGTAATGGTCGGAAGGGGAGAGATGAATCGGTGGATGATTATGATTTCATTGAATGAAACTTGCGATCGCGACGCTGCTGCAACTATGCATCGGACAAACAAATATCCCCGCAGCTGACTAATTTCGACGAGGATGTCGGGGTGTGCTCGTAGCTTACACCGTCATCCCCTCGCTGTGTCCCTTGTCCCTGGACCTGCGCTGCGGGTACATCTCTCTCTTGTTCCTACCCGCAGATTTGTAATCCCGTAATTCTAGTCGTAAGAAATTAATGTTTATTTAAGTAATAATCATCAGCCCAGCTCTTGAGAATCACGCACAGGAAGTCTCACTAATATTGGCACAAGTTTAAAATGAGGGGCTTGGAGAATTAGGCGCATAAGTGCAGTTTTTGAAAAAATTGAGACAATAATGATTTCAAGTAAAACTAGTCTCAGTGTGAATTCTGTGATAAATTCGCTCCAAAAAATTCCAATTGTAAAGCATCAAAAAGTCAGTTTAAACTTTCTCTCCGCCATAAGGATCCATGTGATTTCGAATCTTCAAACACGTATTTCTCGAAATAGCAAAAGCTGCATGTATGGGTCTTGTCCTCCAAGCCCCTCAAATATGGTTTTTCTCTTTAGATTTTTCGACCATTCTCATGAAAGAGTTACTCTTTTATGTCCGGTCTAATCGACTATCCTACGCTTTAAGAGTAGGATTGCTAATTAAATCGAACAGAGAAATTTTGTCCAGAGATTGCTTTCACCACGTTCTTGCTACATTCAGCCTCTTGTTGAAGCAATTTTTTTAACGCTTTTAGGGTGATTTTAGGGGTTGTATGATACATTTTATGGTTCAGATTATATTTTCGGTTTCGATGGAACATTTTGGTACTTAGACTCTCAGCCTCTGATCAAACTTTAACAGTTCACGAAGTGCTTATTAAATCCTAACCAGAGAATAAATCTGAAATCTTAATAAGGGGAAATAGAATCGGGTCCTAGTTAGTCGCAATGTTTTGAAAAAAACAGGGAAGTCTACTAGTTTGATCCTTAAAATATATTTCGCACTGAAAAAACCACAAAAAATTCATCATTAAATTAGCGACACATTTTAACCTGCCTTTTTAAAATGCATGCGTTTAAAGTGTAAATGTTTCTTTTTTTTTAAAATTGCCTATCATTCAGTTTTAAATATTTGAAAGTCCTGAAACTACAAAATATCGGCTCGCTTACAACATTGAAATGCCGCGAATGATATCAGCCAGAGCGTTCCGTCAATTTTCAGCGTAGCATCCTTTCGGACATCTTCCTCTCGGACGGACGGTATTTAACTTCACATTCCATTAACTTGTGCCACGGTGCGCGGCGCGGTGTTGCATTTATTCCGATTCCAAGTATTAAAATAAAATACGACCAGCGCGGAATGACGACCCTCGCGCATTTAACCGCATCCGATGAGGGTCGATTGTGCGGCACTAATGCAGAGATCCCCCGATAACCCCCGATAACCCCTTCCTGCCACGTCTTCTCACCAGTAATCCCATTACATACGGCCGTGGGAGGGGGATGAGGGTGGTCGCGCGGCCTTGCACCAGCATTGGAGGGCTAGTGCGTAATGTGCACTACGCACCTACGAGTTGTTCCCCCTCTCAAGTTGGCGCTGTTGTTTTTTAATAATTTGTTTTCACTTACGAATGTGTGCAATCTAGGGTTGTGAGTGCGTGTCTGCTTAATGTATTATATTATACGTCATCCACTGATGAAGTCCAGATAACCCAAATCGGGAGAAAATGAAGAATCCAGAGCATTAAATTGCTATCATTGGAAGCCACTAAGGCCAATTTAATGTTTTCGATTTTTTCTCATTCTCTTCTTTTGCCGTGTAATTTCTCTCATATTTCTGCGAACACTCAATGAAAACATGACTGTGTAGTTTCTTCTAGGGTCATTCTACGCTAAATCAGGCCAATGTTTAGACCTGACCCCTCACAATTTGATTCAACTTTGTGCTCTTATTCTCTACGGAAAGCCATCAATTTCAAATTTTTCTGACCATCCGTTCAATTTTATGGGGGTTTGGATTTTCTGAAAATTGCCAGTTTACTAACTTTAAAGGTCTACATCTTCGGCAATGTTAGTCCCAGAAGAATTGTTCTGGTGCCATTTCAAAGCTCTTACCGTGTGCTTATTTTAAGGCAACATACAATTCATTAAGACTGGAGACAAATTTTTTTTCGGCCGATTTGTTAACATTCAAATTGTTAATAACTTAAGAAAGCGCCTTTTTAAAATTTTCTAAAAAATATGACTCTTGCATATAAGTCCTCGAGAGCTCGTGTACAAAATTTCAGCGTGAGGCCATGATGGCATCAAGAGTTATGACCCAAAACTAAGGTATACGTCAAGTAGCTGATCCGTGGTTTCGCACCTCGGTCATCGAATGCACTGTTTCTTCTATACACCTGAAAACTTTCTCCAATCGTAAGTTTGACGTAAAATATGACTTACCTCTCGTTATTTTACTTTACGTCATATCAAACAGATCGTAACCTTTTTTTTTGTTTCAGATGGACGTTGTCATCGCGGAGGAGGAAGCTGTCCCTGAAGGATATCTAAAGTGTCGTTCGGGTTCGGGAGCCCTGAAGTTTCGGGGTATCTAAGCGGTGCGGTTTCAAAAATGTGACTCGCCGTCCCTTCTCTTCCGGGAAAGTGTGTGAGTGCCTCCGCGTTGTGTGTGCGAGTGTTGGTGTGTGCTCGAAAGTCGGTGGTGTTAATCAATGGTTGGACGAGCGAGGCGCCCGCCCGTCGTCTATGAATGAGCGTCTGTTGGCGTAGCCGGAGTGAGTTGTGCGCTGCCATCGTCATCGTCGTCGGTCGTCGTCCCAGTATGCGCCGTTGGATGCCCGCCGAAATTCCCGACGCTGTTTTCGACTCATCGGGTAGCGTCGTTGTGCCCACATCTCAAAGGTATGTTCCCGCTCCATTTTCGCTCCTCGCTCCGTCGTTTTGCAGACGAAGGAACGTTTCAAGACTGCAAAATTGACTCGAACAATTTCAGGGTGTCTACAAGACCGGAATTACCGTAGGATATAGTACTGATTTTTTAAGGACGATCCGGAAGTACTAAAAAAGTGCGGAAATTCTGCAAAAGATCCGGGTTTTCTTTTAATTTTTTGTCTTTTTTGTCGCAATTTTAAATTTTTGAAATTTTTCTAATTTCGTCAAATGGAGGTACTGAAAAAGTACTGAATTTTTCTGTTGAGGAGGTACTGAACTTCTTGGGAATGTACTGAAAAAGTACCGTAAAAGTACTGAATTTTAGCCAGCCTGTTCTAGTAGACACCCTGGTAATGCTGAAGTACAATTGGACCGAGTTCATCAGGAAGGAACCAACCCACATTAAGTCGAAACTGGAGGAAAAGAGGTTTGAAGTTTTATTCCTGCATAAGGCTCAATCTATAAAATAAACTTTAACCCTTCTTTTCACCAGCAAATTTTGGTTTTTAGATTTTCAGTTTTTGGCAGGAGAAAATGGCTAATGCAGCTCAGGGAACATTCGTAACTCAATGTTTCCGAAAATGTGGGTCGGTTTCTTTCTGATAAACTCGGTCCGATTGAGGGGCTTGGAGGACAAGGCGCACAAGTGCAATTTTTGAAAAAATCGAAATATTAATGATTTCAAGTAAAACTAGTCTTAATCCAGATTCTGTGAAAAATTCGCTGCCAAACTCCATTTATTAAGGTTAGAAAGTCAGTTTGAACCTTCTTTCCGCCATGAGAATCCATGTAATTTCGAAACTTCAAACACGTATTTCTCGAAATTGCAAAAACTGTACGTACGCGCCTCGTCCTCCAAGCCCTTTGATTTCTATCCAAAATTACTCTTATTTTTGCCTTTTAATCATAAGATATATCAGTTTACATCCTCACTCCAAAACGTTTGGCATAGTTTTCTGTAGAGTAGGTTTGATTCGCCAGAGGGAAATTTTGCAGCGTTGGAACGGAGTCACGTTCGTCTGAAAAACGACGAATATTCTCAGCTTCGCTCAGCGTGATCCAATTTTTCCGAACTCTGACCGAAATGGAATACCGCTATTGGGCGAGAGTATGGCCATGCGTGAAAGTCCGAAAATCTATCTGATCTTCCCCGATACTGCCGTGCTAGGAAGAGCACCGTATGCGCCTCGGAACGCTGCCGAATCTTCTTTGACAAACTACGGATTTTCCGGAAAACTTGTGAATTTTTCCCTTCCAATTTCGCAGGTATTTTTCCCCGCAATTTTATATATAGTGATTTAAAATTTCCAGAAAAAATATTCGTAACCATAGTCAAAAATGTACAATTTATCGAAGGATACTTGGCAAAATTCGATGGTTCATACGGCGTTTTCCATAGCATGGCAGATTTCTGCGAGAAAATATTTTACTGAATTCTTCGTAAAATATTTTTAGTAGATGATGAGAGTTTGAAAAGTCATTAAAACCATTGGAAAAGTCAGGGAATTTTAATAAGGGCATAGTCGGGGAACTTTAAAATCGAAGAAACTTTGTCACCCTGCTCATTTTTGTCTCAACGCATTCTCACGCGAATTCAAATTCCCGCTGGTTGCTCATGTTTTCTCATCCATTTTCTTATGGCCTAGATACACACGGCGATTAATCGCCGCGATTGAAAGACGGAAGCCAATGGAGAGCCTTGATTTCGATATATCGACGTCAATGGATCGAAATCAAGGCTCTCCATTGGCTTCCGTCTTTCACTCGCGGCGATTAATCGCCGTGTGTATCCAGGCAGGCCTTTAGTGCGTATCCTTGCATGGTCTCAAAGGGCCCGCCAGCCCCTAAATTCATGTTGAGATTTTGGTGGAGATCGATTAAGAAGAAGGAAAATGACAAGTAACAAAAACCGGGCCCAAAATTTTTTGCTGGAAGGCGTGTCGCGTGGTGCGGCGCGGCACTATCGCGGGCGGAAGAAGAGCATGACGGCGGCGACGCTACTCGACGCCCTACGGGCTTGGCCCCGCAGGACTTCGGTCGCACGCTTGCGAGTGTCGAAAGCTCTTCCTTTTTTCGCGAAGTTTGCCGCAGTTTTTAATCGAGTTGTATCTGGACGAATTTAAACAGAACACGAGCTAAACTCGTTCCCATTTTGCAGGATTGCTAAGGGCCCTGAAAATTTTAAGATCAGCAGTTAAACAGTTGTATCACGTATTTTAAAATAGCGTTATGTCCGACGGACGAGTGACTTTCTTTGTAAGGTTTGTGTTTTTAATGGCCACCGATGCAAAACGTCCAATGACATTAAGATAATTTACTAAAGTTAACATTTAGCACCGCTACGTTAACTTCCCGCAAGAACAGAAAATAGGAGTGAGAAATCAAGTTCGCCTTCATTTCGATGGATATACAATTTGAGCGGCTCAGGAGTTGATATAGTTGTATCACGCATTTTAGTTTAGCGTAATGTCCGAATGACGAGTGACTTTGGTTGTAATCCTCGTATTTTTAATTACCATCGATGCAAAACCTCCGACAACATGTAAGTACTCGATTCCCTCCCCAGAAAAATACATTTTGATATTGACGTTGAGAAGTTGCAAAAGTTCGAATTTAGCCCCGCCCTCGCGCTAACGTCTGATCAAGTCTGAACAGGAGCATCTCAAGCGTCTATTTGGAAAAACCCGCCAACCTCTAGAAAATATTTGCAGATGCAGAACGGAGTGATTTTTTTTCTTAGAGTCACTCACTTTATTTATAAAAAATGCGCCGTGGTCACAAAAAGCGCCAGAAGTCTAATTAAAACTTACAGGCAATCACGTGGCAAAACTTACAATTCCGCGAAGCTTACAGCAATTTTGGATAGTCCTAGCGTTGGTTCGGGCGTATGAGTATTCTGCTGTTGCAAAATTTTCCTCGATGAAATGTTTATTTTTGAGGATGGTTGTGCTTATTTTTCCGTGAAATTTTCAGATGTTTTATATTAAATTGTGAACAAAGTTGCCTGAAAAATTAGAGGAAAACTATTCAGAATCTTTCCAATGAATTTGTTCTTTATCGAAGGAAATATAACAACGTCTGAAGGCTCATACGGTGCTTTTCCTGAGCATGGCAGTAATTTTTCCTACTGGTCGTTCCTACGAGAAGTTGAGAAAATGGGAAGATCCTCCCGGGAAAGAGCCGGCGAGAGACGCTGGCAGTTGCGGAAGCACCGAGTGGTGGTGAACACTGACGCTGCCGCTGCCGGGGCCGGCCGAAGCCGAAACAGAAAATAATTGAAGTGGAGGAGGTTGGAGGTGGAGGTTTCCATGGCTACCTCTGGATGCCCTGTTGCCTCGCAGCCGAGTGCAGCGCAGTTCAGACCCGTCGCAACCGCCCTCGATTTATTTCGCGATTTTCAGCTGAGCTTCCACAAGCCGCGGGCGGCGCCAAGGCATCCGCGCGGTCCGCGGAGATTCGCGAGACCGGGTTAGGTGCGAATCGTAGGAATGTTGATTTTTTGGGGGAAAGAATCGATTTTTTAAGAAAATCGATTGAAACCGAATCGATTTAGGTGTAAAAATCGATTTCATTGGTAAAATACGTACTCTTAAGATTGGCTTCGGCCTAGTGCGCCTTCAAAGACCTACGATACTTTCCGGTTTGCCAGACAGTTAGTTTAGTTGCCTATCCAAATCAAACCCATCTGATTCACTCTCTGATCTCACTATCCGCTGATTTCACTGACTTCTCTGATTTATTTCTTCTTCTTCTCTGATTTCACCACCCGTACGCGCGCATGCGCTAGCCGGAACTATGCATACAAGAAGAAAACGTCTGTTTGTCAGGAAATACCGAGAAAACCAGGAAATTATCCGGGAAAATGACGAAAATTTCTGGAAAAAATTGTCGAATCACCCTCATTTGCTTTCTCGAGTGGGTTTGACGTTTCGAACTTCAAATTTTGTCTGAAAACCATTTCTAACTATTTTGCTTTTAGAATCTGGCATTTGTTAAATTGTCAGGGAAAAGCACCAAAATGTGTCAGGGAAATCAGAGGAAGGAAATTACATTTTCCAAATTCTGTGGCAACCCTGATCCCACCCGGTCTCGCGAATTTGCCACGCGGCAGACTTCGCGCGGCCGTGAGCATCGCGTCGTCCGCACCGCGCGCCCCGTGGAATCGCGGCTTTAAGGATCTGCGAACGAAAGTGGGAGCCTTTGTTGCCGCACCGTGAGCGATGTAACTGACGTAAGTGTATTCACGAGGGCCGCTCATCAATTACGTCACGCGAAAAAATTGGATTTACAACCACCCTTCTTCGTCCCGTCCGTGGCTCCCGCATAATCTCGAAACCCCTCGATTTTTTCTAGCGTTTTGCTGTGCTTGAAAGCTTTGTTGCATCGTTAAAAATCGACAAAGTTACCCGAAGTTACTTGAAGTAACTGGAATATTTGGCAAATCCTCACCAAAAAGGTTGTGAGATTTCGTTTTTGGATGTTAACCCGGTTGAAGAGTACGTTCGAGTCACCTGATCGTGAGATGTCAAGATACGGTTTTTGTTGTTTCTGTGCTTGTGGCGTTGCGAAATTATTATGTAGTGGGTACTCTTAAAGGAGTTCATTAAAAGGGCTTTTGTAAAAATTTAAAAAAACACGCAAATTTAAAAATAAATCGGTGCAATAATACTTGAAAATTATCCTAACGACTGCGTGAATACACTTTATTTCTTATACTTGATTTCGGATGTTTCAATCCTGCATGAATGAGATATGCCCGAACGTGGGTTTAAAGTTCTTAAGTTAAATGATGGTAAAAATTCATCTACTCACTTTTTTTTGTTTCCCACTTTTCGTTCGCATAATCTTAGTCTTCAGCCGATTTTACATTAATATTGTGGAAAAATCTGCATTGAGCCAAGCCCCTTGATGTGAGCGGATTTCCTTTTTTTCTTGTCAATGATTTTAAGAGTCCGGACTCTAGACCCAAGCTACTTTTTTTCCAGTGTTTAGAGAAAAGTAACTGAAACCAAGACAATCCCAACATCACACTTCATGCCCCAACATGCATTATTATCAGTGTTGCGATGCTCCATGCAGGCTAGTCGTAACGGTAGCGTCAGGTCGTTGAAAGTCGGGAGCGACGATCCGCGAGCGTGACGTCATGACGTCATCAATGTCGCGGATCGAAGCAGTTGGTCGCCGCTGGGCTGCGGGAACAATACGTAGTCAATCCTCTTTCGCATGGTGGACTTGGACACTAGGTGCATTGAACCCATCATGCCCACTGGGTGGCCCGCAGTCGCAACCAAGAAAACTCATCCGCAGCCGTAGTCGTAGTCGTAGCCAACTAAGTTTTCCACTCATTGTCAGCTCAGGCCTGTCAGCTCGAATGCTCTGTCCGAGCTGATACGATTCGTTTCGGGGGGCGCTGAGGGGCTCCCTGAACGATGATCCCGAGTGACAGAAATGAAAAATGAAGAGGAAGGAAAGGAAACCTCACTGAAATTTTTATCTTGAGATATGAATTTGACTTAAAGCATCATCTTCGTGTGGAAAATTATGGTTTTTTTTTGTTAAATTCGTGAGGATTTTTTTAGTTTTTTTTTTTAAGCTTAAGAAACGTCGTTTTACTATCGTTTTTCTAAGACAGTATGTTGGCATTTTTTAGTCAACGTGCATTAAAAATCAGCATAAAGCTGAAAAATCTCAATACAGAGGGAAAAAGCTCATATGAGCACAATTTTCCCTCGAAGTGATATGCTGTCTGGTGCAACACGAGTGACCCGTGCGTCTACCGCAATCAGTTTGCGTTTTTTCAACGTAATCGTTACGATAACATAACAACGTTACCTTAACTTCACAAAACCAATTTTAAGTTAAATCCTGACGGATTTAACTAAAAAAAACAAATTTTGTCGACAAGAAATGACACCTCTCAAAAAAATGTTTTCAGTGCATAAAATTATACCCAAATAGCTTTTCATTGTCTACCGAAATTATTTTTTTCGTGCAGGCGAGTTAAAGCTGCTGGCGAAGCTGAAAGTCGTCAAGCGCTCCAAAGAAGCTGATGCAACTTGTAACTAGTTTGTTAGTGCTTTAATTCCATCTTGAAAGATCTCGTGCCTTCTCCTTTTCCTCTGCTTTTTACGAGCCACCCACCCTTAATTGATGGTCGCATGCCAGCTGATGAACGCAATCAACCAATTACTGACATCGATGAGAGAATCAGCCGTAGACGCCGCGAGAGGTGATGAGCTGTGAGAGGGAACCTCTACCTTCCTAAGAAAAAACGCATCAACTCCATTTCGAAACGCTCTATTTAAAGAAGACATACATTCATTCTTCATATGTTTACAGGGATCGTTATGTAAGGTGATACATTTTTGGAAAGTTAGTGAAAGCCTGAAAAAGTCAGGGAAGCTCGCATAATCCTAGAAAGTTCGCTGTAGATTTTTGAAAAGGTTTCTAACGCTGCCTCTTTTCAATTTCAAGAGACTTGGTGCTTTCAACTTTTCGTGAAAATAATTTTTGTAAAGAAATTTTGCCCCCCCCCCCCCCCCAATCCAGAAAAAAGAGAAAAAAACTGAAAATTCAGGGAGTTTGATATTCAAAATCCTTGAGAAGTCAGATCATTTTGAAATCCACACTGGAAAAAAAACACATCGGATGTAGAGTCCAGACTCTTAAAAACCTCGACAAAAAAAAGCACTCTTGATTCAATCAGAATCTAGCTCAAATCAAGAACCAAGCCTCTTAATTTAAGCGGATTTCGTTTTGATTCAAGCAAAAATCCGATTGAATCAAGAGTATTTTTTCTTGTCAATGTTTTCAAGAGTCTGGACTCTAGATCCAATGTGTTTTTTTTCCAGTGCAAGAAAATTCGTCACCCTCTGACGTGCTATTTGACATTTCAACTGAGAAACACATTTAGCTTAGCGGGAATCAGGTTTTCAGAGCAGCATGTGTGAAAAATAAACGATACACCCGAAAAAGTTACGGCGCTCTTGCTTTTAAGGGTAGAACTCGATATGTGAGCGATTTTTTCCCGTAGAGCCTTCCAGATCTTTCCGTTTCTCTTTTACTTTAGTTTGGGTGGAGATCCAAAGCAAAGAGCCGTTCAAGCATATTGTATCTAAATGTCGAATAAATGAAAAAAAAAGCAAATGCCCTATGACCCCTATAATTATTAGAAATTAAACGAAAAACCAAAAATACGAAAATGAAAGCAGTTAATGCAGCCGTGTTTAGGTCGTAATGTAAATAATAGGACAACCGACCGGTAATCTCTTACTTTCAGTATGCCTTTGTAACGCTGCGAGCGTCAGTGATGTCATCTTTATCTGCGAGAAGAATATTGTAGAATCACATCGAGCTTCATTGAATTGGTTTAAAAGGTGTGCAAATCTCATCAGTTGCCTCATATTTTTGCAACTATGCCGCTTATCTGCCTTTTTCTCCGCCAGTCCGATGATGCAATGTGTTTTTCCTTATTTTATCATAACACTTTTGCCCTTTTCTTCTTTTAGATCAATTAAATACCTATAAAAGCATTAATATCTGCTGAATTATAACTCTTATCTAAAGAAAAATGATATTAAAATAATCCTCGTGTTCAATTGTTCATATACATGTTTCCTATCTGTTCTTAATCATGCTCGTTAATTCATGTTCGTTCATGTCCATAATCGTAGTCATGGTCTTCATGACTTTATTAACATTTGCTGCGCTATCAACGAGTGTATGAGTTCAAAAATTCATTTTGCTGCATTCGACCTACATTCCCTCCTTTGAATTAGCTCTGAAGTGAAGAAAAGTTTAATGTATTTTATTATGTTTTTACGGAGAAAGTAAGGGGGGGTGGGGGGCAGGTATACATATAAGTCGGTCCTTACACAACATTGTTGAGGAGGGTAAATGAATTTGATGCACTGCCTAGAAACTGTAAAATTTGAAACCACGAAAAATTTTAGAACTCTGCAACACCTTCGCAAGTTTTTTTTATGTGTATTACAGTTCAATTTTTTCCATTCTTTCCTGTAATCTTTTTACATATGTTCTCTGCTAATCAAGCCAAGTGGCTGGCAAAGTCCCGGAATATTTGATTGATCGAAAATCTTGTCGCTTCTTGGCCAATTAGAATTTTTTGTCGCCTCGACACCGAGAAATATGGGGGCCAAAGGCGTAGTCCTCTTGTCGAAAACGTAGTTGAGTAACCTCCCGAAGCTTGAAAACTCTTGATCCCTTACAATTTCGTTATCGCGGTTTCAGCTTCGAAGTATACCTTCCGTTTTTCTCTGATTTTCCTGTGAGGAGCAACGCAAACTATGCGCATTTTACCGGATAGTAGGCAACACTTATAACAGTTCAAAAGTTGGCATGAGTTTTTGTAAATTTTCCTCTGGCTAAAAATATAATCATGATCAATCAAACGTAGAATGGTTTTCTGAGTGATTATCACTAACAAGCCCGCGTATCAAAAATTAGATTAACAATTCCCATTTATCAGGCGGGACAATTATTTTATTTCCTTGACGTTCGTCGATTGCACCGTAATGACCGCTCCAATTGAATCCCTTCGTCCAATTCAACATTCCACACCGAGAAAAAACTTATTAAAATTGTCAGAATAGTGGTTTCCCCCGTGAACCCTTCAATTAATAGTAGCCATCATAACCAATAATAGTGGTATTGTTACTATTGGCTGATAGTTTTACCAACGTGGGGCTAAAATTATCCATGTTAAGGGTAAAATCATCGCTGGTATGAATACCAGTAACCATTCATTAAGAAAAGTTCATGTGCTGGGAAAATGAATCCGTGATTTTAATACCTGCCTCCCGCATTTGTATAGCGCTTTTTATTAGCAACATTTGAAGAGCATGCGAGAGAAAGTAAGGCGTTTTTACCAACTTTAAAGTAATTCGATTTTGGCACAAATTGTCAAAGCCAGAGGGGAAGTTTTTGGCAAAACGCCTTCCCCACGTGTGTAAAGCTTTTCCATGGAGTCACTCGAAGAGCATAGGGGAGAAAGTAAGGCGCTGTTGCCAGCTTCTCAAATAATTTGATTTTTGCACGAACAGTAGAAGTCAGAGGGGAAGTTTTTGGCAAAACGCCTCCTGAAAAATTCAAAACCTGCGCAATGTATACAACGCCCCTTCTCTCCCTGTACACTCCCCATTCACAGTGTAGTGGAGAGGCGTGAATGATCGATTATCGATATTCTCCGTTTGAAGCTGTGGTAAAGAATCGATTATTATGGTGTTCGTCGTGAACACCCTGTTTATCGATTCTTTTCCATAGGTTTAAATGGCAGATCAATGGATATTTCGCGAAGCACGCCACGCCATGATTCACAGTAATTATTCTAAAGCGCCACTTGACGAAATGACTCAGGGAGTCGAGTTGGGAACTCGTCACCATTAGTCCCGATTCTTTCGACGCTCTCTTCGGTCGCAACGCTTGAAATTGATAAATGAAATGAAACGAGAAAAGTTGAAACGAGGTAGATTAAGCGTAATCGGTTAAATCTTAGTACAGAGGGGTTTTTTTTGTCTTTTTATTTTTATTTTTCATCCTTGTTCTGCGTCTCAATCCTTCTCGGGATGATGGAGCACTTCCCCCTCTTAGTCTTGTTCTCAGCTGCCTTTTTACGATCAGATGCCGAGCTCAGTAAAGCGTTGCCGATATTTGTGCTCGAACTAGCTAATTTTCACCCCGTTCACCGACCTTATGATACTCTTTTAATCCTCGCGATCACAAGTACTGATTTTTGATTAATAAGTTCAACTTTCTGCACGGGAAAAAATAATTACTGATTCAACGATTCAATTGCTAAAAACAGTGAGTGCAATGTTTCAACGCAGATTTTACAACAAAAAAATGCTACTTTAACCACCCCCGTGGTTAAATTAGTTTACAATGTGGTTAAAGTAGCATTTTTTTGTTGTAAAATCTGCGTTGAAACATTGCACTTACTGTTTTTAGCAATCGAACTGTTGAATCAGCAATTTTTTTTTTACCGCGTGAATATGCCACAAAAAACTCCGTTTGACTCACTGTTTGTCCCCTATTAGACTGATGCTCGCATTTCGAAAAGATAGAGTGCCCCCTTCTCCTCAAAAATGAATAATCCCCCTGAAAAATCACGCAGAATACATTCTAGGTTGTCAACTTAAATGAAATCTTCCGTGACTAGGTACTTAGGGTTATTTTTTGTTGGCGCTTGCCTGCTTTTATTAAAAAAACCTCGTTTTTAACAAATAGGAACCATGTCAAAAACAGGAAAATACACTAAAATGACGTCGGGCGCGCATGAGAAAGATCAGGTCCCTACATCTGCATGATTTGTGTCAAAGGCAAATTGTGTAGATGAGCTCCAAGAAGGTTTATCTTCATCGTAAAAAAAAAGGTTTGGAGTGCCATGGCGTTCCGTGAAGGAAATGAAGAATGAATTTTTACCGTGGCACCATTTTCATCTTTCAGCGTTTCATTTCGTGGAAAACTACTGACTTAAATAAGTATACTGTCTCCTCGTCGTTCTTTTTTTCCTTTTTATTGTAGAGGATTATCACATTTTTCGTCCCAGGAAAGATGTCCTCACTCTCTCTTTATCTCCAATGCAAAAATATGACTGTCTACCGAACCTTACATGTTTCTAACACGGAGTTATCGTCGTAAAAATAACTCTTTATCGTCCTTTTTTTGTGTCTTTTTATTTTGGTTAATTTTCATATTTTTCGTCTAATGTGTCAGTGTCACATGCAGACTCAGCACTAGATTTCTCAGAATTTCCGCACGTCAGAGCCACGAGCCTCATTGAACTATTTTCAGGAGACGCACGTGCGGTTCCCTGCAGAATACACGTCTTCGTTGCTTTCAGCTCCACGATTTGCGTAAAATCGTTGCCATCAGGACGACCGTGATCCCATCAACTGATACCTGTATTGCGTTTTACACGTTCATATACGGCCTATTCGACGGTGTTCCCTGTTTCCTTTGACGCATTTCTGATCTACTGAATTTTTCCTCAATGTAGAGTTTTATGCACATGATATGAATATGAAATGTATTAATTACGTCAGCCTCCCAAAGGGCTGTGATGGATTTAGAGCTGTTTCGACGGTTGCCCGTCTAAAGGTGCCAGTACGCCGCACTGGAAAAAAAAAACCACATTGGATCTAGAGTCCAGACTCTTGAAAACATTGACAAGAAAAAATACTCTTGATTCAATCAGATTTTTGCTTAATCCAAAGGAAATTCGCTCAAATTAAGAGGCTTGATTCTTGATTTAAGCAAAAATCCGATTGAATCAAGAGTATTTTTAGTGTATTTTTTCTTGTCGATGTTTTTAAGAGATCTCTAGATCCAATGTGTTTTTTTTCCAGTGCCTAATTTTATTTCTGAAACATTTTACTCAATCCACCCAGGTTATCTAGACCCATGCGTTTTGAAAGAAAAAAGATACATTATAAATTCATTGGTTTTCGCGTGTTTTTAAAAACATTCTGATGCTCCAAGCGGGAATCACGAACGTCGTTCCAACGTGATGACGTCGACGGTGAAAAGTTCTTGAAAAGTCAAGGTAAAGTTCCGGAATCTCGCTCAACCCTGTAAAATCAGGGGATTTTGCCCAACCTTGAAAAATCGTGGAATTTTGCTATGGAACCTTGAATTTTTTTCCAGCTCAAACATTGTAGTTTTTCAATTTCAAGAGATTTCCCGTTCAGAATTTTTTTTCGCTAGAATTTTTGTAACGAGTCGTTTAAAAAAAAAAAAAATTAAATATTCAGACACTTTTTTTAATATCTAAAAAAAAAGTGTCTTCCTAATCTTCCTAAAAAAGCAGACAAAACTAATTGGCTCTCTATTAATCCCCGAAGTGTTTCAATAACTGCACTCTCATTTTTAGCTATTCACTGGAAAAAAAGTTGCTTGGATCTAGAGTCCAAACTCTTGAAAACAATGACGAAGAAAAAATACTCTTGATTCAATCGGATTTTCGCTTAAATCAAAAGGAAATCCGCTCAAATTAAGAGGCTTGATTCTCGATTTAAGCAAAAATCCGATTGAATCAAGTATATTTTTTCTTGTCAATGTTTTTAAGAGTCTGGACTCTAGATCCAAGTGGTTTTTCCTCCAGTGTTCGGTCGTCGCGTCGGGCAGTTTTCCTCTGCTACTCGAGATCAGTACAAATGTAGTCATGGTTTTCTGGCCCGTAACTGACGTATATTCTCCATTCTTATACTAGCGGAAATTATTCATCATCCGTCACTTCTCAATTTTCCTCATGTGTTCCGTATGAAATAAATAGAGCCCTCCCCCTCCTCCTCCCTACCCCTCCCCTTCCCCTCCCCCCCCCCTCCCCCTCCCCCAGTCTCTACCCTCCCCCTGTATCCTTTTCAGCCCTGAACGTCGGGAGTCCTGCACAAGATACCTTTTAAAAGCTTCGCAAGTGCACCTCGCACTCTCACCTCCATCCTCACCCCTGCGCGTCATCTTCACCCCCCGCCGGCGGCCGCTAGGAAATCGATAGAAGCGTGAATCAGGATGAATGCCGGGTCCGCTAGCTCCTGCTAGCTCACCCCACGCACGCTTCATCAATCATCCCGCCGGGCGCACAGTTTTTACGCACATACGAAACCTGTTTCACGTCATTAACTTTAATTAACATTTGTTTTTCTCCGCTGCTCCCCTCCCCCCCCCGCCCCGCCCTGCACCTCCGCCTAAGTGCGTTGCAGGGTACTCTTTAATGGGGCTCTCGGATTCGACCCACCACCGCAGCGTCTTGATTGCGATATCGACCGCGGACCCGATTTGTCATATCCTGACGCGGCCGCGATGGAGAGTATGACGAATCGCGGTGTTTTGGCGCGCCTCGCCGAGTAAGCGCCGTGTTAATCGTCAAACCGTGTGTTTAACCTTTTAGAAGGATATCTTGGTGTTTACACACTCGCGGTTTTCCTTAGACCCTCTTCGGGCGCCACGTCGCGTCGCTGCCGCGACTACTTTTTAACTTTGCTAAATTTTCACTTGCAATAATTCGTCGTTTCCTTGACGAAGTATAACTTAACGCCTTTCAAGGTTGCAAAATTGACCAACAAATTCAATTTTTTGCAAGAATATACTAGTACAAATTTTGCACGAAATTTTTCCGATTTTTGCATGGGATCCGAAGAAAATTTCGTGAAAATTCTTGTTGGGAGATCCCGAAATTCTCCTGGTAGAAGTGCAATTTAAGGAGCGTTCATATATTACGTAACGTTTTAGGGGGAGGGGGGGGGTGGGTGGATGAGAATGTCAATCCATTTTGATTTTGCGTGTTCAAAGATAGGGACCATCGTCACAAATGCATTCCAAGGGAAATGCCGTGTTACGTAATTTATGAACGCTCCTTTGCGAGAGGAAATTCGGCAGCAGTCGAATGTAATCACCTTATTTCGTGAAGGGATCGACGAATAGAATGTTTGTTAGGAAACCGTTGGAGATTTCTAACTGCGAATTCCACCATCCTCTGTTCCCATAACGCACCAATATCAATTTTTTTTTAGCAAAAATCGTAGTAACATCCCAGTGAAAAATTGAATTTCTAACTGCAAATTTCACCAACCTCTGTTCCGATGACGTACCAAAATCAGGAAATTTTTGAGCATAAATCGCAGTCAGATTCTAGTAAAAAATTGAATCATAGAGTCCATTTTTCAACCTTGGATTAAAGTTACGTTCCTTCGTCTGGGAAACTGCGAGTTGTGCATATTGTCAGTCGTCACCTAAAGTGCTCGCTCTACCTTGTTGAGTTGTGTTGTTGCGTGTACTCCGGAAAGTGAGTCATTATCACACAGACTACTAACACTCATTATATTTTGTCTTCTTTTGACAAGAATAATTTAACCTCGTGCAATTAAAACCAGGGGCGGACTGGCCTTAAATTAAGTATGGGGCGGGCCCCTAGGGGGGCCTGGGGGGCCCCCAGTAGAAGGGGGGTCCGGGGGCCCTCCCCCGAAAATTTTGAAAATTAGGCCCTTTTAGAATGAATTTTACGCTATTTTAGACCCTATTCTTTAATATTATTTTTGAAACATTATCCATAAAGAGACCAGAAATGCAAAACTTAGTATATTTTCTTAAACTGGATGAAAAAATGAGAATCTGTTGTATACTTGGAATTCAACTTTTATTTTCCTCTTCCAACGGAAAATTGTGCCAAAGCTAAATTAGTATACAGAAGATACATAGAATCAAGTAGAATAGTAATAGTGACAGTCTAAAAAGAACACATTCTGAAAAACACAGTTCGGATTTTTTTGTTCGTTTGTTTTTTTTTAAATGTACTTTTTAGCCGCCAAAATTGACAACTGTCTTAATTTTTTTTGAGCTTGCGTTACGATGCGTTACGGAGGGGGGATGGGGGTAAAAAAATCGGAAAAACTGCATTACGTATTATATGGACAGCCCCCATTATGGATTTCGCTAAAGGGGGGAAAAATCGCCGAAGGCCCCTACGAAATCCCTTGAGGAAGGTAGGAAAGGTTCCCTACTAGGGGCCTCGTAAGTTCAAAATTGCATAGAAATGCGCCCTCGAGGCCTCTCTGAATCAGTACCAAAGGGCCCCCGGCAAAAAGGACCCTTTTGTCGAATCGGCGATAAAGAGCCCGGTGCCTTGAAGGTCCTTAGAGGCGGTATAAAACCGCATCAAGGCCTCTTCAAATCGGCAATAAATGGTCCCTTGGAAACGGCAAAAAGGACTCCTTCGAATCAGATAAAGGGGCTCTTTTAAGGTCCTTAGAAGCGGCAAAAAAAGGCTCCATCGAGTCCTCTTCGAATCGGCAATAAATGAGTCCATCAGGGCTCTTCCGAAATGACAAAAAAGGACCCTTTGGACTTATTCGAATCAGAAAAAAAGGGCTCTCAAATGCAACGCCCTTAGATACGGCATAAAAAAGCTCCTTCAGGGCGCTCTCCGAATCGGCAATAAAGTGTCCTGTCCTCTCAGGAGTCTCGGGGCCCTTTCTCGAGGACGAACCGAAAAAGCCCTCGGGCGCTTCTTCGAAACGGCGAAATACGGCCCTTCAAATCGGCCAAAAGGGGCCCCTCCGGGGCCCCTTTTGGCCGATGAAAGTGGGGCGATCGCCCCATCGCCACCCCGGCCAGTCCGTCCCTGATTAAAACTTACGTCGTTTTGTCCATGGATGTTATGCAAAGTCGCAATAAATAATCTGATAACGTAGCGTAGCTTCGATAACAAAATATCCTTTTGTGAAATTTACAAGCTTCTTGCCTTTTTCAAGGGTGCAGAGAGTTCCAAGACTTTCTTCAAATTAAACTGGTTTCCCACTTCCCTAAATCACGTTAATCTCGTTGTGTGACCATGGATGGCGCTCATGCCGTTTTTAATTTTGTCACTTTTTTAATTTTTGTCACCGTCAGGGGTGTAGAAAGTTCTTCGCCAACTCATTTTTGGAGGCAGCCATCGCACTTTTTGAGGTTGCCTTCACATTGTTGTCCACACAAGACTTTCGCGCTTCACTGTTTCCTTCGCATAAAAGAGCGTGCTCAACTGTTTTCTTCGCATAAAAAAGCGCGTTACACAGTTTCCCAAGCAAAAAGCTATGAGCTTTGCTGGTTTGCGCCTTCTGCCCTTACATTCCTCCCCGTTTTTTCAGGTGCCTTCACATTTGCTCCGGGTTCGGCCGATTGAGCACTTTCTGCACCCCTGGCCATCTTTTCTATTGCGTTTTTCCGAATCCTTTTTTGACCGCAGTTTCTCAGTGTGACCCATAACGGCGCTCAGGCTGTTTTAAATAACAACTTCTCACGTGTGAACGAGGGTGGAGCGTAGAGACAACCCCTCACTGGGAAAAAATTTCTCTGACTCCAGAATCTTAAACAAATTGACAAGAAAAAGTACTGTTGAATCAGTCGTATTTTTGCTTGAATCAAAGGGGAAATTAAGAGACTTGGCTCTCAATTTAAGCAAAAATCCGGACCAAAAAAGTCCGAGTCCGGACTCCGGATCCAAGTGACTTTTCCTTCTTTTGATTGTGTTTTCCGGATCCAAGAGACTTATCCTTCTTTCCATTGTGTTTCTCCGGATCCAAGAGACTTTTCCTTCTTTCGATTGTGTTTTTCCGGATCCAAGAGACTTTTCCCTCTTTTTTTCCGAATCCTCTCTTGACCTCCTGTCCGTGACCCTTAGGATGGCGCTTAGGTCGTTGCTGATTTCCGTTCTCCACGTGTAGCCGCCGGACGCCGGGGCGGAGGCACGAGCTTTGCGTAACTTTCAAATGTCACCTGAAGTTGCGGAGCGTTGAGCTGGTCCGGGCGCGGCGCGCGTCGCCAATTCGATTGCGGCACTTTCTCGGCCGGCGCTCTCCTGCCCCGAGAGCCCCGCCTGCACCCGCATTTAATCCTCCGCGCACCGCCAGACCGCCAAGGCGTCCCGGAATTTTTTCCCCTAGTGCGACGCCGCTCAAAAATCCGGAATATTTTTGCCGGAGCGGCAGCGGCGCTCGGAACCGCCGGGCGCCGCACCCGCATCCTCGCGTTGCCAAGTCAAGTCCCACGGGGGAAAAATATTGAAATTTATTGCAAAATCCACGAGCTCCGTTTTTCATGGCTTGGTCGTTTCCTAGTTGAGAATACATAACTGCTTTTCAACGTTACATAATAATCAATTGTATACTTACCAAGGAACGCTTCCGTCCTTCTAACAGAAAATCTCGCCCATGCACCCTTATATTGTCCTGCGGGCCGATTATGGGCCTGTTGCAAACTTTGCTAGAGCAAAACTAAGAGTTGTTTCTTATAGATAATGCCTCAAAAATCACGATGAGCGCATCGGCAAACTCTGAAATGCACTCATAACTTCACAATCTGCGTAAGAAATTTGCGGTTTTTTGAGCTTCCCGCTTCAAAAACGATACTACGGCACAGGTGAACATTTTGTAAGAGGAGTCGTTCCATCGTCGGCAATAATAATCATAGCCGACGCCAATCCGCCAAAACACGTTTGATGGGACGAGATAACACCTGAACTGGATTAGACCAGATAACAATCGGTGTGTTAACGTTCATATTTTCCACGCCCGAATGGATTGACCTTGAACTCTCCTTGAATTACGCGCGAACTGCGTGCAAGCGTCGGCCATGATGAATATCGCCGACGATGGAGCGACTCCTCTAACAAAATGTTCACCTACGCCGTAGTATCGTTTTTGAAGCGGGAAGCTTAAAAAAACGCAAATTTCTTACGCAGATTGTGAAGTTATGAGTGCATTTCAGACTTTGCCGATGCGCTCATCGTGATTTTTGAGGCATTATCTACAAGAAACAACTCTTATTTTTGCTCTAGCAAAAGTTTGCAACAGGCCCATTGCAATGGAGAATTTGCAGGTGTCTGAAATTTGATGAATTTCGTGTGTAAGTGGACGCTACCAAGTGGGCTGAACACAAGGATACCCGTAATTCATAAATTGAACAATTATTGGAGGAGATATGACAAAATGATCTAATTTGCTAAAATACATGCGTTTAAATGGGAAATGCCGCCAGATGACGTCACTAGGCGGCGCATTTTCGCATTTTTAAATCTATATTCTATTTCCCATGGCCGAAAAAAATTATAAAAAATACTGCAAAATCAGCTCTTCAGGCACTTTCAGATGAAGTAATGAAAAATTTGTGTGCAAATTCTCCATTTATAGACTGAGTCGTAGACAAAGAAGACAATAGAGATATGGAGGGATCCTATCGGTGGAAGCAAGTGGTTGCAATGAAGAAAGGAGGTAAGTAATAGACTAAGTAACGGGAACCCACGAGGGACCCGATAGTTAGTCCATCACTTTCTATCTTAGTCTATAGGAACCCCCATTCTAACCAATAGGATATCTCCATACTCCCTATGTCTTCTTTGTCTATAGCTTTGTCTATCAATTTCAACAATCGGCCCGCAGTGACGTTCCTTAGAAGATAAATATTGAAATTGCAAAATTGACCTTATGGGTCGGTCGTTTCCTAGATGAGAATACATGACTGCATTGCTGCGTTGCAAAATTTTCAACAATAAATTTTGAATTTACCAAGGAAATGTTCTGCCTTTCTAACAGAAAATATCTCCGATGTACCTTTGTTAATTCAAGGGTTACTGAATTAAATACAATGTAAATTTTCACTCCTCATGACTTCAAAAATGGAGTACATCTGGAAGGGATGTAGGAAAAGTTCGAGTGTGCTCGTCCGTGACACAAGGAAATCCGCCAGCGCGTGAGAAAATGTTGCATGCAAGCTTGTTTTTCTCTTTTTCGCGAAAAAATGAGGAAAAGCAGATAAGCAAGCTGGTTTTTTTATTTTTTCGGCCGATTGCGCACTTCTGAAGTTTTTACGGAGTGAGATAATATTCCACAAATGAGATTTCGAATCTGAGATTGCGATCAATTTTGCTCTTTCTGATATTATCATTGATGGTATGGTTGATTTATGTATCGTTTTTTATCATTATTGACAGTATTGAAAAATCAATTCCCTGAATGAGGTGCAAGCAAGGCACCTAATTGGTTTCTAGCGTTTTTCATTTAACTATTATTTTTATATTTGTGCATACTTTCTATTTCACCATGTTCTCTTTCTTCTATTCAGTCCGAAACCAAGTTAGGACGGAAGTAGGTTAAGTTATGTTAGAACAAACCCGATTAGAAACAATGTTGCAGAATCGGAAAGAAATCAGTCATCAAAATAAACATAAGCAGAATTACTCGAGAGTTGATTGGTTTGCACATCAAAAAAATTGGATGCAATTTCAGTCGAAAAGCAGTAATTGCTGCGTAGGGAGAAAAACGATACCTGCGCAATCCAGTGTGTTAAAAGCGAAGTAAGTCATCATTTCGGAAGAAAATGTGCTACATATCGAAACCACGATGCATCAGCGTTTTGTTTGAAAACATTAATGGTGCTCAGCGAGTTGATAATAGAAATCATCATCAGAAATGAATGAGATAAAATTTAATTTATTCTTTTTCTTGGTTACACATTACTTATTAACAATGATGATTAATACCATCATTGTAAATGGTACCATAATACCATCGGTAGCACTATTTGAGCGGGACCCCTAGAAACTATCGTTTCACCGCTAGAAATAGTTGCTCAGTTAGAGTGATGTAGAAAGCTTGCAATTCTAATCGGTTATATTGGCTGTTCAGGCTACGAAATAACCGAATCTTAATGCAATTTTACGCTATATTTATTGACTCGAAATTAGACTTAACTACCCGCAACTTATTTTTTAGGAAAGTAAGGATCGTTTTTCGCAGGAATCTGAAACTTCGATTTTTCGACTTCATCGTATAACAATCTCTCCTCTGAAAATGTTGCCTCTGTAGCCTCGGTTCCCTTCTATTGTGGGCGGAGTCTCTCTTACTCTATAATATAAATTCATTAGAGAAACGCTTAACGGATATAGCCTAAGGCACGAAGCGCTTCGTGAGGTTAGACCGTGAAGCGGTCGTCAGGGGACGTCATAGAGTACATAGAGTCGTAATGTAATTGGGAGAGCTGGCGCCACTTTTAAGCATTTTCCATGTCCCGAATTCCGAGACTCCTGTGTGACGCCGGGTCACTTTTTCGATACATAATCGATTGTTTGCGATACACGGGTACCCGGCCATCCGATGACAACAACAACAACAACGAAGGAGATAGGAATCACCATGTATTCCACACCGCCATTTTGGATCGAAAATGTATCGAAAAAGTGACCCGAACTCGGCGCACACCGGGCTCGGAACTCGTCGAGCAGAACATGGCGCCAGCTCTCCCATTTACATTACGACTCTATGTACTCTATGGGGGACGTAGCTTCCTAGCCTCCTTAGTAATTGTTACAATTCTATAAAATCCTGATATTGTAAGCATTTTACTAAGTACATCTTTTTGCCCTTTTTCGGCATTTATTCTCTCGTAATCGCAGAGACAGGTTATCACCTCATGATCACTTTTGAGTGATTAATTTACAGCTTCTCATAATGACGCATGTTTAATGGCGGAAGATAAGTGCGGCATTGCACTTGACCGTAGCACTGAGGTTGCCGAATTCGTCTTTATTTCTACCAAATTCGGATGTACATCACGTCATGGGCGGATTTAGACACTAGGGTTTCAGCAAAACCGTAGAGGCATTTTAGACTGCTCCTGCAGTGCAGCATAAGTTAATTTAATTCCGTTAATATCATGCAACGAGGAGCTCTCCTTCGCCGGGACAAACGCATAGCCAGTCAAGTCCTGCCATAAGAGCCACCCATAAATTAGGTTAAGTTCTGGGGGGGGGGGGGGAGCAAGCAGAGCGTTACGCCTTTTTGTTTTTACGTGGTAAAGAATAGGGACCTACGTTACAAAAGTGTTACAAGGGAGGGGGGGGGAATCAAAATTGCCGAAAAAGTCCTTAACGTAATTTATGGATAGTCCCTTAACTTGAGAAGCAACACAATGCCAGTATGTCTCGAGAATAACTTTTATGTAAAGAAAAGATCTGTCGTAAATTTCTGTACGTAAAGGCCAAAGAACCGTAACTACGATTTCGTTGATGCGAGAAATCAGGAGAAAACAATGCAATCGCTCCATTACCTCTAGCAAATTCTGCAAATTTAAAACTCCTAGATCTTGGGCCTGCCTTAGGTATCATGACCAATTTTTTTTACACATATGGATACCTTATTTTTAACTGCTTCTATTGTGCAAATATCTTGATTAATATTGTTCATTCCATTTGGATGCCAAATTCGGCAGGCTATACTATCAAGGACAAAATGATGATGCAAAGATCGAGCTAAAAGCCATTAAATAAAAACAATGCAATTTAACTTAATGATGTTAATGTTACAAGCAAGTAATTTATTTTTCGATTGTGCATCGAAGCAGATCTTTGAAATAAGAGTCGAAACGTCCGCCTTTGTTATTTTTGCGAGTTTGTACAACTTCCAGCAATTACTTGCTTGTCACTTTAACATCATGCAGTTGAATCCATTATTTTCACTTAATATTGGCTTTTGCTCGATCTTAGCATCATCATTTTGTTCTATTGTTAATATCTTCGGCTGCTAACTGTAGATTTCAGCCAACATGACTTTTATGAACTGATTAGGTGGCTGCAAATGTGTTCAAACGTAAAAAACACAAAACATTGTTTCTGATTCGCGCAATTTCGCGCCTTTTGCACCGTGGTGGTAAAATGCGTCCAAGTGTTTCTTACAATCGAAAGTTCTCGTAATAAATGCGTCTTTAGTTGATTTATGACCGGTCCATGACTAGGTTTTAATAAATTAGCACAATTAACTCATGAAGAATTCGCACATGAGGTTTTGTTAGTTTGTTTCGGTTTGAACCAAGAGTTGGATATTATATCGAAAGACGTAGTCCTTAAATCAGTCTATTGCGACGGATATTATTGCGGGAGACGAGGTTATCCAAACAGCAGACTGCGCGGAATCAGCTCTATACGAGCCAAGACTTGCTCCATGGACCTTACCTCAGCATCCCAGAGGAGCAACTGATCGCTGCTTTGCTGAGACCGCACGAATTCGAGAGACCGAGAACATTCTGCTCCTCGCGGCACGGCGCCGTAAGCTGTTGCGGCGGGGGACAGGGGGAGTAAATTGGAAAGAGAGGTGGCGAAGAGACGCTCTCGGGGGGCAGGGGGTGGAAGAGGACAAGCCGGGGTCCGACGAAGATAAGGCCGATAAGGGCACCGTCACAGTCGCAGCAGCCGGGAACTCGCGCTGTGTTGCCGGGTCCGTTTGCTTGGGAACGCTATAGAGTCCCTTTATACTGAGAGTCAAGACAATGTGAATCCATTTCTGATTGGTTCTCGTATTTTAGGCCTCCACAGTGTCACAAATAGGAATAAAGATTACATTTTCACCGATTGCAAAGATTATAATGTAGAATGGACCGGGAAATAACGGGTTCAACAAGGAACAAACGGAATGAGAGAAGGAACGGAAAAAGGAATTTGAGAATGAGCCGATCAAAGATTACGAAAAACTGGCAATTTTCTGTAATCTTTATTCCCGTTTGTGAATCCATGAGGGGACCTTTCTTGACTCTCAGTATAAAGGGGCTCTGTTTCTTGCCACAGTCAGTTCTGCCGTGCTAAGGAAAAACGCCGTATGAACATTCGAGAGCTGCCAAATTTCCCTCGATAAAATTTTTATTTTTGAGGTAAGCTATGGATGTTTCCCTTGAAATTTTCAGAAACTCTAGGTGAAATTGCGGACAAAATTATCTGAAAAATTGAAAGAAATATATCCACGAGTTCACCAGGAAATTCATGTTTTATCAGAAGAAATCTGGCAACGCCTGAAGGTTCAAATTGCGTTTTTCCTTAGCACGGCAGCTCAGCCCCATCCACCCACCGGGAATGATAGAATTGCCACAGTCAAGGAAAAGCGAGAAGTTTCAGGGAATTTTAACGTCAGGGAAAACCTAGTAATGTCCGGGCTGTTGGAGAAATGCAATAATTAATCTGACAACGCAGCATCTTCCCCGAAAAACTATAAAACACAGTCGCACCCTTCAAGACTTTACGAGGGTTCTCGTCCCCCGTTCTCACGCCTACGCTTGCGTGGTGCATCCCTTTGTCTTTGACTTCAGTCAGTCCAGATCCTTCTCTGTAGCTTAACGCCGTGTTCGTCTTAGTGCTGTAAAACTGAATAAATTCTATTTCGGAATTAAATCATATCTTATTAATATCATGACCTTAATTTCCTCACGGGCAAATGTCGAAAGTGTCCGCGAAAAATTGTTAACCTACCATTTTTCACTTTCTAGAATGGATTTGACGTCTAGAACATATCCTCAAGTGTCAGGGAATTTTACTCAAATGTCTCAGGGAGATGTCAGGGAATTCCATTTTCTAAATTTTGTGGCAACCCTGTATTGTGCCTTTTAAATTATAATGCCGAGAGGAGACAATTCTAGTAATGCTGAAAACATGTGACTTCGTAAGTTGGTTGTCGTCATTGTTCGAGCAAATTTTGGAACATTGGAATGGAGTTTTGTTTCTACGTCTGAAAGATGATTATTTTTTAGAGACAATTTCCTCACAAAATTCACGCGCACTGCTGTGTTGTCGAGGGAAGTAATTTTAACTTCAAAATAGAAGTTTTCAGAAATTTAGCGCAGCGCGGTCCGGTGGAAATTTTTTTTTTTTTTTTTTTCGAAGAAGCGTTCTTAATTTTTCGTATAAGGTACCATAATCATCCAAAAGACTTGAAATTGTATGGTTGGGAGTGACCAACTTCTTCTCCAACTGACAAGGGGTTCCAAGAACCGGAGGGACCTATTTGTCCCGCGAGTCAGTGATTCGGGACAGGCGAAAAAGTAAGATTCTCCTTCAAACTCGCGTGATACTACATACCTACTCCGGAGTTCGAATAGTTGCTCACTTCATTTCTGTTCATTTAAAAGTGAACAACCACCCGAATTTCACCTCAATATCGCGGTACGACTCGACATTACTGGTAGATTTGTAAAATCCTAAAAAAATTGCCCGCTTTTCATATCGATGTCGCAGTAAATGCGCAATTTTTCCAGCGATTTTTCAAAAAGAAATGAGAAACTACGGAATAATGAGACAATAATATGACAAATGTGCAAGCGCATCAGTGGACGGGATGATTTTATCAGTATCGCTGAAAACATGCTATTCTTTCAGTGATTTTCAGAAAAAAGAGAAGAATAGGAACTACGCGATAACACCATAAAATCATCCTAAATTCGCTATTTTACCAGCGTTTTCATACGATCATAAAAAATTACGTGTAATTCCTTTTACTCACGCAAGGTATATACAAAAATCTCAAGCGGTATGTACAAAAATAATCAATTTCCCCGTGAATGTCGCGAAAAATACGCGACTTTTATTTTGATGCACGCATGGTGTTCATGAAAGTCAGTAATTCGGGACAGACAGAAAACTAAGATTCTCCTTCAAAATTGCGTGATACCACATACCTTCTCCGGAGTTCGAATAGTTGCTCACTTCATCTCTGTCTGTCATGAAGTGAGAAGCGAGTCTCTGAGGTCAAGGTTTTGACCTGACTCCCTCAGATTTCAATGAAACTTCACTCATTCTCTACAGCAAACCTAGCAAAGATCCATCAAGTTTTTTTTCCTATCCATACGTTCAAATTTTATGGAGGTTTGGATTTTCTGAAAATTCCCAACTTTCGTGAGGATGACGAACTTTAAAAACCTACATCTTCGCCAATATTTGTTCCATAAGACTCCTTCTGGTGCGCCGTTTGAAAGCCTTTAATGTCCTTCAAGGCAGCTCACAATTCATCAAGACTTTACATGATACCCTTTGGGTATCAAGTAAAGTCAGAGGGGTCTCTTTCCTTATCTGACAAAACTGTAAAATTTAATTTTTCTGGGGTGGCAATTTGGAAAGAGAATCAGACCTGTTATGTTAACCAAAGTATACGTTTAGATCATTGATGAGAGGTCAACATAACAATGTTTCAACAACGAGAAATTAATGAGGATATAGAACCGTTTGGAAAGGCTAACAGAAATAAAGATACTGATAAGGAATGAGATAAGGAACTGTTAAGGATAAGGGAGGAAACTGATAAGGGTAGTCATACCGAAGCAGAAGAACATTGTCGAGGACCGAACATTGGTAATTAAATGGACCGAGTTTAACAGAAAGGAACCAAGCCACATCAGCTATTGCCAAGTTTAACCGGGCACTTAAATTTTTTACGAGAGAACGTTTGTTCGGATTTCTTTGACAATTTTAAGGAATTTCCATCGTACCATGGAGATTTTTCACTGAAATTTGCACGCAAATCCGCACAACCGTTTTCATGGAAAAAATTAAATCGCCTAATTGAATTTGGCAATAACTGATGTGGCTTGGTTCCTTTCTCTTTAACGCGGTCCAAATTCGTCTAATGCTGGTTTCTTGGCTGTGACGGAATATGAGAAAATCTCTGTTACCGACGAGATTTAAAGAAAAGAGGTCACTCTTTGTAACTGTCTAAGAACCGAGGTAAAACTCCTTCAAAATCGTTTTCAATTTTAAAAGTCCAAGTCGATATTATTTTTCTGATTTTCTTGAAGGGATAATGAATGTTTTAGTTCAGAAGAGTTTTTCAGAATTGAAGTCGAGTGTCCATTTAAAAAATAAGGGTTTTTTTTAAACTCTGAAGAATTGGAGCTACGCTCCAAGGGAAAAGACGATTTGACCCTACCTTTTACTGCGTCAATCCGAGGCGGATAACGTATAAAATCCCATCGAAAAAATGAACCAAATCCAATTTATAATTTCGGAAAGTCCTATGACGTGAATCGACGACGCCGAAAGCTGGACATGCCCCCTGCAAGCTGAATGGCGCACAGTGGATCGAGTCAATTGGACCTTTGGAAACCTTACAAGGTCAGGGTGTCTAGCATCACGAAAAACCAGAAAAACCGGAAAATATCAGGAAAATCGGAAAAATCGGACGTTTTATCAGGAATATTTCTTACGCGAATCTCCTCAGCGCAGAAAGTCTTACTGCTTTTTGCCTACCGTGCCAGGAGTCGAGAAAAATCAGGAAAATATTATGAATTTTTAAAACGAAAAAATCAGGAATTTATCATAAAATATCAGGAAAAACCAGGAAAATATCAGAATTTTTCGAAATTAAAAAATACTAGACACCCTGAAGGTTACAATTCCGTGATACGAAATTTTAAGGTTCTAAAAGTGGTTACATTGGTATCCTCGTAAAATTTTCTTCTTACACGTCTAACAGCACCCTAGAAAATTTAAAATGTGATGAAATAAACATAAAAATTTGCAGTTGTAGTCGAAAATTTCATGTGCGACCTCTCCATTTGACTCAATCCACCGTGCGGCGCGGCGCTTACACGAACGCTGCAAGTGTTTTTCGTCTCAACTCCATCACATTCAGTGCTGTTTTCCCGCATTCAACACGCCCCGACGAAGGGATTTCCATGATTGAGCCCCGTTGATTCTCCAAGTGCCCCTCCGTGCCACTCTCATCATTCCCGCTCCTCCATGCGCACCTCGTTACCCCCCTCCCTCTTCCCGCCTTCGTATCATTCTCAACTTTATCACAGTGTTCATCTTATCCTCGCTCAGATGCAACGACGGAATCCTAGTCGTAGAACGACCATTCATCCGCTGAATAATTTCTATGGAGCTATCGTCCGTTCTCTCCTCGTTTTTGTGCAAATAAGGTTTTTGAATTCATAATCCCGTTTTTTCTCCTTAGAGTGGAGAACGGAAGAGAGGAGCAGGGGTCGAGGGATCGCGCAACAACATTACGGAAGGCTGAGTCTGCGAGAATTCTTTCTCTTGGTGATCGCATTTTGGCGCGTATACGTAGTATACCGCCTTTGCGATCGTTTCGAACCCTGCTCGATACAATAACCGAGTCCCTTAGTTCCTTACCGAAAAGTGACTACCGCGAACTTCTGAGATTTTCCAAAGCGTGTAAAAAGTTTATTTATCCGTCAATAATTATGATTTAAAGTTGCTTCTCATTCTGGGGCTCTCTAGTTTATGTGCAGTGAATACCAAGAGTCTACGTTACTTGGTTTTCTTAAAAAAAGCCTAAGAGTACGACGCGCTGATTCAAAATATGCATATATAAGCAGAATCAAGCGAACTGATTCGAGGATGGCTGAGCAGGTCGGCACTCTCGGAATGAGAATTTAACTCCTCCGTTTTGTTCAAAACGTTGCTTTGACAGATCTGTAACCTCGGTTATACTTTTCAAAAGTTGGTACCCGTGCTCTGATAGTGCTGTTCATCTGACAACAATGTCAGTGTCAGCTGATAATAATATTTTTTTCATATGAGGTTAATAAAAAGTTTTCAGTCAGTCTTTGACATCCTGAATAATTGTCTTGGTATTTATTTACTAATTTTACAGAATTATATTTTATTTCTTATTAAAACTAAGAAATACAGTGCAATCTGTGTAAGTGCAATCTGTGATGAGCCTCGAGACTCATTAGACCATTAGCTAAACGTGGCTCATACAGGAATCCACTTACCCCTCTCTTCCCCACGCTCCTGATCACTGCGTCGGCGTCTCGACGAACAATAGCTAATGACGGTCGCCAAGCTAGACCGGGATCCTCAGCCCCTCGCCCAATTACTTACGCTTCATTAACCATTTCACCGTCACGCTAGGATTCGCCCAATTTTCAAAAAAAATTGTTTCGCGAGTTTTTAGCAATTTTTTCCTTACTTTCCGTTGAAACACGAATTAAAAGAGGTCTCATTCATAAAAATCGGCCAAATAGAAGAGAAGTTACAGTATTCGAAATCCGAAGAAATCAACAAAACTTCTCCAAACAAAAAATAAAATGAAGGGGGAAAAAAAGAAATGTATAAATTACAATTTAATATGATTGACCTCAGAATGTGACAAGCAATTCAATTATAAAAAGGAGAAAAAATTGAGTGAAATTACAAAAAATTAGCCTCTTGCAAGGGGCTTCCTTGTATGAGTTTTGACCTGAAGACAAGTAAATCCCGTTACATTATTAAAACGAAATTGACTCCATAGTTTAATGCCTTAGTTTCTTGAATACGATTATTTTAAAAAAAAATAATCGAAAATTTATACCAGCAATTTTACCCATGGGGTGATTTCCTGAGAGCTGATAATATCACGAATTTCTCATAGAGCCCTTCAAAAATGGCTTGCTTTTTGGGCAGCCGATTCGGCCATCAAACCGGGGTTTAAATGGAAGCTGATAATAACACAAAGCTCTGAGAAAAATTTTGAGATGAGTATAGGAACGGTTTGTAAATTACGAGGAGAGGCGGGCATTCTGTTCAGCATATCGATACATAAGTATTTTCACACGTAGAATTTAATTTTCACGTCAGGGAGTCGACATATTTTGATTTTTGCATGAAAAGACGTTTAAAATAAAAAAATCAAGACATATTTAATACAATTGCATTTATATCGAGTAAATCTCTTTTCAATAATATAACGGGATTTACAATACCGGTGATTTGGGTATTTTAGCCCCAAAATACCTTTAAATCGACTTTATCTTCTAGGAGTTCGACAGAATTTTTCCTTTCTTCGCTTAAATTTTTCCGTAGCACTTTTCTTCAAGAATCTGATAAAATTTTGCTTGAGGCAGATCAAAAAACTTAAATTTGTTCGAATAGCTTTCTAGATTCACAATACACGGTCTCGTCAAGGTGCGTCGTTGACCTTGCACTGTTGGATCGTGAATTCTCTTGTTGTGCTGCTTGCCTTTTTTGAAATCTCTGTAAATGAAAACTAAAGGGGTTGATATGTGCGAGTTAATGACGCGCCTTATCAACACATTGTGTTGGAGTTCACTGCTTGTTTTTTTTACAAACATTTCGAATGAAGAATCCTTTTTTGTGCGACGCAAGGGGAGGACAAGAGATGACACCTTCGGACGTTCTCTGGTCCGAAAACCGGGAAACCTGAAAATATTGATGACTGGAAGGATAGTCCAAACCAGAACATGTTAACTCAATAATTGAAATAGTAAAGGCGTATTGAGCGTCTGTATTGATGATGCATTTAATTTCGAAGAATATTTTTAAATATCATCAGTATTTTTCTGAAATCTCCAGGGGCGTCTAATTACTTTGAAAATTTTATTTTTCATGAATAGTACAATTGCAACCCCGCCTTCATCTGAATGTTAGCGCCTATTTCCACCGTCACGGCAACCCCGTCCTTGGCTTTTCGGTTTGGACGAAACGTAAGGAAGAAATGAAAGATTGGACATTTCAGTGAAATATTTCGTGAAATTTCACGAAGCTGCAAAATATTTTATATTTTTCAGGGGCTAGAGTATGCAACCCGCACTCAAACACACAAAAATAGAAGAAAATCGCAGTTTTTAAATTTCGCGAAGCATGAAAAAGAACCGGTATTTCTCAATATCTTTCATAAATTTCTGCAATTTCATGAAATATTTCAAGATTTTATTTTCCATGAAAGTTTGCCTCCCCGCCCCCGGCAGCCGATGCTACGTGAGGTGGCTCCCCCGACGATGACGGGTTCACGGGCTGCAACAATGGGCGCGAGGGTAGGAGGGCAACCGATGGTGGACCGGAAATTCGAGCCGGTTCCCGGTTGCGTCATCGGCGGAAGACGTCAGTTCGTCAGAACCTTCGAAAGCTGCCGGGCGTGGGGCGGGGGGTTATAAGCTGACATGGCGAGATAATAAGAGAAAAAGAGGCAGAAATGTCGGGCCGAGTAAGCGACGACGCAGACCCGGTGACGCATATCAGGAAGGAGGAGGCTGGCGCAGTGAGCGTGAAGATAAGCGACGGCGCGGCGGTGCGCGGCGCGGCGTCGACCAGCAGGGGCCGGGGCCTTTGGGCTTTGAGAGGCCGCGCTCGGGGAGTCGGGGCCGCTTGTTCGAATCCCGTAGTAGTACGCGAGCTCCTGCCCTTGCCCTGCACACCACCATTCCGCCGTGATAAGGCGAAACTCCCTGTATGAGCCTTAAAACGTTTTTTATCCTTTGATGAAATACGAATTTCCTGGTGAACTGAAGATTATTTTTCTCCAATTTTTCAGATAATTGTTAGAGTTGCGGGCGGTTTGCAGGATTCTAGCATCAGGATGTTCCCGATTTTATCAGGATTTGAGATCTATCAGGATTTAATTCCGATTTCATCAGGATTTGAGGAAAAATCGGTCGTAAAATTAGGATTTGAGAAAAGTTGGCCGTCTTATCGGATTTTTTTATCGAGCTATTTTTGTTAGGTTACATTCGCCTTGCGGGAAGTCAGGATTTGAAAAAATTATGTAATCAGGATTCAGCAGTCAAAAATCAGGATTTCATTCGGATTTTCCAAAATGAAAATAAAAACTAGACACCCCGGCCTAGAAAACCGGGAAACTCAGAGAATTTGCGACGATCGGAAAAAGTTAGGGAATTTTCAACACATCTCCTCTTCAACAACACATCACTGATCCTCCAATTGTTTATCCGTTCTGATCATTTTTAAGGCTTGGCATTTTATATAACTATCTACTAAACTTTTCCCTCCATGATTTGGTATTTAATCAAGAAAATTGTGTCCACATTTTAGCGAACGTCAGCTTATTTATAAAAAAAAGTAAAGAATAATCATTTTAAATAAAAATAAATAACTAAAGGTACAAGTTTTGTTCGAAAGTCAGGGAATTGGAACATTTTGGAGTACAGGGTCGGATTTAGGGAGCGGCAAATTTTGTAATTTTTTTAAATGTAGCCTTAAAGAAAAATTGGATTCAGAAAAAAAAAATACAAATTAGAAAAGATGAAAAAATCTCTCATTTCCCAAGAGTATATCTCCAATTGTGTCGTCTTTCTGTGATACAATAGATAGCACCTTTAATTAGTCGAGTTAAGACTAAGAGAGAAACCGAACACGGAATTTGGCCTGAACCGGCGCGGCGCAGATACATGCCGATGCTGACGAGATCTTGAGATGAGAAGGAGAAGCCCTCGACTTGGCGCGGCGGTCGGCATGTAAGACATACTAGCCCCTTCAAGACTGCATGAATACTTCACGCATTGCGTCAAAGACAGTGCCGGTCACTGCGGCAGTAGCGGGCGCCGTGAAACGCATAGCGCCTACAAGACTGCATGAATACTTCACGCATTGCGTCAAATACAGTGCGTGCAGCAGCGGTCGGCTCGAAACGCATACCGCAATGCCGCATACAAGACTTTAGGAATACTTCACTGTTTTTTTTGCATTTTATCGTACGTTTGTTTAATTGCATTTTTAGAATGATCAACAATTAGCTTCTCCGTGTTGGCGCGTATACGTAGTATACCGCCTTTGCGATCGTTTCGAACCCTGCTCGATACAATAACCGAGTCCCTTAGTTCCTTACCGAAAAGTGACTACCGCGAACTTCTGAGATTTTCCAAAGCGTGTAAAAAGTTTATTTATCCATCAATAATTATGATTTAAAGTTGTTTCTCATTCTGGGGCTCATTAGTTTATGTGCAGTGAATACCAAGAGTCTACGTTACTTGGTTTTTTCAAAAAAAGCCTAAGAATGCGACGCGCTGATTTAAATTATGCATATATAAGCAGAATCAAGCGAATTGATTCGAGGATGGCTGAGCAGGTCGGCACTCTCGAAATGAGAATTTAACTCCTCCGTTTTGTTCAAAACGTTGCTTTGACAGATCTGTAACCTCGGTTATAATTTCCAAAAGTTGGTACCCGTGCTCTGATAGTGCAATCTGTGTAAGTGCAATCTGTGATGAGCCTCGAGACTCAATAGACCATTAGCTAAACGTGGCTCATACAGGAATCCACTTACCCCTCTCTTTCCCACGCTCCTGCTCACTGCGTCGGCGTCTCGACGAACAATAGCTAATGACGGTTGCCAAGCGATGCCGGGATCCTCAGCCCCTCGCAAAATTACTTACGCTTCATTAACCATTTCACTGTCACGCTAGGATTCGTCCAATTTTCAAAAAAAATTGTTTCGCGAGTTTTTAGCAATTTTTTCCTTACTCTCCGTTAAAACACGAATTAAAAGAGGTCTCATTCATAAAAATCGGCCAAATAGAAGAGAAGTTACAGTATTCGAAATCCGAAGAAATCAACAAAACTTCTCCAAACAAAAAATAAAATGAAGGGGAAAAAAAGAAATGTATAAATTACAATTTAATATGATTGACCTCAGAATGTGACAAGCAATTCAATTATAAAAAGGAGAAAAAATTGAGTGAAATTACAAAAAATTAGCCTCTTGCAAGGGGCTTCCTTGTATGAGTTTTGACCTGAAGACAAGTAAATCCCGTTACATTATTAAAACGAAATTGACTCCATAGTTTAATGCCTTAGTTTCTTGAATACGATTATTTTAAGCACTCGATTTATATCAGCAATTTTACCCATGAGGTGATTTCCTGAGAGCTGATAATATCACGAATTTCTCATAGAGCCCTTCAAAAATGGCTTGCTTTTTGGGCAGCCGATTCGGCCATCAAACCGGGGTTTAAATGGAAGCTGATAATAACACAAAGCTCTGAGAACAATTTTAAGATGAGTATAGGAACGGTTTGTACATTACGAGGAGAGGCGGGCATTCTGTTCAGCATATCGATACATAAGTATTTTCACACGTAGAATTCAATTTTCACGTCAGGGAGTCGACATATTTTGATTTTTTCGATTTTATACGGAAAATTTATGGTTTTTCGGGATTGAAATTACTTACAATTGTTTCATGAAAAATGAATGCACCCAAAATGACTTTAGCATTTTGACTTTCACATACCTACGTGCACTCACTAAATTGATTGGTAAATTCAAAGAGTGGGTACATCGACCTGGTATATCAAGTTTCTGCGATTTTTTACGGCAAATCGGTAGATTTTCGGGATGTGGATTGCTTACTTTCAATTCATGAATGAATAAAGCATGGACATGGTTGAGCTTCTTTGCATGAAAAGACGTTTAAAATAACAAAATCAAGACATATTTAATACAATTGCATTTATATCGAGTCAATTTCTTTTCAATAATATAACGGGATTTATAATACCGGTGATTTGGGTATTTTTACCCCAAAATACCTTTAAATCGACTTTATCTTCTAGGAATTCGACAGAATTTTTCCTTTCTTCGCTTAAATTTTTCCGTAGCACTTTTCCTCAAGAATCTGATAAGATTTTGCTTGAGGCGGATCAAAAAACTTAAATTTGTTCGAATAGCTTTCTAGATTCACAATACACGGTCTCGTCAAGGTGCGTCGTTGACCTTGCAGTGTTGGATCGTGAATTCTCCTGTTGTGCTGCTTGCCTTTTTTGAAATCTCTGTAAATGAAAGCTAAAGGGGTTGATATGTGCGAGTTAATGACGCGCCTTATCAACACATTGTGTTGGAGTTCACTGCTTGTTTTTTCAAAGTTTTTGTTAGTTGGGCTGGGCTACCGGCGTTGCGTTCGCGCTCGATAGTGCATCCCAGATAGAGCAACTTTGCCTCTTTGTAACACCTCCTCTCTCCGTAAAAAAATCGCCAGTAATTAATCATCAATCGACACAGAATAATTGTGTGTGTCGGTTATTGCTTGGAATTGAAGCTCGAGTTAGGAGGGGAAAAAAATCACGATGAAATTAAGCGATTCAGGAAGCGCGGTTGTCCGATAATTTTCAATATTTTTGAATTTGCTCTCAAATGCGTAATAGTCTACGTGGCTAACGTACCTCAGTCGTCCTTTCTTTCATGGACGTCACGCTTTTCCTACCTCAAGCACTTCTATCTGTGCCAGCTTTTCTGACGTCATTTTTGCGGAGCTTCGTCAGAGTGGAGGGAAAACGGTTTTAGATACATTGATCTATATCGGACCAGCAACTTTCCAACTTCAGCACATATTAATTTTTACCCAGGGTGTCTACCGTCAGTAAAAACAGGAAAAACTAGAAAATATCAGAACAGTCGATGTCATCAGGAAAGTCGGCCATTGGTTAGGGAATTCTGAGTGCGTCAAGCCTATTTCAAATATTTGATTTATTTAATGAAAGAGGAAATTTTGTAAATCAAACAAGTAATTTATTCGCGCAAAAAATCATAATATTTGTTCTAAATAGCGGGAAAAATCGGGAAAATCCGAAAATAAATTTTAGTATACACCCTGTAGTTTTAATGAATTCTGAAATGGAAAAAAATCCATCGCTGAATCGATTAATCCAATCGATTCGATTTTCTCTGAGGATCCGATTTCATCGATTTAAATAGTGATGATGAAATCGATTTCCCCTCAAAGGCTTAAAATTCGCTCTCTTAAAAGAAAAAGATAAAATTAAAATTTCCGGGAAGTTTGCCAAAATGTTAGTCCAAATATCGGTTCAAGTGCCGATTTCGAACATTTTGGCAGAAAAATCGGAAATTTTCGATCTTGAGGTGATGAATCGATTTTTATCGAGCCCCACAAAAGCGATGCAATTTAATCGATTTTTCCGGTAAAAAAAAAAAAAAAAAAAAAAAATTGGTTTTTCAAGAAAATTGCAACGCAAAATCGTTAGTCGCAACCCTACCTCAATCCCAATCGACGGAAGTTCGAGTCATCGACTGCATCACCCGTATCGGCGTCTAACACTGGAAAAAAAACACATTGGATCTAGAGTCCAGACTCTTAAAAACATCGACAAGAAAAAATACTCTTGATTCAAACGGATTTTTGCTTAAATCAAGAACCAAGCCTCTTAATTTGAGCGGATTTCCCTTTGATTTAAGCAAAAATCTGATTGAATCAAGAGTATTTTTTCTTGTCAATGTGTTCAAGAGTCTGGACTCCAGGTCCAATGTGTTTTTTCCCAGTGTAATAATTCGATTTTAATCAAGCCCCACGAAATCGATGCAATTTAATCGATTTTTCCGGTAAAAAAATTGGTTTTTCAAGAAAATTGCAACTTAAAATCGTGAGTCGCAACCCTACCTCAATCCCGATCGACGGAGGTTCAAGTTATCGTCATCGACTGCATCACCCGTATCGGCATCTAATAATGCTTTTTATCCAGGCGATTTGGACAAGCCGGATTGTCGGGTGTCATCGAAATGGCGAATTGCGGCGCAGTTTTACGCGGGTGATTCATCGGAACATGATTTAACGTAAACAAAGGCTGCGGCCGCGGAGACAGCTGGGCCCATTCATATCCTCTGTTGATCCAGTTATTCCGGGCGACCCACGCGCTGCCTGCTCCAAGTGCTGTTTACCAATATCGCGATTACATTTTGAATCATAGCCCGGGTTTCCTATCCCCACCTCGCGCCGTGCCACTGCGCCGTACGCCAAATGAAAAACGGCTCCGCGATTTTGTCAATACGTAGCTCTGCTCGAATTCTCGAATGCATCCATTTCCGTCGTGTTTTCTGCTTGCGATCGTGGTTCTTAGCAACTTCGAAGAATTTCCAAGTGTTGGTTTACATTCGATCGTTAGTCATCGAATTGGGCTACATTTTGCGATGAGGAACCACGAGCAGGGCTTCCGGCAGTCTGTTGAAAATCTGGAAATCGAAATCAGGGAAAATCGGGGAATTCATGGGGAAAGCTAGGGATTTTTGGCTCAGCATCTTCGGCCGGTGCCATTTGGGAGAGCGCGAACGACTTCCAAGTATTTACCTTTCCCCTAATTTGAAGCTTTAGAAGTGGAAATTGTGTCCGAAGCTTAGTGGAATAAGTATGCGTAAGGGGGGGGGGGGACTAATTGAAAGAATTGTTCTAAGATCAGGATTTGGAGTTTTTTGAGGAGTGGAAAAGCAAACTAAAAATCAGAGAAAGGGAGAAAATTGGAAAATGAAGAAAATAGCGAGTTCCTGCATTTAAGCACCTTTCTGCGTAAGGTAGTGAATAATTCAATTGATCCTTATTTTGCAAAAAGTAACTATGTATCTCGTTTTATGCAGAGTTCTCTGAAAGTTCTATCTCCAAATGGCAGGTGTCGGTTGTTGCTCAAGAAGTCAAGAGTCGTCATTTCGTAAATATCGCGTAATTTGAAGGCGACCACTCAACTCATTTCCCTCATGGATGGAGCCGAAGGATAGCCATCCCCGGCGTGCGAACTGCTTCACAGGGATTTTCATTTTCCTCGTGGAAGCCAGTACCTGAATCTCTGTGCTGTTATACCACCCATTTGAAAATACCTGTAAATCCTATGCAATTTACTCTACAGGGTGTACCAAAAGTCCGTCCCACCCCTGCTAACATTTGAACGAATTGAGCTAGGGTAATGAAACTTTGGGAATGTTCCTATCTCAAAGGGGACCATCTTTTGGGGGGGTCAAAATTTTGGTCCCCCCTCAGGGGGGGCGCGGGGGGCCCCCAACTTTTTTTTTCAAATGGCAACCCCTATCTTGTGATACATCATTCGAAAGAACATAAAAGACTAAGAATTTTGGCGCAAACCGCAGATCAATATCTTAATTTTTGACCGAGTTATGATAGGTCAAAGGTCAAATTTGACCTATTTTCAAAAAATCATAACTCCGGTTCAAATTATCGTAAAGAAAAAAATAAAACGGGAAAATTTACCAAATTGTGTCCGCTTTTAAGTAAAAATTGCAGAAATCACTTCGCTGTAATTTTAAGGGGGGGCTCGGACCCCCAAATACGTCAATTCAAAGGTCATTCAATTTTCCCGCGAAAAAAGGCAATTTCCCCTAGATTTGCCTCCACATTATCTCAGTAAGGTCAAAATTAGTTCAACATTACGTTGGCAAGTCCCCAAATTTCGGGAAAAGTTAAAAAAAAACGAAATTTAAGGTGATTAAATTTGACCGTTTAAATTTCGTTTTTTTTTAACTTTTCCCGAATTTTGGGGACTTGCCAACGTAATGTTGAACTAATTTTGACCTTACTGAGATAATGTGGAGGCAAATCTAGGGGAAATTGCCTTTTTTCGCGGGAAAATTGAATGACCTTTGAATTGACGTATTTGGGGGTCCGAGCCCCCCTTAAAATTACAGCGAAGTGATTTCTGCAATTTTTACTTAAAAGCGGACACAATTTGGTAAATTTTCCCGTTTTATTTTTTTCTTTACGATAATTTGAACCGGAGTTATGATTTTTTGAAAATAGGTCAAATTTGACCTTTGACCTATCATAACTCGGTCAAAAATTAAGATATTGATCTGCGGTTTGCGCCAAAATTCTTAGTCTTTTATGTTCTTTCGAATGATGTATCACAAGATAGGGGTTGCCATTTGAAAAAAAAAAAGTTGGGGGCCCTCCGCGCCCCACCTGAGGGGGGACTAAAATTTTGACCCCCCCAAAAGATGGCCCCCTTTGAGATAGGAACATTCCCAAAGTTTCATTACCCTAGCTCAATTCGTTCAAAAGTTAGCAGGGGTGGGACGGACTTTTGGTACACCCTGTATGTAACAGGTTTAAATTCGGAAATTGTGTTTTATAATCCACTATAGTGAGATTTTTTCGTTGAGAGATCGCAATTACGTACGTTGCGGCTTTTAAGGCTGTCTCTTCAATTTCCTTTTTTTTTTGCACCTTTCCTCTCGGATCTCCAATTTTCATCCTGCATTCTAAAATACATTCAATTTTACCTCTTCCCGTGAAATGAAAAAAATTATCGTGTGGCTATCATGAAATTTTTAGACTTACTTCTGCAACGATGGCAAAATCAATTAATTTTGCCAAATTTTTGCGCCAAGTGACACACTTTTTTAGGCGTATGCAATTAAATAATTCCGTGCAAAACAGGAAAAAAGGGTGAAATCATAAACATTTGGACGTTGCCAAATTTCTAACACAAATTTTAGGGACAACTGCTGAATGGTTTTCTTCTTATTCCCAGATAATATTATTTGCAATAATTTTTAGTGTTTCTGAAGATTCTGAAGGGAAAATATTATTTGTAACTCCTCTCAAAATTAAAGTGCATGGAAAAAGTTTGGCATCATTCATTTGCTCTGACGACGTTCCTGCATAACATTGATGGCAGTATAGGTATAGTGAATCGTTATTCGCTTTGCTAATGCGCATTTGCATGGAAATTGGAGTCACCACTTTTGCGCCACCAGTACCAAAACTGTACGTCCGCGGTTTCGTGTTTGACGCCAGAGGCACATGCGTTGACGTCACAGTCGAAAACAGAGCGATGCACCCGTTTTCTACATTCTTGAAAGCGATGGCGGCAACCTGTTTTCGTTGTTTTGCACAGAACTCCCATCGGGTTACAAAATGGTGACGCAAACCTGTGTTTTTACGTCACTTTTTTGTTGACCCGACATGGAACGGCGCGCCGCAAAAGTCGAGTATGTTTTTACCATAACTTATAGCTTTAGTTTTCTATGTTCTGGATCCGTCCAATAGGAATTGTTTGCGATTTTTAAAATCCATCACTGAAGTAGGGTTCATTATTAGGTACGGGTATTTTGAACATCTTTGAATATGAGGCTGTTGTCCTAGACGTCGTCCTCACATGGTTTTAGAAAAACGGAAAGATTATCCATGAAACTCACAATCAGATTTACCGAATTTTTTATATTTTCTGTGATGAATTAAATGTAATTAGCGGCCTAAGTCGCGGCAAACCTATAAAATTCCGGAAATTTTAAAGTAAGCCGGGAAGTCAGGGAAAAATTAGATTTCGCCGGCGGTCAAAGAATTTTTTTTTCACCTCAAAAAACCGCAAGAGCGCAAAGCGCGTGCGTATTTTATAAAAATCATGGGAAATATGGGAAATTTTGCTGCAGGAATTACTATTTTCTTAAAAAGAAAAAAAATTCTCGTCAGGGAGAGGGAATTATGATATTTAAGCTCAATCGCCTCCTGCATTTTGCCCTGCCCTCATGCCTTGCATACCATGCTGTTCTCAGTCGGAATTCGTTCCAGATGTATAGTCCTAACTTTCTGTTATTAGGTATCATTGACTGTGTTCATGTTCCCTGCTCAAGTTTTCGCGCTCTCTAACCGATCCATGATTTTTTAGTTTTTTTCCCGAAGGAAATACACTCCACTGAAAAAAAACTCCGGCCGTGGGAGCCGCAATTACGGGCTATATAGACATACCGTCCGTTCCGGGCTCAAAGGCTGAAAATTCCGGCTGCTGGAGGCGTAGTTTCCATTGCTCCGGGTTCAGAGACCGAAGCTACGGCTCCAGCAGCCGGAATTTTCGGCCTTTGAGCCCGGAACGGACGGTATGTCTATATAAGTATACTAGCCGTTCTGGGCGCGCTTCGCGCGCCCGTCACGCCTAGCCGGGGGCTATGCCCCCTGGACCCCCGGTCACTCGCTACGCGAGTGACATTCGGCTCGCTTCGCGAGCCGATTTTGTAGTAGTTGCAAATTTTTTATCACTATATTTTGAAGATTTCATAGAAAACATTATGAAATTCTCACTCCACAATTAACTTGTAGAATAATAATGGCAGGGCAAGAAATAGACTATATCTTAAAATGGACGGTTCCCACTTAGTAAAAACAGCCAACACCACGTGAAGGTGAGGAACCATCGTTAGCCACTTTTTTTTCTTCTTCTTTTCTTTACTTTTCTGAAAAAAATTTACTGAAATTTTAGTTGCGTCCCCTAAAAGGAAACACGGAGAAAAAAAATTGTGCATGGAACCCGAAGCTGAGATCATATGGATCTCTGAAGGTTTCGGATCACGCATCCGAAAAGTTAAGGTCCATCTGCCGAAGTTCGGGTCAGACAATTGAAGTAGTGCGGTATATACCGAAGGTTTCAGGTCACACATCTGAAGTACTCGGTGCATACCGAAGTGCTTCAGATTTCTGACTCGGATATTTAGGAAAAACACAGTAGAGAACCAAGGAAATCACAGTAGAACAGAGAAAAAAATACAGTCGAATAAATAAAGAAAACTATTATCGAAGAAATTCTAATTATTAGAAAGTAATTAGCTGGCGTAATCAATGCGTAGCTGCATAGGAGCATGAGCGAGATTTATCATCAACTGACCGCTGGCCGCTAAGTACCTGGGTGGGCGAGCGACAATACGTAAGCGGTGGCATATGGTTCGATTGACAGAGGAGTGGGGAACGGTCAGACGTAGGGGAAAGGTTCAGGCTGAACCGTTCAGCACAGCGCAGCGTCAGTCACCGGGTGGGGAAGAGAGTCCGGGAGGGGACACTTCCCCTCGAGTGAAATAGAAAAAGGCAGAATCCTTCGAAGTTTATATTAATGATAGCCCATAATTGCGGCTCCCACGGCCGGAGTTTTTTTTTTCTTTTTTTTCAGTGTACTGTTTAGAGATGACCGCTACCCATGCGAAAAGTCACGAGCCGCTCTTTTAACTAATGAATGCATTTAAAATTGTACTCCTTTCTTTTTCCTTTTTTTTTAAATTTTTTATTTTTAAATTTCTGTGGCAACGAAGCGTCCACGGCTAGAGTCCGGGCAGGAGTAAAACAAACGCACGATCACAAAAGCATTCTTAAAACAACTGTCAGAAAAGAAAAGTGGAAACAGGAAACTACCCCGCGCCGCGTCCCTCTCCCGATGGCCTCTCGCGCAGTGGAGAGCGCGCAGGTGGAACGGGGCTGCGACCGAGTTTCGGGGGCGCCTCGGCCGGCGGGGGCGGGGGTGAAAAGGGAAAGAGAAAAGGCTCCCGTTTCGTTCACTACGGTACCGTCCCATCGCATCGTCGAGTAGGGAGAAAGGGTGCGAGTATCCGGAAATTCGAATCAGCTGTAATTGCCCATTGAAATCGACACACGTCGCATGCGACAGCCCAACCACCTTAGCTTTCTCTCTCTTTTTAATGGATATTTTCAATATGCCATAATAACGATTACTACCAATATAACAAGACACTACAACTCGCATTACACCTATGAGTCAGTCGCGCTAGGTACAGCTAGTCCCAGCTAGTGTGAGGGTAACTTAGAATCAAAACGGGTACTCGCATTCCCGTCTTACTACTCGGAGAAGCGCTCGTCCAATAAAAAAATGGACTAACCACGGATCGCCGTATAAGAAAGCATGTGAGCTAGATCGTCCATTTTCTGATTGGTTACGCGTGAAGCGCGCTAAAACACGTCCTAACGTCCATTAGCGAGACTTAGGAGGGATTTTAGCGGAAAATTTTTGGAAAACCTTTCATTGGAATATTGCCAAAACCTTGAGAACCACAGGTACCATACACAACATTCTGTCGCAGTTGCAATTTTTCACCATGAAAGTACCCATATTAGGGCTCGCAATTTTTTGCGAATCTTCATGCTTGGGAGTAAGATTTGAACTTGCAGAACTTGATGACGAGAGACCGTGGTGGTGATGGACTAGAGAAGTTCGTCCATTTGAAGAAGTAGTGTGCCACTTTTATGAAACACTGGAGTTCTCTAATAAAGCGAAGAGACGCCGACTTCCATGGTTTCAGGGTTGAGTATTGTCTGATTCTCATGCATCCTAGCCGTGAGTGTGTGCCCCAAGCTACCACGGCCGGTTTCAAAATGTTATGTTTTTGTTGAGCATGCAGTGTGAAAGGAAAAAATCAAACGAAAACTTTCAGCGATATACTTGTATATTTCATTGCTGCAGCTCCGTAAGTTCTACGTTTTTGTTTCAGGATGCTGAGGGAATGCTAGGCAGTACGCCTCCCCCGAACTCTGCTCCACAGACTGGCAAACCAACCTCTTCGCTCTATGGTATGTTTTTAGTTTTCGTGTAATAGCTTCACTAGTTTTTTTTTAGATAAATATGGAAAATATCAACAAAGAAACATTTTGCTTTTTAAAACGTTGAATCAGCATCACAAATCAACGAAAATATATTCAGTCCTCAAAAACTGTTTCGATCATTGTTTTACGTGCTATCGAGCGCCGATTGACGTTCAATCTCATTAATTTTCATCGATGAATTTTTTAGTGTAAACAATCGTTTTGTTCGTGTACCGATCGAACAAAATATCTCCCACGGACTTATGTTCAATTTCATCAATCACTCTGCTTTGCGACATAGTTTTCGCCTCTGCGATTGAACTGGGCAATTTAATTTTTTTGGTGAGAACGTTTGTGCGGATTCCTTTGAAAATTTTTAGGTTTTTGCTTCGCGCTATGGAGAAAATTCACTGAAATCCGCACAACCGTTTTCATGTATAAAATTAAATTGCCCACTTAAAGGCAATAGCTGATGTGGCTTGGTTCCTTTCTGTTGAACGCGGTCCAATTGAACCATAACGTAGCTACTAAATCAGTCTTGCTGGGCGCCTACTCCCCCCACCCCCTTCCCCTCCTTTATGATAGTAAAATTTCGTGTTTTTTTTTTAAAATTTCAGTAAGTTTTTATCCTTTGGGCACCTCTCCATCCATCCTTGGAATCATTTCCAGCTACGCCACCGTCGCGTTCATCGAAGACAGTTGAACGTTGAAATAATGTGGCAGCGAGGTTGTGAATATGGCAGCGATTGATAAGATCTCGAGCCGCGGTCCCCGAAGACGTCGACGGCGCAAACAGACGGAGGATACGCCGCTGATAGACGCCGATTCATGCTAATTTATGTGAATATTTTTGAACCACATATTTTTTTATGGCGGGCCCCATTGTGCATCTGTCCTCGTTGTCACATCTCTTCCATAAATTTCACGCCGGGAACAGGGGGCCCCGACTCACGTTCTCGTCCCTTCGATGCCCTTCCGCAAGTATTAGGAACACTATTCCTGGCTCATCAATGGAAGCACCTACTCGCACAGGGAAACTTATGACATATCGTTATTTTCAAAAATTAGGCGTAAATCGTAGATACTTATTGCAAAATGCAGTTCATTCGTGGTCGGCCCATAATTTTTCTCAAAAATAAGCATTTTATTGGGAGAAATTCGAAAACATTCGAATGCTCATGCGACGTTTTTCCTCTCAATGGAAGTGTGTGACTTGGTGCGAATCAAAGTTACCAGATTGTGCAATTAAATATGGATATTTTACGTGTGCTTCAATGGGGGAAAATGCTAATCCTTCAGCACTATCTGGCAACAATGGTGTGAGCCATCTCTGATTTTTCAATGGTGAATCGTTCGTTCTCTCTCCATTGCTCCCCGTATCCGGACAGAGCACTCGTAAAGGCAAAGGAGCATCGTTGAATGATCTGGTGACCTTCGCGAAGAGGAGAGCCGTGGAAGCAATCAAACTGCATCAATGCATCTTGTGCATAAAGTGCACACACCTCTTCAGTCTTGTAGGCATGATGGATCGATCGTGTTGCGCTGGCAGAGATAGTGAGGAAAGATCTCTGCAGCGCTATACTGCCGTGCTAAGGAAGAACGCCGTATGAACTTTCGAGGGTTGCCAAATTTCCTAAGATAAAACGTGTATTTTTTAGGTAGGTAAGTTATACATAGCTTTCCTCGAATTTTTCTGACTTTTTCGATTGAATTGCGAACAAAATAGTCGAAACATGTTGAAGAAAAAGATTCACAATTTTCCCGGTGAATTCGTTCTTTACCGAAGGAGATATGGCAACGCCTAGAGGTTTCTACGGCGTTTTTCCTTAGCACGACAGTATGAGAACAAATACCGTAAGAACATTCGAATTTGCCAAATTTCTTTTGACGAAGTATTTGCTCTAGAAGTTATGAATATTTCCTCGAAATTTTTGACGGTTTTTATCTGATATTTGGCAACTTCCAAAAGAACTTACGACGTTCTTTCTTTACACGGCAAAGTAATTTTGAAGTGACGTTGCCATAATATTTTGAAGGTCAATATTTTTTAAAACCAACGAATGGCAGCATGGGAAAATGCACTACTGAACTAGTGTATTCTACTCGACAAGCACACATACGAAAAAATACACCGTCACTCAAAGGCGGTCCAAAAGTTTACGTGTTGTGGATTTGCTGACCAATAACGTCTTTTAGCCGGCCTGTTTCGGTCGCCCGGTTCAGATTTTCAAAATGTGTTCTTTTATTTCATTTTCCAAATCGTTATTTTCATCTGATTTTATTTTCAAGTTATGATTATCATTTTCGCTCATCATTTGACGAAAGTAGAGTGCATTGAAAGACGAAAACCGGACAAAGGTAAACTTCTCTTGTGCATGTGTGCTGCAAAAGATTTACTCCTCATTTATGCAAATCTTTCATGGTTGCAGCCATCATTTTCATTTCATGTGAGTCATTCAGTATGATGCCCAAAACTCATCATAAAGTCTAGTTGCTCCACGTCACGTTTAACTGCGCTAACGTCTCGCCACGTTGGCAAAATTGCTTAGTCCGTGGACTTGGCAAATCTTTTACCCAGTCCGTGGACTCACCGATGTTTTTGCCCAGTCCGGGAACTATGTGCGACTAGCTCGCGGACTAGCCGGTCTGAAAGTCTGAAAATTACCCGATCGTCAATTATAGTCACAATCCATATGGTAACTGACGAAAGATGGGTAATCATCAACAGTCACCGAATCGGAAGTTCCGAACTCGGTTAGAATGGCAGCTCGGTGGTTCGGGTACGAAAGTAGTACCGAACCTCCAAATCAAATTCGCTTTTTCAAACATTTTCGTTAAGGACTCGAGGCGCAGCTCATTGTCCACACGACCTTTTTTTTTCTTCATTTTTTTTCTTTCCATCTCATTTTTTATTTTTTCAGAGCACGATGAAGAAAATGCGGTCGAAAATGTGAAAAAAAATTTCACCTGGAGACCGATATGCCTAGTTGGTAACGCGATGCATCGTTGCAGTTGCAAGCAATCTCTAATGCACACGCGACTCGCAAGTCGCAACATACCGGGAAAAGATTAAAATATCACGTGAAATCGCGTGAGGGCTCCCGATATTGTATCAGATTTTCGCTGCGCTTGCACTCGTGAAGATCGAGTTGGGTTCCGTCGAAGGGGAGGGGTAGGCGGGGTGAGGGGGCGCCTTCCCCCCGTGGACTTATGACGTCCAATCTCGGAATCTCGCCGCTTTATCCTGTGTCGACTGAGTTTTCCGATCCGTCTTTTCCTCGTGCAGTTTTCCTCATCCTGGCATTTCCTTCTCGCGAATGCACGATTCCTCCTTACGATTCAGGATGTTGAGGATTTTTAGAACCGTCTCGAATGGCATGCGCACGCACTCACACTATTAATACTCACCTCTCTCTTTGTATCGTATGCATATTTTTTTCATAGAGGAAAAAAAGGAGGTGTTTGCATTTCGGGCATCCTAGATTTTTTTAATGACGTAGGTCGGTACGGTACGGACAATTTTTATCATCGATTTTCTTGGAAATGCTGCAGTTTATAAGAAAATGAAATTCCATATAGAGTGTTTGAAATTATATCATGAGTTGATTTAAGCAAAAAAATCGGACGTTAATATCCGTTCCTCATACTTCAAATTCCGGATTTCGCTGGAATATCGACGCCATGTTGTACCGACCTACGTCACGGGTTAAACAATCTTCAAGAAGCAAACACCTCCTCTTTTTCCTCTATGCAAAATAAACTTCTGTTTTCACATAATGAGTAGCCGAAATCCGTAAAAATCTTGACGTTTAATACGTGAGAGAAATTTTTGGCTAGGGTGACAGGTACACCAGACTGTGCTCGGGCAAAATGTATTTGTATTTCGGAAATCGGCACCATCATAATTCTCTGTCCCCCTGTGGACACAGTGGTTATTTTCTCTATATTGATTTGCAATGTTTGCATTGATACTTCATTCTGAACGGCCTCGTGGAATTATCTCTCAGTTCTACTCAATCAATGAATGACGAATTTTTTCCAACTGTTTTCCCGTGCTCATCAATCAGGGGTAGGAGAATGAATATCAAATCGAATATTGCCACTAGCACAGACAAATCATTTTACACGCAGAAAAAGACTTCGCCAATATAATCAATGCGGTTCGGTTCAATGTTTTCGGGTCATGAACCTGGCGCATCGGTTACTCTAACCGAGGTCATCAGGGCATGACCTCTGAGGTTCATAACGAATCTCTTGTCTCAACACCGAGTGACGTCAGACTATAGTCTGGCATCAGTTTTCAGCACGGCTTTATCAAACTAATTTTATTCTACTCACAAATTTTGATGTTCATTTATGCCATATCGCCTTCAATAATCTGATAGGCAATGCGAGCAATAACAGTTGCTTGCTGTATTGTGTCCACGTTTATTCGTACTGACTGCTGAGTATGGCATTAGCGGACACTTCTAAGGTGTAGTAAGATTTTTCCGCCTATCTCGCCTTCAATAACCTGATAGGCAATATGAGCGGCTCTGGAGCAGTAATAGTTGCGTGCAGCAGTGTGCTAAGAGTAAAGCATTAGTGGATTCCTCTAAAAGATGTATTGAGCTTATTCCGCCGTGATAAGATGCCGCGTATTATCTGCTCTCCTTTACACCGAACAGAAGTTATTATTTTGGTTTTTGTCATTTATCCTCGCTGTATGGTTGTGACCGCCGCGGTTATGCCGTATTTGCCTCTTTCGTACCGTATAGAAAAGTTATTTTTGGGGTTGTTCGTTAGTTCTCGTCTTATAGTTCGTTCTAATGCGCATTATTATTAATTTTTCGCCCTCACAAACCGCAAACCTAAGTAGCGCAGATTAGTGGATTTCTCTAAAAGGTGTATTGAGCTTATTCCGCTCTGTTAAGATGCCGCGCACTATCTGCTCTCCTTTACACTGAACAGCAGTTATTATTTTGATTTCTGTCATTTATCTTAGCTATATGATTGTGACCGCCGCGATTATGCCGTATTTGCCTCTTCCGTACCGTATAGAAAAGTTATTTTTGGGGTTGTTCGTTAGTTCTCGTCTTGTAGTTCGTACTAATGCAAGTCATTATGAATTTTTCGCCCTCACAAACCGCAATCTTAAATGGCGCAGATTAAGTTCGAGAAAATACATATCCTCGCATTCGGACCAACACCACTTTCATCAGCCGTTGCTCGACGAATATGAATGTTACTGCTCTGGAAAAAAAAAAAAAAACCACATTGGATCTAGAGTCCAGACTCTTGAAAATATCGACAAGAAAAAATACGCTTGATTCAATCAGATTTTTGCTTAAATCAAAAGGAAATCCGCTCAAATTAAGAGGCTTGGTTCTTGATTTAAGCAAAAATCCGATTGAATCAAGTGTATTTTTTCTTGTCCATGTTTTTAAGAGTCTGGACTCTAAATCCAATGTGTTTTTTTTTCCAGTGTGTTCTCAAGGAAATGTCGAATAAAGTTAACTTTGCCCCTCTCGTTTTCGTCGGCCGGATACATTCTGCCGTGTTGAGGAAAATCATGCACGCGAATATTGCAATTTTGCAGTTTCTCTTCGTGCATGACGTTTCCTCTCCAGGAGGAAAATTTCAGGGCGTATTCATTCGCGGTATTCACATACCGCGGTTTTCCTCAGCACTATAGCGAAGGGCCGGGGCGCACAGTGGGTCGAGTCAACTTGAGAGGTCGGACATGAAATTTTAGACTGAAACTGCAAATTTTGATGTTCTTTTCGTCTCATTTTAAATTTTATGGGGTGCCTCTAGAAAAAATATCACGAGAAAACTAATACAGCCTCTTTTAGAACCACGAAGTCGTGTATAAGCGGAGTTAAAAGCTATGAAAGTTTTCAGATTATGTCCAACCTCTCCTATTTACCCGATCCACTGTGAGGCGGAGTCGCTGGCCAGTACCCGTTCAGCGGGTAAAGCATTCCAGAGATTTACAATTTTTGAGCTTATCCTCGATGGTAAGCCAAACTCGAACCGCTCCGATCCAAGTCCAAAATTCACCCTTATGGGAGTATTGGCATTTAAAATTATAATCACGCGGGCGTGTCTATGACTAAACAATGGGAAACTCCACTCGGTCGTAATAATTTCTCGTGTGCACCACTGCAAGCCCTCTCTGCGGAGATAAGAGCGCACTTGGTCAGGATTGCCAGGTCTTGTGCGAAAAGTTTAAATATTTTTACCAAACATTTTAACGCGTTCACTAACACGGTTTTTTTGTTTGATCTTTTCTCCACGCAAATAACTAAAAAGTGACGAAATCCCATAGAAACTTTGCTATGTCTGGCTCATTTTAGAAACAACATATGTAACATTAGTGTCCTCATGCAGATCAGTCTTGTACAGATGAGGCAGAAATGGTGGTTCTTCATTCCAAAATATAGTCCAATTGTTCATACAGTTCGCAAAAAGGAACGGCTAGCATTACAGCAATGCTAAGATCGTGTATCTACTATGCATTCTTTAACTACTTTATCAGAAGTATCGTATGAGTAATAAATGAAATTTACAGGGTAATTTTCTTGCTTAACTGTCACTTTCGTTGTATCAAAATACAGTTAGATTCTCTAGTCTTCTTGCAAGATGGGTAAGAAGTTAGAAAATGTGGATCGCATTGAGCTAAGAGGAACCAGCGTGATTACATTGTTTTCAAAGTCGTGCAACTTCTTCTTTTATTTTAAAAATACTCACTATATGCACAGTATTAAAATTTACACAATTATTTTCTTTTAAAATGAACAATTTTTTGGCGAGAAGAAACAATATTTGCTATTCTTGGAGATTTTGGATAATTATTAAGAAGCAACATGTTTACAACACAGATATTGCGCTGGTTCCTTCTTGCTGAATGCAATCCATACAGTAGCAATCAGCCCGCCTTTGAAATACGCAGTTCAACTTACCCGTAATTGTATCTTTATCAAGGGTGGCTTTGACTGTTCTGCAACGCCGCCTGTTAAGTTACGTCAATTTTATTTTTGACAAATCTCTGAATTATCTAAAAAAAAAATTCGTTTGGTTTTTTATGAATGAATTGCATTTTGCAAAAAGGAACCAGGATCATTCCAATGTTGCTAGGATTGGGCAACTTACATTCTTTGCAATAAAGTTACTGAAATCATGTAAATAATCAAATCTTTGAAGATAATTTTCGTCTTGAATTTATTGATTATTCAGAGTAAAGATAAAACTTGTTCAGATGCTCAGTTTATATTTGCAAGGTAAAGAAAGTTGCACAATCCTACCGACACTGGAATGCTCTTGGTTCCTTTTGGCAAAATGTAATACAAATGAAAGTCGGTCTTTACACTCTGAATAAAAAACCTCATTCATTTCATTTTTGAAGTAGGCTTAAAGTTTATCGCAAATGTCAAGACGATGTAAGGCATCATATTTGATGCTGAAGGTCACGGACAGTCGGTAACAAACTCATAACGGTGTCACGAGGCTTGACCAAGGAATGAGCCCTTTAATAATTCAGTTTCAATCTCTTTCGTCAACCACCCTTAAGCGAAAGAAGCTGAGCAATTTGACCCACCGACACGACCGCAACCGCTGTTGATGCTACGTTCAAAGCGGATTTTTTACTTTCCTTCGGCGTGAACTCTTGGAGAGCCTCTCCCCTTCCTCTATTCCTTCAGTCTCGCTTCTTCGCCGTAGCCGCCCACTTTAAATGGATTCGAGTAGCATTTAAAAATATTATTCTCTAACACGCCACGTCCTGTACGAACCCGCATCATTCAAGTTGTCAATATTTCAGTGAACAGGGAGCAGGCGCACTGCGGCCCAAAGTAGAGAGCAACCGGCCAAACGATCAGGATGCTCTCAAGGATCCAGAAAGTTCTCAACCTTCCTATGTTTCATAGAGGCTATCTCATGTTGAACATCTCTTCGTTCCCGAAACTTTAAGCGATTTTCTCATTTTTCACAGCCGCTCCATTTTTCCCGGCATCACAGTCGCGTGGTTGGGAAGTCTCTGCAGCGTTTACGAAAATGTTGGAAGAATCTCAGCAAGGATACACGCAATAAAGGAAGGGTCCTCGGTAAATGAGACCCCGGATGAAATGGTGCAATTTATTTTCTGTTTGCAGTGTGAACTGTCCGGCTAGATCTGCAATGAGTATTGGAGTGATTTACCATTTTGTCTTAATGGATATTATTATTTGCACAAGAAGTAATCGTCTTAGTTACTTGTGCTTAAAATTTCAGAGATTAATAGATAAAGTCTTCTTTTATGACATGAGAAGATTTATTTCGGAACCCTTTTCAGGAGTTTATTCATGATTCTAAGTTCAATACGAATTGTAAAACTGCCAAGCCTCATTTCTCGCTATGAAGTCAGTGAAGTAAAATTTTCTCTGCGGTAGAATCCGATGTAATTACTGAGCTGTATATTGTAGTTCATTAGTTCAACCAGTGTGTTAAACTAATGAGCTGTATATGCAGTTCATTATCTCAACCAATGTGTGAAACTAATCGAAGTCGCTGCAAAACACCCAGTAATTTTATAAACTACAATGTGGAAATATAGAATGAAGAACAATTTTATCAGTTAAGAAACACAGTAAATTAACAACTTTATCCGGGAAGACTGCTGAAAAATTCAAAGCCAAAAAACAAGAAATCAAATAAAAAACCAGGAAGTTTCGGCAGACGTAAAAATTTCATTTTGAACCGGAAAATTACAGAAAAACGAATCGTCGATCCGCTGTTATTGCAAGACTGAGACCCAGGGCCGGATTAAGGGGGTGACCACATGGGCCGCGGCCCATGGCGGCAAATCCATAGGGGGCGGCAAATTTTGCAATTGTTTTTAAATTTAGGTATAAAAAAAAAATCGAATTTAGAATAAAAATTACAAACGAGAGAAGGCGACAAAATCTCTCATTTCCTGAGAGTATAGTAATTTCTAATTATGTCGTTCGTCAGTGGTACAAGAGACAGCACCCTTAATTAGTCGAGTTAAATGAGAAACCAAACACGTAATTTGGCCTGGAACGGCGCGACTTAGAGAGAAATGATGACGAGGACTTGGAATGATAAGGAGAAGCCCTCGGCGCAGCGATCGGCATGTAATACATATTAGCGCCTACTAGACTGCACGAATACTTCACGCATTGCATCAAACTCAGTGCGGTCATTGCGGTCAGCGTGAAACGGATAGCGCCTACAAGAATGCATGAATACTTCACGCATTGCGGCAAACACAGTGCGATCAGCGTGAAACGCATAGCGCCTACAAGACTACGTGAATACTTCACGCATTGCGTCAAACACAGTGCGTTCACAGTAGCAGATGAAAATAATGAGATTTGTTCATTTTAGGTACCTCTTGGCATTCAACCCAGCGTCGATCTTCCCTATCAAACAGTAAGGTAAACAGCATCATGATTTACGTGTTTGAAAGAAAAATAATAAAATTATTAAATCAATAAAAAAGTTATGACAGAAATTGTCACGATGTTAATTTCACGATTTTCAGCTCCATTATATTTGATTTTAACCGTGAAGGTTTTTATTAATTTTTTCGCTTCATTTGGCTGGTTCTTATGCTGCGCTCACAGGAAAGTTTGTCATTGTTTTCGTGTTTTTCGGGAATGTGCGCTCCTCATGAATCACAATCAATGCCATTCGCGCTCGCTGGCTCGTGTGAGGTGTTGCCGGTTTACTAAGAAATTGTTCCAATTCTTTTAATTTATACCATATATATGTACATGTACCACTTAATCAGAATCAGTTACAGAAATTCGAGCGTGGATTTCGATTGACAATGGGGTATGGTTGATTACATATGGAGAAGGCTTGGAAATTTTTGGCATCCCTTCTTTCAATGCGTCTTTCTATGAGTGTTCCACTTTTCCAAAAAATGCCTCGATCATGATCAACTCGTCCTCTGCTTGACGTAAAAAACGCAACTGCATTTCAACACCGCAAAATGCCCCTTCACAATGGGCATTTTGATTCTGAATTTGTGGTAAATTTTAATTAGAATCTCGCAGATTTTTTCACTAGAAGAGCAAAAAATGATCCGAAATGATCCGAGATGTCCAAAATTTCGCAATTTCGAAATTATCGTCATTTTGTCATTATTTGTGCGAAAAAAATAATCGTATCAGTAGATTCTGCTACTTGGAATGGAGGCCAAAAGTGGAAAGTGCTCATTCTCGAAAGTGGTGCACGGGAAAAACAATTACGGGCAACATGGACGCACCGTTCGATCCGGGCTCAGAGGTCGAAGTTCCGGGTGCAGGATCCGTGCCTTAACTGCTCCTGGTGTTATGCCCGGAACTTTCGGCCTCTGAGCCCGTAACGTGGCCGGTATGTGAAAATCATCCTAATCCTCAAATTGCTTTATGAAATAATGAGAGTTTGTTATGAAGAATTGAAAATCGGAGAGAAGCCGACAACGGTGCGGCTGTGACAGTCGGTCGCACGCTTGGATGAGCCGCGTGTGGCGGGGCGTTATATAGGCCACGGATCTCACCAGATGCGCGCCGCCCGGCCCGGGCCATTGCCCGATGAACGCAGATCGCGCATAGATTACTCGCGAATTTTCAGCTTGGCGCTCGAGCGCGCGCCGGGCGCAACACGCCAGAGGAAGCGCGCGCGGTCGCGCCACGCCGGCCGGCCGGCCGGGCCGGCCGGTGCGAAATCTGTCGCACGGTAGGCAAAACTTAAGAGTCTTCGCAGCCGACGCTACATGGGGATCTACAAATCAAATTCAATCGGACAAAATCTCACAATCTGAGAAGCAGAATAAATAACGGATAAAAGTCAATAGCTCACCCGGACAATATTCGAATGTATTACTTTAAAAACTGCCTAACTCGGATAAAACGAAAGATATGTTTTATTTTGGTTAAAAAGCTCGTCAATGCACTCCTGGAACATTGCCTGATGTTTGCCAGGGAAACAATGTGACCTCTGTGTGAAAGGGATTTATTTTCAGGACGTAATAGCTCCATCAATGTTTTAGCTTTCAGGGTAAAACTTGCACTAAAATCTCCACAAATGTCTTCCTCCATGCAGTGATACTAATGACGTAAATTTTGAATTTTTGAATGTTGCGTTTCCTCTCGCAAATTGCACACACTGATAAAAAAAAGTTACGGGCTGTATACACATACCGTCCGTTCCGGGCTCAGAGGCCGAATGTTGCGGATGCTGGAGCCGTAGCCTCGACTGCTCCGGGTGCTACGCTCGGAACTTTCAGCCCCTGAGCCCGTGACGCGGATGGTATGTCCGTACAGCCCGTAAGTGCGGCTTCCACGGCCGAAGTTTTTTTCTCAGTGAATAGAGTTATGTTCTTTGGTTACGGAAGCGACAATGTGTTGTAGGGTTTCGGCATAGAGTACATAGAGTCATAATGTAAATGGAAGGGCTGGCGCCATGTTCTGGTCGACGAGTTCCGAGCCCGGTTTGCGCCGAGCCTCGGCCACTTTTTCGATACATGTTCGAGCCAAAATAGTTGTGTGGAATACGTTGTAATTCTTATCTTCTTTGTTTACATCGGATAGCCTGGTCCCCGTGTATCGGAAACAATCGATCATTTATGGAAAAAGTGACCCGGCGTTGCACAGGAGTCTCGGAATTGAGGTCCTTGAAAATGCTTAAAAATGGCGCCAGCTCTCCCACTTACATTACGACTGAATGCACTCTTTGGGTTTCGGGAGTGAAGGTTGTCATGATTGTGACTCATTGATTTTATCTGTTCTGTTGACAGAAGTGCCTTTGGGAAGAAGCAGCTCGATCGCGGCGTACCAATGCTCGCTGAGTGATCGGGGGCCGATCCCCCCCGGAAGCTCCCCGGTTTCGCGGCTCCCGGAGTTGGTGGCCATCAAACGGCGCGAGCAGGGCGGGAAGCCGCTCGAGGACCGCGGCTGCGCCCGCAAGGACCAGAGCAGCTGGGACCCCGCCAAACACAACTCCACCCTCGGCCCGGGGTCGGGGTCGGCGTCGGTGTCGGAGTCGTTAACCCGCTCAGGCCCAACGGCGACTGCACCGCCCGCAGATCCTTCAATGTCAAAGGTAAGCCCACTTTCCAATCATCTTAAGTTCTCAAAGTCGCCCGCCCACGGGAACGGGAACTTTCCCGCACTAGAAACAAAAGACACATTGGATCTAGAGTCCAGACTCTTAAAAACATAGACAAGAAAAAAAGTACTCTTACTTGATTCAATCAAATTTAGCTTAAATCAAGAATCAAGCCTCTTAATTTGAGCGGATTTCCTTTCGATTTAAGCTTAAATCCGATTGAATCAAGAGTCCTTTTTCTTGTCAATGTTTTCAAGAATCTGGACTCTACACTGAAAAAAAATTCTCGGTATTTTTACCAAGGTCCGTTGGTACCTCTACCATCTCACTTTTTTTACCAATTATTGGTAATTTAACCAAGACAGACTGGTAAGCTTACCTAAAAACCGGTATTTTTACTGTTTTTTTTTCAGGTAAGAATACCACTTTTATTGATAATCAATACCCGGTAACTTTGCCATTTTATCTTGGTAATTCTACCACAGTCGATAAAAAATATTGGCGTTTTTAACAAGGTCCAGTAAAATTACCGAGAAAGTTCAATAATTTTACCGAGATTTATCGGTAAAATTACCACTTCCATAAATGGTTATTTTATACCAAGAAGAAACTGGGATCAAATAGAACCCCGAATTCTTAGTAATTTTACCCTTTTCTTAGTAAATACAGCGAGATTTTTTTTTCAGTGTGTAAATAAAGTTAAGGGCTATGTAGGCAAACCATCTCTTCCGGGCTCAGAGGCCGAAAGTTCCGGGTGCTGGAGCTGTAGTTGCGACTGCTCCTGGTGCCACGATTGAAACTTTCAGCCCCTGAGCCAATGACGCGGACGGTATGTCTAAATAGCCCTCAAGTACGGCCTCCTCGGCTGGGGTTTTTTTTCAGTGCGGGTGCACTGAAAAGTCACGAGACATCTAAGTAAACTGCTGAAAGACTATTTTTCGGTATTAGTTTTTAGCGAGAGAACAGAGCGTCTGGAAGCACTTTTTAGCTGGCTTCTTTTCGGAAAGCTCCGTAAAAAAACTCAAATGCTCTGAGGATTCGAAGAGAAATGTGGCGGAATACGGTGTTCATTTTATCAGATCGAACGGTGAAATTTAGTGCTCGGATACTTCAGCTTCTATCTATCATTGAAGAGAAAGATATTTCTAGAATAGCTATCTGAGTTATACTTCTAGACATTATGGGCCCTTTTTCTTATCCTTTTTTTCTTTCCTGCCAAAAAATTGAAAGTTTTTTTTCCAACAAAATGGTACGATAACGTGCAGATTCATTCTGACTTTTTCGACTGCGACTCTTGTTGCTCGCATCCTCAAGTAAGAATGAACTGATTTTTCAACCTTTCGTATTTTTGCCATTCACTGGAAAAAAAAAACACATTGGATCTAGAGTCCAGACTCTTAAAAACATCGACAAGAAAAAGTACTCTTGATTCAATCAGAATCTAGCTTAAATCAAGAACCAATCCTCTTAATTTAAGCGGATTTCGTTTTGATTCAAGCAAAAATCTGATTGAATCAAGAGTATTTTTTCCTGTCAATGTTTTCAGGAGTCTGGACTCTAGATACAATGTGTTTCTTTTTCCAGTGTTCACGAAGATGATAAAGTTGTGAAGCTGACACGGTATGACCCCTTTTCCGCCGTGCAAATAAAGAAAAGTGAACATCAGACATCAGTGAATTCGAAATATAAGGTCATTCTTCAATTTGACCGAACTGTACTTTCGATCTCTCTCTCGTTCTGGACAGCAGTGATTCACTCCACTGCCATGCTATGGTAAAACGCCGTACGAACTATTAGGCGTTGCCAAATTTTCTCCGATAAATCACGAATTTTCCGGAAAATTTGTGACAGTTTCACTTCCAATTTTCCAGAGGATTTACTTCGTTATTTGATCTAAAAAGTCTGAAAACCCTTAGGAAAAATATTCATAACTTTCCTCTAATATATATCTTCTCTGATAGGAAACTTGGCAACATTCGAATGCGTATAGGACGTTTTTACTCAGCACGGCAGTCCGCGTGTCGACTCGAAGCGCACTCGGAGCTTTAACCGGGGAGAATTCATTTTCCGAGTTTGATGGCTATCTCGGCCATGTAAATTTCCTTTGTTGCTCCTGCTCCGCTCTTGTCCGCGTCGGCAAACGGTGCATTGAAATAAAAATTATTCTGAGAAAAGCACTCGCCACTCAGAAGCGGTGTTGCGCATTCGGAGGGGATTAGAGTCCCTTTATACTGAGAGTCAAGACAATGTGAATCCATTTCTGATTGGTTCCCGTATCTTAGGCCTTCGCAGTGTCAGAAAAGGGAATAAAGATTACATTTTCACCGATTGCAAAGATTATAATCTGGAATGGACCATGGAGTTATGGGTTCGGCAAGGAATAAATGGAATGAGAGAAGGAACGGAGAAAGGAATTTGAGAATGGGCCGATCAAAGATTACAAAAAACGTTCAATTTCTGTAATCTTTATTCCCGTTTGTGACTCCATGAGGGGGTGTTGTCTCGACTCTCATTATAAAGGGGATTAGAAGTTTGTCTAGCAAAAGGCTGTTTATTTACTGATAATAGTATGTCTTAGTGCGAGTTTTGAGATTGAAGAATGTATTTAATAATATTTAAGCGAGCCTTGTAGAGTTGTAAAAATGCTTCATTTCATACTACAGCAAAATAAATGTTACAGGGTGTCTAGCAACAGGCCAGGATTTTCCCGATTCTATCAGGGTTTTAGGTCAATCAGGATTTAATCCCGATTTCATCAGGATTTCAGGAAAAATCGGTCGTAAAATCAGGATTGGAGAAAAGTCGGCCGTCCGATCGGATTTTTTTAACGAGCTATTTTCGTGGAGTTACATTCGCCTTGCGTGAAGTGATGACGTCGTTGTTCCGCAGTTTGCCTACCGCGAAAAATCAGGATTTTGCAGTCAAAAATCAGGATTTCATTAGGATTTCCCTAAATTTAAAAAAAAAAAAAAAAAAAAAAAAACTAGACTCCCGGAAAAATGAAGGCTAAACGGCGTTGCAAAATAAGGGGGGGGGTTGAAGTTTGTCGATCCTGTCCTTGAAGAATAATACTAGTATATTTTTATAAAAATACTCGAAATGAAAGTTCATTTACGGTAATTTCATTCTACTTTTTTCTGTCCCTGCTTTAACAGACATGGTCTTTATTGTGCAAACACGCGCTGCGATTCTCCAGAGACGGCTCTCAGATGCTTGAAGAGCAAATCCAATTTGGAAGGTTTCGAAAGTGGTTCAGTTGTTTTGTTTCCGGGGCTATAATTAGTAAAAGCGCGGAGGGTTAATTCTTCAAACATCCGGGCTACATCCCGGGAGCTTAGGCAACCCCAGGCCGATGATTTGTCTCGCGAAGGTGGAACTTTAATCTCCGAAGGAGGGGGAGGGGGGTTGTATTAATCAATCGTTCTTTTTACCGTGTATCCGTGTATCCTCATTAAAAAATCAGGATTTTTCAAAGAATCTTAAATACCCTGATGAATTGAAGAAAGGTGAAAAATAATCGAAGAATTCAATTTTTTCCACTGCTCACACTGAAAAAAAAAAACATTCTCGGCGTTTTTACCAAGGTCCGTTGGTACCTTTACCATCTCACTTTTTTTTACCAATTATTGGCAACTTTACAAAGACAGACTTGTAAGCTTACCTGAAAACCGGTATTTTTACTGTTTTTTTCAGGTTAGAATACCACTTTTATTGGTAATCAATTCCCCGTAACTTTGCCATTTTATCTCGGTAATTTCACCACAATCTATGAAAAATATTGGCGTTTTTACCAGGGTCCAGTAAAATTACCAATTCCATAAACGGTAATTTTACCAAGAAAAAACTGGGATCAAATAGAACCCTGAATTCTTAGTAATTTTACTCTTTTCTTAGTAAATACACCGAGATTTTTTTTTCAGTAAGGTGAACCTTAAGGGTTTAGGTAATGTTTGGAAATTCATCACCTTGCACATGCAAGTGCGTTACTTCGTCCTTCGGGAATTTCGGGAGTTTAATTCCCGGATCTAAAAAACTAGTGAAAATCAGAAATTAATTTTTCCCTGAAGAGCCAGGATTATTGTTTCGCCGTCGATTTACCATCTGGTCACGCTAGGATCTGGCAATGTCGCTTCAAGCTGATAGCTTTCTTCTCCACCCGCTTCCGTAGCATGCTCTCAGGCGCACTACTGTCTCTCTCGCTCTCTCATTGCTAACAATGGGTATAGTTACTGATGTACGAAACTCTCTTTATCGTCCACCAAGGGACAAAAATAGACCAGTGATCAGTAACTGGAACTTCAATCGGTTGTCCCAACTTTTTACGACGGCGACCTTTAGAAGAGGTTGCTGACCTTTGCCGCGGAAAGACTTGTTATTCTAATCTTCGAGTACGAAGAAAAATGAGAGACAGCAAAATATAAAGTAAAGTAAAGCAAAATTAAATAAGAAATAGCGGAGAAACAGGAAACTGAAATGTATGTAACTAGGGGGTACGCGCTCTGACCGCTACCCCCGACTGACCTTAGAGAATCCCCCTCCCCGCCGCACAGTGGATCGAGTCAATCGGACTTGAAATTTTTTACCAAAACTGCAAATTTTGATGTTTATTTCGTCACATCTTAACTTAAAGGGGTGCGTATGAAAGACAATTTTACGAGAAAACCAACGGAACCACTATTAGAACCTCAAAGTTTTGTATAAATGCGGAGTTATAAGCTTTTAAAGTTTCCAAATTTTGTCCGACCTCTCCCGTTGACTCGATCCACTGTGCGCCGTGTTTTTTTTTTTGGTGTTCCTCGTGTGTGCCAGCCGCCCGGGCAATTTAATTTCCAAGACCGATCTACATAGATCAGTCGTTCCCGCAGGTGAGCTTTGAACCTCTGCGCAGTGACGTAGAACTGGCTGTTTTTGCGGTGGGAAATTTAAATGCACTGTGTTTCTGATGGGAGCAGCCAATGTGACGTCACTTTGGCTGTGGCAGAGAGAAGGCTGGGTGGGAGAGTGGATTTTAAAAGGATGTGCAATGTCTGACTGGTGGGTTGATGGTTGATATCGGTAGACAAAGTTATAGGCAACGAAGACAAAAAGGATATGGAGGGATCCTATTGATGGAAACAGGTGGTTGAAATAAAAAAAGGAGGTAGTTAATAGACTAACTAACGGCAACCCATTAGAGACCTCCTAGTTAGCCCATCATTTTCTCCCTTGGTCTGTTACAACCACCCCATTTCAACCAGTTGGATCGCTCCATACTCCCCATGTCCTCTTTGTCCATCAATTTCAACCATCAGCCTGAAGAAATTAAGGTTATGATATCAATAAGAAATGATTTAATTCCGAAGTAGAATTTATTCAGTTTCACAGCACTGAGAGAGACACGGCATACAGCTACAGATAAGGATCTGAACTGACTGAAGTCAAAGACGAGGGATGCACCACGCAAGCGTAGGCGTGTGAACGGGGGGGTCGAGAACCCTCGTAAAATCTCGAGGGGTGCGTCTGTTTTTTAGTTTTCCGGAGAAGATGCTGCGTTGTCAGATTTATTATTGCATATCTCCAACACAGCCCGCTGTTTGGATTGGTCTTGTTAACTTCCATAACATGCAGCCACCCATAAACGCTATTTCAGTGCTCGCAGACATCAGAAGGATTGACGCATCCGGCATCCATGCTCCAATGTCAGTTCCGTGAAAATGTGTCGCCACTCTAGGGAACCCGGTGCCTTCGAGACTGCGATGTAATACTATGACGTAGTCATTAAATCAATCTATTATTACTATCAAATTGACGTCACCGGGTTTGAATCCGTAACGAGCTGGAACAGACCACTCTCTTGCTCCTCTCGTTCCCTTCTCAGGTCCGGAGCAGTGGCGTGGCGTGCTGCGAGATATATCGATATTTTCCCATTTGAAGCTATGGTAAAGAATCGATTATTAAGGTGTTCGTTGCAAGCACCCCACAATCGATCCTTTTCCATAACTTTGAATGGCAGATTGATCGATATATCGCAAAGCACGCAACGCCACGCCTCTGGTCCGGAGTCGGAGCGGATTGTTGGGACACCCGGCTCCGGGTGGCGCCTCGGTGGTGATCCCGTGGGACGCGGACCCGTCGATCGTGGCGCTAGTCCGCGCCGCCGACGAGCATTTTTTCGCGTCGCGTTGGTGCAACTGGTCGAGATAACGGCGTTTATCACCACTCCGTGCCGATTGCAAGCCGCCGCGCGCCGCACAGTGGATCGAGTCAATAGAAGAGGTCGGACAAAATTTGGAAATTTTAAACGCTTATAACTCCGTTTATGCAAAATTTTGAAGTTCTAAAAGTGGTTCCATTGGTTTCCTCATGAAATTTCCATCTGAAGGCACCCCTTGAAATTGCAAACGTGACAAAATAAAAATAAAAATTTGCAGTTTTAGTCAATAATTTCATGTACGACCTCTCCCATCGACTCGATCCACTGTGGCGCCGTCGAGAAGTTGTTACTCAGTACTAACTTGCGTCATTCTGGGGCCCCACATCGCCGCGCCCCGTCGCTTTGAACCCAGTGGCGATTTTGCAAGTTGGCAACACTGCTGTTTTCCCCATTTAAATCCATTTTAAATATCGATATCAGGAGAGGCAAGGTGCTTCATCTAGAATCGATTGTTTAGCATACATTTGAACAGGGTGTCTACAAGTCCGGAATTTCCGGAAAGACCGAAAATAGTAGTGATTTTTTAACGGCGGTCCGGAAGTACTGAAAACGTGCGGAAAATCTGCACGAAGGTCCGGAATGTTTGTTGGTTTTGTCGCAATTTGAGCGAGAAATTCAAGTTTTTGAAATTTTTCGAATTTTTTCACATGGAGGTACTGAAAAAGTCCTGATTTTTTCTGTTGAGGAGGTACTGAATTTCTTGGGAATGTGCTGATAAAGTACTGTAAAAGTACTGATTGTTGGCCAGCCTGTTTTGGTAGACACCCCGGAAAAACTGAAATACCAGCCTTGCGCAGTAAATATATTTCAAATCCAAAACCATAATAATAACAATATCAATGTATGCCATGCGTGGACATTAAAGTTCCACTCATGAAACAAGTGGTCTCCATGAAATACGTTATACGCCTCATAAATACGTAAATATTTGCTTCTAAGCTATCTATTGTTTATTTTATCTTTAAGAGGAGTTGTAATTTTGATATTATTTATGTAAGTAAAGCCATTACTTTGATTGAGAAAAAAAGCGTGGCTATTTATAAAATGCATTTAAGTGGTTTGCTTGTTTATTATTTTGTGCTGTTATCAGCTAAAGTAGTACGTTGCGGAATTTTAAACTAACGACTATCTTTCATCAAATGATGATGAAAATGAAATTGCAGATAAATTTATGACAACGGCTTTAAGTCTCATTTTGGTGCTCATTATTGATTTTGACGCGGTAACTTTTCAGCTTCTCTGAGTTTTTTTTTCAAAGAATCGATTCCGGAAATTTACAGATTTTGCAGCTTTGGAGAGCGATCTTCACTCAACAAAATGATTTAATTCATAAAATCAATCACAGGCTATGAATGATGTGAAGCCTACACCCCAAAATATTGAGAAGGATTAATTTGGAGAAAAGAGCCGCTCCATTCATTCACATCTTAGGCGAGCGGGGGAGTGGTGCTCCCCCCCCCCCACCTCGCTGTGCGTTCCAAAGTAGGAAAAGGAGCAGTAAAGGCGGAAAACAGACTGTGAAAACGGCCTTTGTTTCGACCGGGAGCCGTTTCTCCCCTCCCCTGACGAAAATAAGTGGATCCGCCCACGGGCTCTTTATGCTAATTTCGAGAGAAAGGCGTTTAATTTCAACGATGCTAAGTTTTTATTTGGCCTACAATTACAGAAAGGGCGCCACGATTATGCGGGGAGAAGCGGGGAGTGGATGTTTATGACCGCGTTATGAGGCGGACAGACATGTTAATGTTGCAAGACGGAAAGGGTTTTAGAGTAACTTTACGGGACCCAGGGCTCTAACAGCACAAAAATTATTTGTGGACGCTGTTGGGCCACTTTTACGGACTTCATTATGCGGCACAAAACGGTATGTCTTTGCAGTTACGGTCGCTAAATTATAAAAAGTGAAATTGCTAGAAAAACGGTACAGAAACACTAATTTCTTCATCACATTACATTAAGGAGGAGAAACCCCTTTGCTCGAATAGAATGTTGAAGTTTCTGGTGGAGATAACCGAAGTGAAAGCACGAAACCGAACTTCGGCTCGCTCAGATGTTAGGCTTATTCCCTGAAATTGTGGTACTACCCTATATTGGATGATGATAATAGGGACTTTCACAATCAGTTGCGGTATAAAGCATCTCAAGTTGCGATAGTGCTGCAACATTTGGATTAGTAGCCTAATTTATTGGGGTACCACCACAATTAATTTGAAATACCTGTATAAGATCATCCAACAACACTCCTACTTCTTTTTTTTTTTCCGTGTCCGCCAATCCATTTGCAGAACCTGGCAATTCGCAAGAACGTGAACTCTTACCAAGTCTTATTTTTGAAGATAGCCCGGACCCTGTTAGAGGTGTGAATATGAGTGGGGGGCGGGGTACCCGCGCCCCCCTCTCCCTACGATTTCGCGAGGCGCAAAACGGCAATTATTACGGAGTGATAATCAATAGTTGCACGCTTTGCCGTTATAATTAATTTACTGCATGTCTTAACCGACGACGACGCGCCGACATATCCTCTGGGCGTTATCCGCAGTTCGGGCGAGCGCCAATTTGCATACCCCGTACCATCACCCTCGAGAAAGAACGCTCGTGTTGAGGGTGTGTTTGTGTGGATGCGCACATTTGCAGTTTTGCCGTGCTGAGGGAGAACGCTGTATGCGCCATCAGGCAATGCTAAATTTCCCTCGAAAAACAACGAATTTTCAGGAAAATTTGTGAGTATTTCTCCTCCGATTTTTTGGAGGATTTTTTTCGAAATTTTATCCGAAAATTCGGAAAATTAAAAGGAAACACATCGTAACTTTCTTCAGAAATAGCTATTTTTTGAGAGGAAATTTTGCAACATTCGAACGCTCATACGGTGTTTTTCCGTAGTACGGCAGAGTTCACCTGAGAGCAAGGACTGCTCGCACAAGTATGCATATGCATGCATGTCAATCTCAACTGAAAATTAAGCGGCTGATGCCGAGTTGGTTCCCAAATGGTTTGGTGCATCGAGACGGACCGGTTGAGTTTGTGCTCGACTTGCTTTGAGCCACCAGGAGCAAGTTGGTCCCATCGTGTACTGAAATTCAATTTAACTAAGTGATTTTAATCAAGCCTGTGGTTAGTTATTTGTCGGGACTACAAATAAAAAATAAAATTTGATGAAATTCAGTTTCATGAAACTTATTGTTTGTGCGAGAGTTTTGTGAAACGTCGAGTTTTCAGAGTTTGAGGGTTTGAGTAAGCACGTAATAAAAAAATCAGAATTCGTCTAGGAACTCTGAAATTAGAATCATGTTTTTTGCCAAAATATAAGAATTCAAGATCTATTCTTTTTTGGCTTGTCGTCTTGGCCTCCTGTGTCAGTTGGAAAAAAGTTTCAACTAATTTCATTTTCTGAAATATCGTGAAAGTTTGCCTCTCTGCTGCAGAGCCGAATTTACTTACTTGCCGCCCATGGGCCGCCTGTATTTTGCCGTCTCCTTTCTCATTCGTTTTGAAACATCAATTAAACCATCAAGTGAACGTGTCGGAGGGAGAGGGGTGCAAAAGGCGCGTTAACTCGTGTTGGACACAGTTTTTGCGAGAGCCCTGTCAACACTACTAGCAAAAGTTCACGGAACTTGGCACAAAAGTTAAGTTCCGTAAACCTATCTCTGTGTGGACAAGGCCTTCCATTTATATGAAATGCACGAGATAATTATGAAAGAACAAACATAAATGTGGTTTAATAATTTTAACTTCCGCCGCCGCGCCGCACTGACCGCATTGTGTTTGGCGCAACGCGTGAAGTATTCCCACAGTCTTGTATGCGATATGCGTTTCATGCCGATCGCTGCTGAACGCACTGTGTTTGCCTCAACGCGTGAAGTATTCATGCAGTCTTGTAGGCGCTATGCGTCTCACGCCGCCCGCTGCTAACCGCAGCGACCGCACTGTCTTTGACGCAATGCGTGAAGTATCCATGCAGTCTTGTAGGCGCTAATATGTGTCACATACCGACCACTGCGCCGCGCCGAGGATTTCTCCTTTTCATCTCAAGTTCTCGTCATCATCGGCATGTATCTGCGCCGCGCCGTTCCAGGCCAAATTCCGTGTTCGGTTTCTCTCTTACAATTAGTCTTACTAATGAATTTACTAAATCAGGGAATTTTAAGAAGTCAAGGATACCAGTAAATGTCAGGGAAAAATTGTTAAATCACCTTCATTTGCTTTTTAGAATGGGTTTGAGATTTCGAACAAGAAGTTATGTCTGAAAACTATTTTCAATTATGCTTTCTTAACCACCCGTCACATCTTTAGTTGTCAGGGAATTTCACTAAAATGTGTCAGGGAAATCAGGGAAATGTCAGGGAATTTCATCTTCTAAGTTCTGTGGCAACCCCGGTATCTCTATCTCCACATGAGCCTCAAAAAGCATAGAGTTTTATGCACAAGAAGGCTCACATTGAAATCGAGATACTCCCTTATACGTCAGAGGAACGACGCTTTGACAGAGGTGCGTCACAGCTATTACTCTTCATTCTCTATACTAGCTAAGCGTTTGTTTTTTTCGTGTGTTTCAGACTGCTCCGTCTACGAGAAAACGAATCCCAAGGCGGGACCGACGGAGGGCGCTGCGACGGCGACTGCAACTGCAACTGCAACTGCAACTGCAACGGTGCAGCCGATCCTGAGCGATGGTTGCGGTGACCCGGGCGCCCCTCCCGCAACCGGGAAGCGGCCCGACGACGCCAACCATGGCTGTGACTCGAAGAAAGAGGCCTCGTCGATGCTCCCGCTCCCCCACCCGCACGCCCCCACCGCACTCTCCGCACCGTCCGCACCCAAAGTCAAGCCTGATTCCACCCCGGTTTCCTCAGGTTAGTTTCCTGTCTTCCACGTTTTTCTCCTATCTTACAGAAACACTAGAGATAGCGTTCACGAGCAGAGATGGAAAGTGAAATTTCAAAAGGCTCGAATAAATTTCACAAAAGTTGAAATTTATTAATTTTTTTTAGAATTATTGATTAAACCTTTGGAGGTCTGAAAGCGTTTCAGATGGTCTTTCAGTTGATGCTGCGGTATTATGCTACTCTACTGAAGGTGCCAGACACAAAGAGGGGGCAAAAAGGGGAGTTTAGAGAGAAGAACCCCAACCTAACCTCTAAACTAAACGAAAACATTTGCAACGCGCGAATTTTTTAGGTTTGGGGTGAAAAATTTCAAAATTTAGAATCACTGTTTCTAGGCATTTCTTAGCCTCCTAAAGTTATCCCCAAAAGTTTCAATAAATATCATGAAATTTCGTGAAATTTTATGAAATTCCATGCGCGAAATTTCACTCGAATAAATTTCATGAAATTTTCCATCTCTGTTCACGAGTGACGTCAGAATCATTGACGGATCCAGCAAATTGGCAACATCAGTGTTCGAAACTCACATTTAAGTTTTAGGAGCCATGTGGCGCATCATGCTCGATTTTTAGGCGCCATTGAAGATTTTTTAGGGGCCAAATTGACTTTTTGCCTTTGTATTACGGCGCATTTAGTGGAAAGTTAGACGCAAGATGTTTTCGTAACAGAACTAGTAAGTAGCTGTAACTTGGGGAAGACAAGCACTAAGGATGAAATCGTGAAGAATGGAAAAAGCTTTCACTTGTAGTGCTGAAAATTTTGAATAGTCACCTAATATGAAAAAACCATTTAAACCTCATTTAAACCTAACCTAACCTAACCTAGAGTTAAATGGAGGGAATCGGGTGTTGCCGAATTGCTGGATCCGCCTCTGTATTGTCGATCCCGCCCCCTTCTCCATCTTTACGCCAGGCACTCGAGGTATATTTTATGGAGGGTCCCACCCTGGTCCCCAGCGACGGGGAAAGCAACGAATTCGATTTTGCGAAAAAATTGGGAGGGGGGGAGCCCGGAAAACACAAGAAATTTCGACGCTTCAGCGTATAATGGGTCAAAATCTGAAATGGAGTTCAAAGGATTGCTCCATTTTCCCTCTGTAATTTTTTTTTTTTATAAATTACTTTGACTATAAATAAGAAGTTTGGAGGACAAGGTGCACAAATGCAATTATTTAAAAAAAAAAAAATTGAGATTTCAATGATTTCTAGTAAAAGTAGCATTGATGCATATCCTGTGAAAAAAAATAGCTCCATTATTCAAATTTTTAAGCATCATAAAGTGAGTTCGAACTTTCTTTCCGCCATAAGGATCCATGTAGCTTCGAAACTTCAATCACGTATTTCTCGAAATAGTAAAACCTAAACTCATGCGCCTTGTCCTCCGAACCCCTCCAATGCTAATATTAATCCGCTGGGCCGGAAAGAGGAAATTTCACAACGAGACCTCGCAACCCAGTCGATATGTCAGTGCCAAATGAAAAGTGACTCTGAGACTGACTCACGACGCGCTGCGTTGTCACCGTTGAAACCCAAGTGGGAGGTGTTATCCTCATCGCTGCATTGAGCTGTGAAAAATAAGCGACGCTCGCTACTACGTACACTGCAACTTTTTTCGCTGTCCATGCATATTTATGGCCATTTCCATGTTTTCAACACTCGGGACACCACTGCTGAGTGAGCTCGGTGAACTTCCGATCCTCGTTAATTTTTTCCGGGAATACAAGAAACGCCGTTTAGAGATTCTGGGAATTTCTTTTCGAATGAACAATATGAAGTGACGGGAAACCTGAAGAAATTATGTTGATACGTCTGTCTGCTGTGAGAAAAAAAAACGATCGTGTTCGAACGTCATACATGGAGAGAAACAACACAATAGTTTGGTTAATACGGGAAGCAAATCATTAAATACCTAACTAGGTAAAAAAAAAAGGTAGGTTGAAAATTTTCAGAGATAATGCCAGCTAGTTTTCTTGAAGAAATTTATTAAAAAAAAAACAGTGGTTATTATCAGCGTCGCAATTGGAGGAATGCATTTTTCCCGTCTCTATTGTTTTCTGCGCTAAATACACCGCAAACGGTTCCAAAATCAACACAAAATTTGTGTTGGTTTGTGTTACACTTCCTTTCTTAGCGAAGAGTAACACAAGAACACAAATATTTTTATCGATGTATAGTATGGTCTCTTGGGTCCATCCAATGAACGGTGTCGACTTTTTTCAGCGTTTCCTCAAAGTTTGGCGTTTTTTAGTTCGATAACAGGGTCAGAAGTCTGGAAAATCTGCATGGTCAGCGGGCTACTTATATTAAAATTGAGGGGAAAAAACGATCGGCACAGAAGACAAAGGGAAAGTGAAGCGTGTCCATTGGTTAAAACGGATGATTGTTTTCGACTAAGGGGGAACTAGTCTAACTAAGTCTAGCGGGAACTGATGATGATGGACTAATAAAAGGGTCCCTCGTGGGTTATCGTTTAATCTGATTACTTACCTCTTTTTTCCATGGTAACCGCCAGTTTCCCTCAATGTTTTGCTCCATTTTTCCCGTGTCTCGTTGTCTGTAGCTTTTTCTAGCACTTCTAATAAGCAGCCTGCAAGGGAGGTCAAAGAATAAGCAGCGGCCTGCAAAAGTCATGGTTCGGTTTCGCACTTTAACCATCGATATCTGTAATGTGTATCACGATTTAAGCTGATGAATGGTTTTTCTTTCTTTCTTTTCCATTCATTCACAAGTCTTTTTACCGATGAGCGAATTACACATTTCCGTTCAATAGTGCATCTATCTGGATGACCTCTGTCAACACCAGCCACGACTTCGCAGGTCTCACTTTATGACAGCCAGTGGCGTGGCGTGAATCGCGGTATATCGATTGTTATGCCATTTAAACCCATGGTAAAGAATCGATTATTAAGGTGTTCGCTGCGAACGCCCTGTTTATCGATCCCTTGCCATAGGTTTAAACGGCCAATCAATCGATGTATCGCAAAGCACGCCAGGCTACCGATGACAGCGTTTTAAGATACGCGCTGGGTTTATGGTGTACTGTGCTGTACTTTTAAAGTATGTTCCATGGGTTTAGTGCTCGGTTTCACCGCAAGAGAGGGCGGCTACGGCGTTTTTTTCGCCTATCGTTGGTTGACCCCCCTGTTTACGACTTGTTGCGTGCTGTTTTATCTGCCGAGAAGTAGGTTAGGCCGCAACGAAGCTCGAGCGACGACGCACTAACGCCCCCGGAAAATATTGCGGTTAGATTTTTCTTTCCTCCATCGATTTCGTTTTTCTCCTTTACGCTCGAATCCATGCTGAGTTCTCTAGTTGCATCAAGTGCTTTGTAGCCACTTAGTTTTATCACTAATGAAGGTGACGAAGTATGTCTTAGCGTGAGAATGAAATGAAGCTTACAAATGCCGCAAATTGACCAGCCGTTTCAAAATAATGATCGAAATCTAATTTAGAAGCTGTTTGCCTCCGTTTCATGTCTTATCAAGCGTTTGATAAGCGGTTCCCAATTCCGCAGGATTGATGTAACTCTCGAATTTGGATAACTTTATGAATGATTCGTACCGTCCAATTTTTGAGGTTTCATCGTAATTTATGCATTTTTTTCATTCAAATATTTCTTATAACGCTAGGTTAATCAGAAAGTTCCAGAGTGTCTTTTTTAAGAAAGGACATAGTGAGTTTTTGGACCACTGCTTTCTTTTTGGGCCGTAGTATCTTGATTTATTTTGCGAGGAAAGCTCCGTACTTTTGATGGATGCCTGCCATTACTAACATATTAGAGCGCCTTCAGTTTCGTATGATACTGTGCAATACCTCTGGTGTGAAATAGTTGCTTCAAGCGCCGCCGTGGCCCGCTGCGGTGCGGCAGGCGAGCAGCCAGCGCGAAACGCGCATTGGCGCCTACAAACCTAACAGGGATACTTCACGCCTTGCGCAATGTGTGAAGTATCCCTGTTAGGTTTGTAGGCGCCAGTGCGTCGCCGCTCCGCTTTGCGTTAGGCTCTAATATTTAATCTGGCGGAGTCAGCGTTAGTCAACTCATGATTTTGAAATGTTTGCACACCTCGTATGGATTATTCTCGTTTTAATTGTTGAAAAAAAAATATGTATTAAAGGAAAATATAACGTGTGTTTTGTAAATATTAAGGTGGTTCCGTATCAAACTTAATGATTCCCAAAGCACACGAATTGCTACACAATTTCTTACAGCCTTGGTTCCTATAGCCCCGGCTATAGGAACTATAGTCCATTCCTTATAGTCCGGCCGTATGATTTTCTACGCATTCTACAGCTAGCTATATGATTTTCTGTAGCCCTCTTTAGCCGGCTATAAGAATTCCTATGGTATTTTGAAACGCAGCTCTTATCGCCAATTTTTACCAGGGTCATCTTAAAAATTGGAAGAAAAATATTCACAAGATTACCAGGAACTTCGTGTTGTATGAAGAGAAATTTGGCAACGCCTGAAGGTTCGTACGGCGTTTTTCCTCAGCATGGCAGAATACCACTCACGATCCACTGACCTGAGTGAAAATAAGTCATTCGTGAAAAAAAGAATAAAACTTTTTTTTAACCAAACTGGAAAACGAGCATTTCCTCCAAGAAGTTCATTCCTTGTCATCTTTTTCTTTTTTTTATCCAAGAGCCAGATTGAAATGAACCGATGCATGCAGCGCCTATAGTATAACATGTCAGAAAAGGGAGCCTCCTGGAACATTTCTCCCTGAGTTTTTGATCATGGAAATCGGTTGAGCTGAAATTTTTTTAAGAGTTGTAGAACCCCACTAACGCGGACATTAATGTATCCGCAATTCAATTTATGATTATTTATCATTTATATACTTTTTGCACTTGTGCTCGGCCGCAGTTTTATAAGCTTATCGGAATGAAAAAAAAAAAAAATAGAAAAAAGGCAGAAGAAAAATTCAGGCCGGATTCCCTGGCCGGACGACTGGACCGTGATAGGTTATCGTTCATTTCCTGACCCCCATCAAATGAAACTTCCGTTTTTATAAGTCGGCAATCCTGCCGCCGGCGTCAATGAATCTATCGACTTTTAACTCAATTCCGGTAACTATTATTACTTCAACGGGGAAGGTATGGAATGGAACGTTTGATGAGTCAGTCGACGTGTGTCGCAGATCGTGCTTTAATCCTGGTCTAATAGATTCAGATCAGAGGACCTTTCACGAATGTCAGACGAGGACGAATTAGAAATCGTAAATAAGGAGAAAAATAATGATAGGGAATGAAGGATGAGAAGAAAAAGTGAATGAGAAGAAGGAAAAGGAAAAGGAAAAAGAGAGGGAGAGGATGAAGAATTGGAGTTAGAGGACGCATGAAGGAAAACAAAAAATATGCGACAAAAATGCACTAAAAAATGGGTCGCAGAAGGTGAATCTGTGGTACGTGTAGACTGAAAATCGTGAAAAATCAAAATCTCGATTGATCCTAGTCTCGAGATATCGCAATTTGAAATTCGCATTGTAAATGCAAGTTTTCAACTGATTTTGATCCGGTTTTTTTTTTTTTTTTTTTTTTTCTAAAAATTTATTTGTCCATTGAGTTGGTGTCGATCGATTCACATTTTTAGTTTTCGTTCGATTCAAGTTGATCGAACACAGACCCCCTCGTTGCATGCAAACTTTCTATCATACTATGATTTTCAACTGAACAATCCGCCTTTTGCTGCGTTTGCAGCAATTGTTGTTACGGATACGTTGTGCTTGCTGATCTCAGATTATTACATACTTCACTCTCTAAAGGCGTTTTATGTGCGCAAGTAGCGCAATCTGTTGCATAACGATTGAAGTAGGTATTGAGCGATTCATTCAATCTCACTTCTGTAAATCTCCAACAGATTGCGCTACTTGTGCACATAAAACTCCTTCTAATGGTCGGGTATGTAATGAGCTGAAATCAGCTTGCATTACATATTCGTAACAACAATTGCTGCAGACGCAGCTGAAGGCTGATTGTTTTCGCACTGAAAACGCCTTCAGTGAGCCAAGTTTGCAATGCGCTGAAATCAGCACGCACACTGTATCCGTAATAACAATTGCTGCAGACGCAGCAGAGGGCGAGGTGTTGAGTAGAGAAAGATAGTGTGACAGGAAGTCTGCATGCAACGAAAGGGTACGTATTCGATCGATGTGAACCGATCGACATCGCAATTCAATGGACAAATAAATAAATGACCTGATCAAATCAGTAGAAAACTTGCATTTATCATGAAAATCTCAAATTGCGATATCTTGAGAATAGAATTAGCCAAGATTTTGATTTTTCGGCATTTTAAGTCCACGCGTGCCACAAATTCATCCCCTGCAACCTGTTTTTGGGTTCATTTTTGTCGCATTCTTTTGCTTCAAGACCACTGTGTCCAGCATTAGCAAGTCTCGGATCTTAAAGACCTGAGTCGATCTGATGAGGTTTAATCGTGAAGAACGATGGATGACGTCATCCTCTGCGTCATCCATCGTCTTACCTCGTGGTTTCGCCATCTCGCTCGCGTATGTTTTCCATTAATTAATTAACGAATGCACTTTCTAGCGGGTGTTCCACGTGCATCATCAATGAGACAGGTGGAAGAATTGTGTGCACCTACGCGATGGGCGGCCGGTGACCTCATCTATTTTGCTCGGTGGCGAGGCGTGAATGATCGATTATCGATATTTCCCCATTCGAAGCTATGATAAAGAATCGATTATTAAGGCGTTCGTTACGAACACCCTGTTTGTCGATCCTTTCCAATAGGTCTAAATGGCAGATCAATCGATATATCGCAAAGCACGCCACGCCACGCCACTATATTTTCAGCCGTGAATATAAATTCTCCTAATAACTGGGCGTTCGGACGGATCTCATTATGTTTTGCTGATCCATATGAAGATCGAAGAGCCACCAAACCGGGATCCCTAAATTAACTCATTCTTAAGTCACGAAAGAAGTTTCTCTCCCACTGTTTCATTAGTTTCAAGTATTGGGCTCTCCAAAAAATGCACGGATGTCTAATGCCGTCAGTTGAGAAATGGATTTTTGATTGCGACGTTACAAGTCTCCTCTCAATTGTATTTTTTTTTAAAAAAAACGACGAAACAATGTTTTTTTTTAAAAAGAAAAAAATCTGTGATTCTTCTATTATTAGAAAACTTTCTTGGAAATGTTTGTGTTAATAAATTGAAACATTTTCGGAGATTTTAAAACGTCGCAATAGAGATATTTACACATTTTTCGACTTTGGTCATCGATATGGCAAGCCGTCGCTTCGCTTCCCAGTTAAAAGAACGCAACCACATTTGGATTACATTTTGCAATATGGAACCACTATCTCTGGCTCATCTGTAAAAACATCTTTTTGCATAGGGAAACCGATGGCATTATGTTGTTTCTATAATGAGCCAGCGAAATAGTGGTTCCTTATTGCAAAATGTCCATTTTAACGTCGCAAAACTTCTACTCCTGCACTGTATCTTTAGTAGGCCATTGTTAGAAAATGATAATTGTGGGATCGCTGCAGGGAAATGATAATTTCCCTGATTTTTTCTAGAAATATTACCCGCGAAAATCAGGAAAATTTCGGACAGGTTTTCTCAGTCATGTTGTCGTAAAATATAGAATTCCTAGTTAGCTTTGCAACCTTGAATGGAATTACGTCGTCCGAGAAATTACGACGCATCACTCTCATAATATTGGCTCCACTGTTTTGAAAATTCATGTGGTCAGGGGGCTATCGGCTATCGTATGTATAGACTTTTTTTTATCCCGGGTTGGGCTGACATCCCTCCCCCCACCCACCCGTGGCAATCCGACAACTGTGGTTTTGATCGAATGAAGCCGTATATGTGTATCTGTGTGGGCAGAGGACTGAGAGAAGAGCGTAGATGATAGTAGGACGGGTGCGCCACTGCGCCGTGCATGGATTCATTATTCATGTTCATTTGATGTACTGCTAATGGGATTCTTCATTCCTGAGAGGTTTTAGTTTTTAGTGCTCGACTTTTCCACCCAGGAAGCGCCACCCGTGCCTTTTGTATTTAGAACCTCTATCGAAAACCTCGATCGGTGACAATGACCCAGTGACGTCATCGAGCACACTTAAAAATTTGTCGAGCGAGGCTTTGTACTCGGGCACTTTTCTCAGTAATCCTGGTAGAAAATTAAAGACCAGCTTTTTTCGTGGTGTGACATTTTTTCGACGATTTTTCCATTTTTGAGATTTTTGCGAACAATGTTGTTCCCGGTGACGTAAATTATGGAAATTACGTACAAAATGGCCGCGAAAGTCAGCTCTCGATCACCTATTGCGTTCCTTCTCAATGCGTCGCTCCTGCTCTGACGCAAGTGCGTATCTCAATTTAAACTTGAACCCTGTTTCTTATGCACATCTACGCTTTCTGGGGCTCATGCGAAAATCGAGATACGCCCTTATGTAAGGGGAGCGATGTAGTACACTGCCGTGCTACGGAAAAACGCCTTATGAGCCTTCAAGCGTTGCCAAATTTCCTTTAATAAATTACGAATTTTCGGGAAAATTTATGAATGTTTTTCCTTCAATTTGTCAAATAATTTTGTTCGCAATTTCACTTAATTTTCCTGAAAATTCAAAAGAAAAATATCCAGAGCTTTCTTAAAAAATAAACATTTTATCGAAGGAAATTTGGCAACTCTTGAATGTTCATACGGCGTTTTTCCCTAGCACGGCAGTACACCTAGAGTGGGAAAATAATCGAAAGTCTGGATGTGCTCGTTATTTCTCCTACGGAGCTTTTCAGAAGCTCAACATTTCTCTTATTATTAGCTATTGTCTTAAACGAGGTCGTAAGTTTTCGAAAAGACAAGAAAGCTAATTTTGTCGATAAACCCCGGTATTTTACGTTTTGTCCGCACATTCAGAATCAACTCCTATTCACAAGATTACAGCTAGGGGTTGAGGCTGGATTTGAATGAATTTTCCTCCCCAACATCAATGTATTTAGGAACAATGCCACATCGATGAGTCTTTGTCGTATACACGATGTTTCCGTGAACTTGGTCCACAGATTGACCTGTTCCTCTGAACACCAGCAAGAATCGCATTCTCTCTAAGAGCCGCCACCTGTTTACGAAAGTGGAAAAGAGCTAAGTGATTGGTTCGGGGTTTTCTCCTCCCTCTTTTCGTGGCTCGTCTCTCATTCACTGAAAACAATTAAGTTCGATCTTATGAACCAGAGTTCAGCGTTCCATTTCGATCGGACAGCTTGGTTTGGCAAACAAAGCTTGTTACTAAACATTCGATCTGTGTAACTGCACCTTGTTTTTTTCAGTTAACGCTCGGTTTGACGAACCGTAAGTTCGGTTCATGAATCGAAGACATTAATCAAAATGGTCGAGCGAATTACTTCCTCTGATAAAACTTTTTTCGTTATTGTCCTCTACTCTAATACCTCTCCTTTTTACGCGATAGAAAAATTCAGATGATTTTTTATCGTACCTTCGACTGACCGTCATAAATGTAAGTTATGCTTAGTGTCGTGTCAATTTTATTTTCTCTCTAATTTTTCAGACAGTTTTATTCTGAGTCCTATTGAAGATACTTGAAAATGCCATCGAGGAATATTCTTAATTCTCCACGAAAATAATAATTTAATCGAGGGAACTTTTGTGACATTCAAATGTCCTTACGGCTTTTTGCGCAGCACTCCAGCTTATTCCGGTTCAATTTCATTTCATTTCATTTCAAATTTTCATTCTCAATCCATTTTCTCGCTCATCGCATTGTGAGATACCGCAGGTCCCAAATAGAGCAATAAGTGCAGAAATGAAGTATTGAGTAAATGGACCTAAGTTTAATGCAATCAGGAAATTTTGTGGACAAATCCTCGGTTTCTCGTAAAATTGTCAGTAAATTAGACTCGTCTAATTTCGCAGGAAACTCGGTTACGGAAATTCGAGCGTTATTGCTCTCCCGGTGTGACGCGCCGCGGCGCGGCGTCAGCCGACCGCAGCGGGTCCTCCAACACACACTGAGGGCACAGGGTACACCGAGGGCACCGTCAGTTTATGACGAGTGAGTCGTGGATCGTGGTTCCGCTCTCGTTTACCGACGGTAGAGGGGGGCAGCAGAAAGGGGGGGGGGGGCTCCTGCTCTCGCGAGTGCATTAGCATAAATGAGGCTTATTCAACATGGCGTAGTCGGCCGCGAATAATCCGCAAACTGCAACGAAACGTGCACCGAGCCCCCTCTCCGCTCCACCTCGGTGCCCCCTCCACCCCCCTCCTGCCTCTCATAAGAGGCTCCAGTATCCCTTGCCCCCTCCTTTTTCTATCGAACAGATCCCGCCGCCCAGTTTAATAGTGGTTTTTTTTTTTTTTTTTTTTTTTTTTTTTTTTAATACATACGAGGGATTTTTTTTAAATACATATGAGAGGTTTTTTTTAAATACATATGAGGGATTTTTTTTTAAAATACAAATAAGGTTTTTTTTAAATACATACGAGGGTTTTTTTTTTTAATACGTATGAGGGAATTGTTTTTTTTTTTAAATACATGTGAGGGTTTTTTTTCAAATATATATAAGAGGGGTCCTTTTTAAATACAAATGAGGGTTTTTTCTCAAATACATATGAGAGGGGTTTTTTTAAATACATAGGTATGAGGGTTTTTCTTTTAAATACATATGAGGTTTTTTTTTTTTTTTTAAATACCTATGAGGGGCTTGCAGGACAAGGCGCATAAGTGCAGGTTTTACTATTTCGAGTAATACATGTTTGAAGTTTCGCAATTACATGGATCTTTATGTCGGAAAAAAAAGTTCAAACTGACTTTTTGAGTTTTAAAAGTTGGAATCTGAAAGCGAATTTTTCACAGATTATGCATCAAGAGTAGTTTTACTTGAATTTATTGATATCTCAATTTTTTTCAAGAACTGCGCTTATGCGCCTTGTCCTCCAAGCCCCTCATATATCAGGTGAGTGATGAAGTCCGCAAAGTATTTTGATGTTTGAACTTCTACGGAATTCATAATTGGACCGCGACAAGCAGAAAGGAACCAAGCCACATCAGCTATTGTCTTTAACTAGGCAATTAATTTTTTACACGAATACGGTTGTGCGGATTTTTTTTTTTTTTTTTTTTGCAAATTCAAGTGAATTTTCTGCACCGTACGAAGCGAATCCTTGAATATTTAAAAAAAAAAATCCGTAAAACGCTCTCTTTTAATGAATTAAATCTGGCATTGCTGATGGGGCTCGATTCCTTTCAGTAAAAACGCGGTCCAATTCAGCCTAACCGGCTTGAATGGATGAATGCAGCCACGCTGCCGTGCTAAGGAAGAACGCCGTATGAACATTCGAGAGTCGCCAAATTTCCTCCGATAAAATGTCTCCTTTGAGGAACCCTATGAATATTTTTCGTTTAAATTTTCAGGAACTTTTGATGAAAGTGTGAACAAAATTATCTGAAAAAGTGGAAGAAAAATATCCACAAGTTTACCCCAGATGTCTACAAGCCCGGAATTTCCGGAAATAGTACTGATTTCTTAAGGGCGGTCCGGAAGTACTGAAAAAGTGCGGAAATTCCGCAAGAAGGTCCGGAATTTTTTCCATTTTTTGTCATTTTTGTCGCAGTTCAAATATTGGAAATTTTTTGAATTTCGTCAAATGGAGGTACTGAAAAAATACTGAATTATTCTGTTAAGGAGGCACTGAATTTCTAGAGTCCCTTTATACCCAGAGTTAAGACAACTCACTTTTGGTTCGGCTGAAAGTGGCCTAAAAAAAAATCCAATTCTGATTGGTTCTCGCTCATGGAGGCCGAAACGAGTGCACCAAGATGGCGGTACCTCGAATGTGAACAAGAATAATGAAAATATCACCTAATTGTGGTTTATCAAGAGTAAATTGTCATTTCCATCGGTCCAAAATGAAAAGAGAATAAGAAATTATTCACAAACCAATCTCATTTTCTTTTTAATTGATCAATTTGTTGATGTTGTTGTTTTTGTATGACAGACATCGCAGGATTCCTGATCCTTATACCTCAATATCGTTCGTTCGGGTGCACTCGTTTCGGCCTCCATGGCCAGCCAAGGCCGGCTGCCAGTCAGCTGATAATCGAGTTGTCTTAACTCTGGGTATAAAGGGACTCTATGAATTTCTTGGGAATGCACTGATAAAGTACCGTAAAAATACTGACTTTTGTCCTGTCACAAGGAATTCGTGTTTTATCAAAGGAAATTTGGCAACGCCTGAAGGTTCATACGGTGTTTTTCCCCAGCACGGCAGCACGGGCTTCGTTGTTTTCAACTTTGCCATCTGCATCGATGGTGGTATTTACTTGACTTTTAGGCGCAAACTTAATATTGTAATGCAAGACTGAGCCTCGTGAATTCTTTGTTTGCAGGAGGGAGCTCAATACCCGTGGGAATCGCCGTGGCCCGACAGCGCCAGCAGTCGGACTCGAATGTAAATATCGCTCCCGATCTGAGGTCGAGGAATCGGTCCCTGGCCACCAGGCTCAAAGACAATGCCACCGATGTCCCCAACCTCCCCGCCATGAGTAAGTATCCTCACCATGTTTTCGTCCGAGTCAAGGACTCCGAATAAAGGGTTTTTTCTTCCTAGTTTTTCATCGTATTAAACCCAAACCGAACTTCTGATAGGACCATGAAGCTCTTCACAGGGTTGCCACAGTCAGGAAATACCGGGAAATGTCAAGGGATTTTAAAAGTTAGGGAAAACTGGGAAATGACGAAAATGTCAGGGAAAATTTGTTATTTATTTGTATTCGAAATGGGTTTGAGGTTTTTTGAACAATAAATGCCTGAAAACTATTTTCAATTATGTCTTCTTAACCACTTATTGTATCTTCAATTTTCAGGAAATTTCACCAAAATTTGTTAGGGAATTTCACTTTCTAAATTCTATGGGAACCCTGTCTCTATCAGTCTAACTTGAAGAAAAATCCGTTCCGAGCATTTTAAAGCAGATTCTGAGCATAGACCTTTTTTTTTTTTTTTTTTTTTTTTTAGAGTTAGTCGACTTTTTGCTCCGAATTGTCTATCAAATATTTAATTTATGAATTGCACGTGGAATGGAAAAGAGGTTCTAATGATCCTTTGGAGGTGCATAACTGCATACCCCCTCCTCCTTTTGGTCACTAAACCTTGTGTTTTTTTATTCAATATTCTGAAAGTACCAGGTGAATAGACAACGTGGTGGTTTATGAGGTATTTTTTGGAGCCAAAATTCCGGACAAGCTCGCTTTTAAAAAGTTCAAAGACTCGAAGGAATTTCAAACGTGCTGGAATAGCGCGGGAAAATGATGGAAGTGATGTACTACGGCAATCAAATCGCTATCTCCTCTCCTTTTCCACCGATGTTTGTTAAAATAAAACGTATTTCAATGTGAAATTGTTGCTTGTCTATCGTAGACACCATGAGTAGGATTCAATTCTTTTATTCTGAAGATTTCGTTTCGAATTTTCTATTAACATTTACTCGGAGTATAGAAAGACATTTGACGGAAGTCGTGGAAACCCGTGCTCTCTTTTGATTGGTGCCGGATGAAATCTTCTGGTTCGGCGCGAAACCGGGGCGTTTTAAATTTGCGGAAAAGTTGCGCCATTTGAACTCCGTATTTCTCGTTTTCTGAATTACTTTTTCGCATTTTTAATGTGCCTGACGTGTTCTACGCGTCATTTAACTTCGGCTAAATGTATTCGCCAGTCAAAATTCGTCCATACTTTAGTGACCCATTAAGTAATCAATTATTTACTCTTATTCTGGGGTGGAGGGGGGTTTGGCAGTAGGATGGTTTAACCCCCTATTCCCTATCCATAAAACCTATCAGACTTGCCCTTATTTTTGATTGATATTGGTTACCCTGAGTCTGAAGATGTTCGGTAATAGGATACCTAAAATTTTCCGAGGGTTTCTATAAGGAGGTATGATCAAGTTTCTGGTTTTTTTTCTTTTTTTCTTTTTTTTACAGTTTAAGGGACTGAACGTAAAATATTTTCACAACCTTCATGTATGATTTGTTGAAGTCGTAATTTCATACCTCCTCTTCACATTAGAAGTAATTTAGGTCGTTTTCTTTTTCTCATTTCAATTTTTTCTCTTACATATCAAGCTGTTCAATCTTTAAATGACTTTTTTGCCAATTTTTCGATCAATTACTTTGTCTCTCTGTGTTCACAAACTATGAATGATTATTTGCTTATTGCAGCTGTTCTGTCCTGTGAAGACCACTCGACAAATAGTTTTTCCACTTGGTCTCCTCAGCCGCTACCTCAATGGCAATATCCATCAGGTGAGTCTTAAAATTCGTACGCATTCAATAATGATATCCGTGAAATATGAGTAAACATTTTATATTTTTTATTCAGTAGCCTCATTGAATGGAAAAGATCCTACCGAAAGTTCATTTTGTTGCTGATGTTTAATCAAGTCTATTTACTCACTACATTATATGCAATGTCTTTATTACACTTTTTGTAAAATTTTATGTGGACTCAATTTGCTTACCTGCATCTGTAATATTTTTAATTTTCTCCCTAAAAACTTCTGGAGGGATTGTGGACTCAAAACGGGAAGGATATCATGATTCTTAATTTCTCAAAATTCTTTTCTTTATATATTGAGGGTAATAAGTTCTCAAAATAAATATTTTAATTATAAGTACACTAGGAACAATAGTAAAACGCCTAGTATTGCCTCAATGAAAAATCCTCAATTGTTACCAGCAAATTTGTACCTAGATTACTTTATTAATACTTTATTAACTTCAATTTTCAGCTGTGCCCCTGGAGCAACCTCTTCCTTTTCACCCTCCTGTTGGATTTCAGCTAGCCAGAGATTCCGTCAGTGGGCAATTTCTATTGATACCTCCAACTCAGCCGAATTTAGGTTTGTTCATTTTATTTTCCGTTTTCTTTACCTTTTTCTAGCTGATAGAATTTCATATTTCATATCAAAGTATCCTCATCCAAAATTTAAGAAAGAAAAAGAATAATAGAAGCCTCAAATGTAATACAATGGATCGATGCATATATTTTAATGGTATCTAAATAAAAATTCAGTTATTTTTCAAGCTCTCTATTCAATATGATACATGAAGGGGCAATTAGTTTATTTCCAGCCAGGCAATAGTTCTCAACTAGACTTTAAGAAGATTTAATGACTGATAGAAGCCTTGATAAGCAACCTGTCCAGGGTAAAATTGTGGCATCTCAAATGAAGCCATGAGAGTATGGAACCCTGTCTCTTAAGACATGTTTTCATCTGGTAATTTAGAGCAAATGCTGAAGATTTGTTTTTTGCATAGTGCCGTACTGTCTAGTTTGTGTCTCTCCATTCTTAAATCCTTTCGTTTACTAACAAGCAACGTATCAAAATGAAAATCTCAAGTTCAAGAGTTCTACGCTCTTCCTAGCTAAGTCCCATTTTTCTAGTTAACCTGCCATGTTTGTTTTACTCGGTTATTTTGGATGAATATTTCAGAGGGTATCAAAATCACATTTCTTTCCCTAGTATTTATGTCGTGGATTTTTCCTCTAATATAGCGCATTCTCTTGAGTAAGGGAGTTGAAGTAAAGTATTTCACTTGATTCTTCTTGTAATAAGAATTAAGGTTTTATCAGGCTTTTTGGCAATTTTAAGGCATCCTTCAGGCAATTTTAACTGGGCAATTTAATTTTTTATGAGATAACGTTTGTGCGAATCCCTTTGAAAATGTGAAGGAATTTGCTTTGTACTATGGAGACAATTCACTAAAATTTGCACGAAAATCTGCACAACTGTTTTCACTGAAAAAATTAAATTAGTCAATTAAATTTGGCAATAGCTGATGTGGCTTGGTTCCTTTCTGTTTAACGCGGTTCAATTGTACTTGCCCTGAAGCTACTACTTTCAAAAGTCTTTCAATCCTATGCTGTTCAAGTGTTGCCCAGCCCCTACTTCTTATTTCGTTATAAAAGAAGAAATATCACATTTTGTCAGGCAGAGATCGTCTAGAAAGAAAGTACGACAATTGAAACAATTTGACCTCTACAGAATATTATCATACCTAATATCTACAAGCATGTGACTGTATCCTCACTTTGTCATTTTTGTCGTTTTTAGACTCCCTTCAAAGGACAGTCGTCTGGCCAAACAACATGACTGCAACGCAGCCACTATTATTGCCCACTCAACCAAGTCATCATGTTGTTGTTGATCGACTTGTTGCGGTTGCTGCAACTCCTTCCTCAAATGAAAGCAGCAAGCGGAAATCTCAGTCTGCAACCATGATAAAAATAGAAGAGTCTCCTATCACAGGTGAGTTTACTTAGATATAATTGATTATGTTTGATGGGTTTGCCTCTCACATACAGAGAATACAAAAAAAAAAAAAAAAAAAAAAAAAAAAAAAAAAAAAAAAAAAAAAGTTCAATGGTCACTTTGAGCTGAAATTCAAAATAAATCTTAAAATTACCATATATGTACTTCAGCTCTTTATGTATAATCTCATTTGTTTGTCATTAGACAAACCATTCATAGACCCATTGCTAATGGAAATTCTGAAGTAAGGAAAATAGTCTTAAAGTTGTATACAGGTCAATTTGTAGCAATTTTATTTATATTTCAGCTATTCATACATTTCTGTAGTAATAAAAGTATGAAATTCGGTTTAAACGCTTCTATAAATTTATCTTTATGATTAAGGGTGTACCCTTTTTGGTTTTTTCAAGCAAGAGTAAAGTTATGTATTTGGTTTGGTTATGTATGGAAGTTTTATACACACTCGATAATTTGCGGCATAAATTTGAACTTATCAAGTAAAAATCTAATGAAAGATTCCCTCATTATTTTCAGGCATGATGATGTCTTGTGAATATTCCAAGTCTTCACAGTCTTCTGTCACGCAGCAAAATGGATTAGCTTTAATTCAACCTCTTCAAAATAACGGGTCTCCTCTCATTGGTCAACCACATTTTTCCACTATTTCAAGTTCAGGTAAACTTTTCATACATTCATTCAAATATGTAGAAAATTACATGTCATTTATAATCTGGTCCTGTATTGACTTCTATCTTACACAGGACTATATTTCTTGTAGTATTAGGTACCTTTCGGTATCCTCAGCTGTTTCTTCAATTATTAAAAAAATCTTCACAACTTTAGTTTCAGAATGTTGATCAATTTTTGTCTGTAGGTATTTCGATCACCAAGATTAATAATTATTCAATTAATTATTAAACAATTGCCCTTGTTACAGGTTCAGTGCTAATACAACACATATCAGGCACCAGTTCAATCACTCCAACATTACAATTGAATCCTCAACAACTGTCAACAAACAATACTACAAACTCTCTGCTAATCGCTAGTGCGCAGCAGTTGTCAACAGATGCTACAACTGCACACTCATTACTCAACCAGCACAGCTCTGGTTCACTTGTAATAAATACCCAAGAAATCGGGTCTCAAATCATCGGACAGCTGTCTTCACCATTTATAAATCAGCATCCAGCCCTGATCAATAACATATCAATGAATCAGCCTTTTGTCTCTACATCCAACATGTCATCAACAAACCATCAGTCATTTGTGAATCTTTCAGCTAATAATCAATCTTTTGTGTCCAGCACTAACATCATATCGCCCAATTTCTCAAACCATCAGTCTGTGAATGTTTTAGCTTCAAGCAATGATTTACACGCAACATCCACCGCACAAAGCAACTTTATTTCCCCAGAGAACATGATTAACTATTGCCGACCACCAACAATAAATATAATTTCGCCTGATATGAATTTACCCTCACCAGTGCTTGCAAATAATACACAAGGTTTCATTTCCTCCTCTAAAATTACACTTTCCAATCAAGATAACCGGGTCAAAGAAGACTATGAGCAAGGAAATCATTCAAAATACCTGGGACCTGAAGTGTCTGAATCCTTGAGAGACTCTCTAAATAGTGGCTCACAATTCCACCATAATGAGGAGATGCCTCCGAAAAAACTCATTGATGCATCAGTAGCAACATCAATATCATCTGAGTGTGATGAAGATGAATACTGCGATGAACCAGACAAAGATGACGAAAATAGTCGACTGGAAAGTGAGGCAGAAAAAAGTGTCTGTGATGAAGAAAATAGTGATAAACCCGATAATAATGAAAATAGTTGTAGAAACGATTATAGTGATACTAGTGTTACCAATATCAAAAGTAGTGAGAGGAAGAATTATGATCATTCATTCAGTGAAAGTAGAAATATTGACAAGACTGACGACGATTGTATACTTAGTGATGATCAGAGTGGAAATGAAAGCGATCACTCAGTTTGTGAATTTGAAGAGAATAGCAGTGACAATCAGAAACCTGTTATACGCATCAAAGATCCGTCAGTAACCACAAGCCGATCTCAGGTAATTTACCTTATGAGTTTCTTATTTTCTATAGTTTCTCCTAAACAAAAATTTTCTGGTTTAGTATGGGAAACACATGTACTCAGTGTTATTTTCTGTTGATTGTTTTTTCATGTTGTCGAAAACATTTTTTCATCATGAGAATTTCAATGAAAACTGGAGGGGATAGTCCCAAGTTAATGCTTGGTTGTACCTTACACAGAACAATTTTGGCTGTTTAACGATGTCAAGCCATGGCTTGACACTGTCAGATCGGTCGGAAATCATATCCTTTTTTAAATTTAAATTTTCATTAAGCCTAGAGAAGAAAGGTAAAAAAACCTGAATTTATCAGCACATGGTCATTAAATTGACATTGAATCTAAATTCCAGAAATACTATTGAATTTTTCAAAAATGAAGGTGTGCATGCAGAGGGGTACCTCTCGGTTCCTCTGTCTCAGAATCTCTGTGAATGTTTCATCTATTGTGATGAATATGATTCCTTGAAACTTTTAGTGAATATTCTTCATAATTTTATAATGCTTTAAATGAAAAAAAAAAATCCACCCAATATTTTCCTTTCTGAAATACAAATTAGTCGTAGAGATTCTAAAACAATGTAACCGAGAAGTGCCCTTTCTGCACCCATTGCCTTAAATACTTATAAATAAAAATATTTTAGAAAAATGATGTCCTTCAAACCTACAGGTAGATTTTGATTTTCTCCTATTGTTAAAGATGTCATTCCAATGCTATGTTGCATTGCTATTTGAAGGGAACTAAACAATATTATGGCAAGAATTTTTCAGCTATTTTTTTTCAGTAGGTATATCTACTTGTTTCTTTGATGAAGTAGAAATTTTCTGAAGGTGTTGTATTCATTGTTTCAGGCAACTTCTCCCGTAAATTTTCCTGACCAATATTCTGACACACAAGATGAAGAAAGAGAGGATGTGGAAACAATGGTCGCACACATACTTGCATGTGATGTTGGTACCTGCGTTGATAGCTCAAAGCCTTTAAGGATCAAGGAAGAAGAATATCCTTTGATCAAGCCTGAGAACTCCTTAGACCTTAGTGGATTGGAACTGCTATCAAATAGTATCGAGCAGTTTGAGCACAAATTAATCGTCGAGGAGAAATTTGTCCCCGGAATAAAAACAGAGGGCTCACGTAGCCTGGAAACGGCCAGTCCGCACTCTGTTGAGGACAGCAAGGAAGGTGAAGAGAAAAAGTGTCCCTCCCCACCTCCATCTGTTACCGAATCAACAGAAATTAGTGATAGTGAGAATCTAAGTGGGCTCGGTCTCCTATGTGCACTGGCACATCAGCGGTATCTGGAGGAAGAGACTGTGGAAGATTCAGATCACAATCCAGAGCATACACCGGAGAGTTATTCCAGTAAGTATTATTTCTGTCAAATTCTCATTGTATAATTGGGTAGCCATTTTTACGCTGCAATGAATGAGAAAGGGTATTCAGCGCTGCCCCTTTCAGAGACAAAAACTCAAGCTTTTTCAGTGTAACGTTGACTTACCAAGCCAATAAAAGTGCGGTTTGGATCATTTTCTCACCAAATAGACCAATGGGTAATGGGTTTGCTTGTCACCCTTATCCTGGATTGATGATCAGTTCCATGAGACCCAAAATGCTGCTGCAGTTACCTGCCTGATGGTCATTACTCGTGTTGCTCCCAACAGCGTAACTCTAAAAGGGAGAATTCACTCTCTTGAATCTTCTCCCTCCCTGCAGAGGATTTTTGATTTTACAGAAACAAGCATTGATGGTTATGATCCTTATTTATAATTTTTACATTGCCTTTGAGACCTTTGTCATCCACGGAAAGAATAATACTTCTCTTCTTTACAAGTTCTGTTTTTTTTCTGACTTTCTCCATGTTACTCATTTGTCATCTTTATTTATGACCTTAGGATATTGTCATTAGAATCACCATTTCATGTTTGCATTGAGGATCTCAATCTGATCAGATTTTTCTCCGTAACGAATCATCGAGTAAATGTTGTACTTTAATTTATTTTACATTCTGTTCTCTGTGCTTACAGTGAGAAATGATAATCATAACCACCATAGTTATCACAGCCGTGAAGCTGAAATAGAAGCCAAGAGGATCCTAGCATCCAAGCAGTATAGTTCCTACACTCGTCCAGCAAGTCCAGAATATGACGCCGCTGAAATGGAAATGAGGTGTCGTATGGCTGAGTTGCAAAAGTTGTACCAGCAAAAACAAAAGGAGCTGTCGAAACTCACTCCAAGGAAGTACCGAACCAGCGAATCATCAACTGCAAGCAATCCTAGCACAACAGCAGCCCCTGTCGTAAAGAGAGGTAGGTCTTGCAGTCAGTCTTAAGGAATCATTGTTTGAGAGGACTGAGAGCATTTTGCATGTTCGCCAAAACTTAATTTTAGGGATCTAGCGCAGGAAAAACAGGAAAAAATCCAGTTTATCAGGAACAGAAATGAGCTCTATGTTCAGGTAGAATGTCAAAGATTTTCAAATAGGATGAAAATTTGGCACCATCATGCTACTTTTTGGATCAGCCCCGGTTCAAAATCAATTTATTTTATGTCTTGACGATTTGAAGTCTGAATTTGAAACAAATCAACTGATTAGCTATTGAAATTTTTACACTGTTTATTTACCCCATATTTTGTTTATTATTAAATCAATTACTCCTATTTTTTCTTTAAATTGCTGTTTTTATTTTCTCAGGCCCAGGTCGACCCAGAAAGAATTTTGATGTCAGTTTACCGAAGTCTCCAAAAAAGAAAGACTCCTCTGAAGATCCTCCCTCTCCTCATGCGTTCGGTAGTCCAAAGAAAACTCCGCGCTTATATTTGACTGTTGCCATGAAACGTAAAAGATCTGAATCTCCTTCGAGACCTCGAAAGCAACGTTTGACAGCTGAAGGGGATTTATCTCCGCCAGTCTTAGAACCTATTTGCCCCACAACACCAAAAGTATCCGCTAAGTTGGATATCTTGAAGCCACCTACGTTGACACCAAACAAGACCATTGATAAACTTGTTGAGTTAAAATCCAACAAGACATCAAATCGGGGAACGTATCGATTTTCTAAAAAGAAAGGATCTTTGCAAAATGGCAGTCGCAGCACTAGTCCTTATCATCAGGTAATTTATAGCTTAGATTTTTTGCATTTTATTGTCAAAGAGGATGCTACGGAGGATATGGGAGGGGCCATAGGAAGACATTAATATTTTTAAAAATTTTCCTCTTGTCGCTAAGCAAATCAGTTAGTTTTATTCTAAGAGTTTTAATAAAACAGTTATGTGTAAATGTGTAGGACCAGTAACATATGTTAGGCATGTATACCAAAGGAATTAAAAGAATTACAGCGTAGGGATTAAGACATGCAATGGATATCACTCGTAAAAAACACCCAAGGCTCTACCAGACTCCTCAGCTACTTAGGAATTTTTGATCTCTCTATGGATAATATCGGTTTACCGAATGTAATTCCTGCTGGAACGTAGTTTAGTAATATGGTCTCGTCTGCAGAAATGTTGAAAGAAAAGCGCTCTATGTGCGTAAGGCCAGCCAAGAGGCTATTTCAATTTTGTTGGTCTATTGTTCAGGGCTTACTGTACAGAAGTATCTGAATCCTTGCTTCTATACGGCCGAATATTAACCAAATTTTTCTGTGAAACATATAGGCTTTTTGAGAAAGTCCAATGTAAATATGGCTGGTTTGTTTGATGCTATCCAACAATGAAGTAGCACTTTGAACATTATTGCCAAATCGTATTACCTATTGATTCATTTCACTACAATCAATAATCCCTCTGTGTTTTACCAACAAATCTGAATGAATACTTTCAGATCTACCTGTTGATAAACTCAAACCTTGTTGATTATTGTTCAATTTCACATTATTTTATTTAACTTTTCGCACAATTTTTCAGGATTCTGATGACTCGTTGGAGGAAATGCCTCTGTCGCCTCCTCGACTCTCTCCTGTATCTGCTTCTCCTGTCGCCTCTCCGTCTTTGCCATCATCATCTCAAAAACGAAAAGTTGGTCGTCCTAGGAAACATACGGATAACAACTTCAATAATCTTACGGAAACTTTAGTCTCAAAAACTCCTAGAGTTACTTCTAAAAATAATCTAGTCGGCTTAATAATAAGTAGTAAAACTCATCAAAACTCACGCTTCAAATGTGATAAAAGCTCAGTCAGCAGTGAGAAATGCTTCAAGCAGACTCTAAGTCGTGATGGTTCGCCTGTAAATAGGCTGAGTGGGACTTCAAAAATCTCCTCTAGCATCTCGAGTGATCACGACGAAGAGTATAAACCAAACAAAATTCGTCCAAAACTAAAAGCTGAAGCCAAGGTAATTAATTTTTTATCACTAATTAAACATAGTGCTTTAGATGTTCGTAGAACTAAAATCCTCAAAATCATGGTGGATAGACTCAATTCAACCTAATAGCATTGTCAAGTGCAATAATCTTTGCTTAATAGAGATATGCTTAGCCCATGTTGCAAGCCCATGTTTCAAGAAGTTTCTGCAATTTACTTGCTCTACTGTACAGCTATTCTGCTGTGCCTTGGGGAAAATGCAGTGGGAGCATTCGAGAGTTGTCAAATTTCTTCTTAGAAAATCTGCATTCTAGAAGAGAGCTATGAGTATTTTTCCTTGAAATTTTCAGATTTTCTAGATCAAATTATGGGCAAATCCCTCTGAAAAATCTGAAGAGAAATATTTAAAAAAATTCCTGAAAATTCTTATTTTGTCAAAAGAAATTTGGCAATGCCTGGCGGCTCATACAGCGTTCTTCCTTAGGACGTCAGTATTGCGATCTGATTACATTAATCCTACGGGGATCAGAGAAATCAAGCAAACGGAGTGGTTAAGTTAGGTCCAGCAGCCTATACTTGACAGTTATTTCTTTTCATTTTTTTTTTTATTAGTAGACGTTGGATTTTTTTTGTTTAGTGCTCCAGGCTTTTCAGAACAACTTGTTGTCAGGGCCCCCTTTTCGATGTTTACTGTTAGTTGATTTTATTTAAACTAGAATTTTGAAATAATTTTTCATTTGAAAAATACATTCCATTTTCACAAGTGTCACCATAAAAGTGACAGTTTAGCTGATTTTCCAGTATCATATCTTGGTATCAACATAAATCTCTGAATTATCTTGGTAAGATTTGTTGAACTTAAAACATGACTGAAACATTTTTGCAGGTCAAATCATGGGTTGGAGAAGAAGATGACGTTTTAGACTGGACTTCTAGCATGAGTCCAGATGATCATCAAAATGGTTTTGGAAACAGCATGAGCCCAAAAGTTGATTTCACCCCCAGGTCCTCGTTAAAGAACAAATCACCGCTAAGCCCTCATGCTTGCAACCGAAAACCAGTGGTTCCTCCCACCAAGAAAATGAAACCTATGTCAGAGGTGCATGCCAAATTAGAACTCAAAAAGTCCTCTCCTGAGGCGGTTATCACCAAACACGACTCAAATTGCCAACCTTTGATAGCTGATGAGTCTTTAAGTTGCAGTATAACTCCAGAACATCTGTCAGCTGATAAACTGCCTCTAAGAGCGCTGATCAATATTGGTGGACTATTTTACGCCGGGCAGTTGACAGCCATAGAGCCGCCTGACTTGTATGGACTGACTTTGGATGGTGAAAGGGGTCACCGCAGTCATATACACACAAGAGAAGAAATTCTAAATCAGGCTGTAAGTACTCTTTTTTAACTTCTTGACAAGTTACTGATAAAAAAATAGAAATCTTAATATCTTGGGAGTGAGAGACTCAAAACCTTGAGAGCGAGGGAAATTTTGAATAAGAGGAAATTGCAGCTTGGTAAAAGAGGATTTGGTGGGACAATCTGTAATGTAATCAAAACCTAATTTTTTTATCACAAATTAATATTGTCATATTTGATGTTATTTCTTGTAAGGATACATATCATCTCTCATTGGTTGAAGCACATACATTCAGAGTTGTCTTAATTGAATATTTGGAAAGATAAAAATCTCAAAATATCTCTTATTCTTGCAAAAAAATTTCTTTATCACTGAAACTATGTCATTGGTAACTCACATAAATTACCGTATTTTTGAATCCAGACCTAGGGTGGCTCTGAAACTATCTTAGGAGAATTTTGATTCTTCGCTTTCTTCCCCTTTTTTTTATAGTTTTTTAATGTCACCAGCTTCAAACTGGAAGTGAAGTGTAAAAAAAAAAGAAGATTACTACGGTTTTGAAGATATAAATAAATCTCCAACATTACAATTTGTGTCTACTTAACATGTGTTAGTTTAAATTGATAAACCGTATCAATGCCCCATGTGCGAGCCCGCCTGCCCGCATATCTTCATCTGCAATGTTGCAAACTTCCCAACATACTTCATTTTTGCCTTAAAAAACGAACGAAGTCATCATAATTTCTGAAGAAGCTCCTTGATTTTTCTTCTCTGTTAGCAGAATATTCTGTATTAATTTCAAGCTCTACAATTGACTTGTTTCTCTTTGAAAAAATAAAATAGGAAATTCATTGTTATCAATATTACTGTTAAATCGATTTTCATTTACCCCTCATCTTATCAACTTTTTTCAATTTTTCAGGTTCTGGAAGTGAAACTTAGCCGTATGTTACCTGTGGGATCTCGCGTGTGTGCTTACTGGTCTCAGCAATATCGATGTCTCTACCCTGGAACTGTTGCCCCCTCTTCATCACCGACGCAACACGAAATAAAAAATAGTGCCGAGAAATTTATCTCAGTAGAATTCGATGATGGAGACTCAGGCCGAATATCTGTAGAAGATGTACGTCTTTTACCCCAGTCATATCCAACCATGGTCTATGATCCAAACCCCTTGCTCACACTCGGGAAAAGAAAACGCCGAATTTCTTCCATGAGTTGTGAAAGTAATCCCAAAGACAGGGTAAGAACATCTTCATCTAAAATAATACCAATTCATCAGGAATCTAATTGTATGCCTCTTTTTTTTCTCTTTTTATCATAAAATAATGTTTCTAAAAGAATTTGAAGTCCATCTGTCCACCAGAAATAATATTAAAAAGGGTTGTTTGATTTCCTTTGAATAGTCTCTAGGGGTGATCAAACGAATTCTTGCCGGAACGCTATCGGTATCGTCTCTTACCAAAACTGGTGGCAGTACCGACAGTGGTGATATCTTTAACAGCCCGCCTTATCAGAGTTTTGAGAGCTTGCACTCAATGCATTGTTGTCCCGTGTGTCGGTTTGTCAGATTGCCTGGCGCAGCGGCGAGTAAAATAGATGTATAAATGGCAACAGCTTATTTTTGTCAGCTACGAAAACTCAGATCGCTATCGGTAAGAGCGCTCTAATCGTAACTTTTTCTTGAAGGAACTGTTTTGGTAGCTTACCGACAACCGATAGAACAGCCCTAATAGTCCCCAATGCCAATTTTGGCAGTAAACATTGTGCCATTTAAAGTGCTGCACATCGACCTGCCACCAACTCTTAATTCTGAAACATGTTTAATCCATTTTTTTTTCTTTTTTAGTCGTTAGAAGAGGTATCACCTTTGTCAGCTTCAGACGCAAGAGAAAGCTCCTCCACTATTATTCCAAGTCCTGATTTTCATGTAAATGGAGGCATCCGATTAGGAGATAGTCCTATGCACAAACATTCAGAGGTAAGTTTTTTCTGTTGAGCATTTTCGGTTTCCTGGACTTGAAATCAGAATTCCAAAAATTTTAAATTCCAGTGCTCTTCCCAGATCGTAATATATTTTTAATCAGAATTAGATCAGTCATGAGGGCAAACCATTCATGTATTTTTTTAACCTGATGCGTTTCCAGATAAGAGTGAGATTGCACAGCTCCATAATTGCACGAGTGAATTATTCTCACAACTACGTGCACATTGAAGTCAGAGCAGCTGGCATAACATGAAAAATATATTATTTAACAAGTAATAGCAGAAACCTTCTATGGTGTTTTGCCTTTGCCTTGCTCTAAAAAAGTTAAAATTTTTTAGTACCTTTTTTTCTCTAGTTTTCCTTATCACTTAGTTTTAATACACTACCTTCGGGTGAGATGATGCTCGAGGCGTAAGTGTGGCAGAAGTCTGACTGCAACGCATTAGACCATTTTCATGGTTTTCATACTTTCCAGCCTAAATGTGCACGGTTGTTTCAGGAACTTCCTTTGATCATCGCATGAGCCTCACAGATTTTGCAATAACTTCTTCAAAGTAAAGACTTCAGGAGAAGCTGTTGCAAAATCTACGGATGCTGTGATGCAAGTATTGTGTAGATTAACAATTATTAGCTGCATGTCCTAATTTTCAATTAGATAATGTAATACATAGAATAGATTTCTCTGTACAAGGAGCAAACCAAAATTCTCTGCTTTTGCCACTTCCTATGCTCAGAAATGTTAACATGTAGAAACTTTCAATGTATCATCAATTTTTTTGGAAAGTAAAAAGCATTGTTTCTGCCTTAACATGTCCCCATTTGTGACATGTAGGGGGTGGAATGCACTATCTATCGAGATTCTTTTCATTATTTTGACTCCTTTTTCTCAGGATTACAAGGAGAGGAAACGTTTAAAGAAAAGGTATCGGAGAAAACATGGATCATCTGATGATTCAAGCAATTCTAGTCTTAAACGTGAGCGGAAACGCCATCGGAGCAGTAGCAATGAGAGCAAAGATAAGTCCAAGAGACATCACAAGCATAAAAGAAAACGACATAAACACAAACACCAGAATAATGTTGAGAACGTGAGGAATGGTACGTGTGAAATATTTTCTTTTTTCATGTATCTGAAGACCACAGACTACATTATAACTCTTTTCAGAATTAAACAATGGGCAGATAGGGGCTTTAAGTAGACAAAGAACTTTTTGAGCATGATCGAATAACCTAACGCCAGGTTGCATGTACAGATGGCCTACTCAAGCATAATTTTACATTTATCACAGAGAAATGAATAAAATTTAAAATTTTGCTGTAGCATTTATTCCTCCGATACATACATACTTTTTGAAAATATTGCCTCACAAGTCAAGCCTAAATTCGTGTGCTGTTAGCGCTGAATAGAACCAACTTGTTAGTCATAGCATATGCTAATCCAATGCAACTGAGCCATTCTGTAGCACCATGCTCAAGGAGTTATATACTTTAAATTCTTATTTTTTGGAGATCATATTTCAGTGGCAATATTCTGAAGATAAATGAATTACAATTTTTTATGTCTTGTGTATAAATTCCTTCAAAATGCTATTTTTATGAGGAGAAAAATTATTTTTCTACTGTCTGCAGAGACGTCTTAAACCTCTTTTGAAGTAAGATTTGATTTTTCTCCCCGGTCACAATGAGTGCAGCCCATGAAATTAAGAACTCCAATCTTGCAAAGAATTTGTCTAAAAGCCTTGCCTTGATGAAGAAGAAACATTTATTTTTCAAAATTTTAGGAATATTTTCATTTCTCTAAAACTCAAGGTGGAGTTAAACTCCAAGTAAGACCATTTTTGTAAGATAAAGAAATTTTAATTTGGTTGTTAATGCATTGTTGCCGCTCAGTCTTGAAAGAACTTGTTTATGTAATCTTGATTTAAGGATTTTTTTTAATATTTGCCTTTTCCTCCAAACTTCCAGAATCTTCAAGCCCTTCATTGTCTCCAGCTACAGACTTCAAAGGCAAAAAAACTGATGATGAGGAGCAAGAATTACTTCTCATATCATCGCCATCGCCAAGTCATGAAGCGAGTTCCTCGTTGGATAAAGTTGGAAAGCATAGCAGCTCCAATGCAACTGATCCTGGAGTTGACAAGAAGAGTCCAAAAGTAAGACCTGCCCTTCTTTTTTAAAAAAATTACCATTTAGAGGAAATGTGAAGTCTCACTTGTCGAAGAATTCAGAATGGGTCAATGGGCCCTTACCCATTAGACAAGATCTTAATTAGAAAAAAAGTCACCTTTTTTCTCTTTGAAATCTTGCATGTATAATCAAAGTTAACGTTAAACACTTATATCTTGATGAAGGGTTGATTTCCAAATTTCTTGCCATGTGATTTGTTTTCCTTGTGGTATTTCTAGAGAAAAAATGTTACATAATGCTTGTAATTCATACCTTTTCCGTGAGCCCATTTCCAGTTTTTTTTACAAGAAGTGAAATCTAATAGCAAAATCCTCCAAGTTGTCAAAGATCTGAGGTAAATTTTTTGAGGAAGTGTGTTAAAATTTTCAAGCAACCTTTTTGTTTTTTTTTTGGTTTTGTTTTCCAGGTATGAAAATAATTTTTATTGCAAGTTTATACCTTCACTCTCTAGTGATGGTGTGGATATTCCTCCTTGTTTGGATCTTTTATGTGACAACAACTAATTTTTTTTGTAGGTGGAAAAAGACGTTCATTCCGAACCAAAGAAGAAAAAAGAAAGACAGCATTCAACAGAAAACTCCAGTAAAATGGCTCCGTTCCTACCTGCTCGGCGGCTGTGGAGCTGGGCAGGGAAAGGTTACAGACGGCCTGGGGCTAAAGGCCGAGGAAAGAAGGAATATTACAAATCAATTCAGAGAGGCAGCGAAATAATCACAGTAAGTAATGGTGCATTTTGATAAAAAAAAAATATTGCCTCTTACAATATTTTATCGTACTAGCCCTGGAAAAGCAGTCGCGTAACTTTTTTACAACTTCTTAGCTGGAAGTCAGCATCTTTTTCTTGCTAATAATGGATGTATGTTGTGTAGCAATGAAAGGGAACATGTGAATAGGTTCTAATCAAGTGTTAGTATGGCTTTTTTAGTGCTCAATGCACGCCTTCAAAGTTGTTGATTGAAGTTAGAGCCACTTTTCTCATTTTCAAGGCTCCTTTTCTCCACCTTCTCATTTTCAGAAACAGTTTTTTCGGCCTACTCGTTTTTGCAGCCACTTGAGTTTTGAAAGCTTGGCATAGGCCGTTGAAAGGCTTTGCAGTCCCTCATTTTTCAAACTCCCTTTTGCGGCTCCTTCTCATTTTTGCGCCTGCAAAAAACTGTCAAGTCAGTAAGACGAAGTGTTGGTCAAGTGTTGGAGAAGTTTCTGCTGCTCTTCCTTTATTTTTATGGTTTTCCTATTTCAACGTGTTTTTCATTCATCAGGTTGGAGATTGTGCTGTTTTTCTTTCAACTGGTCGGCCGGATAGACCCTACATTGGTCGCATTGAGGCAATGTGGGAATCATGGGGTAGCTCTATGGTAGTGAAAGTCAAGTGGTTTTATCATCCAGAAGAAACAATCGGCTGCAATCAGGAGTTACCTTTTCCGGTAAGACGCTTCAAACGTAAATCTTGCATGTATCTGCTCTGTTTAACAATATTCCATTTCCCTAGGATTGAGAACTTTATATTTTTTTACCGTGAATCAATAAGTGAGTTAGAGGAGGGGCTTTGAATAATAATTTGCAGAGCGATGGGCCTATTCGTAGTAGAAAGGTAAAGAGTACAAGAGTCAAGTTTTAAAAAATGCATAATGAATAAGGGCATGTTGTTTTTTTCAGTTAGAGGTTTCAATTCATGAAGAACCTCTTACTCCATATTTTTCTGCTCTGTTTTCCAATTTCAATTATTCATAAATCCATGTAACTTTTGGCCTTTAACAGATAAGGATCCTAATTTTTCTTTCACTCACTGATTTAGTAGTGTAAAATTCTAGGGCAAGTTTGCTTTTTAGTGGAAAGGGAATCCACAAAAATCTGCCGCTCAAGCATTCTGGTATATCGATTAGCCCATTCTGCTACTTATTATAAATCGAAGAGTATGAAAAATGAAATGTTTTTATCAATGTATTTTGCTACAGTAATTAGAAAAATAAAGTGAAAAAGTTACATAGGTACCTTTGAAAAAATTCTTGTTGCTTCAAAAGCATCAAAATTAGTAGATTCCAAAAGAAAGGTTCAACTCGTTCTAATGTCTAGGAAGTGAAAATCTCCGAATGGCCTGTAATGAACACACGTGACTCCGTTATGGGTAACTAATTGGCGCTGAACCGTCACTGAATGTTTTGATTTAATTAAGTCTGCTATTAGTCTTGACTTCTTTTTTAAAAGCTAGTGCGTTATTGTGTATGCATCATTAGAATTTCTAGAAATCCAAGAAAGAATTTTAAATTTTGTTTATTGTTTTTTTTTTTATAAGTATGTTTCACTTTTTTCGATTTTCTTTATTTTTCTAAATATCATGTCATGTCATATCATGTCTGATTGTTTTCTGTCTAATTTCCAGGGTGGATTATTTGAGTCTCCGCACTTTGACGAAAATGATGTGCAGACCATTTCACACAAATGTGATGTTGTGCCTCTTGCTGAGTACAAACAGAAGCTTGATCGGGAGCCTCACCGACTTGTTACTGTCTATGATCAAAATGATATATACTACCTCGCTGGATTCTATGACCCCACTTCAATGACCATTTCTTTCGAGCCTGATATTCAGAAAAAGAAATGAGCTTGAAGATTAGTGCACTCCATTGTAGATACTTACATTTTTTTTAGGTCGGTGATCTTTTTGAAAACACTTGGTTAGTTTTGTTGGTAATCTTTGTTGATTTTTAATCCAACCTGTATCAGCTAATGTTTTCAGTGAATATTCATTATTTAGTTTATCATGATTCAAACCAAGCAAATGTTGAAGTTCTGCCTTGGCAGGTAGTGTCAAAAAAGGAGAAAGCGATTCATCATTTGATAAATACCTACTAAATGTAAAGTTGAGGATCAAAATGCAGCCTTTGACAAAAAAATTCTGAAGATTTCTGCTCCCCAGTTTTCTAGTTTGTCCCTAAGAACTAATTTTAAATTCTAGGAGCAATTATAGGAAGTGCATCTTTCTAAAAAGGCTGCTGAAAGTGAACTTGTTTAAAGTGCTTGAAGTGTTAACTTTTGTAATTCTAACTTCAAGTGTCTGTCATCTTACAGCAAATTACTGCTTCAAGAATTCCTTTTTCAGCTAGGTCTCTAACATCATGCTCCTTTTGACCTTAGCTTTTGTTTCAAACCATTTATTTTAGACTGGATTCACCGGTTGAATAGACAAATTTATTTGCGAACCTTCATCAAAGTTTTAAAATCCTGTTACGTTGAATTAAATTCTTTCTATATATTTGACCCAGCATTGATATTATAAGCAACAGTAGAACTTCAACATGATACCACTTAAGACATGCAATTCACAGTCAACTTGTTGCTCTAGCTTAATTTTTTCCATCTTCCTCTTGTCTTTTGATGGTGCAAAGATTATTATATATCTAGATATAAAGGGTAAGTTACCTTTTACTACTTTCATGAATTCATTTTTGAATCTCGTTATACCTTTTAATTTTAGGGATACATTTTTCTACTCTTGAACACCATATCTATGATGCTGTGTAAAGAGCGTACTACACCTAATGAAAATTTCCATCGCAGAAACCATGGATTTTTTTGTTTTTGTTGATTTGAGTTGATGGAGGTGAAAAGTCAATCAAGATGCAACAGTCCAGACTGTATTTTCCTTTTATTATGTTAAATTATTATTAAAAAGCAATTTTTTTTAAATCCTTCAATTTGTCATGTTTGAATCAGCCTCCTACTGACCGCGAGAGGTAGTGAATTTTTCAGGTATTCAAAATTTCCCTACGATCTTTAGGGAATTGAATCTCCTTTTCAATTTTTCCGAGTGTATGCCATTTTTAATGAAGCAAGGAAAATCAAAATTCTCATAATGCTCTCTTTCCCCTCTGTTGGTGTTCCTTTAATGCAAGCATGTAAGGAAAGTTTTCCTGAAGACTGAATGTAGCCTTTAGTAATTGTCATGAATTTAAGAAAGAAGTTTCATTTAATCATATTTATTTTTTTAAAGAAAAAAAATTTTTAGACTGAAATTTTTTAGCTCAGGAAACGTAATTGCTTATGTTGCTCTGTTTCAAAAAGGAAAGAATGTTATTATTCCTCGGAATAACATCGACAACCAGACTGAAATCCTTATCCTGTGGGCTAAGTCTTGCAAAAGTTTGTGCTTGAAGTATAATTAAAAAATTTTGAAGAGACAAATGAGCCATAATTTATCTTTACTTATTCTTCAATGCCTGGTTTTATTTTAATCTCCCTGAATAGTAGAATCACTTAAGTGGACAGCTATTGATTCGAGGCTACTATATTTTGTGATTAAGTTTGAAAGTATGAAAACAAATGTAAAATGCGAAAAGTGTGTATCCAAATTGCAACATTTAAAATCTCCCATCATGTTTTATTTTCCCTAGGAATGCTAATTAAAATACTTGCCTGCAATTTTGTTTGACTTTTTTTATATGAGAGAAGAAAATTCACAAAAAGTTTCAATACATAGAAACTGTTGATTAGTTCTCATTTAAAAAATAAAACATGAGCGGGGACTTAAAACGTTACAGTCTGAGGTACCCATTTTTCGACTTCCATGAGTCACATCCATGAGATGTTGTTTTATTTCAATCTACAAGGGAATTGTTTGTGATATGACTGGTTTCCCTGTGTCTGTAGTTTTAACAAGCTGACTGATTTTTCTTTCTTTTTGTTGCATGAAGAACCTTCTAAGATTTGAAAAGAGGCTGGTGAAATGTAATTTCACGAGTTAGATACTCTTGTTTTCTTAGATACTAATTCCAGTAGAATATTTTAAGATCCCATACCTGTGATTTAATTGCAGTCTATATCCCGCCTTAAAGCCACTGCATAATACGCATATTGCGGCTCGCAAGACAATTGGCGTAACTACACCGAGAGATGAGCTCGGTAACGCAAGTTATACGAAAGGCAGAGTTCATCGGGAAGTCTAGTTACGTCTTTTTGTCAGGAGAGCCACGATATGACCTATTTTGATTGTGCAAATACCAAAGCAAAAATTTTTGCTCCTGACTACTATGACGAATTTCCTAAGTTAATGTATGTTTAGATTTTATTGAATAACTATTCTCTTGGGTCATTTCAAACTTTTTTTGCTTTGATTCTGTTGCTTTTGTCCCCAGGGATCAGTTGATAAACTTTAATGCAAACATCCAGCTAAAATCTATTTAAGTGATCAACTTGAGCTCTCTGAATTACTGAGTTGATTTCCCGGAGTATCACAAACGCAACTTATATACATAGCTCATATATGTTATGAGCAGTGTTCTGCCTTCCCACTAAAATTTTGAGGAGCCATCTACAATTTCTTAGAGATCAAATGAACTTTTTACATGCTATGCTGTTTTGCTCTGAGTCTGTCCTGTTCTCAGGCTGTGCTGCAAACGTTTCGTTAAAGAAGCCTCTGCTGCTTTTCGATTACAAGTTTAAAAAATCGTTAGGATGCATCAACTTTTCTAAGCAGCACAATGGCCCAGCCCCTCTAATTTTTTAGGCGCGGAAGTCCAATTTTTAGATGCGTTTGATGCATGGCGACTGTGGAAGGCAGAACGCTGGTCAGGAGGCTGCGGAGATAAATTTCTATGATTGCCTCAAAATTGTACTCTACGCTTTTATTATTTTACTAATTCCTGAATCTACAATTAGTCATAGTTCATCGTGTAAATATGAAACTGTACATATTTTATTTTGTAAATACTTAGGTACTTACATCTCTGTCTTCCCCATACTTTAATCGTATCTTAAGAAAATTATTTTGTTACTTTGATTTTTATGTTGAATGTTCAATTAAGTTTTTGTTATCCTGAATCATTTTCTTCAGTTCCGTGCGAAAAGTTTCTCTGGCAATTTTGTATACTTAATCTTTTGATTTGATTAGAAGCATATCGACAGTGAAACTGCCTAAATGGGTATCTCAGTTGCAGTGTTTCTTAATCTCCTCTCTTATTTTATTTTTTATAAGGAGATCAAACTATCAACATGAACAACACATTTAGAAAGATTAATCACCAAAGTTTTCAAGAAATGACGCTTAGTAGTTCTCCTTGTAGAAAATGAAGTGTAGCAGGAAGTCTGCAACACCCCAAACCGAGATTAGCATGTCTGCAGTTTCACCATCAATATGTGCTGTATCATATACAGGGTTATTCAAAAGTCACGCACCACTGGCCATAACTTTAGTCCTAATTATGTTACCGATTTGAGGTTTTTTTCCTTTTATCGAGGGGGAAACTTGTTTGGGTACTTTCCAGTTTTTGATCCCCGCGCGGGGAGGGGGGCGGGGGGAACTCAAAAATTTAAAATGGCCACCCCCCTCATGGCCAGTGGTGCGTGACTTTTGAATAACCCTGTATCTCAACTGTGAGATTCTCACCATGTATTACCATATCTGGCTAATTTACTCAGAGCATCGATTTGGAGGTCTCCTCAAAACTTTATCAACACACAGATTTAGTAATCTTTACTTGTTATTGTTAAATTAAGCAGCAAATCTTCAGATGAAAATATAACTCTTCGTAGTTTCACTTTTTGGAATAAATGTGTGCCTCAAATCCGGTACCAAATAAATTGTAAAATTTGTTTGTGGGAGCTTCTCAAAACTTTTAAAATCTTATCATCCAGACTTTTTGATTATTTCTTTCATAATCTACTTAAATAAATTATCGAAGTAATGATGAATTCATATTTTACAATTTTGCCTCCACCCCTTAGTCTTAAGCTGGTTTTGGTGAGTGGAGTGATAAAGCTTTATTTCTGAACTAATTCTAGTTGCTGAAAAAAAAATCAAAACCATGCTTAAGTCAGTAGTGATCCACTTTGTAACCATGACAACTCTCTTTTTATCGGTCTGTAATCTTGGATATAGAAAGACGAAACTCTTGTTTGTAGTAGGTCAAAATAAAAGTGAATCATTGCCAGACTCTTAGAATTAGGATAAAGAGAGACTCGAGTGCTTGAAACAGAAGGGAGTGTGCAGGTAGTTTTACAGTAATACCTCAATTATTCAATTAATTGTTGCGAAAGCCCCAGCCATATACCGAAACGAAAAAATGATGCACAAGGACTGTTTGAAGTGAACCATCACATAGTTTCCAACTTAGTAACAAATGAACCTATGAACTAAATTAAACTGACTTTATTATGTTGTTTAAGACAAGGTTTTATTATAATGAACATATCGTAAAAAAAGTCCCATCATTAGTTTCAGTGCAGCGATCATTTTACTATAAACCAGTTATAATTTACTCTTACCAAAAATTTTCAAATGTGTTTGAACACTCCCAAAGTTATTTTTTCATCGGAAAAAAATATCACTCATTTAGTGAAATAAACTCTTTTGTAATTAATGATTTTGTTGTTCTGTCTTTCCAGTGAATGACTTCTTGGGATCCTATTTCATTATTTTATTATTCTCTGTAGGTCCTCTTTGTGAATAAAAAATCATAATTTATGAAAAGAAACGAAAACGAAAAACAAACAAACTACCCAGGTAGAAATGTATTCTAATTTACAATTTTTGAGAAAAAAAATTGTTTCCTTTAATTTAACAGATTGTTTGAAAAAAAATGATAGAATATGGTATACCTAGAAATCTTTTTTATTAAAATCATAAGTTTTTTTTTTTTTTTTTTTTTTTTTTTTTTTTTTTTTTTAGATTCATGATTCAGTAAGCAAAATGAATTGAATATTGTTTTAAACAATGCTAAGTAGGTAATCTTTTTAACTTACTATTATATTCCAAGCTGATAAAATTTTCTGCAGGTAAATGTAAGAGGCTAAATCGAAAGTCAAGGTAAATTCATCCAAGATGACAGCAATGACCTATTTATTTCTATGTTTTCATGGCATAGTCAGTTTTCTAAGGTTTTAAATGTATGTTGAAAACTTATTACATAATAACATAGGTACTATTAAATCAAGAATTTTAGGTTATTCCCGGTTATTTTTTTAGTATCCCTGAGGTTTGTTTTAGTTTAAACATTTTTGTAAACTGATTTTTTTGTAAATATGTAAGTACTTATTGTCTTTGATGAATTGTATTATAAGGTTGAACCACCCTAAATTTTCAAACTTTTAATTTCAATTAAATGTCTCAGAAATGAATGCGCTTGTTTGTTTTTTTTTCACTCTTCTACAAAAGAACCAATAATGGAATAAGAACCCGGCAATCAATTTTGATCAGATAAAGCTGTTCATTAGGATTGTCAATTGCTTCAGAAGCACATTGAAATCATTTCGTGCATGCATATTTATCAACAATTTTTGGGCATCCATAAGTCAGATGATCCAAGAGCCCTCTCCTAATAATATGTCTTCATACAAAATTGAAGTCCTTAAATTATCAATGAAAGGCTATTTCTTTATATTTTTTATTTTATTAAATTTATTTTGTAGATAGCATAAAAGAGGGGCTGTTCAAAGCATTTTGAGCAATCTTAAGTGTTCCTTTGTGGCAGCATCTGTATAAATGTTGCGATATTCAGGAGTAAGTAACAGCTGATTAAGATGAAGACTGCTCATACATGGGGGCTGCATTGAAATTAACCACTCATGGGGGACAACATCAAAATTCAAGTAATTGAGGGTGTTAAATTTTATTTTGTGCTTGGTATCAGTGTTAACTTCTGTCAGAATTTTAACTAACCTCGCGTGCTTAGTATGTGTGTTCAATTCAACTGATCCCAGAATTCATCAAATCTCTCTCGCATCAGTTCACTTCTTAAATTAACCTATTTTATCTTCCTGACAGTGAAAGAATTGATCATTTTTTGCAAGTAAGTTTTTATATTTTTTAAAAAATGGTCTTTCTTTATTAGTGCCATTATCGATTACCTATTTTATTACCTCCCGCATCAGGCATTTTAAGTGTCAGGTTTCTTTCGTTTTCCTTAATTCAGTTTTCAACACAAAAATAGCTAAGAATGAGCGATTAAAATTTCTCTATTACATAGAGTTGCAAAGCCTCATCAGTTGACTTCATCAACTAATTGGGAGTATATTTTTCTGCTCAAATTTGGTTTCCTTTGGATGGGTGCCTAAAATGCATGATCAAAATTGAGACCCACATTTCTGTAGGTATTTGGTTTCCTATGTCCAGCCATTTATCAAGATATTATTTTTTATTTTTGAATTTTCTGCTTTAAACATTCAAACCAAACACCTCTCAGTGTGGCTTTTAAGAAATTTGTCAACGGCCATTCTTGATCTGCAAGCTATGTGCAGAGAGACATTCCATTTCACAGGAAAATCAAAATTAAGGCGTCAACTATTAGCCAGAATCTCATCTTTTTTCAAAATTTTACTTCATTACGCAGTAGCTAGAATTTGTAGAGAGAATCTCATCCTAATGAAAATTAGACTTACTTATAAAAACCGAGTACCTAATCAGTTCTCACCGATTTTCGTCGAAAAAGAAGATAGAAAAATACTCTTTTACTATATCTTGTTTATTTTCTTGTTGATAGGTCATTAAGGTCATCAATCGATCAATTTTGTCTTTGCCTCCTCATCTGAATTTTCAATAATTTCTCCTTACCTAGACTGCAAGAATGATTTCATGTGAACCAGTACCAGTCAGCGATAAATTTTCTGAGGTGATGCATTATTTTTTTCGTATCCCTTAAATTTTTCCTACACTTAATTGTACATTCAATTCTTAGCAAAGAGGGAGCCAAATTTTGACCAGGAAAAATTGTGATGGTAAATGGTTTCTTCGTGCTAAAAGTTGAATACTAGAAGGAACTAAGCATCTACAGCAAATCTTTAGCTTTGAATGTCGGTCGACAAGATGAAAGATCACATGAACTTTCGGCCATATAATTCAGAGTTATGAGGAAATAAATGTTCTTGATGTCATCATCACTAGTCAGTAATGACTGACAATGTATTATAAATTTAGTTATTCTGAGGTTGATTGGTTAAGTTGCCTCCGCAGAACTATTCGCACATAAATCTTGTCTGTTTTTTTAAAAGAATCTAATTTCTTGCTTGCATCATCTCAGAGTCAGATATTGGAATCCTGGTTTTAAGAACTTCGATTTTAAACTCAGGTTTTTTTCCAATGACTTCAGGCAAAATGTTCAGAAGGAGAGATTAATCAAAACGAGAAGGTACCGAGATTTTCACTGCATACCATTGTACAATGTTAGAAGGCATTAGGTAATCATACTCTAAAGATAAAACTGCTACCAAAAATGCTATGCACTCCCGTTTTAATGTTGTCAAAAGTTTCACGTCGATATGCCAAGTCCATAATTTTATAGGTCTTAAAAGTTTTTTTTTTTCTGAAGTAAGAAACTGAATGTTTGGTAATCATGTTCTAGACAGCGAATACTTCCACAACCAACAGTAGTTTTCAATCCTGTCTTGATTCTGCCGAATGGTTTAACGTTGATGCTCTAAAACCAGTCCATGATCAAAAACAGCTTCATGCAGTTGCAGAAAATTTGAAGAAGGTAGTACCAATTCTTTTTAGCTTTTCAGACGAGTTACCCTGGTAAGGTCGATTAGCATATCATGCTGGATCAGTATAATATAAATGCCGAACCAGTATATCATGCTGGCTGCAAGTTATCATCAGCATGATAACATGCTGGCAGGAAAAATCAATATGATACTTAACATGTCGGCAGGGAAATCAGTATGATATCAGCAAGATAGCAGGATATCATGCTGATAAGGAAATGATACCATACTGATACGAAATAGGAGAATCCGCCAATGCACATTTTGATATCATGCTCATCGATTTAATCAGGACAGGTACTTGAATGCCTGAACTAAATATAATTATCTAGTACCATTTTCATTTTGGATTTGACTATTTTGAAAGATATTCTTACTGGATTTTGATTTACTCAGGTCTGGAAGAAGCAATAATAATAGAAAATTTTCAAATGAATTGACAGAAAATATATCTGTGATCTATTAGATGTTAATTGAAGCCGACAATGAGTAGAAGAGATAAGTGACATTTTTAAGATGATTGAATTATTGATGATTTTGAGCGAAATTTGTCTAGAAGTACCTATCTTCATGAAGAAGATTGATCTCAAAGATCCAAAGAGCTCTGCATAAGTGAGTAAAACTTGTGAACTGAGAGACCAATTATAATTTTTTAAATGTTATACTCTTATTTTTTTAAACACAAAGAGTGTCACTTATTTCCTCTATTCACTGAGGGCTTCAACTGTGTTCTTCACAAACCTTGAGCCTGAATATCTAAAACCGAACCAGGAAGTGATTTTCCACTTCACTCATTTATCAGTGTTTGAACTTGCAAATTCGTGGTTTATTAAAATTTTCAATTTCTTCTAAGTTTACGAGAACTGATCCCCCCCCCCCCCCTTCTTCAAGAGTCACAACTATATCTACTGCTTTTTGGAGTTCAACAATGTATCATAATAATATTCTCTCCGGTTGACAGCTGTGCACATGTTACAAAAAAACTGAACATAAGAACCGTGAGCACAAAGAGCTTATTGCAACGGTGCTTCGGGATTTTGACAAATTTTCTGAAAAACTGTGAGTTAAAAACTTTCATAGTTAGTTATTTAATTTTTCAAAAATAAGTCTGGAAGTAAATATTTAAAATTACAGTCAGTAATTTCGAGATTTAGCATTTTGATAATTATAGTAATACCTACGAACAATTACATTTTAAACTCTCTTTGAAAATAAAATAATTGGATGTTCATAATCCCGAAAAGGCTCAAATGAAACTTTAATTAAGTGCAGGAAACACAACCTGTCGTTATAATGTTAGGATTAAAAAGGTTGTACACTGCTGTCTTTCCACATCTTTTGCACTGTATAAATGACATTTGTCATCATAAAATTGGGTCATCAGGATAAAAATGTTATTTTTGTCTTCTTCAATATAATATTGTTTCTTGGACAACAAACATTAACTCTTTTAGATACTTGCATGTGGTTGAACAATAATGGAATATTGGAAGAATGGAATATTTTGCATAACATTGTAACTTTAAACTAACTTGGATACTCTAACTTATTAATTTCAAGCCATAATTCAGCCTTTGCATAGGTTGTTTCTTAGACTTATTATGTATAATGTTTCAGCGCAACTGTAAATGCAAAAAAAATTAAACCTAAAGAAACTTTGGCCGAAAACAGAAGATTCGCAGCTCCCACTAGAAATTCAAGGTATAAATTGATTCAGAAGAATTGTCATAAGAAAAAAAACCCTCCCCGCTTACATGTGAAAGCTAAAGCGCTTGAAGATTCACTGACAGAAAAGATGGAGAAATACTTGATCAAGAATCTAAAAATGAAAGATGATCCAGAAAAAGTAGTGTCAAAAGGGAAAGAAGATCAATATTGCCACAGGATGGTTGGGGACCTAATTGGAGACAGTGACAATAAAAGCTTTAACCCGTCTTTCCCAGACACAATTGTACCTAAGATAAAAGATCTAGAGAGGATATTTAATACACTCAAAAAGTCAGTCGAGACAAATTCAGCAAGTAAGTGTTAGTAAAATTATGATTAAACTAGGAGGTTCATTCCCGCAGTATATTTTACTGTTTTACTTTTCACAGATTATTTGCAGATGAGGTAAATCCGAAACTTTCAAATTTTATAAGATTTACGTATGTATTACTGACTGGCTTCCTCACCATTCTTTAAACAGGTATTCTCTCTGTAAACTGGTCACAAAAAGGATATTTCCTGCATCACAGTCGGTTACCAAACTAAGCATCCTGTAATGAAACTTTTTAAAAAGGTTCATTAAACTTTACTCCTGGGAAAAATCTACCCATGGGCTGAGAGTAAGTGAGAAATTTCTGAGATGTCATTATCATACATGGCAGAGAAAAATACTTGCATATATTCTATTCTTCTTGTGTTTTCTTGTGTTATTCATCTCAATTTTTTTGCCATCTTACTTAGTTTTATGTGCTGAACTCTATTCTCCTACAGCCAATATGTTTACAGACAGAGAAGTTATTTTTACGGTATTTTTGCAGCAATAAATAGTGAAGAGACCATTCCATTAGAAATTGATGCAAAGACTGTTGAGACTATAAGCAGTTTAATTAGCTACACTATTTTAAAAATTTCGAAAAAAAAGCTGAGGGAAGATTTTGAGAGGATCCAAAAGGAAATCGATGCAATTGACAGCAACTGGAAACTGGATGCTTCCTCTAAAAGGGTTTGTGGATAAATAAATTCTTGGTATATTTACTTTCATTTACATTTTATTTGAATTCTAATATTTTATTTGTGAAACATGTTATTCATATTTTTCATATTTTTTTTTTTTATAATCGATACCCAATTAAAAATCCAAGTCATAAAATTAGCACTCTAAAAAACACCTGAGATTTGGATATTACGGAAATGTGAATTTTGTTACAGAATAGAAAATTGAAAAGCATACTTGTGTCCAAGTAGAATTTGCAAGTCCATGATTTCTATGAAACCCTTGGGTTTACATTTAAGATTTGTTCTCCCTATTTTATGACTTAAAATTGAATTACAACAATTGAAAAGATGTAAATGGTGGAGGAAATTTCAGCTCACTGAGTCATTAAACAAGGCAAAACTGCCGTGGAATGGAGCCAAATAATTGATTGACCATAGGAATTGAGTCGATTGTATGAGTTGTTCTGCCCCTAAACGAAAAAATAATTGTTTGTTGGTCAGGCACCAAGAGGCTACCCTTAATTTGTCATTATCCGTCTCAATAAGGGCTCAGAACTTCAACGCATCTTCTCTAATCAATCAATCAATCACAACTCTATTCTACCATAATGTTGCCCTCTTTAGTAGACAAACACAGAAATGTAACAATTAGCTCGCAGGTAGATAACAATTCTTCCTTCAACTTCTTCTGAATTTGGATATTGCCAGGGTTTCGTTGGACACTGTCCAAATGCACAAATGTGTGATTAACTTTTGAGGTGCTTTTCAAACATTCCAGATGATTCACTCTTGTGTGATTCCATCTGCTGAATCGTTTTGAACTCTTGTTAATTAAATTTTTTCTTCCAGGAGAATTTTCAGGAAAGTCGGTGTGAGGCTAATATAATAAAAACCGTGACAGACCAAATAGAAAATATTCAGAATCAAGTCGAGCAAATATCACAGACGAGCAAACTCTTAAATGATGAAATGTTACGACAAAAGGAAAATATTATTGTAAGTTACCTAGGATGATACAATTTTGGTCACACAAGACTTAATGGAAACATCATGATGATTTGACGGTGGAACTGCAGGAAAGAGTGTCTCTGTTTGCAACCTTGCAGACTTCCTGACACTCATTACTTTTTAAATGGAAATTTACTTAGCGCCACTTCTTGAGAACTCCTTGATCTTTCTCCTCTGAATGAAAAATATTTTGTGAAAATTTCAAGCAATAGTGTTCATTTGTTCTCTTTGGATGAGATAAAATGAAAATTGAGATTTTTAAGCAGTGCAAATAAGTTACGCGTTTTTGCAGTTTCACAGTCAAATTGTTGCTTTGGCTTTACGACTTGAAGAAAAAAATAGGGTTTTGGGCAACTCTGGGTACCTCTCCAAAAAAAAAGTCAAAAAAACGAAAGAAAAAAATAAGAATCAAACGCTCTTCAGGGGTAATAAATAAGATGGCAAATGAACAAAAGAATGTACAAGTTACAAAAAACAATTACAAATATAAACAACAATTGACCATCTCCACCCTCGCCTCAATTTCAGTGCAGTGATTCTCACCAATTCTTATCTGATTTCATTAATCATATAAGCAAGTGACTTACTCTCCTGGATCAGGATGGGAGAAACTTCAACTAACTTTTAAGTTGGAGTAAAATTGGATTCAAGGGAAAAATATGATTTATACGGAGACAGATACCATTATAAAAGGCTTAATACAACTATACTTTTTGGCTGAACAAATTACTATACTACAAAGTGAGGAAAGAGAGTAGATTAGAAAAAGAAGATTTTATTTCACACTGAGGAACCTCGTATTTTTAACATTGTGTTTTCTAATACCTTGTCTCCACGGGACGTTTCACAGGATTTTTCCCAAGTTTGAATCGCAGGAATGAAACTTCTGGGCTTTTTCCCGTTAAACAACAAAACAAAATTTCTTCTTTTTCATTTTAAGTCGTTCCTGGGACTCCAAAATGACTCTTACTTAACATTGCGATTAGTATTGACTAACTCAACATTTTTCCCAACTTCGCAAGTGAGATTTTTTCTGGGACAAATCCCATGAGACGTCCCATGGCGACAAGGCCTAATGAAAAATCGATTGACTCTTTATCCATCAAAGAGTGCAAAGAATATTCAGATGGCTGAAAAAACGAAAATGAATTGGAAAAACAGTAACACTACACCCTTGCTTAAACTTCCTGTTGGTTAAATTGAATTTCTGACACTGAACGTTTTCTTGGGCAGAACCTAGATGGGAGAATAAATGAAATCACTTCACCCAAAAAAATATTTGATTTTGAAGCTTTAAAAAAAGAAGAATGGTTTCTTTCTGGTGACCAGTGTCATGGAAATCCTGATTTTTGGATAGCAAAACTATTGAGAAACATTGAAACTTTGGCCCATCAATTGAAGAATGAGGTATGTACTTGCCATTTTTTTAAAAAAAAAAACCCTTTATCCTAAAATTTTCGAAAAGATGACAGCTTTTTGGCTTTTTATTAACACAATTCTGCGATTTCCAAGAAACCATGAATAGCTTGTTGACTCGAGATGGTCTTTCCAAGTTCAAAAACCTCGCCTTCCAGGCCCCCTCTTTTTTGCTTACAACCTATCATGGTGCTCATTGCTAGAGAGATCATTCCAATACTTGTTTCTTTTTTCTCCAAAATGGACTTAAAAATTTTTTCCCAGGACACACAGGAGAGAGTTTTGGTATCTATCACAATATTGGCATTAGTTTTCGTTTTTGAATAAGTCTGAGGTTGTCACAGCAAGGTACTTAAGACTCGCTGTATTTTTTTCCTTCACAATTATTGCATGCAGGATTTCTAGCGGATTAGATGTAACACAGACGCAGCTGCAAAAAGTTGATTTTGAGACAAAGATATTTGGCTTGGTAACACGGAGATGCGAGACATGGCTTCTGCGTACTTTCACAACTAACCACCACTGACAGATACCAATTTTCCACGTTCTAATTCTCTAGCTTTGCTTCATAGTATTATGAGTGGTAAGGTATTAGCACACTCAATGATGAAACAGAGGAGAAAACTTGAATTGAAGGATGACAGCGAGAGGAAAAATCCACATGGTTGACTTGAAAGGAGCTTCCGACAATTCTGGCAATAACACTTCCCCACGGAGGCTTTTGTTGGTGTTGCACAGAGATCTCCTCATGTACAAAGTTCTGAAACAGACAAATGAAAACTCATATTTAGAATTAGTTTCCCAGGATTGATAAAACAAGACTAAAAGTGGAACAGAAAAGAAAACCATATGGTTTTTTAATCTAGATTCTTGGGAAATAAAAATAATTCTTTTTTTTCTTTTCAAATTCACCCAGAAAACATTTCAAGGTGACACTTTTAAGGAATCAACGGAGGAGGATTTTAAAGAAAGCATTAATAGCACAAAACAACTGGACACCAGGCATCAAAAAAATATGCATTCACCCATGAATAATATTGTTGACACTGAATTTCCCCAGTGAGTAAGATTTTTCTACTATTTACTGTATGCTCCAACTCACTAAAGATCAAAAGTGACCAAGTATGTCAAGTTTTATTTGACCTCACAGTATAAAATCGAGCAGTTATTATTGCACGGTAGTAGTGATGATAAAAAATCTTGGATTATATGTTCGTCATTCTTCAGTTTGATTAGAGTCGATTTAAGATCAGAAATAAGTTAACGCACTTTTAGATTGCAACAGAGAATCGTGTGACGTCAGTTTAGCATTGCAAGTAAGTGCAAAAATAAAGATGGCGAATCTACAGTCGCAGTCTAAAAAAATGCGTAAACTTAATTGGACTCCAGCTCTTGCTGCAGTCACTCAGGTCCTGCGGGATAGGACGTCTTGTTAAAATCGCACGGGCGCATGGGACCATGGATACAGAATACAGATGGAGTTTTTCCTTTGTGGATCACTACATCTTACTCTCATTCCTGAAAAGAAAGATGGAATAAGACAACCCTCCCCCCCCCCCCTCACATCTCCTTAAGAATTGCAGTTTTGAGAATGGAAGAGTAGTCGAAAACCACAGTTTAGCATCTATTGAGCCCATTGAGATAATTAGCTCAATGAGAAAAGAAAACATGATCAAGGATTATTTTAAGAGTGTATGCCATCTAACTTAAAGAACCGTCTGTTACAGGGAAAACATACGTTATAAACAGCATAGATCCAATATTCATCCTCCGAGCAATAATTTGATGTGTTCCTCGGAGATCAAGAAAATTGCTGGTCAAAAAAGCTCTGCCATAAGGAGGATGAAAAGGTATTCTCAATAGCAAAGTAAGGTTATCTATGCCCTCTTTTGAAAAATGAAGGTGTCCTGGCCTGGATTTCTCACCTAATTATTGGTTCTAAGATTTTATAATTTTTACTTAGGGGGCCTCACATTATTGTACAATTTTCTCACCAAAAAGTATTTTTTCAAAGGTGGAACTAATAAAACGCATACCTCAGTATTTTGTGTTGCAGGTTTTCTTAATTTTGTTTTATAAATATAACTTTAAAATAAAAAAGTTGGATAGGAGGAGTGAATAAGAAAAATAGAGACAGACATGAAACAGAAAAATGATGAGAGGTTTTACCTACTTTAAAAGTTTAAACTTGACTATCATGCTGTGAGACTAGCTCTACTAAAAATAGTTAATACCTCAATCTCCTTATGAGTATTATTGGCCCCCCTCTGTCATTCTACCGTTCGATCATAAATAAAAGGTACAGTTTTTTTCTGATAAGTTAATAGTAGTTAGTTCATAGCCAATGATAGCTGCACTTTTTCTCTTGCAAGTTTGGATTGAGGTTAAAAAATCTGAGGAAAATGCAGATAAGCCAAACAAATTTTTACTGACATATTTTCAGCAATTTTAAACTTTAGTTTTATTTCAGGGGACCTATTGACCATTGCTGCATGCTAAACTTAAAATAATGCTACATTATTCATGAATTTCCTTTCCTCCACTTCAGAATGAGATGAATTAATTTATTGCGTTTTCGTAAATTCAGGTATGATTACTATCCAAAAACTGACAATAGTTCAAGAGTTGGCTCAACGAAACAGCTTAATTTACGTAGATCCGCCAAAATGGAGACGTCATCACTGAGGAGGCCCATGAAATTTTTGAACACTTCAAACAATAAGCACCGCCATGAGGACAAATCAGAAAAAGGAGATTCTCCCCAAACTGAATCTTTTTCTCCCTTACTTGCTCATTTGTTTGCTGCTGATCCTGATTTTATAACTGACTTAATAGGAAAAGAAGTAGAGAAACGAATCCCAGAGCTAATTAGGATAAATAAAATTCCAAAATTGTTAGATGAGATAGCTTTTCAGGCTATTAAAAAGTACCATAACGCTTCTGCTGAAGTACCTTTTACAGTGACTAGAGGAAAGCTAACACATCAAACCCCACGAGTTAACATTCGATACCTTGAGATCAAGAAAAAAAGTTCCCTTACCCGAAAGAATATTTTCAATTATTCTCATGAAGTCAATGAAAACAAGCTCCAAGATAACCAGTTTCGAAAAAGAGCGAGCAGTGATGATTTAAGGATGGGAAGAGGAGCAAGCAAAGGTGATTCACAGAAGAGAACATTTGAAAATCAGCCCTTCAGGAAAAGTGAAAATTCAAGCTCTAAGGGAATAGATCAGACGAGAGCACAGGATAAACTCTCTTACCCGAATTTGCACTGGAAAAAGGAAAATTTGGAGCTTTACTCCGAGGAATTTCTAGCTGCCATTAAACGGTCTTTTGTGGAAATAATATCACATGAAATAAAAAAATCCATCACGGAGTTGGTGAGGAAAGAAACTTCACCAGGAAATGAAAAAAAAGATCCTGTCGGGCTCAAAGATACTTCTGCCACTAGCTTGAAACCATTGTGGGGATCTACATCTCGAGAGTTGATAAAGAATGAACCTGCATCAGCACTATCGATTGTCACGACAGGTAAACTTCAGAGCTCATACAATATTGCGTCTACAACAGACTTAACCTCGCAAATTACTCTTGACTGTGTTCAACAGTTCTTTGATGCAGTTAAGACTATGAAGATCCAAAAAAATCCTCTACTAGACAACGAGAAAATCAGCATTGACATGAAAGAGGAAAGCAGACAAAAATTAAAACCTGCTGATCGTCCAGCAGAAAATTCCAGACAAGGATCCAACATACAGCCAAACCTTTTTGTTCCTCTGCCAGGCATTCATATACTCGACAGCTTTTTGAGCGGCCAAGTTCTAGGTTCGAGCTCATTGCCTACTGAAGAAAAGAAAATTCCCGCTGAAGGAGAATCTAACTGTTGCGAGTGCATAACAGGGCAAAACTGCCCACAGACTCTTTCAATGAAAAAAACTGACAGTAAAAATTGCTCTGACACTTCGACCTGCAAATGTTCCTCGGAATTTTCAAATTCTAGCTGCGATTAGGATTTCAAAAGGTCAGTGAGAAAAGCTTGTTATTTACAAGGATGACCTTTTGGATTATATGTATTTCAAATTTAATTCTATTTTTATTTTCACAGAATTCACAACTTCTTCTCGTACATTACACGAGTTATAGCACCGGCATGATAGGGCGTATTTATGCTGAAAGGAATTATGTTGCAGACAAACCCTATGCTCATAGTCTCTCTTAGCATAAAAACGTCTAATTAAAGGGTGTATCAGTGATGTCACTTCAGGTCCAATACTTTTGAAGACCATTAAAAATACCTGGAAGTAATCTATGTTTGAGGCTATCAGCAATTGAACGTAGAAAATGCCCAATTTTTGAGTTGTACTGTTGAAGGAAAAATGCTTAACAATGATGAATTATACTTTATTGAATTTTCACAGCTCACTCTCAAGTAATACATTGTACGGGTTCTTCTCTCTCTGTATCTTTTAATTTCTTTTCATTACTTTACATTTATTAAATTCCTTTATATTTCTTCTTTCATCCTTCTTTACATTTCTTAAATTACTTTACATCATTCTACATGTGTTCAAATATAGGCTTCAATCATCGATAAATGCTGGATAATTCATGAGTGCATCAGGATGAGTAAACAAAACTTGATTCTAGAATTTTGCAGTCCAATAGCAAGAATAAGATGTGTTTGGCATATAAATGAAGCATTTTCAAAAAAAAAAAAAAAAAAATTCCTGCCATTCTGCTTTTGAAAAGACTGTTTGAACAGTAGGAAATTGCTAAAAATTTTGAGCTTGGACAATTATTTGCCAAGCTCTCTGAAATACAATATCCAGTAATGGGCAAAGACGGATTAACTATGCCAGATGATGCGGAGGATTGAAAATAGGAAAAGGTCTGAAATTTATGATTGAGGTATTTAAAGTGATCTTTGTGTTTTACCGTGTTGATGCATCTATTTACTAGGGCTGTGCGAGCCTGGTTTTTCGGATTCGAGCCGAGTTCGAGTATTTTTTCACTAAGTCGAGCCGAGTTCGAGCTTTTTCGAGCTTTGAAAATGACCCTCAAGCCGAGTCGAGTTCGAGTAATTTCGAGTTTTAAAACGTGATTTAATCTATTTTCTACAGCAAATAATTCCAAACAAGACTCATAATATGATATTAATAATTATTGACGATGACACACTAGGAAGGATTTACACTAAAATTACAAAATGTTTGGCAGTTACGCGTTAAAATAACTTCCCGCGGTTTAATTTGAAAAGGGGACCAAACTTGGCAAGAAGCGGCGTGGCGTGGCGTAGGCACATCAAAGGAACTTCGGGCGGCACAAGTGAAGGCTTTAGAGCCCATTTCACGCAATTCGTGTCGCCGTGTCGCCGGCGGCAGTTGTCGCCGCGACGTTTTTTGGAATCGCGCGATCCATATGTTTGTAGCCGCAGCACCATTTTCTGCCGCCGCGACACCGTTTTTCTGGAGCGCAAAAGGTCCAAAACACTCGCTCACTTTCAGTTTTCCAAGCGGCGGTCGCCGCCGCAGGTTGAAATTTGTCGCGCGCATAAATGCGCTCATATGACTCCGTGCAGTTACAAACCGCGGGCGGCAGGAAATCGCCGGGCAGTAGCGTGTTGGCGCTGCGGATGGTAGAAATTTGCCGACGAGACTCTGATGTTATTCAATCGTAAAATGATGGCACAACTAACAATAGTTTAAGTATGATTGACATATTTGGAAGTTGGACTCTTTCGGCGTTTCCGGCTCAAAAAAACTCGAAATACTCGAAAAAACTCGTGTTGTTGACACTCGAGCCGAGTTCGAGTACTCGCTCGAACCTAACCTAACTTTCAAGCCGAGTCGAGTACTCGATACTCGGCTCGACTCGACTCAAAATTCGAGTACTCGCACAGCCCTACTATTTACATAGAGAAAATCATTAGAATTCATCTCATGAGGTTTCAAATAAGCGTCAACTTGTATGTTGTTATTTATACAAAATATCAGCTGCATATACAATGTTATGTAGTTTTTTAGACTTTAATAAATGCACAAGGGATATACTTACTGACTGATTAAATTGCAGTGCCTCTTTCCAAATTTTGCTTGATTTCAACTGTGTGTTCCCCATAGAATCTCTCCAATTTTTTGTTGAACTTCATGTTTCTTTCGTTTATGTAATCAATATCAGCATCATCATTGTGCGTACGTCGTCTGCTGAACTTCTTGCGCTTAGCAATCCTGTCAAATTGAAGTACATACTATGTATTAAGAAACCAATATTAGAATGAGATTTAGACATCACAACTAGTAAATAACATTGATTATAATGTATACATTCCATACAGAGGACATCACCGCATACAACTGGGGGATTTCCAAAGTTGAAACAATAGGACATATTTTCATAATATTTTTACCTATTTGAGGTTTTTCTAATCAAAATTTAATTAATTTTTGTATTAATTTCTTCTTGTCTTTTATCATTTTTAAGACTCTCAAAAATGCATTCTAAGTAAATAACATCCTCTGACTTTCCAGACTGTTTCACTTTAGAATTGGCTGGAAAAAATGTTAAGCTCCGAACCAAATGAAAGTTTAACCATTCAAAGCTAATTTCATACTTAAGTAAATTTCTTCTGAAATTCCTTCTGTTAAGATCATTTTTAATTAAAAGGAAAAAAAAGGTGATTACAAATGATTATTATGTTTTTGATACATTGTCAACTAGGGGGCTGCTACCGCCTCAAGTTTCTTGGTTACCCACTTTTTTAATTTTTTTTATCATTGAGTTTTCAAGCTGTCCTAGACACTATTTCCTTCATTTCAATTTAAATTCTTTTTTTACTCGGTTACTAAAAATTATCAGAATTATAAAGAATGTGAGGAAATTAATAAGTTTTATATTTTTTCTTCTAATTTTAATGGATTAATATGAAAATGTATTTAATTGAAACAAATTTACTTACTGTTTTTCTAAATCCTCGACCATTCTATCAATGCCTTCTTTTGAATCTTTGTGCAAACCGTGTAGAATGGTGTTTTTGTCTCCGTAGAAAGCACCTCCCAGTTCAGTTTTCTGTTTCTCATAAATTTCCATATTTGGCTTCAAATTGCGCACTAATCTGTTATATTGTCGGGCAGTTGCTTGCTCATAGTCTGAGAATCCTGGATCAGCATTTTTCTTCTTTTTCAGACGTTCAAACCGTTCTGCATCTACCGCTGAGACATTGAGGAGTTTGAGCCGGTCATAATCTTCATTCTAAAAAAATAGCAAGAGGTTGATTACCTATTTTCTTTGCTTTCTTTCACAAGATGTACTTTTTTATGAGGTTTAAAATACAGAGAGACAAGTTCTTTTGGATTTCAAAATTCCCTAACTTTTCTGGGTTTTGAAAAGTAAAATTTACTGATATTTTTTCCTGTCTTCTCAATGTTGTTTTGGTTAAAAACTTGGGTAATTACAAGGTAGCACCAAAAAGATTCTCCTCCCCCCTCCCCATCCACTCCTAAGTCAATCTCTTTCGGAAATGGATGTATTCCAAATAAGCAAAATCCTCATTAAATGTTGTATGCAGCAAGTGATCAATAATAATGTTTTCAAAATTGTATGTGCTAGACTAGCTGCCATTTGTAAGTAACTTACTAGTTAGTAGTTCAGACTGGATGTCAACTGTTATACCTATGTTTTTTAAAGAATTTTCCACAAGAATTTGAGGCTTATACTTCCAAAATTTTAAATAGATTCTGTACACAGATTGAAAGACTTGTAATAACAAAAATTACGGCAACAACCGTCAAGTGAATCATTTCTATGAGCTGAGTTTAAAAGAACATGTGGCATATCATGATATCATGCTTTGGGATGAATTGATCGATCTGCCTTTTAAGCCTTTAGAAAAGGATCGATTATCATAGTGTAAATGAACACCTTACGAGTTGATTCTTTACCTCGAGTTTCATCAGTTTGAGTCAAGAGAATATGTTGAAAGTCAATTATTAATGCTTTGCCACTAAAGAAAAGAGAACATTATCAACCCAAGATAAATAAAAACTTTTGAAAGTAACACAAACTAAGGTCTAAAAATGTACTGGCGCAAGGCTCTTTCAGAAAATCAGAATAACTGAATATTTAAGGAATCAATGAAAGTTTCACCTTTTCAGCAGCTTCTTCTCGCATTTTTTCATCATTTAGGATCCACTCTGCTTTTCTTTTTCGGGCCTCCCAGTTGCTAGGTAGTTTGTTTCTTTTATCTTCTTCCACAACTTCTTGATGATTCAATTGTCTAGCTTCATTCTGTTGACAAAATTTACGATGAATAATTGACGCTCTTTAATTAATTGAGAAGTGTCAACGCTCAACTATGCTATACAACCTGTCACATAATGATAGAATCATAACAATTGAAATAAGTTTATGCACTTTCAGACTGCTACAGAAGATGCACCATCTTGATTCTTCCATTTACTTTCCATGTTAGAATGGCAGAAGATCTTCTGTCGCAGTGCATAAAGGCATAAACTTATTTTCTGTTGATTCTCAGCAGATTTAAGTAGAAATTTTTATTTTTGAAAGAACCTTGCACACTCGGAAATATGTACCACAGTTGATTTCTCATTTTTCTTATTGCATTCAACTCTTACATGGAATGGATGCTGATCAAGAGTCATTATTGCGCCAACTTTTTACGAGCTACTGTTTTCTCACAATCCTTGGTTGAAGTTTCAGTAATTCCATGAATAAAAGAAGGCAGTGCAGCAGACACGCATCAACAAGACCCCTCTTTCTTTCAAAACTCGAGAACATTCTAGATAAAAACAAGGAAAAACTCAGCCGGTGAGAAGTAAGGGGGAGGGTGGGAGAGAGGGAGAGAAACTGATTTGGATGCGCAACCTCCGATTATTCATGGAATTATCAAAACTTCAGCTGCGGATTGCACAAAAACCCAACTTTGTCCGACCAAACCCACAAAAACCCAACCAAAATCCAGTAGCTCAGCAAGTTTGCCCAATGATGACTTTTGATCAGCATCCATAGACCAGTTCAATGCAATAAAAAAATGGGAAATTGATTATCATAGACATCCCCACAGAGAGCGTGTCGGGTCCTCTCCCCAGAGAACCTAATGAAATCCTTGTGGATTGGGCAACCCGGGGTACGGAAAATCCCCGATTGCAAAAATTACAATTTCGTGGCTGAGACTAGAACGCAGCTGCATATTTCGGGTGCGAAAGTAGTTTTGAACCATAATATTAAATTTGCTTACACACTAGACAAGTTCAAAAGACTGTGCAACAGTGTCATCATACTTTCTACTCTATGGTTACTGGCTGTTTGACTTCCTCTCAAAGAATGATGAATTTAAAAATCTAAAAGTGTGTCTGTGATTTTCTTTACTACTCTTGCATAGTGTCCTTGAAGTATGTTTTGCTTCTAATGCGGCAGTTCATGATACAATCCTGATTTCTAAAATATTAGGCCTTAAAATAAAAAATAAGTAGAGTTAATACGCAAGGCTTACTCTTTTGTTGTGGAGTTCTTTGAGTTTCTTCATTCTCTCCGCAAGTTTCTCTTTGGCAGAGACTGGGGACGTACTGCAGCCATCGTTGACTTCCGTTCCTGAGGAACTGCTCGCCTCCATGGCTGAGCGCTAGATAGAAGGCTGAAGAGGAAGTTTCAAAAACGAAAACGATTTGTCTTTGAAACTTGAGGAGTGATTTAAATCCTAAATAATAATCATTACTTACATGCACCAACACAGACTTTGCAACAAATTGCAAACGATTAATTGACCTAACCTATGTTAGTAAACAATGAAAGCAAAGATTACAGGAAAAAATTTTGTCTCTGGAAAAAATAATGATGATCAACGCACAACACCTACCACCGTCACCGTCAACCACACTCACATTTGCAATTTGGGAAAATTTGCACCCCGACGCTAAGAATTTTCAGTTTCTTTCTATTGTTTTTGTGTAATTAAATTTTAATACAAGTGCGGGGCAGGCGCTGTATAATTTCGCGGCGCCTTCAGTACATCATTCAAGTTCTTCCCTCAGAGGCTTCTACGGAATTATCTCCGAGTCGGACCCCTCTCAGCTCTTTATCAGGTTTGTGAATTAGGCTCAACCTTTGCCATCATCACACTTTATTTATGAAGTACCTACACAATATAACCCAAGAGGATCACATCCTGTACTTAGCAGTATAATCTAACTGAACCCATCTGCTATGAAGTTTTGTCGGACTTCTTTCTGGTTTGAACGGTCGACACCATCACCTTTCAGCTGAGGCATTGGTAAGAACTTAGCGATTAAGTACATACATATTCAAGAATAAGAATCAAAATTATTGCGGCACAAACAAGTGGGGTGATCCAATGTCAGACCAAAATGCACCTCTTTTGGTGTCAGAAAGCTCTGATCACAGCGTAGTCGGGCAGTTGTCGACGTATGTTGTCACGGTTTTGCTGCGCTCCTTCTCTTTAAGCAACTCTCTTCGTCGAAGTTGAGACATCTCTCAAAATCATGCTCACACTAGATCATTTTACCAAGAAAGTTTAAAGTAACCAGGAAAGAAGCAATTTATTTACAGGAAGATTTTTTTTTTTATGTGTTTCATCAGATTTATTACAAATGTCAAAGGAAGAAAGGTTGTGAAGAGTTTAAACTTTTAAGAAACCTCTGGAGGATCTTGCTCCCTCAACTCCCTTTTTACCGGTAGGAGGTATCCTATTTCCCTGGGGACTCCATTTAGGGCACCCAGCTGGTATAATGTACTCTGGAACCAAATTCACTGGACGTCATCATCTGGTATAATTACTGAAACTGAGCAATATTGAAACGTTGATAAAAGAAAGATTGTGTGGAAATCACAACTTACTTTAAACTCACTAAATTTTTCTATCCTTTTCGTTCCTTTATTTTTTTGATGACCAAACTAATTTGACTGTACTTTTTTTTTTGGCAAAATTCAATTATTTCAGATGATGATGAGTACTTTTATCTTATTGTGTATATTGATGCTTGCCAAAATTCTATTCAAGGCCAGCAGGTCATGTGACTCGCATGAAAATTTTCATCCAGAGCATTGCCTAAGAAATTACTAACCCGAATGTTTTGACCGTTCATTGCCTAAGCTCTTAGTCGCGGAAAGAAAAACACTCCTTGTACTTACATATTTTCATAAAGGAAGCTTTAAGAATCTAGTCTCTACTATTTCAGGGGAAGCGTGCACTAGGAAGACCTCTGGACCGCGTAAAGTTCTATGCGTTTCGGAACTTACCGTCCTCTCGGTTTCATCACCTCTGGAGTGTCTTCCATTAATTTTTGAGTTATGTGAGGATTTGCAATACCAAGATTCCTTAAGCCAGAGTATAGCAACATGTTCAAATAAAGTTGTTTCTTAGGTCTTGATAGATTTTGTAACTCACATGTTTCATGTTTAATTCAGAACTATTTCTTATTGCACCTAAATTCCTGCACCTTGATCACACACAGGTACTACTGGCTTCCTGTTTTTCCATGTGCTTTCGGATGAGTGTGCACTGTATTTCTGTTTTCAGTTCAGGGAGATACTCCACGAAAAAATATCGATGTTTTTCGTCTGTTATGGGCTTGGGAACTTGAAAAGATAGTGGATACTGATGCCCCCCTACCGTTCGTTGATTCAAAAATTTCGCGTCTTTTTTTGTTGGAGGTGGGGGGAGGGAGGAGGAGGAGGAGGAAGGGCAGTAAATCAAACTTGACGAAGGCCCTTCGGTGTAATGTGCGCATTAGTTAAGCTATGGTTTTTTTATTTTTGGTTGTTTTTTTTTATGTGCAACGATAAATTAGATGAGGTAAGTTACAATGTTTTCAGGTTCTATCTATTTCATAAAACTAATTTTGCACTGATTCATATAGCGCAATGTAGGAAGTGATAATTTTTAGAAAAGGAAATTCCTGAAAATTAAGTGATTTTGATGGTCTGCCGAAACACTCCAAGGTGTCAAGTACTGTAGTGTAAAGCAATGCACCTGCTCTGCCCTTTGTGCTTCATTCTAAATTTTACATGAGAAAAGATTAGTGAGATCCAGATTCAAAAAGAAAGAAAGTACCTAATCTTCTCCTCCCAAAAAATTGTTAAATCTCTGAAACAGAGGGAAAGTGATCAGTGTAAGTGTCAGGGGGATCAACCAAGCAGGTTGCGGGCAAACTGTGAAAACCATCAAAGGTGTTGCCTGGCAGAAAGACTCTCCACTGCTCTTCTCACCACGAGAGTGTCACCTCAAGCCCAGATGTTGTGCCAAAACTAAGCGATGAAGAGAAAACAGTCGCGGCACGTTTTGGTCTCGGAAACAAGGTAGGGTCAAAGTGGCAGATAGGAACTTCAAGGGTGCAGAAGATACTTGTGCCTAAGAGCCCTGAAAAAATCCGTGTGTTGGAGAGGAAACTCAAAGTTAGCTTTTTTCCCAGCAAAAATTGAGGTGATTAAACCCCTGATAATCAGTGCAATTTTTGAAATTTTTTGGCTTTACACATTCTGTTGACCTTCTTGCAGAGTTGAAAAATTTTAAGGCTGAGATTGTGAGTAATTTTTGCTCTGGAACTCTCTGAAATTCAGCTGTAACTTATTATTGAAGGCCGTTTTAATTGTATACCAGTTCTCTGGCTGAAGTGTGCTGTGCACTCTAGCCAAAAATCAGTGAGATAAGTGGTTACTGGGCAAGAAGGTGAAGCAATAGCAGAAATCCTGGAGTTTTAATATTTCTGAATTTTTAAAAATGGAAATGTGGCAGAAATTTTCTGTACAGCCTAAAGTGGGTGCTATCAAAAGTTTTACTCTTCTAATTGTTCACCTCATCATAAGCTTTCATTTGAGCCAGATTTCAATGCCGTATCAATTCTTGTGGCTGCTCTTGAAAAGAATGATTGAACACTTCATGCAGAAATTTTGTAAGCATTAAGATTTATAATACTTACCGCCTAGAAAGAGGTAAAATTTGCCAGCTGTCGCCCAAGGAGTGTATCTACACTGTAATATCTCAAAATCTCTGCGTACTTATTATTTTTAAAACACATTACTTTTTGTCATGTGAGAAGGTAGCCGAAGTACTAAATAAAAGTGTTAGATTGACTCACGTAGAAAACTGTTTTATTCTTTGTCATCAAAGACCAATTAGACCAGTTTTTTATGTAAGAAAATCTTACACTTTTATTCAGCACTTAGGTCACCTCCGCACGTAACAAATTAAATACACAAGTGCTACTATTACGATGTTACGCCCTAAATAATCCTCACTCCCTTAGATTTGGATATTTTAGAGAGGCTTATCAGCAATGTAAACAACAATTGCATAAATACCCCGAAAAATTAGGAAAATGGTTCATTCGTCATAGATGGAAGGTTTGGAACACTACAATGTAGATACGCCTTTGTGTGCGGCAGGCAACTAATTTCCCAATGATTCCTGCAATTTTTACACTTTCATGTTAAAGGATATTTCTTGCCTCTGTATTAGTAGTAAACAAAACGAAATGGAATTATTTTTAAGGTCTTATGTATAGTGGTAAGTGGCTCCTATTGATTTTCAGTACCATCACCATCCAACATTTATGGGTTTCCTAGGCTTTACATTCTCTCTAAGGTGATTCAATGGACGCCATATTTTGCGTCAGAACAACATGCGATATATTGCATCGTTTGGTCCCATTTTTCCAGGTACTCATCATTCTTCTCGAATTTTGAGATCGCAATTTTGTTGCCAGGAGAATTCACATATCAATTTTGACACACAAATTCAACGTATTAAGGGCATGGTTTTTTTAGAGGAGAAATATCGCATTCGATACTGACATCGAAACTGCACTCAAATGCGATATTTTTCCTCCTATAAATTCACGCCTTTTATACGTTGAATTTGTTTGTCAAAATTGATAAGTTAATTCTTCAGTCTCCTGGTAACAGAATTGCGATCTCAAAATTCGAGAAAAATGACGAGTAGCTGAAAAAATGGGACCAATCGATGCAATATATCACATGTCATTCTGAAACAAACTATGGCATCCATCGAATCACCTTAACTCGTTCATGCAAGAGTCAAAACAATATTGTGAAATTCCAGGAAAAATTTCTGATGTCACTAGTTATTTTCCAAAAAATGGATTCGTTTTTAGAGTTAGAGGTTGTGCCACCAAGTCTCGAAATCAAAAATGCAAAATTTCCGGATTCCCACAGTTTATCATTTTTACCGCTACAACTCAGGGTTTAAAAAAAAGGAAGCTTAAAAATCATGTGTAGTCTTGATATGCCTAAACTAGATACTCGCTTTCCTATAAAGGTGAAAAAATTTCTTCAACCCTCTCTAAAATATATCCTAAAAGCCTAAGCTTTCAAGTCACTGACAGCAACAAAGTTAAGTGGCCGTTACTTTGTTTGTATTGGTTTTGATAAACTTCTCAATTCTTACTACAAAAATATTTATTCGTACCTGACTACGTAATGCCACCCAATCGTTTTTTGTTTTGTTTTTGTTGTTCATGCATTGATTGTCTCATTATTGCTGTAATAAAATGTCTCCAATTTTGATTCTAATGCCACAATTTATTTTTTCCTATGATTTCAGTGCGTTCGGTTTACCAACAGAGTTTTGTTCTTTAATTTTACCATCAGTGTTTATTTTATTCGTGCAACGTGCAAATTACGATCCACGTTTTGGTGCAAGTGTTGTGTTTCTTGACTTTTATCGTCGTAATTTACTACTATCGACAAGAGAGCTACAATGAAGCTATCTAGCTGATATCTTTATTTCACGTAGTATCCAAGGATGGAAAGCTACTCATACTCTGGGAACTCCGGTTTTTTCGATGATCTGGACATAGAAGGCCGAAATTTTGTCATTGATGAATGGCATGCTGAAGAACCATTTGCAAAGACAAACCCTGAAAATCCAGGCCCTATAGAGTCACCGGTAAGGTTGCTTTTTATACATTTTTTGTTTAATCTCTTAGATTTTTCCCTCAGTTCTCCTACCCTTAATGAAATTCTAAGAACTTCACTCCCCTTGAAGGCACTTCAATTTGTTGTCTCTCATTTTTTCCTCCTCTGATCGAGAGAAGGTACCTAATTTAGAATTTCAAAGCATGGTTATTTTTGCAGAGTTTCCAGAAAGACTCAGTTGAGTCAATTAGAATTTCCTAAGGCAGAGAAGCAAGTATTGTAGAAATAGATGAATTTTTAAAAGCGGTCCTCCGACTTCTCCATTAGTTCAGAATGTTAATTCACAAGTCAGCCTTTTTGCGTTACTGTGATCAGCAATTGTCCCCATTTTGAGCAATTTTCCACCAGCACCATCAAATATTAATTTTTCAACAAAGTTAATTGTAAGTTAGCATCTTTAAATATCTCATCCTTTGAAGTGACATTTATTTGGATAAGTGAATGCTTTTTTGGTTAAAGCAATTGATGAAACTTTTGTGTGGAAGCATTGGCTTCCAGAAACCTCAGATTGCTGACATCATAGAAAATCGTGGAAGCTGCTAACTTAGTCTGTTTTATGCTCTTTTTTATTTTTTTTTTTTTACTCTCCATCATACCTATTTTTAGAATTTTGAAAGGGTATTTAATTTTGGAGGCTCCCCAGTAAACTGCAACCAATTAACTGCGAAGCTATCTTAAGGACGTATATCGTAAGAGTCCCTGCCGAATGAGTTTGTGCACTTTTAGAGTGCAACAGGTGATCAGCTGTCTTCATTTTAGCATTGAAAGTAAACACAAGAATCAAGATGGTCTTCTGCCGCCATTTGAAAGGACATAAACCTATTTGGTGTGAACTCAACCAAAATCTCTGTTGTTGGTAGCAAAAAAGCTTTAAATACATTGGATGCTGTGAAGATGAAGAAATTTCATAAATCCTATTCGTTTTTAGAGGAAATGAAATACTCACTAGGTAAAGTGTGGTTAAAATTCCAAATCGATATAACCAGACGCGTGGCGTGAATTGAGATGTATCGATTGTTATGCCATTTAAACCTATGGTAAAGAATCGATGACTAAGGTGTTCGCTGCAAACACCCTGTTTATTGATCCTTTTCCATGGGTTTATGTGGCATAACAATCGATATATTGCAATTCACGCCACACTTCCGGATATAACCCAGAATTGTCTCAATGAAGTATAAGGAAGTGCAAGGTCTATGAACAAATTACGGAATTAGTCAATAAAGTGGTCAGTTAGAATTTACTGTCATAGATTTTTCCAAGATGTGCACGGATAGGGTTCATACAGAATGGAGCAGACTGTTCAATGTGCTTTTCAACTCATGACCATTTAAAAATAATCAGAAAATAAATTACTAACAGCTGAATCTTCTCTCTCCTGCTTTTTTTCCACCTTTAAAGTGTATCAGAATCAAACCTATTTTATCAAAAGCTTTTTAGTTTGATTAAATTTACCCTGAGTGATTGAACCAATATTTTTCTTAAGGGTTCTAGAGTTGAAGTGCAAAATCCGAGAAAAACAGGAAGAACTGTGCTGTCCAGTGTGCGCTTAGAAATTTGAGTCTAGAAAATGTGTGTGTCTGAAGAATATTTATTTGAACCGGGCTCAAAAGACTTAATAAGTCCAGGAGGAAAAAAGGATGTAAACTTGCTTTACAAAGGTCCCTTGTAATTCTGGTCAGATGTGAAATACTGAAGCTTGGGAGTCCAAGAAAATCAATCCTAAAACGACAAAAATCAATGCTGAATGATTGACGGGTTAATAATTTTAGAAAGAAACAAGCTCCTATTGTAGCATCGCATCATAGCGGAAAAAATCGGAAACCTGTACTCTCGTCTTTTGCTGCATTTCTGTTGGGTTTTCCCTGCATGAAAATATTTTTCTGCGAAAATTTGAAGTAATTGCTCCTTGTAATTTTTACCCTTGAAGCGAGATAATTTTTCCAGTAACTAGCGTTCCAACAGCTATTCTAAGAGGAATATCTTCCTCTTCACCTATCAAGAGATCGAAAATACTTTACAAAGGTCCCTTGTAATTCTGGTCAGATGTGAAATAAGCTTGAGAGTCAAAGAAAATCAATCCTAAAACAACAAAAATCAATAATGCTGAATGGTTGACAGTTTAATAATTTTATAAAGATACAAGCCTTTCATGGCTGAAAAGTGACATTTTTTTTCCATTTTTGAGGATAAGACTCATAATTCATTTTTCATAAGTTGTTCAAGAACCAATTTTTAGTTTAAGTTGAGGAAATTTTTTTTTAAAAAAATGGCTTTTCTCGCTTTTTTATTTGGTACAAAGTTATCAAATCTTTTTTAATTACCGGTAATTAAAAAAGAAAAATTGTAGATCTCCCGCCAATTTCGTGGTGATCCATCTTTTATTGTGCTTTTAATTTTTCTCATTAAGTTTGAATGAGTTCAAATGTATAAGTTAAAACATTTGCGGCAGCTTTTTGTCAATTTTCGGCAACAGTTCAGTAGTATGATGGTTGACTGCGATATCTGTGCGCATGAAGTTTTCATTATGGATGTAAAATATTTCTTTTATCAATTCTTAAAACAAACAGGTAAGTTTTGCAAGGAGAATTTTTATTTTTGACCTCTTGGTTGTAGCAAGAAAAGAAACTCCTAGTCTTTTCATTCTCTTAATACATGAAGAATTCTTCAATGGTCAATTTACCATTCATGAAAATTTTTAAGTATGCGCCGTGATTTTTCTTTTAAGTTTGAATTGCAATCCTTTCACTTGTTTAAATTAAAAAGATTTTTGGTATGATCATGATTGCATTGCTTCTGTGGAGCAAAATCTGGATTAAGGCCTTTCACCTGATCGAATAAAATAATTCTCTTCTATGCAATTTCATTTTACACTTTTATCCTAACTCACAGCTACAGATAAATATTTATAGAGGCGCGTGAGACAAATATATGTTTCATGTATCTATCTAAATCTTCTTGTAATGTTATCCTCTTGTTTGACGGTTTTTTTTCCAGGAGAGATCAGTCTCTGACTGGTTAAGTGAAATTTAGTTGATAATGTGAAGTGATTTTGGTTTATTTTCTACTTAAATTGTGCGCAATGTTATGTATTGTTCACGTGCTTTTCTGGATCTTTCCTGAATACAGCGGTGGATGTTTCTACTCACCTTCCAACTTCACGAAATCAAAAAGACGTGTCTCACATAATGATTAGTCTTTTCGTCCGTTTTGAGATACTAATCACCTGTCATTCAGAATTGTCATGCTGAAATTAGAGCAGTCTCATGGCTGCTGCTTTTAAAGACAATCCAAGATTTTAAATACTGGAGGAACACTCAAAGTATTTAACTTCTGGGCTAATTTGACATACTTTTCTCTCTCTGAAACGTCTTCAGCTGTAGGTTCATAAACTGATATCCTGTCATTTCAGGCGGTAAGCATTAAGTCCAAGGAGGGAGGCTTTGAGGTAAAGTAGAGCAAAAATCTACTTGAGTTCTTTACGAAGGTATTGATTCCTTTTGAACATCGAACATAAACTGCACCAACAGTAGTGATCCATGATGGATTTCATAAGTGGGATTCTTGGAATGTACCAGCTTTAGGATTCTCGGGTAGCTCCGCCCTGATCGGTGGGCTCCTAAAAATGTTATCTCGTTAGATGACTTAACTGTGGAAATTAATTTAACTGTATGGCAGCATTAAATCGTCTCAGGAAATAGCAATATGGCTGCCTGATTAAGAAAATTGTTCCCAGATTTCTCTCAGAACTTATGAACGCCAGCATAAATTCTATGTCTTGAGTGATAAGAACAAACCTTTCCATATAAGTGTTGCTTAGTGTGAAAGTTGCTCACAAGCAGTAGGTAATCTTGGGGGAGTTAAGGTTCTTTCATGCGGTTGGCTTGAAATAAAATTTTTTTCATGTACCTTTATTCTATGATGAAGAAGGTAGAAAAAGCCTATGCTAGTGCCGCGATCATGTCTTCATCTTTACTGCATATCAAAATCATTACCCTTGATTTGTTTGATTTCTCATATTTCTCTTACCTTTCGAACAGTGTGTATAGAGTGTAACACATCTTTTATCTGTTCCATCCAGCCGGCCGTCTCAAAAGATCCAAAAAGCGAAAATGATGAGAAGAAGTGGCTCCTCACAGTTGTCAAGCTTGACGATGGCACAATGGGCTTTGCTCACACAGTTGACTCGATCGGTGTCATGTGGCGATGCCACCCTTGCAACATGGTCTTCGAAGGCAAGGACATGTTTCAGGAACACATCAATACAGAGAAGCATAAAACGGTTATGGCCCGACCACATCACAAGAAAGTCTTTTTCACGAAACTCGTCGGTAAGTTATGAAAGTAAATGCATTTCAGTTGATTAGTGTAGCTTGTAGCAGCTCATTTTAGGAAGGGATTCACCCCCCCTCAGGGTCTTTAAGTTTCTGCAGTGCAATTGTGCATTTATGAAGTTTGATTGTGCTGTCTTTGTCTTTGCATTGATTTGAATATCATTGATTGACTAGAATATGAGCCTCAAAAAAAATAATCTTAAATGTATAAGAAGTATGCTCTTTTATTATCTTTTAAAAATAACAATTTTGTTCACAAGATAAAAATTCAGATCAAACATGCTTAATATTTTAGAAAATGTCAGTCCAGGTATCGAGCTGATAGTGTAGATTGGAATAGCATTAAGTAAAGTTTCCGCTATCTCTGGTAACTTTCTACCTTTCTTCCAAGCACTTCTCCCTCCACTGATAATGCCATAGGTGAAATCGATAGTATTATAAATTATATTGGAAATATTATCGGTTTCAGTGATTAGTGCTTTCACTAAAGTTTTGACCTATCAGAAAAGGGTGTTGTAGTTCAGTAAACTACAAGGGAGAATTTTGATTCCAAAATTAGTCAAAATCCTCTGGATGCTAAAACTTAAATTGCTATTAAGGTGATTCGATGGACGCCATTTTTTGTGTCAGAGCGACAAGCGATATATTGCATCGATTTGTTCTATAATTTCAGCTACTTGTCATTTGTTTCGAATTTTAAGATCGCACTTCTATTGACATGAGACTAAAGAATTCATGTACCAAATTTGATCAAGAAATTTGACGTATTAAAGGCGTGGTTTTTTCAGAGGAAAAGTATTGCATTCGAGTGCAGTTTTGATATCAGTATCGAATGCAATATTTTTCCTCTTAAAAAACCAAGCCTTTAATACGTTAAATTACTTGATCAAATTTGGTACATGAATTCTTGTGCGAATAGCACCAATGCGATATATCGCACGCCGCTCTTGACACATAAAATGGCGTCCAATAAATCACCTTAATGTTGATTTAGCATTGATTTTGCCACAAAAACCAACAAAAGTAATATTAGGTTGGATGGAATACTGTCAGCAAATTTGGGTCTTATGGATTTGTATCGTAATAATATTTAAAAGTAAAGAATGGACCACTAGACAAAGTAAGAATTTTAGCATTTTGATACGTGTCTCTTACCCAAAATTTCGTGTAAAACACGATGCATACAACGAAAATTACCGAAATCAACTTCTTACGAAGATATTTAATGATTCTTGATGCGTGAAATCAAACCACCCGCTCATGAAAACTCAATGCTCTACGTGATTCACATCGCGCGCTAAACGTTATCATGACTGTCTCTACGATATACAAATCTGGCAACCTCAATCTTGACGCTTTGGCTCAGCTGTAGCAAATTGCTTATAGTTTGAACAACACATGTTGGGACATGAACATTGCTCGACTGAAAAGCTTGTTGAAACCGTTGTAGTGCGCGATTTGACTCACGTAGAGCTTTGAGTTTCTTGTCAGCGGGCAGTTCAAATACCTCGTAACCAATGTGAAGTAAAAACGTGAATATCTTCGTTAGGAGTTGGTTTCAGTAATTTTCGTTGTGCAAATCGTCTTCTACGTGAAATTTTGACTGGGAAACATGTATCAGAATGCTTAAATTCGTATCTTGCCCAGTGGTCCATTATCAATTTTGATGCAGCAAGGAAAATGAAAATTTTTAATATAAAAGCTAAGATTACTTTAACAGATAACAACTTTCTCCAAAAGACTTTCTAATCGCTGAGAAAAATCGACGTTTAGGAATCAAATTTGTCTTTTTAGAGCTTTTTACCTGTCATTCATATAACTGATAATTTTATTCCCCAACAGTCGAGGCACCTCACATTGAACCAGGCGAGCCTGTGCCACCCGGGTTTGAGGACATCATACAAGATGTGTGTCAACTTCAATCAGCCTTAGACGAATTCAATGAAGCGCCAATCATAGGATTGGAATTCCTTGTTGAGCTGACAAATCCAGATCCAGCTAATGAGCCCCGCTACATTTGCTTGTTATGTGACAAGAGAGGTGATCCGCGCAGCATTCTCAAGCACATGACCAGTCAGAGTCATTACCAAAAGTACTTGGTAAGTCTTTAGTGCTGGTTTAAAAAATCATCTTTAACATGTTCATTGTCAATGTGTTCTTGGGAAATTGTTCCTGTCAGGCCAGTAAGACGAGTGAAAAACAGCAGAATTCCAGCGCTTTAAACCATGGTCTCCGTTGATCGCCGTGATGCTAGCGCTTTTTGCTGATCGTAAGGTCATATACATAACATTATACCATACACCTTTTTACAGTTAGTTCTTTAGAGGGCCCTTAGACACTGTTATAGCACGTCAGCATGTTCAAAACACCATGGCCACTTTGACCGTAAGGCTTGGTGCCAGTTGCAAAAAGATGGTCTCTGTTATCAGCTTATCAGGGAATGTATTTCGGGAAATGGGTCAATTTAGCTGAATACAGAATCGTGTTTTGATAGTTTGAGCTTCTAAATCAGCAAATAATAATAAAATGTGTTCAAACGTCAAGTTTCTACGTCCACTATTACAAGAGATATCGCTCATTGAAAAACACAGCGCTTGAAATCATCCACCACGGTTGTTTTCTCCATTTTAGTTTCATCAATCGGTGAGACGCCCATTTGCACTGGTTTCTCAACGTAGAAAACGGATGAAACCAAGGAGGAAGAAACCATGGTTGCTATACTGCGGTGGATGATGTCATAAATGTTGTATTTTGATGAGCAATATCTCTATCACTCAATACAATTAAACTAGGCGTTTGAACAAATCTTAATATTTTTTTGCCAATCTATGAGTTCAAACCATCAAAACACGATTCTACGATCAGGACAAGCGATTCATTAGGAACAATTAGATTGTTTGTAGTATTTTCGTTTTTGCCTGTACTGGGATTTTCACAACATAATGAAATGAAACCAATTTCAATTACATTGTAATAAAAGAAGAAGATTTCTCCTCTTTCATGCTTTTCTTCAGCTGATCATATGTAGAGCTGTTACAATTTCATTTGGACTCAAATCAGAATCTCTTCTGCAAGCTTGTCTCTCAGAAGTCAGCCAAGCGCAAATTTAGTCTTGTAAGACTGAGTCTCCAATTTTAAATTGGGTAGAATTTTTAGCTTGTGGATAAAAGAAGCAGTTGCTTTAGCCCTCAGTAAAAAGTCGATGAACAAACTTTTGTTTCAAAGATCTTAATCAATAAGATGATAGAGGGCAAGTAAGTAGCCTGTATCTTAGAAGTACCTCTCACTAATTATATTCCATTCTTTGAAAACTCATCAGATTTTTTTTCTGTACTTTCCAGGGACGGTATTTTCGGTTGGTCTATGTGGCTCTGAACAACATTCCAAAACAACCCAGCTATAAAAATGGGCTCTGCCTACTAACTCAATACATTGTAGGGAAAATCGAAGAGCGCTTCGGACGTCTGAGACCCAAAGTCATGGAGGAAATAAAATTCAATCAGCCAGGTGAAAGAGCAGAACTAACCGCCAAAATTGATGGAGAAAGGCACTTCAGGTAAGTGTGGCCGCAAAGTTGTCTTATTTTTATAGTCTATTTTCATACATTCTATAAGCTTAGTTATTATGTAGAAACAACTATTTAACTTGGAGAACGGAAAACTGAAAGCGAGCGCAGACCCTTATTTTTTTTCCAGTCATTATTTTCCCTTCGATTTAAATTGTCAGTGCAAAACTTCTGTAGCCTGAGGCTGCAGTACATAGCACATGAGAATATCTTCGGAATGTGACAAAAAATTAATTTTCTTGAGACCGATAACCTCTGAAATACATTCAATAAAAATGCTTTTCATGGCTTTTGGTATGCCGTGTGTAGTATTTTTCAAGGGAAAACATGCAGACAAATTCGCAATAAACGTTTCTGAATATTTATTTCCTTGATAAGTTATCTAAATGATTGAAAGTGATTATCAATCTTTAAACTGAGAAGGCCGAAACACAAGTAAAAGTATAGAGTTGAAAGAAGCGGTTATTCTATGTATCATTTGTGAATACTTGGCTCCCTTGCTCAGCCATTTTTTAATGTATCTCTCATCAAATCTATTATATGTTACAGGGAAACTGATGAGGATAATTTTGCAGAATTAGTTGATGTCAAATATGTGAAAGATCCTAGACTTCTTAGACCTGGTAAGAATTTTTCCCAGCAAAATGCTGTTCATATTGCGATTTTAAGGCATTGACGGAATGACGGGTCAGTCATTTATCATAATATTAAGTTTTGATTTTTGAGTCTCATAGAGCAGGGAATAACAAGACCCATTGCAATGCTTAAGTCTATTCTCAATAACAATAATATTCAAAAAAAGGCAGTGTACAGTGTACTCTTAGCGAAGCACTGTATATAATTTCATTCATCACTTTTGTATAATTATGATCAGTGATAATTGAAAGTTGTACTGGCGATTCTACCAACATTGTAAGTGATGTCATTTATCATGTATGTATTTCATAGTGCGGTATTTCCATCAATATTTTACGTAGAAACTCGGCAGCTCAACATATCTTGTTATTAATTCCTGCAAGACTTTACTATGAAAAGCAATTCAATTACACTTGCCACTTAATTATCTAGGTTGTTATTACCTTAATAATTTCATTTTTATTTGTACTTGTAGTCAGTCAATGGCCTCCTCATTTACATCCTTCTTATTCTCTTTCTACAGTTGAACCACCACCACCAAGTCATGATCCAGCGGAAGAGAACTCCAAAAGCAGGTGTGTATGTATTTACTTTCGAGAGACAGGGGGTGGGGGGGGGGGGTGGGTTTGATTAAAAATTATTACTCTCTCTCCTATGGTTTTTTCACTTCAAAGTGTGAGGGAGGTTTTGCTAGTTTACCGAATAATTTGGGCCTAAATGTCTTAGCCAAAGCTGCTGCTTTTGGAAAAAAACAAAGCTTTAAAATTTCAGGGTGTCTACCAGTCCGTAAAGTCCGGAAAAAGTACGCATTTTTTAAGGTCGGTCCGTAAGCACCTTAAAAGTACGTAAATCTCGCGGAAGGTCCGTAATTTTTGGCGCTTCGCGCTGCGCGTTCAGTTCGATCGCCTGATAGTTAAGCAACCCTCTGTGGGTTGTCCGTCAGGCGTATTAGTGCAATGTCAGCCCATAAAAGCGCGGTTGTTGTAGAGGAGCGGAATAAGGCATTTCCCTAGATTTGACGGAAACAGTCGAAAAGGCCACGGGAATAGCCGAAGTAAAGCGCGCAGCAGTGCCAAAATTGAAGAATTGCGATACATATCGAAAAGGTACTTAAAAAGTACCTAATTTTTCCCCAAGGCGAGGTACTTAAATTTTTCTTTAAGTACCTAAAAAGTACTGAAAAAGTACTTATTTTATCTTTTTGGACCTCAGTAGACACCCTGAATTTGCTTAGTGGGAAAATCAAAAGAGAAAGGTGGGGAAAAAAAACGTAACAGAGTTTTTCTTTTTTTCTATGTATTTCTCTGCACCAGGTATTGAAATCAAAAATAATTTCTTTAAATCAAATTGCACGCCGACATTCAAATCTCCTGAACAGTAGTTTCTCTCTTGTAACCAAATACAAACAGGGTGGCTGGATTTCCAAAAGTCAGGGGAAACATGGTGTGATCAGTAAATTTTACTCAACTATAAAAGTCATGGGAAAAAATCTGGAAACTTTGCCGTCAAATGTTGAATTTTCATATTCTTGGATGACTGCAACGGCATCCATGAGCCCTAAACAGATTTCGTCTTTTGACGAGTATTTTACTGCCAATTATTACCAAATAATCTGAGGAAAATCAGGAATTTTTTTACTCAATAATATTGATAAGTTGGGATGACACCCATTTAAAATTTCAAGAAACTAGTCATCCCACTATAGCACTAAAGTAGACTCACAGAGAATATTGCCATGTCAAGTCTTGCGGCTGACTTCAGTTTATAGTTATAGTTACATGAATATCATATACATTGAATGTTTTTAGCAGCACCAGTAGTGATAAAGGTCGAGTTCCTTTCAAGTCTAAACCAGTTACAGGGAATATCCGAAAACGTCAAGAGTCTCCAGAAGTTGTTACCCTCGGTGAAAATTCTCCAGATAGTAAAAGTGAATGTAAGTTTTTCATTTTCTAATTTAAAATTTGTAAGTTCCTTTTTGCTAGTGGCTAGGCTTATTTCATTTGTGTCCAACGTCAAATAGATCAGATTGATTGAGTGACAAGATCTTACTGCATCAGACATCTTGAATTGAACCACCCCAAAAATTAGTCCCCATTGCTGTTAGAATTCAAACCATTTTTTCTGCTCACATCTTGAGGAATTATAAAAGTTCTGGCCTGTTCCATTTTTCCAAGCCAAGCTGGCGTGGTGTAAGGCGTTGGTAAATGTTCTTAATACATATACCAATGAGCAATATTGCTACTTGAATTTTTTCCAAATAGTTTCAATGACTATTATTGTTAGGTATTAAGGGGTTGAAAAATGTTTCCTTTTCAAATATTTACAGGATCCTTAAGGGAGAATCCCAAATTTTCATGACCCAAAAATTTGTTCAGATAACTGAAAATTGAAGTAAATCTAGAAAAAATTACTACACTTTGAAAGTGCCTCCAGCAAAATGAAATACACCCCTACAATAAAGCTACCAAGAATCTTTAAATACTTTCCTGCTTCTCCAATTAAGACCCATTCAGCTGTGCTAAGGAAAAACGCTGTTAAAAAATTTGAGAGCTTTTAGATGCCCCTGTATAAAACAAGTATTTTTAATAAGGAAAGTCGTGTTAAAATTTTCAGATATTTTAGATTGAACTGAAAACAAAATTTTCTGAAAAATTAGAAAAAGGTTTACAACATCTCCATCAAATTCGTATTTTATGAAAGGAATTGTGGCAATGCCTGAAGGTTCATATGGCCTTTGTTATGGCCATATGGATATGTTCTCCTAGTTTATCATTATTCTATACACAGGTGCTTTTTTGGATCTCGCTGTAGCCATAGCCCTCAAACTTACTCAACCAAACTTATCCACATTTAGGTAGTTATGTATAAAGGGCCACTGCTACCATATAAGTTGCTATACCACATAAGTTGCTATGAAAAATTGTAGATATTGTATCTCTATAGTCCTGTACAGGCCATTACAGTGTCATGGCCACCTGAAGGAAATAGAAAAAAAAAAAGAAAACAATTCACAACCATATCAAATCCATAACATGAATACATTGTGAAGTTGGGAACCTTTCAATGTGATTTTCTCCAAACAGGGTTTTGCCACGGAGCCCTTCTGCCGTTTTGGTCTCTTGGCCTATGAATTTTGGTAACAGTATTAAGCTGAGGAAAGCAAATTATGAATACTGTCTGTCCAAACAGGTGATTAGTGAAAATCTTGAAACCTTACTCTGAAAAATTGGAAAATTTAATCTAATCATCTTGGTGACTCACAAGTTTTCACAGACTTCCATGCAAGATCCCTTGCCCTCAGCAACTTGGCATTAACCTTTGATAAATCCACTTCATTTAAAAGCATTCAAGTTTCAACTGTTTGCCAGTTTTGTTCTCTATTTTCTGCTTTTACTTTGTCTACAGCAAAAAAGTCACGAAAATCTTTATCTCCATTGTCTCCTGATGACTCCCCGCAAGACTCAAGACGCTCAAGAGATAGACAACGCTCCAGATCCAGGCGGCGATCACGATCCCGCTCTTTGTCCAGAGGTCGTTATGGTGGTGGAGGTGGAAGACGGTAAGGCATTTGCAATATTTTATCTAAGTTCACTGTATTTAGCAGTAAAACACTCTGTAGAGTTGAAAGGTAACATAATGAGTCAGTGGGAATATAATTTCCGTCCTGTAAGTGTGAGATTTTAGGATTTGGAGACTAGGTGACTCACGCGAAGAGAGGCCAGGAATTTTCTTGATTTTAAACAGGGTGTCTAGCATCAGGAAAAACAGGAAAATATCAGGAATTTTTGCCGATCAGGAAAATCGGAAAAATCGGAGATTTTATCAGAAATTTTTCTCATGTGAATCTCCACAGCGGAGAAAGTCTTACTGCTTTTTGCCTACCGTGCCTGGAGTCGAGAAAAATCAAGAAAATGTCAGGAATTTTCAAAATGAAAAAATCAGGAATTTTATTATTAAATATCAGGAAAAATCAGAAAAATATCAGGATTTTTCAAAATTAAAAAATACTAGACATCCTGTAAAACATCTTGAAGAGAAAAAAATCTTTAAGAAATATATACTAGAAAACAGAATTTTCAGTTGAGGATGTTCAATGGCTTTTGCATCAGTTATTGCAATGCAGGGATGACTGGGTTCAATAATAATGAAGTGATAATAGTCAACAGCATAAAAAAAGGCGACAGATGGGCGAGTAAGGTGCGCAACTTGATCTATTGTTCAAGGGTTGAAATACAGATATATGTACAAATCCTAAGGACCTGGGCTCATCGAAGTCGTTCAACCCTCAGGCAATAGATCGAGCCGCTCACCTGACTTCATGCATCACTTGCTACTTTTCATGTCGAAGACCATAGAAGCTATATTTTTCATTGATCTTCAATGCCTAGTAAGATTATTTCAATTTATATATGTAACATTGAAGGAAAACAACAAAGAAAGAAGGTGTTGTATTAGCAGTAACTCTCTAATAATTAGCATGAATCTTAATGAGTCTGATCTTTGACCAGTGTAGTTTTTCTTTTATGAAAGAAAAATATTTATTCATGCAATCATAATAAAATAATGAGACCTTTGAGGATGGGAAGTTGAGTCAGGACAAGGAGTTGGGGTTTTGAAAAGAGGTCGCATTACTGGAGAAAGTTAAAGACATGATCGGGATTAAAAACTTATCTGTCACTAGATAACTATCCTAAAAAGAGATATCCTAAACGAGAGATGAGATTGTACCCCTTCTGTTGAAAAATAAACACTAGGTCTCTCGGGTTTTGTTTTCATGCTTTTTTGACATCTTAAATTTGTTGCCTTAACGGAGTTCTTTGTACAGGTTGCCGTATCGACGATCTCGTTCGCCTAGTTATCCTCGCAATCTCTCCCGTCGAAGCAGATCTCCAAGACGAATGAGGTATTCGCCTGGACCACGCCATAGACGAGACGGGAGACGCTATTCCAGGTCACGCTCCAAATCACGTTCCAGGCACCGGTCTCCACCATCATTCAGGCAACGCAGGTCCCGTTCTCGTTCTCCGTACAGGCCAAGATATAGACAACGTTCTCCGGTATATAGAGACTCAAGACCGAGGTATCCTGATGAAAGGTGAGTTTTCATAAGTGCTCCTGCAGAGGATATTTCTTTTGGATTCTTGTCATTAAAGGACCCTGTCGAAGAAAATCAGATACATCAATTATTAGTTGACAATTTTGAGTCCCATTTTAAAGATTCTAGTACTCGCAAATGCTGAGTCAGTAGCATATCAATACCACCTCGTACAAGTTGACAATACTGGGTTTTTTCATGTTCACATATCAAAGTGGAAACAGCCGGGAAAAATCTGGGAAAGACAACCAAATTTTAATCTGATATCAAACAATAATGAAATTTAGAAGGCACGGAATTCCCTGGTTTTAAGTGCAGGGTCCTGTTTTTATTCGGCATGAAGACTGTATTAATTGTAAGACATTATTCATTATGTAGGTATCAAAATTCCCAGGATTTAGTTCAACAAAGTGATTTAAGTCTAGTACATATGTCTAGTATATATAGTACTGGAGGATCTCCAACAATGGTCAAGGGATTTCTTTTTTTTTTTTTTAATAATCAGAGTAAAGTCAATGAGTTTTGCCAAAATTCGTTGGGGCGAGGGGAAAAGTCCTAAATTTTGGATGTTTAAAATTTTTCAGCAATAGGAAGTTATGATGCATGTAGCTGCATTTTTGCTGGACAGGATGCATAACCCTGCCAAAATTGCAGGAGTTGAGTTCAGTTGACATTAACTGCATACTAGAACGTGCCTTGATTTAACAACAATCTAGATCAAACAGCAATTTTTGCCTCATCTGAAAGTTGTTATGTGGAGGTTTTACCGGATTCATAATACTTTAGAATTTAAGAAAATTGGTGATTATTTCAAGTGCCCAAAAATTTATAGGCAGATATGTAAAGAAAAATTTCTACTGACAGTTTTTATCATTATGTATTATTGTTTTCAGGCATGTATACAGGAGGGAATCAATCTCTAGACGTGAAAAACTGAGTGAAGAATTGAAAGGCTTGGAAAGTAAACTGCTAAGTAAACTCAAGTATTATGAAAAGAACCCAGAGAAACACCCCATGTATCCGGAGGAGTGGAAATTATTCTGGAACCGAAGATTCAAGGAGCTCCAAGCATCTGGAGTTGATCCACTTCAACACGATTTTAAGCCAGAATGGATTGAATTTTGGACCAAGAAGATGGTGGAACTACACGAAGAAGATTTGAAGAAACAGACAGCTGAACTGAAAAAGAAAATAGAGGCTGAAATTGAACTCGACAAAGAGCGCACAACTGAACGAAGTAGAAACTCCAGAAGTCAAGAGAGGACTCGAAATACAAGTCGAGATAGAAGTCGAGAATCTAGTCGCCCACGTCAGCCAGATGTTTCAGTAAATGATATGAAGAACCTATGGAAAGCTTACACTGGCACAGAGATAAAAGTTGATTCTAATTCGAAGCGTTCCCCCTCACCTTGGGAAGATCCTAATTCTAAAGAGAAGAAAACAAAGAAAGAGTTGGCCCTAGAGCCTCTTGGATCTCCAATTTCAGATGATGAAGTTGATTTAGGTGATGATTTAGATAACATTTCAGAAAAAAGTATACCTGAAGTAACGTATGCCCCACCAAGACATTATTATCATCAAATGTATGATGAGAGAGGAATGCCTGTTTCATCGATGTATGCCCAAACCATGGCTAGATTCCCGAGGAAAGCAATGCCATTCGCCAAAGAACCGCTCAACGTCATCACAGTCATTAGAAGCATAAGTGTCCTAGAAGATCAGCTTGGTCCCTCTCTGGGTCCAAAAATTGTTGATTTACTGTCCTGCGCATTGGCTCTAGAAAAAGAGAAACCAAAATCTTCAGCTACTTTGTTGACAAATGCAAATATGGTTTTATTGGAAACAGTCAAAGAAAAGTTAAAAGGTCAATTTTTGGCACGGGTGATTCCCGGCAACTTGGTGGGGGCTGCAAAGCACGCTATTGCCAACATTGATGAATTGGTTAGGTTGGCTCCCCGAGCGCCATCTCCACCTAAGTTCACGCCAACCCCTGTTTTTGACAAACCCACGGATCCAATTCCTGTTCCAGGGGTAGGAACAGTAGACAAAGTTGCCATTGCTAATCAGATTGCAGCAACACTCACCGCTCAAGGAAGGACTGATGTTTCACAAGAAGAGTTAGAAATGTTAATCAACGCTGTTGTAGGAATGAGGGAGGCTGAAGCTCAAAGCGGTTCTGCAAATGTAAATGTGGAGCAGGTTATATGACCCGCAGCCGGCGCAAGGTCGCAAGACCCTGCGCCGCAGTACTCATCTAACAGCACATCTGCAGCTGTCTTTGCTCCTCCGAATCATGACTCAAAACAGGAGTTCCCTCCTAGCAGCACCGCTGGATCTCATTTCACTCAGACACAAGCTAGTGCACCTCACTACACTTCGGGCAGCAGTATCCCCCCTCAATTTCCTAGAAACCTTGATTCAGTGCTAAACTTCCCTCATGATAGGGCTGCAAACTCACAATATTCTCAAGATGGAGCAGTCGACCCAGTGCCAGCATATTCTTTTGCCAGTAGTGGTGCCTCCAAATACTCGCAAAACCGGGAATCAGTATCACCATACCCTCAGGCTAATACCACTACATCCCAGTACTCTCACAATTCTGAACCTGATCCTCCTTATACCCAAAGCAGTAGTGCTGTATCTCCGCCCAACAGTGACTCCTTATCACAGTTCCCTCCCAATTCTGTTGTACCGCAGTACTCTGATGAGTTTGATTCCGACTCAGATGATGAGCGTTTTGATCAGTTGTAGCAGTAAAAGATATTTCTCCAAATTCAGGGATAACGCGATCAAGTGGAGTACTTAAAGCCTCGTCTAATGCATGATCTGTCAGTTCAAGTGATTTTAAGCCTAGTTTTGATAAAAAAATGAAAAAAAATCATATGCTCGTATGTTCATTGAGTGTTAAGTTTAAGCACAAATTGGTTGTCTGTGATTTACACTGTACTAAGACTGATCCAGTCACTTAACTGACTAAGGTGATAGGGAGTACATGTAACTTTTTTTATCTTTATCTGAGCAAGGTTTCTAGTGTCATGTTCCTCTCTTAAGAAGGAAATTTACTGAATATGATTGAAGGTTAAAGAAGGGATATGATTTTTGTTCAAATCAGCTGCTTCCTGCACAAACACTGTTCGATTGCGGAGGTGTCATATGATTAATCAAAGATATTGTACTGCTGATTAAGTTGCTCAAAGCAAAAAGAACTTTTTATTTTGTACTGTTGCATGCTGGACCAAAAATAAATTGATGCAATGAGAATAACTCAATTTGCAACTGAAATGGACTATGGCAGCCACAACTAGGATTGTTCAGCAGCCTTTTATACATGAATCAGTAGGCACCATGACCCAAAAGAGAATACAAAATCCAGTGGTTCCAGTATTTGCCTATTTTGAACTGCCCAAAATCTATGGAGTAGTTGACGGTGGGCCCATTTCACCCTGGAAGTAGTTTTTCCATTGAATTTTCTTCTAATTGGTTGACAAAATTGGAAACGATAAGTAGGACACCAAAACTACTAACGTCACAAAGCTTTTTTATCAGAGAATTTTTTCCATCTCAATTCTTTTTCAAAGGATAATTGACTGTCCGGTTTTGATTTTAAGTGCAATGTTTTGTTTGATAACATTTTTATCCTAAAATTTCCCCTGTCAAAAATTTTGAATCTTATCCTGTAAATTATCACTTTTTAGTCAAGATCATGCTTGTCTATCATGAAGAAGTTGTTCTTGTTTGACCGATCAATTTGATCTGATTATTTCAAGTACAATCAAATCTTTTAAGTTACTGTTTTTTTCAAAGTCAAACTTTCTTAATTCTTACCTGTGACTTCCATTTCATTCTAATCTAAGTCTCTTGTTTCTTTTTGAACAAGATCATCAAATCTTATGTTCTTGTTTTAATTATTTGTGTGATCTCTCAAACCTTAGAAAGGAAAGGTTTACTCCAACATGTCCGAAAAATCATTTTAAATGCTTCTAACTGATTCTCTCTATTTCTAAATCGATATTCTCTGAGACAAAATTTACTTTTAAAGTAATAAGACATTCTGATATATTTTCCATCAGAAAAATATCAAATGAAAAGAACTTGTCAAATTCTATTTTGCATGTAAAGTTTTTTTTCCTCCAATGATGATTTTATATGCACTGTTGCATGCTGGGCAGACTGTAAATAATGATATTGTAAAAAAGTTCTATGTGTGTATATCTTTAAGAGAAAATTATTAAAAACTTTGGCTGATACCTTATTTATGTTTTATTATTCCAAAGCCGTTGTAATTAGCGCAATATTAGTAAATGGTGCTAATGCCTCTAATTTCCAGTTTAAAAAGTAGTAAACATATTAGCACTCATTTAAGGATCTCTATAGTCGAACACCAAATACCTTTGATAGCGTCACTAAGTTATTCGTAGTATTACTTGAATTCTTCTCTATGAGAATTCAAATGCACCGTTATCGTTCTATTCTCTGCTGAATTATTAGGAATAGTAAGACGGAATTTAAGGCAAATTGTAGTTAAATAAAGCGTATGTCTCTATTAATATGTATAGGTACATGCTGCTTGGTCAAAAATGTCCTCATTTGTCCCTAGTGTTAGCTCAGCCTTAAAGTTAATGTTGGAACTTAAAAATATCAGACCTCCCTTAAAATCTGAGTCTTATGTAATCATAAAAAAGCAATGGTTGGTATTAGTAAAAGAGAAGGATCAAATGGACCGATTTGACCAGAATGAACCTAACTGCATTTAATGGTGCTTAATTTCCTCTTAACTTTTAATTTTTTAACATAAAACTAAACTACTTAACGCCTTATAACTTCCTGTGAACTCAGCCTAGATTATGAAGAAGATACGAAGTTTCAAGTTTCAATCATACTTAGTTTTCTTTTTGGAAAAAGAGAGATGAAAGAAAACTAGGCAATGTCTGATGTAGTTAATAAGTTGATTCCCGTTAAATCTGCACAATAAATGTTCGTTTTTTCACAAGAAAAGTTTGAGGCATTATTCTTTGGTTTCAAAAATTTGAAAACTAGAGTTTTAGCTTGAATTAGTACTCAAATTTCAGTTGAGTTAACTATGAGCCATTAGAAGCTCAATCCAGACGATCTAACTTTCCAACCGAAAAAAGCGAATGAATGCAAAAAAATTTTATTCAATTACCGCTGTCGTGTAACATTGGTATTTGGGGTTTTCTATCAGTATTCCTGTTCAACTTTCCATCCAGGAACCTCCAACTTTTCATCCGATTGTTGTGTTTTTGAGTCATTATCACATATTTCAACTTTACTTTTAACGAGAGCAAAAGAAACCTTGAACGAATACTTGAGCATCTAGTTTGGGCCGAATGGTCTTCAGAGGTCACACACAGAAATGACGAAAGCTTCACATTTTTTTTACATATTTTTGTATTTTTGGGAATTTTTAATTAAGTTTCACAATCATTGACAAAAGGTGTGAACTTATAGGTACATAATTCTTAAAAAAATACTGTTAAACTTACCAATACAACCTAAATACAGATAGCAACTTCATCCAATATTGCTCTTCAGTTATATTTAAGTAAAAATTGTACTTTTTAGTTTCTTTTCAAGAATTTTTTGTTTTTTTCAATTATTTTCCAGCTGTTTGATAACTTTTTTCATTTAATTGGAAGCAGTTAGGACTAAAAATAATAATCACAGTTCAACTAGCTCTTATGAGTCTCTGTTCAAAATGTAACTGATCATAAAGTAAAAGACTTACATAAATTGAGAGTAAATTATAAAAATAAATTTAATAATAGCAATAAACTAGTTTCAACATTTAAACAGAGGAGAACAAAAATGGTCATAACACATGATGACCGAACTAAGATGGAAATTGATGGAAAAGTATGGTTGGAAAGGAGAATATGAGTGAGATATATTAAGCTTGTTTTGTGACAGTGGGTCTCAAACTGCTAAATCTTGCTTTCTTTGTAAGCATCTCAAAGAATATTTTCCGAAAAGGAATTGCTGACAAGAATGATGACTCTTAGTTTAAAGAGAAATTGAAAGACAAAAAGAGCATGTATTCATTTTTTTCGAAGCTAATATCTCTCAGCTGGAAATCAAAATTACTTTCTTTCAGATGAAGATTGATTTTCAGTCGAATTTTTCATGAAAGTCATAAAAATTGTCAGGCCTTTACAACAGAGGACAAATTATCAAAGGAGTATTTTTAGCCATAAAATCGCACAAGAGAGAGATAAAAATAAACATAAATCTATGAAGGAAGTGTGTAAAGAACAATAAAAAAAAAAAAAATAGCACTAAAAGTGTGCTCTGTTTACTAAAAATAACTTTTAACAAGTACATTGAGGACAAAGTTAAGTTGGATTCTCTCTACTACAGCCTTATGTAAATAAAAATAAACACTTTTAAGAGAGAAAAATCAATAAAATTTGGCGATTGATCTGAAAACAGACATAACAATCAGGAAAAAATTTTCACAGGGATGATATTATGAGTTCTAGGGGCTGAAATTTTTTTAGTTAGCGACATGGACATTTTTGACACAGAGAACTTATTTGATTGAAAAGTATTTCATAGAGAAAAAAAGATTCGCTTGAAAGGAAGCAGATGTTGGATGAGGAAATTTTGAATAATCACTAAACACAACAGACAAGTGTGGCTTCAAAAATAAGTATTGGACGATTGAGTTAATTCAAAAAATAATATAACTGCTTTTTGTTTGGCAGCACGAGATCATTTTATATGCGCATACAAAAGTGTACACACAGAAAAAGAATGAGTGCTTATGGTAAAGCACCCATGTATGCAGCATATCTTTATCTTTTATGACTGCGTCAAGAGGGGTGTCCTCAAGTGGGTATCCCCAACGTTGAGTATCGCAGATCTCAGTAGAGTCGTATAGGTTCTAAATAAACTTTTCAATATTCAATAAAAATAAACAATTAACATTTAATCCAGTACACACGATGCTCATGGAAATAATTGACACTATTTATGCCCACCAAAGTTAGATGTTGGGTGCCTTCAACCAAAGAGAACTGGAAGTTTATTTTTCCTCCATACTCCATGGAATTCGATTGATCTCGTTGAGGGCTTTTGAATGAAATTTAATCTTAAGAGCACAATATACGTAGTACATTGAGATTACAGAGTTGAATTTTAACAATTTTCGGTCAGGACTTGGATACATTAAGATGGAAGGAATGCTAAGAACAATTCTAATTTGATTATAATTCCAATTGAATAACATTAGATAGACATTTAATAGACAAAATCCTCGTTACATAGTTGATGTTGAGTCTGTCCATTGAGAGTATAGTATTTCTAGGGATTTGAGACTGATATTTGCACAGGAATGTTGTTAAAATTTAGTTGATGCTGTTGGGCAAAAAGGTCTTCAAGGATTTACTTAGTTGAGGTTCTTTCTAAATTAAATTTGAATACTCAAGAAGTAGGTACTAATCTCACACTACACAAATCACCTAAATTAATTTCAGAAGGTTCTGCTAGATATACAGAAAAAAGCGGATTAGATACTCTCTACGGAACATAATTTTAATGAATAGACATTACTTTATAACATGGGTTGATTTAGCAGGAGTGTACGTCAAATTCAGAACAATGACAGAAAAAAAAAAATTTCTAAAAAATGACCAGTTGAGCAAAAAATTAAAATAAATTAATACTAGGAAAGTAAAGTATACCTAGAATTATTCAATAAAAAAGAATTAAAAATGCAACAATTATTATCAGTAAATCATTGACTTATTTCAATTAAGTAGGTTTCTACCCATGCGCTAGGACTTCAACCAAAAGAGGGAGCAGTCACTTTTGGGAAAAAGTTGGTCATTGCAAATTCATTTCAAAAGCTAAACAAAAATCTTATTTTGGTGATGCAATCAGAAAAAGCTGAACTTTTCAATATTTTCTTAGTCAATTCACTTAAAAAATCACACAAAAAATGAAGCAACCTCTATTTAGAAGCATCTCTGTTTAAGAGGACTTAAATAGCTTGCAACCATTTTTTGTAGATGTACTTAAATATGCTTGATGGAGAAGATCAGTAATTTCTTCAACTTTGAAGGAACAGAAGCGTCACATATTCAGGGCTTTAGTAAAATAGCTCAAATTATGTTCTAAAATACTTATTTAAACGAACTAGATTTTTTGCACCTGCTTTGAATGGCACTCTGATGACACTTCGGAAAAATTCTTTCATATTGAGAAGAAAATTAACTGTACACTTTTTGATGAGAAGTACATAGCAAGCTGTTACAAATCAACGTATCCACGAATACCCATTTAAACATTATTATTCACCAGAGAAAATGAGGTAGACACAATTTGTGAGGTATACAAAAAATAGGTGGGAGTTGAAAAACTTGCGCTTGAATGTCCTCATATTTCTTCTGCTTTACAAACAATGGGGGTGGGGTTGTTGAAAATTTGAACTTGAAATTGCAGAGCCAAAGAAACAACGTACTCTCAAAAAGTCTGCGGTGCTCCGTGCTTAAGGCAAATTTTTGAGACTAGGACAGCTTGATAGATTTCATTACTGACTGTGTATTGTTGTGTAAGTCAATTGTAAGAAGTCACTAATTCCTTAATCAAATTCACAAGTTACTTTCGAATCTTTGTAAAATCTGCCTACTTAGTAGCTTTGTTGTAAGTTGTAGAAACTCGCCTAGGTTGGTTGGATTTTTGATTAAGCGCACCGGGTTGAAGTGACATATGAAAGGCACGGCCTGTCCGTCCCAAAAATTTACTTTGTGAGATTCTTTTCCAGACGTTTTAGAGGTAAAATCGGCCAGTGATTGTTGTTGGTTACATCAAGCGCACGAGACTTGGAGATAAATCTTACATCACCCACAAGACTCAAGAATATCATAAATTGAGCTGACAAATATATCTTTATTAGCAGCTGCTCCATTAAAAAATGGACAGTTGTTCGATAATGAAGGGTTTCCGAGAGATACTCTTGAGCTGGGAGAGTAATAAGCGCACCGTTAGCTTTCCCACAAGAATGCTTCGCTAAGAACTATATTCTAGTATTACTGATCTACTGACAGTGATCTAAACTGACATAAAAGATAGTGAGGGATAAAACACACGTAATGCAAGGTTAAAGTAAAGACAAATCAGAACACTTTTATGAAAATTAAATTGCTTGCAAAGTAAAACTTAAAAATAGGTTGTATATGAAAGGAGGAAAAAAAGAGCAGGAATCATTCTGCTCACATCAACTGGCCATGCTTAGTGCTGCTCTATGAGTGGAGGTTGGGCTTTGACCCAGTTAGTGAGAGCTGCCAAAGACAGAGCATCGAAGTGTGCTGGCACAGTTAACAGAGCATCCTCTGGCGAACGTTCGACAGAGCAGTTCTGTGGAAAATAAAAAAAAGCCATCCTATTAGCATTATGCTTTGAGATAACAGCATGGTCATGAAAGGCAGTCTTCAGATCGGTTAAACCTATAATTTTGATTTTCTAGTCTTCCACTCTTACTCTCTCAGACATCCTAATAGGTAAGTATACTTTAGAGATGAATTGGTCGGCTTCGGAATAGATAATTTCCTCAGTTTTAAGATTTTAAAAACCATGAGCACATCAATGTCCTTGAAAAATAATCCCTGCAGCGAAACGTAACTGATGACTTCATTGTGGCTATCCTATAAAAGTGTTGAGGAGGATCTCATACCCACTTTCGTTCAAAGTAAGAGTGGAATCCGCACAAGATGGAATATTTTTGCGTTTTGAGGAAAATTTAGCAAATCTAAACCTAAAAATTAATGGATGATAAATTATTAGCCAAAAACGAAGTCTAAGGCAAACAGTAGATGAAGCTCGGTTTGTTGCATTTCCTCCCTCACCCACCAATATCATTATCATTTAGTTGCGAGAGACTACCAGTATTTTTAAAGAAATGGACGCACACTTCAAAGGATATTTCTTAATTTTAGAATGAACGTTTTCTCTGCACATCTTGGTGAAAAAATATGCAACTTACTACCAGACTCAGTGTACAAATTCTACAAATTTTTAAATGATACAACACGAATGAGAACAATTTTTTTGATAGCCCCAGGAGGTAAGCATCATTTATCACAGCTCTTACTTAGAGTCAAATCAATTTATTGGAGGAAATGTACTTAAATTTAAAAAGGTCATACCTTTGGTTGATGGCGATAAGTATCGACACATTCCACGTCTAATTTGATTACTTCCATTTTACATTTGTAGCCAAAAGTTGTCAGTTTGATGATGGTGTGCAGTGGAACATTGATGTATGGCAGCTCCTCTGTAAATTAAAACAATTCAAACACTAATTAGTGCAGGTAGGAGATATAAAGAGTTAAATAAGATGGGAAGTTAAATAGGAATACTTAAAGCAACATTTTTCATCAAATTTTTGTGAATTTAACACCATATGCGATTATTCATTGCAGGAAAGGTCTGGAAAAAACATTCACGAATCACCTTCTGCAGTTGTAAATTTTTGAAGCTGTTTACAATTCAAACTGAAAAAATTCATATGCATGCCACAATTGAAATCATGTCATTTTAATGCCACAACATGAGTGTTAAGGTGGATCCGACAATGATATTCAAATTTTACAAAAGACTGCCACTCTAAGTTAAGAATGATCAAAAAAAGCATTTTGAAAATTTTTTTAAGGTCTCAAAAGAGCTCCATACAACTATTTTTTTTAAACTTTGCATTGCTTCCAATAATTTGTGATCATATCAACCAATCAATGATCCGATATCATTAATTTTTGAATATGCTTACCAAATTTCTTGTTCAGGAAGTATCCAAGAATACATCGCAGAATTGCCTGATGACTTATCACTAGGATATTGTCCTCTTGCTCCAGCTCCAGGAGAACTGGTCCCAACCTGGACATGATATCCATGTAGGACTCTCCCCATGGATACCGGTATCGAAGCTTATCCTGATCTCTCCAGGCAAATTCTTGAGGGAACTTGTCTTGCATTTCTTCATAGCTCAATCCCTCACAAATGCCCTGCGGAAAAACAATGTTTTAAAATTACAATGATTGTCTTGGAAATAGCCTAATTTGAGAATGCAGATAGTTTTGTCTTTATAAGAAAATCATGATGGAAAATAACTGAGATCCATGCACATAACTTCTTCCTTAATGACACTAAAACATGTTTCATAAGATACTGAAGTGAGTGCATGAACAAAGAAATTTCTTTTTATTAAATAGTTAATCCTTTCTGTGAAATGAACCTGCATTTCAGCTCAAGTAAATTTTTCGTAATTGCTTAAGCATATACACTGAGAAAACTACAGAGTTGACAAAACATTCATGATATTTAAGGTCGAATATGATCGATAACAAAATTATTGATCAAATACTAAAATTAAAGATCAGCTTAGGCGTGAAGATATTTAGACGTTACCACAAAAAATACCTTGTGGTATGAGCTAGAGTGCTAGGTATAGTAACATTAACGTGGTCAGATAAAAAAAAGAGAGAGGTAGAAAGAGAAATGAAAAAATTCTGTTGGTAATTACTTACAGCATCAAGTTCATTTAAGGCAGCCAAATGTTCTTTGGGCGCTTTGATGTTCTGAGCTGTCTGTTTGGTACGCTTCTTCTCACTTGTCCAAATGTGCAGACCAGATATTCCGGCATCATTGAAGTATCGAGCCAAAGATGCAGCATACTTGCGGCCTCGGCATGACAGGTCTGCATCTCCGCCGACACGGCCTAAAACGTTGAATTCACTCTCTCCATGCTGAAAAGTAAGAAAAGAGAAGTTATTTAAATTGTGCCCAGAAACGATAGCAATATTATTGACCATTTGATACAGGCTACAGGTATTAGCCGAAGATGGAATAATGGGGAAGTAAAACTGATTCCCTAGTGGTACCGATTGTAAGCCATAAAATTTATGGAACAAAATATTGTAAGAAACTCGTAAAAAAATAGTAAAATGGGCCAAATAGAAGAATTTTCTTTTTAAAAAAATTGAGGCAGATCAGCTACCTTTTCGCATTTTTTGGTCCTTTATTATGAAAAATGAAGCATGTTAAGTACGGTAAGATTGACGAAAAGAAACTTACTCTGGAGAAGTAGTATGTCCTTGGAGCTGGTCTGAAATTTGAAACGTAGCTCAAAATTTGATTCTGCAGAAAACCATTTAATCGGTGCACAGACATGTTGTCACCTACAAAGAGAGGAAAAAAGGGTTAAGTTGGGTATTAAAGCTCCTTGAACATTTCAAAAAAAGAGGAAATATCTATCTTTTAGTCATAGATAACTATTTCAAATTCATAGTCTCCACAAAAAATAGAATATTCCATCTTACTTTATTAAACCCAGGGGGGGGGGGCAAATATGCTTCTATAAAATTATGGAAGTACAGATATTGAAAACTGAAAAAAGCAGAGCTTTTATTTTTTGTAAAAAGTGTTTCCTTCATTCATTAAAGATAATGGAAAAATGATAAGGCATTTCAGCATTTTTTTTTTTTTTGGATAAAGTACTCATTCGAGTGTCAACAAAGAGGATCTTTTAGCACACATTTGGGTCGACACTTTAAGCCCATGAGCCATTTATACAATACTGAGAGGATACTCATGATCACTAATTTCTCACTCATTGATAGAAAGAAGTTACAGTAGAGGTAAGAATTGCTTACCTTCGTTGAAAATTTTGATGTAGCTGTACGCAGCCTCCTCTTTGGGGCAGATTGTTTCGTACTGTTCCATGTAGTGTTCAATTTTATGATGGAAGTCATCCAAAGCTTTTTCAGCACTCATGTGTTTATAATCCTTGCTGAATTGCAAAATTTCCTGTTTAACACAAAAAAGGAAAAGTTTAAAATGAGGATGTTGATGCAAAAAATTGATAAATTCATTAAGTAATCTCGAACCGTTCAAACGAAACAAGGAAGGTAAAATTAAAATTTTATTATTGCTCCTTTAAAAGTATGTAGGATGTTATGGGCTCTAAATAGTATAATTAAATGTCGGCCACTATTTAGTGCCCGACGTATGCATAACTTAACATAATGCATTACCTCGTTTTCAAAAGTTGAAAGGATACCTGAATGTTGTTGCATTAAGTTTTTGGGTTGCCACCTGATTTTTTTTTTTTTGGTTAAAATGTTTTAATGGTGGATAAAAGATATCTCTAACAGCTCATTTATGTAGCTAACTCCAAACTGACAAAAATCTAGGTACTATGGTGGGTAGTCTCGATTATCAATATTCGAACGTCAATATGAAGAGATAGAGAATTGACTTTTACAGGTCTGTTTTATTTTCAAAATATAGATTGAGCAATAAAAAGTTAAGTAAAAAAGAGGCAAATGACTTACTTTCACATTTTTGTCCAAAATCTTTTCATCATCACAAATACATTCCACAAAGAGTACTTTAAATCCCATCTGCTTCACGAAATGGTCATAGACTTCTTTCCTAATCGTTGGGGTGGCATGTGTGCCATCCAAAATCTGCAAGATAAGATGAAGAAATTACGATAAATACACAGTATTACCATTACAATGAGAAACAATTGCAACTATTTGCTTCTAATTCTCAAACTCAGATTCCGAGGGGCCAGTCAATAATGTGAGTGACTCTTAAATGAGCTTAGCTTGTGGTATTTAAGCAATGACTAGGTAAACAGAGACCTTCGTCCGGTATCTCAGCAATGGCAGAAGCTAATAATTTTGGATTTTCAACATTCAACTGCTGACATACGTCATTGATGGCTGATAGCAAAGTTGAAGGGGTTAGCGAAAACTTGTTTTAGTTGTGCAACTAAATTAATACTTCCTTTTTTCAAGTTGCATCATGAGAATTACTTTCTTACTAATTTAAGAATCACGTATGCTTGGTTCAGCAGTTTAATATAGAGGAGGCCGATGATTACTTAAAAAGATCTTGACTTAACTGAATGACTTTGATAAGTAAGGATATGAACTTACAGCGACATCGCCTTCAGCTTGGAGCCACTCAGTGGCGTCTTCTTGGGCTTCATGAGCGCTTAGTTGGCGGATTTCTAACGCCTCAGTGTTGTCAATCCTGAAAATCTCATGACTGTCGTAAAGTTCAATATGCTTCCTTCGATAGTAACTCACACTGAACACTGCAACAAAAATGAACAGTAAAAATTTTAAGGTTCTGCAAAAAGTGAGGGAGAAATCTTAAGGAAGCATGGCATGACTTATAGAAGTTAGGTAGGTCCGCATTTTCCCACCTAACCTGCCACTTTTAGTGGTGTGGGCTATAATATCCGCGTGCTTACAGGTTTACTCAGTAGTGCCATTGAAATACTGAAAGCAATATCAGCATTGCATGCTGAGACTATAAATGCCTTCAGCATTGGATAGCAATGATGAAAAAAAAGATTTCATAAAAAGTGAAAATGAGCATTTTTTTCCAAATTAAAAATATTTTTGGATAAAATCAGAAGAACAGAAAAAATAAGAACCACAAAGCCACCAAAAACCACATCTGATTCAATTTTAAAAATCTCTACCCCGAATTTTTTTTTTTCCACAAATTTAAACACGTGGATTGGTCATTTACAAATAATTGGGAACACATAATTTGGTTGTTAATACATCATTTTATCGTTCGAGATGTTCCAAATATGCTACTTATTAAACAATGCAAGTATTGGGTGAATTTACGCATGTATTGTATGCGCGCCTCTCAGAAGCGCGCAGAAATTACAGGAGCGCTGATTTAAATTTCCCGCTCGATATTTGAATCTCCCGCTACCGCAGGTTTTTCGGACGAGCGCCAATAAGGAGGGACCTAGATCTCTTGGCGCCAAATCTGCGTTGCACGGAGAAAGACGAACAACCCCGAGGCAATAATGAGTCAACTTTTGCCTTTTTTCCTAATCGTTATTTTTGTTTAATAAAACTAATATATTTAACGATGTATACCAATATATCGTTGACTAAGTGTGAAATATTCAGCATAAATTTCAAGCAATAAAGTTCGCTTGTTCCTCATCCGAAAAAGAAAATAAAAGGGGAAATAGGAGCGGAAATTTTGAAACACCGCAATGGAGATGCGTGATTTCTCGCACTTTGGCCATCGATATGCCACTTTTGAAAAATAGGCAACGCTGTTCTGAACAAGATAACTCGTTCGCTTGAGAGGCAAGCTGCTCAAGGCAAAAAAAATGCAAGGGAGTGACGGATCTTACCTTTAGACTTGTAACCGATCCAATGAAGATGTTTAGCTAGCTTATGAGCGAGCACGGTTTTCCCGCGCGCTGGTAGACCAACCAGACACACAACGAGACCCTTGAATACATCTGTAACATAAATCGAACGCTGAAATTAGGTCACTGGCAAGTGGTAAATTGTCATTCCAACACACAGATGATAAAAATTGACAAACATGGTTGCCTGATTACGTGCGTGTTCGGTCGACATACGGTTATATTCGATGGTAAGGGTCGAAAAATATACGTATGCCTCGATTTGCGACGTTGCACAAATTTAATTTTGAAAGATAACTGGTGCAGCTTGTTCATTTGATTTTTTACTGATTTTTATTCATCGTATTCAGAATCCAAGACAACGTTTAATCGTATTTCGTTAATAAAAAAAAAAAGCACGAAGCACGGTATCATGGTCATAAATGGACTGAGTTAAGCAGAAAGGAACCAACCCACATTTTGGAAAAAATTGAGTTATGAGTGGTTTTGAACTTAACCACTGCTCTACTAGTTATCGCCGAAAATTCAAAGTTTTTGTTGGAGCAAATTTTGCAGAAATTGAACTTGAAGTTTATCTTTTACATTGAGTCTTATGCAGGAGCCAAACTTTAAACCTCTTTATCTCGGTTCGATCCCGATGTGGCTTGGTTCCTTTCTGTTTAACTCCGTCCAAATGTAGGAAAAATCCAAAGGGCTGTGGAAAGTAACCTACTAACTTTAGATTGACTTACAACTTTATGTTTCGGTTTTGATTTAAAAATGTACGTCCGCATATGCAAATGAGGCTACAGTAAGGCGCAGGCTCTGCTTCACGCCATACATGACCTGACTTTGTCACGACTCGTTGGGTTGACTGGGGTCGCTTGGTGTGACGTAGAAAATAACTGCACGATGGCTACAGTTGACGTGCAAAAATACATTTTTAAAAAAATTTGGCGACAGGTGATTTTTGAGAGGCCGTGATACGAATAAAGTACTTGATACTTATTTATTTGAATTTCACCGGGCACTGCGATGAAAAACCGGATTGGCTCAATGAGGGGGCGAGAGACATGGCTTACGTAATTTTTGGGCGAACAATGGAGGGCACTGTCTACTTTTTGAGACGAGCTAGCAATTAAAATAATGGTGGCTGCGCACACTGAGTCAAAAATAAATCTCGACCGACTTAAAGAAATACATATTTTTTTTTAATTTTAATACATAGAACATTCTTACTCGATTAAAATGGCAAACTCAGGTTGTCAGTCTACATTAATCTACTTTTTCGCTACTTTGTTCTCCATAAATTTACTTGGACGTGTAAGGACTTATTCCAGATTTATTGTTGTAAAATGGGATTTTCAATGTTCTAACTTCTCTCTTTTGACTGGTGCGTAAAACGCGATAGGGTTTCTTTAAAAATTACAGTGGGGATACAATTTTTAGACTTGAGTCATCGACATTCAATGTTTAAAATCACAGAAACCAGCTATAGAGAGAGCCGTTTTTCGCTTTATTATCATACCTCGTAAAATTACTTGTGAAAAAAATTAATAGATAACAACAAATGCAAGTAAAGATGCTAATTTTCACGAGTTCGAAAGTTGAAAGTAAAAAAACACTCGTAAAAAATCAGAATTCCAGATTATAACGCACTTAAAAAAAATCGTGAATCAAGAGTTGAAAAAAAATTGACAGCGAATCAGGATTTTTTGTTCATGTATCTTGTAAAAATTCCGAGTTGGTATTCTCTTTGATTCCACTATTTCTTTCTTTCTTTCTTTCGCATCGAATTTGGGGGGGGGGGGGTAAATTTTACATCATGTGCTGCTAAAGAGTCAGTGACTACTGGATAGAGAGCTATTTTAACTAAATTTTGCAACGATGAATTCGTTTGCTCTTTCTCCTCGGACGTCTGACACCGGGAAGGGGGGGGGGGTGGAGAGCGGTGTTGGCTCGGAGCCAACTTGCGCAGCTTGTTTATTGAGTTGGGCCCCATCGCCCATCTCACCGTCAGCTCGAAAATGAGAACCGAAGACCCGAGCTTTGTCCGTCCGCTTCTCAGTTTTCAGCGAAAGAAGCTCAACTTCAATATACTCGTCCGTTTCTTCGAACGAGAAAAGTAGTGCAAAAATGTACATTTTCCTGCGTCACAAAATTCATTTTTGCACGATAAGAGCGACTTCGGTGGAACGTGCTTCTTGTTCCTTCCACGTTGGGTTGCTTCTGATTAATTCTATTCATTCGATCAGGCACGTAGCCAGGAGAGCTTGGGAGGGCTCTAGCCACCCCCCGCCTCCGAAAGAAATAAACAGGTATTTTTTAAAAAAAAAAATCGGGTGCGGACCCCCAAACCCTCCGTATTATGAGGAGGACAGCCCCCTCTCACCCGACAAAGCCCCCTCCCCGCCTCGAAACAAAATCCCAGCAACATGCCTGTATTCGATGCTGGGACTATCAGGAAACGCGTAAGTAGATCCTGACATTAAAACATCTCTTTCGTTGTTTCGGTTAATTATTTATTTTTTAAAAATAAAATCGAGTTAATGCTCTGGTTCCAACTTTTTGCAGAATATGTATAGCGTAAGTTAAAATCGGTAAAAATTCCGAGAAATAGTGTTCATTGGCTGTTATGATAAAGAAAGACTAAAAGCCTACAACGTCGCAAATCGGCTTTTACTGGCGATTTGCCAACATCATACACAGAGGTTAAATGCACATGGATTAATTTTTTCAAACTCTCGAAGATTTAAATTATTGTGGGAGTAGAATGGGAAACGAAATACCTACATTGATATTTAAAAATTATATCAAAAGAATATGCAAGGACTACTCGTCGTACGGTTTGACACGTTTGGCGGCTTACAGATGCTTTTGATAAAGTATTGAATTTTAAATCATATTTCAGTGAATCATGACGCAGTTACATAAGCGAGGGATAGGCAGAAAATAGAGAAGCAAAGATATTAGTGAATGTCAGAGAATTTATTAATTTAGAACCTGCCACGTGTTTCCTCTGTGTTCTATGCTTGAAAAATTTATATGGTTGTTTCTGCCATCTGCCTGGTTCACGTCTTTACAGATGCGTCGGAACAGGTTCTTTGAGGCCGATAAAAATTAGAAGAAATGTTAAAAGGGGGAAAAAAGTCTATGTATGAGATGACTTCCCGCAGACCTCGGAGCACATGTAAAAAAGGTAATTGCCCTCTTGGTAAAAAATAAAGGAGCGTTCTGCTATATGCCACCATTTCCGTACGCTCTTAACCGCAAGCGTCTATGGAAGTCTAATAAGGCCAGACTCAAGGTTACCAGAAAATAATTGTTCAAGCAGATTGTCGCGAGACAGATCCTCGGCTTGCATTAATTTCATTGCAAAAAAAAGTACCGACACCCAACCAGAATTTTAAGTACCGCTCACGAGTGCAAAATAGCATTCAAAACCTATTCGACGTTAGGTATTTTCTCGAGGAATAGAGAGAAAAATTTCAATTTGAATTACAGATTTCCTTTAATTCGCTTAGAATGCGAAAATGTAGATTACTATCTCTATCCTATCTGGATCTGCCGGTTGTGGTGTGCCCTCAGGTCAAAAGGGTCAGTTTTTTCTCGCTCTCAACTCCGGATTTTTTTTCAAACTTCTCCCGACTTCCTTAAAGGTTAAAATTATGCAAGGCGCTCTTCGAAATGCATTAGATTTAGATTTTTCGGTTACCTACAAAGAAAAATGGTTAAATTCGGAGGCATTCCACTAGAAAGACGTTGTACCAGCAAAATTGAGTGTCGCCAACTATTCTCGCATCAGAGAGTGATTGTTTGCCTAGTTTACTAAATGAAGGCACTTTCTTGGATGAATCGATAATTTGATAGAGCTCTATGCTGATTGTGCGTATTACACCAATGAAATTACCATTCTGCCACTTCTTAAAACTTTGAACTTTTTTGAAATAATAAAGCAATTTGATTGATTTGATGCACAATTTCGACTACGAAACTTCGGGACTACGACCAAAACTAATTTTTCGCAAGAGTCACATCTACTGCCTATCCTGGTTTTAAACCTTATAGTCGCAGAGCTATGAAGCTCTCATAAGGATAACGACCCAACAGATTCTCATAACACACAAGATGAGACTTTCTGGAATAATCTCTCCCTGCAGGATCCGAGGAAATTAGAGACGAATGTCCAGAGCGAGGCAGAACAAAATATCAATAAATTCTGAATAAAAAAAGTATCTTGGCAAGAGGCCATCGTTCAGATTCTCCTCGCGCGACGAAAATTGCACTCACGCGCTGCCGTGCTAAGGAAGAACGCCGTATGAACATTCGAGAGTTGCTAAATTTTCTTCGATAAAATGTTTATTTTCGAGGAAAGTTATGGATATTTTTCCTTGAAATTTTCAAGAGCTCCATGTGAAATTGCGAACAAAATTATCTGAAAAATTAGATGGAAAATATTCATAAGTTTATCGGGAAATTCGTGTTTCATCAGAGGAAATTTGACAACGCCTGAAGGTCCATACGGCGTTCTTCCTTAACACTCCCACGTTGGTGACATCCAGCGAACATGTCGTCAGAGGAGATCGACGACCAAGGGCAACAGTCAGGAATAAATGTTTCTCGAGTATCTTGAACTTTTGGACGGTTTTCAAAAAACCGCGGGACAACTGGTTTAATTCTGACATATGTTCAGAGCGAGACCGAATCAAAATTATTCGAGTTTATTTTTTCGAATCGAAAAACTCGGCCTTACAAGAGATTTCGACAAGGAGAAAGAATATTAGGACAAAATCACACGTGAGCGAAGACTGACCGCAAATCGTTGGCAAAGATTCAAGATTCGATTCGAGTTTCTACGTGCTGGCGTGGTGGCGCGGCGTTCACCAGAAAAAATTGCTGGGATTCAGAGTTATATTAGACTCATCGTCAGACACCGAAATTATGAGTCACTTTGAATTGTCGCTTGGAGGCGAAAAAGCGACCTTTGTTGCGCGACAAAAAAGTGTCAAAACAACAAGGAATCTCTAGAGTCAAAAGCTGCAAATCACATGACGTTTTGAATGCGGGTCTTTCGATACGATTCATTTTAATCGACAAAAAATAATTTAGTTCGGCAAACATGTTTATTTGAACATTTTTGCGACTCCTTTTAAAAAATGATGATTCAATGAGAATCACGAGGGAAAAAATTGTTTTCCGTTTTAAAATTCAACTAAGGGTTGATAGGTAGCGTACAAAATCTTCGTGAAGAAGTTCGTGCCTATATAAAAGAGTTGAGCTGCTCATACTAGACGCTCTTCCTATTACCTACTACATATGTCATAGAGGGAACAAGACTTGGCTCATTTTATACAGCAAATCTGAGAGGAAATGGAAAAGCGAAAAACTAGCAAATACATCCGGAGGTAACTGCGAAACACTGAGGAAAATGGTGGAAATTAAGAAAAACAAAAAAATAAAGGTGGTGCCCCTCATATATAGGATTTTCCCTTTGAAATAGTTCCAGAAATTATTCACGGGAGGGTAATCCCCCATGAATGAGATCACGATAAGATTAATGGACTCAAGTGCAGGAGAATTTTTCTCATAATACGAAATATAATCGTTTTTCCGTGACGTCAGTAATATCTTCAGCCAATGGAAGTGAATCAATAGAATTTTCCGCGAGAAGGACTTGCAATGCTCCAGATGTGGTGGAGGACTATTTCACCGCATTGAATACTATCCGGTGAAAAAGAACCCGAGATGGCAAGGTGTAATCATAGCATTAATTAATCAATCACGTTAGAACATTGTAAGCAACTGAGAGGTTGCCAGTAGCGTCAAACGCAATGTGCGTCACGTGAGAGCGGAGAGGTCATTTCGTCGCTTGGCTAACACAGGGGCGTAACTGCACCTAGAGATGAGCCCGAAAAAGCATTGAATTGTAGGGACGACAGGGCCCATTGCTAAGTGTAGATACGCCCTTATGTCAGGAAGGCAACGATTTTTCAGAGCCAAATCACCCCGAACTGCAAGGAAAGGCGTACTTGCCAACCCTTCGTCGGTCAAGAAATCGCACTGAATTTCAATCGCAGTCTAGCACTTGCACTAAAGATGCGAACGTTGAACAACAATGCCTAGTGTCATGCAGAGTGGTTCGCCTTCATTTGAGGGATTAGGCAAAAATAGAACCTTCGCATGAAAATATAGTCGCATCCTCAAAAGTTGGCATTTATTCTAAAAAGGCTGCGTGCAAATGAATTAAATTGAAGGGAATTACTATGCGAGGTACGCAAATCATGAACATAATGCTGTTACACATTACACATAGCTCTATTCAGCATAAATACGACCAAATTGCAACTTTCACGTCTTTGCGACGAGGCGTGGTTCGCCTTCATTTGCGCGATTCGGCAAACATTACTCCCACACGTTAAAATAATCGAGTCCTTAGAAATTGGCTTACACGCCTGTGATTAGGCAAAAATGGATCCTCTGCGTTAGAATAGATGCATCCTTAAAAATTGGTTTGCATGCCTGCTATTTGCATGTTCTCGCGAGGCAGTGTCGTTCGCCTTCAATAAAGTGATTAGGCAAAAATGGATTGTACGCGTTAAAATAGTCGCATCCTCTGAAATCGGCTTGTGCGCCCGAGATTTCTACGTTCTTATGCGAATGGATTCGAAAAGGGATGACTTGCTTCCTAGTAAGGCGTCTTCCGAGAACTTAATATTTTCGGTGAAGTTTGAAATAAATTCTTTCGAGGTATTTAGTTATACATAAAGCCTATGTGTCAAAAGAGCAGCTATTTGAATCATAATATCCCTGCGATATTGACGGCCCCTGAATCGTTCATTTTACACCTAAAATGCAAAAAATGAACTGAGATAGTAATATATTCTGACATACCTGGTCAGTTTTAGTCTACAATTTTCCGGATTAAAATAAAATTATTAGTATTACAATAAAGTATTAAACACCATCATTATCATATACACTTTTTTAAAAAAAAAAGTTTCTCACTCCTGAGGAGAGCTAATCGTTGTTTTGGAATGATACGATTGTCGCAAAGGTGGCAAGATTATTCATTTACGGAACAGTCAGTTTGGCAGAATTAGTGAAGAAAAACCACGTATTACATAGAGTCGTAATAGGAATGAAGGAGCTGGCGCCAGTATTAGGCATTTTCCAGTCGCACCGTATTCTATGACTCCTGAGTGCCGGGTCACCGTTTCGATACATAATCGATTGTTTTCGATACACGAGTGCACGGCCGGCGATTGGCCATCCAGTGTTTACAAAGATGTTATGAATTACTACGTATTAAATATCGTCATTTTTGATCGAAAAGGTGACCGAATCTCGGCGCACATCGGGTTCGGAACTCGTTGACCAGAACATGTCCCGATGGCCCCAGCTCACTTCATCATATTACGGCTCTACGTTCTCTATGGGAGAAACCGTGCAATCTGGCCGAGAATCTCCGTAACATTGACCACAACCTTCAAGGACCTATCGCTCTTTTACATGCATGTAAGCGTGACGCGAAGTGATAATGAGACCTGGATAATAGTCCACGGCAGACCGGCTAGCTGTTACAGATTAGTGCAACAAGTGCCCGTATGGTAATAACCCATATCTCTGCGACTCTCATGAGCGCTTACATTTCTTATGCACTTACATTGATGCTCTTGCACTGTTGCAAACGTTATCGTCCATCTAACTCTGATAAAGGCGAGCTCAGAGGTATGGATGGGTCTGTAAAAAGTAGTCTTAATTTTTTAATTTTCGTCTTGTTTTTTCCTTCCTCATTTTTAGTAAAATATTGAGAGCACACTGGAAAAAAAACACATTGGATCTAGAGTCCAGACTTTTGAAAACATTGACAAGAAAAAATACTCTTGATTCAATCGGATTTTTGCTTGAATCAAAACGAAATCCGCCTAAATTAAGAGGCTTGGTTCTTGATTTAAGCTAGATTCTGATTGAATCAAAAGTACTTTTTCTTGTCGATGTTTTTAAGAGTCTGGACTCTAGATCCAATGTGTTTTTCGCCAGTGCATTGCGGCATGCGGCTCCCTATCAATTTACAAAAAAAAAGAAAAAAAGAAACTGTCTTAAGTTTTAAACTTTGAATTTGTTTATTTTTTCTTTTCAAAAGTAGATACCTGAGAACCTAGCGCTACACACTTTCAATAGGTACTATACCTACACATTTTTTAAGCCATGTATCCGAATATTTTCACACAATCCGATTCATTCATGATTTCCGTGCCATTTATCCGTTTCATTCATGATACCTTTACCCCATTTAAACCTTTGAAAATGTATCGATTTTTGGAAAGGTCTGATGCTCTGCATGACCAGAATCGATTATTTGACATAGATTTAAATGGAGGCAATCTGGTGTTGCTGAATTGCTGGATTCGCTTTCTGGTGTCTTTTCAAACGACTATACAGTATACAGCTCGCTCTCTATTTCGTGCAGGTGAAAGTATGGGCAAATACTGACACTTTTACATTTCGAACGTTATGCAACCACAGCAACTTGCAATTTGAAATGACTCTACTCCGGAAGTAGCTCATACAAATAGTGTAGCATGTAATAATTTCGTTTCCAGTGCCTCATTATTAGGTAACGCGTCATTAACTTTTTGGCCAGGAAAAGTGAGTTCACGTGGAAAGTTATTCCAAAATTCTGTAGTATTCCTGTTTTAAACATGATCTACGAATCGATAAACTTTGCCTTCTTATAAAACTGGTCATAGACGGTAACATGCAAGTTTTTGGCTATTATCTCAAAGAAAACTAGAGTTAAAAACTGCGTATGCAAAAGATTTTAGAGGGCAAGGCATTGAAATGGTGCGTTACGTAAAGAAGTTCTTCTTTTGTCCGTCTTACTTTGAATGTAAAACATCACGGAAATGAGCCGAAATCAAGCAACAGACAGAGCAAGGAAGCGTAAACTCTCACAATCATACGAACAGATACTTCATTGTCACTGGTAGCTTTTCCTCCGCGTCTTTCCGCACGAAACTGGGATTAAAACTGGAGGCGCAAAATGGAACAAATCAATTGGAGAAGTCGGCCAAAATTTGGAAACTTAAAAAGCTCGTAATTTCATTATTACGAAACGTGGAAGTCTTAAAAATGGTCCCATTGGTTATCTCGTAAAATTTACTGTATAAAGCGCCCCTCCCACTTTAAAACATTACGGAAAAAACATCTGAATTTGCAATTTTAGTCCAAAAAATCGTATCCAACCTCTCCTATGGATTCGATCCACTGTAAGGCGGCCATCAAAGGAATGACTTCTTAATTTGATAGCTCGTGTGCCCACTTAATGGTCCATTAGCTACGGTCAGACACTCGTTACTCGTGCACATGAGATTTAAAAAAGAGGTAGTGATAGAAAAAGGAGGAAAAGAAAACCCGCATAAAAAACTGAATAAGAGCAGCACAAATCCATTCTCCCGACTTAATTAAATATATGTACGATACAATAAAATCGAAGAATAATAAGAAGAAAAGAAATAAGATTTTCGGCTGCCGAACACGCTTTACGTAACCTGATAATTCTTTCTGGATACTCAACAGCTATTCTGTTATCCTCAGAAAGAACGCCGTATGAACAAGTGGACGTTGCCAAATTTCCCCCGATAGTAAGGAGACCGAGGGATTTCTCTCCATTAAAATCACAGAGAATATTACTCGCAAATTAATTTATAAGGTCTAAAATTTTCAAGGCAAAATATTCATAAATTTTCTCAAAAATTGAGATTGTGCCTGCGGAGAAATTTGGCAACATTCCAATACCTACTCCATAAGTCTTTATCCCAAGCACGGGCATATTAAAGGGTCAGAAATGATTTGAATGATTGTAATGCAAGCTTCACCTGTCATATACGCGGTGTAAGATAAATTTTGTTCATTCATCAATGAGAGAAAGACAATTTACAAAGAAATTGCTACAAATGCTTCACAGGGATTATTCCCTCCAGAACAAAAAACCACGACTTACTTTGAACGTGACCAAAATTTGGAGTATATTTTCTTTCCGCACGATCCATGTTGCGATCGATCCTCGTCTTGTAAGCACCCTCGAAACCCGCTTTCTTATTAAATTCGAAGTATGAGGATTTTTCAAGTTACAATACGACACGACACGTGAGATTATTTAGAATATGCGTACGAAAACAGAAGAGGTACATCGAGAAGACATTTTCTTTTTCGCGGAAAAGAACTCGGCTAGACCGAATTTATTCTGCATCGACTCCTCCTAAAAGGCACAGCGACTATATGGAACTATTTCGTTCGAAAGAACAACCGAGGCATGGATAATGGAAACCAGAAACAATGGGGTGGTTATTCCCTTAAAAATGCGGTTTTTCTACTTTCCCTTCATCCTGATTCTTTGATGACGAACGCAGATAAAGGTATCACACGATGACGAACGTAGATACCTGCATCACATCGACGGAACCAGCAGTGGCGTGGCGTGAATTGCGATGTATCGATTGTTCTGCCATTTAAACCTATGGTAAAGAATCGATTATTAAGGTGTTCGCTGCGAACACCCTGTTTATCGATCCTTTTCCATAGGTTTAAATGACCGATCAATCGATATATCGCAAAGTATGCCACGCCACTGTCTTGGTTCCTCTTAGAGCCAACTATTAGTGGTCACGGAGCACTGACATACCCGCCCTATAGTAGCTCAGTCTTTGAAAAAAAATCTTCAAATTGATAGAGTTACCGAGGACACGATAGACTTACATAAAAAATTCAACAGTCCCTATACCTACGTTAAAAACTTCAGATGTATTTCCTGGTATTTTTTTCGGATTATTTGTTTTTAAAATTGCCTTTATTATTTATTCGTTGAAAAGAACCTATTTTTCTACGCAATTAGTGTATTGTATTTTAATTGTGTGCATCTATTAACATTAGAAATGACCTGCATCTTTCACTTTTATACTTAAAACTTGAATTTTGTATGAATTTTCGACGTAAAAACATTGAATTTCCGTGAAAATTCCTGAAATTTCACGAGGCTGTGAAAATTTCAGGGATGGGCATGCAACCGTAACAAAAACACCTCCAAATGCAGGAGACTTTATTTATTTATTTATTTATTTATTTTTTTAAAATTCGGATTGTCATTCCTTTTCTCTCGTGCGGGTGAAACCCAGACGATAAATAGGAGTAAAACTGTGTATCTATGTGTAATGTTGGCAGACTTTTTATGAATATCCGTTGTACGGCTAATAATCGACAGTTTGAAACATTGTACTTCATTAAGTTTGGAGATCTCCGGACATATATCAAGGGAAATTTCAAAATTTTGAATTTAGCGAGATTTTGCCACACTGAGGCGGACATTAGGAGAACTCAATTTAACACTTCATCGTCATACTGTCGCCCTCCAGACTTAAGGGCATAACTATACATTTTGCACTAAGCCCTGTCGTCCATGCACCTTTCTTTTCCGGGCTCGTCATAATGTGTAGTTACGCCCTTTTGCCAGTCGAGCGACAATATCATGCATATGTACGTCCGACATATCGAAAAAGGTCATAAAAGGTCACGAGTTTCAGATAGCGACGTATATCAGTTTGTTCATGATAAACTTATGACAGAGATGATGCCAATTTAAAGCGCGAAAAACCTTTCAAGCCGAAATTTTCGGTCACCTAATTGGACGAGGTTTTTCAAGTTCACCTAATGCGCGCATAACTCCTTCGCGCAGGACAACCGTTTCATTCTGACGATAGATGAAACTCACGATTTCTCTTACCGCTTTGGCAACCTGGTTTTGTTCCTTATCACCAAGTTCGGCATCACATGAGTTGGCGGCGATTTCTGCTAACATTCCTGCACGACTGCGATAAGAAAGTTTACGCCGATCACTTCAGGTAGGTGCCTTTTTGAACCTACGTAACGTTGTTATTTGCGCCTGGTAAACCGGAGCGGGCAGTAGGCCAATTTCAAACTTTCGTCTCCGAATTGGGCAAATAACCACCTCTGATAAGCGAGGGAACATCACATTTACTCCTACACGGAGAAAAAAACTTCGTGCATGGGACCCGAAGTTGAAGTCATATGGATCTCTGAAGTTTTCTGATCACGCATCCGAAAACTTGAGGTCGAGCTACCGAAGTTCGGGCCAGACATCGAGGCACTTCGGTATGTATCGGAGTACTTCAGATGTGTGACCCGAACTTCGGCAGCTCGACCTCAAGGTTTTAGATACGTTATCCGAAAACTTCAGAGATCCATATGACCCCAAATTCGGGTCCCACGCGCGAAGTTTTTTTCTCCGTGTAAAAGGCCTCCGAACGGGGAAACATGGGTACCTAACTGAATCAGCGAATGGTACACTTTTTTCTTTACGATAAGAATAGGGGTGACAAATACTTCTCTAGATACCAGACGTAATTTATGGCCGGTCTCATAATTCCAAGGTTAAAATTGAGTGACTTCATTATCCAAAAAGCGGAAGTTGTCCCAATTTAGTAAATAATGAGACCTTGAAGATATAAGCCTTGATAGATCGATAATTGGTTTCGATAACGGCAATTGAAAACACGAGCAAGAACACTGTCACCGAACGAGCCCCATCTGCGGCACTCCTATAATGACTCCCTTCTACTGATTAAACAGTCTTTTTTTATGGGCTACCTGCCGTAAGTTATCACCATAAACCGGCAGATGTGGATTATTTGCACGGTACCACCTATACTGCCGTGCTAAGGAAGAACGTCGTATAGACATTTGAGAGTTGCCAAATTTCCCTCACTAAAATGTTTATTTTTGAGGAAATTAATGAATATTTTTCTCTGAAATTTTCAGGAGCTTCGGGCGAAATTGCGAACAAAATTGTCTGAAAAATTGGAGGAAAAATATTTACAAATTTTCCAGAAAATTCGTGATTTACCAAAGGAAATTTGGCAACGCCTGAAGGTTCATACGACGTTCTTCCTTAGCATGGCAGTATAGTCATCCCAATGCCGGTGACACGAGTTGAGATACATATTCATGACTTTCAAGTCGTTAACAGCCTCCTGTAGACACCGTATTCATTAAAATAAAAAGAAATGCGGTCGGATCATACTCAGCTGCTGTGAGCATACATGGATTTGCGCCCAAAGTAACTGCTGGAGATGAGAAAGGTTTTATGTAACCTTAACTAGGTCTCGGAGTTTTCGATGATGAGGGCTCTTGCTGAATATAATCAATGCCTTCCGATGGTCGTCCGATGTTTCGGGCTGTTTTATGCAACTTTGATGCCATCTAAATGTAAAATTCACAGGGTTGAGCGACCTGAATTCACGATCGCGTGATCCCAACGGCGTTGCCGAAATGTGCGGTGATCACGTAATAATTCGGCGTATTAGTAGGTGCATTTTTCATGGATTCGTAGCCGCAAGACACACTATCAATCCAGTTATCATTGAGATAAGATCATACTAGATTGGAAAACAAAGTACTCGCCGATTACGAGGGCAAAAAGGTTATCAGCAGAATCAGTCCAACTAATCTCGATAGACGCTTGTAAGTGCCGATTCTGGGGGTGAACAAACGGCCTCAAATAATAATTTTACATTTTAAAGAAAGGTAATTTGTTTCAATAATTTTTTTCTGTAAAGGCATTTAAGAGGTATCGACCGTGAAACTACTAAGCCACGAATTTTTGGGGATGCATAAAATTGTTTACTCATTCTTTTTTCCAAAAAAGTAAATACTGCTAGATTTTTTAATGCGAAGTTGTAGGAAAAGACTGTTGAAAAAACGGGAAAACGATCAGACGAAAAAATGTGCCAAAACTAAACACCGTTCATTGGTAGAAAATTAATGTGTGGCGTGAGATTTGCAACGTCGCAAACGGAGATACGTGGTTTGATACTTTCACCACCGATGGCGACGTGTAAAAGCCACCCTCCAATTCCACCCTCCCTCCTCCAGGGTAACGCACCCATGTCGCGGATTAGGGCCCGGACCCTCCGTTATGCATTACGTAACGCTTGGGAATACCCTCCCCTCATTTTCATTGCTTCGGGGTGGAAAGGTGTGGCTTAAAGATATCTCTCTGTCCAAAAAAAAAGTTCCAATTGTGGAAAAAGTTGACCGTTACGTAACCCTTCGCTTTGGTTGCTCGTAGGAGCTCAACATTGCGAAGATCAAGGCACCGCCCTTGAAAACTAAAGGCAAGTTTGCATTTAGAGTGCCCATCCTTCAAAATAAAATTTTTGAAGTAAAATGATTTTTTAAACGGAGACAATGAATTTATTAGCTTTGAGTATTAAAGCGTACTGCAACGGAACATGAAATATCTTTTACGATATTGCCCTTTTTTACTTGCTTTAAAAGTAAATGGTAAAACCTTTCAAGAATACATTATTGGTAGGATCCATCTCGTTTCCTCGCACATACCTCATCCCACTAAAGTGTTCGATTCAATTCCGCACGTCTGCAGTATATTGTACCTTGAAAAGTGTACTGTGCCCATCCATGTACCTTTGGTACCTATAGGCAGGACGAAAAGACACGTGATGCTTTTGCCGACTCCTTGAGCTTTTCCGACAAGAAATCAGCGAGATTGATCTGACGAGAAATTTTATTTTCAAATAGGTAGGTGACCTCATTTCAGTCTTGGCGCGCAGTAGCGGGTGAGAAGTAAGGCTGTGAAAAATGAAGATGTGCGAATGGTTCTTACTTGTCTTGAAGCCGACATTCTTGGGTTCCTTGTAGAAGACCTCGTCTTCGGAGGACTCTGAGTCCTTTCGGGCCCTCTCGGTGACGAGACTGGTAGGAGCCATGGTGCTTCTTCCTGGGATGATCAATACGAATTCCTTCTTCCGGGCAGGTACAGCGAGAGTAGCGGGAACAGGCGAAGAACGGGAAACGAAAAACTCCAGAAAAAGCGATTCCGAAATGCGGAGAAAGGTAGGGGGAGAAAACTCAAAAACTGGCGGGGCTAACGAAAAGCTTGCGTACCAAACAGGTGAGGGTAGCGGAAGGATGGAGCGAGCTCAAGCAAGTCTCATCCCTCGATTACTAAATACTGCTCTCTGAGAAGTGATCGGAAGATGTGTGCCTGATGAACGATTGTAAATCTGCCCTCATTCCAAACCTTCTGAGGATTTTATCTAACGACTTAGCCAGGGTGGCGATCGGGGGACACTACACGGGGGAAAAAGATCCAAGTTCAGCACTTGTGTCACACACGCGGGAACAAAAGACGCGACGCTGATTCGGGACTCCGACTGCAGCTCGACTGACAGCGAGATAGAATAGAAAACTAGACCTAAAAATAAAATGTCTTTTATTCGTTGCACTAGGAAGGTATTTTCGTCGCACCGGTGGGCACGCTCGGGTCACGGCTCATTCGGCCAGCTCTCGCAACGGCAATGACACTTCTCCTTTCGAACGCAACTGCAATCGCAACGAAACCCGCAAGGGCGAGTGCTCTCTCATTTTAAAAGCTCGAGAACCGCGGATACGGATGCGAAGACGCGAAAGCAGGGCATGAACCAAAACTGAAAGCTCTAGGAGAATTGAATTGGACCGACACGGACTCTGGAGGACTAATGAGTTTCGGCTGTCGACACAGACTGCTTATAACAACAGCTCTCTCCACTCTCTGCAACGCCGTTTATCGATTCGCGATAACGCCTTCCCGCCACCCCCCGCGCCCACCCCACCACGGCCGCGGCCTGCCATGCTGCCGCCAGCCCGCGGACCTCGCGTTCGGTGCGTAGTGTTTACCATGCCCATGCTTCTCCAGCGCATTCAACCAAGTCCTCGTGCCATTACCACCATAATTCGGTTGCATCTTCCACTTCCAGTCCAGAAGTCTGGAGCGAGTCTGCCCGACACGACCGGTGCTGCCGCTGCCTCCTTGTTTTTATCGAATTACACGCCTGTCGCCGGATTAAAATCCCGCACCGTCGCAAAAGCCGAAATCTCGGCGCAATTGTAATTTTAAGCCATCTGAGCGGATGGAATAGCCTTGAAACTTCGGTTTTGAAGGGTCAATTGCGCTGTTATCGATTATGCTTTTCGAAAAGTACCTGAAGAATCGCCCGATTCGAAAAAAGGACCTGACCTACTTTCGGGACGAGTTTGAGTTGGCGCCAAAATTGCATCTACGCAGCGGGCCCTTTGAACGCCGTTCGATCTAGAATCTACCGCGAAGAGGCGGTATCGATTTTGGAATGTTAATATTCGGCTCCAGAATATTCTGTGAAACTTTAGGCGGATGTTTTGACTCGTGGCGGAGTTCAGGAGATATGCATGCCCATGGGTTTAATCAAAATTCCTCTCTGTTTCAGAATGTTGTTACTCCGAGGGGGAATTTCGAGTTCAGCAGAAGGGGAGGAGAAACCGCGAGTTAACTGCGCAGCGCAAAGTTGGAAGCATGTGCATAACTGCATACCCCGTTGCATCTCGGTGGTCCAGAATGACGTAATTGTGTCACACAATGGCGCAGTTTCGATTCAAAGGTCGGCCCGAGAATCGCTGACAATCATTACGTCGATTGACGTCAGTAAAAACTCTTGAAGGGATATGTTGTAAAATCTCACGGGTGTCCGAAATCAACAATTATTGCTGCACAGGGTGAGAAATTATTTTTTGTAAATTCATGCTGTTGTTAAAATATCGCTAGTACTGAAAAGCAAGGCGACGACCGTCAAATCTGAAGGGGGAAATATGTAGCGACTCTTTTAAGAAAAAATATTAGCATAATTATCTCAAATTATCTTCTATAGAATCATGAATTAAAGGATGCTGGCAAATCTAATGACGATGTTCCGAGAGATAATCTTGCGCTCTGTCGTGCCAAGGATAATAAACGTCATATGAGCTTTTAATAATTGGCAAGGTGCTATCGAGATAACAATAAATTTCTGGAAAACGTATGATTGTTTTGCTTTGAAATTTTCTGAAAATTATTTTCGCTACTTGATTTAATGTTCATGTTTGAATATTTAAAGAAAAAAACATTTTTCTTTAAATGTTCTTAAAAAACAACACTTTCCTTTAAATTAAGCAAACATTTCATCAGGGATTCGAAAAAAATCAAATGATTTTACAGCGTTCTTATGACTTCCCTGGTAAAAATTGGCAGTAGAATCTGTGTTCCAAAATACCATAGACCCACAGCCGGCTGTAAGATTTCCAATAGCTTCTATAGCCGGCTACAAAATTTCTTATAGCCTTTTATAGCCGATGGCGATTAAGCAACAGCCAGGCGATAAAGTGTATGCTAAACGTTACTAATTACGGATGCTAGGACTTAGTGAGTTTTTGGAATAATGCTCTCCTTTTGGGCCGTAGTATCTTGATTTATTTTGCGAGGAAAGCTCCGTACTTTTGATGGATGCCTGCCATTACTAATATATTAGAGCGCCTTTAGTTTCGTATGATACTGTAAAATACCTCTGGTGTGAAATAGTTGCTTCAAGCGCCGTGGCAGGCGGGCAGCCACCGCGAAACACGCATTGGCGCCTACAAACCTAACAGGGATACTTCACGCGTTGCGCAATGCGTGAGGTATCCATGTTAGGTTTGTAGGCGCCAGTGCGTCGCCGCTCCGTTTTGTGTTAGGCTCTAATATTTAATCTGGCGGAGTCAGCGTTATTCAACTCATGATTTTGAAATGTTTGCACATCCTGTATGGATTATTCTCATTTTAATTGATGAAAAAAAATATGTATTAAAGGAAAATATAATGTGTGTTTTGTAAATATTAAGGTGGTTCCGTATCAAACTTAATGATTTCCAAAGCACACGAATTTCTACACAATTTCTTATAGCCTTTTATAATCGATGGCGGAAAAGTAACAGCCAGGCGATAACGTGTAAAGCCCGGCGATAGGAACTATAGCCCGGCTGCATAATTTTTTATCGCTTCGTATAGCCCGGCCGTATGATTTTCTCCGCATTCTACAGCCAGCTATATGATTTTCTGTAGCCTTCTTTAGCCGGCTATAAGAATTCCTTTGGTATTTTGAAACGCAGCTCTTATCGCCAATTTTTACCAGGGTTATGACGCATAGCAGTACTGTTGTCTTTGGGGAAAACAGAAAATGAAAGATTAAAATAGAGCCGCCTAGGCAAAAAAGGCTCCAGTGAATAAAATGTCACTCACTGATTTATTATCCTGCGTTCTTTAACTTTTCTATTATTCTCTGTTTAAATTCTGGCCGCATCCTACATTCTATTCTCACTTTTTATAGACGCGGTCAGTAAAATAAATAAGTTAATAATTTTCCCCCTCCCTATAACGAAAACTAGTCCAATATTTGTGTCGAACAACGCAGTGATTAAAAGCATTAACGCTATAATGAAGAAGATAACTATTCGTACACGGGGGATGCTGTTTTGCATACACGGCCGATTGAAGGCGTTTTCGAGATTTCCAGGCGCAGCGTTCTACATCCACTTGACTTTTCATCTCTGCGTGTTTCTCGTTCACTACTTTTATGATTTCCTTGATATTAGTTGTGTCAATCATACCCTCCGACATTTTCAGTGTAAAATCAATTTGTAATATTTCCCTCCTCGGAATGTCCAAGTAGTGCTCCATTAATGCACGAAAGTTTGGGGGCGTACCGGGAAGACGCGGAGCTCCATAAATTGATAATTGCGTTGAGGGGATTTTACCATATGGTAAAAATATTTAGTTACGACTACTTCTGAACTACAGTTACGACTGATCAGTGATAAACAATATTTGATTCGACGGTGCATAGTAAATAAATCATTATCGGCACCGTAAAATGTATCATTAAAAGGGGAGGAGATGTTAAAATGTTGGTTGAGGTTAGAGCAAAAGAGATGCAGTTAAAATAATCAAATGTTTGTATTCTGAAAGCCTACTTTCTATCGAGAATATCGCATCTGGACTTCTTTGAGTTTTTTCCCCCGTCGTTTTTGATAAATTTTGAGGAGAGAGGGGGGATTAGCTTCACATGTTTATGAACTGGAACCTTCAGGCTATGATCGCCCGGGCGCGCGGGATCAAAGATGTAATCTCACAAACGGGTTTGCATTCAAAATACGATGCGGCATAACAACTTGTTTATGTTTATTCAATATTTTATTTATTTTTGTTAAAGACCTATTTAGTCCTATAGGACCCTACAGACTTGCATTATGAATCCGGAGGGTGTAAAACGTTGAGTCGGGTTTGGTAGCAAAAAATTCCTAGGTGCACACCTTACGTATGCCTAAAACTTTCTCCTACCTTCCTGAAATAATAATTTCTTTGATCAAACGATCGAGATTCGCCCATTTACATAATCTGTTTGTTTTGCGTCTGAAAAGGAAGTTACATTTTTTCTAGACGTCCGCATGAGGCAATTGCCGTATCATTTTGTTGCGGAATCCGGAAAAAAACTTCACCTTTTTGACCATTTACCATTTACCATTTTTTTGGAGTGTCAGATTTTCCAAAAAACGTAATTTTTCTACGAAATACATCGATGCGTTTGAAGATCCGTGGGAACTTCTAAATGTTGACCAAAAGCAAAATCGTTTGATTACATAAATTGGAATATTTTTTCCTTGTTCCACTAGAAAAAAGTCGCGTGGATATAGAGCCCAGACTCTTAAAAACATTGACAAGAAAAAATACTCTTAATTCAATCCGATTTTTCGTTGAATCGAAGAGCCGAGCCTCTTGATATAGGTGGATTTCCTTTTGATACAAGCAAAAAGTCCGATTGAATCAAGATCATTTTTTTTTCTTGTCAATGTTTTTAAGAGTCTGGACTCAAGATCCAAGCGACTTTTTTTTTCCAGTGTACCTTTGGAAATTCAAAACTTTAAGTCATAGAAATCAGCCGCGCCAAAACGAAGGGCAGAGAATCACGGATCGACGATTCAGCGTTGGTAAAAAAGAAGTAATTCGGAAAAGTTGGGCTCGGCGCTCTCCGCCAGCGTCGCACGGTGGATCGAGTCAATCAGGGAGATCGGACATACAATTTTTGACTAAAACTGCACATTTTTATGACGTTCCTAACGTCACATTTTGAATTTGGAGAGGCTCATCTAGAGTTAATGTCACGAGGAAACCAATGGAATCACTTGTAAAAGCTCAAAGGTCTGATTTAACGGGGTTATAAACTTTTAAAGTTCCCAAATTCTGTCCGACCTCTCCCATTGACTCGATCCACTGTGCGTCGCATCGCGTCACATTAAATCGATCTTCTACGTCTTAAGAAACGTCACCAAAGGACGTTGGGCTGTGGTCATTGTAACGACTCCTGCTGGCGACTCCGAAACTCTGTCAACTCATGACCGCGGGGCACCATCATCATCATCATATCATTTCATCATTGACCGAGACCCGAGACGTAGTTCACGGTGCTCAAACTTGATTCCTCCGGTTGCCAACTTTAGCGTCGCATAGTGGATCGAGTCAATAGGGGAAGTCGGACAAAATCTTGAAACTTCGAAAGCTTATATTCTCGAAAATATGAAACAAAAAAGTTTAAGGGTGGTTCCAGTGCAGGGTGTCTAGCATCAGGAAAAACCGGAAAAACTGGAAAATATCAGGAATTTTGGCCGATCAGGAAAAAATCAGGAAAAAATCGGGAAAATCGGACGTTTCGTCAGGAATTTTTCTCACTTTGTCGTAAAATTTAGTTCCCGCATGCATTTATGCAATAAAAATAGTTTTAACGAGAAAAATCAGGAAAATATATGGAATTTTCAAAATGAAAAAATCAGGAATTGTTTATAAAATATCGGGAAAAATCAGGAAAATATTAGGATTTTTCAAAATTAAAAAATACTAGACACCCTGCAGTGGTTTTTTCGTGAAATTTCCTTTCAGAAACACTCCTAGAGATTGAATTTGTGACGAAATAAACTTGAAAATTTGAAATTTTAGCCTATATTGACTAAATTCCATGTCCAACCGCATCTAATGGTTCGTTCCACTGTGCGTCATCCGTTCGGGGAGGTATTGATCGTGAGCGAATGGATGCCTTGCCTCGAAAATTGCTCGCATCGCAGAAAAAATTTAAATTTCGTTGTATTGTAGCACTGCCGTTATAGCTTTTGGCCCCAATTTTTATTAAAAAAATAACCATACCGAAAGATTTGTTATGATTACAGTTTCCTCTAAATAAAAATGGTTATCAATCTATATTGAGGCATCTATCCATTAACCTCTTTATTTCTTTGAATCCACCCCATAACTGTAAAACTGTAAGTGTTCATGATTGATGAGAAAGATGATAAAAATGGCTCTCTTTAAAAGGCGATTCCGGCTATTTTTAAAAGTGATAATTTTCTTAATGTGTAAGTGCTGTTGATTCATTTTGAATTGTTCTGAAAAAAGCATATAATTTGACCTAAATCTGAGAGGTGAAATGAATGAAAGTGAGGTGATTAAGATTACCTAAACCATTTTAAGGTGGACTGGTGGATTCTGCAAACAGGTAAAAATGCTCGAGAATTTAAATTTTGAAAAAAAAATGCATGATAATTTCTGTAAGTTTTTCTCGCTCACGAGTCACATGAAATACTTGCAGACTCCAAGAATGAGTTTCGAATTTTTCAAAGCCGCAAAGACAGTTATAATTATCTGCAAAGGCCTCGTCAATTATCGATGCGACATGTCTCCATGTTCATGAATGGCCCGCTTCCCGGTACTCGATGTTTGTGTTTACCCGTGCAGTGTGCCCAGAGCTAACAGAGGCACGTTTTTTTTTTTCACATTCGGTCGAAACACGTGCTCTGGATTCGTGGCTACCGCACTTTGGAAAAACTCAAAAAGAAATATCGACGGTGGAACTCCCTAACAAAACCACGAATCTTGTTTTGCGCTGAGGATTCTACAGGGTGTCCCAGGATCAAGTACGAATATTGAAGTAGTTGATTCATTGGGTATAAAACAGATGTTTTTGTAGTATAACATTTTTTCCAAAAACGCTTTACCTGGGGGCTACGACCCTCCGAAGTTGGAGAAAAAAAATTGTCTCTGTAACACGGTGACAGTGTTTATCAACCAATATTAATGAATATTGGTAAATGGGGGTAATTTTTAGCGCTTTTTCCATTTTGGACCTCCAAAAAAGGGAAAACGCATTTTGAGGAGGGGGGGTTAGGGAGGGTATCGAACCAAAAAGTGGCTAAAATTGGTGTTTCCAGCGACAAAAATTGATTTTTGACGGCACCACTAGATTCAGCGTTGAAAAATATCGAGCAATTGCGTCTTGCGTTTTTTCGCTATGACTCGTCGTTTTCGAGATAATAGGGACTGAATGGAGCGCAGATGGGTCGGAAGGGGGTGGCCCCCAGGGAAGGCGTTTTTGGAAAAAAAAAAGTTATACCACAAAAACGTCTTTTTTTTACCAAACGAATCGACTCACTCAATATTTGTACTTGATCCTGGGACACCCTGTATAATTCTGGCTTATATTAGAAAAAACGCACGTGCTATTAGTGCTATGTAGGTAGGTAAGTATTTTCAGAGATGAGTCAGAATTGCGTATAAATTGCAGTTCTCCGATCCCTTGAAAATATCGGTAACGTCTCCTCAAATTATCCGAAAAACGTTAAAATGTAATTTCGATGCCGTTTATAGGTTCTCAGCTGACGGCCTCACACGTCATAATCGAACACATTGCACCTTTTGAACGTGCGCAACGGGTCGACTAGGAATCCCCTTCACGTTCGGTTAAACGTGATTCATTAGTCTGGAAACGGCCTCTGTACAGACCGGCTTGATACCGAGAGGCATTACAATTTTTACCTAGCACTGTGCGGTTGTTGACGTTCGATAAGGACTTGGTGGGATAAATATTAAAATTGAACGCCGAGCATAGAACTCCATCCATTCATCTAGACTAGATTACACGTCTCAGGCAATGCTCTTAGAGCTTTACGCAAAAAAGAGATTGCGTAATGATCTCATTAATTCTTGAACATTTTTGGAAAACTGATCAAAACTTGGGTCACTTTTGAACTCATGTACACGAAAAACCAAACAACCCCCCGGAACTTAAAAAAGGGTTTCTCAGAAATGAAAGATTAACCTTCGAAACCTCACATGTTTTAAAATTACCTTTAAAATGTGTTGCATTGTTCCAAAAACCAGACTAATATTTACTAAGAGCTGAGCTGCATTGTTTCAATATGGACTGATATTTACTATCAATAAGGAAAGGAAATTACACAATGGGGACTGTCTCTTCCTCAACCAGTGACGTCATAATGTAGATGGGAAGCATCCTCTGCTTAGACGTCACGTTTGGACGAGAGTGCGTAACCGAGGATATCATCGGGGGAAGGGGGGGGGGGTGCGGCTGTCCATGATTTAGATTTCTCACGAAAGGGAAAGAATCTAAAGAAGAAAATCTTGAAAATTGTGAACGGAAAAAAATAACGTGAAAATTCATTATATTAAATGTTTTTACAAAAGAAAAATACTTTTCTCGAAAGAATTTTTTTGTTGGACTTTCTGAACAGAAATTTTGGGTAAAGGAATGAGGTTATGACCGGGATCAAATTATGACGAGTCCGTGTTTGCATGATCACTATCATGGCCCACCGCAATTTCCCCCCAAAAAGGGCATTTTTTATGACTGTCAGGAATTTTTAACTTTTAGACACATTAAAATGAAAAATTTTTAACCATGGCCCCTCCCTTTTTCATTGAAAATTTTTAAAATAACCTACTGCCCAGGATACGACGTTCTAGGAACTTCTTCGTTCATTAGTTATGTCATTACAGAGCATCTTTCCTTTCTTGATGGAAGTAAATATCTCCTGAATCAGCGTATCATTATAAACATTTCCGCCGATGGGAGACATTGCTCTCGTGAAGATCTTCGACCGATAATATCAATACTCATTAATTTCTAACTAGTGCTGAACCGATAGAACACTACTTTGGCAGGTTGAAAGATGAGAGACTTCTATAAATACCGATGAAAAATAGAAAAAAATATGAACCTCCTTGAAATGCTTTATTTGATAAGGCCACCTCCACCATAAAACACCGTTCCCTCCCTCTCCAAAATGTAATCCCTAGTTCCGCCAATGAATTTCTCATCACTTCCTCCTCTGCAAAGTTTGCCACGACAGTCGTATGCACGTGTTTTGTACGCAGATGAAAAGATACAAATTCAGACTGTCTACCCCAAGGTTACTGATTAGGTCTAGGTTGAAATCTAATCGATCGTGTGAGGTTATCGGATCTGCCCCGCGGCGAAAGCTCCAACATAATAATTATTATTTTCTTCATAACTCGATCGATTATATCCCATCTGCTACTTTTATGCATACTTCCTCGAAGGAACAGACCTTTTCTCCTTGTTTTTCTGCTCCAGATAAAACTATTGGACACGACGATAAAGAAAAAACTTGCCGCAGATCAAATTGCCCGCGAGCATAATTTTTAATTTATTTTCCTTCCCTGCATTTAACAGCCAGGACTGATAAAGAGCATAAATATAATATTGTTATCGGTTGATGGTAAATGAAAAATTCACTAATATTGGGATCCGACGAAGAAAAAAACTTGGTGCATGGCGGGACCCGAAGTTCAGGTCACCAGACCTTTGAAGTTCTCGGATCACGCATCCAAAAACTTAAGGTCTGGCTGCAGAATTCGGGTCACACAACTGAAGTGCCTCGATACTTGGATAGAAACTTTTACGAAGTTAACGGAAGTATTAAAGCACAGATTTGTGGCTTAAACTTTGGAGGCTGGGGACCCAAAATTTTTAGACGCATGTTCCGAAAACTTCAGGGAGCCACAAAATTCCATATGACCTGAATATCGGGTTCCATGCACGAGGTATTTTCTCCGTGGATAAAAGCCAAACAGTCACGTGTACACTATGCAGATTTATCCTGATTTTCAGGAGGGGCGACGGATTTTCAGATTTTTTTTTTTTTTAAAAAAAGGGGAAAAAATCCAGAAAACCAAGATTTCCCAGTTTTACTCCTCAGAGAAAACAGAACCGATTTACTTCTCAAGTAATGATTTTGGAGATTATCAGCTTTTTTAACGTCTTTTACGGGAAATTTTCGCGGAGAAACACAAGCTCTGTGTATACCTCTAGCAAATAAATTATCCCCGAAAATCTTGACTTCCGCTCTCCCCAGATGATAAACAGGATTTAAATATCATGTACATCCAAACACCTTACCACCGCTTACGTGGTTATTTCTATCTCCAATAACTGTATAATATCAACCTTTTGACCTTATATTTACCTCCTGAGGTTTCGGGCAAAGATTCAATAGTCCCCATGAAATTAGGCGCCGTCAGAGGTTAATATTTGACTGTGGCGTGTGCTTTGATTGGGTCATGAGATAGAATGAAAATCCCTAATTTACGTTTAAAATGATCAAAAATCAATCAATTGGCCTCAGGCCCGTTATCAGGCCTAATATTGTTACAAGGCAACGAGTTCGTCGTTCCGATTAGAAAAGGTAATTAGGTATCGCCTTAGTGCCCGACTCTTGGGACCGAGAATTTTGACCTTAAATATGCATTATGCTAATGTAAACATCGGTTATTTTTGTTCAACTGCTCTCGGGGCAGCAGAGCTACGGCGATCGGAGGAGAGACAGAGGCTGATGTCCACGCTCCCCTCACGTTGGTGACATCGAAGCTTCTAGGAGGTTCTCTAGAGGTTGTCATATCGAGGGAACATCTGCTCTTCGGTGTTGGCGAAGAGATCAGTAGGCACGCCTACATTTTTTAAATCTATGTTACATCAAAATTTGACTGGTCTAATTTAACTGAAGAGACTGATTCAGCTCACTTGTACAGAACAGATTTATGGGACAACGGTAAATGAATAAAAATGGACGTCGTTTCAGATAAAATAGCAGCAAATCCACCAGGAACTGTACTAACTGTTATCTTGCGTACAATGGTTCTTTTCTGTCAATTCTTTAAACTTTCAAGTTTGTTTGTAGTTTGTCCAAAATGTAATCATAAGCAGGTATGCAGACCATTGAAACACTGCTGTATTGCTTAACATGAAACGAAAAACGCCCTTTTTATGCAGCTGAAATTCATATTCTTCGATCTTTAATCATCCAAACAGTTTCTGAGAGTTTTTTTTTAATGATTACAGACAATTTTAACAAAGACAGGAAGATTCGTTAAAGAAAAAAATCAAATATCCGGTCCAACGTTATTAGGTCCATTTTCTTGGTGTGAACTTCATTTGGACTTATTTACGCCAAAAGGAACTATGTGCAAAGGGTTTGCTTGTAACATAGTTCTTTTTAGCATAAATACGTCCATTTTTGCATTTACTGCTCTCTCACTTGACGGCACTGTTGATCAACACGAATGGATATTTATATTATCATTATTCGCATTATTTGGCAACCTTGTTGGAGCGTAGACTCGAGGGTTGAAAGATCGTGGGAATCCCCGAATTTATGCTTTCAAATCACCACGATAATGCCGAATTCTCTGTTATCAAAAAGATGGCAACCGCGAATGGTTTGACGGTCGGATGTATCAATCATCCGTAGAACTGATGTATCTATAAAGCAAACAAATTCTTCTAGATGATGCGAGTAAAATAGATTTTTACGTAACTTACTCCACAAAAAGTGATTGATTTTTCGTGGAAATTGGTCGAAAGTATGTACGGCGGTCAAGCGCAATGCAAATTGAGGAGTAAAAACGGATGACAGTGATGACACAGAATGTCAGTAATAGTCACTTCACTGGATATCTAATTATAGATCAGTGGTCTAGAGCAAAAGGTCGCGTATTTATATTTTTGGAAAAATCGAGTTTTTCATGAATAGGAATCTTTCGGTGTCTCTTTTCTTTCTTTCAGATTATAACATCGTTTTTGAAGGTTTGATAGCGTTTTAAAAGGAAAAATATTAACATATGTTTCATTCTTAGCACGGACGCGTGGCAATTCAGTCTAAAAATATTTCGATGAAAAAATTAAAGTGGAAATAACAGAATACCCTAAGCATTCAAATTATTCAAATGTTCCACTCATTAAAGGTTAGGGTATTAGGTGAAATAGAAGTCAAATATTAGGCCATGGACCCATGGATATTCAGCTCACAGGTAATACATCCACGGATGAAAATGAACGCAAAATCGAATAATCAACAGATGCAACTCTCTTAGTAGCGCCTGAATGCAACTATTCGAACTTGATGGATGTGGAGATTGCATACAAGAGTTGGATTGCATTTTGCAAAAAGGAACCACTAGCATTGCAATGTTGCTAAGATTGTGCAACTTCTTTTGTCTTGGAGGAAAAACCCGATTATCCATTAATAAGTTCTATTTTACTCGCTAAAAACTGTAAATTTAAGACAAAAATTACCATCTAAATTTCATGGTTTTTCACGATTTCCGCAATTTTATTGCAAAAGATGAAGTTGCACAATCTTAGCATCATTGCAATACTAGTGGTTCCTTTTTGCAAAATGCAATCCAGTTGATGAAGGCGCTTTGACTTGTCTCGTACCCCTAGTAGCAGCGTTCGAAAGCCTGACGCGGGTTGCTTGAGTTTACTTTTTGAGCAAGTTATATCAGCCATAAAAAGGTAATACGAGCACGTGCACCCTGGTAAAAATTGGCAGTAGAATGTGTGTTCCAAAATACTGTAGACCTAAAGCCGGCTGTAAGATTTCCAATAGCTTCTGTAGCCGGCTGTACAAGTTCTTATATCCTTTTATAGACGATGGTGATTAAGCAACAGCCAGACAATAAAGTTTATTCTAAACGTTACTAAATACGGATACTAGGACGTAGTTAGTTTTTGGACTACCGCTCTCTTTTTGTGCCGTAGTATCTTGATTTATTTTGCGAGGAAAGCTCCGTACTTTTGAAGGATGCCTGTCATTCTTAATATGTTAGAGCGCCTTTAATTTCTTATGATACTGTGCAATACCTCTGGTGTGAAATAGTTGCTTCAAACGCCCGTGGCACGCTGCGGCGCGGCGGGCGGGCAGAGAGCGCGAAACGCGCTTTGGCGCCTACAAACCTAACATGGATACTTCACGCATTGCGCAATGCGTGAAGTATCCCTGTTAGGTTTGTAGGCGCCAGTGCGTCGCTGCTCCGCTTTGTGTTAGGCTCTAATATATAATCTCGCGGAGTCAGCGTTTTCCATTTCATGATTTTGAAATGTTTGCACACTCTGTATGGATTATTCTGATTTTAATTGATGAAAAAATTATGTTTTAAAGGAAAATGTAATGTGTGTTTTGTAAATATTAAGGTAGTTCCTTATCAAACTTAATGATTTCCAAAGCACACGAATTTCTTATAGCCTTTTATAGCCGATGGCGATAAAGTGTAAAGCCCGGCGATAGGAACTATATAGCCCGACTGTATACTTTTTTATAGCTTCGTATAGTCCGGCTATATGATTTGCTCCGCTTTCTTCATATGATTTTCAATAGCCTTCTTTAGTCGGCTATAAGAACTCCTATGGTATTTTGAAACGTAGCTCCTATCGCCAATTTTTACCAGGGCAGACTTTAACTCATGTTTGAGCTTCTTTGAATATTTATGAACTCAAGCCAGATTAACGATTGGAAATATATTCTTCTCCAGATGGAAATGGAAATAACGTTTGGATATAAAATTAGATGATACGTCGAATAGATGAGCTATAGTAACGGAATAAAATTTAAACTTTTAAGGAATCTTCTGATTCGAGGATTACGAGACACTCCAAAAAAATCTAATGAAAAGAAGTCGACTAGATTCATTTCATAGATGGTCGTGCTTTCAGTTTTGGAGATCTAAAACTGAAAACACGGCTACCCTGTTAATGTATTTGCTCCCTATCTATGCATGGACATTTTAACTCGATGTAGAGGTGGACTCATATCAGGATAGCGTGGGATGTCCCTTCCATTACGGCCATAGCCTCAACCTGAAGGGTTTTTTCTGAGTTTTGGAGTTTGTTTCAGAGAAAAGCAGCGGCACCATCGGATTTCATGCGAAATTTTGCACAGAAATCAGTACTTAAATTGCAAATTCCTGCTACATTCAAGAGCTCCATTCTATAATCTTCAATTATATAATCTTTGAGATCCCGCGATCTGATTTCCCCAATTCCCAACCTCCCGGGAAATCCGTAAACCTAGCGAAAGAGGAGTTCATCTCTCTCTTCAGTCATTGTCAGAGGAAGAAACTGCCGTTTGATGACGATGGAGCCATCACACTCGCGACGTCGCCGTCGCGTCGCGTCGTGAGTCGCATCTCTCGGGGCGGTAGATCCTGATGGCCGATACGGCGAATGACGATGATGGCTTGTGTCCTGTCCAGACGGACGACGCCGATTGCGTAACGGCGAGGGCTCGGAATCAGCTGATTGACTGTCGCGTGTCGCGTCGCGTCGCGTCGTCAGCTAATGACTGAACTTGCAATGCCAATCCGCGGAACATCGCGTTCGCGTCGTCTGTCGAGACGAGACGCCGCCGGTCGTGGTGACGTCCACCCTACACGTGGCTCCCTTGGTGACCGGCGCGGCGCCGACTCCATGTTGTCGACTCGTCAGAAGCTATCTGCATCTTCCAGGATAACCGATGAAAAAAGATAAAAAAACCAGAGTACCTATAAAGGGAGAGTAAGGACACGTCGGTAAAGGCGATGTTGCATGTACGAGGAATTTGCGATTTGACAGTTGATTCTTATGCAAAAATTCGCGAGAAATACGATGGTGCCACTGGTTTTTTCTGAAATCAACTCCCAAGCTCAAAAAGAAGCTCTCAGGTTGAGGCCAAAATTGGGGGGGGGGGGGGGGGGGTGGGGGGATATCTTACGCTATCCTGAGCGACCACGTCTACATCAAGACAAACTCTCCATGCAAAGATAGGGAGCAAATACATGACAGGGCTGCCACTTTATTTGAGGACTCAAAAACTGAAAACACGGCAACCCTGTCAATGTATTTGCTTTATATCTTTGCATGAAGAGTTTGTCTTGATGTAGAGGTGGACTCTCAGGATAGCGTGGGATATCCCCTCAATTTTGGCCTCAACTTGAGAGATTTTTTTGAGCTTGGGAGTTGATTTCGGAGAAAACCAATGGCAGCGTCGTGTTTCTTGCGAACTTTTACCTAAGAATCAACAGTCAAATCGCAAATTCCTCAGGCATGTGACATCTCCTTTGTAAAGCAAGAAGGTACTTGACTTAGTTTTTGCATGAACTTACTCGAGGAGCATAAAAATGTGATTCGCCTTCAATTCGATGATTATGCAAAACGCGTCAAAATAGTTGCATTCTCAAATTTTCCTATGTGCCTCATGCCTCGTTTTCTTGCAAGATTTCCCATCTACAGACCAACAATACACGCATTATCCACGTCTAGCTTTACCTTTTGAGCCTCGCTCGGACTCATTGACGAAGGAGGAGTGAAACCTCTTATTTCGTTCCTCCTTTGTCACAAATCTTTGAATTACCCTGAATTTGCAAAAACGCTGATTCCTCTTACAGAAGTAGTTTTAAACTGCGTTTAAAACTATACTATCATCTTCGCGCGAGAGATGCTCGACTTTTGGCAGAACATAAGTTCAGGACAGATTGGAGGTTTGGGACATAGGGAAGAAAAATTATTTGATCTTAACTCAGAAAGATTTTCACATTCTAGGGGTAATTATTTCGACTTTTTTTAAAGTTTGTTGTGTGCTTTGAAAATGAACTCAGCAATAATTTTAGCAAGTTTTGTGCAAACAGCTTGAGCTGATTTGACTTTTCTTCGTGGGTAAACGGTGAGTACTTCACTACTTCGGGACGGCAGTTTTATGTAAGAGTATTAATGTCGAGAGACTATGGCTTATCTTCTTTTCCTTCTCGTGTCGAGTAACGGTAGTGTTGTTGTTGACAGCTCATTATCGCCTTACATGCTAAATATGACAGCAAAAATGAGACTCCGGCCGTTGTTTGGCAGTCATAATTCCATAATTTTGAGGTTTTTGCGTCCAATTTTGTACCGCATGTACTGGAATAGTTCAGTTAAAGTGTTGCATTTCGCCCTTTTTGACCGGTGACAACGCCCTGAAGTTTAAGGAACCATTCAACGAATACACTGATGACTCCCATCTTCAAGTGTGAAAAAAAAGCTTCAAGAGCGCAAGTTTGAACCACCGGCAACGCAGCAAATTAAGAAGCGGCGCTTGCAACTGGATAACTAATTTGTTTGTCTGTTTACTAACACGTTATATTGATTGCCGTTTGTTTTTCTCATCAGTCTCCGCCATAACTTGACCACTGCCATGCTGTCCTTTCCGATTCTTTCTCCACGTCGATCGTTCCCAAGCCGCGGTACCTAACGCAAATATTTGTCCCATCGCGAATAATTGCGGCGCGATTGCATTGACTATGTAAAACGACGCTTCTCTGACTTCCGTATAACAGAACGAATTGATTGCGAGTCTCTTTCACCCACTCACGCCCACGTCATGGCACGTCGCGCTCGTCACGTTCACGTGTCACTACTGCCGTGCTTAGGAAAAACGCCGTATGAACCTTCACGCGTTGCCAAATTTCCTTTGATAAAATACGAATTTCCTGGTTAACTTAGGGATATTTTTCTTCTAATTTTTCAGATTATTTTGTTCGCAATTTCACCTAAACTTCCTGAAAATTTCAAGGAAAGATACTAATTAGTTTCCTTAAAAATGAACGTTTCATCGAAGGAAATTTGGCAACGCTCGAATGTTAATACGGTGTTCTTCCTTAGCACGACAGACTAATCGGGCGTGCTGATCACTAAAAGACGTGCTACCTTTGTTCACCTGTCACCCGAACGTAAGGGTCTTGTCTGATTGTGAGCTTTCTCTAATCTTTGGAGGAACTGGTTTGACTGAACCCGTCTCACGGAGCAAGCTAACTTAAAATCTACAACATCATAGAAACCGGGTAGCCAACATTCCTGCGATGTTACCGAAGAGAGCAGCGCATCTTACACAGAGCAACGAAAATATTGAAATAATTTTGCGATTTTATGCAATATTTTTACATAATTTGGTCAATTTAATGTCAATTTTAAATGATAGTGAAATATGCTCCATATGTGAGAAAAATGGGCATAATTTGCAATTTACTTCAATTTTATAGCAAAAAATTTCCGTTGGGGGAACCCCTTCAATAAGTGAATAGGCAACATGCACAACACTACAATGCAATAGGTAGCGATTCTTCTACCATGTGAGTTTACTCCGAGAGTCGGCTGATCCGATTTAAATGAAATGAGTAATTCCACTAAGTCTAAATCAGCGAGGTTCATCTTATTTGTGAAAAATAGGACTTGAGAGCGAGTAATAATCTCCTACTGTTGCGTGCAAATTGTCACCTTTTTCTGTCGACAGCTAACCCTGAAATCGTTTTGTTATTCATTAAAAGTATAGTCACGCAAGCACGCAGAAGACAGAACATACTGGTGTCTTTACCATTCATGGAACAAATTATCTGTTATTATAGGTAATGACACATTTTTTTGATCATCCAAAAGAATTTCTGAGGCTCTTTAGGATGATTGTGGACCAATTTACGAGGATTTGCGGGCTTGCTCGATAAAATTTTTCGTTCTAACACCTTTTTGTGTTTATTTTCTCCGAACTTTATTTCTCAATTAACGGTTATCTTCCGGTCACGGCATGGCAGATTTGATGTCTAGAGAGAGAGTTCAGATTATTAAACCATATAACGTATGGTTCATGGAAGCTTCTTTTGTGAGACTCAGTTCAAGAAACTTGCTAGTGATTTAATTACAGATATGGACGCTGTGCGGTGATGAGGGTAACTTCTCGATGCAACTATTCCTGCTTAATGAATGTTCGGGTTGCATATACAAAAAAATGAAGGCAATCCGGCTGTTCTTGCTGAGAGGTTCACCTCAGTAGTCAGTATAGGCACCTACTTTGAGAAAAATGACCGCAGAGCCTTCTATATGAGATATGGACATTCGCTAAGCGGAACAGATGCATCAAATCGTTATCACCATTGCTGTCTTTCTACCTAGACACTAGCAAGAAGAAAAGTAACCTCTGTATATTATGCCACATATTCCTCGCTTCCCTGCCTGCAGGGGATATATTATATCTGGGGCATTGTTTCCACCTCCAATTAAGTTTTGAGGACTGTTAAATCTTTAAATGGGGGTAAAAATACTTAAACGAGCGATACCATTAGAGGTTTCGAATTTACGGAAGGAAGTTTTCCTGAAAAACGGAGTATTGCATCGGGAGCGGAGATTACGGGGGATGTCCTCTCGTGTGAAGTGATCATACAGTACCTATAGTCGTATGTGTGCGTGAGTCATACGTAAAATGCTCTACTGATGTTTCAACGGGAACTTCTAGGGAAGTTTCCTCGGAAGGCTCCAATCTCAACCCTTATTGAAGCAATTTAATTGAAAATCTTACTCTTGCGTAGCTTTTCGTCATCTTTACATAATTTTTTCAATGACGGTGACAATCGCGGATGGGAAATCATCCAGTACGCGATGTAATGCGATAAAGTGAGTGAAATCATCGTTTCTTGTTTTGCAGTTTTCTCATTAAGTATCGCTCACGCTTGCAGGCTGGGTATTTTTCCCGTTTTGCGGGCGGGTGGAGGTGGACACGGCCGTGGAACGGTAATTTTGATGTTAAGTAACGTCTGTGAATCATCGCCGCGAAAACTTGTTATTCGACCCCAGACTTGTGTCAATGCGATACATTTGATCGATGCACCGAGTTGTGCTGTGTCTGTGCGAATCTGAGTTTGCACGGAAAAAATAATCGATATCAGCTCGTGGGACGATCAGTTTCATTGGCGGGTCCGGCAAATTGGCAACATTGTCTCATCTCCATTTAAACCTATGGAAATGTATCGACTATTTGGGGGGCCAGGTGCTCCTACAAGAATCGATTATATAGCATAGGTATGAATGGAGGAAATCCGGTGTTGCCAAATTGCTGGATCCGCCTCTGATCAATTTTCAAAGAGTCGCTTTATACTGAGAGTAAAGGCAATGTGAATCCATTTCTGATTGGTTCCCATATTTTACGCCTTCACCTTCACAGTGTCACAAACGGGAATGAAGATTACAATTTCACCAATTGCGAAGATTATGAACTGGAATGGACCGGGGCATTGGGTGTACGGCAAGGAACAAATGGAATGAGATAGGGAACGGAGATAGGAATTCGGGAATGGGTTGATCAAAGATTAAAAAAAAAAAAAAAAAAAGTCCGATTTGTGTAATATCTATTCCCGTTTGCGACATCCATGAGCCGCATTGTCTCAACTCTCTCTATAAAGGGACTCTAAGTTTTCAAAGTTTCAAAGATATGTCTGTTATAATTACAGAATTACTATTATACACGTGGTACAGTTAGCTTGGAAACTCTTCTTACTAGATTTCGGGCAACACGATTTAAGTGTTTACGAAAACCTTAACTGATCAAAATGATACCTATGTAATATGAATTTTAGTTAAAGGAGGAAAGTTATGTGCTTCCAAGTTTTATTGGACGCAACTTCCGATATGTTATTTGAACTGAAGGTCGGTCAGTATTTTAAAGAATTTATTTACAAAAACTAAGATGGTAGTGTCAGTTGCGAGGTATCATAGCGGTTAAAATCGCTAAAATTTTCATTTTTTGGGGGTGTGGAGGGGTGAGAATGTTAGTGCACTGCGTGAATATTTGCAACTTTTCGGAACCTTAAGGCTGTTAAAGAGAATGCTCATACACATCTGACATAAAAGGTACCATTCTTATGTTTCGCATAATATGGATTTCCATTTTCACCTCTGATGAAGTGCTCATGTCCGTTCAAACAGGATGATTCTTAATGTATGAACATGCGAGAAATGAAGCATTTACGGAACGCAAATTATTAATTCATGTTGTAATGATACAGACTGACAATAAGTCAATGGATTCCCCTATTGTATACCAGTATCACTTGACACTTCGGTCATTAGATCACATAATTCAGTTAGAGAGAATGTCAAAACAAAACTCGATCCATCGCATTACTCAAGCCGAATCGATGGAATCGATGTGTTACATAGCAGAAATGTGGAGTTGACTATCAAACAGGTCTGCGAATGTAGAAATGAAACATTTCCCAGAGAGGTTACGTCAGTTGACAATTTCTAAATTTCACTCCCAGGTAATCAAGAGGGGAGTGACGTAATGATACTTATATAGCACTTACTGCGAGAGGGCATTTTCAAAACTGGGATTATCGTCGGGTTTACAAATAGGTGACTAAAATATTCGCCAATGTCTAAAAAAGCAAGTGACACAAGGCCCTCGAACAACCGCACTAATTCCTCTATCTCATTTAAAGCTCTTATCACAGATGATGAATGCAACAAGTAAAATAGTAATAAAATGCTAGTGGTAGAGATAGAACATTTGGAAAAGAGAATATCCATGCCGGTGATTTTGGAATATTGCGAGGAAGATTGTCTGAGACAGAACGTTACAGAATTGGCTAACGTTTAAACGCAAATATTGAGAAAACTGTGGTTAAAATTACCGTATAGGCTGTTAATGAACAGTAGTCATAACCGATAAAAGTGGTATTTTTACCACCGCGCTAGTAATTTTACCGCTGTGTTAGTAAAATTTTCACTGAATGGTAAAAAAACCTCCATCATTGTTTTTGGCTGTACTACTAATCAAAAGTTCAAATGGGTCACTAGCAATGGTGACTTTGACCGGATGTCTTTTTCAGTGGAAGTAAACCAAGGATATCCACATTGAGCCTTTTTGAAAAGAGCTCATCTGTTTACCGGATAAATTCAATGGGCTAAATTTAGTTGTGTAGGCTAAGTTCTATAGTAATTATAGAAGGATAGAAGCCTCTTACAAAGGAAGACTCAATTTGGAGCAGCCTTGACGGGGGCCTTGGGTAGATGGAATTATTTTCCTCGGCCATATATGCAGATTTGACCGTTCTGCTAGAAATGACGGGGCTAAAAAGACGTACATTTTCTCCGGCGCAAAGTGATCGCGTTTTAAATTGCTTGGCCGGACTTTTTGAAGCAAATTACTACTTGTGATAACGTCACCTTTCGGTCAAAGTATCACGAGTGCCATGCGACGTTTCAAAATTCCGCCGCCATTTTATTTTTTTTTCACAGAGAAATTGTTGGTCGAATCTGTTTGAAAATTTCACTGAATTTTATCGGCAGCACAAAGGAAATTCAGTAAAATTTTCGGACAACTTCGTTGAACAATTATTTCTCTGTATAAAAAAAATAAAATGGCGGCAGAAATTTTAAAATGTCGCATGGCACTTGTGATACTTTGGTCGGAGGGTGACGATGTATCGACACTGGCACGCGAATTGGACTACATTTGGCAATTTGGAACTATAAATTCTAGCCCGGTTTAAAAACAACGTATGTGCCATTAGTTTCCCTAGGCACATAAGTGTTTTTCCACGTGTTCGGTTTCACCTACAAAATAATAATCATTAGAAATCCAATCACAGTGATGAACCCGGGAGCAAAAAGCTCCGCTGAATTCCATTGGCCCCAGCCTCAGAATGAACGCGAGGCAGCGCACCAATCACGAGCCGCGCGCGGGCGCGAAATTCAAAACGTCCAAAAATTTAGTCTCCACAGCGCCCGCCAAGTTCAATCTCGCCTAGCGGTGCTCCCGCGAAGTTCAAACTCGCATAGCGGTACTCCCGCCAATTTCTCACACAGCGCTCGCGTCGACCAATCACAGCCAGGCTCGCGGCAACGCTCTCTCACGCGACCGGTATAAATACTGGGACACTGCGCTCCATGAAACCACTTCTAAGTGATGCGCCGTCCGATCAACACCCAGTTTCCAGATCCAGCCAAGCAGCGAAGCAAGCTAATCAAGACCCAGGAAATCAAGACTCAACCAAGTTCAAGCAGCAGCCAGAAAGGAAACCCGAACCCAAGTCAAGAATCAAGTTCCTCGAGCAAGGTCAAGGAGCGAATTTGGCGAGCAAGCTGAATCAACCCATCTATAGCGATCGGAGCGGCTAATCTCTCAGGGTCATCACAAAATCAACTTTAATATTCCACTTTTGGCAGTCCTATCTAAATTCACCCAGGAAAAATTTCAAGACATCTCTAACGAAATTTACGTTTGTATCAAATCCTCCAACTGGAGAAGCCGATTCATATATGAATCCGGAGTAAAAAGCAAGTGCAATAGCACAGAGTAGTGTTCAAAATTTCAAGTCCTTCTGACTTTCCTGCGCAAAGCAGAAGCCGGCGCATTACGTGCCTGGTGGCCCTTCAGGTCTCCTACCCATGGTAGCAGCCGGCTCACTTTGAGCCTGGTAAAAATAAAATCACCTAGGACAGGATCCTTCTGATCAATAAAAAATAGTCTCTCACTTGAAAACCGCATATATTATTCCATTTTCTCTTTCTTTTCGATCCTTTCATTCTTTCTCTCGGTACAATCACCTCCAACCTTTTAGGTCTAGCACATGTTTCTTCACCACTTTTGAGCCGTCATCCCATATTCTTTGGTCCCTCGGAAACTTATCACTTTTTTGGCTACACTCATTTTTTCTGGTATTTTTTTGACCCGCTCAATCCTTACATTTTTTGGTCCCTCGGGCCGGATTCGAACCTTAACGCACCTAAGCAAGCAAAATGGTAAAGAAACAACGCGGTAGACATTCACCCGAAATAAGTGAAGAGGAGAGAATGGCAGAAGCATTAGGGACTAAGCGAGCCACTATATTTTCTAGGGTACAGGCTATTGAGAAAACGTTCAAAAATGAACTTTCGGACATTAATTGTGAGCAATTCAGACCACTTTTCGATCGCTTAGCAATATTCCAGGAGAAATTCGATGCAATCCAAAATGAATTGATAAATCTTAACTCAAAACTTCCGCATGAATCGAGAGTAAATACGGATCAAATTCAGGAAGAATTCGACGAAATAATTCTTGCAGCAGAAGTAACCTTTCTCTCAATTAGACCTAAAATCTTGCGTAATTCTACCCCAACCTCTGAGAACATTTCGGCCAAGTCTCAATCATCATCTACGGCGAACGTTAGGCTACCCAAATTAGAGTTGCCCCAGTTTTCGGGCAAATTGGAAGACTGGCGGTCTTTTTACAACCTGTTTAGCGTATCCGTGCATGATGTGAAGGAGTTAGCAAAAGTGAAAAAGTTTCAATACTTGCTCACTTCCTTGAAGGGTGAGGCGCTAGATTTGGTTAAAGGGTTGGATATCACTGATTCCAACTACGATGTAGCATGGCAAATCCTGTGCCAACGTTTCCAATGCGAGCGAAGGCATATATTTCACCACTTTAATGGATTACTCAACCTTCCTGAGATTAAGGACGTTACGCATATTCCGTCGTTCCTCACCAAGTATAGGGAGCACACCCAGGCTCTTGAAGGGCTAAAACATGAACTCTCTGAGTATGCATCCATGTTGACGGCCGTAATTGTCCAGAAAATGTCATTTTATTTTAGAAAGCGCCTCGATGACTTTCGCGGTGCTGAGGTCAAATATCCGACCATCGAAGAAATAGTTGAATTTTTGGAGAAGGAGTGCCTGCAGCTGGACGGCACCTCCGCAAAATCAAGTAACCCAAAATCCACACCCAACCAAACCAAGCAAGTTCACCTATCCAAAACCGAAGATACGAACCAATCTAGCGGCAAATCCTACCCACCTGCGACATGTCCACTTTGTGAAGCTGACCATATACTTTTCCGATGTGATGCCTTTCTTAAGAAATCCATTAGTGACCGCAGGGCAATGGTCAAATCCAAGAAACTATGTTTCAATTGCATGCGAGGTGGACATTCAGTGGCCTCGTGCAAGTCTAAATTTTCTTGTAAATCATGCAAAGGGCGACATAACTCTGTTTTACACGTCGATAAAACTGATGAACCCAAAAATCAAATCCTTATTGCGACGGACACAATCTCCTCAAGCTCCGAACCCATAAAGGCCGTCCACATCTCTGAATCAAAACCATATGAATCTACTTGCATTCTCGGAACCGCAGTTGTCCTAGTGAAAGACAAAAGGGGCAAATTCCTACCCATGCGCTGTCTCATTGATAGCGGCGCCATGTCAACTTTTCTAACAGCGAGATGTGCTGAGAAGTTAGGGTTGAAAATAAGCAAAAATGCACCAGCCATATCTGGCTTGGGTAACCAAACCATAAATGATGTTAAGGGCACTGTAGAATGCGTAATCAAGTCGCGTTTCGAATCACAACCAGTCTTCACCACTACGGCAACAGTGATGACGAACATAACCTCAAACATGCCTTTGAACCCACTACCCGACTCAATGCGGAGGCCCTTGAAAGGCCTGAAACTAGCCGACCCAGAATGGACAAAACCGAGTCCAATTGACTTGCTCATAGGAGCAGATTTGTATCCGCACATTTACACCGGCCGTAAGATCATTTTAGCTGAAGACTGGCCCGTAGCTCTTGACAGTATCTACGGATGGGTCCTTACGGGAAAATTAACTTACAACGAATCACAGGATCAAATCACCGCCTTACTCACAATAAATAACCGAGACCTGGATGCAGGACTCACCAAGTTGTGGAGGACAGAAGACGTCCCTCACAAGCCGATCCAAAAACCGGACGACAACATCGCCGAGCAAATGTACGTTGAAAAACATTACCGCCAACCTGATGGCAGATACGTGGTGCCTCTACTCATGAAGGAATCTGATGTGGACCTGGGCGAGTCCTACAACTTGGCCCGGTCCAGACTGCTGAAGTTAGAACAACGCTTCCAGCGGGATCCAGAGCTGAAGAAGGCTTACCAGGAGTTTATGAAAGAGTACCGCGACCTAGGGCATATGAGCCTTGTTAGCCGCGAAAATATGGGGAAGGCCAAGTACTACATCCCGCATCACGGAGTATGGAACCTTTCAAGTGCAACAACCAAAATGCGCACTGTTTTCGATGCTTCAATGAGGACGACCAGTGGCAAGTCTCTGAACGAGTGCCAATATGCAGGCAAGAAGCTACAATCAGACATCGCCGAAATCCTAACCAGATTTCGCCTACCCAAATATGCCTTCACCACGGATATCTGCAAAATGTATCGCCAAATACTGATAAGACCAGAGGACAGAGAGTATCAGCACATCTTATGGCGCGACGACCCTTCGCAAGACATCGAGGAATACGAGTTAAACACGGTTACGTACGGCGAGCGAGCATCCTCCTTCCTGTCTCTTAGAACCGTGAATCAACTTGAACAGGATGAAGGACACAAGTACCCAGACGCCTCCCCTATCATCAAAAAGCGAATTTTTGTCGATGACATCTTGGCCGGAGCGGACTCAATCAGTAAGGCCAAAAATTGCGTGAAGCAATTAACTGGGATAGCTGGGGAGTGCAAATTTGAGCTGAAAAAATGGTCCACCAACGAACCCGAGATTCTTGAAGGGTTGCCAAAATCTAGCATCCTAGAAACGCCGTTGAATTTTTCCGACGGGGAAGGAGCCGTCTCCGCCTTGGGCCTCCAGTGGCAACCTGTACCAGATACATTTTCCTACAAATTGGACCGTCTACCCGTAGTTTTCACAAAACGAGGCATTCTCTCTTTAATATTCCGAATTTTTGACCCGCTCGGATTGATAACACCCATAGTATTAATGGCAAAGCAGTTTATACAGCAAATTTGGCTCCTTGGACTAGATTGGGACGCGCAAGTACCTGAATGCATTAAAACCTCGTGGGATAAATTTGCCGCCAATCTATCTGACATAACCCGCATAAAAATTCCCCGTCACGTCTCCTTGTTGGACGCCACTAACTTTGATTTGATAGCATTTTGTGACGGCAGCAAGAAGGGATACGGAGCCACTGTATACATCAGGGTCGAAGACATTCATGGCAGAGTCAAGGTAAACCTACTGCTTGCCAAAAGCAGAGTAGCGCCCCTGAAGGTCCTGAGCATACCACGCCTAGAGCTATCCGGGGCAGTGCTAATGACTGATTTACTTGAGTTCTCCTTGCAAGCTTGCGATGACATCAAAATCAGGAGCAAATTTGCCTTCACAGACTCAACCGTCGTCCTCGACTGGCTCCGCACTCCTCCTCATCGATTGAAAGTATTTGAAGCAAACCGGGTCGTAAAAATTCTAGAAACACTAAATCCTCAAGATTGGAGTCACGTGAAATCAAAGGAGAACCCCGCTGACTTAGCGTCCCGCGGCTGCGAACCCGAAAAATTGATCGATAATGAACTCTGGTGGCACGGTCCGGAATGGTTGAAACTTCCAATTGAAAGCTGGCCCAAAAGTAATGAACCCATCCCTAGCACTCAAGAAGGATTGAAAGACATAGTAGATGAACCCGTAGTTCTTGTTCAAACTAGGAAGGAAACATGGAACCAGAACCTGTTGGAATCACACTCAAAATTAACCCGTTTAATTAGAGTTACAGCGTGGATCTTTCGATTTATTCACAACGCCAGACCGAAAAATCGCACTAAGCTCAAGTCACCATTATCCCGGACGAATTCAAGGCAGCCCGGAACTATTGGATCAAGTATACTCAACAATCAAATTTTAAATCCGAAATTCACGCATTGAAAAATTCCAAGGATACCCCTCCAAACCTCATATCACTCAGACCGTTCATCGATAAGGAAGGATTCTTAAGAGTAGGAGGGCGATTAACCCACTCAGAGCTGAATTTTGCAGCAAAATACCCTATCCTCCTGCCGAAAAATGGCCACTTTTCTGAGCTAATAATCAACTCTTGCCACCAAGAAACACTGCATGGCGGTCCTAAGTTGACTCTCGCGAGCCTAAACACTAAATACTGGCTCATCAACGCCCGTCAGAAAGTCAGAGCTCAAATCTTAAAATGTGTCACGTGCTTCAAAACAAAGCCAACCAACTTTCAGCCCCCGATGGGCGACCTACCAAAATGGCGGGTCCAAGAAGCAAGGCCCTTCCTCAACACCGGCTTAGATTTCGGAGGACCTTTTACGATAAAGGAAAACAATCTAAGAAAATCCCGCCAAACCAAGGCATACCTCGCACTATTTGTCTGCATGACGACAAAGGCTCTACATCTTGAATGTGTTAGCGATCTAACATCAGAGGCCTTCATCGCAGCTCTTGATCGCTTCGTATCCCGGCGCGGATTATGCAAAAATCTTTTCTCCGATAATGGAACCAATTTCACCGGAGCCAATAATGAATTGAAGGAAATTTATAAATTTTTAAAGGACAATGTCACGAAAGAAGAAGTTTCAAACTTTTTAACCACGAAAGAAATTCACTGGCATTTTTCTCCTCCGTCTGGTCCCAATTTTGGAGGACTATGGGAAGCCGGAATAAAGTCGGTAAAACACCACATAAGAAGAGTAGTTGGGACTCAAGTTCTCACTTTCGAAGAGTTCACAACTTTACTGTACAAAATCGAGGCCGTCCTCAACTCCCGTCCTCTCTGCCCGATTTCGACCGACCCATCTGAAATTGGAGCCTTAACTCCGGCTCATTTTCTCATAGGCGACACAATGAACTCACTCCCCGAGCATGATCTAACGGATATAAAATTAAACCATTTGGATCGTTGGCAGGTGATCCAACAAGCCAGCCAAAGCTTCTGGAAGGTCTGGAAAAATGAGTACATCAACACATTACGTCAGCGCTCAAAATGGCTGAAATCAACCCAAAAACTGAAAAATGGGGACCTAGTTCTGATACAAGACCCAGATTTGGCACCATTGCATTGGCGCATGGGCAAAGTCACAAATTGCTTTCCAGGCTCTGACAAAATTCTAAGAGTGGTAGACGTCAAAACTCAAACCGGCACCCTACGCAGACCCGTATCAAAAGTATGCCGCCTGCCACTACCCGAAACCGACCAATAGAGAGATCCCGCTGTATGTATTGCGAACCCACATGAATATAAGTCTAGCTTCTTGAACGAGTTCACTCGTTCAACGGGGGGAGTATGTTCGGTTTCACCTACAAAATAATAATCATTAGAAATCCAATCACAGTGATGAACCCGGGAGCAAAAAGCTCCGCTGAATTCCATTGGCCCCAGCCTCAGAATGAACGCGAGGCAGCGCACCAATCACGAGCCGCGCGCGGGCGCGAAATTCAAAACGTCCAAAAATTTAGTCTCCACAGCGCCCGCCAAGTTCAATCTCGCCTAGCGGTGCTCCCGCGAAGTTCAAACTCGCATAGCGGTACTCCCGCCAATTTCTCACACAGCGCTCGCGTCGACCAATCACAGCCAGGCTCGCGGCAACGCTCTCTCACGCGACCGGTATAAATACTGGGACACTGCGCTCCATGAAACCACTTCTAAGTGATGCGCCGTCCGATCAACACCCAGTTTCCAGATCCAGCCAAGCAGCGAAGCAAGCTAATCAAGACCCAGGAAATCAAGACTCAACCAAGTTCAAGCAGCAGCCAGAAAGGAAACCCGAACCCAAGTCAAGAATCAAGTTCCTCGAGCAAGGTCAAGGAGCGAATTTGGCGAGCAAGCTGAATCAACCCATCTATAGCGATCGGAGCGGCTAATCTCTCAGGGTCATCACAAAATCAACTTTAATATTCCACTTTTGGCAGTCCTATCTAAATTCACCCAGGAAAAATTTCAAGACATCTCTAACTAAATTTACGTTTGTATCAAATCCTCCAACTGGAGAAGCCGATTCATATATGAATCCGGAGTAAAAAGCAAGTGCAATAGCACAGAGTAGTGTTCAAAATTTCAAGTCCTTCTGACTTTCCTGCGCAAAGCAGAAGCCGGCGCATTACGTGCCTGGTGGCCCTTCAGGTCTCCTACCCATGGTAGCAGCCGGCTCACTTTGAGCCTGGTAAAAATAAAATCACCTAGGACAGGATCCTTCTGATCAATAAAAAATAGTCTCTCACTTGAAAACCGCATATATTATTCCATTTTCTCTTTCTTTTCGATCCTTTCATTCTTTCTCTCGGTACAATCACCTCCAACCTTTTAGGTCTAGCACATGTTTCTTCACCACTTTTGAGCCGTCATCCCATATTCTTTGGTCCCTCGGAAACTTATCACTTTTTTGGCTACACTCATTTTTTCTGGTATTTTTTTGACCCGCTCAATCCTTACACCACGAGAGCCAGAATTTATAGTTCTAAATTGCAAAATGCAGTCCAATTGAGCGGATGTTTAGGCAAATCTGGCCGTTTCGTGGGCGGCCGCGCATTTTTTCCCCGAGTCGAATAAGAAATATCAAATACGGTGTAAAGTCCGCCGAACGATACGGTTAGAAGACGCTAAATAGAGGAAGAGGGAAAAGAAGAAAAACCTACTTTCCACCTACTTTTCAGGCCAATTAAGTAATCGAGCGAATGCACCGGGCCAGAGGGGGCATCTTGGGAGTCCCATAGTCCAGTTGTTGAACTTGCGATATCGATACGTCGTTACGTAAACCGCGCGAATAACACATACTCGAAATTCTTACGAGGAAGAATAAGAATCCGAACGAATCACAAGGCCCACATAGATGCGAGTTTGGGCTTGAAAACGGAGACGCGGTGTAATTAGTGAGTACAGGCGTATGAACCGGAGATGTCAGCGGTCACTGTGGTCAGTCTATGGCTTCTTTATCAAAATTACATCGTTGACGTTTCAATGAAAAGAAAGTTTCGCCTAGTGATTTCAATATATCATTAATCAGTCGCTCCGTCTGCAAGACAGAAGAACGTAACTCCATTCCAAGGTTGCAAAATTGACGACACTAAAAATGTTTTCGAAATAGAATGGCTAAATCGATGGCTAAAGAGTAGTATCGCCTAGCTGTAAAATGACAATTTTAACAATTTTTTTTTGAAAATTTGTATTTATTTATTTTTTTAATAAACAAGATGCGTGCAGACGCAAGACTTGATCCCTTTTTTCAATTTAATTTACTTAATTTAAACGCAAAATGCGATAATTCAATTATGACAATTTTGCAGGACGAAGAGAAAACTTCGCCATTTTTGTAATTTCTAGGTTTGATCAGCAATTTTATTATTTAAATGCCGAGTTCGTCTTTCGGAAAGCATCTCAGTTTGTTACTATAGCCTTACATGTCTGTGCAAAGGGAGCGCCCGAATAGTTAAACGAAGTAGACATTAAGTTGGAGAAAATTACTAATCGCACCCGTGCCCTATCGCGAAAGCCGTTGGCAGATCTCAGATTTCGCCCGCAATATCTCGCGTATGCAACCCGGCCCACCGCGGAGTTCAAATAGTTGTATGTTGGGTTCGGACCCAACTTCGTACATTGTACTTCATACAGTAGAATGCGGCAAAGTTGCTGACTCGTATTTGACAACATTGTCAGTTTGGCGGTATTATTCCTAAGCCCCATTCCTTGTCCCCATTATCATGGAAAAATTAGTGACATTCTCAGATGGATAAGTCCAACAGTCTCCAGGTAAAAATTGCGTTTTTGAGTGACATTTTTCCCACGTTGAAATGTGGCTATACATTCATTTGCCTTAGAAACAACAAAAAGTGATCATTCATGTGAAGAGGGACTTTAATTCACTGAGAGGGAATTTTCAGAACAGCGATGTTGTTCGAGTTACGTAAAGAAATCAGGTTTTGAATTTCCTTCTAGTATTATACTGAATTAGTTTCATGCAGTCTGTGCCATAAATGGACGAATTTCTGCCAAACGGAACTATGTGCATTACGACGACGTGAGCCCTGTTATGCTTGTATTCTTATGGGTCTCAGGGCTCATGTCTTAATGCACGTAGTTCCGTTTGACAGAAATACGTCCAAATGGTCTTAAGTTAAATTTGAAGTTGGCAATCCCGTGGCCTAAGTATGGCAACTTACACTGAATTTTTTTTTCCCTTGAGATATTAGTTTGACCTAAAACGTCGTTTCTTGTCGACAAATTACGGTTTTTGGAGTTAAATCCGTGCAGATAACTTAAAGTCAGTATTTTTGAGTTTGAGAAACGTTGTTTTGCTATCGTTAAGTTTAAGTTTAAAGAACGTTTCGTTTAATTAAAAAAAAAACTGGATTTAAGTCAAATCCGCAAGGATTTAACTGTTTTTTTTTTTTTTTTTTTTTTTTTTTTTTTTTTTTTTTTTTTTTAAAAAATTTTGTCGACAAGAGACGACGATTGAAGTCAAAATAATACCTCAAGAACTTTTTTTCAGGGGAGAATTTTGAGTAAGTCTTTTTTCCGAACTACGTACGAATATAAGTTAAATTGCAAACTTCCAAGCGGCTCAATTTTAATTTGGCATGGATTTTTTTGTCCCAATGGATTCTCGGAACACTTAAATCCATATTCTGGCGGCATGAACTCAAGTTTAAATTCTCGAGAACTATAAGGTTCTCGCCGACGATCACAGATATAGAATGACCGATGAATTGAAATAATGACGTAGAGCTGTGGTTACTCCAAGTCCGCGTCTTTCAAATTATATCCTTGAGCGATTGAATATAATAAATTAGTTTACGGAACCCTGGCATCGTGGTGTCAATCAAACTTTGATATCCACGCTAAAATAATTGACCCTTGGGTTGCGATGAGAAGTGCCACCCACCACCCTTCCGTGCCCCTCCCCTCGCTGTATCCCCGACGGTCCAATTAGCTCAAATTATCGCTCGAGGTCGAGATTGCCGAACGGACTTTTGACCGCACTTCTAGAATTTTCACCAATACAAATTCACGCAGCCTTTTTCTTGTGAACTCCTCTTGTTTCTTCCGAGTCAATACGGAACCAGCAAGCCTCTGATTCACCATAATGCGGTCCCGCCGGCCAGGCTGGCCCAGGGTGACATAAAACGTAAGAAAAAATAATGAAAGATTGGAAATTTCAGTGAAATATTTCATTAAATTTTACGAGGCTGTGAAGTATTTCATATATTACAGGGGCTAGAGTATGCAACTCGCACTCAAACACCCAAAAATAGGAGAAAATCACAATTTTTACATTTTGCGGAACATAAAGAGGAACCGGTATTTTTCAATATTTTTCATAAATTTCTGGAATTTCATGAAGTATTTCACGTGAAATTTCAATATTTTATTTTTCATGAAATTTTGCCACCCTGGGCTGGCCTAGCGGTAAACGCGCCTGACTCTTGGTCATTAGGTCTTGGGTTAGAATGCCGGTAAAAGCGACAAAATTTCAAGGGACTGGCGCATAAGTCGACTGAAACGGATTCCGCCGGCTCGACTTTGATCCCTGAAAGTTGAAAGTCCTTGAGCATGGATGTGTACCAACTCACCATTCCTCATTTTTTGAATCGATATGGTGTTTGCACTATAGAAAATACTGAGGATAGTGTATTTTAAGTAGATTTAGGGATAATTTCTCACTTTGTGCAGTATGTGAGAGAGAATAAATCCCACTACGTTTCCCTAAAACTAAGTCTTCAAAATACTTTTTATATTCAAGAGAATCTTAATATGGTCGAACATTTCTCTTCCTAAGAAGAAATTAATGAGGTTTTCAAGTTGGGGCAAGAAACGACGGTTCATGCAGAATGAATATTTATTATTCATAGAGACAGGCATAGCCATACCTACGCGTAAAGGTAATTTCGTCGAATTAAAATTTCGAAACCCCTGTGCTTCCATCTGAGGGGTTTTTTTTGGTCCCTGTCTCGCTTGAGATACTTTTTTGAGGTCTATACATAGATGGAAGTCTTCTCGATATCATAAATTCCAATGTCAGAAGGGAAGTAGCGATCGATCCGGACTTCCGGTGATAAAATATCTTCTATTTCCTCTCGAAGACAATTATTCACTGAACCAGTCAGTTTCAATGTAAGGGCAGCAGGAAAATCAGTCGGATCCAATTGTTATCACGGATTTGCGAGCTGTCGTGAAAATAATAAATTAATTGTTTTCAAGTTGAGCATAGCTCATACAATTATTGTTATCGACAACGTCACGCCAAAGAGCGAGTGGTGATTTAAGAGATCAGTCTGGACGCAGCCTTGAGCTCATTGCAAGGCCTTTTACAAAGTTTTCGTCTCAGCGGTAAGGAGAATCGGTGTGAATGTACTTTATTTCGCAAACTCCACCTTTTTACCGCTGAGATATCTGCAAAACATGTTTACTTCTCTCCTTTTGTTCATTTTTTAGGATATTCGTTGCTTCCGCTACTGCAGAGATGTTCTCTAGATTTGTGAGCATCGATACGTGCATTGCTACATGAATGCAAAATGATGCTGTATCAAATGTTCTTCATAGGTCGCGATTAATGAAAATTAACTCCTTGACAAGGCTTTACAGACCGTTGTCACTTACTAAACCTGAGGACATTATTACCAGGAGTCTGGTAATGGCCACTCGAGTTCTTGCGAATCTAACATATAGATTGTGAAACCGCAAAAATGCGTGACTCGATTTGCGGCGTTGCAGACTTTCCTGACATACTTTATTTTCTACGAGGAGAACTACCGAAAGTTATTACCTGAAAACTTCGGTGATTTTTATTCTCTGTGTGATGAATATGTTGCGAAAATTTTAAGCCGTAATATTGGTTGGATCTTCTTTTAAAAAATAAAGTAGGAACAGAGATTTTGAAACACTGTAACCGAGATATGCGTTTTTGCAGTTTTACCGACGATATATGGTTAGACAGCTAGTAAACGGTATTATTCTTTTTTATAGTAAATTTCTCGTCAGAAACTCATACATTTCGACCAGTCACTTCTTCGCCAGAAAACCCGCAATTCCGGTCGACTGCATGATTAATTTTTATTTAAGCCTAAATTAAACGTGTCCTCCAAACGACAGTGCATACGCCACCTGCTAGAATCAGTTGTTTATCAACCAATTCCATCTGTTATCTGTTATAACAAGCGAAGCATTTCATCGATGGTCCGATTCAAAATTTGACAAACTTAGCCGTGAAATACACTCATATCAGGCCAACTTTTTGTTTGACCTCCAAAACTAGTTCAAGGATGGTTCATCGCACTTCGGTGCTGAGCAGACTACAGCTCACTCTGTGAGAACATAGTTGACTAATCTATGAAAACTATTGAGGAAATAAAGTTTTGAGCCTAAGACGGTGAAAGAAGGCAAAAAATACTGAAATTGCGGGTGTTCAAAATTTCATGAATTAAATTAATCGGCGAAAACGATTGAGCACAGGTGGCTCCTCGTTTATTTCTCTCTAAAATTAAACAATTATTTATGAGTTAAAACATAGAGATCAAATATGTTAGGATATACCCATGTTGAGGTTCGATATGCCACTCTGTAATTCAGAGCGTTAAGTTTTCTCCTTTTTAAAGCCAATTTTCTCCAACGCAAAAAATCTTCGGCAAAAAATTGTAAGAAATAGTGAGAAATCAGCTTTATCGAGTTTTTTCATGAAAAGCGATACAATTTCCTCTTGCAATTTCTTTGGTCTTAGTACTGGCGAAATCCAAGGTGCCAGTAATGGAAGTTTCGAGAATCATATTATGTCTGTAGTTTCTTACGGTTCTACCTCATATAATAACAGTTTCGTTCGAAGATTGAATAACCACTGAACGCTCAAACTAAAGTTTCAAGGGCCACGACCTAATTTGGGAGGTTTACCGCCTTTCAACTACAGTTGTGACATTTTAAAGTGCTTTCCTGCAAACTGTTTAAAAATCAAATAAATGAATTGCATGGACTTATGCATATCATTTATTTACCAGATCAAGGTAATCAAGCTTCAGAGGTAACTGATTTTAACGTACCTACCGCCTTCCTAAAATAATATTAATTGTATTACAAGAAGGACACGATATCTTACCCTACACTAGAGAAAAAAGAAAGAAAATATTTCATTTGAGTGAAAATGTTCTTGAATTTTTCGTTGAGAAGCTTTCCTTTTGAATCAGGAATAAACAACTTGAATCAAACGGAATTCTGCTTGATATAGAGACCTCCTCCTCAATGTGAGCATTTTTCTTTTTAATTCAAAAGGAAACCATTTTGGCACGAAGGTCAATAATACTTCTGCTGGAATCAAATCACTCAGTTTCGAGGAATAAGAATCCGTCAAAATTCACCAAAAATCCATTCTCATGAAAAAATCTCAATCGTCTGCATGCGGCACAGCACGCAATTTTGGATAAGAAAAACAAAGACCCTCTATGCAAAAGAATCCTACTCTATTTATCGCAGTACATAGACGTGTCTCATAAAGAAATCTGCTCAAGTGGTATGACAATCACAGACATGTCATGTCATCACGACGGTTGAAAAAGCGAGCAGTACTTAAAATAGTCAATAATCATGCCTACACTTTATGTAAGTGTGCATGGATGTCAATACTTAACCGATCGCATGATCCCACTACACTCTACACTGCCGTGCTGGGGAAAAACGCCGTATGAACTTTCCAGAGTTGCCAAATTTCCTCCGATAAAATGTTTATAATTAAGGAAAGTTATGAATATTTTTCCTTGAAATTTTCAGGAACTTTAGCAGAGACTGCGAGAAAAATTATCTGAAAAATTAGAAGAAAAATATTCATAAGTTGACAAGGAAATCCGTATTTTATCGAAGGAAATTTGGCAACGCCTGAGGGCTCATGCGACGTTTTTCCTTAAGACGGCAGTACACTACACCCACACAGAGAAATCAATTCGGCGAACCAATCAATGAGTACCTGCCTCTTATTATTTTATCACCGCTAAACTTGATATTTAGACTGTTATTCTTCCTGGATTTTTGTTTATATCGATCCATCACAAAGTTAATTTACGAAGTGAGTCTCTAAGTGAATAGTGTTTCTATCGAGGTAATTTAACGAAAACGACGATAGTTGTCAGTAAACACGAATATAATTTTGCAACAGAGTACATTTCCGTACATCTTTCATATTTTGACGGAAGAATCAACCAACGATGGATCTCTGACTTTTAAAAACAAACATAAGGAAAGAATAATACAAACACACGTTGCGAATGATAGGATGTATGGGTTTTATTTGCATTTAACTTTTTGCTCTCATTAGCCTTGTTTGTTCCGCCAATTCGAGGGTAGCATTTTTTTATTGTAATCATTTGTTTTCGTTGTTGGATTGGCAGTTTTAACTTTCTCGTTTTCGTGATTTATCCATTCAGTGAGCTTTCACTATTTCCGTTATTCTCTACATCAAAAACCGCTACAATGAGCGATTATCCACCAACATATACGATGGATGCGGGGGTAAAACGATGATTGCCTGACGTTGATACGTGTGGGTATTAACGCAAATTATTAATCAATTCCCAGGGTGCTATTTCTTTCTCTTCGTTTTTTGTCTTAATTTTTTCCTTTCGCTATTCAGGATGATAAATAACAGTGAAAATAAACCTGGCAAATTTTCTTTACATCTCGCACATGTTGTGTAGTGTGACCACTCCGCACTTTTAAATCTTGATAAGCTAGTTTGAGTCAGAGGGCGTATTCTAACTCCATCGGATGACTTTTTTGTCTGATTTCCTCACGTAAAAACATTAAAAAAAAAATAATTAAGAAAGACTCTTGTGACCTCCTGTAATGTCTTCGTTAATTATCAGACGGTACACATCAGTCAACTCTGCTTGACAAAAATATGCGAGGACTGTGCATTTTGATTAAAAGGAGGCACGGCCCTCCGCAAAGCTGGGGGTGGGGGCTCAAGCCTAAGATGACGTCACGCTGGAATCGAAGAACTCCGATCTAAAACGGGGCGCCGGGCGGAAGGACGATTTTTCGGGAGTAAAGAGACCTGTGACCCAGATCTGACGTAATTTTTGAAGGTTGGTTCAACAGTACCTGGCATTTATCTGCAATGTGGGAAAGGGGGGGGGGTGTCATACATTTCAAAAAAAAATTATGACGTCTTTTATGGACGGTCCCTTGTATAAATGGTGAGAACGGTCACAGTCATAGTAGACGGAGTTTGATTGGTCACTAGAACTGAATTGACGGAATACATGAGGAGGAAAAAGGAAAAGAGGGGGAAATGGAGGGGGGGGGAGAAAAAAACTCCAGAGACAGGTGAAACGCTGAATACTTCAAGGAGGCGCATGGCCCAAAGATAGGTCGTTGCGTTAACCTACGGAAATCTAAAAGGGGAGAAAAAAAATAATGAAAAATAATAGTCATTTATAGGTACTTACAGTTCATGATAGCTGGAGGAACTGCCTGTTCTTAGAGAAGGTAAGAGGATTCCACCAGGGCAGTAAAGCTGTGTATCCGTTTCCATTGTGCACTGTGAAAATAAAAATCTTGATCTCTCGGCGCTGCAAAAAAATCAGAGGAAATCCATAAAATTGCAGAATTGGACATTTTTCAACGATAGATTTTTTATTTTCCGAAAATACTCTCGCAAAAATTACAAAATAGGGAAAATTTAGGCAGCTGGCTGAGAACGAAAAATAAAAGAAAAGAGAGTAAAAGTTACAAGACTCTCTTTAACGAAGAGCTCAAGAGATGTAAGAAACGAAGCTGAGGGTGGAACGAGCGAAAGAAAAGTAAAACTGAAGAAGGCCTCAACGAGAAGGAACAGATTAAAGAAAACGGTAAGGTCTAAGGTTATCGATGCAAGGGAGGAGTTGATCAGAGAGATCACTCTAAATTGCCACAGAAGAAATTCCGGATCTGTCTTGTGGCATTTTTACGGCCGAGACAGACTGTACTTACATGACATCGAAATGTTATGATAAGCCGACGAAATCAGCTCTTGCGCTACCTGTAGAAATGCAGTATTGCATAGAATATATTTCAGCTAATTCTTTGGACTGACAATGAACTGCAACATATTGTGGGTTCATTCGAAGATTTTTTTATTCTTTTACATTAATACCGTCCAATTACCACGTTGTTTCCTTTGATGTTACACTCCGTATATGTTTAAAAAAAAATATCAATAGTATGGGATTCGAGGATGCACGAAAGGTGTCCGCAAATATTCCGAGAACCAGGGCCGGATTAAGGGGATGGCCACATGGGCCGCGGCCCTTGGCGGCAAATTAAGGGGGCGGCAAATTTTGCAATGTTTTTAATGTAGGTATCAAAAAAAGAGAGAAAAAAATCGGATTCAGAAAATAAATTACACACGAGGAAAGGCGACAGAATCTCTCATTTCCTGAGGGTAAAAGTATAGTAATTTCTAATTTTGTCGTCTTTCGGTGATACAAGAGACAACACCTTTAATTAGCCGAGTTAAGAGAGAAACCAAACACGCAATTTAACCTGGAACGGAGCGGCGCGGCGGTCGGCGTGAAGCGCATAGCGCCTACAAGACTGCATGAATACTGCACGCATTGCGTTCAGAAGCGGTCGGTGTGAAACGCACAGCGCCTATTTGACTGTAGGAATGCTTCACGCATTGCGTCAAACACAGTGCGGTCAGTTTGTTCTTTCATAATTTTTTCGTTCATTTCTTATAAATGGAAGGCCTTGTTCACACAGAGATAGGTTCACGGAACTTAACTTTCGCGCAAAGTTCCGTGAACTTTTGCTGGTAATGTTGACAGGGCTTCGCAAAAAATGTGTCCAACACGAGTAAACGTGTCTTATGCACCCCTCCCCGCTGCACGTTCACTTGATTGTTTTTATTGATTTTTCAAAACGAATGAGAGGGGGGCGGCAAAATACAGGCGGCCCACGGGCGGCAAGAAGGTGAATCCGGCCCTGCCGAGAATGTATCGCGATTTTATCGGCGTCAATTTATTGCAATATTATCGGATAAAAAATTGCGCTAAATTGAGATTTCATCGCAAAAATTTGCAATAAAATTTTCATCGACAGCGATTTATAGCAATATTCTTGTACAACAAATCGTGATAAATTGAGATTCAATTTAGATCTTATCGAACGCGGTTTAATGGAGATGAAATTTCGACAAGATTGAGGATAATCGCTCAGATGTTGATAATCCTAGCGATTTTATCGGCAAAAAATTGTAAAAAATCACGACTTAACTGAGAAAAAAATGCGATTTTTCCATTGAAAAATGCTACTTGAGTATCAGGAAAAATTGTTTTCAAGTCTAAATTGACCTCTTCGCGTGTACAGTTTCGACGGACATCAGGAAAAAAACAAAAATAGTGACTGGGTTCTAAAATGTAACATAAAGAGACGTCTCTGCTTTTCCTCCTCAGTTTTGCAATGAAAAATGTTAGAGTTGTTCTCTGAATATCTGATCCTAATTTTGGTTTCCCTCGGCTTAGTTTTCCTCTCAGCAAAATAGAGGAAACATTACATTATTTGAACAACGTTCAGAGAAAAGGTTATATCTACATTGATAGTTTTTTTTAAAAAAGAAAAGATCCGTAGGCAAAATGAGGGGCTTGGAGGACAAGGCGCATAAATGCAATTCTTGCTACTTCGAGAAATATGTATTCGAAGTCTCAAAATTACATGGTTTCTTGGGGCGAAAAGAAAGTTCAAATTGACTTTTTGATGGTTAAAAATTGGAATTCGGGACGAATTTTTCACAGAATATGCATTAAGACTAGTTTTATTTAATACAAAATTTTTTCCAAACCTGCACTTATGCGTCTTGTCCTCTAAGCCCCTTAAATGTAGGCCCTGGTAAAAATTGGCGATAGGAGCTGCGTTTCAAAATACCATAAGAGTTCTTACAGCCGACTAAAGAAGGCTACTGAAAATCATATAGGTGGCTGTAGAAAGCGGAGCAAATCCTACGTCCGGGCTATACGAAGCTATAAAAAAGTATACAGTCGGGCTGTAGTTCCTATCGCCGGGCTTCACACTTTATCGCCATTGGCTATAAGTGCGGCTATAAGAAATTGTGTAGAAAATCGTGTGCTTTGGAAATCATTAAGTTTGAATGTTGATACGGAACTACCTTAATATTTACAAAACACACATTATATTTTCCTTTAAAACACATGTTTTTTTTCACCCATTAAAATGAGAATAGTCCATACAGAGTGTGCAAACATTTCAAAATCATGAGTTGAAAAACGCTGACTTCGCGAGATTAAATATTAGAGCCTAACACAAAGCGGAGCGGCGACACACTGGCGCCTGCAAACCTAACAGGGATACTTCACGCATTGCGCAATGTGTGAAGTATCCCTGTTGGGTTTGTAGGCGCCAATGCGCGTTTCGCGCTCCCTGCCAGCCCGCCGCGCCGCAGCGTGCCACGGTGTCTGATATATTCTGAATCAACTATTTCACACCAGAGGTATTGCACAGTATAATAAGAAATTGAAGGCGCTCCAACATATTAAGAATGACAGGCATCCTTCGAAAGTACGCAGCTTTCCTAGCAAAATAAATCAAGATACTACGGCACAAAAAGAGAGCGGTAGCCCAAAAACTAACTAAGTGCTAGCATCCGTAATTAGTGACGTTTAGCATAAACTTTATCGTCTGACTGTTGCTTGATCGCCATCGGCTATAAAAGGCTATAAGAAATTGTACAGCCGGCTACAGAAGCTATTGGAAATCGTACAGCCGGCTTTAGGTCTATAGTATTTTGGAACACACATTCTACTGCCAATTTTTACCAGGGGGACTGGTGACATGTTACGAAAAAAACATTGTAAGAGGAAATATCCATTCCACGGCAACCGAAAAATAAAAAGCACGCAGCAGAAAACCCCTAAAATACATTTAACGCAACAGCTACTGCTACTTAGATATTTTTAATCCTCTTGTATGTGTAACTGAACTCGTTTGTTTAAAATACAATTCCCCCGAGCGCAGTTATGCAATACGGTCCCACTTCCAAAAATATAGAAGGAAAACTGTTTTATCTGCTCAGTGCAACCCGGGAGGCTATTTTAATTTTAATCCTCCTTTGTGCAAAACTTCTAGTAACAAATTACCTCTAACTTTTCCTCCATGCGACAAAAACTCCGAATTATTCGTTAGATAGAGAGGCTCTTTTTAAAACGGCCCGGTAAGGGTGCGTTCTAGTGGCCAGTGGTGTAGCCACCCACGGGTTGTGGGCATGTGGGCCCTTATGTCTGGAAATATTTTTGGAAAGATGTCATTTTTCGTGATTTGCGCGGGAATTTTCTACCTTTGAAAAATTTTCGACCGATGACCAACTCATGAAAAATGTCTTACTACAGTTACTGCGCTACTCTGCCGTGCTAAGGAAGAACGCCATGTGAACCTTCAAGCGTTGCTAAATTTCTGTCGATAAAACTCGAATTTCCTGGTGAATTTATGGTTATTTTTCTTCCAATTTTTCGGATAATTTTTCTCGCAATTTCACCTGAAGCTCCTGAAACTTTTAAGGAAAATATTCATGACTTTTTTTTTTTTTTTTTTTTTATTAGTGTTAAGCGAACTTTCACAATGAAATTATACACTTTGTTTCTAAATTCAAAATAAATGTGTGAGTACAAACGACCGGGTAGTCTGTAACTTATCTAAATGGTTAGAAATAATTGGTTACTAAAATTAATGGTTCAAACCAAGGGGCTGGCCAGTTCCCACGGTTGAGGCGTCTAACCTCATTTGAGTTGTCAAGTAATAGTAAAGCCTCGGTGTTAGGATGGTGATGGAGCCGTCTCTCATAGTTGGTTGCAACTTTCGTTATAAATTGCGAGACGGTCTCCATCCCCAGGTCTCTATGGATATCAGAGTTACGTTCATACCATCGTGCTCCGACTATCTGTCTCAGAGCACGATTTTGGACTCTTTGTAAAATTTCTATATTGGACCGTGCTGCACACCCCCAGATTTGAGCTCCATATGCCCATGTGGGTCGTACCAATATTCATGACTTTCCACAAAAATAATCATTTTACCGGATGAAATTTGGCAACTCTCGAATGTTTTCACGGCGTTTTTCCTTGGCGCAGCAGTACTGGGTGTGAATAGTTTGCTTGACGTTTGCCAATTTTTAGTGTATTTTCCGAAGGAAATACACTATTGCATTCTCCCATGATGTCGGACCCAGCCCCGAGACCTTGTGAAGAGCACCGATCACGGGTCGTAGATCACGAAAATATATGCCATTCAAATTCATGTGTATATATTATGTATGTATGTATGTATGTATATATGTATGTATTTCCGCCCTTTTAGGATTTTTCGATTTTTGAGTGGTTATATCTTTCTTACGTTGAAAGATATTTTGACCAATTTTTTTGCATTTTGTAGAGACTCATTAGGACTACTATTCTGCGAAAAAAAATTGAAATTTGAGGCAACAGATTTTGAGGGGTGGGGCTCGAAAGTGGGGGGAGGTCAAATCTTGTCCACTCGATAACTCGAGCGAAAATGAATATTTTGAGCTGAAATTTTTACGGGTGGTAGTTCTCCCCTAGGACTGGTTTGGTATTGAATTTGAGCTAAATCGGCCGAGCCGTTTAAAAATGGCGAGCTTTGAAAGTTTTAGGCGAGGGGTGCGCGGCATGAGGGGAGCCGGCCGGAGCAGGGCCGCACAGTGGGTCGGGGGAGAAAGTTTTTGGACAAGCTGATCGTCGCACAGTGGGTCAGGGGAGAGAAGTTTTTGGACAAACTTTTCGTCGCACAGTGGGTCAGGGGAAGGAAGATTCTGGACAAATTGTTCGTCGCACAGTGGGTCAGGTTAAATGATCTGTTCTTGAACAAAATCTCACCATTTAACCGTCACAACCTTTCGCAGCGCGTTCGCTGGCAACGTACGCAACTACTATCTTGTGCTCAAGAAATTAATTCATTCCCTTACAGATTGATTCCCCCCCCCCCCCCTTCGGAAAATACACTCTTCCCGCGGTGGACGCGCGGGTCGCTTAAGAAGACAGAACAACTGGAATGGACACTCAAACTAAAAAGCGCGCGCGAGGCGCGCGTCCTGGGGGGGCTTGGGGGGGCCAAGCCCCCCCAAAAAACCGGCGCGGAGCGAAGCGGAGCGCCGGTTTTTTTTTCCATTCTTTTTTGTAGCCTAGGATGTTGGAGCCAGTCAGAAATAGATCTTGCAGTGTCCTATTGAGATACTCTACTTGATGCAACGTGCGGCCTAGACTCAGATGACCATGATGACGAAAAGTTCTTGAACCCGAGCGAGCAGGAGTCAATGCACAAGAAACGTGCATGTCCAGAGTAAGTAATTTATAATGCTAGAGCATAAAATGACACTCGAACACACAACAACAACGATGATGTGTCGACTTACTTTCTTTCGTGTGAGCATTTGTTGACGTTCATTTTACGCCGATATAAATATCAGTGAGAGGATGATAACATAGAGGGGATGTAGGGGGGGGGGGATTAAATGTAGAGGGGTGTGATTAAACATTGGAGGATCAAAACAACAGAGTGCTTGACAAAGATCAATTCTATTTACCTACACACTTAGCAACTATACTCTAGCGAATCTGTTGAAAATTTGACAAACTTTACATTGTGGCGAAAACCGTCATTAGATCTCTTAAATCGAGAAAAGCACCGCATAAGATTGCGATAATAGGGCGCTTTACGGCTTAGTTATACGTGCCAAGAGTTTAATTTTCTTCAATTTCATATTACTTTAATTACTTAGAACAAACATTCTGAAGTGTAGGACCATTGATGGTATCATCAAATCCGAGCTTACACGCTACCGGTTTGAGGAAAAACGCCTTATGAACCTTCAGGCGTTGCGAAATTCCCTCTGACAAATCACTGAATTTCAGGAAAATTTTTGAATATTTGTCTGCCAATTTCTCAGATAATTTTGTTTGTAATTTGATCTAAAGTGTCTGAAAATTTCAAGGGAAAATATTCACAATTTTCCTCGAAATTAAACATTTTATCGTAGGAAATTTGGCAACTCTCGTATGTTCATGCGGCGTTTTTCCTTAGCACGGCAGTATGGGTTTCGTGAAATTCTGGAAGTGTCGACATAAGTAGCACCATGTGCATAGAGAGTGCAATCATGCAAAGAGCAGTCTTCTGACATTAGAACAAAAATCACAAGAATATGATTGTTTTGTGTCAGATTTTGCGTTTTACAGGCAGTATATTCCCTAAAAATAGTGGAAAAGGAAAGGCAGTTTCTCGTTTAAATGTGAACTGAGGAACGGCATTCTGATAATTAACGTTTCAACATCAATGCGATGTAAAAAACTACCTCTAATTTTAAGATACCCTATCCCCACACGAACACTACTTGAACATTCAATTGCGGCGTTTCATGCTTTCGGTTCCCACAGTTTTTGTCTTTCTTTCTTCAAAAAAAATAAGAACTAGAAATTTTCGCACGAAATTTTCTCAAAATATTTTTGCAGAGGCACAGGGAAATCAAACGAAATGTTGTCAAGGAACGATGTTTTTCTTTAAAAAATTTTTGCAACGTTGTAAACTGAGATGCGTGATTTGATGGTTTCAGAGGTATTCATGAAGTGCATGAAAAAAATTAAAAAAAAAAAAAAAAAAAAAAAAAAAAAAAAAAAAAAAAAAAAAAAAAATCCGAGGTATTCCTGGCTGTACTGTCTTCCTGAGAAGAGAGGAAATTGCGTTTTCATTTCATTCAGGGTAAAAACGATGAGGCAAGTGGAATCGCATAAATGAAGCGCAATAGACTGATACAAACATCTTACAGCGACATAAAAACTGCTAAGTCTTAATTCCGGCAGAGAGAAAGAGAGAGAGAGAGAATGAGCAGTGTCAACATTTCAACGAGTGCCGAATGATTGCAGAGGAGTGGTAAAATTTATTTGAATTTTGACGTGTTTGAAGTGAAATTAGATCCAATTCCGCGACGATATGCAGACTGGTTTTTTTTCATTCAAACAGTTTTCATATTCCCTTAAAATCGTTATGGGGATATAATTTTTTCTGGCTTATAATTCGCAACGTCTGATAAATTAAGGGGGCGTTTGTACGACTCGCATCTCAGGTATGTGATTCATTTCCGGTAAATCAGTTTTCCTCAAAATCGTAATAGTATCTATGTCATTAAAGTCACCAGTAAGCACACATGCGCTCTTGTACTGATTTTTCCCCCTACTTCTTTCTTTTATCGCTCTCGATGCTTCTACTGTTTTTGGATACTATAAAAAGAGAGTGTTAAAGAAAATTTGATCAAAACATAAAAATACGATTGACACAAACACGAGCAAAAGTCCACCAAAGAAGAAAGGCGAAGGGTGATAAAACTCGGAACTTTGAGACTCAGTAATTAATAGATTATGTCACCGTGACGCTAAGACAAAAGAAATTACGAAATGAATTTACGTCAATGCGATTTTTTTCTTTCAAGAAGCAAATGCCAGGTCAGATTGATAGTAAATTACTACACTTTACTTCTTCCTTGAATTGAAGTTATCTTCTAGCACAAAAAACATTGGGACTTTCGCAGACTCATCATTTCAATTCGTAGAGCGACGAGCATCCAGGTTTTTCCGAAAAAAACCACCTCTCTCCATCCCGTCTCATCTCGTGAGGTGAAAATTGGGTCAAGACTCCGTTTGTTCTGGGAAAATAGCAGAGGAAATCTTGGGGAGTTGTGTTTTGGGCTTTGCATAGACGCTTCTGAAAAATTCCGACTCTCTGGCGGTACAAGTTCGACTTTCAGCTTTTTTTCTTCTTCTTTCTTTGCTTAAGAAAATTATTTTGAGTTTTACTTCATTATTCTGTCTTGAAAAAGGCCTTCTGACAAGTTTTACATCCTTTAAAAAGTAATTTATCAACTAACCTAAATATATAAGAAACTGTCCATTTAATACATAACGCTCTAGGGGGTGGGTCGGTCTTCATAATTTTGTGACACACGATACACGTAATATAAAGGGGTAGGGAGGGGGGGGGGGTTTAAGCTCAGCGTTACGTAACAGTTTGTAAACTGAATTTAACTGTTTTATCATTATTTTATTTATTCATTTAGCACTTTGAGTATTTCACACCTAAGTAAAAAGGAAGAAATCATTTTTTTTAAAAAAATGTATTATATTTTCACCACTATCTATTGTTCCCAGCATCCATTTTTTCGCTTGTATTTTTCACAGCATTTCTTTCCAGTCATAGCTCTCTCAAATACACTTATTATTTGTTTAAATATTCATTTTTCCAATCATATTTGAATTCGATTGATTCGTCTCATCAACTTACGATCCGCAACTTGTGTCGCGACGATAAAATAATTGCATATGTTATTTACGAGTTCCCTTACCTAGACTGGGAATTGTAAGCGAGCTAATAAGTCGTTAAAATCACTTTTTCGCGTCCAAATAAGCGTAACATTTACGTGATACCACTATTCGACCGTGTGGGAGCCAATGTTGCCTACACTTAACATTGAAGGCGAACTGACATGACGCTAAAGTCACCTCTTCCCGTTCGGTAAAAAGCTATTTGTGGTGTATATTCCGAGTAACCATGCCAATTTACGATGATACCACTATTCGACCGCGTGGGAGCCAATGTTGCCTACACTTAACATTGAAGGCGAACTGACATGGCGTTAAAGTCACCTTTCCGTTCGGTAAAAAGCTACTTGTATGTGTATATTTCGCGTAACCATACTATTTTACGATGATACCACTATTCGACCACTAGAGAGCTCGTGTTGCCTACATCGATAGTTGCAGGCGAACTGCAATTGCGCTAGAATCATCTCTCCGCGTTTGGTGTATGGACATTTTTTGTGTTTTTTGAACGAGCGTGATATTTACGCGACCACTATGCGACTACGTAAAACCTCCTGATACCTACACCGAAAATTGTTAATGGGGTGACAATGCATTGATGTAATAATATATAGGTAAGTGTTTATTTCAAGTAACCGTGATATTTTACCGTGAAATAATTTATACGGTCACATGAGGAAGCTCTTGCAACAGTGCATAACATTTGATGGTGTTTTGAAAATAAAGCAGAAGATTAAATTAAAAGATCAATCTTATGAGTCCCTTCGTGAGCTGTTATGCCTGATAACGACTTCTTTTATGAATGTAAAGTTGAAGAATAACTTTTTTTCCTCAATTATTCTCTGATAACGTGAATAGATATTGCAAATTCAATGAAGCTATTTAAAAACTGCAAAGACTTTAAAAACCACCTACATTTTAGAGACTTGCGAATATGATTTACCCGACCAATTCATTCAGATCAGACGTAGTGAACGATCTTCAGCAATCGAAGAGTTAAAATTTAAAACCACGTAGGCGCCACGAGACGTGAAAAAAATCGTGAGACTGCATCGTTCAATTGATGGATGTTCATCCGTCTTACGAAAAAAATTGCTTATTATGAGAACAATATTAAAATTTAAGGGAAATTTTCCGATCAAAAAATGCATAGACCGAAAGAATTTACGTTTTTTACAGGGAGGAACACTCTGCACGATCTTAGCAACGTCTGATGGCGCTCACCAGGTTTTGAAGTTGAGCCCTGCAATTATGAGTGCGATTACAGAGCTATTAAGTAAGCACTTAAGCATTCGATTATGACTTTGAGACGATTGTTTTATGAACTAAAATGCGCAATAGCATAATTAGTCGGTCTCATCAATACTTTTGGGCGGAAAGAAAGAAAAAGAAGATTATATTCGACCTAATAGGTACTAGAGATTTGTAAGATAACCTCGAATGATATAATTTGTTATTCTCTCCCTCCTTTCAGGAAGTCATAGAGTACATAGAGTCGTAATGTAAACGGGAGAGCTGGCGCCATGTTCTGCTCGACGAGTTCCGAGCCCGGTGTGCGCCGAGTTCGGGTCACTTTTTCGATACATTTTCGATCCAAAATGGCGGTGTGGAATACATGGTGATTCCTATCTCCTTTGTTGTTGTTGTTGTTGTCATCGGATGGCCGGGTACCCGTGTATCGCAAACAATCGATTATGTATCGAAAAAGTGACCCGGCGTCACACAGGAGTCTCGGAATTCGGGACATGGAAAATGCTTAAAAGTGGCGCCAGCTCTCCCAATTACATTACGACTCTATGTACTCTATGCAGGAAGTTCACTATCGCACGCTGGATCGCAATTCAAGTGGTGTAACGGTAAATGCGCCATTCCTTTATTCATTCGCTTCATAGCGATGTGCACAAATGTTCGGAGTTTTGAAGTATCTTACGGATTTTAAAGGTGTAAAGAACGCGTGTATCAAGAGATCATGCATGCAATAGGAATAGGCTTTCAACTAAAAACAAAGCCTAAAAAATGGTTTTTTCCATTTAATTATTAGTAATGATAGAGTTAAAATTATGAGTAATACTTCTCTGCTGTTCAATTATTTTCAGGATTTAATATGCGTATAATGATCTCAATTATCCAGCGATGTTTACACAGGGTGAAGTATGGGACTTTGAAAAAAAATCCCTGACAACTTCATGATTTCTGTGATCTATCGCCAATTTTCAGATAAAAATTACATGACATTTTAAATAATTTATGGAATAAAAAAGTAAAATAAAAAAAAGAATCATTTTTGAAGAGAATGACAGCCAAAATATGTATGCCTATATAATTGAGAACTCATAAAGCTAGAAAAAAGCAGTTGAGAATCATCCATGAAGATTCGTTGCGAAGCGTCCTCCTATTTATCCTTTGGTGCATTATGATTTCTGGAATACAATAATTATGGCTTAGGCATAAATAGGAAAGTTCCATTCACCTAATTAACACAATCAAAGACTTCAAAAAGTACTTTGGGAGTCACAATTCGACGCTATACCATTGAGTTATACATCATTTAATGTCATCAAACAAGTAGGCAGGAACTTGACGAAAGATCTAGTGTTTTCCTCATAATATCAGTCTTGAATCAATAATAAAATCCTATTTTAGTGTAACCTTATATCATTTATTTAAAAAGTAAATGAACTAATCCGTTTGCCTTCCGGCTTTTAAGATGTGATTGTGTCACTCATGATAACATACTGGCTGGATCAACAACCCTGCATCCGAAATTCGCCAGATTTACTAATCGACTGAAGTCAATGTTCTAGAACACGCGCTAGATAGTAAGACGCACTATTGTCATGGGAACGGAGTTCCCCATGATATTAGAATCGTTCCGTTGCTTTCGCTATGGGATTCCCTATACCTCTGCGACCTTGAGCGTTTCGCCCAGTCTCCGATTTTTGGTTGATTTTCCGATGTATCAAAAACCGTTGTATTTTTTAGCCAATCATGTCTCTACGTCAAGTTGGGTTGATTGCTAAAATTCGCTTTCAGCGAGTTTTTTTCCACTTTGAGATGTCGTGTCTGACTGGTAAATCTGCGCAGAGCCACGAAGTTCCGTTTTTAGGCAAATTCTTTTTTTTGGGAGGTTCTGATTGGTTATTTTTCGCCATCAGTTTTCTGTTCGTTGGTGCAAAAGATCGCCTACCTCGGTGCTCTTGAGAAGCCGCCATTATCCCACCTCAAATTTGAAAAATAGAAGTAAAGAAATAATAACCATCGTACAAGGTGGAAAATTGTTCTGGAGGACTCGTTACGGACAAAGAAGTCAAAATCAGAGCTCGATTGATTGATTTAATTCATGGATAAACTAATATCGCCTCAGCTTACTGCCGCGATGACATATGCATGTTGAGATGAACCCTGGGAGACATGAAAACAGTGCGAACCATGGCTCCTACAGCAATGCGCTTGGTTCATTTCTCTCAGCAACAAAGCGTCGCAAGGTCTCTTGTGATAAGCCCCGCCCATTGCCCGAGTGTTTTGTATGCTATTTTTACTCCATCGAACACCGACTCGTTATAGCCTAGTTGACTAAACTGCCTCATATTTTTGAGTAGGTGCGGGCAATGGGCGATCGGGAGTTCGATACCCGACGATAGGTGTTACTTTTTAATGGTTGTATTGAATGTTTTAGACTAGTCATCAACAAATAATTAATACTAGATGATAAATGTACGAACATTTTCTCGTGAATTAATATGTTAAACAAAAATACTGGAATATACCTCCTTCATATAATCAGCCACATGTTCCCCAAATTAATGACGTTATTTTCTTTTTTCAATAAAGTTAATTTGCATTCAACGTTCGTAAGTTAAGCAAAAAGTGATTGATACAAATAGAAAGACATGAAAATAGTATGTCTAACATTTCAGTTGTTTTTTTTATTTATTTTTTGTTTTTTTGTTTTTTCAATAAAACAAATTGACTGGGACTAGAATCATTATATCTCTGAAGACAAAAGCTAAGTTTTTTGATACAGAAATACTAATATATTCATCCTTTATATAATCAGGGAGATGTTGACCCAAATATTGATGTATATTTTCTCTGTTCGCCCAAATTAATGATGGTATTTTCTTTTTTCAATAAAATTAATTTACATTCCACGTTCTTAAAGTAATATTTTCTCCAAAATTCAGCAAAAAATAACAATTTATACCTACGCAAAAAGTAAATAAATAAATAAAGCAATGGCATGAAAGTAGTATAGGTAGTGGGTGAGTTCAAATAAGCGTCTAATCTGGTGTCCCCAGCTGTTTTAATCGTCATAATCTAAGAAACATGGGCAGATCAAATGTTTTTCTCATTTTCCACACTATTGTTGACTATTACATGCTGTTTCCCACTTTATTTGGACTGAAATAAAAATTTAGGAGAACTTTGAATGTGCAAATTGCCTACATTTGTCCCAAATTTGCGTGTCCCCCGTGCCTGGTTCTTGACTTTAAATCGATGTTGCAGCATAACTAGAGTGATTATTTAAAAAAACTTTATCGGAGATGATAGGTAATGCTTTTGAATTTGAGAAAAAAAATATGTCAATTTATTTTTTGCTCCATCAATAAATTTTTCACGCGCTAGAATCATTGTCCCGAGCAACAGTCAGCAACAGTCAGGAGAGACATGGCAACGATGTAATAAGCTCTAAATGATTGCCGTAACGTTGAGGTTTTTCCAAAAACGACTTTTTTTGTTTTGATAGAATAGTTCACACGTCGTAGATGGCAAAAGTTCTGAGATTCGCAAATTTTTGTGCAAGATTAACGCCATTAATTATGCCAAACAGAATGCTATACACGATAACTAACAGGGCGTCAAGCATACACACACACACTAATATCAGCTCGTAAAATACTTTCAAAGTGTGCGTAAGGGAAAATTTTCTCTTATTCCGATCCTCTAGGACGTGCTACTAAATATTCCGTGAAAAAAAACACCAAAATTGTCTTTATTGTTAGAGATAAGCTTAAAAAACAGCTTATTCCATCCTGTCCCATATGTTTCCATCCTGTCCCATGTCCCAGTTCAGTGGGACAGAGTGGAAAACTGTTACAACTGAGACTTGCTTATTTAAGCCCTGTAGGCGCTCTTTCCTACCGATTTAAGTGAAACTCAGTTACCGGGGATATTTTTCAATGGGGAACTCGAATTTTTAGTCGAATTTTGAAAATTCGAAAATCCAAGATGGCGGACATTGCCTAAAATGCTATCGCAGCGCCTAATCAACTGAGGCTTCTTTGTTTAAGCCCTGTAGGCGCTCTTTCCGACCGATTTAAGTGAAACTCAGTTACCGGGGGTATTTTTCAATGGGGAACTCGAATTTTTAGTCGAATTTTGAAAATTCGAAAATCCAAGATGGCGGACATTGCCTAAAATGCTATCGCAGCGCCTAATCAACTGAGGCTTCTTTGTTTAAGCCCTGTAGGCGCTCTTTCCGACCGATTGAAGTGAAATTTGGTACGCGGGGGTATTTTTCAATGGGAAACTTGAATTTTTAGTCGAATTTTTGGAATTCGAAAATCCAAGATGGCGGACATGACCTAAAATGCTATCTCAGCGCCTAATCAATCGATTTACGCGAAACTTGGTACCCGGGGGTATTTTTGAATAGGAAACTCGAATTCTTAGTCGAATTTTCAAAATTCGAAAATCCAAGATGGCGGACGTTGCCTAAAATGCTATCTCAGTAACTAATTAATTGATTTTAATGAAACTGGACCGGAAAACCTTGGCATTAGGAAAAGAAAGGAGATTTTAATAGGGGTGCAATACATGGTTTCTTATGTGTCTTAGGCTACGTAATCGAAAAATTCCTAGGTTTTTTCCATCGTGCACAGATTCTCCCGGAAGATTGACTCTGCTGGAAAAGCTAGATTTTTAAGGAAAATTCCGATTTCTCCGGAAAAATTCCGAACTTTCCCGGGATAAGTCGCACTGATACAGGTAAATGGAGGTGATCTTCGGAATCAGCGCCAAAAATCTACTCCGAAACCGTTGGCAAATCTTCGGAAAATCAAAAAAAAAAAAAACGTTGACCAGTGTAATTGATATGTTAATGCAATTCCTCAAACTTTTCCTGGCTTTACCTCCACTTCAGCGGGTACACGCCCACTTGAAGTTTTAAAATTCGATGTTTTTGATCAATTTTGTATTGCAATATTCCAAGAAATAAAAGCTTCTTCTCGTGTTAAAGGAAAACAGTAGGATAAACAGACGGAACTGTCTAAAAGATAAGCAGAATAAGCTCCAGATATCTTTCATGACGGATGAATTTTTTTGGTTCTGTAAGATATGAAAGGGTTACATGTTTTCAATTATACTTTAATTTAGTGCTCGACGATGCTTTTATGACAATTGCGTTCAATTTTCAATTAAAAGTATTATATGTCACCTCTGAGATGAAAATTTGGGAAGTCAGGCAAAATTAGAGCAAATTTTGGGAGGTGATACACGTGACGGTGGAAATTCGGGTTTAAGCATAACTATTAAGCTCAACGAGCTATATTTCCTAAGTCTACACCTAATGAGAGTCAAAATAAAGGTTGGTTTGCCCAAAAATTCACAAAAAAATTTTGGGAGGAAATTGAACCTGGAATTTGACCCTTATTTGAATTCACCCTAGTATACACATCTAACATTTCAGTTACATCTATTTGAATGAAAAAAATGGCAACTTAGGAAGCACATAGGTCACTTACGATGCGTATTCGGGCATATGCGTAGAGTAGAAATATCATACTTTACGCCGAAAAAACGAAACTGAAAGTTAAATGCGTTAACTTCCGAAAACCATACATAATCCAACGAAAATAAATAATTGGTGAATAACAGCTTTCTTGTATGCAAAGAAAAAAAATTAAAAATGTTAAAAAAGAGATGTCGACACAAAATTATATAGCCCCTTCAATTCTGAAGATACTACAAACGAACCGTACCTTAACATTTTCATATCCCAGAAGCAAAAGTTCCCATGACGAATATTGCTATCGCTAGCGATTGCAAAAACCAACTTGTTATCTATTTTGATGTGAATATTCGATTTGTTTAAATAAAGCCTTTGGCTGTTTGAACGAGAAGTTTCGACATTTTTTTGATAAGGGGCAGCCAAGATGCGAAGTGCTGAATTAAAGTGTCAAAGCAAAGATTTGAAATGTACATTTCTTTACTCATTCATTTTGATAAATGGACTATTATCATTATATTTTCGATTCCAGATTGTATCTCTAAACTTAAAAGCACTGCACTGAGGTTTAACCCAACAAGGCCGAAACGCGTCTACAATTGCCTTCCTGAATGGACGTATTTAGTGTAACTTCAAACAGCGTATCTCTTTGAGGGGAAAATTGTACTTGTGTGTGAGCTTTTTCCCTCTGTAATGAATTATCAGATCTAAGCTGAATTTTTTACGCATTATGGCTAAAGAACTCCATCATTGTAATGAGAGAGACTTCTACGCACATTCGCAGCTCAGACAGCACAGTGGACTACCAGACAAGCTATAAACAGTTAAGCATTCTGATACACGTTCCTTACAGGGCCGGATTAAGGGGATGGCCACATGGGCCGCGGCCCATGGCGGCAAAATGTAGGGGGCGGCAAATTTTGCAATCGTTTTTAATGTTGGTATCAATGAAAGAGAGAGAAAAATCGGATTCAGAAAATAAATTACAAACGAGAAAAGGCGGCAAAATCTCTCATTTCCTGAGAGTGAAAGTATAGTAATTTCTAATTTTGTCGTCTTTCGGTGATACAAGAAACAACACCTTTAATTAGTCGAGTTAAGAGAGAAACCAAACAAGCAATTTGACCTGGAACGGAGCGGCGCGGCGGTGGGCATGAAACGCATAGCGCCTACAAGACTGCATGAATACTTCACGCATTGCGCCAAACAGTGTGGTCAGCAGCGGTCGGCGTGAAACGCATAGCGCCTACAAGACTGCATAAATACTTCACGCATTGCGCCAACACAGTGCGGTCGGACAGCGGCGGAAGTTAAAATTATTAACCACATTTATGTTTGTTCTTTCATAATTTTTTCGTTCGTTTTTTATAATTGGCCTTGTCGAAACAGGGATGGGTTTACGGAACTGAACTTTTGTTAGTGTTGACAGGGCTTTAACAAAAAATGTGCCCAACACGAGTAAACGCGTCTCATACACCCTTCCTCCACCGGCACGTTCTTTTGATGGTTTTTATAGATCGTATTCGACGGATCACACAGTTGAGATTATATTGATATCGATTGGTTCAATATGTAACCACAGCCTCAAAAGTCAATTTAGAAATCTGATGTAACGGGTCTTGTGTGATCGAATTTTTATTCTCTCGAGTACCAAATGGCAATGAAAAGTGAAATTGTTAGGGAATTTTATCATTTTCAGCTTTTCCAAATTAAATCTTGAAATTTTTGTTTGAGGTCATGTTCTATTGTTTTGAACCAAACGATACGTCGAATACGACCTATTGATGTTTCAAAACGAATGAGAAGGGGACGGAAAAATACAGGAGGCCCATGAGCGGCAAGTAGGTAAATCCGGCCCTGCTTCCTTAACCAAAATTTCACATAGAACACAATTCGTGCAATGAGAATTACTGAAATTGACTCCTAACCAAGATCTTTAAGGTTTCTTGACACGTGAATCCGAACTTCCCGCTCATGAAAATGCAATGGTCAACGTGAGTCAAAGGGCGCACTAAACGTTACCATGACATTTTCTCCGATATGAAAATCTGGCAACCTCCAATCTTGACGCTTTGGCTCAGCTATAGCAAGTTGCTTACGGTTTGAACAACACTTCGAGAAGCCAGCTGAAACCGTTGAACTCAAGTGGAGTATTGCGTTTCTTACCGGGCAATTCAAATTACCCATAACCAATGTAAAATAAAAACGTTAATTTTTTAGTTAGGAGTTGGCTTCTGTCATTTCCGATGCAAGAATCTGTTTTACGTAAAATGTTGGTTAAGAAACATGTATCAGAATTCTTAAATTCGTACCTTGTCTTGTGGTCCATTGTGGAATTTGTATCTCTGGAGCATGCAGGAATAAAAAAAAGTGATGTCCCCTCCTTATTTTAGTTTTATTTGGCGATTTTTGAGAAGAGGTATGAGCGTGTGATTTTTGTAGTTTTATTTTTAATCTCAGGTAAGTATGTTCACAGTGCTTCACCTCACAGAAAATCTAAATAAGCAGAAAGTGAAGGCAGAGGGAGTGGTGTTCCTGGTGATTCCTTCTCCATTAATTAAGGAGAAAATCGCTGATAGTCGGAAGTATGCAGAAGAAGGAAAAAAAGTAATACCGTTAATTGGTTACTGATTACATATAACATCAATAAATGGAACTTAAAAAAAGGCACGTGTAAATATTTTCTCTTAAAACTTATCTTCGCGCATACTTGCTGATAATAATATTGCGAGTCAAAATTTTCCTTTCACAATCGCGAGAAAAATCATCCCACGTGTAAACTTCTCGCCAATCCCCGTTGGTCAGCCGGACGTGCAGAAATGGTTTATGAGCGGCGAGACTTTCTCACGGTTTGATAACCGTGTTTCGTGAAGATAAATTTTTGATTCGCATGACAGATAAAAATTCCAATTTAATGACCGATCTGTTATTACAGGTACACTTCTTAGGTCGATCACCATGTCAAAGGTTTTTCCCCCGATAAGAGTGCATTTTTTGCACGAGTTTGAGCATGGGCCGTCTCGAAGGTAGAGTAAAAGAGGTGAGGAAGCCATTCGCTATTCCTTAATGGTATGCCAAAGGCACAAATATGAAGTAGGAAGGGAAGTGAAATAATGGAAAGAAAAGAAACGGAAAGTGAAGATAAAGATGTGATTTTTCTTGAAAGGAGTACATCCCTTCCATTCCCTATTTTCATCCTGAAACATCAAAGGTTTAAAAATAACCAACCAAGAAAGTATAGTCGTTTGACAGGAATTTGAGAACAAGCCACAATAGGGAGGGTAAAAGCGAGCCTATACTATTCTTTTCTTGCTTAATAGTTCTTGTGCGAGAGAAGAATTGAGCATTATTGCTCACCAAAATGTTGTTTTGTTCCACCTTATGAAAAAATTACAGCAATCGAAACATTATCTGATACAAGACACGAATGAACCGTAAAAAGATGTGTGCAAAACATTGAGCCAAACAAATTAAGTAAAACTGCTGTGAGTAACAATATTCCTGCTCCTTCGTTGCTCTCGTGTAAAATTAGGTCATTGAAAGCAACCTGGTAAGAGTGAGAAATACAATTATTTTTTCACCATTGAAACAGAGACATGATGCACAGAGTGCAAACGCCGGTGAGCAACTGATTCAACTCCTACGCCAGTCACATTGCCTAATCAAGTTCTTGAAGGCAAACTGGCCAGAATCAGCAAAGTGCATTATTTATGTATGCGGTTTCTGCTAGGACCAATTAAGTGAGGCTACATCGGCTTTATTACAAACAAGAATCGTTGCCTCTCAAGTCACTCAAAATGGTCTAATTCGGTTTCACCAATTTTACACGATTTTTTGGTGAGGCGAGTTCTTTCACTCAACGTTGCTCACCCTTTTCGGGTTTAAAGACGCGCCTACATAGAAAACAGCTGAGCATTTCTTTGATACGAACGTATTAGGGCTTCTCAGCTTGATTTTCCTGAAATTTTCAGATACTTAGATCAAATCCGGAATAAATTATTTGGAAAATTTTAATAAAAATATTCACGAGTTTCGCGAGAAATTTTTGCATCCTAGAGAAAATTCAGCAATGCCCGGTGGCTTATACAGCGTTTTTCCCTAGCATGGCATTGTGGGTGCTCGTTTAATAATTTGATCGATTGCTCAAATCCAAGAGATTAGGCTGATGAAACTTTATCTTATACGTGTAATGCAAAGGAATGTTAATGAAAGAACTCGCGTGATTGAAGCGACTCCAGGCACGGTTTTTTTTTCAATTGCAGATGAGGTGGCCTTTGCGGAAAACGGTTTCATTTCATGGATGAAAGTCCGGACTTCGACCTCATATCAGCCGGGGGAAATTAATTGATGGCCCAATTAAAATTAATTTTTCGAGGAATTAAGTTAGTCACTGATACTCTATACACAGAGTATGTGTGGATTATTGCATGCATTTTTTATAGTAGGAGCTCGTGGAAAACTTGAGACTAATGAAGAAAAAAACTCAACAAATGGCAAATTAATTGGTGAGGAGACGTTTCTTCATTTTGTTGGAAACAATGCCTGTGATTAATTGACTTCCGTTTTGTTCTGCTGGCGTCGTTTCTTTAAACAAAAGCTATAGTTTGCAGGATTGATAGATCTCTTTCCCTTAGATTGCCACTTTTCCCTCTTGATTCATATCTTTCTTTTCCGATGTGCTGTTACCTCATAATTTTACCAAAGAAAATCGGCCTTAAAGTTAGTGAATTTTTCTTAGTATTTATAAAATAGCATCCATGGCTCCAGGGCCGGATTAAGGGGGTGGCCACATGGGCCACGGCCCATGGCGGCCAAAGTAGGGGGCGGCAAATTTTGCAATTTTTTAAATGCAGGTACAAAAAAATCGGATTCAGCAAAAAATTACAAACAAGAAAAGGTGACAAAATCTCTCATTTCCTGATAGTTCATTAATTTCTAATTTTGTCGTATTTCGGTAATACAAAAGACTGCGCACCCTTAATTAGTTGAGTTAAGGGAGAACCAAACACGTAATTTGGCCTGGAGCGGCGCGGCGCAAAGAGAAATGATGACGAGGACTTGAGATGAAAAGGAGACGCCCTCGACGCGGCGGTCAGCATGTAGCACATTTTAGCGCCTACGAGACTGCATGAATACTTCACGCATTGCGTCAAACACAGTAGGGTCAACAGCGGTCGACGCGGCGTGAAACGCACAGTGCCTACAAGACTACATGAATACTTCACGCATTGCGCCAAACACAGTGTGGTCAGCGCGGCACGGCGGCGGACGTTAACATTATTAAAGCACATTTATGTTTGTTCTTTCTTAATTTTTCAGTTCATTTCTTACGAATGAAAGGCCTTGTCCCCACAAAGATAGGTTTACGGGACTGAACTTTCGCGCGAAGTTCCGTGAACTTTTGCTAGTAGTGTTGACAGGGCTTACGCAAAAAATGTGTCCAACACGAGTGAACGCGTCTTATGCACCCTTCTCCCGCCGGCACGTTCACTTGATGGTTTTTATTGATGTTTCAAAATGAATGAGAAGAGGGCGGCAAGTAGGTAAATCCGGCCATGCATGGCTCAGCGGCTTAATTTTTTTTCTGATCTGATTTTTCAAAAGAAGAAAAATGGTTTGGTATCTCTGATGGATGTAAGATCTTTAGATTTCGTCGACAGGAACTTGATGTAGCTTATACTGAAGACACGTGTGATCTATAAAGAGAGAGCTCCGTACTAGTCAAATCATTCGTTTTCTCTCTTTTCCTTGTATTTATTTTCTTCTTCTTTTGGAAACTTAAAATTTTCTGAAATCCGATCACACTTATAGCTCAATAACTAGGACTCAGAATAATGAATATCATTAAATTATTTTTGTTTGGATCTTCTTCGTGGAAGTTTTTGCAAGGGGGAAAAAAACTTCAATCGGAAATAAGGTATATTCCCAGAGGAATTTTCCTGCCATTTTGCACTCATCCAGGTTCGCGTTCTAAGAGTCAACGGAAATTATAGAACGAATGCTTCAAAATCGAAGTGATGTAATCGATCATGAATGAGATCGCTTAATTGTTTCATGATGCTTATAATCACTTCCCACATCATAGGAGCATGAGAGAATATTTGAGGACTCCAGATTCACCTGCAATTTATGTAACTTCTGCGAAAGCCCTCCACACGTGACATTCACAGATAAAAAACTTCGGTTACAAGGACATGGCTTCGGTTTGAATAGAAATCCAAAGTTTCTGGTTCGGGTATAAATTAATCTCTCGGCCATAGAGAACGAACTCCGGTAAAGAAGACGAGCCTTCAATCCTTCATACATAAAGCTGAAAATAACTTTAGTTACTTGAACCGAAGTTTAATTGCGTACAATATAATACCTCGGTTTTTATACCAAGAACTTTCGTGTTCCGTCAGAACAAAATTGTATTTTTATTCGCACAGAGAACGGGGAATAACGGACTCGACAGTTGTGGTTACGTATACTACGCGATTAAGAATAAGTTTGGTATTCAAAATATTTTAGCAAACAAGGATTATCTCTTCAGCTGCAGGTGGGAATTTTAGGATGACAATTCTGCCGACATGATGGGATAAAAAGACCTCTCTTTTTTTCCTATCCCTGGGGCTGAATTTTGTCTGCTCTTTCAGATGGAGGTGCAACATCCATCGATGGGTCCAAACTGCACCACCGACCAATTAGAAGCGCTAAACTGGCTGAAGTGCAGTCGAGAAGAGAGACGAGATTCATCCTACCCAAGTAGCAGTGATGCGATAAAGTACAATTTTATCCAGTGGCGTGGCGTGCTTTGCGATATATCGATTGATTCGCCACTCAAACCTACGAAAACAGATCGATTATCAGGGTGTTCGCAGCGAAAATCCTAGTAATCGATTCTTTACCATAGCTTCAAATGGCGAGGTATCGATAATCGATCCTTCACGCCACGCTACTGATTTTATCGGTTGCTCATCGCAACTATGTCGGTGGCAATATATCGAGATAATATCGCATTAAAAATCGCGATATATGGCGATTAAATCGCTACAAATCGAAATTTTTGGTTCGATAAAATCTTGATCAATTTTTTTCGATAAAATCGACATTAAATTGCCATTTATCGCGATTTTTGTTTCAAAAATCTCGCGGTAAATTGTCGGGCGATAAAAGCGCAATTTTATCGCAATAAAATCGAGGATAATCGCTCAGATGTTGATGATCCTGGCGATTTCATCGCCGATAAAATCGCAATATATCGCGATTTTTCCGTAGAGAAATGCTACTTGGGTATAAGGATATTTAAATCCGGTGGAAGGATCAACAAAATTCTGAAGATTCGCCTTAACGTATTTGTGCCTATGCGCCAGTCATCTTCACTCATTATACGTAGTGATCTTTAAATCCATTGATCTGACCAATATCAATATTGATAACCCCTTACGAGTTCCAAATACGCGTCCGTAAGTACCGGTGCCCATGTTGAAGCCGCAGCATGGCCAGCATGATTATCGGAGCGAGCTGGCGATCCTGCCGGTACTTGAATAGTCCTCGGGCGCGTGACAGGGAAATGATCCGCCAATCCTCAAACATCATTAACTTCTTTGCAAGTACTCCAGTTTCAACGAGAGGCAGGGCAAACAATTAGTCACTGCAAATAAAACCGCTATCAGAGGGTAAACAGAAAGCTAGAGACTGTTGTCATAGCACGAGCTTTCCTAAGCCAACTTTCCTATGAAGAATTTTGCACTTTTCCACGAAAAAGTATCCAATTGAAAAACCGCCCCTTTCCCGGTTTTTGATGGATTAAAAAACTGTCGGAAACTTGAAGTTGCCGGTGCAATTTTATTCTCTCATTAGCCCGAAATACACGATTAGCCTATAAGCTTTAGTCCGGCGTAAGTTTGGGGAGTCTGGTTTTTGGTGAGCGTCAGTACCTACTATGCGGGCCAATAACTGATCAACAATTATTAACGTTCCAATTACAAGCATTCAACTCGTCTTCTCACCCTTTATTTTATATAAATACAAAAGACAGTCGTAAACGATCAAATTCGAAAAATTAAATAGTTGAGCAAATGCCAAACTGACGCTAAACTGAGCTTCGGCTAATCGGCTACTGAGATGCTTCAATTCTATACCTACGCGTTTTTCTAAATTTTTCGACGAGGTTTCAAAAGTTAGGGGAAAAAGCTCTCAATCTCACAGTTCGCTCCAGTTACATCCTGACAAGAGAGACTAAGGAATCGAATACATGGAATAAAAAGCCGTTTTTTCGTACATACAACTCGATTTTCGTCAGTCGCGAACATCTGACGTTTCCTCCAGTCAAGTAACCTAACTTCCTGTACAGAGTGGTGACTTTTTGCGCCACGTTTATACGTAAATTTGACGCTAAAGAAAGATTTTTAACCTTACACATTAAAAAATGAAATGATTGTACTACTATTGATAAGAGCATGATACACGCTCAGGAGCGGGAAAATTGCACTTGTTCAATTTGGCAATTCTGGGAACTTGTTGAGATTGATCACGTGTATAGTAAGTGATCGAGCCGTGCCGTACGTTCCCCTATGCCCCCCTCTGCCCCCCCTCTGGTCCCCCGTTCCCTTCCTCCGATGTACTAACCTATCCACAGATGTAGACGCTGCTATCTTGATCACCAAGGGCGCCTTTAATTTTCCAAGTTCCCAATTACCACCCCCCGCCACTTACATCATTAACATTGTAGCAAGATTTTTTTAAAAAAACAAGAAATCGTTCCATTACGCAAAAATTGTATTCTCGTTTATCTTCAGTTTCGGTGCATCTTCCTATTCCCTTCCCGAGATTAGTGACGAAGGGACATTAATGCAACCATTGCGGACTCGTGCATCATCGTTCATCATGAATAATCAACTTTGTTTCCACTACTATGTCTTTAACGCACCCCGTTGGATTTCCCTCTTCGTTCGTACTTTCGTGACTAACCAAACTTGATCAAGCATATTTTCCTCAAGATAGACTTTTCAATTTTTTCACGAATGAAGGGGTAAGAATTTTGGAAAATTGATTCGTATTATTAAGGATTTTTTTTGAAAAGTTGGTTCATGATGTCATCCACCGCAGCAGTGAAACCCTTGGTTTCTTTCACCTTGCTTTCATCCAAGCTTCACGTTGAGTAACCAGCGCAAAACTGCAAATGTGTGTCTCCCTGCCAAATGAAAGCAAGGTTTGAGGAAATCAAGGGTATCACTAACGCGGTGGATGACGTCATAAACCGAATTTCTCAAAGCGCAATATCTCGGTTAATATTGAACGTAATAAGTTGCTGTTTGGTCAGATCTTATTGTTTTTAGCTGATCTACAAAAATTACGCATCAAAACCCGATTCTATGACCACTGATCAATAAGATTGCATTTTGCATTGCTGATTGCCTCCGACGCTCTTCACAATACAACGGCCGGCGTCTGATTTCATAGGATTGGCACGCTGGAAATAATGAGAATATCATCACCTTCCGGCCAAAGTATCTCAAGCGCTATACGACGTTTAAAAATTTCCGCCGCCATTTCATTTGTTTACAGAGAAATCGTTGGTTGAATCTGTTTAAAAATTTCACTGAATTTTATCGGCAGCACAAAGAAAATTCGGTGAAATTTTTGGACAGCCTCGTAGAACAATTTCTCTGTAAAAAAATGAAATGGCAGCGGAAATTTTTGAACGTCACATGGAGCTTGTGATACTTTGACCGGAAGGTGATGATATGAGATATTTTTCTCATATATTTTTTAAAATGAACGTCGGATAAATCAGTGCCTTCCATATGCATCGATGCAAAACGAACGAATAGGAATATAACAATCGTCCGGCAACAATATTCAATCGTGCCGGCACATCTGGCGCTTCGCGGTGTGTTGCGGCGCTGAAGTGCGTTTACTTTTTATTTTTATTACACCATCTCGTTCTCATTCCCGATCACGCTGCTTTGGCAGCTCTCATTCTGAGCTTCCAAAGGTTTTAGGTGTAAACAGTGTTCTGTGAACAAACATACGATGATGTTTACAGGGATTTGCAACATCAATCGAGTGCCGGAAATTGACAGAATAAAATTTCAGCCCTGACGCAGAAGAATTATTACTGACACTGTATTTCTATGAGAGATGGATCTTTTTTACACAACAGCCCTTGACAAGGTAAATGAAGAAAAAAAAATGGCTGATATTTAAAAAAAGAAAATAAGGGGGCCACTGCCGATTTTGAATGAAATTGAACGAATAGATTAGGGAATAATGGCTATAGCAATAGGGTACGCCGGACAAACATTTTTTCAAGTTTGGTTTTTTTTTGGCCTCCGGTTGCCTTAAAACGCCTAGAAATTATAAAATTGCAACTTTTGTTTTGTTTTTGATAATAATACTTCCTCTACCCGCAAGGACAGCAAGAAAGTAAAACGGGAGACAGAGAAACACGGTGACTGTCGAGGCATGTAGGGCTTAAAAAAAAAATGCAGCATGCAGCCTTGTTTCCACGCCAAAGGATCTCTTCGACAAAGGGAGTTGGATCATAAATCCTTCCAAAACTCAAAAAAATAGAAAGAAAAAAAAACCTTTTAAATGACTGAGGAAAAATACTGCAGAAAACTCCTCCTTCGAGTACTAAAACAGATAAAGGGGAAAAGGGGTGTATCCTCTTAAGAAGATGGTCATGCAATATTTCACCGCTGGATTAGACGGCATGCGGCAAGCCGGCTGAGTTGAACAAAATCGTTTTATTGGCGCTTGCTATAAATATCGCTTAGGCGATAAAAACGCTTGAGTTTAGACCCTCTTCAGCGCGCGCGATTTTATTTAATTTGTCACGCAGAAATAAGTTTGGGCGGCTCGAGGAGCTCTGACAAAACTTCTGCACGTCGCGTGGTTCAAAATTCATTCTAATTTTGCGATATCTCCTTTGTTTGCCCTCTCCACACGGCAGCGACATGAGTGTGGTTATATAAAGAAAAGAGGAAAATTAAACATTTCGAAGGCTTGAGAACCACTCAAAAAATGGATAAACTAAAACTGAATTTTCGCATCGGATATCACTCGGCCGCTGGTGTGCCCGCGGAGAGATGGAACGTAAAGACAGAAGACATGCTAAATACTACTATGGAAGTGGCTGATATGGTAAAATATAGTAATTTTTTTAAAATAGGACAGAACTAAACGATGTAGATATTTGATAAAGACGGTAAAGTTCAGTAATTTAGTCGTCACCTCCTCTCGGCGTGATTGCCTTAAATTACTAATTTGAGGTTTTTTTGGGGGGTAATCTGTTTTTTTCACCTTAGGGTGTGGTAATTTTGAGCTCTCTTTTTCTCTCATTTTCCGGCCTACGTAATCATTTAGTTTTCTATTTTTAAAATGTAAACCTTATTGAGTCTTCTACAAGCAGTGATAAACGACATCTACAAATAATGTGGTTTTGGAAAAAGAAATAAAGCGTACCTGCTGAATCACGAGACTTAAGATACAAAAATTTGACAGTCGAAACGCCATTTTCTTTTTTTAGATTTTTTTTTGAACATCGACGATTACAGCAGGGTTGCAAACGACGGAATGGATCTCTGTTTACAGAAATTACCCTCTATAGCATTGCGTTACGATTTCGTAAAAGTGTATTATGAGGTTTTTAAAAGTTGAATATTTCCTCTGTGGCATGATTTTGTAAATTTTCATTAGTTTAACCTATTTTTTCGAATAACCAATTTCTTAAAATTTAAAATTTTGAAAACAAATGTGGTACTCTATGTTTTTTAGCCCTATAAGTCCCCCAGAATCTGAGAACTAAAATTAATTCACGCCATAGCGGGTTGAGTTGTCAAAATTTTCGGGGAAATTGAATTTGGAACCGAATTTTATTTTAATAAAATCGAAAATGCATGGATGGAGTTCAAGATGAGCTAAAAAATAAAATAAATCATGTTTATCCTGTGTAAGATTGAAGAGCGTTATTGAACTTTGGAACTTGGGTGAAATAATTTCCAACGGAATTATACCTGCCTCTTAAATTAAACTCTCCTCGAAATCGAGCACAGTCATTGAAAGACTATTTCTGTATTGAGACAATCTAATCCCCATAATATGCACTCATTTTTGCTGAGAATCATTCCTGCTTCAATTTCGAAGATTCTCCTGGTCACGCGCTTCATCGCCACTTGAAGATCATGAGCGAGGCAAATGGAAAAGAAGCTCTTTATGATACGGAAAAAAACTAAGTGCTATTATGCAGGCGTTAGAATTCTAATACTGAGCAAAGCTGTCCATTGTCTGAAAAGATTTAAATAAATTATATAAATGGAAAAATTTCCTATTCTGGTAGCGCGGAAACTTGTGGGTACAAATACAGCGAAAAATGAAAAATATGATTTAACACAAAATATGGGATTCATACCGAGGAAAAATATCAATTAAATAAGACCATTTTAAAAATAATACACAAGAGCTATTACAAAATTCTTACTGTATCGGAGGTTGTAGTGGTTGAAACAGCGAGAAACAAGGATAGGAGGAGCTTTAGAGTGTTCAAATGGACTTGGCAACCATGGATTTGTAAGACAGATTACTGTGCTGATCTCTCTAGTCAGAATTGAGAATTTTCTAGAATTGTTGTTTTCAGCTATCATAAGACAATTGTGATAAGAGCGACTATTACTGTCATACAACTGTTATTCTATTGTAATTATTACGAATGCTATGTGGTCTTCTACTTTTCGACCTTAAAGTAACAGTTAAGACACCAAAAAGCTCCGGAACTGTTATAATAAATATAAGTTTGCACACAAACTTTACATTTTCTTGCCTAGAATTTGGCCATCACGCTAACAGTCCTTCATAAAATATAGTTTAATGATAAAAAGAAAAACTGGTTATGGTTATTGTGAACTAACTGGAGAAAATTTAATGATAAATTTGATAAATTATTGAAAAAGAAAACTTTCACCGTAATTGAAAAAAACTAAAGAGGAGAATTCATTTGTCACCCTAATTAACTTCAGTTTAGCACCAAAACTTTTAGAGGTTCTCTTCAAGGGTGTGGCGTGAATTGCGATATATCGATTGTTATGCCATTTAAACCTATGGTAAAGAATCGATTATTAAGGTGTTCGCTGCGAACACCCTGTTTATCGATCCTTTTCCATAGGTTTAAATGGCATAACAATCGATACATCGCAATTCACGCCACGCCACTGGTTCTCGTGTTCTTTTAATTCTAAAAGTCTTGCGACCGCGAAAGGCGTACACTTCAGGAATCAGAACACTAGATACAATTACATCAACCTCAAAGTGGCTCAAATGGTATACTCGCCGAAAGAAAGGCGCAGGCTGTTTTCCTGAAAAAATGTAAACGTGATCCTAGGAGGTTTTAAGAGGAACTCACACGACGTTGATTATACATATTTTTTAGCGGAGGGAAATGTAGTAACAAGATTCACTTCCGCTTCATGCTCATCGAATAAAATATCTCGACATGGCCGCGCCGCACAGTGGGTCAAGTCAATGGGAGAGGCCGCACAAAATTTAGAAATTTTGAACGCTTTTAACTCCGTTTAAACAAAACCTTGAGGCCCTGAAAGTGGTTCCATTGGTTTTCTTGTGAGATTGTCTTTAAAAATCACCCCTTGAGATGTAAAATGTGACGGAATAAATAGCAAAATTTGCAGTTTCAGTCAAAAAATTTCATGTCCAACCTCTCTGATTGACTTGACCCACTGTACGCCGCGCCGCTTGCTTTCGACAAGGAGCGTGGGACGGATACGACTGAAGACTGCAGCGGAGAATGACCCGCGCGCCTTCAATCACTGCTCACGCAACATGGACAACTACTGAGATCGATTGATTGCATCCAGCCAGGCGTTTGTAACCGTCAACATCGCCTTCCCGTCTTAGATTCGGTCCGTTGGCCACGTTACTGATGGAAAAGAGCGCGGTTTATTTTTGCCCCTCTAAACGCAAATGAAACAAAATGGTCATTTTTCTTTGACACGATTTCTTCTGATAATTTGGTACAGTATATTGTATTTACGATACACTGAAAAAACGAGATTAGGGCTGGGCCCTAGAATTGCTTCACCTCCACCGCCACAGGGGCAGGCCCTGCGCAGGTAAGGCCCAGCCCTACCTGGACAGGGTCTAGCTCTTACCAGGTAGGGCTGAACCCTGGAGCAGGTAGATTTGGGCTCTACGCGCGCCGGGCCTGCTCCTATGGCGGTGGAGGTGAAGCAATTTTACCTACCCGCTTAGGGCTGGGACCTTCGGCGCAGGTACCAGCCCTAAACTCGTTTTTTCCGTGTAGTTTTCTCAGAATATCCGCTGACGTTTCATCCATTATGATCAAAACAAATGCATGCACTTTATTGAAACTTTTACTGAATATTTTTTGTAATTTTTCAATGCTCTAAACAAAAAATTTCTAAAAATCACCCAATGGTTAGGTATGTACACGGAGAAGAAAACTTCGTGTGTGGGACCCGAAGTTGAGGTCATATGGGTCTCTGAAGTTTTCGGATCACGTATCTAAAACCTTGAGGTCCAGCTGCCGAAGTTTGGGTCAGACATCTGAAGCACTTCGATATATACCGACGGGGTCGGGTTCGGGTCACACATCTGAAGTACTCCGGCACATAGGTACCAAAGTGCCTCGATGTCTGACACGAACTTTGGCAGCTCGACCTCAAGTTTTCGGATGCATGATCAGAAAACTTCAGAGATTCATACGACCTCAACTTCGGGTTCCATGCACGAAGTTTCTTTCTCCGTGTAATCGTCACTATTACAACAATTACAACGCACAAGGGCGTTCTGCGACACTTAATTGTCACTGGAATGTGTCAAGTTAGAGGTGTTCCCTGTATTTCCTTTTAGACGCCATCCATCCGCCTTTCAGCTGTACGCCCTAAACGACGCCTTTTCGAAGAGAAATACACTTAAAAACCTTTTTCAGCAATCTCATTCGGTCATTCTCTGCAAATCGATGGTGAAACTACCAAACCACGTATCTCGGTTTGCGACGTCGCAGACTTCCTGTCATACTTTATTTTTTAAATGAAAAACTACGTAATGTCAAGTCTTGATAATTTCTGTGATTTTTCCTCTTCGTGCGAAGAAAATTCTGTGAAAATTTCAAGGAATGATATTGATTTGGTCTATTTCAAAAAAATAAAATGTGAGCGTAGATTTTTAAACACCGCAAACGAGATACGTGGTTTGGTAATTTCACCGTCGAAATGCTCTTTGCATACCATACAAACTCGTGACACAAGTTTTGACCGCTTGAATCGAAAGCCTTACATACACTGACAAGGATTTAGGTGGTCAAAGCTTGTGTCACATTGTGTCGCGTCTGGCTCTTGCACACGATATCGTGCACACCCAAAATAGTTTCCTCTATCAGTTATGGATTAGCGGTAGAGATTCTGTAACACTGCGACTAAAAAAATTCCCTTCTGCACCCAACTCCTCAATTATAACTTGTGTTGGTCATTTTAATCCCCGTTGTTTCTCCATCTCAAAAAGCGTTGGTTTTATTAGAAATTAGACAGATATTGTCTCCGTCCTTGCCAGGGTAATATGGACCGCAGTTATCGGAAAGGAACCAACCTACATCAAGTTGAAGATGAGAAAAAGAGGTTTGAAGTTTTATTCCTCCATAAGACTCAATGCAGAATGTAAGATTTAACCCCTCTTTTCATAAACTAATATTTTATTTTCGACTTTGAGTTTTTGGCAGGAGTAAATATACAACGAGAAGTAGTCAAAAACATTCTTAACTCAATTTTTTCGGAAATGTGGGTTGGTTCCTTTCTAATGAACTTGCTCCATATAAAGATTTGATTCTTGCCCTGTCGAGTGGTCCATCGTAAGAGGCCCTGGGAATGATATTACGTACTAGGAGTTATTAGGGTCAACTTGTTGCCCTGCAGGGAGTTATTGCTGCCGGCGCTTGTAGTTTTATTATTTATTAGAGCACAGTGTAGCGGAGCGACATCATCGAAATGGGCGCTTCGCGCTCACTGTCACGGCAGCCAATTGGCTGGCGCTTGTTCTGACGTCATTTTGACGTACAGCGCCGCGTCTGCCCCCACTTTCTCGGCCCGTTTTGAGAGTTGTTTGTAAACAATATTAATCGCTCCCAGCTGATAAGGCCGTAAACAAGTTGGCAAGGGATCCATCTGTATTGGTCCCAATCGCCGGTGACGAAATCCCGAGTGCTGAAGGATTAGATAATAGAGGCGTTATGGTGATATATACCAAGACGCGGCACGCGCCACCGCCGTGCGTGTCAAGGATTCGACGCGGACGACGAGGAAAATCAGCTGTACCACGTTGCCGAACGTTAATGACGGCGTCTGACGTCATGAGGAGGCAGTTCGTCCATGGTGGAACCGATGGGGAAACACCTGGACAGCGGCGTTGCACATTTTCTTAAATGCAAGGAAACTCACCGTTTCACATCAATTTTTCTGTTGGACTATTTGAATTCTTCATGAGGCATTTTTAAAATGGGCAGGGATGTATAAAAGCCTTCAGATCCGAAAAAATAATCAACGGTCGAAGGAAAATAAATACCAAGTTAGAAATCCGGAGTGCATGCACTCCAGACCTGATTTGAGAAGTTTGGCGGACAAGGCGCATAAGTGCAGTTTTTGAAAAAATTTAGATTTTATTGCTTTCAAGTAAAACTATGGACTGTGAAAAATTCGCCCCCAAATTCGAATTTTTAAGCATCAAAAAGTCAGTTTGAACTTTCTTTCCACCATGAGGATTCATGTGATTTCGAAATTTCGAACATGTATCTCTCGAAATAACAAAAACTGCACTCATGCGCCTCGCCCTCCAAGGCCCTCATTTATAGTCCTTTAAAAACTCAAAATATATAAGTAAGAAATCAAATGGGTCGGTGGTACCCCTTTTCTTCAAGTCATTTTCGGAAAGTACGAAGTGAACTACGCCTCTACGGATTTTTTCAGATTTTCTTCGAACCCTCAAGGCAAAGGAACTCCTGAAATTGAATTTTCGCGGGCTCTGATGACGTCGCCAGGCGGGGGAACGGCGTTTGCTGATTGGCTCATCTCAACTGCAGAGATAGGTAATACAATACTGCAGAGATAATACGTCAATTCGACTGTTGGCTTTTGATTAGTCGATTTTGAAAAGTTTTCCCTATCCTTGGTAATAATTTTTTTTCAACTCTATGGTTTTTCCACGCAATTTTATTAAAGATTTTTTATAAATTTTATCAAAAATGTCTAGGCTAAGCTCTGAACTAAGTTTTCTGTGCCGGATGCTTTGTAATGCGTTTTATAAAGAGGCGTAATTATGGGGAAAACGTCAAATTTTGGGGAAGGCAAATTTCAAATTGAGGAAGGCTATATGAACTTTCTGCAACCCTGATTGCAGCCGCAAGGGAAGAATGGGACGCAGGAAAAATACCGAATAGACAGCGATAAGCTTGGGCGCAATTCGGAAGTTTTGGCATTTTCATAAATTAGGTACAGCTTTTAGGGGTGAAAGGTGTCCGATACAATCATCTTGACAGCCCTCTGCGCATTGGAAATTTATTGCTTCTGTGTCGCAAAATCGACAATGTTCTTTTCAGAGTTACCTTGCCTATCGTAAATATTCTCTCAGTCTTCTGCTTCAGAAGTGGTTTTTCCTTTTCTGCACTAGCAGGTTGAGAGTGTTTATGGCACGAGGAACTGTCTAACGGTTATTGGGATGCAAATATGCATTTTTCGAGATCTGCGGAAAGTCCAGGTTCGACTCGTGCCATGATGTTTCACACGCGCGGCCAATACGTTTTAAACATCGCATCATGAAGCATGCCAGGGCTTGGGTACAATGAGCGATTTTCTTTTCTGGCCACATTGTTTTAACTTCTGTTATTACGTGGTGTCATAGCGTGATTATCCATTCCGAGTTGCAACTCACGTAACATTGTGTCTTTCTAGAATTTGGTTCCCCTCTATACGCCTGCAAATCGATTTATTTTTCCTTAGGATCGGATCCTATAAGCGGAAAAAAATAATGGTACCTATAGGGGTTTCTAAATTCCTGATTATGTAGGGTCCAAAAATATGACTCTGCTTCTTCCTGTTGAATTCAGTTCAATGAATGGGGCACTGGGCAAGGTACGAACTAAGGCAATTTTTTGCACGTTTCTGTCCAAAATTTTACGTAGGAAACGATTTTAACGACGGAAGGTTAAAAAATCAACTCCTTCAAATCGACGGTGAATCTACCAAACCACATACCTATCTCGTTTACGGTGTTATACAGTTTCCGCTCCAATTTTTTTTAATTTTAAAGAGAGCAAATCAACATCAATCCTTGACGTTTTCATAGTTTTTTTCTCGCATGGAGAGGAAAAATCGGGGAAGTTTTGAAAAATTGACAAAGAGTGACTTTTTTATTTAAAAAATAAAGTTTAACAGGAAGACTGCAACTTCGCAGACAGAGATAAGTGGTTTGGGACTTTCACTGTCAATATGGTGCCATTTTTACGACTAGCGTTCCATTTCGTCACTGTTAAATACATACGTTACGTGGACGTGGAGTAGCGAACTTCCAATTGCATTCGTTTCTTTCTATCTGAAATTTCTGGGACGAAAAACGTAAAACGTGGTACTTTCATTCAAACTAGCCTAGTGGCCTCTGATTCTTCTTAGGTACTTGCATATTATTTTTCATTCTTCTCTGGAGGAAGTTTTTATTATCCTCCTTGAACTTCATGGAAGATTAAAAAAGGTGCTCCACTCCCCACTATTCTGCGATGCTAAGGAAGAGCGTCGCTTAAGCCATCAAGCGTTGCCAAATTTTCCTTCGAAAAATCTTGAATTTTGGACAAAATTGTGAATATTTATCCTATAATTTTTCAGAGGATTTCGTTCGTAATTTGATCTAGAAAGCCTGACAATTTAAAGGGAAAATATTCATAACTTTCTTCAAAAATTAATATTTTCTGAGAGGAAATTTGACAAAATTCGAATGCTTATGCGGCATTTATACTTAGCACGGCAGCAGAGTTGATCTTCTGCAGTCATGTGAGAGGAAAGATCTCCATTCTTCGTCAGGCCATTGACTTTTTGCCCGCACGTTAACGTTTCATTAGCAAATGGACATACTTTAGCGCCTTCAATTTCATAAGACGCAACAAAGCTTGCACTGACGTCGATGGAGGGTACTCTATATCAAGGAATCTCAAGATATAGCCTATCTTGAGATAGGTACAGAGTATCAGAAAAAAATGGGAAAGATTTCTCAGAACTCACGATCAGACATTGAAAATACAAGTTACAATCATTTGAATATTTTGAAGGATAAAGACCTTGTTCTCTAACATTGAGGCACCCATAAGGGAAACATGAGAATTTAGAGTGCTTTAAAAATTTAATAAGAGTTGATGGATGTTGGTTTTAACAGAGAGAAAAGAGGGTAATAGATGCGTCATGGGGACTTATCATTAGGGTTTTAAGTTGAAAAAAAAATTCGGTAAGATAAAGAGAGGCAAGGTTCAAGTTGAAAACAAGCGGGAAAGTTCTAATACTGTCGTATTAGAAAAGCGCTCAGGTGTTAGTAAATGTATTTAGTGAAGAAAGGACGTATAAACTCCGTCGACTTGGCTGGCAAATGGAAATAAAACATCAGCTGATAGCAAACAAAGGTTACCAAGGAAACCGTAAACGCGTATTTTTGTTTCCCGAAAATGAGCTCACCGTTGAGCTCATCAGGCGCGTTTTTTTAGGCTTCATTTGAGTTCAACGATCAATTTCGATAAGAATTACTCTACCGCTAAGAAATTTTCTTATAGATAAACGATCGAAACTACCTGCGCATTACGTTAAAAAGCATAAAATACAGTTTTCACAGCTTTATTTATTTTAAAAATGGACCCCCCCAAAAAGCCTACACATCGATGAGCTGGTGCGCCATTTAAACGCATTAGCACTAGTATACTAGTACTCAGAGGCAAGTCGAAATCAAAAAGCGCTGCCTATCGGCTGAGCGCTTAAAAAAATACGCAAAGAAAAAGAGAGGTTTCTTTAAAAGTGGCATCAATATTCTAAAATATTGCTATATGTTAGCATTTATGCAAGGCTAACTTTTTTGGACTTGCTATTTCGAAACTAATTTCACACTGCGGAAAAGACATTTGTAGACAACCTTTATACATCCTTTTACTCCAAGAATAAGGAAAATTGCAAACAATGTCTGTGCCGCTTGACTTTCACGGGTAGAATGAGCAAGATTGAGGAAAATAGGTATTGCGTCGACTTCTGTTTGTTGGACTTAAGCAAAAACTCTAGAAAAATTCCATCATAAAAATCGAACAGTTTTATTTCAAAGGCTTAAAGAATAAATCCTTATAAGGAAAACCTTGAAAGGACTTGAGTCAAGACCTTGCCTTGAAAGGCATTACAGATATACTGATGGACAGAGCATTGATGATAATGCTGAAGTTTTGAGGTATTGTGTATATGAAGTATATATTGAAGTAACCTATGATGTCTGCTACGATTATTATAGATGATGATGATAGTTGATGCCATGCATCATAATGGACAAGAGAGATTTTTTTTAGTTTCTCAAAATGTAGATGCAACAAATTGAAGCATTCACTTCAAACGCATAGATAAAAAAAAAAAGAAAAAGAAAAAATCAACAAAATTGAAAATCCAACATAAGATAGAGTAACTCTTTAGTCTTAGTTGTAAAAGAAACAATGAGAAAATTTCAAAAATTCACCTTCATTCCTCAAAGAAACCTATTGTAAATCTTGTATTGTCTGACAGAGACGAATGTCAACTTACATTTTAGCAGTATTTATAAGCATTTAATCTTGGGTTAGGCTGGTCACACACATTACGCTTAAGGTGTGTGCCTTACACACATAAGTGCACAGTTGGCGTTTTTTTGCAGACCGAATATTGGTACTTTAATTACTGATGCAGTCAAAGAGACATCTACCGAAGCAAAAGCGACAGTTTTAAAAAAGAAACAAACGTTCACATTGAAATGATACGGTTACTGCAAAAAATCCTCCACTTAGGATTTTTTCAATTAATTTTGAAACAATAAACTGCATATTAATTGAGGGGTCAGAAGAGGCAATAAGTAAGAATTTTGTCTGTGAGGTCTTGCAAATGTCGACACATTCCACTTAAAAAAGATAGAAGCTGTGCAAGGATGATAAGAGAGAGATGAGACACAATAGCCCGAATGCAGACAACAATAAAAACACATTAAAATACAAATAACAAATGAGTATACGAGGCTAAGGAGAACAAACCAGGACGTTTCGGGCAATTACATGCCCATTTTCGACTGGAACAGAAGCTAAAAAATGTAAAAATTAAAACGAGAAAAGAGCATGTAACTGACCGAGGTAGGAATCAGTGCAAACTCCTGTTCCCTTAGCTTCTGTTCCAGTTGAGAATGGGCATGTAAGTAATTGGCCCGAAACGTCCTGGTTTGTTCTCCTTAGCCTAGTATACCCATTTGTTATTTGTATTTTAGTGTGTTTTTATTGTTGTTTGCGAGGATGCAGACATAAAATCCTTTGAAAATTCTGCATACAACCATAAGGACCCAGTATTGCTCACAGTTCTTAAACCTTCGAAGAACATGCTTTGGTACTCTTTCAACTTCACCAATGACTAGCATCTCACTGTATCATTAAAGCAGGAATCAATTCACTGAGGGGAAAGTTTTGGGGAGATGGTGATCTGTTCCAACACCACCATCAGATCAGAATTTGCTTCGGTGCTATTTGGGCACAATTATTACTTTGATATTTGTTTCATTTCTTTATTTATTTATTTAGGTACAAAAATTCATTAAAACTCAAATTTTAAAAACTCGAATAAAACAGTGCCTAAGTGTCCATATTAAATGGCCCAAAATCTAGTTTAATACGCCCTTGTTTAAGATTGATAAGCTGCCATCCAGAATTCTTAAGAGTTTTAGGAACCATTTTATCTACGAAAAAATCGCCATCGAGATGATCCATTTCATGCTGGATGATACGAGCAGTCCACCCACTAGCCTCTAAGGTTTTCTCCTGACCCCGTTCATCGTAACCTGAACAGACAATTGAAAAAGAAGAGTTTGATCCAATATCTTTTCCACACTTACAAGAGGGGTGAGAAAAAAAGGGCAACGGAGAGAAGAAAAAAAAAAGAGTAAAACATGGGGAATCAAAGAAGAATCTAATTGTAAAAAGTGACCATGCCAATTGCTCAAAAAATCCTAAGTCTGGCATTCAAGGCCGCCCTACCGATACAAAACTAAGTTGAGTTCAAGAGTAATTTGGGTCCAAATGCTCAAAAAGAAGAAAAGCTTTTAAATGAGTCGTTGCTACACTAGATGCAAACATTATATAAATAGCACATTTAAAAGCATTGTTATAGAATGTGGGTGTAAAAAAAAAGAAAAGAAAAAAAAGGGAAAAAATTGGGCTAGTTTCAATGAGGTCAAAATGAAGTTGAGAAAATGCGAAGTCCAAGAAAGAAGAGACCCACATCCAAATATACTAAACTACCTATGGCTACTGAGAGAATGTATTTTTGCATTAATTATTGCATTTATAAATTCCATAATGATAAAAGAGAAATTGGAGGATTTCAAGTGCACTTATAAAGATATCAACAGGACATTCATGTTGTGACGAGGTAATTCTTGACCGAACACAGAGCAATGAAGACAACTTGGAATGGATACAGGATAGGTTTTGCAATTCATCAAACTTTCTACTTTTTTCATTTCATTATGTCTTTTAACACTTTGAATGGTAACCTATCTTGAAGATTTAGAGTGCAGAGAAAATCATTTCAAACAAAGGACACGCTGCTTTTTGGAACACATGCCGTCAGTTTACGTCCCGATAACAGGTATTCTACTTTTGAATCTTCAGACTAACCAGTATCACATATTTTCATAATTCGTAATTTCTGGACAAGAATGAATGGAGGTAGAAAAGGCAAAAACATGGTAAAATATATACTTCCTTACCTTTTAAAGCGACTTTTTTGTATCGTGGAACGTCTGCACAGAGACCTTTCAAACTTGCACAGCCTTCTGGATGTGAGACTTTGTCCCAGTCTAGAATTTTCAGTTCAGGATTGATCCAAAACTGGAAACCAAACAAGGCAAGTGACAAAAGTTTTCTGGGGCAGTAAATAACACAAAATCACCAAAATATTGAACGTTTCAGAGGGAAATTCTGTGTGAAAATTATGATTTAAATAAGGCTTGACGAAGAAGCTCACCCTGGTCTCAGATACTGTTTTTTTCATTGGAGCTGAACTTCTTTCAAGAAATTTGCTAGTGCAGCAGAGCGTTTTGTCGATTTTAGGTGCTTGAACACGAGAAAAGCATACCTCTGTTTCACTCATCTTGGCATCATGCATCAGAAGTTCCTAAAAACCAGTATTGGGCAAAAAAAACTAGTTCGTAAAAAATGTTGGATATTGAAAAGGCTCAAAAGGTTCTTGCTGCATTAGTAAAATCCTTGAAAACTCCTGTTTTAGATGACTCATAAAAATTAGGCTTGCTCATCAGATGGACTACACTTTTGCAATTAGGAACTACCATTTCCAACGCACTTAAGAAACAAAATATGTACCATTAGTTTCCCTACGTACAAAAAAGTTTTTACAGATGAGCCAGAAATTGTAGTTCCTAATTGCAAAATGAAGTTCAAATGGCTGTTAGAAGTTCCCAATGAAGGTGGGACAGGGACACTGTCTGAATGTCCTAACATAGTCTTCAAACCACCCTTTGATGGACCTTCGACAAAGTCTGAACACTAAAATGCAAGAAAAAAAGTGTGAACAATAAAAAAGTATGAAGTCATGGAAGATCCATACCTGTAATGGCACTTCCTCCATTTCCATTGCCTTATAACTTTTTTCATCATAAGTAGAGTCTTTGCTTCTTGGGTACTGAAATGCCATGATCCGTTTACCAACTCCTATTTGTGGGGCTGACAGACCTGCTATATTAAATATTTCCAATGCTTTTGCCATGAGACTTATTATCTGTGAACATAGATTAATGATATCATAGGTGGTGCGGTCAAATTATTAAAACAAGATTTTTCAGTAATATCTGATAAGCCTTAAGACACGGTAAATATATTGAATGAAACAATCTTCAGTAATGTTTTTCAGAGTGAAAACCTGTCATTATCCACTGTCTTGCGATCATGAATATTTTTTTGGAGACTATGTCCTCCACTTTACAGCCTGATTTGTGTGAGCTGCTTTTCAAATCACCGAAACACCAACCCTTTCATTCGAACTTTTTTCTTTCCTTCCTTTTTTCAACTAATAGGTAAATTTCTGTATGGAGGTTTTAAAGGTCCTCTTTAGGTTTAGAAAAGTCCCTATTAATACCTTATCTTTACTTATCATTTCCCTTTACACTTTAAACATTACTTTGATGGTAAAACTATCAAATAATGTAGATACCTCAGTATGCAACATTGCAGCTTTCCTGCCGCATTCTATTTTTTTAAGAGTGATAACTGATCAAATTAGACTAAATTATTCATCATTATCCTTTTCTCTCTCAAGAGCATTACCTTTAAACTTCCTGCAAATGTGTCAGGTAATACTCCTTAAAGAAATAAAATTAAAAAGAAACGTAAAATTTGAAATACTTCAATATTGAGAACATAGTTTTGGTACTTTCAACATAGAATGGAGCAGATTCTCTGTCCTTCTTTACCTCAGGGTATTTAGTTCTTTCATTAAATTTTATTTTTTCTGCGTAGGTGTTTACGAATGTCATAACTTTACTGATCACTGCACTATTAAACATTTTTTCTATTACCTGTTGGTAAGAAAGTGATCGGATACATCATCTGGATTAAAATCATATTTTTGGATTTTGATGTTTTGGATCTCTGTTGGCGCCATTGCAGCCTTCCCTCCATAATTTATTTTTTCTTTGAGAAACTAGTCAATGTAATTTCTTGAAGACTTCCTTGATTTTTATTCTGTTCGAGCAGAATATTCAGTATCAATTTCAAGCTAAAAAGTTGGCTTGTTTCTCTTCAAAAATTAAAAAGAGGTGGGGGAAATTTTCAATCACTGGAATGAAGATACATGGTTTTGCACTTGGGCCATTGATAAGACAAAATGTTTGGGAGAATAAAACCAAAAGGCAATCAAAACACTAGATGTTTGAAGGTGGCCCATGACACATACATTACAGAACAAGACTTGCTCATGGGTGGTAAAGATCATTTGAACATTTTTTCCTTCCACAATACTTGAGACAGTGAGAAACTTTTTTAGAATAATAGAATCTCAAAATCTTGAGAAGTCTTCAACGTTCAGGAACTTTCTACATCTTTCTCTCTACTTACAAATCAGAATGATAGTACAGGTGTATGAAGTATTCTAAAATGATAAAATAACATAGGTACTAAGTAGCAAAAAAAACTTACTTGACAGAATTCTGGAGTTCCTATTTCTGAGAGAGGTACAGGTTCAGCTTTATAGCGTAGTATGGGATCTCCTAGTTGAACAATATGTTTATAGGGTGGTATTGGTAGCTTTGGTTTTGCCATATACGCAAGATAAATAGACTTTAAGCGATACGCTAATTTCGACATTTTACCCCAATCTGAAAGAATAATAAGAATAATGAGTTGTAAGCTGAAGAGGGTCATTAAAAACTGGAAGTACTTAACTGTTATTGTAAGAGATACTCTACAGCCTTTTGTTTTGCGAGCAGATTCGTGAAATTGGCATTTGAAATATTCAATTTGACCCGCAAATGTAATTTTGGAAACATTGATTACTTCTGGAGAGACAAAAATTTTCCTTAGCATTATCCTTTACAATATTGATAAAGGAGGGGTATCGTTAACGGCTGAGATTAGCCTCACCAAGGACAACCATCAGTCCCTCTCTAGATTTCTCAGACTCTAGCAATTTTCGGCAGTGGAGGGTTTCAGAGGGGGGGGGGGGGGAGCATATCTGCATATCTCCTAGGCTTAGTAGGATCGAAAGGGAGTCAGTGGGCTGATTGTTGGAATTGATAGACAAAACGATAGACAAAGAAGACACAAGGAGTGTGGCGCGATCATATTGGTTGAAATAGGTGGTTGTTGTCGACTGAGGGAGAGCATTTTGGACTAACTGTAAGGTCCCTCTGGGGGTTCCGTTAGTGAGTCTATTACTTACCTCCTTTGTCGATTGCAACCACCCGCTTCTACCCATAGGATCACTCTATATCCTTTTTGTCTTCCTTGCCTGTCGCTTCGTCTACAAATTTCAACAATCAACCCGCAGCGCGGATTGGGGTGTGACAAATCTAGTGCAAGATTGTGAAATGTCAAGTAGATCTGTAAAACTTGAGAATTATCAGCATTGGGTGAATTGAACAAGAACTGATTGAATTTTGTTCCTCGGTACTTCTTTTGGAGAGAACTGGACCAAGGTTGACTAAAAGATTTTTAAACAGCATGTTTTGAGATACCGACCAAAAAAATATTAAGAATACATAAGATCATAAAGAGGTGGCAAGTCATTCCGTCAACTGACCCAAATATACGAAAATGTGGTGTTACTTACAGACTGCAGATTATATCTTTTCGAGAATATACTAGGTGTCGCTGATGGAAGAATTCTGATGGGACTGCGATGAAATTAAGCGAAAGATACGGTGATACGTTCGGAAAGAATAATCGTTCATAATAAATTCGAAGAATATACGTGCATTCATGCATCAATACATGCGGCTGTTTGGATTGAGCGTTTTTGCAGGCAAAGACCCCCTACGATGTGCAGGCGATCACAGAGCGGGAGTAGCTGGTGGAGCGTGCGTGCAGCTCGCTCGGACTCCATGATTACACTCTGATGACTCTGTTGCTCTCCTCTCCTCTACTCTTTGCACATCACATAATGGCGCCAAGCACAAATTTCACTCTCGGAGAAAAATTAAACTGCTCAGCTCAGGGAATTGACCTTTTTGATCGGGATTAAATTTCTAAAAGAGTTCAAACCAAGTACTAACCAGGGCAATTCTCAAAATTCTTTGGCGAGACATTTTTCTGATATAATTTAAGGATTACTTACCTAAGGAGGGAAAATCTTTAGCATATCTGGAGAAATCACAAGCTTGTGTGGGGGCCCCGCAGCGTTCTGAGGCATTGAAATCAAATTCTAAACGTACCTACTTACATTTTGAATTTTGATGGAAAATAAGGGGGGGAGGGGCTTCATTTATATCTGAGCCATGGGGATGCCAGATGATGAGGGATGAGTTTGAGGATTTTTGCGCTCAGCAGAGATGTTTTCAGGAGCATTGGGGGAACTAGTTAGGAGGAGGGGGGAGAAATATTACCCTCTCCTAACTTCAAGAAATATGAGGGCTTTTGCTAAGTTAGCTGTGTTGCTAGACTTTCATTGTGGAATTTGTAATTCTACCAAAAATATTTCCATGTGAAGATGAACCATCAAGCTAAAAATTTAACTCAGCATTCGCACAAATTTATAAATTTTTTTTGTGGCACAATGGTACAACTTCTGGGAAACATCCTGTTAAAGGTAACGAGGCACTTAGCATATTTCTTGAAAAATTTGCTAAAAAAATATCTTTGCACATTTCTGCTTTTGATAACTTATACCTACAAAAGTACATAACGATCCAAAAAGTGGTGAATTTTACCAATCAGGCATCAAGGGGTGAAATATGGGAGCATAAATATAGCATTAGGTACCTAAGATGACATTTGAATCAGTGAGTTCGAAAATACACCAACTCGGAAAAAAAAATTTTCAGGAAACACCTAAAACTTCGCAGCAGGCGAAGAAGTTAGTTTAATAAAAACTTTTTTGGTGCCAAAGGACGCAAGAAGTACTCTAGAAACTTTAACGCACCAAGTTTCAGATACTGATTTTTCATAGTCTGCCCTGAAAAATTTATATATTTTGACCTGAATAACGCTTGAATATTTATATAACTTGTTGGCACAAGGTATACTGAACCGAAAAAATAAAACCGCATCGGATAGTCGCCCGTTTCCCTTGATCGGCCAAAAATTGGTATTTCCATGAATGAAATTCTTCGATTCTTCCCTTTTCCCGTCGCCGTTTCGAGCACTTCCGATTGCAATTTCGAAATATCCTTTTGCGTGCAGATGCTTCTACTTATCCATAAGTGTTACTAAACTGTAAAAAAGTGAAAATCGAAAAAACCCCGTGTTGGAGTGTTTCCGAACTCACTGATTCATTTTACATTATTGGAAACATGATTATGTGGATGGATAAGGTGGGGAGACGGCAGACGATAGGATGGGTTAGAGTAGGTATTGGTTAGAGAGTACTCGAACTGCCCTGAGTTCCCGTCGCGCGACGCAGCCATCTTGCCTGCACATCGTAGGGGGTCTTTGCCTGCAAAAAGTAAACATCGGCTGTTTGAGGTTATGCCAATGTTTATTTACACTTTTACAATCGTATAATCCAGCGATCGATCGATCAATCGCTGTTCTGATTCGATTTCTCAACCGCGCGCGGTCAATGAACTCTCGGGGAGAAAACTGAAATATAGGTAGAATCTTCGCATCAGCTTTTGCACCATATACATAATGTAAATCAACATTCATCTCTAGGCACTTTTTCATACTCTATGCTTTTTCAGCACAAGACAATGAAGTAGAAAATTATAGTGAAAAACATAATTAAGTTCTCCTAGTCATTTACTTACCAAATATTGCTTCTTTCCACGTGCTTACTTACATTTTAATTTGATCAAGCTTGGAATGATTATTACTCTAATGTTTTTAGAGTAGCATTTACTTATTGCGTATTTGTCATCTATTATTTAACTAATGAAAAAAAAAAAAAAAAAAAAAAAAAAAAAAAAATACTAAGAAGTGGCCTGAACTGCGTACGTAACAAGGTGGAGAAATGGTGTTGGGTCCACACCATTTCGTGAGGAAAACAAAGCCAAGAAGTCCCGAAAATTATAATTAGAGTCAAAACTAAATTTTTTGAACACTAATGCATACCAGCACGAAACTGAGGGGGGGGGGGGGGGGGGGGGAGTGTTCAGCTTACAAGACAGTTTGCATTGGAATATTAAGTTGGAACTACGCCATCTATACCAGTTTGGGCCTTTTTACATCAGCAGATCACACTCGGCAGTGATAAAAGATCATTAAACTAACTAGTTCATACTCATAAAGACAAAAAGGAGGTGTTTGCATTTCGGGCATTTTGGAATTTTTTTGATGACGTAGGTCGGCACAGCGACTTTTATCATCGATTTTCTCGGAAATGGTGTAGTATATGGAAAAAATGCATTCTACATAGAGTGTTTGAAATTATGTAATGAGTTGATTTAAGCAAAAAAATCGGACGTTATGGTCCGTCCCTCACACTTCAAATTCCGGATTTTGCTGATCTGGTTGTACCGACCTACGCCACAGGGTACACAATCCTCAAGATGCAAACACTTCCTTTTTTTTCTATATGGTTCATATTAAGGCTCTTTCAATGTGAGGGGATTCGACAGGGGTTCGAGTTAAGATCTGTGATAAAAGATTGCGTTGCCGTCAACGGCGCTCTGGAAAGACCGCGGAGTATGAATTTTCGTAATTTTACCTATGTTGTGATAAAATTTCTAAAATCTACTGCAGTTTTTCAAATTTAGAAAAAAATCACTTCGAGCCCTATATTTGAGTTACCCCTCTTAAAAATTTCAGCTCAAATGATTTTTGCAAAAATTACCGAAGTTACGTTATATTGCCAGAGTTCATTTAGATGTGAATGTGATACCAGGACTATATCTCTCCGTAAATTTTGCCACATTTGCGATAAAAAAAATGTCCACTTTCTCTCCCTGGAGTTATCTACTATTGACGTTTTCTGGGCGATAGAACGTAACTGCATTTCATCTTGAAAAGTTTTCACTCGTAAATTATATTTTCATCGGAAACATACAGGATCGCAAAATCTCTACAATCCTGTGATATCCAAGGATTGCAAAATCTCTACAATCCTGTGATATCCACGGATTGCAAGCTCGCGGTGAGCACTGTTCGGAGATTGTGTACACCGGAGTAGGTTCGACTCAAAGAAAATACGACTTTTCAGTCACTTGAGCCAACTTAAGCGCGCACCGTGTTGTAAGTGCAATGCATGAAGTATCCTGCAGACTTGTAAGGCGCTACTAGGCGTTGGGCGCACCGTGCTATACGTGCAATGCATGAAGTATCCTGCGGTCTTGTAAGGCGCTACTATGCGTTTGGCACCGTGCGCGAGCCCCACCCACGCCGGCCGTACTGTTTGACGTGATTATTCAAACGTGCGGCGTCAGCGGTTTTCAACTAATGATTTTGAAGTTTTTGTACAGCTTCTTGGAATTATTATCATTTCAAATGGTATAAAACATTACATAAGAAACCCGACTAGTTAACTTTTCTAGAAGCATGCAAGTGAAACGACTTTTACGTGTGGATTCCCTCGTTGCTCAACAATGTAATGGCATGATCATTTGGACTACATCGTGCTATTTGGAACTACGATTTCTGGTTCATCTACAGAAACACCTGTGTGCGTGAAGAGACTAATGGTGCATATGTTGTTCATAAACGAAGCTAGAAATCGTGGTTCCTTATGGCAAAATGAAGTTCATTTTGATCAATGAATCCTTTCGAAGCTTAGGTTATGGATTCGATCGACATGAATCGATCGAATAGTAAAAACGTGTATCGATGTACGTGATTCGAAAGAAAAAGCGAGGCCCTGCTTATGGAAAACGCTCCTTGAATTCGAACTTTGTCTTTCTTCTTATAAAATACAACATTTCTGAAAACTTATGATCATTATTGTTCTTTTCATTCTTCGGGGATTTTTTAAATTTATTGCTTTTACTAATTCAAGTGTCGACCAATCGGTGATCCTATGGTACGCTTTTTTCAGTCGGAGCCCATAACTCTTCAGTCCATACTCCATTCTGCATAACCGGCCGTAGACAACCGGTAAGACCATCAAAATCAGATGGCCTAGCCGAGAATTGATCCCGGGTCCGCCTGATCTTGAAGCCAGCGCTAAAACCACCACACCATAGGAAGCCGACCCCGACCTACTGGATTCCAACCAAGTGTACCCATGTAGCCATTTCAAAGACAAATATTTAAAAATAATTGAATTACGACATAGTTTAGCGTGAAAGATTTGAAAACTTTTGACTGTTTATACGACGTTTTTCTTTAGTATACAACAGAATACTGCCATGCTAAGGAAAAACGCCGTATGAACATTCGAGAGTTGCTAATTTTCCTCCGATGAAACGTTCATTTTTAAGGAAAGTCATGAATATAGTTCCTTACAATTTTCAAGACCTTAAGGAAAAATTGCGAACAAAATTATCTGAAAAATTGTGAGGAAAATACACATAATTTTACCGACGAATTAGGGTTTTGTCAAAGGAAATCTGGCAACGCCTAAGGGTTCATACGACGTTTTTCCTTAGCAAGGCACAACAGCTCACTAGGTTTCGGAGGACACTCACCATTGTTTCGTTGTTTCATTATTTCTTCTTCCTCCTGAGCCTCCTGGAACTGAAGAACGAGTTGAAGTTGATTTTGGGTAGCTTGATGGGCGACGAGGATTTGGGCCTGGCGGCGCTGGCAGCTCGGGCCTCGTCGAGAGAGGCCTTTCGGCAAGCCGAGCAGGAATCCCTTCGTCCAGAGCGAGACCCAAGGGATGCTAGACTGAGTCGCCGCGGACTGGCTTTGGACGCCCTTTGGAACGGCAGTCTGATCTTGGGAAGCTTGAACTTGGACGGGGAGCGAGATTTCGAGCGCCGAGAAGACGCCGAGCGCGCTCTAGCGGAGACCGAGGCGGACCGCTTGCTCAGCGAGCGGGATCGCGACTTCCTCGCTTTCCGCGGCGAGTTAACCAGGATAGAGGGGCGCCGTTTGGCCGTCGGGCGTCTCGAGGACACAGGCCGGCGCCCTCGACGTGGTTTTCGGGCTGTGGCCCTCTTTTTCGAGGGTGGGCGCGGTCGGGCCGATTTGGGTCGGTTTGGATTAATTCGGACGCGTTTCTTAGTCTTCCTCTTGGCTGCCATGTTGACTCGGCTGGTTCGATTGGTGGGACTGGGTCCGCTCGCGGATTGGTACCGGGTGAGTTGGCTCCACGGTTGACGAGACTTTGGAACCGATGCAACTGGTCAGACTGTCCCAGGCCGCTTTACACTTCAGAAGGAACACCACAAATATGTCCATTGTTTCTTGATGGTGGATCCCTTTTGAGGCGATCAGTCGTTTTTTAGTTCGTTGGCTAACCTGGATAAAATGTGGATTAGAAGAGGGGTTAAAAGAGGAAGAGGGGAGGAAGGAAAGATAGAGGCAGAGAAAAGAAAACCCGGAGGGTACAACGGAATATGACCGTTAACGGGAATGAGGAGGTGGTACGTAAAATTCAAATTTGAACCACCAGTGCACCACCCATGAATAAGTGTCTCACAAAAATTCTGGCAAAAAGCGCCCAAAAAAAGCCACACCAACTCGTAGTTGTGGCGGATTGAAAATGCCAGTTTAAAAAAACGTCCCTGATCCATGGAAGTTTGCCATAATCCTTCCATTTCTGAAATTAGAATTACAAGTCTGAGTTAGAATTACAAGTCTGGAGTGACCTATGGAGAATACGATTCAACCCAACCAAATCTACTTTTATGAGATTTACCCTACGGACGGAAAACTTCCCACCAGTTCTCCTCAATGGGCGCCTCATCCCCCAAAAAGAGAATGCCAGATATCTAGGAGTTCACTTTGATCCAAAGCTCACATGGAAACACCACCTACAAACGAAAAGAAAGCACCTAGACTTCCTCTTCCGTAAATTTAGATGGCTATTAGGACAGTCATCTAAACTATCACTACAATCAAAACTACTGATTTACAAAACCATCATCCGCCCAGCATGGACCTATGGATCCCAAATTTGGTGCACAGCCGCTCCCAGCAACCTTCGACCAATTCAAACTGCACAGAACAAGTTCCTACGCCATATAACAGGATGCCATAAATATCAATATGTGGATGTAATCCATAGAAATGCAAAAATTCCATTCGTAGCAGATTATGTCTCGTCCATTACCCATCGCCATATCCTCAGACTAATGAATCATCCCAATCCACTTGCTCTCGCCTTATTAGACAATAGTCAAACAACCCGAAGATTGAAAAGACACCACATCCTGGATATCTATTTCAATGCGGACACAGGAGACCCCTAAATAACACAAATAGTAATCTGTCTCGGAATTATCACATCTCAACAAAAAGAAAAATTACTATTACAATACAACCAACATTACCCTCTCTAATTTATATGACAAAACAAACCCGATCGTTCTAATTTGAAAACACCCGCTCGGCAAAAATTGCCGCCTTTCATGCGACAGTGTTGCCGCATGACCACTATTCCAGAAAAGAAAACATTATTTTCTACGCTCAGCCTATTTGGCTTAGCTTCTAGTCGGCAATGGCCGTCAGGAGCAGCACGATCGAAACACATATACAAGAATTAGGCCGATTAGCCGTGCAAGGCTAGATTGCCCGTAACCTACAAACCAACAACAACAAAAAAACGTAATTTCGAGAAAAAGCCATTCAAAATTACACTCTGCCTTGTTTAAGAGGGGAAATTGTTGAATAAGAAAAAACTTTAAGTCCTCGATCCACACAAAATTGAGCTACCCCGCTCGCAACCTCCTCAACTGTAAGTCACTTGAGAAAATTTTTCAATGAAATCTCAAAACGCAAATGCTTGAACCAACGTGGGAAAAATAGCTCTACTGAAAATTATTCCTGTAAGAGGTAAGGTCCTTCTCCTCGTGGACGATCAAAAATACATATTTCTGCGATTGATCACTGAAGCGACCACATAGTATGGATAATGGAACATTCGTACCTAATTTGAGGGCCTTGGAGGACAAGGCAAATAAGTGCAGTTTTTGCTATTTCGAGAAATACGTGTTTGAAATTTCGAAATTACATGGATTCTTAGGGCAGAAAGACAATTTAGATTGACTTTTTAATGCTTTTAAATTGAATTTTGGGAGCGAATTTTTATCCCCTGGTAAAAATTGGCAGTAGAGTCCGTATTCCAAAATACCATAGACGTAAAGCCGGCTGTAAGATTTTCAATAGCTTTTATAGCCGGCTGCACAATTTCTTATAGCCTTTTATAGCCGATGGCGATTGAGCAACAGCCAGGCGATAAAGTGTGTGCTAAATGTTACTAATTACGGATGCTAGGACTTTATGAGTTTTTGGACTACCGCTCTATTTTTGGGCCGTAGTGTCTTGATTAATTTTGCGCGGAAAGCTCCGTACATTGGAAGGATGCCTGCCATTCCTAATATGTGGGAGCGCCTTCAATTTCGTATGATACTGTGCAATACCTCTGGTGTGAAATAGTTGCAAGCGCCGTGGCATGCTGCGGCGCGGCGGGCGGGCAGCCAGCGCGAAAAGCGCCTTAGCGCCTACAAACCTAACAGGGATACTTCGCGCATTGCGCAATGCGTGAAGTATCCCAGTTAGGTTTGTAGGCGCTGGTGCGCGCTTATCGCTGGCAGCGCGCCGCTCTGCTTTGTGTTAGGCTCCAATATATAATCTTGCGGAGTCAGCGTTTTTCAACTCATGATTTTGAAATGTTTGCACATCCTGTATGAATTATTCTCATTTTAATTGATGGAAAAAAATATGTATTAAAAGAAAAGTATAATGTGTGTTTTGTAAATATTATAGTGGTTCCGTATCAAACTTAATGATTTCCAAAGCACACGAATTTCTACACAATTTCTTATAGCCTCTTATAGCCGATGGCGATAAAGTGTAAAGCCCGGCGATAGGAATTGTAGCCCGGCGTATACTTTTTTATCGCTTCGTATAGCCCGGCTATATGATTTGCTCCGCTTTCTACAGCCAGCTGAGCCAGCTATATGATTTTCTATTGCCCTCTTTAGCCGGCTATAAGAATTCCTATGGTATTTTGAAACACAGCTCCTAACGCCAATTTTTACCAGGGTCAGAATATTCATCAAGAATTCAAGACTAGTTTTACTTGAAACATTAGTTCCTCATTTTTTTCAAAAATTACACTTATGCGCCTTGTCCTCCAAGGCCCTTATTTAGGCTACAAACTGAAAATGCTGATAACAGAGGATCGTGCTGATGATTATCAGAGGAAAATTATAAAGTCGGAAATTTTTTGTCTTACTTTTTATTTTTTCTACTTTTGAAAGAACCATCTCTAGGGTGTTGAAGCTCATCCAAAATTTATGAGACCCTTTCCGTCCTCAACGAGACTAATTTAGATCAGATTTTATCAGCATTTCCAAGCCAAAATTTTCACTAAACAGTCGAGAATACTTCAGAGAGTTAAATTTTAAATATTCAGGGATTGGCCCTCCGGGTCTCTCTACTACGTGGAGAGGTCTTTCCTCATCCCCCTCTTTTAAGATACCAAACTATGAATCGCGGTTCATAGTGTCATCAGCTAGACTGACCCTGATGGGAGGCAGTGGTCAACCTCAAGATTTCAAAACTCGCACAAAGCACTCAAGCTGTAACAATTAAATACCAAACCAACGAACTTTTTAAAAGTTGCTTAAGATGAACCGAAGTCTAAACGCGTTTCAAAACAGCCGTAATAGCGCGGAGACTTCGAGAGTAAACGCGGAATGGAATCCGTAGAAATTTCGACTTTTCACGTTTAAAAATCGGCGAAAAGAACTTAAGAGTCAAGCCACTGCAATTATCAAAGGTCTCACACCCGTTCTTCATAGCTGGTTACGAAAAGCTAGAGGGCTGAAACCATCGCCTTGGTGAACCCACGAGAACTCAGCGCGGCGGAGCGGACGTAGCTATAACTATCCAGGTGTAGAGTTTACATCAAAGGGTGAAGAGTGGAAATCCGCAGTCAAACGGAAGCTAAAATATAGATATGAAAGGATACAAAGCAACAAGGAAATGAAGGGTTCGGTAAGTGACCTTTGACCTTGAAGGCGCGAGGGAATCGACCTGGCTTTTCAGCTTCATATCGAAGGGTGTATCATTAATCTGACGGACGTGAAAGCTTCATGTGAGTAATTGATTGTGAGGCTCGAATGACCCGAAAAGAAGACTCTTGAGTTCTTTCCGGCTTGTTTTATTTTAAGATTCCTCGTCGAGTTTCTTGGGTTCGATGATCGTCGAAAAGTTAAGCTTCCTTATATATATTAAAAGAAAATTTAAAAACACTCTTGTGCGCGTAATTTGTTTTTTTTTTTTTAAAAAACAAAACGAGTCCGCATTATTTTAAAAAATTGACGTGCATGTGAGTGTTTTAACCCTCCTTTCTTATAATGGTTTAACAAAGTTCGTGCGCGGGGTCCTGATACTTTATTTTTATTCATTTTCTTATATAAGAAGTGGCCAGAAAAAATGAGCTTGACAGAGACGGGGAGGGGGGAGGAGGAGGAGGAGGAGGGGTGATATGATCATACTTCAGCAATCCTATGCAGAGGAGTTCAATATGCAGTATGCGATACCAAAAAACCCCTAAAATTGAATCTTAGTCAACACCGCAAAGTTTGAGTAATAATAAGGGGAACAGCTTTGAGAGAAGCAGTTTTGAGATCAGTTAGGTTTGAATATTCTCTATAAGTTAAATGCTTATAATCAAGAAGCACTCTTCCGTACGTAAAAAATAGGTGCTAAACTTTTATATTCAATCTTCATGAGGACTGAAACCTCACACCTATTTATTTCACCGGTTCCACCTTGGTTTGACTTGGTTTCTCTCCGCCAATATCGGTCAAATTTAATGAATGTGTATTTCTATCGGTGTATACGAGGCTCTACAATGTAGTGAAGATTTTTTTCTATAATATAGGATGGTAAAAACACTCTGCTATGAGTATTAGGTCTGGTCGGCAGTGAAATAAGAAGTGAATAACAGGAATCTAGCGCCTGGCGTAGCAACTATTCGCGCATCAAAAAGGTGATTTTGCCTACACGAGGAGTTGAAGGCGATTTTGTCGACAGGAATTATACGAGAACTTTGCTGCGTTGCATCCTAAGGATAATGATGCGGATAGGTCGATTTATTCAGCGAGCGATTAGAATTCATTAGTGAAGTTAAAAGGTGTCCTGAGAGTTCTCCATAATTTTAATGAAAAAATATCGGATTAAAGACTTTTGCCCGCCAAAACTATTTCATGGCACTCCACTCTAATGCGGGCAATCTGAGGAAGAGATAATTAATGGTGGAGTATAATAGTTACGGAGATTCTTTGAATATTAAATGACAAAACAGATTTTTAATGAAGAAAATGTTGAGCAAGAGAAGATATAATGGAAAATAATTTGCTGTAAAGAAAGTTGAGCAAATAAATTAATGCCAATGTGTAAAGTAAGCGATTGTTTCGAGAGAGCTTAAAAACTTTTGAATCGCAATAAGAGCTTGATCTTATAATTCATTTTTTTTTTGTACACTAAAACGGAGGTGAAAATGAATTTTCGAAAACTACTGCCGGATTTGCCATCGACCACAGATGAGTCTTAATTGAAATGTTAAAGACCAATCTAAAATTATTGATAAAATTGCAGAGATATTCATTGTTTTAGGTGTAAATGGTGTATCGCAAGTTTTCTCAAAAATACAAGATTTCTCAGAGCTGAAATGAATCAGGAAATGGAAATAATGCCTGAGAACTTAAAGTCGTTTCCGGTTTCCTGTATGCTTGGATGTATGACTCAACTGACGAGAGACGGACATGCCTTTCAAGATCCGCCACTACTTCTGAGGAATGTTTGCGGTTTGACGGGCGTTGCACGCGAGAAAGAGAGAATGAGAGGCATCGTCGTCCATTGCAGCAGTGCTACATTCGACTGAAATTGCATGCTTTTACCAGTAGTATTTACACGTGTTGGAGGATCATTGCTTCATTCAGATGTGAGATAAGAGCATAAGTTGTTGAAGTACAGAAGAAGTGCATTTAAATGGAAAAAAATTTCGTTAAAAAGGGAAAAATTCAAAATCGAAATTTAAAACAAATCCACGGGCTTCTATTTCCGATTCGAAATGTGTCGGATGCCTGGTCGACAAGTCTGCACGAGGATTAGTACTGCCGAATGAAACGTAGATTAACAGAGATGCTGAAACTAAAAAACTTAGAAACTTTTCAAAATATTAATTCAGCTTTTACCACATTAGAAGTGAAAAAAAAGTATAAAAATGAAAAAAATGGGAAAAACCAATAAAGATTACTTAGAAAGCATCAGATAATTTGCAAACTATCTTACTGGTTATACTAAAACGATAACTGCGATGAGCCACGTTTCAGTGTTCACGAAATACGGGCCTATTTTGGCTTCGACGAGCCACCGATCTTTTTAATTAAAAAGGGAGAAGGAGGGACAGGCATGGGTGGCATAGATGCAGGAATCATAGGCTGAAACCCTGATTTCGAGGAATGAAGGAAAAATAACGTGAAAAACTTTGTTCTTTCTGTTTCTTCTTCTATTATTTCTCCTCCGCTGCGCGCCGCCTTTTTCTTACGGAAGCAAGTGGTGCAATTTCACGTTCGATCAGATTACTTATTCGAGTTCGTTCGAGTGATAAATTGAACGTTCACACTCTTATGGCTTCTGTTCTGTCAGTGCTTTTGACCCATTTCATTTCATTTCACAAAAATTGCACATAAACTCATTATTCACACTTGAAACCAATCCAAGGCGAGACTTCGATTGAATGCATCTTTCATTTTTGCCAATCGATATCACTTCTTCTAAGTGTGACGGTTCCATTGATGTGATGCGTCATTTGACATTCTGCAAGACTATCGATTTATTTTGATTTGTTGGGCGTTGGTGCTGCTCTTTCGTTAAACATAGATGCATTAAATGGACCGCGTTGAGCAGAAAGGAACCAAGCCACATCAGCTATTGCCAAAAACTGGACAACTTAATTTTTTACGAGAGAACGTTTGTGCGGATTCCTTTCAAAATTTTGAGGAATTTTCTTCGTACTGGCCGGGGAGGAAATTCACTGAAATTTGCACGGAAATCCGCACACCCGTTTTCATGTAAAAAATTAAATTATCCAATTAAATTTGGCAATAGCTGATGTGGCTTGGTTCCTTTCTGCTAAACGCGGTCCAAATATGAACGCATTTTTATGAGGATAAAATTATGACAGATGCTTTAAACGTGGAATATGAGGAGTGGTAAGAGGATGCACCTACGACGCAAGCATCCAACTATGAGATGAGCACCATCAATCAATACTCTTTCAATAACACGGAACAGCACGACATGATTAAAAAAATAAAACTGACTGAAATTGTGAAGATAAAATTTAAAAGCACTACACATTAAGACAAATGAACTTAACTCATCGGAGAAATTATTTGCTAGCGGCTTATGGCGGTTTGCATCTTTGTGTGGTCAAAATGAGCCAAAGCGCCTTCAGTTTATTCTACACTTCACGCACAGTCGCCGAGGTGGAATAGTTGCATCACGGAATTATGCAGTTATCGGTGCTATGAATTGAATCAATCTTCATCTCTTCCTTTCTTCTTCATCATCTCCTTTTATTTTGTGTAAGCGTGCCTTTTAAGGCTAAGAATTAGCGTGACAACGGAACTTAAATTGTCACGATGACGACTTCTTTATGATACGTTTCCTTTGCGGCAGACAACATTTGACTTTACAGTGGATCATATAACTCGGTGACGATAGAAAAAGGTACAGCTCTATTAGATTTTTTAAAAAATCATCAGTTTAACCGTTTGATGCAGAGAGCACTGCACGAACCCTATCATCTATCTCAATCTGTTGATCATTTCGTATCCCAACATAGCGTGGCAGATTTTAACACAAAGGAACTTTGAAAACGAATATTACGTGCAATTACACACAGAGCACGAACATTTAAAACATTAACATAAACGTGAACTTTTTTTTGGATGATACATCTTACCTAAATCATTCATCAATGTTATACAATTCAAATATAATTACGATCCTTTAATTCTTACCTGAATGCGTATACACGTATACTTATCATAATGAGCGAGACCTTTCTGCGCAAAAATTCTACCTTCAGTGTGAGAACTCAATTCAATGAAACTTAAAGCCGCGGGTCAAAACTGATCGCTCATAGTTGAGCTCTGAGATTGGCAAGGCGTTGGCGTAAACGAGAGAATGTGATCAAATGCCTGATCATTGGCCTCCTCGCCTGGAACGCGATCACACGTTTTACGCCTCAATGCGTGAAAAACCTTTACGCTAAAGTGCTAGGTTCCCTCTCTCATGCATGCGTTTCTCTTCACACAGTGAAACCACATTCAGTAGATGCAACTGATCAATAAAGATGGTCCCTGTTGGCCCGTGAACGCGCCTGATCAAAGGATACGGATAGTGAAAGCCACAAAACTTTTAACTCGATTGTGACGATTCAACATCCTCACTATTGTTCTTATTTTTATTTTTATATTTATTTTTTAGGAAAAGCCATTTTAAACATTATTATTTGAAGTTTTCAGAAAATCTTCTGTACAGGATGAAGAAAAACAGATGATTACTGGAGAAAACGTAGGATGAGAGAAAATGACATGAATAATAATTCGCTGAAACGAAAGTTGAGCGAACGAATTATTATTGACAATGTCAATCTGATAAGTTTTTCGATACATACTGTTTAAAGTGTGCTATTGTTTTGGGAGAGCTTCGAAACTTTTGAAACACAGTAAGAATCACAAATTCCAAGAAATGATTTTCGTTGGTTTTCCATACACCTATACAAAATAAAACGCGACAAGAAATCTGCAACGTCGAAAATCGAGATAGGTTTATTGTACGGTGTCACTGTGGGTCTAGATCCGATTTTTCCCGGCACGTGCGCTGTGACAATCAAACGTATGCGTAGTGAACGAAACTATGTAAAAATGTAGGAAAGTAAAAGGAACTAGAGAATTAATGTTCATTTCATTAATTTTGAAATATTCTTTTTAGCATAAAAATGTTTATTTTTGACAGATTACGACTTTTGTCAGAAAATACGAGGTCCGTTGATGATTATATTTAATCAGGAAATCTCTCATTTTCTGAGAGTATAGTAATTTCTAATTTTGTCGTCTTTCAGTGCGATACAAGAGACAGCACCTTTAATTAGTCGAGTTAAGAGAGAAACCAAACACACGATTCGGCCTGGAACGGCGCGACTTAGGGAGAAATGATGACGAGGACTTGAGATGAAAAGGAGAAGCCCTCGGCGCGGCAATCGGCATGTAACACATATTAGCGCCTACAAGACTGCACGAATACTTCACGCATTGCATCAAACACAGTGCGGTTATTGTGGTCAGCGTGAAACGGATAGCGCCTACAAGAATGCATGAATACTTCACGCATTGCGCCAAACACACTGCGCATGCGGTCAGCGGGAAACGCATAGCGCCTACAAGACTGCGTGAATACTTCACGCATTGCGCCAAACACGGAGCGGTCGGCGCGGCGCGGAGGCGGAAGTTAAAATCATTAAACTAAATTTTGTGTTTGTTCTTTCATAATTTTTTCGTTTATTTCTTATGAATGGAAAGCCTTGTCCATTAGAGATAGGTTTACGAAACTTGACTTTCACGCTAAGTTCCGTGACCTTTTGCTAGTAGTATTGACAGGGCTTTCCCAAAAAATGTGTTCAACACGAGTAAACGCGTCTTATGCACCCCTCCCCCGCTGACACGTTCACTTGATGGTTTTTATTGATGTTTCAAAACGAATGAGAAGGGGGCGGCAAAATACAAGCGGCCCATGGACGGCAAGAAGGAAAATCCGGTCCTGCCGAAAGTAAAAGCTTCCACCATTGTCAAGATACCAGTGGAGCGTTTCTTGTCTCTGGTATATACGTACATAAAAGTCGCTTTCATAACGCTCTTTGGCGCTCTGCAACACCCAGCCGCCAAAGCACCCTATCCTCCCAAAGCCCTTCAGGGTATTGGCATTCCCCCATTTCTTCTAAGACCCCCTGTCGCCACCCTTTCACTGGGCGTTCCCTTCGTCTCTTCCCAGGAGGAACCCAATCAAGTATCTTCTTCGACAGTCTTTCTTTGTCATCCTGTTATAACGTGACAAGGACCACACCAGACTAGCTGTTGGGCCATGACGTAATAATTTGTTCATAATCCGAATACAATGTCCATCATGTTTTTCTGGTTCGCCTAAGAGCTTCATAATGAAGCCTAAGATGACTGAGTCAAAACTGGATTCAGAATGCAAGGAGTCAAAGTTTTCCTGAGTGGATCAACGAACACGGAGAAAAAAACTTCGTGCATGGGACCCGAAGTTTATGTCGTATGGATCTCCGAAGTTTTCGGATTGAGCATCTGAACACTTTAGGTCCAGCTGTCGAAGTTCGGATCACACATCTAGAACTTCAGTTCTTACATCTGAAGTACTTCAGATGTAAGAACTGAAGTTCCAGATGTGTGATCCGAACCGAGGTTTTTTTCTCCGTGTAGGTCCATAAGATGGTATAATGGGACCACCGAGCGGACTACACACACAAGTGTGGCACGGTAATTCATTACTCGGGGCTCATTGAAGTAGACTAACCACTAAGGAGCGAGCTAATCGCCTACCGAGCAGTGCTGGGTGACCCCCGACCTCGGACTCCGGCCGCAAACTCGCCGCCGCGCCGCGCGTCCGTGTCGCGCTGCACCGACCGTTATATCATCTCACCTTCCAGCTCCAGCTCCGAGTGCTAATCCCACCGGGACCTGCGAAAAGCCGATCGGAATATTCAGGGCTTAATTGTTATCTTTCATCCCGTCCAAGATCGCCGGCTCGTACTAGGCCACGAGCTTGGGCTCGTGTTCACAGCTTTTGCTGATCATCAGATACATCCGTTGAGGAGCGGACATGGATGACGGTGGGCAAGGATTAAAGCCATGGAAGGTTGGGGAGGGGAGGGGTTTACAAATCTCCCGTGCTTAGGAAGAACGCCGTATGAACATCCGATACTTGCCAAATTTCCACTGATAAAACATATATTTTCGCAGAGATTTTTTGTCATTTTTCGAATTTCTAAATTTTTTCCTACAAAAACAGCTCACCATTGCTCTTGAGGCATTTAAATTATGGACAATTTCTGGAGAACCCTTTAAAAGCTTGCGACTTCGAGAGCCGCCCACCCAGAACCCTAACTCAGGCCCAGCAAGGCCGAAAGAGTTAAAAATTGTGTATAATCAATGAGTCCCTGCAAGTGAAAAGCAAGTTTGAGAAATTTTCGCCTTCAATTCACAAGATAGGCAAAAGTGGGCCCACCAAAGTGGTAATAGTGGTATCAACGCACGTGTCTTTGAATTGGAACGTATTCACATATTTCACGTATCCATGAATGTGCGGTTCACGAATCTACCTCCGGAAATTTTTTTGGATTAAACGCTCCTAAGACCAGATTTTCTCTCTAACGGATTACAGTTGTATACAGATCAGCTTGTGCCTATGGACAGTAAAATGAGACCACTGCAATTCTTTTTTGAAAATGAATACAATTATATATTTTTGGTGGTTTTCTGTGGTTGCAATGCCAATTAAGGATCACATTGATGCAGATTACTTTTCTGTAAAAGGACTTTACTATGCTGTACTTAAAATCCGTTTTGATAATTTTTTATTGATGCATAAATATTCAAAATATATAACGAAATTGAAAGCGAACAAACAAACGCGTGGGAAAAATCTTAGCGTTGTAAGAACAAAGATTGACTTTTTAGCGCCCCGATTAGCACATACCCTGCCGTCTTTGCACTTAAAATGCTTTCATTTTGGAGTAGGCAGAATTTTAGAAGAAAAAAAAATTCAGTAAAGAATATTTCATCGCGAGTCTAATATTTTGCTTTCACTCGATCAGGCGGAATGTTCTTTTGGAATGTTTTCTTCCAGAGTGCTCAGCTAATGAGCTAAAATTCTTTCATGCGACTCCTTCGATCTAAAAGTCGCTGGAATAATGAAATTTGAATGGACGAAAATTGTGAGGTATTCATCGTTGGCCAGTCAAATTTTTTACCGCTTTCTCGGCAGCGCGGTGGGATTGTTCTCGAAACGTCTCCATTTGGCGATTCTCACAGGCTCATCCACACATCGAGGAGAGAGGAAGTGCCTTTACCCCGCGCCCTCCAGATACCTGTTTCAAGTGTAAAAGTGTTCTTTTTGTAAGATGATACAGTCGAGATTACCTACACGATTTCCTATCACTTTTTACTCCATACAATTTACATTTTCCTCTGTGAAGACGGCATGTTACGTGGAGTGTCTATTGTTTGCGTGATGATAGCGACCAACAGTACTGCTGTGCTAAGGAAAAACGCAGTATGAACCTTCAGGCGTTGCCAAGTTTCCTTTGATAGAGCACGAATTTCCTGGGAAACTTATGAATATTTTCCATCCAATTTTTCAGATAATTTTTTTTCGCAATTTCCCATAGAGTCCCTGGAAATTTGAGGGGAATATATCCACGACTTTCCTCAAAAATGACTGCTAAATGACAGTAGCGTGGCGTGCTTTGCGATGTATCGATTAATCTGCCATTTGAACCTATGGAAAAGGATCGATAAACAGGGTGTTCGCAACAAACAGCTTAACAATCGATTATTTTCCATAGCTTCAAATGGGGAAATATCAATAATCGAGCATTCACGCCTCATCACTGAGCCATAGGCGAATCCAGATACCTCGAACGGGAAGGGGATGGTGTGTCCGGAGACTTCCCCCAGAAAATTTCTGAAATTTTAAAGCATTCACTTTTAGTCAATTTCGTAATGAATAATAACTAGTGTTTTTCCTTCTTCTTTCCTCCGTTCCTTTCTTTCATCTCCCTTCTTTTCTTCTACCTCCTTTAATTTGGGCGAACGAGGGGGGGGGGGGGGGCGTGCGCCCCGTGCGCCCCCCCAGATCCGCCTGTGTAGGAAGTCTCGTTAAATCTCCCTGCATCAAAATGACAGCCACAGTGGTGAGGCCTCCCTAAGGAAAGGAACTGCTGGTTGATTGTTGAAATTGATAGACAAAGCTATAGACAAACAAGGCATAGGGAGTATGGAGCGATCCTATTGGTTGAAATGGTTGGTTCTTGTAGCCTAAGGAAGAAAATGATGGACTAACCATAGGGTCTCTCTTAGGTTGCCGTTAGTTAGTCTATTATATACCTTGTTCGTCCATTGGAACCACCCGCTTCCACCGATAGGATCCCTCGATATCCCTTTTGTCTTCTTTGTCTATGGCTTAGTCTATCAATTTCAACAATCAGCCCACAGGAGGATGGACCACGTATACAACCCTTAATCTCCCCGAGGAGCGTTTTGCATGTAGACTTTCCCGATGAAAAATTCCTGGTTACAGCATTGTTGATCGGACAAACAGTGCTTTAAATTCCAGCGCGCACTCCGGAGCGATAGTGTGAGACTGCGCGTGCGCACTGTGCGACCGGCCGGCGAGCTGGCTCGGGGTATCAGCATCGTCGCGGCGACGAGCAATGAATCATAAACAAAGGGCAGCAGACATGTGGACATAATCGATAGCCGGAATAATATGGCGATGACCCACTGAAACACTTGGCAGCCGCATTCCTGGTGCCCTGGCTCGGATCAGCCAACAGCATCCCAGCATCCCAGTACCGCGAAACCGAGCCTCTTGCCTTCCTTCCCCCTCCCCCTCCCACTCCTTCCTCATAACTTCTTTCTTACTTCCGCACTTCCGTGCTCCCCCTCTCGCCGCCTCCGCCTCCACCGGCAGCCTTTTTCGCCGATCCTTTCCTTCTCCCTTTCTTTTCTCTCCCACATGGCTTTCGTGTACGAGCCTGTAAAAGTGACAGGAGAGTAGGTGAACCCGGGCTGGTCCAGCAAACCAATGGTGTTTTATACGTACATGCGAGTTGCGACGTTGCTAAATTGTGCTGCGTTGCTTTGTAGGCCATAGGACGCACATTAGAACTGGAGGAGGGTCATGGACCATGGATCCTAGAATCCATGAATCTAGAGGCATCAATCTAGGGGCATCAATCTAGGGGCATAATCTAGAGGGATCGTTTGGGAAAGGTAGATGGGTAATTGACATTTCCTCCTGCATCTGAAAGTTCATCTTTCTCTGCGGCAATTTCTATCGAATTTGATCAATTTTAGGCCATTTTTTAAATTTTTTGAAGTTCTGTTCCAAATTGAGCAAGGTTTGCTTCCTTTGCTTAGCTGTTCCCATCTTAGACATTTCTTGGACACAAATTGAGGTAGTACTCCAATAAATTAGATTATAAATCCAAATGTTGTTGTGCTCCTCCTAATTGAGTTGCGGTACTACCACAATTAATTGGAAATGTCCATATAATCCTACACATTAGGGTGGTGCCACAATTTTAGGGGAGATCCCCTAACAAATTTTTCCCCATGAAAGATTTGGCTGAAGTAATCGCTGTGTTTCATACATGGAAAACGTACCCATGGGTCAGTTGCGCTGGTCGCAGAATCGTGTCTTGACGCTTTACTCTTGTCGATTAGCTAAAAATAAGATCTGTCCACGCAGCAACTTCCTACGTCAAATATTAATCGAAATATTGCCCTTTGATAAACCTGACTTTCCAAAGGACGATATCTCGGTTAATATTGACGTAGATTCGTTGCTGTTTACACAGATCTTATTATTTTTAGCTAATCTGCGAGAATCAAGCATCAAAACATGATTTTGTGACCGGCGCATCTGACCCATTCAATTTTGCATAGGAGGGTAGGAGCCCAGATTCTGAGGTGAAAACATGCTGATGTACCCTGATTGATGCACTCAAATGGCAACTGCGAGGAGGCTCAGCAGAGACATGCTGAAAGAGAAAAGAGAGTGTTGACTTTGCGCGGTCAACACTCCCGGTGTGACCGTTTCTCAAGGCCATTTGCATTGACACAGCAGAGAACACAGATGTTCGCGTGTCGCGCCGGATCGCTGTTGGCTGCACGGGACCGGGACGAGGACCCTGACCAAGACCATGGCCCTGGCCTTCCTCACCGGGCCTCCGGGCCTAAGCTTGTGCTTGTGGTCCCGCGACTGGTTTCGGTCGAGTTTCGCTCGCCGTTCCAGCGAATTTTGCCGCCAAGTAGAGCAATCCATGATCGTGAGAGTGCGTTCAGCGAGAAAATGTATATTCATCTCTGTGTTTCTCGGTTTTTTCAGAAGCTTGGATATGCCTTTGGATATGCCAGCTCAACTTCCTTTCTTACAAGAATATCTGTCTTAATTTGTAAAATATAATCTTGGAGACTTGAACGCAGGCATAGAAAAGTATTTAATAGACGTCTATACGGGTTAACCATTTATCTTCATTTATTTACGGGTTAACCATTTATCTTAATTTATTTACGGGTTTACTCATCTTGATGAGATGAGTGTGATAACTATAGAGGACTGTCGGTTGCAGGTACCCTGAGCAAAGTGTATGGAAAAATCTTGAAAGCAAAAATTGAAGAGGAGTGGAAAGAACATGAAGCGGAAGAGCAAGCAGGTTTCAGAGCCGGTCGGTCAACGATTGATCACTTATTTACCATCATCCACGTCATAGAGAAAAAGAAGGGAGTTGGCCAGGAATTACATCTAGTGTTTGTGGATCTCCAGAAAGCTTACGATAGTGTGCCATTGATGAAACTTTGGGAAGCCTTGAACAAAAGGGGTTTTAGTGGGGGACTAATTAGTGCTATTAAGGAATTTTATGGTGGGGCTTTCTCTAGGGTTAAATCGCATGGGGAGTTATCGTTGGGGTTTTTAATTACTAAAGGACTGAAACAAGGGTGTTGTTTGTCGCCAACCTTATTTAAAGTGTACCTGGAAGAAGTTTTAAAGGAATGGAAAAGATGCTGTTCGGGAATGGGCGTCCCGCTACGTGAAGATGGCACCCTTTATACTCTGTGCTTTGCTGATGATCAGGTGGTAATAGCTCAGGACGAAGAAGATGCGAATTACATGACGCGGAAGCTAGTGGAAGTATACCGAAAGTGGGGAATGGAAGTAAATGTGGTTAAGACGGAGAAGTTGGTTATCGGTGGTGATCAGCAAAGCATTGAACTGGAGGATGGCCGGAAGATCCTGGACTGTGAAGAGTATAAATATCTCGGAGTTTGGTTAACTAAGGACGGAAATTTGGATCGGGCCATTAAAGATCGGAATGTGCAAGGCAGGAAAGCTATCGCGATGCTAAATGGGGTTCTCTGGGACCAGAGTATCTCCAAGGAGACCAAAAGGAAAATTTACAACGTCATCGTGAAGAGTATCGTAACTTACGGGAGTGAGGTCTGGCAACTTAAGAAAAGAACTGAAGACATGCTTAGGGCAACCGAGATGGACTTTTGGCGAAGGTCTGCTGGGATATCGAGAAGAGAGCGTATCCGCAATGAAAGGGTACGCGAGATAATGGGTGTGGAAAAGGACATCGTGCACGATATCAGGTCCAAGCAGTTGGTCTGGTATGGACATGTGCGAAGGTTGGCAGATGATCGGTTGCCCAAGCAGGTCTTCGATTGGGTTCCTCCCGGAAGGCGACGGCGTGGACGTCCTGTGAAAGGTTGGCGACAAGGGGTGGAGGAGGAGATCAGAAGGTGCCAATTGCCTGATGATCTCTGGGAGGATAGGGGGCAATGGCGATTGGGCGTCGCAGAGCGCGAGGCGGCGCTATAATCGCGACTTTATGTATGTATTTACGGGTTTATCTTCTTGACTGATAAATTGGTTTCAAGGACTGGATTGGAAGTCCAAAAAATGCATTTAGCTTTCAGGGAAAATAAAAGTTCGGTTCATACTGAACAACAGGGTTGCGGTCACAGAAACCGAACCTTGGGTTGCCCCAATCGAGATTTGGTTCTGTCAAAAAATTTAGTTATACCTAATGCGGTATATAATTTATATTCATTCCTGTTTCTCAGTGTTTACAGAAGCTTGGATATGCCTTTGGGACGTCATAACTGGATTGGAAGTCCAAAAAATGCATTTAGCTTTCAAAAAATAAAAGGAAAATAAAAAATAATAGGGAAAATAAAAGTCCGGTTCATACTGAACAACAGGGTTGCGGTCGCAGAAACCGAACCTTTGGTTGCCCCAATCGAAATTTGGTTCCGTCGAAAAATTTAGTTATACCTAATGCGGAAAACATCGGTGTTCGGTATAAACCGAAAAGCGGTATCTTTAACCAATCTTTCTTTAAGGCAGTGTGCTGCTTGATTTTCTACTCTGCCTAAAGATCGATTGAAAAATGATGATTGATTCCGATTAGAAAGACAACGGGTTTGGAGATGAAGGAGACCTAGGTCTGTCGCGATTTCCAAAAATTGTTCTATTATGCATTGCGACATCAAAACGACAGCGACCTCTTTGACTATAACCGTGGGCAGTGATCGATTGCCATTCCTATTGAAACCTTGTATTAGAACAGTAATTTGCTAATACAGTTGCCTCGATTTTTCAGTGACTGCTACTATACGATCGAGGGGTTTAAAAAAAAAAAACAGATGAGCGCATTGCGTATATAATAATTGGACGCCTCTGTTCTCGATAGTCCGAGAGTCGAAAAGACTTGAGCGCGGGGATGGAAAAGTATTTGGCAAACATTCCTACGGTATGATCATTTAAGCTTTTGATTCTTGAGTGAAAACGTTGTTTCAAGGACTGCGGAGCAGCAGCTGAACTTCTTTTCTTACTAGAAGATCTGTCTTAACTTGTCGAATATAATCTTTGAGACTTGAACGCGGGTATAGAAAAGTATTTGATAAACGTCTATACGGGTTAACCGTTTAAGTTTATCTTCTTGACTGATAAATTGGTTTCAAGGACTGCGAAGGCTGGACTTTCTTTATCACGTGGAAATCTGTAACGGAGCCTTATTTGCAATTTATTCTTTAGGACGCAAAGGAGATTTTTTTGGAAATCTCAAAACTCGATTTTGCGAACCGACACTTGGCTTGAATCCCGCCTCAATGGATACTGAGGCTCCTCGTATACCGAGAAAGACCGCAAATGTACGCTCTTCTAACGTGAGAACGTATCTGTAATTTTACTTGAGCCTTGGAAAGCACAGAGTCAAATGGAGAACAGGACTCACGTAGAAATTGAGATACGACCTTACATCGGAGGAGCGACGGAATAAATCTAGTTTTAACTGAAAGGAACTAAGTTTTTTGCAAGGCAAAGAGTCTGCTCTTTCGATGCTTAAAAAAATTCCGTTGGCATCATTATGCGGTTGGTTCTTGCCAGTAGTTTGATTTAGCTCTATTTGCACACAGCATAGGATGACCAAATTATTCAAATTCCGAAAAACATGATGCATTTGCCTACAAAAACTGACTACATGACATGCAAATTTAAAAGCTTTTTCAATTCATTAAAATTGCAACTTTCAAATGCAAAACTTTCTTTAGGAAATGTGGAGGGAAAAGAAACCTCTATTTTTAAGCTGAAACAGGTGAGAGGGGTTCTATCATGTTTAAAATTGCATAACTTTCCGATTTTTGCAAGCTTTCAGCACTGCGGCTTGGAGTTCTTATAGTTTTTCCTCAAGACGACTTTTCTCTGAACCAAACATTTTGAGCGATCAAAAATCTCATTTGACTGAATATTTTTGGTCATTTCTTGTACCGATATGCTCATTAAAAAATTCCTAATCAATTGTATTAATTACAGCGTTTGAATTTTCGAAACTGAAATCACTTCCCGCGAGGACGGTTGAATTTAATAACACCTTGCCTAAATTATTTATACATACGGTTTGCAGAAGGTAGCGTTGCTGCTTGATGCAAAAGAGCAACTCGCGTAGGTTCGAAGATAGTGCAAAATATGCGGTGCGCAGTGGAGTCGTCCGTAACCTGTCTAGTCGCGTCGTCATAGTCACCGTCATCGGAGGAAGAGCCCTCGGCTAGAAATTCTATGTGGGTTAGTGACACGCAAAACTCCCCGTCCACATAAAGTAATATTACTCCCTTCTATAAATTTCTTGTCTTAATAAAGGCACAAAATTATGACACTATTTCAGCATACCCACCTTTACTTGACGTCTCTCTTCAAGAAAAGGAGAAGGAGGATGAATTTTGTGGAGAGGATGGGTCTGTTGCTATCAAGAGATCCGGGCAGCTGTATACACTTTTAACCGGTAGGGTCGGTCAAAAACCACACTGGGCACATCAAAAAAGTCTGAAATCCGTCCCTTAGCGCGCAATTTCCGTAATTTGTAACACGCTTTTTCAAGTTTACCACGTATGCGGGCAGTTTCTCTCGGTGGCCGCATACGCGGTAAACTTGAAAAAGCGTGTTACAAACGACGCAAATTGCGCGATAAGGAATGGATTTGTGAAGTGTGATATTTTACTCGTAAAATGTATATTTATTTGGCTGTATCTCTTGTGTGCAACAGACCCATGCATTCTGTCATTTTTCATTTTTACAGAGAAACGCTTTGTATCGTCTCAGGGTCGGATTTAGGGGGTGGCCACATGGGCCGCGGCCCATGACGGCAAGTTTAGGGGGCGGCAAATTTTGTAATTTTTTTCAAATGTAGGTATCAAGAAAAAATCTAATTCAGAAAAAAATTACAAACGAGAAAAGGCGAAACAATCTCTCATTTTCTGAGAGTTAAAGTACAGTAATTTCGAATTTGTTCGTCTTTCGGTGATATAAGAGACAGCGCCTTTCAATAGTCTAGTTGAGAGAGAAACCAAACACACTATTTGGCCTGGAGCGGCGCGGCGCAAAAAGCAATGATGACGAGGACTTTAGATGGAAAGGAGAAGTCCTCGGCGCGCCGGTCAGCATGAAACACATATGAGCGCCTACATGACTTCACGCATTGCGTTAAATGTAGTTCGGTCGGCAGCGGTTGACGTGAAACTCATAGTGCCTACAAGACTGCATGAATACTTCACGCATTGCGTCAAAAACAGTGCGGTCAGCAGCGGTCGGCGTGAAGCGAATATCGCTCACAAGACTGTAGGGATACTTCACGAATTGCGCCAAACACAGTGCGGTTGGCGCGGTGGCAAACATTAAAATCATTAAATGGACCGCGTTAAACAGAAAGGAATCAAGCTACATCAGCTATTGCCAAATTTAATCGAGCAATTTAATTTTTTACATGAAAACGGTTGTGCGGATTTTTGTATAAATTTCAGTGAATTTTCTCCATAATACAAGGCAAATTCTATAAAATTTTCAAAGGAATCTGCACGGACGTTCTCTCGTAAAAAATGAAATTTCCCGATTAAATTTGGCAATAACTTATGTGGCTTGGTTCCTTTCTGTTTAACGCGGTCCAAATGACTTTCACGTTTTTTCTTTCATAATTTGTTCGTTCTTTTCTTATAAATGAAAGGCCTCGTCCACACAGAGATAGGTTTACGGAACTTAATTTTCGCGCAAAGTTCTGTGAACTTTTGCTAGTGCTGACAGGGCTTTCACAAAAAATGTGCCCAACACGAGTAAACGCGTCTTATGCATCCCTCCTCCTCCAGCACGTTCACTTGATGGTTTGTATCGATGTTTCAGAACGAATGAGAAGGGGCGGCAAAATACAGGCGGCCCATGGGCGGCAAGTAGGTAAATCGGCCCTGTACCGTCTATGTAGTGCTCATATTTCATTTCACGGAGTGATTAATTTGATTTAAGTTAAAATTTTAATAAAAAAAATGGAAATAAAAAGACACCAAAAATAAAGATCTTGATACTCCAAATTTGATAAAACTATTGCTGTACCATTTCAGGCACCTGCCAAAAATGAAGATCTTGACACTCCAAATTGACAAAACTATAGCTGTGCCATTTCAGTCAGCTGCCAAAACTACTTTACTATTACGTAATATCGATAAATAAACGTCCAGAAAACATATATCTATTATCTAAACTACTCATTCATTTGCATTTTCCTTTTACTAGATAATGAAATGTTTCTATGGCCGTGAATCGAACGAGTTGTTACGTTCCACTCACCATTGTTCAGACTCATTCACGAAAATAGGGCTTAACAAATTCGCATTTAGCTTTATCTCAAGTTTGCGATCGATTTAACAACGAGGGGAAAAAGGTGGATTTAAAAATTGTGGAGTTACGCGCAGTAACAATTACTATGCTCTGCAGCTCTTGTCACAAACAATGAGTCATGGATGAAATAAGTGGCTTGTATAATAATAAATCTCATTAAAATTCGGTCTTACATTAGGTTGACTTGTGATTCACACACCCTCAAACTACGCTCATATATTAGGGCAACACAAGAACTGAGCGTATTTTATGGTAGACAGTTGACTAGACCTTTCGCTAGCTTATGCCGTGTTCCAATTAATTTGCCTGCGTTATTTTACTGCTGTTCGCTTTCATTGGTTTGAGAACTAAGAATCACAGTTTAAAAAATGACCTCCTCATTTTCCCTCTCTGATTCAAAATTAAAAGCCGGGTTGCTGCTAGGAGCGTTTCTGATCACCATGGGATCTTTATTCATAGGTAAGATAACATTTTCCAGACAAAATATCTTTTCTCACCATCAAATTTTTGACAGCTAGAGGAATTCAGCGACTGTTTAAGTTTAAAAAAAAAAAAAAAAAAAAAAAAGAGAAAAAATATGGCTCGGTTCGGTCCTGCTCCGTTTGGTTCATACATCCTAATAGTTCTTTCGAATTTTTGGATTACTTCAAAGCGCCACAGCCGTTTTCTTTTTTATTTCTTTCTTGAGTCTAATTCATATATATATATATATATATATATATATATATATATATATATTATATATATATATATATATATATATATAGTTTCCTCGAGTAAGAGTTATTGCAACTTGAGCGCATATGGAGTAAGCGTCGTTGCACCATGACGGAGTCGTTGCACCATGGGGGAATAGTTGCACCATTTAGCTTCCCAGAGTAGGAGAACTTGCACCCAGGGGCCGATTGTACTGCAGTGCCCTCTATATTAATTTTGAAGTGTTCCAGAGTTGTCCCAGAATTGCCTGCATACTAAAGTACAATATTTTCTAGTGGTGGGCAATTTTATTTTTTATTTATTTTTATTTTTTTCTTTTTTACTTAGGTAGGTATTTATTTTTTATTTATCTATTTTATTTATTTTTTTACTTATGTATTTTTTTACTTATTTATTTTTTTTTTACTTATTTATTTTTTTTTACTTATTTATTTTTTTTTACTTATTTATTTTTTTTTACTTATTTATTTTTTTTTACTTATTTATTTTTTTTACTTATTTTATTTTTTTTTATGTATCTATTTTTACTTATTTATTTTTTTATTTTTTGTTACGTGATTCAATTCCCTCATGTTCTTTCAAATGCTTACATCGGCCCTTTATCGGCCCAAAGTGAACCGAGGGGGGGGGGGGTCCGTAAGATCTAAAAATTTTGGAAATTGGAAATACAATGAAGTGCTAATGTGAGGTATGTAAACAAAACTCATGGTTCCGAGCGATTTCCAGTGGTTTACGAGGTTACACATAATTTTTGAAATTAATTAACCCCAAGGGGCTTAAAAGCTAAAAATTTTGAAAAGGCATAGCTAAACCTACTATCTAAGTGTGACATGTCTAAAAATTCCTCCCAACGACGGCTTTAACGTGGCCAAAGTGCATACTGAAAATTTTGAACTCCAGTGTCCCTAATGGGAGGGGGGGCTGGCTAAGGGCTCAATATTTTTGAAAATCGAAAAAGTCAAAAACGTGTAAGTGAGGCGTGTCCAAGGACTCAAAGTACCGGACGTAGTTGCACAGGTAAGATGGTTACAAATGATTTTCAAAATTGACTGCCCCCGAGCGGTTTGATGCCCCAAAATTTTGAGAAATCACAGCTAACCCTACTACATAAGTGTGACATGTCAAAAAATTCAGCCAAACAACGGCTTTAACGTGGCTAAAATGGTTACTGAAAATTTTGAACTCCAGTATGCCTAATTGGAGGGGGGGGGGGCCTAAGAGCTTAACATTTTTGAAAATAGAAAAACTCACAAACATGTAAATGAGGCGCGTCGGAAGACTCCGAGTGCACAGTTTTGGCGTAGGCTTTTTAACATTAAGCTCTTAGTCTCTAAATGTAGCAACATCCCTCGGTTTTTTCAATTTGCGCAACCGACGTTGCAAAATTTACCTCGAATTGGTAAAAAAATTCTTTCGTCCTTGCCGCCAGACCGTTTATCCTCCTTCAATTTCGGCAACTATTGGACCGATTTACCTCGGATTCTCGCAAATGAAAGCTGTAGGTCTCTAAATGCACCAACACCCCTCGGTTTTTTGATTTGCGAAACCGACGTTGCAAAATTTACCTCGAATTGGTAACAAAATACTTTCGTCTTTGCCGCCAGACCGTTTATCCTCCTTCAATCTCGTTAACTATATGACCGATGTACCTCATATTCTACCAAATGAAAGCTCTAAGTCTCTGAAAGTACGATCACCCCTCGCTATTTCGATTTACGCAACCGACGTTGCAAAATTTAACTCGAATTGTTAACGAAATATGTTCGACTCTCCGATCGCTAAGAGATTGTCCTCCTTCAATTAATTTGACCTTTACTAAGGGTCCAAAGAGCGCTGCGGTCGGAAGCGATTCGATTCTGATCGGCGGATCCCGGTCCACGAGGTAGGGTCTTTCTTCTTTGTGGGATCTTTAAAGTTTTTCATGGAGCTCTATCCTTCGAGGTGGGTATGAAAATATCCGAAAATATCTCTGCATGTCCAAATATCCATGCAATATCTAACGCTGCCGCGCCACGGCCTTTGATTTTGCGTCGGGCCCGCTTTCTTATAGACAACCTTACATACTTCCTTTTTTTTGTAAGTAACTACAACAAAATTTCCAGATCAATAAAAAAATCACTTGACATTCTCCCCTAAAATTAACGGTTTCAAAGAAGAATGATTAGAAAGTTCGTTGATGATAACAATTTTGTCGCCGCTCTTTTTAAGTCCTGAAATTTTGGTTACAAGAATATTTTAATTAGATTTTTCCGTGAGTGGTCACTACCAAATTTTCCGCTCTTTAAGGAGATTTACAGACATTTTCCTCTTTAATCAATGGTTTAGAAGAAAAAGGATAAGCAAGGCGCTCGTAGAAATTTTTTCCGCAGTTTTCTTCACACCACAAATTTTTTTTATAATTTTTCCCTAAAAATCGATAGCTTTTAAGGGTCAAAATCGAAAGTTCGCCAAACGAGCTGAAACCAAGCATGTTCGCTTGAAAATGACCCGTTGAGTGCGATTTTCCGGTCGGAAAAGCTCCTCGAGTCCGCTGCTTGCCGCTATCCGCGAAAAACGCCTGGCAAAAACGGTGAAAAACGTGCAAGAAACACTCGTTTGAGACCAGTTTTTCGCTGTTTCTCGGCTCAGGAATCCCCGCAGAGCCGCGGGATTGTGCGCAACCGATCCAGCACTTTCATCTACTTAGGATCCGACTGAAATCTCGGAATTTTTTCTCTGGACGAGAATCAAGAAGATTGACAGGGGTTACATGGACTAAATTTTAAGGGTCAAAATCGAATGTTCGCCAAGCTGAAAACAAGCATGTTCGCTTGCAAATGACCCGCTGAGTGCGATTTACCGGTCGGAAAAGCTCCTCGAGTCCGCTGCTTGGCGCTATCCGCGAAAAACGCCTGGCAAAAACGGTGAAAAACGTGCAAGAAACACTCGTTTGAGACCAGTTTTTCGCTGTTTCTCGGCTCAGGAATCCCCGCAGAGCCGCGGGATTGTGCGCAACCGATCCAGCACTTTCATCTACTTAGGATCCGACTGAAATCTCGGAATTTTTTCTCTGGACGAGAATCAAGAAAAATTGACAGGGGTTACGTGGACTAAATTTTAAGGGTCAAAATCGAATGTTCGCCAAGCTGAAAACAAGCATGTTCGCTTGCAAATGACCCGCTGAGTGCGATTTACCGGTCGGAAAAGCTCCTCGAGTCCGCTGCTTGGCGCTATCCGCGAAAAACGCCTGGCAGAAATGGTGAAAAAGTTGGAAGCCAAAAAGTTGGAAAAGTTCGATTTTGAGTTGGGCCCAGAAGCGACGGTTGATCATATTCAAGTATGTTACGTGTCTAGGTGCCCTTGACACCATATTCGAAGCTCATCATTCGTCTCCTTTGAGCCCAGGTCGAAATCTGAGGTAGAACCGCGAAAAACGCGAAATTTCAGCTATTTTCGCCTTCGGTGCCATGTTTAGGCCCCTGTTTCGCAGCCAAAAAACGTGAGTAGGTATCGGCAAAACTCGATTATTTCTGTCAAATATGCACCGTCAACTGCCGTATATCCAAAAATTTCTCAATTCCGTGGAGTGGCCGATTTCGGCCCAAGTCGCAACCCCTCCTTTGACACTTTTTTAAAGATACTTTAGAATATTTTCTTCTGAAATCAACGGTGTATTAGAAAAATGAGAAAAAAGGGCGCTAATCGCAAAAGTTTTGGCCGCAGCTTTCTTAATACTCCATATATTTGGTCAAAATTATTTTTGCGATTAGACTTTTTTTTAAGTGGGTGAAGAAAATGCTCCGATTCAATAAACGATCAATATGAAGACATACCTACTCCTCTAAAACAGGTGGTTTGAAGGAAAAATAAGAAAACATGTCGCTGATCGTAAGAGTTTTTGCCTCAGTTTGTTTTTAAGACCCATGTCCTCAGTCCCGAGAATTTTTTTTTTAAATTTTTGTAATTGACTACTAGAATATATACACTTTTTGAAAAATATCAAAAAGGCGAAAATATGTCGTTTTCGATCCGAGGGAGATTTTGCAACGAAGATCATGAAAATTGAATAACTTAAGAGTTATGGCTCATCCAGATCCCAAGAGCTTTCGTCTGAAGCAAATCCGAGGTAAATCGGTCGAATAGTGGTTGATATCGAAGGAGGACAAATTGCCAAGTGGCAAAATCGAAATAAGTGCCCATCAATTCCAGGTAAATTTTGCAACGTCGGTCATGCAGATGGAAAAACCGAGGGATGTTGGTACATTTAAAGACTAAGAGCTTTCAGTAGTAAAAATTCGAGGTAAATTGGTCCAATAGTTGCCAAGATTGAAGGAGGACAAACTCTTAGCGGTCGGAGAGACGAACATATTTCGTTAACAATTCGAAGTAAATTTTGCAACGTCAGTCACGCAGATCGAAAAACCGAGGAGTAGTGGCACATTTAGCGGCTAAGAGTTTTTATTTAAAACAATTTTGAGGTGAATCGGTCCAGTAGTTTTCGATATCATACACGGAGAAAAAAACTTCGTGCGTGGGACCCGAAGTTTGTAGGTCATATGGTTCTCTGAAGTTTTCAGATTGAGCATCTAAATACTTTAGATCTAGCTGTCGAGGTTCGGATCACACATCTGAAACTTCAGTTCTTACATCTTAAGTACTTCAGATGTGAGAACCAAAGTTTTTCGGATGTGTGATCCGAACCTCGACAGCTAGATCTAAAGTGTTCAGATGCTCAATCTGAAAACTTCAGAGATCCACATGACGTAAACTTCGTATCCCAAGCACGAAGTTTTTTTCTCCGTGTAGAAGGACAGGACAAACTGTCTAGCGGCAAAGGCGAAAATATGTCGATTTCGATCCAAGATAAATTTTGCAACGATGGTCATGAAAATTGAATAACTTAAACGTTATGGCTCATCCGGCAGCCTGATTGTTGAATTTTTTGGTTTGTCGGGACGACATAGATGACACAGGTTAAAAGAAGGAGAGAGATTGGTCGGCTATGTCTTATCGCTGCTTTGTCGTGCCTTTGTCAGGTGGAATGGACGACATGTCGGAAACTTAAGAGGTGCCGTTAGCTTGTCGTGAGTTCAACCCGACATAGGCACGACAAAGCAGCGATATGACGTAGCCAACCAATTATGCCCCGCCATTTAACCTATGTCATCTATGTAGTCCCGACAAGCAAAACATTTCAAAAATCAGGCAGCTGATCCTTAGAGCTTTCGTCAAAAGCAAATCCGAGGTAAATAGGTCTAAGAGTTGTTGATATCGAAGGAGGACGAATTGCAAAGTGGCAAAATAAAAAATTTATGGTTATCAATTCGAGGTAAATTTTGCAACGTCGGTTTCACAAATGGAAAAACCGAGGGTTGTAGGTGCATTTAAAGACCTAGAGCTTTCATTTGTAAAAATCCGAGGTAAATTGTAGTCCAAAAATTGCCAAGATTAAAGGAGGAAAAAGTCTGGCGGCAAAGACGAAAGTATTTTGTTACCAATTCGAGGTATATTTTGCAACGTCGGTTTCACAAATCGAGAAACCGAGGGGTGTATAGGTACTTTTAGAGGCCTAGAGTTTTCATTTGCGAAAATCCGAGGTAAATCGGTCCAACAGTTCCGAGATTGAAGGAGGTTAAACGGTCTGAGGGCAAAGACAAAAGTATTTTGTTCCCAATTCCAGGTAAATTTTGCAACGTCGGTTTCGCAAATCGAAAAACCTAGGGCTCTTGGTAAATTTAGAGACCTAGAGCTTTCATTTGCAAAAATCCGACGTAAATTAGTCCAAAAATTGCCGAGATTGAAGGAGCATAAACGGTCTGGCTGCATGGACGAAAGTATTTTGTTACTAATTCGAGGTAAATTTTGCAACGTCGGTTTCGCTAATCGAAAAACCGAGGGGTGTCGGTACATTCAGATACACTGACCTATCATTAGCTAGAATATGAGGTAAATCGGTCCAATAGATGCCGAGATTGAAGGAGGAGAAACGGTCTGGCGGCAAAGACGGAAGTATTTTGTTACCCATTCGAGGTAAATTTTGCAACGTCGGTTGCGTCAATCGAAAAACCGAGGGGTGCTGGTACATTTAAAGACACAGAGCTTTCATTTGGTAGAATATGAGGTAAATCGGTCATATAGTTAACGAGATTGATGGAGGTTACGCGGTTTGGCGGCAACGACGAAAGTATTTTGTTACCAATTCAAGGTAAATTTTGCAACGTAGGATTCGCAAATCGAAAAACTGAGGGGTGTTCGTACATTTAGAGACCTTTAGCTCTTATTTGCAAAAATCCGAGGTAAATTCGTCCAAAAATTGCCGAGATTGAAAGGACTATAAACGGTCTGGCGGCATAAACGAAAGTATTTTGTTACCATTTCGATGTAAATTTTGCAACGTCCCTTTCGCTAATCAAAAAACCGAGGGGTGTGGGTACATTTAGAGACACTGAGCTTTCATTTGTTAGAATATGGGGTAAATCGGTCCTATTAGTGCCGAGATTGAAGGAGGTGAAACGGTCTGGCGGCAAGGCGGAAGTATTTTGTTATCAATTCGAGGTTAATTTTGCAACGTCGGTTGCGTAAATCGAAATAGCGAGGGGTGTTCGTACTTTCAGAGACTAACAGCTTTCATCTGCAAAAATTTCGGGTAAATTGGTCTGAAAATTGCAGAGATTGAAGGAGAATGAACGGTCTGGCGGCAAACACGAAAGTCTTTTGTCCTCGATTCGAGGTAAATTTTGCAACGTCGGTTGCGTAAATGGAAATAGCGAGGGGTGTTCGTACTTTCAGAGACTAAGAGCTTGCATTTGCAAAAATTCCGTGGTAAATTGGTCAGAAAATTACCGAGATGGAAGGAGGACGAACTTTTAGTGGCGGGTGGGACGAACATATTTTGTCCTCAATTCGAGGTAAATTTCGCAACGTCAGTTGCGCAAATCGAAAAACCGAGGGTAGTTGGTACATGTAGCGACCTAAAGCTTGCATTTGCAAAAATCCGAGGAAAATTAATTCGAAAATTGCCAAAATTGAAGGAGGATAAGCGGGCTTGCGACAAAGACGAAAGTATTTTGTTACGAATGTGAGGTAAATTTTGCAACGTCGGTTGCGCAAATCGAAAAACCGAGGGGTGGTGGTTCATTTAGAGACTAAGAGTTTTCATTTGCAAAATTACGGTGTAAATTGGTCCGAAAATTGCCGAGATTGAAGGAGGATAAATCGTCTGGCGGCAAAGACAAAACCAAGTCATTATCAGTTTAAGGTAAATTTTGCAACGTCGGGCATGCGATTCGAATAAGTAACGGGTGCTGGCAAATCTGCTAGTTTGTAATTTCCGAGATCGAAGGAGGACAAAAAAATCTTAAAGATTTAATTTTACAGATAGAAGATATCGTTATTGAAAACCATATCTTCGTTCCCAAGCATTTTTAATTTTAGATTTTTTTTTTTTTGTAATTTGCTTAAAAATAAATAATCACCATTCAAAAAATATCATTAAACATTCTTCTTTAAAATGAACGGTCGATATCATCAAAACCTAAAGTATGTTGATTATATAAATCCCGGCAGTGGAGTACTTGCACCTGGTGCAATAACTCCTACTACGTAATGCTTCCACCATGGTGCAATAACTCCTAGTACGTATGCGGATTTTTAAGTTGCAAATGTATAATTTTTAAGGAATATATTGATCAATCATCGAAATTGGGTCTTTATAATAAACGGGCAACAATGTTTTCACTCCCTCCCTCGTTATATATACGGGTTTCGACGATGGTGCAACAACTCCGGAAATCTTGCATGGTGCAACAACTCCTAATCCATAAGAATATATATATATATATATATGAGTCGCTTTTATAGTCTAAGCTTTTAGAGTCTAATTCATTCCAGGTGCAATATATAAGGTATGAGTTAGTTTTGAAAATTACGAAAAATCAATTTTTCTTCATAGATGACTTTGCTTTTAAATTCTGCGTTCGACTTTAAAGGAGATTTAAAAAAAAAAATTATGAATATGGCAATGCATCTATTAAACTTGTGCGTACTTATCATACTTTCCTCCTCGTAGGATTTATGCATAGAAACTTGATGGTTGGGCAGGCTTTTACATTTTTCATAACTTTGTAAGATTAATCGGCTCTACTCCATGCCATTAAACGTATAACTAACATGTAATAAATGCATCCTAGTATACGAAATAGCATGAGGAGTTAACGGCAAGACAGGGCAAGAGTAAGACCTCAATAAAAGACATGTTTCCGTATAATATCGTTCCCTGCTGTCTGATGGTCCATTGTATGCTATGTTTTAGTGTGTACTCAGTACACGACAGCATCTCTATCTCTCCTGACTATCATTCAAAATGCAAAGCAACAATCTTGAAATACTTTGTCATGGCACTGGGGATGATGCATCAGTTGTATCACGGATCGACAAAACGTCAAAATTACACTTAGGTACGCATAGCGTAATTTATGGGTGGGTAATTGTCTGATTTACCCATTCTGAGTTATAGGTATGTGTGAAGGAGCAGCCATCGATTCCCTGAACTCGATCGAATCCGGCCGGAATGGAACAGAACCCACCAATGACGACGAATCGTCAGTAGGTGTGTTTTCAACGGCAAACAACACCTGCACGTGCAATGAAACGGTAATGCGGTTTTCTATAAGCAGTATAAATTCCTAGAGGATGTGACCCACACTGAGAAAAAACTATGGTTTATAAACCTATTAGAGGTAAATATGGAACACCTATAATAGTCGTAAATAAACTAATGATTCTCGGTCTGTGAACCATACTATGGTCTCTGTACCTAATTAAGGTACAGAGACCATAACTAAGGTATATGTGCTATTATTATATGTAGAGGTACTACTATTAGTGGTGTTCCATATTTACCTCTAATAGGTTTATAAACCATAGTTTTTTCTCAGTGCATGCTGTCATGCTAGGGAAGAAGGCCGTATGAACATTCGAGAGTTGTCACATTTCACTTGATAAAACATGTATTTTTAACGAAATTCATGTACGTAGTTCTTTGAAATTTTCGGATATTTTAGATTAAATTGCGTACAAAATTGAATAAAAATTTTGGAAAAAGTATTCAAAACTTTTTCGGTGAATTAGGTTTTTATCAACGGAAACTTGACAACGTCTGAAGGCTTATACGGCGTTCTGCCTTAGCACTACAGCATGGGCCATGGCTGCAACGTAGCCTAACCCCCAGAGTCCGCTTCCTCCGTCATACTTCAAAAATTTAAAGAGAGTGTATTCATCTAGAGTCAATTATTCCGTAGATAGTCGCAAATATCATAGACAGTGGCCCGGTGGATAATTAGGACAAGCTACGACGAAAAATGAAAATTTACACCGCTCGAATGAGAATTTTTGCAATTTTACCGTATAATTTTAAAACATCCGGATCATAATTACACATTTTTAAGGGACCGCGGGCTCAACCAGCGGCGATTCTTGAAAGTTGGCAAGACTGTTCTGCCTCCATTTAAATCCATTAAAGGAATCGATATTAAATGAGGTAAGCTGCCTCACCAAGAATCGATTGTTTTGTATACATTTAAATGTAGAAAAACAGTGTTGCCAATTTTCAAGAATCGCCACTGGGCTCATCCGGGGGTGCCGATAGCCGAAAGATGACGGAGATCGACCCAGCAGATCTCGAGAACGAACTTTGACAAAATATGAAAATTTAGGATGTCGTAGGCATAATGATAAACTGATACAGGCTGATCTATAAATAGATATTTATAATACGATCTTATCTGACATTGTTGTGCTTACAGAGAGTTTAAATATTCAAAATATTATGAGACATTTTTACTTTGTTCTTTCATCTTCATTCATAAGGGATATGCTTATGAGTTACTATTGAATTTTGGTGCATGCAACTCACTTGATCTATTCTTTAACGTTTTAGAAACCTATCTCTTGCTTCGTTTAAATAGCTTATGCGTCGGTTACGGGCGGCGAACAATGGGTTTCTATTTATTCATCATTTTCCCCACTCATCATATTATTTTACCATAAGTATTTTTAGGAGAGAATTAGTAAGGCAAGAAAAACAGACATTAGTGCATTGATTACGTTTTAGATTTTGCACCATTTTTTGAGGCAATGTCTGACTTAATGATATGATAAGTTTTTTACATTTTTTCAAAAATTGATTATCTGTTGTTATTTTTTTTGAGGCCGCACCAGATTTCCTAGCTGCAGACTCATTTTACTTGTACAGAAATGTAAGATACATGTATTTTTGCTTGTAGAGTCCACTAGGTATGACAGATCTAGGAGTCGAAGATGCAGATCCACAAGAAATTGCGTTAGCAATTGCGATGATGATGGCAGATGCTGAAGCTGCAATTTCAGGTAAACTTTTGTCACTTTTTTTCAGCTGTAGTTGCAAAAAAATTTTGGTAATTAACTGCTGAAAAAATAAAATAAACTGTAAACAATCCACCATGGAAAAGTTCCGGTATACCTACCGTTCACGCACATACCACCAGAATACTGCCGTGCTAAGGAAGAACGCAGCATGAGCCTTTCGAGGTTGCCCAGTTTCCTTGGATAAATACCGAAATTACTGGGAAATTTGTGAATATTTTTCTCAAAATTATCAGACAATTTTGTACGCAATCTAATTAAAAATACGTGAAAATTTCAAGGAAAAATAAGCATAAATTTCCTAAAAAAATACATGTTTTATCTGGATGAATTTGGCAACTCTCGAATGCTCATACGGCGTTTTTCAGTTTTTTTCCCGTTTTTCCTCAGCAAGGCAGAATAGGTCTTTCGATAAAACTTGAATAGAGACAAATATATTGAAGGAATCTTTGATGGTAACTTGTGCTCGAGTGAGCTTTTTCTCTCTGAATTGAGATTTCCAGTTTTCTGGGTTTTCAACGCACGTTGACTGTTTTTCCAACTTACTGCGTTTACAAATATATTCTTGGTGATAATTTTAGGAATTTAATAACTTTGACGGCTTATTTCCTTGTCACTAATAATGATAATCATTTTTTTATTATTATTAAGTCTTTATTTGTCAATATAATACAGCTGGTTACATTTTTTATCTTATAACTGTGCTAATTAATTACAAGAGCATATAACTTAAAATTATCTACTTGTTCATTATTCCTCCTAATCTCCTAAGTGGCTTTGAGATGTAGTTATCTCTTCTTGACAAAAATTTAGGAGTGACACCCATTATCGGTTTATCTCCTATTATATGCGTTCTGGTGATAAGAATTCCCTAAATGAAGGGATTGTTAGAGTCAATGTTTCAATTTCCTCCGATTATGAGACTGTGTGATAAAACTGTGTCTTCTATAGAGTATTTGATACTTTAAAATGATAATCGTTGTATCTGAAAAATTATTTGTGGAATGTTTTTCAGAGCTTGGGACAGATGAACAGGAGGATTTAGCAGTGACATGGGAGGATCTCCCCTCAAACCAGACGTCTTCATCGAATGACACTGATTCTTGGTTCTAACAAAGGAGAGCATTACGGAAGAGAAAAAGTATAATGCTCTGGAAATAATGCCTCTTTAACTGGAAACTCATTATCTCGACTAAGGTCTTTCAAACCTCTTCTGCAAAGAAAGCACTCCACTCCACATACCATGTTTTTCGTTAATATTCAATATTTTTAAGGTTTTTTGTTAAGTTTAAGAGAGAGTAATGCTGAATATTTCTCAATATGTTGATTATTGTAAGGTTTAATTTTTTTATAGTTTTTCTTCAATTGCATTTTTTCAAAAAATTTCAAAACTAGTTTTTTTTTGGTATAGCACAGATTTTACCAGTTTAGTCCTGCATTTTCACAACCAGTTGATATCAAAAGGCAAAATCTAAATTAGTATTTACTAAAGTTAGTGTATCAAACTCAAGCTTCTAATTAAAGATGCAAGCCAAAACTGGAGGACAAAAGAATAATAATAAAAAAAATGATCGGAAGAAACTCCCAAAAAAATGAACAACTTTGAATACTACAAATTTCAATGTAAACGGACCCCAAACGGCAACAAATTCAGGTCAATATATTCTAATGCTAAAATCGATGGTTAAGCTTGATTTTTTTGAACATCTCAGAACACCTTTCCCGCGCTATCTCGCCTTCCGGTTTTCTATTATGATAATTTGTACGATTTAACAACGAGCTCGCACTACAAGTGGTGTGCAGATTTACATACAAATGTTTCGATCAGAATAAATATCTTGCACCTGTCGCATGTCGCGTCGGTCTTTCACAGAATTGTTGATTTTTGACTCAAAATAGATGTTAGTTTTCTCGCTCTCCCCACAATTCCAACAGATTTATAACAATTTTAAATAAGAATCAGACGACCTTGATGACACTTCGCCGCAAATATCACGGATTTCTCAGCGATGAGTATTATCTGGGTTTACTGGGTTTACTTTAACGGACAGGAGTCAAAATTTCTAGGAAATGAAGGATCTGGTCGTTGCAGAATTTCTTTTTTATTTGTTTTGGAGATAAATCTTCGGTTCAAAGTTTTCTTGTAATTGAACAATAAGGGTTTAGTTTGTCATTTTTGCTGCAGAAGTCTTTTATCACTTTTTTTTATTAAATTGTTTAATAACTTGTTTTCTCTTCCCTGAATGCAACGACAGCCGAGTCCATTCAGAGAAATTAACCGAGTTAACCAACCCCCCCCCCCCCCTTTTAAATCAGAGTACCTGTAGAGCGAGAGTATGGACAGCCAGGGCCGAATTTACCTACTTGCTGCCCATGGGCCGCCTGTATTTTGCCGCCCTCTTCTCATTTGTTTTGAAACATCAATAAAAACAATCAAGTGAACGTGCCGGAGGGAGAGGAGTGCATAAGACGCATTTACCTACTCATGTTGGATAATTTTTTTGCGAAAGCCCTGCCAACACTACCAGTAAAATTTCATGGAACTTTGCTCGAAAGTTAAGTTCCGTAAACCTGCCTCTGTGTGGACGAGGTCCTCCATTTATAAGAAACTAGGGGGCTACGCCCCCTGGCCGCTACGCGGCCCAACCCCCTGAAGGCGCTCCGTGCCATGAATGGGCCGCTTCGCGACCCTATTTTTACCCTCCTAGCAGTGTTAGTTTTATTTTTCCCCTAAAAAATTACGATATGAGGTATACTTTAATTTTAAACTTTACTTAAAATTACTTTAAAATTAAAAGGACGCGTTTTGGCTTGACTGCTTGATGAAATATTGCAGTAAAACAATGAATAATGATAGTGAGGTAATAATTAGGACATCATGAGTCGGGGATCGAACCTACACCGACTTCTCAGAGGACGCATACGACGTCTTGGACGACCCGGCCACCGCTCGACATGTAATCCCTAGTAGCAGAGTTATATAAAAAATTTGTTTTTAAAAGTATAAACCGTAAATAACCACAAGCTAAAGAATATTCATTGTTTATGTAATGGATGTAAAGTTTTTTAGTTAAAAGTTTACTAAAAAACTTATTTTATTATGTAACCCTTAGTATAAAAGTTATATAACCAAATTCAAAGAGTGTATAAAATGAATTTTCATTATTCTTCCTGGCTGGTAGCGCACTCTAGTTATGAAGTGTGCAAGTTTTCATATGCGTTACTACCAGGTGGTGGATCATCGTAGAGTTGTGACTTACCTTAAATCCGCGCCGTCCTAGTCGGGATTAGAACCCACGCTTCGGGATGGAGTTGCAATCCGAAGTCCAGTACTTTACCACCAGACCAGCCAGGCTTGATATGAATGGGCCCCTAAATTCAATCTCTTAACTATCGCAGGCCTCTGAGTCCGTAATATTTTGTTTATTGACGGATTCTTATGATATTTTACCAGACTTTATTATTTATTATTTATTTATTTATTGTTTTTTATTTCATGATGTAATTTTTTCATTTTCATTTTTTTTAACTCTCTCTCATTTTTTTAGCTCTCTCTTTTTTTTAACTATCATGATTTTTAACTATCATTTTTTCTAACTCTCTCTATTTTTTTTTAACTCTCATTTTTTTAACTCTCTCTCTCTCTCTATTTTTTAACTTTATAATTGCGTCTTTTTCCAGTTTTAATTATTTGGGCCTTTTTCTAGTTTGAATTTATGTCGATGTATTTATGTTATTTATTTATTATTATTATCATTTCCTTTTTTTAAATTTTTATAATATTAATTTAAACATTTTAAAAAAAATCAAAATTTTTAAAATAATATTTAATAATATTTTTAAAATATTAACAAAAATAATTATGATATACTTTAAAAATATTATAAAATATTATTTTAAAAATTTTAATTTTTTATATTTTTAATATATTTTTAAAATGTTTTAAAAATATTCATTGATTGTATTTCAAAAGTACTTTTGAAAATATTTTAAAAATACATGAAAAACATTTTAAAAATATATTAAATTTCAATATTTTTAAAATATTGCTGTCTAACTGGGCAGGGTTATGAGCCAGACACGCTACCAACTGAGGTAACAGGGCTCCTCGGATTGTGTGCCGAGATATCCCCTTTTAACTCGTCTCGGAGCCATTAGTACCTCTAATAATACCTATCCCACGCAGTCCGAGAGTCGAGGGTGTTCATTGAAATGAGATCATCATCATCATTCATGAAAATGAGATAGGTTTACGTTAAAGTCATTCAGGTCATTTATATAACAGTTATAATAAGCAAATTAAGCAAAAGGATACTATACGTATAAAGAAAATTTATAAAAACCCTTCCTCAATTATATAAATTTTATATAAACGTTATCTTCTGAAAATATGAATAATTATTTTCATGGGCATTTTATATAAAACTTATATACACGATATATAAACTTTAGTTAAAATGGTGATTATATAACCGGTATTAATTCCTTATACGTTTGTTAGGAAGGGGAAAGTGAATCATGCTACTAGGGATCGTCGGCGCAAATCTTGTGTAAATAAGTGTAGAGCTGATGCGCAGGCTACACAGCTACTGCGCAACCTCCTCAACCACTGCGCATCCTCCCGCGCATAGCGGTAGCAGTATAGGAGCATTCTGTAAACTCACTCACTTTTATAACGTGATTTTAAAAAAACCTGGGTCCTTTTTCCAAAATCTGATTACAGCGGGCTCATCTAGGGCCTATTACCTGTCGATTTACACAAAAATCATGGAAATCGGCCCGGTAGAACGCTCAAACGAACTATGACAAGAAGTATAAATTTACATTGTTTAAATGGGAGAATTCGCAACTTTACCACGTAATATAAAAAAACCTGGGCCATATTTTGAAAATCTGAAAGGAGTTGGCTTATCTAGAGACAATTGCCCGTCGATAGCCGCAAAAGTCATGAAAATCGGCCCGGTAGAACGCTGGAACTAAGCGTCACCAGTTTCGCAAAATTAGGAGGTCTTGGAGCTTATAGTATAAATGAACCAAAAAATTATGAAAAAATAAACATAAATATGGTTGAATAATTTAACTTCCGCCGCCGCTGCGCCTGCACCGCGCTGATCGCACTGTGTTTGGCGCAATGCGTGAAGTATTCCTGCAGTCTTGTAGACGATATGCGTTTCACGCCAACCGCTCCTGGCGGCACTGTGTTTGACGCAATGGTGAAGTATTCATGGCGTCTTGTAGGCGCTAATATGTGTTACATGCCGACCGCCGCGCCGCGCCAAGAGCTTGTCCTTTTCATTTCAAGTCCTCGTCATCATTCCTCTCTGCGCTAAGCTCCAGGCCAAATTGTGTGTTTAGGTGTTCTCTTAACTCGACTAATTACAGATGCCGTCTCTTGCTTCACCGAAAAACGACAAAATTATAAATTACTATACTCTCAGGAAAGAGAGATTTTGTCCCCTTTTCTCACTGATAATTTTTCTTTCTGAATCCGATTTTTTTTATACCTACATTCAAAAAAATTGCAAAATTTGCCGCCATGGGCCGCGGCCCAAGTTAGCCCAGTGGACAGCTCGCTTCAGGGCGGGCTTCGGGCCCAAAAGGGCAACCGGCCTTCTAACACACAAAATTTCACTGCCAATTTTCAGATTCCAGTATAAACCAAGATGACCAAGAATGTTCATAAATGCGCGTTCTTCCTCAAAAATGATTAAGTTTATGCAAAAAATAAGTCAGATACGTGCAATACAAATGCCGAGACGTGACAGTTGTAATAAAAAATCGTTCTGGATAATTTAAAATTCATAGGTTGGCTGCCCTTTTGCACCCTAGCTTTGTTCGCAGAGGCATCGGTGAAGGCCTGATGGATTTTCGGAGTTTCACTCCTGTCTATACTCTCGCTAGGTACTCTACTTTTAATGAGAATGCAGATCTACAAGTGCTCTCATTTTGATCCCCAGTGATTCGAGGCTCATTCTCCAGGACGTGCAATCTGACATCGATGCAAGGCATCGATGCGTCAAAAACGCAAGCTCAAGCTTGCCGCGAGAGCGCGTCGTAAGGAAGGCGAAAGCATTTTTACGGGTACATTAATTTCGTAAATTGGTAGTGTGGCACTGAACGGTCCGTCTCCGACGTGAGAAATCCATCTTTTTCGAATGATTTACGCCGCATTTCTGAGTCTGACGCGACGCGCAGACTCACACGGACGCAGTGAAACGCAACGCAAAACGCATCCGATTGACGCAGCGCGCACCACTGGCCATAACTCTCCAGTGACGTCGGATCACGAGATATAAAGCATTGTGGGCAGTCTAGTATCACAGATTCGAGAGGGGAAAAAATAATGAATTAAGTGGAATCAACTTAATTTATAGTTCGTTGGAGAACATCTGTTTTACATTTTCGAAGGAAAAAACTTACAAGTGGTGATGCCACCGAGAGGACCTGGGCAGCTTAAGATCTGAAACACATTAAGCATACAATAGACATCGGTTTGTGTGTCAAATGATTTTATCTTTAATAAAACAACTGTTTCAGTGTCATACTGTATGTACGTAGGCATATTAGCTGAATAGTCTTTTGTTTGCTCACTGGAAATAAAACACATTGGATCTAGAGTCCAGACTCTTAAAAACATCGACAAGGAAAAGTACTCTTGATTCAATCAGAATCTAGCTTAAATCAAGAACCAAGCCTCTTAATTTAAGCGGATTTCGTTTTAATCCAAGCAAAAATCCGATTGAATCAGAGTATTTTTTCTTGTCAATGTTTTCAAGAGTCTGGACTCTAGATCCAATGTGTTTTTTTTTCCAGTGTACACTGCTCCGCGCATTCACCGATTTAATGTTCCTACCTCTGATCAAAAAATGGTTCGTTGCCACAATCGAAGTTTCTAGATACTGGTGGGTAGATAGTAAACCAAAATTGAGTTGCACACTTTCATACTCGAAAAGAGAGAGAGATGAGAATAGGAGCAGTAAAGAAGTCAATTTCCAGCATGCATTTTACCACACGCCAATCTAGATCTGGCCGCACGCACAAAGCAGGAGAGTACGTGCTCGACTTAGTTTTCTGGCCGGAGGTGCAAAATGTATAGAGAACTAATCACATTGGCCGAGTAGAAAATAAATCGAATTTCCAAATAACTGCTACATTTGGCTATTCTGCATTGAACCAAATTACCAATGATTCGTTAACACGTTTTACCACAAGATTATTATTTCTCGAAATCGGCCGATGTTTTCGGTTTTCATTTCATACCGCTCTCTGCGACTAGGATCGGAAAACTGGTAGAGCTATAAGTAAACCAGACTCAAGCCAATACCTCGAATTTTCCTCTGATTCGGGCATCCTCACAGAAACGATGTGTTTATCCTTTAATGAAGTGAAATGATTATTGCTGAATATACCGTTGTGAAAAAGAGAAATTAAACAAATATTGAGCTTTAGTTTCCATTCTTACCATATAGAATATTGAAATTGACTCACAATCATTTTCATTCATTGGAAAAAAATGGGAACTGCCCATATACGCCGGTAATAAGATTTCCCGCTTAAATTAAGAATCAAATCTGCTGGGTAAAAGCGAATTTCCTTTTGATATGGGTTTTCCTTTTTCTCTCCTTGAATCGCATAAATTCTTCCTTGGCGGTAAAATCCAAGAATATTTTCTTGTCTCTTGTTTTTCTCATGTATTGTCTTTTTTTGAGAGAGAATCGATGTAATTATTTTTGGAGTCACACCGCACGGATGAAAATGAATGTTCGTGGTCATTAGGCTCCTTATTTTATGTGCATGTAGGATTCCCAAAAAAGCTTGTGGTCAGTACTAAATTACTGCAAGTAATCATCACGCAGATGATCGACAAAAACAAATGCACGATTAACATTGACAGAAATCTAATACAGCAAAACGCAAGAGAAGCTTGAAAAATATAGTGGTGGCCAAGGGCAGGGCCCATTCACTCTTCGGGGGTTTACTGGTATCGAGCATAGTTAAATTTTCTGGGGGGAGCCATGCCCCCTCCGGGGCCCCCTATCTACACCCACGCCGGCTAACAAATTTCCTGGGGATTATGTATAATCAGACTAGTAGCCATTTGGTGGCAAAGGTGATGAAGAAACTCCTTGTTTGAAAAAAAAATCAAAATACAATAAATATAATTTAAATATGTAACTTTCCTCATATTTACTCTACTGATGGGTTATTTGTTCGACCCTTGCGCCTCCCAAAAACTAGGATTAGATACCCTACCATTAGAATTTCTTTTCATCAGGAAAGTAAAAAGAAAACTCTTTGAACTCAAAAACTTCAGTGGAAAAAATCACAAGTCTAACTTCTGATTGATTTTAAAGCATGACGTTTTGCGTGTCTTTGATTTTTCTCAGGTTGGAGATAGTTCCTCGAGCTATGCCGCACTAAATAGGTTGACGCGTGCTCTGAACGAAAACGAACTTGACACTGAAAGAACTGTCATTACTCGAGTCAAGCGAGCGGCGAAGAGAGTATGACAAGTTAGTTATCATGTGGCTATGGACATTCTCATAAAATACCGGACATAAAAGGAATCCTTGTCGATGAAGAGTAAACGTGTTTCTCTGATTCCAGGAAGTGTTATCTAGTTAAGTTGGCCGCATGGAGCTTTTGCAGCTCAACTGCCATGTTTGTACCGATAACATAAATGACACCTCAGATGATTTGAACTATTTGGCACCTGAAAGCTTTGACAATTTTATTTCCATTCGTAAAGTAATAACTTTTGAGCGAGCTAGAGGCTCATCCTACACGTAATGCTTTGACACAATTTTTTTTTTGGACTGTAAATCTCCTTTAAAGCAAAACCTAATGTATGTATGTGTATGCATTCGCTCCTGAAATTCTTATACTCATTTCAAAATTTCAAAATAGCAATTGGATTGAAAGAGAAAGTATCAGCGCAAGTAACTCACTATATCAATTAAATTTCAAGCGCTTAATGTCACGATGACATGTAATTCTTGAAATGGGTAGCGCGTATCAAAAGGAGACCACTCGATACATAAAAAAATCAAGAACACAGATATCGATTCTAAAATATACCGAAATGTTAGCTCCCTGATTGAACGTCATCAAATCTATTTTGCATAAATTTAGAGAATCAATTGAGAGTTGACGATATCATTCGTCGATTTTTGACTTGACTGAAATGTCACTGAGTATTAAAATGTGCGTCTGTTTACGTGTTGATCTCCGAGCTATACTCATTACAGTGGCGACGCATGAATCGATTATCGATGCTTCTCAATTTTAAACTATGGTAAAGAATCGATTATTAAGGTTTCGATGCGAACTCATCGATCTATTTCCATAGATTTAAATGGCAGATCTATCGATGTATCGCGCAGAGCACGCCACGCCACTGACTCATTGTTTGCATATTTTTAACGGGAAAAATTCTGAGGAAAAACATAATGATGTGCGCTGCTCAGTTCAAAGCTAGTCTTTACCGATCAATTTCAGTATTGACGTAAATATTCGATACATTACACGGAAACAAATGTATTGCTGATTTAACAATTACATTGTTAAAAAATACTATGTCTGACACGTTACAATAATGTAGGTACATTATTTTACAACAGAGGAAACCTAATTTAACCATGGAGGTGATTAAATTATAGCATTTTTTAACTATAAAATCTACATTGAAACATGTCGGACATTTTTTAAACCAAAAAATTGTTAAATCAGCAATTTTATTTTTTCCGTGTACCCATTGGTCAATTACACCAAACCTGTACTTATTCAATTGAGCAGTTAGACAAAAATTAAAGTTAAAAACTTAATATTACGGCTATTGAATACCTTCGCATGATTGATGTGGAAACAAGTGCGTGATAATAAGCACTCCACTAAAAAAGTCAAGAAACTGGAAACAGATAGGTTTTTAAAGTTCTCCTAATTTGATTTGATTATCTTGCAGCCCTAATCTCTAAGCCGTTAGAATATACTTATTAACCATTGTATAAACTTCCGCATCTTTTATTAAACGGATCCGAGAGAAATACGGAACCCTCGCTCCTCCTAATAATACGCCTTGCAGCACACCATACCGTAATCAAGTATACCTAGTTGAGTTATTTCTTCATTAGGCCTTGCGTGTTGGTGGGCTCCTGTGAGATAGTTTTTTCGGAGCGGACGATGCAGGTCTACTCGGCAGCTACCTGTCGGTTTTTAATTCGAGTAATTAATCCAATTCCAATAATTTACTTCTCTCTTTTCGTTTTGTTGAGCAAATTAAAACGTAAACTCCGGGTAAAAACTGACCAACCATTAACGAAAGATCGAATCCAACCATGGTAGAGATACTGATACCCGCCACGGCGAAAGTTCGCTCTGAATCGTCATCAGATGAAAATGCAGGCATTCCGCGTTTGTCGGTGCGCCTACTTTTCTGCGCTGCGTTGAAGTCTCTGTGGAGTGATTCCTGAATTTTGGAGTCTTGGCGATCTCTCATGCGGCTCAGCACCAGCAATTTTTTTAAAATAATGGGTTCACGCGTCAAGAAACTCGCGTTTGTCGTGCTTTTAAAGCTACCTCAAACTTTCTTCAGCCAAATGTTGTACAAGTGCATGACGAACTGCGCCGCTGTGTGATATATGCAGGTAATGCTAGGTAAATGATAGATTATATCGATACGTCCCCATTTGAAGCTATGGTAAAGAATCGATTATTCAGGTGTTACTTGCAAAAAACCTGTTTATCGATCATTTTCCATAGGTTTATATGGCAGATCAATCGATATATCGCGAAGCACGCCACGTCACTACTAAAATCCAGAAAGTATCAATTGCTCGATCGACTGTCGAAGCGTTCTCCAAAGTGCAAATAAGTAACGCTCTTTGCCGTCAAGTGCGATTTTGCAAGTTGGCAAAACTGTTTTTCTTCCATTTAAATCCATTAAAAATATCGATATCAGGTAAGACAAGCTTCCTCGCCGAGAATCGATTATTTTGCATACTTTCAATTTTAGGAAAACAGTATCGCTAACCTTCAAGAATCGATAATAAGTTTGGCTATTGGGTAAATAATTTTGAAATTGTTTTCAAGAATCGCCACTGTCCACTGCTTTCCAAATTGAGGAATCTTGTCCTTAAGATTCTCGACGGAGATGTATCTGATTGGTGGAATTTTGAAAAATCCTTAAACTGGGAAAATGCGAGCTCACCGCGATGAAGACGCATGCGCATGCTGCGCAGACAAATGAATCACGCGACTGGCAGTAAGATTTATTGCGAGCGTCATTTATTTATAGTGCACATTAGTATGACACTAATTGAAAGTAGGTTCGTAGCCGGTCTCACTGTCGCATACCTTTTTCATGAATTATGAATCGTATGCTCCCCCGATCCCCGCGTTGTGGGGGAAATGCCGATGATCACGGCGCACAAAGACCAACATTTGAATTTATTGAGGCTCTACGTGCAGAATTCGTTCTTAAAAAAAATAATAAAAAAATTGTAAAACTAAAAAATAATTTTAAAGTTCTCAATATAAGAATAATTTTTTAGTCTTTTACCTTCTTTACCCAATTTTCTCTCTCCTCCTCTTCTCCTTTATCTTGTTTTCTTATTTTTTCTGTTCATTATTCTTCCTTTTTTATTTTTTTGCCATCCAATCGTAGTCCGACAGACTCGGGTCTTGCGACTAAAATTACGTCAGATAAGGATGCATCAGTCGTCGGAAGAAAGGAAAGGAGGGGTATAAGATTGATGAAGAAAAATAAGAGGAGGAAAAGAAAAAGATGATAAAAAGAGGATAAAAAGAGGAGAGAAAAGAAAATTAAGAAGAAAAAGGATATGGAGAGGAATAAGAGGAAGAGGAAAAATGAAGAAAGAAAACAAAGAAAAGGGAGAAGAAAAAAAAAGAAAAAATAGGAGGAGGAAGAAGAAATAGTGAGATTTTCTTCGGATATTACAGTGAAAAAGAAGAAGAAAAAGAAGAATTACTAGTAGAAGAATGAGGAGGAGGAGGAGGAGAGGGAGAGGAAGAAGAGGAATAAAAAAGAGAAAAGGAAGAGGATAAAGAAAGAAGAATAATAAGAAAGGAAAGAGGAAGAAAAAATATTAGAAGCATTTTTCAGTCTTTTGCTTCTTTTGCGTCCTTCTCCTTTCCAAGTTTCTCCTTCTCTTCTCCTTTATCTTGTTTTCTTTTTTTTTCTGTTCATTATTCTTCCTCCTCGTCTCCGCAAACAAGGGCTAATATTGAGAGTCTTTTAATACCAGGATTTTTACAATATTAGCAGCTTTCTGATCGACCGAGCTGCTAAACGTTTCTGGACGATTGGGAGCTCGGATTATTTATTCAATAATTAACAAGCCTATAATCAACCGAAGAGAAATCGATTTACAGTAAATCTATCTATGGAAGGACTTTTAAGCCCAGTTTCCTTACATTTTTTGTAACCTTTATGCATCAATTTGTATTTATAATAAGAATACGCCTATTGAAAACATAGGTTTCTGACTGGTTGATTGAAAATCAACCAGCTCGGCTGAATTGATTTTTCGGATTTGTCTAAATCTTAAATCGCATTCTTCACGTTTAAGTAGCTATCAATATCGACGAAACGAAAGGATATATGATGGGCTTAAACAGAGAAACAAGATATAAATAAATGAAATAAAGAGATAGAAATACGAGAAAAGTATCCACAATATTATATCCGAATTGTGATGTAGTACTCTACTTTTCTGACCGAGCGTTCAAGTCTTTCCGATTGACTAAGTCCATCCCTCCAGGATCTCCTATCAGCCAACCCATCGCGTACCTAAGCCTAGAGTCATCTTATTTCCGCATGTTTTAGATATGCTTAGAGAAGTCTCTTCAAAACAGAGTAAATACTAGAAGTAAAACTTTACTTTGAAATCTTGTTTCCTTTAACCTCTGAAATTTGGATTCAAACATTGCAAAGAACGTTTCATTGATGTGTTCTCGAAGTTTACGGTAAATCTGAAAAATCTAGCGGTATATGAGAGAGTTCTGCTGTAAGTTCAACTTCAGCTGCATACAAATGGCGGATAAATATCGTTGATTGAAATGTGGAGCAAGCCCGACTTGGTGTAAATGAAGCACGGCTGCGGGATAAGACGGCAACGATTATTGAGATTCAAGGTAAAATGGAGGGAAGCCTTATTTTAAGAGCCCTATATCAAAACCACCGCTCTTGCCGCAATCAACGCGCGTGCGCCCGTTCACAAACGCACGACCACTAATTTTCTGCATGCAGATCATCGATAAAATATGAGGTTGTCAGATTTATTAATGTTTCACAAATTTTTGGCTTGATACTTGGAGATCATTACAAGATCCAATCGAAAACTGGTGGTGATACAAAATGGAGATGTTGCATGTGTGAAGAATTTGCGATTTGACTGTTGATTCTCATGTAAAAGTTCGCGAGAAACACGATGGTGCAACTGGTTTTCTCTGAAATCATCTTCCAAGTTCAAAAAAACCTCTCAAGTTGAGGCCAAAATGGAGGGGATATCCCACGCTATGCTGAGAGTCCACCTCTACATCAAAACAAACTCTCCGTGCAAAGATAGGGAGCAAATACATTAGCAGTGATGCCGTGTTTTCAGTTGTTGAGTCCCCAAATAAAGTGGCAGCCCTGTCAATGTATTTGCTCCCTATCTTTGCATGGAGGGTTTGTTTTGATGTAGAGGTGGACTCTCAGGATAGCGTGGGATATCCCCTCCATTTTGGCCTCAACTTGAGAGCTTTTTTTGAGCTTGGGAGTTAATTTCAGAGAAAACCAGTGGCTACATCGTGTTTCTCGCGAACTTTTACATAAGAATCAATAGTCAAATCGCAAATTCCTCACACGCGCAACATCTGCATTGCGTAAAAGCAGGATTTTACACTTTTTAGTGTATATTCCGAAGAAAATAATATTTACATGGTGAATGAAAAGTAGGAGACATGCCAACGTCTGGAGGCTCATACGGCGTTTTTCCTTAGCACGGCAGTGTTGTCGGTCTACAAACAGTAAATATCAAAAAATTAAACCGAAGATACTTTCCAGAAAATTTGACAACTACTGAAGGCGCATGGCGCTCTGAGAGAACAATCTAAGCGAAAGTGATCGCCACGTTAGTTGCAACGTAAGTACGCATCAATAGCCGTTTATCGAGTCTAAAAATGCAAAATGGGTGCAATAGTTCTTACACTTGGTAACCATGCTTAGATCCCTACACGGCAATTTCGAAAATTGCAGGGGGGTACGTTTCAATTTTTATTACTTAGTAGCTCGATCGATCTTGCTTAATTGATTGCGTGCTGGGCCCGTGGGATACTGCGCTTCATCGCAACTATCTTCTTCCCAGTAGAGTTTCCTGAAACCTCTGCCTTCGCTCTCGATTTATTTACTTCATTATTTGAACACAAGTTGAAGTGCAGAATGTACTCTCAATAAGGTGAACACCACGTTCGATTAACGCATTCTGGTGGAATTTGTTTCTTTGTAGCCTAGAAGAAATGGCTTTATTCAATACGCTCTTGCTTAAGTCATCCGTTATTGATTTGTAGTTTTAAGCGTCTTTCGTCACTTTTGACTGTAAAATTGATGAACAAAATGACAAATAATAAAAAATAAGAACGAGAAAAAAGTTTCGTAGGATCTGATGTGTAACATTTATAGTAAAGTTCGATATTCCACCAGATCTTTCTAAAGGTCGGGAGTTCAAACTCCGGACGGAGACAAAAATATACATCGACTGTACTGCCGTGCAAAAGAAGAACACCGTATGAACCTTTAGGAATTGCCAAATTTCCTTTGACAAAACCCCAATCCGTCCGCAAAATTCCCACATCGAACACATAGCTGAGCTCGCTACGATTAAGGAGCCTTAAATGAAACCTGCAAGTATAACTAGAAGTAGGTCCAATAATCAATGATCTTTGGTGGAGACGGTGTTCGTAAATTGAAACAAAATGTTTACATCTTCCAACCTGTAAAACCACCGCACTATTTGGATGGCTGCCAGCAGATCGCACCCGTATTCAGATTCTTAAGGCGATGCCTATCTTCTACCGCGCTCATTTCTTGCAGCTGCGTGTTTCTTTAAAATCACAATATTAGATTACTTCCGTTTATTTTGCTTTGAAGCAGCTGCATATTTTACACATATGCAAGGGTCCATTGAAAGCGAGAGAAATGTTACAATTATGACCCACTAAAATTCAAAATTTACCCCAACAGGTCCGTGTTCAAGGCGTGAAATTGCCGGATTGTAGCGAGAATTTTCTCACTTTTTGGCGCAAAAACATGACCCCTCCCCTTCCATTTTTTAAGACATTTAAAAAGTAATTTTTAAATCCGGAACTTTCAAAATCAAATTTTTCCACTATATTCAATAAACAAGACTGTACTGAAAATTGTCCCTAAAATTACTAAATTCCCTTTTCCTGTGAACAGCAGGGCCGGATTTAGGGGGTGGTCACATATGGGCCGCGGCCCATGGCGGCAATTTTTGGGGGCGGCAAATTTAGGGGGGGATTTATTAAATGTAGGTATAAAAAAAATTGGATTCAGAAATAAAATTAAAAACAAGAAAAGGCGACAAAATCTCTTATTTCCAGAGAGTATAGTAAGTTCTAATTTTGTCGTCATTCGGTGATAAGAGACAGAACCTTTAGTTAGTCGAGTCTGGAACGGCGCGGCGCAGAGAGCAATGATGACGAGGACTTGAGATGAAAAGGAGAAGCCCTAGGCGCAGCGGTCAGCATTTAAAACATATTAGCGCCTACGAAACTGCATGCATACTTCACGCATTGCGTCAAACACTGCGCAATGCGCGGTCAGCAGCGGTCGACGTGAAACGCTTAACGCCTACAAGACTGCATGAATACTTCACGCATTGCGCCAAAGACAGTGCGGTCTGCGCGGCGCAGCGGCGGAAGTTAAAATCATTAAACCACGTTTATGTTCGTTCTTTCCTATTTTCTTCGTTCATTTCTTATAAATGGAAGGTCTTGTCCACACAGAGATAGGTTTATGGAACTTAACTTTCGCGCGAAGTTCCGTGAATTTTTGCCGGTACCTGGTGTTGACAGGGCTTTCGCAAAAAAATGTTTCCAACTATAGAGTAAACGCGTCTTATGCATCTCTCCGCCTCCGGCACGTTCTTTTGATGGTTTTTATTGATGATTCATAACGAATGAGAAGGGGGCGGCAAAATACAGGCGGCCCATGGGCGGCAAGTAGGTAAAACCATGCCCTGGTGAACAGTCACATAATATGAAGAAAACCTCGTGCATGCGTACTTAACAGTTCAGTGTGAACTGTTTTTTGAACACTCTTTAAAATTTAAAATATGACGAAATAAACATCAAAATTTGCAGTTTTAGTCAAATATTTCATGTCCGACCTCTTTAATGGACTCGATCCACTGTGTGGCGACACGAGACACTACACTCAGAATTTCCATTAATAAAATAGAATCATACTCTGCCAACTCCGACAACAATACGAAAAAGGACGAATCGTATTTGGTCATATCTTCAAATCTAAATAACCGACTGCGGGCACGGTTTCCCCTCCGGCCGGCCGTGCGTTATTAATTCAATATTGGATGCAAGCTTCCATTTCCTATCGGAGCAGGTCCTAATTTTTTATGGCTTTCTTAGGACTTTGATGGGACCATATTGGAGTAGGGCTTTCTCTGCGTCCAGATCGACCGCTATGTTTGCCGATATCATATTTATTCGTCAAAATATGACCGATCTTTCTCAATTATTTCTTTGCTTTCTCTCGGAATTGATGCCTCTAGAGCCTGCGCAAGGAGCTGGATTTAAAGCTTTGGAGAGAGAAAAGGAAAAAGTTTAAACAATACTTCACATGAAAAAGTGTGATATGAGCGATTTCTTATACCCCCAAGGTGGCTACTAAAACTGGCTGGCCGAAATTCAGTACTTCTACAGTACTTTTTCAGTACATTTCCAAGAAATTCAGTGCCTCCTCAACAGAAAAATTCAGTACTTTTTCAGTACCTTCAATGGACGAAATTCAACAAACTTCATAAATTTGAATTTTTCGCTAAAATTGCGACAAATATGACACAAATTCCGGACCTTCTTGCGGAATTTCCGTACTTTTTCGGTACTTCCGGACCACCTTTCAAAAATCAGTATTATTTCCAGACTTTCCGGAAATTCCGGACTTATAGACACCCTGCACCCCACCCCCCTCCCGACCGCCGGGGCGGCATGCGGCAGGGATGAGTGCCACGCCACTGCGGCTAATCAGAAAAGCTTTCCTTCCGAAGAAATTGGTGAAATTTCACTGACTCTTGCTGTTGCTCACACAAGCTGTGAAAGTTGGTGGGAAGGATGACGATGAGCCCATGGCATGGCCGCCGACAGAACGTCCCTTGTCTGACGTCAGAACCTATCTCGATTTTCACATGAGCCCTAGGAGACATGGATTTATACGCGAAACAGGGCTCACGTGGAAATTGAGATACGCCCTTACGCCAGAAGAGCAACGGAAAGAGAAGGGAGGGTTTGAGGAGACGAACGCGCGGTGGATGAATGGCGATCATAACATTGTCTTGTCCGCCGTTCGCGCGTCTTCGCGATCCCTCACCAATATTGCACCGTGCCTTCTTTCTCGTCAAGAACCTCGTATCCGAATGGGATTCTCATCGACGTCGGGCGGTTTCCGCTCAGTAGGGCAGTATTGTACCGCGAACGCGGCGCAATTCACACACGTCATATCGCCGACGAATCATTGCCGGAGATTTCCAGACACGCAAACGCCGACGTCGAAAAAACTGCCTCGCACGATTCACCATTCTGCCGTGCTAAAGAAAAACGCCGTATGAACAATCGAGAGTTGCCAAATTTCCTTCGATAAAATGTTTATTTTTGTGGAAAGCTATGAATATTTTTCCTTGAAATTTTCAGAAACTTTAGGTGCAATTGCGAACACAATTTTATGACAAACTGGAAGAAGAATATTGACAAATTTTCTCAAGGATTCGTGATTTATCAAAGTACATTTGGCAACGCCTGAAGGTTCCTACGGCTTTCTTCCCTAGCACGTCAGCATTGCCGGGTCTTCTAAGAATCGGTCCGTTCCTCGGCGTCATTAACCATACTGTCGTGCTAAGGAAAAACGCTGTATGAACATTCGAGAGTTGCCAAATTTCCTCCGATAAGATGTTTACCTTTGAGGAAAACTATCAGCATTTTTCCTTGAAATTATAGGACTTTGCAGATCAAATTACGAAGAAAATTGTCTGAGAAAATGGAAGAAAAACATTCACAAATTTTCTTGAAAATTGGTGATTTGTCGAAGGGAATTTGGCAACGCCTGGAGGCTCATACGGTGTTTTTCCTTAGCACGGCAGCTTGGTTGTATGACCCGCGCTTCCCGCAGTAAGTCTCGCTAAAGAGTGGGGAAGAGGGGGAGAAAGTCCTAGAAAAAACTATCACTCATAAATTCGTCCTAAAGTATGTATTCTTTCTGAAAGATTATCGTCAGCAGAGATGAAATCATAGGCATAGACTTGGATATTAACGATGCTGAGGTTGCAGCCATAGACTTAGCTGTTGCCACGAATGTATGAGCCTTGGACATATATTAAACATTATTGCAAATATCAAGGTGTAAATTATGGAAATAAAGATGTAAAGTAAGACTAGGCCGATTTTCTCTATTTTAGACATATGTGATTCCCAAACGTGGTCATGGACATGATTATAGACATGGCAATAGAAGTTGATCAAGGCTATGGCTACACTTAATCTTATCCTATTGTATTTTCTCTATTTCAAGATTTTACGTGATAACAATTTGATCTTTAGTTTTTGGTAGGTAGGCTAATGGGATGCCCAGTTGCAAGATGTAGTCCATGCAGCGGACTGTTGAAATTGATAGACAAAGCTATAGACAAAGAGGATATAATGAGTATGAAGCAATTCTACTGGTTAATTTGGGTGGCTCTTATGGACTAACTAAAGGGTCTCTCGTGAGTTGCTGTTAGTTAGTCTATTACCTACCTCCTTCGGACATTGCAACCACCACCTTCCACTGATAGGACCTCTTCATACCTTTTCTGTCTTCTTTGTCTATAAAGTTCAACAGTCAGCCTGCAGTTTTTAGTATAAGCAACAAAATTTTATATTCCTCTCCATCCCTGAAGGTAATAACTCGAGTGAACTTCACAGAATAAATGACCTTTTTCTACGAAAGCCCGATCAAAATTAAAAGATCGCTCCACGGGTATTAGGACCAGGTACGCTTTATTCCTATCGACGAGGAGGAGGCCCGAGGGATCGAGTCCAGACGCGAATGATGAGCGATTACGGCGCTGATAACTGCGTCTTGCCGTACTAAACAAAACCCTCGGATATCCAATGGGTTTTGCTGAGACTTAGGCGGTTCTTGCGCGGCAGGGCAGCGTTGCGGTAGTTGGTGCGGATGTTTCGAACGTTTTGCTCGAGGATGTTAGCGACTGACCGGCCAACTTTAAATCGGCTTGCGCAGAAACAATTTCTCGCGGAGGAGAGACATGCTTGCCAAACTTTGGCATTTTTAATAATTGGAAATCGTAAATGTAAGCAGCTTGTTCTTCACCGATGAATGGCAACTGTGGACGATGTTCAACATAGGCGTGAGGCGAATTGTAGCCTACGGTAAAGTTGATTTCAGATAAAACAACTTGACGGTTTGGGAATATTCTCCTCGTTGAGGCTGCTGAACTCTTAACAATTTTTTTTCTTTTATCAACTTTTTCGTTTCAAAAAATGTATTTTACTTTCGTTTGTTATTGTTCAACGTCTGTGAAAATCGTTAATTACTGCCCTCTTATACTTTAACAAAATTCGATGTTTTAAATGTTAATACGGCTTACAAGGACCTGGGAGTCCTGGGAATTTTCTGCTAGTTACACAGTCCTGGGAAGTTCTTACAGAAAAGCACACATGTCTACATCATGCATATATACTTGGTAATTACGAACTTTGAGGACCCGCTCAGAAGGTTTCCGAAAATGTTCTAGGGAACATCCTCAATATAACCCGTTTGACTTTACCCGGGAGTCTTCGACCCCTAGATGTGACATCAAGTCAGTGCTTCGGAGCAAGGGGATCGAAACTAACATTTTTGGATGCATCGAGTTTTCTCGTACTTTCAAAATGTAAAGGCCTCGTCCACTCGAGCACAAAGGCCGTGGAACTTCTGGCGAACTTGTTCCAAGGACTAAAAACATAGTTTTAACTTTTTCTTGAGCCCCCGATTCGCCGAAACTGCGCTCGTGTGGACAAGACCATAGGAAAAGCTTCATTTGTGAGACAAATTTGGACGTTTAATCTGAAGCCAGATGCAAGATGCGAAACTTTCAAAACCGCAAATTATATGGGCAAATGTTTTCTTGTAACATAGCGGAACATCAAAAATGTTTGCGATCTTTTTCATGGCCGGATTCACCTACTTGCTGCCCATGGGCCGTCAGTATTTTGCCAGCCCCTTCTCATTTGTTTTGAAACTCGATAAAAACCATCAAATGAACGTGTCAGCGAGGGAAAGGTGCATAAGATGCATTTACTCGGGTTGAAAACATTTTTTGAGAAAGCCCTGTCAACACTACTAGCAAAAGTTCACGGAACTTTGCTCGAAAGTTAAGTTCCGTAAACCTATCTCTGTGTGGACAAGGCCTTCATTTCAAAAGAAATGAACGAAACAATTATGAAAGAACAAACATAAATGTGGATCAATGGTTTTAACTTCCGCCACCGCGCCGCGCAGACCGCACTGTGTTTGGCGCAATGCGTAAAGTATTCCGACAGTCTTGTAGGCGCTATGCGTTTCACGCTGACGGCACTGTGTTCGGCGCAATGCGCGAAGTATTCATGCATTCTTGTAGGCGCTATCCATTTCACGCTGACCGCAATGACCGCACTGTATGTTTGATGCGATGCGTGAAGTATTCGTGTAGTCTTGTAGGCGGTAATACGTGTTACATGCTAATTGCCGCGCCGAGGGCTTCTCCTTTTCATCTCAAGTCCTCGTTATCATGTCTCTCTAAGTCGCGCCGTTCCAGGCCTAATTGCGTGTTTGGTCTCTCTCTTAACTCGACTCATTGAAGGTGCTGCCTCTTGTATCACTAAGAGACGACAAAATTAGAAATTACTATACTCTCAGGAAATGAGAGATTTTGTCGCCTTTTCTCGTTTGTAATTTTGTTTTTATAAATTCGATTTTTTTATACCTACACTTTAAAAAATTGCAAATTTTTGCTGCCCTTTAGATTTGCCGCCATGGGCCGCGGCCCATGTGGCTACCCCCTTTATCCGGCCCTAATATTCCTGCTCTAAAGTCGAAACCACTAGGGTATTGATAATAATTGCACACTTTTTCCCAAGTACTTTTTTGTTGTTTTTCATTGTTTTTGTTTAATTTTTGCTTCACAGTTTCTGATAACGTTGTGCAAAGAGAGTAGACCCCCATCTTTGGAAATAATAATGTTCAAAAGCTCAAGTAAACAAAGTTTGGGAGTGCCTTCATTTAAATTGATTATATGTATTTAGATCGGAATCACAAATTATTTCGAGATGTGTAAGATATAAAATTAATTTTAGCAATGAGCAAAAAAATTGCAAGTTTCCAGGAAATTTCCCATTTTTTCATTTGTGCATAAGTTTCTCTAGGGACCATCCTCAAAGAGCTTTACCAATAAGAAACACGTGAGAGCATTCCGTCGCAGGTCCGTACATTTCTTCTCGCATTTTTATGAGTTTCCGCACTGAAACTAAACTCGACAAACTCACATCGGAGAAATTATCAATCAATCATTCTTCAGCAAAGAATCGTATAAAACTGTCATCCTATCAATTTGATAAAAGCCGCGTACTCACACAAAACTGCGTCCATTAATATTTCGGCCGAAAAATAGGAGCTTATTTGGTGTCTATCCTACGCGTCTGGAAACGAGTTTCAAGATAGTATTTTTCAATGAATAAATTTCGAACCTAATACTTAATTTTAAACGACTGTCTTTCGGATTAATCTGCGACATCATACGTTGATCAACGCGTCCCAGCGGATCGAAAGGGCTTCTTTGAGGAAGGAGAAATCTCGCAATCAGTTAATTGAGCTAGATTACAGAGCACAGCGCGACAGACGGCCCCGTCTACTCGTCCCGCCGGCTGGTCTGCCTTGCAAAGGAAAAACGCCCTATGAAACTCGGAAGGTTGCCAAATTTTCTCCGGTCTATACGCAAACTTTACAGAAAACTACAGAATTTTTTTGGTTCAAATTTTTAGAAAACCTTAATCGCAATTTAATCAAGTGTATCTGAAAATTTCGAGAAAAACTATTTATAATTTTTTTGAAAATATATATAAATGCAGCGGGGAAATTTGGCAACCTTCAAATGTTCTTATGGTGTTTTGCCCCAGCGCGGCAGTCGTTAAACCCATGCATTTAAATCGCAGTATAATTAGCCACGCTTTAATGGAGGGGCATCAATCGTTATCAGCGATCAGTCGATCCTCTGGATAAACATTTCATCGGGAAGATTATTAATCTATTTCATTCACTAGTACTGCAACGAGGCGGGTGCACGGTTGCAATTTTACACGTGGATCACTCAAAGGTCAAAATAGGCGAGAGCTTACGCGTGTCGAAAGTTCGGAACGAGCAGGAGCTGGTCACACTCCGCGTGTCAGACGCCTCTTGCATTTTCAGATGAAAATCTTCGTTCTTAATTATTGTACTCTTTTTTAGAGAGAAAGAGACATCAGCCTAATGAAGGTAATCGATCGCTGAAATGAATTAGAAATGAATGTGGCGCAAATGGCGAGGAACACTTGAAAGAAACTGAGGCGTTGGTCGTTGGGTGCAGAAAGGACATTTCTCGCTTGCGGTGTTTCAGAATCTCCAGTGCTAATTTATACTTCAGGAAGGAAACTGTTGGGTAAATTTTCTGAAATTTTACATTTTCAGATTTTTCATAAGGAATTTTTCATTTTTACAATTTTACGTTTTTCATAAGGAATATTCAGTAAGAGTCACAACGAATTGCATACATTCGCTTTAATCATAACGGATGAAACATGAGCGAAGATTTTGAGACACCTCAACCGAGCGCACCTATAGCGCTTCAATTGAGAGTTATTCAAAATTATTTTAAAGGAGGTTAATTAATTTTAACAGTACCTTTAAAAGAAAATTATATACAAAAACAAATCAATCAGATAAATTTTTTTTGAATGAAGTGAGTTCGGTTGATATCTCGACACGATGCAGTGAGAAATAAATAAGTCAACGCCTTGATACAACTATTCCTGCCTAACGGCTGTCAGTGTTGCATATGAGAATAAGTGAAGGCGCTCTGGCCTGCTTCTTGCCCTATACTATCAGTGCCTGCGCACAGTGCAGAAATCGCTGTTTTGTCGCTTGATGACAAAGTAGCGCAAAAAGCTACATGGTTGTGTTTCATGATTTATATTTATGAAATTAAATTCTATAAAACTCGGAACATTCCTTCAGAAAATTTTTCTTTATTTCCTTATTTCTCACGTCACTGTACTTACTCATTACTTCCTACTGTGAAAGAAAAGAATGTATGATACATTAAGTCTCAGGCAGGAGATTCTTTGCTCCTTGCGTATTGGCAACATGTTTACCTCTACCTCATACTGTTCATTATTATACACATCGCGTTTTGGTGGATTAAAATTGATAAGTGAGGAAAAGCACCGAAGAACGCGAAGCTGTTTTTAGTACAGATTTCTTAATGTTCCTTTTTTCTCTCTTTTTTATCTTGTTATTCTAGAGATAACAATTTTCCTCAGTGATACTTCAACTCGCGGTCTTCAATTTTTGGTCAACCATGAATTTAAATATAAAAATTTCCCTTGAATCAGCCTATCGTATCATCTCCAAGCACTGCAGAGTCCATTATGTCAATGATTTGGCACGAAACACCAAAGATTATATTGAGAAGAGTATACCCATTTTCAGTCACAGACAAGGGAGTGGTGCGTAGATTGCAAATCTATTGGCATTCAATGGCACATCTATCGATATTATTTCAAACGTCCCGTGTGAAACTAGCATTGTTGGGCTGAGTATGGATAAAATGTATATATTCTTCATGAAGTGGCAGCAAAGATCCTAGAGCTTCCTCCAGTCCTACCCTCTGGAGCATTTAGCTGGATTATCTAACGAATTGCATACGCAGAGAAGCATTTATCTATAGGTGCATCAGTTTCAACAAAATAAATTGCATCAGTGAGGAAGAACGTAAACCTGCCTCGACCAATTAAACACTAGATGACCTCACACAATGTAAATCATCGACCAATCATATGCTATGCTGATGCTCCATAGGTAGAGAGAGTACGTGGAGGAGGGGCACGTTTGACCGTCTACCTACATTATAGTTTCACTTTGATTATTCAGGCAATCACTAGGAGGATATGTGTAGTAAATTAAGTAAGTAAAGTCATTTCAATGGCTCCACCGGGCATAATGGCGGCTTTTTATTTGAGCGATTAGCAAAAATTTTCTGCAAGAAAGGAAAAGAAGAATAATACTTTTCCTTGTCTTTTGTTTTTGCAAAAACGGGCTCATTCAACATTGATTATTTTATCGGCATTAGGATTCTATTTATGTAATAAACCTCTGAGAATTCTGGTATCGGTGACATCAAGTCTTGTTAGGCTGACCGTGTTTGGCGCAATGCGTGAAGTATTCCGACAGTCTTGTAGGCGCTATGCGTTTCACGCCGACCGCTGCTGAACGTACTGTGTAGGACGCAACGCGTGAAGTATTCACGCAGTCTTGTAGGCGCTATGCGCTTCACGCTGACCGCACTGTGTTTGACGCAATGCGTGAAGTATTCATGAAGAGAATACACTATATCATTCCTAGTTTTAAGTCGAGATGATTATAACTGCTTAATTATTAGACCTAAAGGCGTGTGAAAAGTTGATGCTGCGGAGTTATACGATTCGATCTGAAATTCTATTTTGAAATCTACATGAAAAGAATGGCTATCATATGGTGGAGCTGAAATGCAGGATAAATCACCCACTACTGAAAGTAAGGAGCATAAATCACGAGACAATTGCACCGCATGCAAGAATTCCTATCGCCCCTTATAAAGGAGCTCCTCGCGTATAGACAGCTTTATTCAACTTTTTACAGGACTAAATTACATGGGATCATGATAAACACATGTTCATCTATTCGGTGAACCATACTTTTTAAAACTACCAATATTGACGAGAACAAACCCCAGGAAGCGTACTGACCAGTTATTACGACGTTAAAAATCTCCACTCATGGTTTTTTTTTTAAAATTAAAAAATGTATTAATATTTGTTCATATGTTATTTGTTACATTAACACAATTGGACTACATTTTGCAATTTGGAACTATAAATTCTAGCCCGGTTTAAAAACAACGTATGTGCCATTAGTTCCCCTAGGCACATAAGTGTTTTTCCAGAAGAGCTAGAATTTATAGTTCCAAATTGCAAAATGCAGTCCAATTATGGTTCATCTGAATAGATGGACATGTGTTTATCAGATAATCTCATGTTATTCATTCCGGTGAAAAGGTGATGGCGAAAAATGGCGTTGATATTCGAACTTGAATTTTTCTTCACCCGATTACATTGCTAAGATAGTTAGTTTAAGGTCTCTAAAATATATAATACCTGGATATATACTATCCTCTCGATATGAGATCGATCATCATTCGACCAATATTCTTAATTACACGTGAAAACTATCGAATTGACGAGTCTATTCAGGTGGTTTGAGCTCGTTGTTGAAAAGAGTGATTTGGCAGAAAACGTTAATTGCCGTGATTATTTGGAGCGGTGCTCGGCAACTGAGGAAGGGGAAGGCGTTACACACAGCACTGCAAGCTGCAACCGGTCCCGTTACGCGGCTGTGCTTTCCCTCTTCCTTAACGAGGGCCAGGACCCGGCCGGAGGGGGAGGCGGGGGCGGCGGGTGAAACATGGATTAAGAATTTATCCCGTTAACAGTGTAAATGTGGGTGGAAACAATAAAGTAGCTTCATAAACTTGAGCCGACAGCTCGGCCGCGATTCCAGGGGCTCAGCTTGCGGGAGCTTCGCGCAGATCTGCGCTGGTCCGCTCGTCCGAACGTTAACGCGCATAACGTCTAAACTGCCGTACTAAGGAAAAACGCCGTATGAACCTTCAGGCGTTGCCAAATTTCCTTCGATAAATACCGAATTTTTAGGGAAAATAGTGAATATATTTTTCCAAAATTTTCAGACAATTTCGTGCGCATCTATACTAATAATTTAATATAAAATATCTGAAAATTTCAAAGAAAAATTGGCATTAATGCCGTCAAAAATACATGTTACATCAAGGGAAATTTGGAAAGTCTCAGATGTTCATACGGGGTTCTTCCTTCGCACGGTAGTAAAGTGAGGGTGCGTCGTCTATTCTAAAGGAGGGTGTAGGGAAAAGGGGGAAATAAAGGAAGAGAATAATGACAAACTAGCTAGATCAGAGGAGCGTGTATATACGGGAGAAGAACATGGAGACAAGTGATGGTGCGTAACCATAGATACATACTGACTTATGAGGAAACTTAAGTTTAGACATAGACTTTTGAATAGAATAACCTTAAAAGGTAATTTTTTTTTGTTGAAAAAAGGACTTGTAGACGTGAGAACTTGTGCATGAAAACACCTGGAGATGTAAATTCTACTCTATTAACCCATCTAATTCTCGGATTTTTAACGTAATCCTTACACACACGACAGCAAGCCTACGTCCTCTTGAAGAATCGTGCTCCGTAAAAAATCTCATTTTTCAATTGTTTGGGAATGGTAGGTTTTTACAGACAGACTCAAATATACCAAAAACAAGAGACCCCCTCAACTATAGTGACTATCAATGGTAGAACATGCACATGCATTCACCTTAACGCAACCAACAGGAAGTTAATTATACGTTGCTCCTGTAAGCGCTGGACGATCCTCACCGCAGAGCTTGTGATTCTGTGACTGTGTGAGTGAAAGTAAATAGTATCTTATTTCCAGTCCTCACACTGGCTTATAGGTTGCATCAGGATTGTAGACCTAAGTTATAAGTAAATATTGTCATTTTGTTAACATTTGGAGAAAACATAAGTAAAGACATATTGGTGTTTTGCATCCTCTCACATTAGTTGAACTCTCAACAGATTCTGATGGTTGTTTTCTAAAAATGTAACCAACTAACTTCAATGTTCGCCATTTGTTTTGATCCAATTCGTTAAACCGCTTATTAAGAAAGCATAATATGCCTTCACTTACAGTACCTACAAATACCAGGAAGAGTAAAATTGGCTAAAATAACAAAATGCAGATGACAGACTGCCGTTAGTAATCTAGACGTTTTAAAATAATATTGTGGAAATGTATATGTTGGCTCTCACTTTTTCTCAAACCATAAAAATAATGTACTTACGGAGAAGGCTTATAATGCCGCCGGATCTTCAACGCTGATGCGTTTTCGACGGCCTCACTCCGAGAGACTTCAACGCATCCTACAAAAAACAACGAATAATTGATGAAAAATTGCTATCATACAAGGAATTATTTTCAATTGATTAAACACGAAGTTCGCTTACTAATGTGATAGAAATTCATGATGGGGTCGAGTTAAACTTTATTTTTATAAATTTCAACTCATCTTGTCTATTTCCGATACCGCTGATTTAGAAACCGAAATTAATTCTACAACATTTGTGATATCTGCAACATTCCTGTATTCCTGGTTTCAACATCAGGGGCCGAATTTCGTCGGTCCTTCCTCCGTACTTAAATATACTTAGGACTAGTCTCGACCGAACTTAAGTCCGGCCTAGCGCTTCTGATTGGTCGGTGGTGCAGTTTGGACTCATCGGTCAATGTTATGTCACCTTGCAAGAGAGCAGACAAAATTCGGCTCCAGAAATCCGTTTTTATTATGATGAAGAAAAGGACTCGTAGCTCCCTGACATATTTTTGAAATCGCCGAAAAAGTCTCCTTCTCTTTTGCAGAGGAAGATTAAGAGACTCTGAACGCATAGTTATCTCTTCCAGGAGAAGAACAAAGAACTATGATTTTGTAATAAAAAGCCTCTAGCAACCATGCACGAGTGAGCAGGAGACCTTTTCAAGTTTCTTGATAACATTCAAAGTGACAGCAATTATAAATAGGGAAGTTATCCTTAGCTGTTGGCGACGATGCTCGAAACATCCTGTTAACAACACCCTAAAGATCAAAGAACTCGCGAGGAGCGCTCGCTTATTCTGCCGTGCTAAAGAAGAACGCCGTATGAACCTTTAGGCGTTGCCAAATTTCCTTTGATAAAACACGACTTTTCATGAAAACTTATGAATATTTTCGCTCTAACTTTTCAGATAATTTTGCCCACAATTTCATCTAAAGGTCCTTAAATTTCAAGGAAAAATATTCATAACTTTCTTCACAAATAAACATTTCATTGAGGGAAATTTGGCAACTCTCGAATGTTCATACGGCGCTCTTCCTTAGCAAGGCAGTATTGGAAGCTGATTGTGAGCAAGAGTGGACTCATTTAATACTCGGCAGGACCAGGCACTTGCTCTAGAGCTTGTGAGCACGCGACCCGCGCGTTTGTTGATGGACGCGGCGCGATGTAGCCAACTGGAATGACAATCCCATGCACACAGAAGTGGTGGTAATTTTCCTGATTAATGTCTTTTATATTTCTTGAGTTACTCGCAAGTTTTTTAACCATAATCTAACCGACTACTGAAGTTTTACTATGGAGGAAGAGGGGTAGAAAGAGAACCGAGAAGAAGCAGAAGAAAACAAAAAAAAAGCGGAGAGGGTCAAAGAGAGAGAAAAGAAGAACCATAGGACGAAGGGAACAACGGAGACAAAGGGAAATTCCTCTTGTTCCTTTCCCCAATTTATTGGGGTACTACAATAATTGACAGGAAAGGCTCATATTATCATCCAACAACTTCTACCTCTTTCCACCGGGTCTCATTTTTTCTCTCCCTTTTTTTCTCCTATTCCCTCTTCTTTTTCCGCAGCCAATTAATTGTGTCCGCAATTGACATTTTAAAGTCAAATGAACCGAGTCTGTCAGACCGCAGTTAATGATCACCTGTGATCCGCTGACTAGACGCGCAATTAATGAGGTCATCAAAAATACAAGACATACGATATTTTGAAACCGACGAGATAATGAAGAATTCTAAATTGCCCTGTAGTAAACTTTACAGACGAAATTTTGCGTAGTACGACGAAGAGTGAGATTTTTGTACATCGAATCGAATAATACATAAAATTATGTTTTTTCTAACTTTATACTGTTGCACTACCGAGAACAGTTTCCTTTCAAAATGATAAATTGAAAGTCTTTGATATCGCAAGGCGTGGCAACTGCATCCGGAAGAATCGTATTTTTTCAGGTGCACAACGAGGTTGCTACTCCGTGCTGAGATGTAAGTAAGTGTCCGTTGATGAGATGAAACGATATGTTTTAACGGTTCATTAATTTTCCGTACTATCACTGTGTTGTCTACTGTATTTAATTACCTTACCTTATCGCGTTTTAACAAGCTGCTCCTAGCTTTTATTCGCGCTATACAAGTTTGTTTACAGGGGGCCAAACAATCCCAGGTCAAATGAATCCAAGACATTGAAAACTCTCTGGTGGATTGTTACTGAATGCAGCTTGTAATATGTGTCCAATGTATGAAATACACCTGGTTTCTCCTATGAGCCGGTGAACTTAACTGTAATTATTTTGAATGACCATTGAGAGCTGCTTCATGTGAGCCTAGTGGTCCAGGTGTTTTTTTGGAAATTATAAAGCTTCAAAGTAAGCATCAAGAGAGGAGCGGCGAGCCCAGAAGTATTTCGATGGCTGAACTCAAAGACCGCGTACTTCAATTGCAGCGTTTAAAAATTTCCGATCCTATTTTCTTTCTCCGATTGAGTAATCTTCACACGGCCAAAAAATATTAGTGATATAATCGGACTTCTTCAAGAAAAGACATTGCAAAATGTCTTTTTATTCAACACTTTTAACTTCCAAATTGAAAGTTTGAAATATGTTATGATGGGGTCGTTTGTAATAATTTTCAGTGGGGTAAGTAATGCCGCTTGGATTTTGCGATTGAAAAAGGTTCTTTAAAAATGTACGCTTCTGATGCCATCCGTTTTATTGAGCACGCAGTAACACTGTAACGCAGCTTCCTCGGAAAATGGTATTAAAGTTTACTTTCAATAACTAGACTTAACAAAACTAGATACTTGGATCTCTCGTTACGAGTTCAACAAATGATTTAAACTATACAGGGTTATCCAAAAGTCACTGACCACCCCTGTAACTTTTTTCCAAATTGAGATAGAGGTTAGAAACTTTGGGAATGTTCCTCGGTCTAAAGTAGCAACATTTTGGTCCCCCCAAAATTTTGGGGGGCGGCCCCCCTAAGGGGGGCGGGGGCTAACTTTTTTTTTTCAAATGGCAACCCCCCCCCTTTGTGATACCTCATTCGAAAGATAATAAAAAAAGAAAATTTTTGGCGCAAACCGCAAGTCAAAATGTTGATTTTTGACAAAATGGCGGCCGGTCAAAGTTCAAAATGGCGGAAATTTGGCATCTCCGTTTTTTATTGGCGGATTGGTCTGAAACTCGGAATCTAAGGGTTTTTTGGGACGAGAAAGACGATTCTGGCATCGGTTTTCCAGAAAAGTCAGTCCTTTTCAAAATAGCGGCGGTCAAAATGGCGGCCTAGAGCGAGAAGTAGATATTTAGGCTGCTTATCGTTGGATTTGTATGAAACTTGGTATCCGGGAGTATTTCGGCACGAGAAGAACGAATCTTTCATTGGATATCTGAAATTCCGACGAATTTCAAAATGGCGGCTAAAAAGTGGCGATAAATCAGTTTTACGGCTGTTTACCAATGGATTTGCATGAAATTCAAAATCGATTATTTAGTATTTCAAGAATTAATGAAAGATTTCTTTTTATCCAGCCAAAAACCACCAGGATATCGAATTTCATGCAAATCCATTGGTAAACAGCCGTAAAACTGATTTATCGCCACTTTTTAGCCGCCATTTTGAAATTCGTCGGAATTTCAGATATCCAATGAAAGATTCGTTCTTCTCGTGCCGAAATACTCCCAGATACCAAGTTTCATACAAATCCAACGATAAGCAGCCTAAATATCTACTTCTCGCTCTAGGCCGCCATTTTGACCGCCGCCATTTTGAAAAGGACTGACTTTTCTGGAAAACCGATGCCAGAATCGTCTTTCTCGTCCCAAAAAACCCTTAGATTCCGAGTTTCAGACCAATCCGCCAATAAAAAACGGAGATGCCAAATTTCCGCCATTTTGAACTTTGACCGGCCGCCATTTTGTCAAAAATCAACATTTTGACTTGCGGTTTACGCCAAAAATTTTCTTTTTTTATTATCTTTCGAATGAGGTATCACAAAGGGGGGGTTGCCATTTGAAAAAAAAAAGTTAGCCCCCGCCCCCCTTAGGGGGGCCGCCCCCCAAAATTTTGGAGGGACCAAAATGTTGCTACTTTAGACCGAGGAACATTCCCAAAGTTTCTAACTTCTATCTCAATTTGGAAAAAAGTTACAGGGGTGGTCAGTGACTTTTGGATAACCCTGTATTTGCTGAGCAGCCCCTCAACCGTTACTGACTCAGGATGAACTACGATATTGGAGCCCAGGTATTTACGATGCCCATAAATAAATTTACAATTGAAAGCAATGAGATTACGCGCTGTTGAGTCGGTGGGGAATCTGACAATTCAGTTGCTTCGGCTTGTTGCAGAGACAGCCGGAGCGGAGGTAGTTCATTCTCATCAGCGCCGTAGCCTGCACCGCCCTCGATGTGAATTTTAAATTCATCGCCACGCACTCGGAAGCCCATCGTTTGGAATAACGTGTGAATAATGAAAATCATAGCGAAGATGTAAAATTAGCTCGAAATGTTGCACACTGCACAAAGAAATAGCATTATCCGATGAAACCTCGTCGTCAACACAAGTAATAGGATTTCTTGTAATAATGGAGCCAGTTTCCAAACGAACTTTTCTAGTAATTGATGAGATTTGTGCATTATGGGCAGGTTAAAAAATATATGTTTGACATTTTAAACAGGTTTGTTGATGGTTAATGTGAAATTACAAAAAATTAGAATAGGGTTACATATATCAATGGTATTTAGAAAGATAAGTGATGAAAATTACCACACTGCCGATTGGATTCGTGTGTTGCTCTCAACGCAGCTGCAATGCTTCATATTAAAAAAAATTGTATGTTAGATTTAACAATGAAAAAGCTCGTGAAATTAATTTTTAAACACGTGAACATGCTTCCCAATCAAATTTGCGCAATTTTTCTGCAAATTAAGTTTTTGCAGTATTTCGGAATTCATTTACCTATCGATAAATTATTGCGTATAAATTCGTTGAACCAATGTCAGTAGAAAATCTTTCAAAGTCAATTCGAGTATAATTTTCTCATTTTGCAATTATAGTGAAAAATTTACGGTGACCTTTGTGAGATAAGAAATGTATCATGGTATAATTTTTCTGATGCGTTTTTGAAAATGTGACATGACTTCATCATACATTCAGAGAATAAGTTAGGTGAAAGATGCTGAACCCTGGTTAATATTTAATACCGAACTTTTTTGGTCCAGGTGACCTGAGACCGATGTTCTTGGTCAGAGGAACCTATGTTCGATTTCTTCCACTAATTTTTTTGTCAGTTTATCCCTGAAATTTTAGAGTCTTCCAAACTGTGGACTCTCTCAGTAATTCAAGACTTCACTTATCACAAAATAATTTTAAATTCAGAAAATATTAATCAATACTTTGAATATTGAATGTTCTTTTCCTGTATCGACCCCTGGATTAGCAGACCGCCCTGCATACCTTATTGATAATGCAGACTGGCAAGAAATGAGACTTAAAATACGAAAGTCTTGAATTTTAAGAGCTCTCATCAGAGAAAAAGTAGGAACGGAAACCGCATTTCACATTAAAAGACAACACTGCTTGAATCAAGAGTGGCACACCTGCGAGGCACTCGCGCAAGTGAGTAAAATCGCATGGAACGGATATTACAGGAATCACCGGGAGACAAATAAAACACTCACACGCTCATAACAGAAGTGAGTAATCATACGGCAAACTGGCCGGTGTAGGTACCCTTCCAGTTGATGAATACAACCGGTGACGATAATAAATATGATCGACAAATATTCCCTTCTCCGTTCGTTCAGATTGCGAATCGTGCTAACTCATTTCGATATCGCATGGGAGCAAACGGAATCATGACCATTTCTCAAAATACCCGCTTTCTACTTTTTTCTACCTCGATCTCGACATCATTGGTGACCGGCCACGGTAAAATTGGGTATAGTGATGGGCAGAAGCAAGATCCTCAGTATCTTGAATAGGCGTGATGCATGTTCACAAATTGAAGGCGCTTCCGCTTTTAAGAGACTAGACTTGACTGTAGCACTTGGATGCAACTATTCGTGTTCCACGGATGTGCGTGTCGCATATTCACAAATTGAAGGCGCTTTCGTTTTCCAAAGATTAGCCTGAGTTGAATGTAGCGCTTGGATGCAACTGTTCGTGTTCCACGGATGTGCGTATCGCATATTCACAAATTGAAGGCGCTTCCGCTTTACAAATACCAGCCTGAGTTGAAGTAGTATGAATGAAGTATGAATTTCGGGCTTTCATGGATTTTCTCATATCCAACCTGTGATATAAGTTCCGAAGAAAATTTCATGTGTATTTTCGCCGAATTATTTTTCTGTTCGTTTGACCCACCCCTCCCATTTTAACCGGGTTTGTGAAAAAAAACTCGTGAATTTTTTTTTTAAATTCCTAAAATAAATCGAAAAAAATTAAATGCTGAATGATTTACGTAACCTGTAAATATTTATAAATTGAATTGGATTTTATCGTAAAACTTTAACTACATGAGGCAAAAAATAGAATTGAAAATTTCATAGGAAATCTCGAGAAATATCCGGCAGAAGAAGCAAGATGGAGAGTAACGCTTTACGAGGATCAAAAATTGAAAACGCCGATGTCTCCAACAGTACAGTTATCAGGCTTGTACTTGTATCAGGCTCGCTGATCTATCCGGTATGCTTTTTATAGCTCTCTTTCGTCTTCACAGCATTCGCAAATGAATTGGGGAAAGGTGCTATCTCGAATCTGCCGCCGCTGCTTATAGCTTTTAGCGGAAAGAATAATTAAGCGAGGCAATGTTTGGACTTCACGTTTTTTCGCGTACGAGAACACCACTGACCTCACTTTTGTATCTTAATTTAACAAATTTTCTTACCTTTTTTTTTTTCTCTTTCCAACCTATGTGCAATCAATGTTTATGACAACTATTTCATGTAGTGGCCTTTGGTACGATCTAATTCTCAGTTGCAACGCGGCCTAAATTTTTAATGAAGAACAAAAACTAAATTACTTAATTACTAATTTACTAATTTTTAAGGTGAATACTGAGATTTCAGGAGTTGGAGGTCATTACTGACTTAGGTACACTCCTTTACAGACCCATGAAAATTGCATGGTAAAAATTTTCCGACCAATGCCATTCCCTTTGGTCACCATCAATTTTGATGAAAATTCATTAGCACTCCTTTAGTGCTACGGGAGGAAATTATGAACACTAATACAATTAAAATTAGGTAATAATCGTAGTCGGTTAAGATTTTTGCAGACATTTGTTAGTATGAAGACCACGATATTTAAAGTCAGTAAATATAGCTGAATAAAAAAAATAGGTATCGCCAAATCTTTACATATCAACCTTTCATATGAAAATTGTATTCTGCTTACTGCTTTTTGAAGTTAAGAATAGTGATGCAATCTCTCTGCCTTTGGTACCAGCATTGGATACAAAATACGCCATCCCAACGTAAATCAAAAGAACATCCGCTATTTTGTGGTGAGTCTAATGGAAATTTTGTTTCCACGGGCTAAAACTCTTAAACTCTCTGGAAGTCTCCTTGACGAGCCACTGCCACTAAATACAAGTTATTCAAATAGTTTTAAGGCTCGGTCTCATCTACTCTAGGTTCATCTACGGTTCAGAGAATTCACAGCTGAAAAGAGAGATGCATTGAAAGAATCGTGAAAAGACCCGTCGCAAATTTCACGACTTACAAAGACAGGCGCCAGAGCCACCGGGCGGTAGTGGCCCCATGACTCGTCTTCTAACCGCGGATTTTGATGAGCACCGAGCCGCCAACAAAAACCAACAAAGATTCATAAATCCGCCGATTATAATGTAATCTAATCTCGGGGGGCCGCTAGCGAGCTTAATATTTGTCTGACATTAAAACACCAGCCGTCACTTTTGGTCGCGCGCTATTGTTTAGCTCACTATGAGCATGCACGCGGTGGAGGTTGGCAAAAAGAGGGGGAGATAATTGGAAAAAAATTGCATTTTCAGCAAGACGGACTGTTGTCAAGTGTGACTGTTTTATGTCCGTTTTCGTTGAGGGCGCGGGACTACCTAGAAGCTTTGGCCAAGAAGGTAAAGGAGATGTTGCAAGTGTGAGGAATTTGCGATTTGACTATTGATTCTTACGTAAAAGTTAGCGAGAAACACGATGGTGCCACTGGTTTTCTCTGAAATCATCTCCCAAACTCAAAAAAAGCTGAAAAAAGAGGCCGAAATGGAAGGAATATCCCACCCTACTCTGAGAGTCCACCTCTACATCAAGATAAACTCTCCATGCAAAGATAGGGAGCAAATACATTGACAGGGCTGCCACTTTATTTGGGGACTCCAGAACTGAAAACACGGCAACCCTGCTAATGTATTTGCTCCCTCTATTCTCGCATGGAGAGTTTGTCTTGATGTAGACGTGGACTCTCAGGGTAGGGTGGGATATCCCCTCCATTTTAGCCTCAACTTGAGAGCTTTTTTTGAGCTTGGGAGTTGATTTCAGAGAAAACCAATGGCACCATCGTGTTTCTCGCGAACTTTTACGTAAGAATCAACAGTCAAATCGCAAATTCCTCACACATGCAACATCTCCAATGTTGATGGGTATAAATCAAAACTCGTTGCTTTTCTTTGCATCGTAGGAGATGGCATCGACACACTCCAGAGATACCATCGTATCCTTCAGAGCAATTTCTTAAGCGAAGCCGTTAATAACTATTCAAGTCGTTAGAGCGCCTACATTTGTCTTGGATGCAACACGGACAACCATCGAGCAGGAATAGTTGCATGTGGGCAGAATCCTATTCTCAACGACGAAATATGTACCTATCCAATAGTGAGATAAAATCGCAGAATGATACATCATTTGAGTAAAAACAGCAAATAGCTCAAAGTACACTTAGTTCCCGATTCATTTCCTTTAATTTTTCCTATTCCCATTTCATCACTGTTCTAACGCAATGGGTAACTGCGTTCTAGCCCTCAAAACAAAGGTGTATGAGAAGAATTGGGCTCACAATGGTGGTGTAACCTTACTAGTAGGTAAGCCCCCTGGTCACTACGAGGTCCAACCACTAGAAGCGGTTCGAGCTTAATGGCCCTGAGCCAATCTACAAAAAGTGAGCTTATTTAGGAATAATCTACTATCGATAGCCTCAATAATCAAGGAGGTCGGTCCAGTGGCACGGCAGAAAGAACTGTGCCAAGAAATACAAATTTAGGAGGTCAGAAAATTAATGGTAATTATTGATGCCACTGGGGGGGGGGGGGGGGAACAAATTGGATCTGGAGTCCAGACTCTTAAGAAAATCGACAAGAAAAAGTACTCTTGATTCAATCATATTTTTGCTTAAATCAAAAGGAAATCCGCTCAAATTAAGAGGCTTGGTTCTTGATTTAGGCAAAAATCCGATTGAATCAGGAGTACTTTTTCTTGTCGATGTTTTTAAGAGTCTGGACTCTAGATCCAATGTTTTTTTTTTCCAGTGTGATGTCATAGTATCTACAATTTATGACACGTTTATGACGTATGAAAAACGCTTCATCATCATCGACGCGTGTCGCTTAACATGACAACGTTGGTTTCTGCGAGTCAATGGTACATTTCGACTCCCTGTTCGAAATCCACAGATATCGCTTCTGAGTCGTTAAATTGTCAATTTTAACGTGCGTTATTGTTCCGACCAGGACAGTCACAAAACTGAGCTGCGGCAATGTTTTCTTCCTTTCCTATTTCCCTCCTTCCCAGCCCCTTTACCTCTCGCGTATAATATCCGAAATCTCTGTAATTTCCACAATTGACGATGTTGCCAGTGCTGGAGAAATCATGCGATTCGGCCATACCCAGAGAAAGAGAAAATATGTTTAGAGATCCCATGGTACCAATCTAACCTTTGAGATCGGGAGAGCCAAACATTACACGGAGAAAAAAAACTCGTGCGTGGGACCCGAAGTTTAGGTCATATGGATCTCTGAAGTTTTCAGATTGAGCATCTGAACACTTTAGGTCTAGCTGCCGAAGTTCGGATCACACATCTGAAACTTCAGCTCTTGCATCTGAAGTACTTCGGTTCTCACGTCCGAAGTACTTCGGTTCTCACATCCGAAGTACTTCGGTTCTCACATCTGAAGTACTTCAGATGTGAAAACTGAAGTTTCAGATGTATGATCCGAACTTCGGTAGCTAGACCTAAAGTGTTCAGATGCTCAATCTGAAAACTTCAGAGATCCATATGACCTGAACTTCGGGTCCCACGCACGAGTTTTTTTTCTCCGTGTAAGTTCGGAGGTCAACGATATTTTTCGTCTAATGACGATTAATCATTTAATGATGAGATTGAGCTTTCCAATTGGATCAAAGTTGGACAGTTCGTCCAATTTTGGTCAAAGAAGAATGTTGCATGGTGACCAACAGTCATCAAATGGTCTATTTCGATCGAAATTGCTTCGGAATTTGATCGTCTATCGAGGCCTTCAGGATTGATACACCGATTACTCAAATCTTTGGTTAGCGGTCCTTAATAGAAGAAATCAACACTGCATGAAAAAGTTACGGGCTACAAAGACATACCGTCCGTTCCGGGTTCAGAGGCCAAAAATTCCGGGTGCTGGAGCCGTAGCTTCAATGGGCCTGTTGCATGCAAGAGATACAGCCGCGCGAATAGACTTTTTAGAGGTTAAATGATACGAAAATTACGATGCTCACATTAAAAAAGTCTGAAATACACTCCTTACTGCGCAATTTGCGTTGTTAGGAACGCGCTTTTTCAAATTTCCCGCGTCTGGGGGCAGTTTTCTAATCACCGGAAACGAGCAAACGGCGGGCTCGAAGATTTCCGGAAGATGCCGAGTCGTTGTTGTTGTTGTTATTTTTTCCTTCAGTTTGTTTACAAACCCAACGTGATCTCTTACAGTGGTCCATATACGCTTTATGCGGTAACAAAATCGATCAACTTTTAAATATCCAACGCAATCCTTCTACATTTCCTTTCACGATATCACGAGCTCCGATTTTTAGGTTATGTTGTCAGTTTTAGTTGACCGGAAATAGCCGCGAGTTGCCGTTAATTGTTTCCGTAAGAAAACTGCCCCCAGACGCGGGAAATTTGAAAAAGCGCGTTCCTAACAACGCAAATTCCACAGTTAGGAGTGTATTTCAGACTTTTTTAATGTGACCATCGTAATTTTTGTGTCATTTAACCTCTAAAAAGTCTATTCGCACGGCTGTATCTCTTGCATGCAACAGGCCCATTGCTCTGGGTGCTACGCCCGGAACGCGGATGGTATGTCTATATAGCTCATAAATACGACTTCCACAGCCGGATTTTTTTTTTGTCGGTGAAGCGATAGCTTCCGAAAGCAATATTTACATTTCAGGGAAGATATCTGTTCAAGGTCTGCGATATATATTTTCTCTGCTCTGAGGTAACAAAATTCTGATATATTTTTCCGTGCGATGTGACAATTGAGAGCACGCAGTGCTCCAATCTCATTTAGCTGTTGCCGAATTCGTTAAGAAAATTCACTTCAATTCGTATTTTCGTTGAGGAGAACCGAGGAGGCTCGGCTAATGGCTACACTTGGCATTATTCCCGCGCTGCACCCATTGTTTCAGTGAACTTTCCTCCGTTGCAATCGGATCGCGGTCGTTAATTCCTATCCTTTTCCTTTTTCAAGTGTGCATTATGGAGAGCTTCGGAGTCGGAAGTAGCGGCACGGGAGATGAGGCAAATTACTCCCCGGAATTCGTTCTGAGGAAAGTTCGTTTTCCCGCCAATAATCCGTGGACTTGCCCGAGCGAGCGCCCAGATGCTTATCTTACTCTATTATAAAATCTGGTGCCTAAGAATATTACACCCAATGGTCAGTGGCGTGGCGTGTTTTGCGATAAATCGATTGATCTTTCGTTTAAACCTATGGAAAAGGATCGATCAACAGGGTGTTCGCAACTAACATTTTAATAATCGATTGTTTACAGTAGTTTTAAATGGAGAAAAATCGATAGACGAAGGAACGTAACTCTTTTCCAAGATTGTAAAGTTGACTTAGGAAATGAACCACTAGACAAGGTACGAATTTCAGCATTCTGATACATGTTTCCTGACCAAAATTTCATGTACAACACGATACGCACAACGAAAATTACCGAAATTAACTCCTTACGAAGATATTTAATGATTCTTGATGCGTCAATTGAAACCACCCGCTCATGAAAACTCAATGCTCTACGTGATTCACATCGCGCGCTAAACGTTATCATAAACGTCTCAGCGATATAAAAATCTGGCAACCTCAATCTTGACACTGTGGCTCAGCTGTAGCAAATTGCTTACAGTCTGAACAACACATGGTGGGAAATGAACATTACTCGATTGAGAAGCTTATTGAAACCGTTGTAGTGCGCGATTTGACTCACGTAGAGCTTTGAGTTTCTTGTGAGCGGAAAGTTCGAATTCCTCGTAACTGATGTGGAATAAAAACGTTAATATCTTCGCTATGAGTTGGTTTCAGTAACTTTTGTTGCGCGAATCGTGTTCTACGTGAAATTTTGGTTCAGAAACATGTATTAGAATGCTAAAATTCGTACCGTGTCTAGTGGTCCATTCATGCTTGTTACTTATGCGATTTTTGTCCAAATTTTGTTCGATTTTTGCATGAGATCAGAGGAAAAATCAGTGAAATTTTCAATTAGAAATGCCCACTATTCTCCTGGTAAAACTGAAATTTGCAAAAGACAATTTGGTAACATTAAAATGTATTTAATTTCTTTCACGGGAGGAGCGACTATTCCCTGCAAAACACCCTCTCTCCATCCTTTCACAAGACATCCCAACACTGGGGAATACTAGAAGTAAGTATTTCTTGTAATATTGGGTCAAAATAGTGTAAATCATGGCGAATGGATACGACTAACCGATCGATTGACTCGTCTAGCGGTACTTCTCTTGATGTTAAGGATAGAAGCTTTTTAGGGCACTCTAAAATTGATCGTGAACATACTGACCGGTCAAGCTCATAGAGGCAATGACTGTGCATATCTGTCACCTTTTTGGCAGAAAATTAATTTAAAAATTTCACACATCGTATATACTTGCACATAAAATCGGGTTCGAAATCGGTGAAGCCTAAAAATCGATCCCGGTTTAAAAACATCACCCAGGACGGGATCCTTGTACCTAGTGACCTTCAAAGTTCACGGCGCGGCGGACGGGGCTAAGTCAGGTGACTCAGCAGTTAGATTTACAACATCCTAGACCCACCAGGAAACACGAGGAGACAATGGACGGACAGTGGTGGCCTGGAGGGGGCGGGGGAAGTAATTTCTGGACAATTACTTGGCGGTAGGCGTCCGAAAACTCGAGGAGTTAGCGGACCCAAACCTCATGTTGATCTAATTTGGTGCGTCCATGGATGCAGTGGCGAGGCGTGAATGATCGATTTATCGATATTTCCTCATTAGCTTCTATGATAAAGAATCGATTATTTAGGTGTTCGTTGCAAACACCCTGTTTATCGATCCTTTTCCATGGGTTTAAATGACAGATCAATCGATTTATCGCAAAGCACGCCACGCCACTACATGGATGCCTCTCCTCCCGCATCGTTTGAGGGATGTGGAGGTATGCTGCTGTGCTAAGCTGCCGTGCTAAGGAAAAACGCCGTAAGAACCTTCAGACGTTGCCAAATTTCCTCTAATGAAATACGATTTTATTGGTGAAATTGTCGGTATTTTTCTTCCAATTTTTCAGACTATTTTGTTCGCAGTTTAATCTAAAATATCTGAAAATTTCAAGGAACAATATGCGTTAATGTTGTCAAAAATACATGTTTTGTCGAGGGAAATTTGGCAACTCTCGAATGTGTATACGGCGTTCTTCCTCAGCACGGCAGTAAGGTAGAACGCCGTATCAGCCTTCAGAAAATACGAATTTTCAGGGAAATATGTGAATATTTTTCCACTAATTTTTTTTTTTTTTTTTTGAGAATTTTATACGTAATCGGATCTAAAATATCTGAAAATTTCAAGAGAAAATATTCCTCACTCTTCTTAAAAATAAACATTTTATTTGAGGAAATTTGGCAATTCTCGAATGTTCATACAGCGTTCTTCCTTAGCATAGCAGTATAGGGTGAGGGAGGTTACATGAAAATGGACTGTATTATGTGCACAATGACGTACTTTCTACAGAAGTAAATTCTTACTGCACCGTTACTGTTTACTTAATAACACCAGCTGAGGGTAAATATGAATTGTCTTCTTAACATTACAAATCGTTTTTTCAACATTATGAATCACATTCCCTTTCATTTAAGCACGCATCAATCAGATTCATAAGTACAAGGTATTCCATGCCACCTGTGGCAGGTTTTTTTAGGATGTTTTAGTCTCAGTTTTAGTTGGGGACAGCGGGGTTGATGGGAGCGACCCTACAGGATTCAAATGTCATGGTCTCGATCATGGCCTGTATGTCACATCAGCAAATGTTTGGGGGGCGGAAGGGCTGTCAAATAAGGATTTGTGGTGGGCGATTTCCTTGAAGAGCATACTTTCCTGAGCCTCTACATTACGACCTGAGCCTAGACGACCCTGCAGTCCCTGACTTCGTATGATCTAAAACATCCGATAAACAAGTTTGATACAGGTGGTGGTCTGAAACACCCTGCATATTGTGGTAGGTTTTATTAGTGAAGACTAACTTTTTGCTGCAGTGAAATTAGCAGATGGAGAAAAATTAGATTTGGCTGCAAAAGAAGGTCTAATATTAATCAATTTTGACATTTAATGTGACTGTTCATGGCAGCCTTCATGCATATAATCTTTTCTGTCTGTCTGATCGACATGATGTTGGATCAACTCTGCTGTTTTCCTTCCTAATAATGCCTAATAAATGCCTAGGCTAAGGCATAGCCTAGAAGGCTAGAAGGCTTCAAGGAAAATGTATTCCATCCTGTTATCAATCCTTGAGGCACAAACGCATGGAGCTGCAACACCTGAAGTATGATCGTCATGAGGAAATCAAACTTCGGCTGGCCCCTACAGACACTATTCACGAGATTAGACTCTGAATTTACTTCTGTCTTCCAAGATCTTGTCTTTAGGCAAGAAGTATTCTATTCCTTAGCTGTAGAGCCCCTCTTCGAGATGACTCAAGACCACAACAAGACAAATGGATATTTGGTGATAAATAAGCAATACATTGATAAACGAACCAAAATGCAATGTTAGAACCTTCCTGGGATTTGAAAGCCTCAATAATTTCGAACAGTACAGTGCTGGTGAAACAGTGAGGAGGACAAAATAAACTTTATAAGTGAGTACTTACAGATATGTACCTACTTTGGGAGCACAGCTTGAGGCATCATGGTCGAACGAGATGAACGAGGGAACACCGAATTGAATATTCCTTGGAGGAATGTGGATACGACAAGTAAGTAAAAACTATTTAGCACTTGTACAAATAATCAGGGGCATTGTGCAACTTAAAATATTCACAGGACTACTCACAACACTCGCAAGAAGATAGAGAGCAACGTTTGTTTACAACATGCTTATCAAAATGATGCGAATGTAAACAACTCGAAACTTCCACTCCCATTGGTTCCCGCCAATTTCGTGCCGCGCTCAGAAAAAAATACAAATTGACGCGCCAATTTTCAAATTAGCGGGGAGTCCCCTATTCGCGCGCACGCTGTCAATCGGCACCGTACCGGGCTTTTTTTCTCGGTTGTTTTCGTTCGCACGAAGTCAGGAGCCGCCAGGTTGACCAAGGAATCGACCCCAAGGAATCCGAATTTTTTGGTCCCACTCCCTACTCCCCCCTCCCCCCAGCTGCCCTTGGAGAGTGAAGGGGGGGGGGGGGTTCCAGACCGAATTGCGATTTAAATCGCATTCAGGCTTGAAAATAAAGTTAAGCCTTTCTCGATGATAATTTTCCTAGTTAACACCATCTGCTGAAGTATTGTAAGAGCTTGATGAAGATCTTAGGCCAGAGTTGCAACACTGGGATACTCTAATTAGCGTCAAGTAAATGGAGCACTGGTCCATCACCTTGATCAGTGCGTGATTAATGTAAGTTCACTCTCATCGATGTTGTCATTTTAGGGCAAACTGTAGAGGCTACACTACTTAATGGCATGCATGGTATTACCACTATGTTGAAAACTGACAATTCTGTTCTCTGCCATCTCCTCTTTCACCTGTTTTTTCTCTAGTTTTAATGCGTGTGGTGCCGTATCATTCGAGTTTCGAGGAAGGTTCTCTGATTTAATGGCATCTTCGGGAGCAATTTGGGCGAATCCATTCGAAATCTCAATTAGATTCCTATTCGGACTTATAGAGCTTAATCTTTCAGTGATTGTAGATGTATATTTTGGCCGTACAAGGAGAGAAAATTGCATCACATTTACTGGTTTGCCGTGCATCGCTCGCTCGCTCAAAAATGTAGGTATGCGAGATATCGAGACGTCAGTAGATATCAAAATTAATAATTTGATCTACTTGATAATTTTGACCACATGATCCATCATTTTGTACGGATACTTCAACCATCGGACAAGGCTCCAGAAAAGTTATCGCCAATTTTGAAGTTTCTAATTTATGAGATTTTAATTTATTCACATTATTGGCGCTCCAAAATCTTAGGATTTTATTGGATTGATAGATTTTATCAGCACTTTTTCTCAAAGCTAATCAGCTCTTAAAATGTTTTTGAATTTTTCTTTTTCGGATGTCTCCATAGTTTTTAATCGTTGTAATTGCTATCGCCGAAAAATTGTCTCAAGAAAAGAACACTTCAGAGTGAATTTCTTTATGTAAATAAGACAAATTAAATTGCTTTAGTAACCCTTCCTTGAAAAAATCCAACACGTTGTCGCAAATACGAGAGCATGAATTCTTATGTAGCGGATAAAAGAACACGCACTAAGCTTCGCAGCTTTCTCTTCATACTTAAATTGATTCAGTTCATTGATTTATTCCTCTTTTCTTCTGCCTTCTGGATTCATAAGATCTTTCAAAGTTCAGACTTTGGCGGCATTCGGAAGGAGATACAATCAATGAGCATCTAGGATGAAATAAAAAAGATGTCTGACGAATACGAGCAGCTCGAGAAAATTATCATGTCCCATCTGGATGGACCACTATGGACCAGGGCGGACACACTAAACATTTCATTCACATGAGCCCACGTGAGGTGAAAGACTATCGTCCGGCTGTTATGTAATGAAGAAGTTGCCAAATATCGAAAAGTATAGATTTTTGGATTTCAAATTTGGATAAGAAGATTTTGCAGTTAAAACTAAAGACGAGGTACGAAAAATGAGAGGCAGAAAAATATCTCGACGCGCATCCTTTTCGTTGTATAAGAACGTGAAGCCGATCCAATATTCCATCTGGACAGTGAAACTTTTTATGTAAAATGACGAGAAATTCGTTGAAATTTGGTTTCAATTGATCTAATCTGCGAACATGTGTGTACACGGATAAAATGAAATAGCCGATTTAACAATTTTGTAGTTAAAAAAAGTTTCCAACATGTTCCATTGTAGATTATACAATAAAAAAATGTTATTTTCACCACCCCCTTGGTTAAATTGCTTTCCTTTTTTGCAAAATGTACATTTAAAATATGTCGGACATATTTTTTAACAATTTAATTGTTAAATCAGCAATCCATTTTTTTTCTTGTAATAATATACGTAACACACACATACAAAGAAGTGAAAAACCACACATATTCCACCTCATTTCCCGCAATAACCCTAAGCATATTATTCTCAGTAAATCAGTCTTCATACAAATCTTTTCTTTTTCATTGTAAATTATTATCATTGTTAACTTCCTCAATAATTCTGGGCATACACCATTAACTTTATATATTTTATCTTCTTTTATGTTATGGAAAATCGCTTTTGTCCATCGATAGGATAGTCCCTAATGAGTTCGACTCTATTTAGATTTACCCACGAGGGGCCGCGATACGGACCATTACAGCCGCGAAGCGCCATCGGGGTTGGGCCACGTAGCGGACAAAGGGCGTACCCCCTAGTTTGATATGAAAAAAAATATTCAATAAAATCAATCTCCAATGTGAATAGCCGAATTCGTGAGGACTCAAACGGCAAAAATTGTCTACAGCGCTAGGGAGCGTGAAAAGAGACGAATTTTACGGTTCATTCGGACAACTCTCGGCGAAACCCCCGCGAAGTGGAGCAATTAAAATTCAATGCCTGCCTACAATTAAACAATTCCAAACTGATTCACAGCCACATAACCCATCCGGTTGCTCACTCTCTGTCGTTACGTTACGCATCATCAGGTCGGCAAACGTAGTTGCCATGTATAATGCCATGCATGAAGTATGTTGATTTAATTCTCCATCGCTTGTTAAAAAAGGCAGTATACTTATACAAGAGGGAAATATGTACAGATGCATCAAATCAAAAAACGCTAATCCTAGGTGCATATTTGGTCTGCGGGCTGATTGTTGAAATTGATAGACAAAGCCATAAACAAAAAAGACATAGGGAGTATGGAGCTATCCTATTCGTTGAAATGGGTGGTTCTCTTAGACTTAGGGGGAAATGATGGACTAACTTTAGGCAGGGTCTCTCGTGAGTTGCTGTTAGTTAGTCTATTACCTACCTCTTTTATCAATCGCAACCACCGCCTCTACCAACAAGATCCCTTCATGTCCTTTTTGTCCTCTTAGTCTACGGCTTTGTCTACCAATTTCAACAATCAGCCCGCTGTTACACACAGAAGACGTACCGTGGGACGAGACTGAATAAATTGCGAGCTACTCCGTTCATTTTTTCGCCGATTGAGGTCGTGAAGTTGCATTTCCATCCGGCAGATTTGGTGACCTGAACATGGCGGGTACAATTTTAAATCCTTCGCCTCTATAAAATACGGCTTGAAGCTAGCATCTAGGAATCGAAAAAATTGATTAGGTTTGAAGGATAAAACATGCCCCAAAAATTGTTGTGCGGTGTTATCCGCGGGGCCCCATTATAACTTCCATCGTGCAATGACTCAATACGGCTATGAGCACGGAGCGCGTAACTTGGGGGAAAATTTGCGTGATGAGCAGAATTTGCTCGATATTGTCTTGGAGTAATAACGAGAACTTTCTTGGCAAAGTGCATCATCGCCGGTCAATGTTTGATTTATGAGGCAATTCCGTGATGAGAGAAAACGGCGCGGCCGTGCGCGCACGCGGGGCATGTGGCGCAGCGCGCAGTGGGCTTTGGTTTATATTCTCATCCATGGGTCTAAGCTCGATGGAATTATTACCAGCATAGAAATAAAATTGAGTCCAATTTCCGCCAATGTTCCTCTTTTTTACAGATAATTACTCCTTAGAGTAGAGAAATCATCTTCCTACATAATGAATGAGCCTCTAAGGTTAGAACCACTTTGATAACCAGAGCAAACTCCTTCGAATTGTAAGGTAGGCAAACAACCAAGCTATTTGTCACAAGTGGTTGTCCGCCTGTACCCAGGCCCGCCACAAGGGGGGGATACTGGGTCCCTGGTACCGGGGCCCGGGCCCTGGAGGGGCCCGTGACGCAGGTGACAAACCACTACGAATTCATGTGTAACCCTTGTCTCGTAGGGAAAAGTGAAAAAATTACCCTAAAAATTCCGCAAAAGGTGAATAAAGTTTCAAAAACACGCTAGGGCACTATAAAATTTTTCTTACTTTTTTAGAGATTTTCAAGATTTTGAGTATATGTAGAATGATATTTTTAGTAACTGTGTTTCATTTTCTTCCGTTGTCGGATGCTAAGAGGCTCCTTTCTGGGCATCCTCGACTTCAATGGCTTAACTCCCTTGCCATAGACGTACGAAAGGGGAGTCCAGGGGGGCCCGGCTCCCCATAGAATTGAAAATTATCATCTGCCCCCTCAAAAAAAAATTTATAGATGTTTTGAATGCAACAATTCGAAAGTTTTTGGTGCTGAAAGTAAACAAAAAGGCGTAATTATTCTGCAGAAATTGATGGAAAATCTCCATCATAAGAGCTTCATAATGCGTCCAAATAGATTTAAAATTTCAAAAATTTCCCGGGGGAGGCCCCCCGGACCCCCCCCCCCCCCCGTGCTAGGGGCCCGGGCCAGAAAATTGGTACCAGGGCCCGAGATGGGATGTGGCGGGCCTGCCTGTACCCGAGGAGTTTTATCTCTAAAATGTATCAAAAATTTAATACACGCATACATACATCCATGCCTGTCATTTTACAGCGTTCACTGACACTTTAAGACCCTTGACCGCCACTGCTCCACGTCCATCTGCAACCCTTAAAGGATCTTACATTTTTCACACCACAGATCCAATCCCACCCCTCCACTTTCTCATCGGGTGCCCTCTGTGTCAATTCTTAGAGAACGCTTTAAAATTTACAAAAAGTCTTTTCTTATGAAGTAAGTCCTGACGCAATATTCACTCTCGGATACGGAACCGCTTACTCGTCATTGTCATAAGTAGGTTAGTTTTCACTTTACTCTTTCTTTTTTTTAAAAAAAAAATTATCCATAAGAAAATGTTACCATTATTTTAACTTCTAATTTTTCACATCGTATGATCGAGAAACTTTTAAAATATTCGAGCCACTCATGCCCTTATCTAATCCATCGATTTATTGAGACTGTGGCAAAGTCACTCTGGATCGCTCGCTCATTATACTATTGAGAAACGTACATTTTACAAATAACTCATTGAACGTAGACGTGCGACCGTCAAAATCTCAGGTTTTACCTTCTGTGCGGCAACTTTGCCATCGCATATGGTGCGCTCTTCACAACTCGACAGAGAATCAAGTTCTTATCTTCGCTGAAAATCGCATTACTCTAGGTTAAATCGATCGTAAATCGATATTGTTAGCTCACACGCGTGCTCCTCTCGGCGCTCGAGCGAAAGCTCAACGCTCGACTCTCTTGGTCTCTGTGCAATTACGATCAGCCATCCTTTTCTTTGAGACAAAGCAACATTTCCAACCGTTATTGAGTTTCTCATGCGTCTTCAATCAGTAAATATCCTGCGACTCGGTATTCTATCGACGATTTTTGTGGGACGCTCAAAGATATATCAGATACTCTTATCAAAGGACTCATATAAAAAAGAGAACAAGCAAAGGAGAATCGAATATTTCAATTGAATCAGCGAGTACGAGAACTACACCAACTTGAAAAATGAAAATAATTAACACGTATAAAACTGCACAGTAGGTGGAGCAGTTGGTGTAAGAAAAAAAAAATTGGACAGAAAGACACTTAAAAGGTCCAAGTTGGAACAGATGCGTTAACTTCAATGACCTTTATAAAAATTGACTGTCTTCACGGAGAAAAAAACCTCGTGCGTGGGACCCGAAGTTTAGGTCATATGGATCTCTGAAGTTTTCGGATTGAGCATCTGAACACTTTAGGTCCAGCTGCTGAGGTTTCGATCACACATCTGAAACTTCAGTTCTTACATCTGAAGTACTTCAGATGTGAGAACCGAAGTGTTTCGGATGCGGAAAACCGAAGCACTTCAGATGTAAGAACTGAAGCTTCAGATGTGTGATCCAAACCTCAGCAGCTGAACCTAAAGTGTTCAGATGCTCAATCCGAAAACTTCAGAGATCCATAAGACCTAAACTTCGGGTCCCACGCACGAAGTTTTTTTCCCCGTGTTTAATGAAAATTGAGCATTTTCGAGTTACCGAGTCGGTGTGTTTTCGTTCTCACGATTCATTCAGAAACGCGTTATACCACAATGAGGAAAGTTTTGCCATCGCGATATTTTTCATACAGACAAACTGTGCCGCCGGTAAGTTCCAAACGATACATCGAACCACTGTCGAATACTTTCCATTGCCCGATTGGTCAGCAATCGGCGGGGATTTCAAACGCCAGCCCTTAAGATCCGGCAACCATGACGTCTGGGGAGAAAGAGGCAAGAAGCCACAACTCCACAAGTGTCGGGCTGCCCGCCGCGCGGTGGTCGCGCCCTCCGTAACCCCCCCCCCACCCTCGCGGCCCCCCGTTCCCGGGTCCCGGGGGGCTCTCCCCCCCCCCCCTTCGCTCTGTGGCCAGACCGGACAGGTAAGACATCTTCTCCCACGGACACAGAATTTCAAGATCAGCAACCTCTCCCGGCTCCGGGCTCCGAACCACTTAGTTGTGCAGGTGACTCTGTCCGGGCAGGAACCGCGCCGGCGACCGGTTTGTCTCGCGCCTCGCGCCGCTATCGCGCCCTCAGGATAACCTAAAGGATTCCAGTGACTGCCGTGCTTCGACGCACCACCGAGAGAAAAGTTGCGGAGATAGTCCGCGCTTCGTCGCGGGTTGGTTTTAGATCTTGAACCTCTCGAAGACGTTTTGGTTCTGAGTGATTGTATTGCCGTGAACACGCACGTTTTGGATTTAACGGTGATCGGGAAAAGTGCACGCTCTTCCGCGTTTATCCGGAGATTTTCGTGCGGTTGTTTTTTGGTGGTTGTCGACAAGTTTTCCGTGCCGTTTCTGTTCTACAAGAAAACATAATTTATTAAGAATACTACGCAAATCTGTATTTCTTTCTATTTCTGGCGTAACAAAATATCTCTATACAGTATTTGGTAGAGTGCAGTGTATTGATACTATCGAAGATTTGCCTTCGAGTTTGTTTTACTTTCGAGCGGTATCGGAATCGCGGTTTTAAAGTTCGTAGTGTGTTTACAATCGTGCTGCAGTGTATTTGTGAAGAGAGTCTTTTTTGTGTTCAGTCGACTCGCGTGGATCCTTTGTTTTCGGAAAAAGCACGAACAACATTGGGAAGTTTACTCTGATTTTGTTTCATTGTGCGTGTATATCTTAAAATAGTCATAACTCAAGACTAAAAGTCGGACAAATAACTATATCCGAGCTATACTTATGGTATATTCATTTAAATTTCAAAAATACACTTTAAAAAAATTCAATACTCTAATTCTAGTTGGCAGTCGGATACCACAGCGCTGCGAAGGCCAAGTACACAAAATGGCAGCAAATGACATTCATTTGAATTAATCCCTGAAAAATCATGAATCCTATATCGATAATTAATTTTGGGCTGCGGCATAAGTTCAAAATTTTATTTCATACTTAGTAGTATCAACGAGGGAAACTTTCTTTTTATTCAAATAAAATTATACCATTCAGCTTCTGACTGAAGCGGACCATACGATAGAACTATTCACCATAGATTTTTTTAAAAAAAAATCGTAAGACTTTCAAACCTAAGTTCGTGGCAAAACTTAGGAGCCACATAGTTGATCAGCGAGCTCACCCCCTCAAAAAGTGAATGTTCGCTGAATACCTGGCACCGATTCCTCTGGTTCAGGATCCAAATCATTCACCGATACCTGGAGACATCTTCCTCGTACCGCATCCAATGGTGAAGATGAACAGATACTTCGAGGCTTACCCGCGGCACTCGGGGATGCTGACGCTCCCCCCTCCCCCCTTGGCCCAAGAGCCGGGGGCGACTTGGAACTCCTATAACTCGGCACCCCTAGCGCGGGCCGTAGAGCGGATCAAACCCGAGCGCAGCCGCCACGACGTGAGCGTCCAGAAACTCCAGTGGAAGCGTTCCCAATGGGTCGACGGTTTCCCAGAGCTGGTCAGCTCCATGACCATCGCCGATGTCAGCCCCCGCTTCGCCGTCAAGCGGATCCTCCTCCTCTACGAGAACGCACAATACCGAGAGGCGGCCAACTTCATCAACCGCCTCAGCCACGGCACCTTCAAGACGATCCTCGGCCAGCTGCCCATCGACGTCTTCATCGACGCCATGCCGCACTCCGTCTCCATCCTAGAAGCCCTCTACGCCAAAGTCTTCTTGAGCTCGGATTGCGGCATCAAGACCCTCCGGCCGGAGAGCGTCCTGATGCAATTGGTGAAGCTCTTCAGCAACACGGCTGGGAGTGTAGAGCGCTGGCTCGGGCAGCACCCGGAAGTTACTCAAAGTGATCGTCCTGTCCGAGCCGAAGTTGAGGAAAGCGCTGCAGGTGAAGCGGCGAGCCCTGGACAAGGCCGTCGAGGGTCTGGGCCAGCACGGGCTCGTGGGGACCCACGACGAGTCCCTGACGAACCTCCACGACGCGCTGAAGGTGGAATTCCAGCGGCTCGTGGACACGTACAAGGCTGCGCTGGTGAAGCTCGAGGAGCTGTCCCTGGCCGGCTCCGGGAAGAAGTGTCCGGAGGTCTCGCGGGGTCCGGCCCCGGTGGCGGCCTCGCACCAGCGGCAGCTGTCCCTCCAGCAGGGCGATATCCAGGAGCGGCTCATCAAGAACAAGACCCTCCTTAACGTCGTCGAGCCGGCCGTGGAGAACCGCTCGCTCGCCATCCTCCTCACCATCCTCCGCCGCAGGGTCGAGTGCGACAAGGATGCCCTCTTCCAGTTCACGCAGCTTCGCAAGGAGCTCGGCACTGACTCCGAGCAGGTCGTTGCGCCCCTGCTTATGCGCTACTCCCACGCATGCGAACAGGTAAGCCTCCAATGTTTTGATCATGTAACTGAAATGTATCCACGAATAGCTTAAATGGCCAGTGTTCTGCCGTGCTAAGGAAGAACGCCGTATGAGCCTTTAGGCGTTGCCACTTCTTTGATAAAACACGAATTTCCTTGTAAACTTGTGAATACTTTCTTCCAATTTTTCAGATGATTTTGTTCACAATTTCACCTAAATTCCTGAAATTTTCAAGGAAAAATATTCATTGAGTTCCTAAAAAATAAACATTTTATCGAAGGAAATTTGGCAACTCTCGAATGTTCTTAAGTGTTGGAGTTTGCGCTGCGAAATCAAGAAAATGGGGGTCGGGATCAGTGGTTTATTGTTTAAAGGCTTTGCGGCTTCGACGAGCCATTCTGCCGTGCTAAGAAAGAACGCGCTGTATGAACATCCAGACCTTGCCAAAATGCCTCGGATAAACTATTTATTTATTAGAGAAGTTAGGAATATTTTACCTTGAAATTTCCAGGTACGCTGGACAGGCCCGCCGCATCCCATCTCGGACCCTGGTACTAGTTTTAAGGTCCGGGCCCCATGACTGCCACCAACTCAACACCCCCCCCCCCCCCGCCACATACCACCAGAAAAATAGTTTTCCCACCATGAAAATGGATAAGGTTAGAATAAAGATAAATTAAATAAATGCTCAGTACATTTAAGGAGAGAAGTACTTACAGAAATCGCCTCTGTAGCACCTTCATCCCCGAAATTAAATGGGGCCCGGCATGGGCCTCAAATTGAGAAACATTGAGGCCCCTGCTCCAGCCATGTCACCACTTGTTGAAAAAAGACGGCCAGACACAGAAATTCATGTCTCAGTCCGTCATTTGGACAGAAGGCTTGAGAGCACACTGTTGACATTGAAGTCGAGGATGCCCAGACTAGTGACTCTTAGCACTCGACGACGGGAGAAAATGAGACGCAGTAATTAAAAATATCATTCTATACTTAAAATCTTGAAAATAGATTGGAAATCTTCAATGCCCTAGCGTGTTTTTGAACATTTATTCACCTTGTGCGAATTTTTTAGGGTAAATTTTTCACTTTTTCTTACAAGACAAGGGTTGCATGCGAATTCGAAGTAGTGTGTCAGGGGACGGCACGGGCCCTGGTACCAGGAACCTAGAATCCCCACCCTTGTGGCGGGCCTGACGCCGGATTAAGGTGCTAACAAACTTTGGGTATTTGAATCAATATTGGGCTCATATAACCAAAAAAATCAGTTTTCCGATTCGCATGGCACCGAAACATCTGGGCACCGTCAAATTATCTTTTCTAACGCGTCAAGAAAATTCAACTCCAAATCTGTAAAATGATTTTTCAAATTGCCCTGTCACTTGTTTTTCCTGTCGCCAGTATTTTTCCTTGCCTCTGTTGAACACGTTATGAGCCTTTTATAATGAGGCAAGCGCTTGAACTTTTGATAAATGTTCAAGGAAACCTAACCATAACAAAACCAGTCGAAAACCTGTTACCCTGATTCCTTGTCCACCAAATAACATCCAGCCAAACCGCCGTTGAATTGTTTGTTTATGCACCGTCCGATTATACAAATCTCAAAGCACTTGCTGCTGCTGCAGGTAGGTAAGATTTTTATTTGACTAAGACTCGTTTTTTAAAAGTAATTTTCTAAACTTAAAAATCAAATCGAAATGAACTTTAAAAAATTATGATCATAGTTTTCATTCTTCAGAAAGAGAGTCTCAAAAACTAAGAGAACCAGTGGAGCAGGAGCAGGAAGGGTCATCTCCCGCCGAGAACAATAGATAATAAAGGCCGGGAGACTCAAACGAATGGATAGAAAAGACATATAAAAATTGAAATGAATAAGCAAGGTGACAATAACACATTAAGTTTGTTTACAATTTGGAGAAGGAACAAAAAAACAATACCAAGAACTCAGTGCCAACCCACTAAGGACAATACGAATAATATAGGCTAGGAGACTTAAACGAAAGGATAGAAAAAAAAACACTTGAAAATGAAAATGAATAGGCATCAAAGTAACGATTAAACATTACATTTCTAAAATTCGTACTTTAATTTCTACATACTTTAATTCTTAATGTTTCCATCCGGAACGCGTGCATTCGGGGGGGGGGGGGGAGGCGGGGCGGGAATGAGGTCCAAATATTTTGAAGTTGACATGTTAGCTAACTACAAGTTGGACTCTGGAGCCGCTCAATCTAAAAGTAAGGGGCCAAAGTCTTCAAATGTATTCCTAGTTATCTTTCCACCCCCTCAATTTGAAAAGGGCAGCCGAAACGCTGAAAATCTCCGAACGCTTACTGCTTATGCAATTCTATGCACCGCCTATCAGTAAGTTAAAATGGCACATACCTAGACAGTAGGCTCCTCGCCGACAACTTTTTTCGTCGTAAAAATACCTCTAGGGTATCACCAAGTTCCATTCTTTGATACGACGAATGAACAAAATATTTTTTGCCGACAAGCTCTCGTCTAACAAGACTCTTCGGTAAAGTTTGGATTGTGGATTTTAGGCAAACACCATTCATAGAGGTGGAATGTTGTGGCCTTATGACGGTATATGGTATTGAATACTCGTTTTATAGTAGCTGTTAGTTTATGATCCGTCGTGGGAAGCTACCGTATAGTTGGAAAAATACGGCTACCTCTGTCAGACGGATTCATCGCGGACTTTAAATGTTTTATGGTCTAATGTGTCGATGCATCTAAAGAGGACGCACCTCCTGGCCTCTTTCCTTCGATGATTTTGTCATTTAAGATTCGTATAAAATCAAGTTCCAAGCAATAGAATACATGTAGAATTGGTTCTATAGGCAACGTATTGTGGAAGGCGGAATAAAATAATGATTTTAAAACCCACTATATGAAATCTAGTGGCGGCAGTGGCCTCATGTCAGCAAAAATTGCAGGTTGCGTTAGCTTTTGTAACACTACAATTACACACTTAATCATGAAAGGCCTGATTACATCAGTCGTTGCCAATTTCCTCCTCGTGGTTTATTCTTTTTTATCAAAGAAAAGCCATTGAAGATCTAACCTTCGAATTTTGGGAATGTGTTTTCTTCTTAATCTCAGAAAAATCCACAGCGTGTTTCAAGGCGGTGCATTGTGTTTGTCTCTGTTAAGGGATGTAACATGAGAGGAAATTTTAGTTAACGTGAAATCCAGCCACGCAGATTCCGGTGTCGATCAATATTTAGATATGGCTGAGGTGCGAGATCACGAAGGTATCTCCATTTCAGTGTTTCAAAATGTCCGCTTCTATTTGATTTTTTTGGAAGCGAAACAAGCCAATTTCATAATGAATTTTTTTACAGAATATTCTGCTCATAGCGAAGAATAATCAAGGAAGTTTTCGATGTATTCCGTTGACTAGTTTTTCGAGAAAACCATGAAGTAGTATGACCGGAAGTCTGAAACTTCGCAAAACGGAAATACGCGTTTTTGCACTTTGGCCATCGATTTTTCGGGAATCCTATACTATTCGTAACACCTGTAACTTTACTTTTTAATTGCTTATATTGTGAAAAATACTGCAAAAAAAAAAAAAAAAAAAAAAAAAAAAAAAAAAAAAAAAAAAAAATTACTGCAAGTTTATATGATTCGCATTATTCAACGAGACTCTCTCTTCATAAGAATTCTTTGCGGAGCCAAAATTGTGCATATAAATGCACATACGCATACCTACACAGACATAATCGCATTAAATTCAAGAATGCGCATAAGTACACGGTCCGCGTACGCGAGCGCAAAATCAGAAATACTACGGTTTTCCTGTGAATGAGAAGAGGGAGGAGCTATAAGTAGTTCCGACTCGGAGGATCTCAAAAAAGGAACGGCTCAAGGAACCGGTCCTTCACCCGGTTAAACACGCAGCAAAATCCCTGAGGTGTTGGATGAGGCGGAAGAGGTCAGAGGGTGGATCCGGTGATCCGGACCAAAGTTGTCGGTTCGCGTCGAATTCCCCACACTTCTTGCCTTCAACGCCTCAGTGCGGAGGGTATGGATTCGATCGATATGAATCGATCGAAAAATAAGAACGTGAACCGATCGAAGTGATTCGACCGACACCGATTCGATGACAGCCGTGAGTAGATCGACAACTCCGTGAGTCAATCAACAACTCTGTAAATCGATCGACAAACCTGTGAGTCGATCGACAACCTAGAATCAATCGACAACCGCATTTCAATCGACAGCTCCATAAGTCAATCAACAACTCTGTAAATCGATCGACAAACCTGTGAATCGATCGACAAACTTGTGAATCAATCGACAAAGCCGTAAATCGATCTGCAAACCTGTGAATTGATAGAAAAAGTCCGTGAGTCGATTGATAAACCCGTGAATCAATCGACAAATTTTGAGTCGATCGACAAAACCGTGAATCGATAAATTTCGTCGATCGAATCACGTCGATCACGTTTTCATTTTTCGATCGATTCATGTCGATCGAATCGATTCAGTTTTTAATAATTTTTCGGTCGAATCGGTGTCGATCGGATCACGTCGATCGATTCATTTCGATCGAATCCATACCCTCCCGTCAATCCGCCTCATTGGTTCGATAGTAGCCATGATTTAGACCTCGTGCGTATCGGGTCGTGCGAATTGGGTTTAACGAACTTCAACTCGTTAGCTTTTAAATATATGATCCGGCTATGTATGACGAGGTTCATCAGCTAAAGGGGGTCAGGCAGAGTTGGCGCTCTACCGCGCATATGACCCTTAGTTTTGGGTTTGTGCCAAAATGGATTGAGTTCATTTGTCGCTTCTACCTAGCCATAGAAATTGAATTATAAACTTTTTATCGATGTAGTGACAACGGTAGTGATAAAGATGGAATAGGCTCATGGTTTGTACTTGCAACGAATCATAATATAATAGAAGCAACCTTTAAAGTAACGAAACATCAAAAAATGTCGACTGCGTTTAAGATGTGAGGGGTAAGAAATGGGCCATTCGCACCAAATCGCCCCCAAATTTCTCTTCGGGTCTCCATAATGAAATTTTTGCAAATTTATTTCGTTTTAGATATTTGGATTCTGCTAAATAGGATTCTCTCATTATAGATTTTGGATTCTGCTATTCGTTGGTGCTTCTATATCAGTTTCGTCAAATTTTGACCTCGTGGCTTACTGGTCCTACATGATTAAGTCTACACGAAGAAAAAATCTTCGTGCGTGGGACCCGAGAGGTCATATGGATCTCTGAAGTTTTCGGATCGAGCATCCGAACACTTAAGGTCCAGCTGCTGAGGTTTGGATCACACATCTGAAACTTCAGTTCTTACGTCTGAAGTACCTCGGTTTTCACATCCGAAGAATTTCGGTTCTCACATCCGAAAAACTTCGGTTCTCACATCTGAAGTATTTCAGATGTAAGAACTGAAGTTTCAGATGTGTGATCCTAACCTCGACAGCTAGACCTCAAGTGTTCAGATGCTCAATCTGAAAACTTCAGAGATCCATATGATCTAAACTTCGGGTCCCACGCACTAGGTTTTTTTCTCCGTGTAGGGGAGATAGGGATTTCTTAAATATTTTGCCATTGATGGCAACGTTGTATAAAGCTGAGGCATCCAGATACTGGGCTCAAGTTTGAGGTCACGGGAGCCCTGTCGCGAGCGGGCAGCGCAGCCGATAGCCCTGCGGCTGGGATTTGATGCCCGCAGCCCGCACGGCTCAAGTCAAAACACGTGAGATCTCTGCCGGTGGCTACTGCTGGCCTCTGTTTCTAGGGTATTTGGACTGGACATATAACTACCAGGTGCTTATACTGGACTAATCTGCCAAGCCAAGGAAAAACGGCATATGAACTTTCAGGCGTTGCCAAAGTTCCGTTGGTAAATCATGAATTTTCGGGGAAATTTGTGAATATTTTGATTTCAATTTTTCAGATTATTTTGTTCGCAATTTCACCTAAAGTTCTTGAAAATTTCTCGGAAAAATATTCAAAGCATTCCTCAAAAATAAAAATTTTATCAAAGGACATTTGGCAACTCTTGAATGATCATACGGTGTTTTCCCCTAGCACGGCGGTAATCCCCACCGTTTCCAGCGTACCTATCAACCTCCTATCGCGAGAACACGGCAAAACGGACCACTGGAAGAAATTAGGTACCACCACAAATCATAGAATATTATAGCCAACCAAGAAAGATGACGTCGGTTTCTCGAGTAAGATCGCGTGTGGGCACTTTTTTGAAGTTAGCTTGGAACCGTTTCGGCGCGAACTTTAAAACAGCACGTGCACTAAGAAAAAAAGTTTGGTAGCAGGGACTGAACTTGGGTTCATATCCAGCGCCGAACTTTTTCGGTTCAAGTAACTGAAGTTTTGGGCCATGAAACCGATTTTGGTAAGCTGAACTGAAGTCCGGTTTTTAAGACCAAAAATATAGGTTACCTGAATCCGAAAAGATTTGTGCACAATACAACGTGCAGAGTAAGGGCCACGGGGTGGAAACGCATGCACATGATTTGAAGCCGTTTTGGCGGGAAAATTGGAATCGTGGGCCAAGCGGGGGCCACGGGATTTCAAGAATTTGAGCTAAGGGGGTCGACTACTGAGCTCCTGGTGTAATAATGATTGTTTTATGAACACATGTTTCCTCATCACAATTTCACGTGAAACACGGGCGGTGAACTCATTAGAGATTTTCCAAATCCAGCTCATAAAAAGAGAAATCACCTTTTCTGTGTGCGATAGTTCAAACTCCCAGCTAATCAAAAAATCTAAGTTTACCTATGATATAGTCAGGCAAAATGTACCATAAGGTGGAAATTCCAATTGTTCATTGCAGCGAAAAAACCCGGTATTTTTCAGTTTTTAGCGCTAAATGCATTCTATTAATACTTTCCAGAACATCGAGTCAAAATATTCATCGACAATTAGGTTATAATCATTTGAAATAAATCGTTTTTGAGGATGGCAACAAAGCCGCGCCGGTGACCTTTAACCGCATTTCTCTCAAAGTCTCGATTTATGGTTTTAGACTTCGAAATGTTCATGAAGGGTCAATTATTAGAAATGATTGTCGTTTTATACAACAAATGATACTCCTCTAAGCTGGGGTATATAGTTATTTCATCTTTAATTTTTTTTCTAATTGAGATCCATTCTGCTTGACCCTATCACAATATCACAAGCATCTTTACCTCGCGTCATACTCTGTAAAGAGACACGCAAAAAGCGATCGCCTCTCTCCGGATTTTAACTGTGGGGTGGTCGAGAGGTGAAAACATCGTGCAAATAGCATGACGATTCGAAGATTTCCACGCAAAATTTAAAGAATCCCGAGGATTTCTGTCAGAGCGATGACAGTTCCTCGGGGCATGCTTTATTTTTATTTTTCTCACTCCTTTTTTCTGCCTGCCTATTTTCATTTGATCGATTTGACAGTTGAGCAGCAAATCATGCGAGTACCTCATCCATGAGATTCTTCACTCGCGGCTCCATTCGTGGATGACAGTCAAGTTTCGTTTCTCACGGCGCCGAACTGTGGGCAAGGAATCACAATTCGTCGGTCAAAAATCACGATCGAGGAATTATGTGATATCAAGGTTGGGCATTATTCGTAACTCGGAAATTCATGAAATACTTCCTACACATTGGAGTAAAAGGATCAGAGTCAGGATATATCCCCGGAGGTGGCCTGTAAGTCTGGGAAAATATTTGGGAAACGAATTGAAAAGCAAATTGATGGCTTCAGGTTAAAAGCAAACGATACGATTTTGAGCGTGATCCGACGCAATTTTTTAGAAATTTGCGAGAAAAATTTACGGAAGTTTAAAGAAGCTTAGATTCTATAGAATATATGTTATAGACTGAATGTAGCCTGATTTGTGAAGGAAATAGTATTTTCAGATAAAACCTTGGAAAGAAAGTACACTTGTTTTCATTGAAATAATGGATTTTTTGTCCTGGCTCCAATTTTTCCAGCGTCCAGCCTTCCGAAAACCATACTTTAGAACTTCTACTGAACAACATTTCATTTTTCTGTACGCGGTGGTACCAAATGATATGGTCGTTCATGTTGATGGATCATCGGGTGAAGTATTCAACTTAACGGTCAGAGATTGAATTTTTACCCACTGCGCGCCTGACTGTTGGATCAGGTGAGGTTGATGACACGATTCTCGACATTCAACTCGGCTATCTCATGAGGCTATCATGAGGGAAAACAACAGAAAAACAGATGAGTGACATACGTCAATGAAACCATTTTCTGATTCTTCGACCATCTTGCGTAGATAAAAGAGCCATATATCAGCTGTGCAACTTCCTGAATGTATTCGATATGAAGATAGAGCCTCAGGCCAGTTTTTGACCTCAGTTCGACCATTTTTATGGAATGAAACGAAAGGAATGTAATTGTGAAGAATACAAGGAAGTGTAGGGAACGTAATCAAAAAGTGCTCTTATGGATGTTTGATTCAGGGTTATCCTTAAACATAAAATAATACTTCACATACTATGAAAATCAATGTAAGGTCAACTTGACATGACTTGGCACTCAGCGTGTGAAAGTGTCACGGGCATCTAAGGGTTAAATAATAATGTCTTTATGCTTCAAGCAACTCGCGTTTTTCGGTGTGCTTTCTTTTCTGCAGTGGCGTTAAAGTCTCTGAAGTAATTCCTGCATTTTGTCGTCTTGGTAATCGATGTATTGTTCAGGGCACCGCATTTGTGTAGTACGAGAACTATATAAGTGCCTTTTAAATTTACGAAAAGTTTGAATACTTTCGGGTATCTGAGGGCCGATTATTAAAGCCGATTATTAGGGCCGATTATTATTATTTAGTTGACAAGGCCATAAACAAAAAGGATAAGGGAAAAATGGAGCAATCCTTTTGGTTTAAACTAGTGGTTATTGCGGAATGCAGACGAAGGTGGTAAGTAATGGACCATCAAACGGCAACCCACAAGAGACCCTTTAGTTAGTCCATCATCTCCCCCCTTAGTCCACAATACTGCTTTGCTAAGGAAAAACGCCGTACGAACCTTAAGGCGTTGCCAAATTTTCTTTGATAAAACACGAATTTCCTGGTAAATATATGAATATTTTTCTTCCGATTTTTCAGATAGTTTTGTTCGCAATTTCACCTAAAGTCCTTGAAAATTTCGAGGAAAAATATTAACTTTCCTGAAAAATAAAGATTTTATCGAAGGAAATTTGGCAACTCTCGAATGTTCATACGGCGTTCTTCCTTAGCACGGCAGAATAAACCACCCGTTCCGATCATTAGGATCACTCGATTTTCTCTTTGTCTTCTTTGTCTATATAGCTTTGTCTATCAATTACAATAATCAGTCCACTGTTTAATTTGTAAAATGAATATGAGGAACAGCGAAATAACAAAATGATCGATACATTGCTCGTGGTGGCTCCATGAAAACTCTATAGATTTCCGTCTACAGTTTACCGGGTGCAGTTTATATCCTGGAGGAGTGTTTAGTCTGAGCCGGGAGTCGTCTGCAAGAATGCGGTTCCGCGCCAATAACAGCGGTAACTGCGCCCGAGTCATCTCCCTCCCACCGGGATGCCTTGACCATCCGTTGAGCGTTGACGTTGCGTTGCGTTGCTTCGTCGCCGTGGAAATCCGCTGGCTCCGCGCTGAATTGCATGGAAATTCGGCCGTTTTATCAACGAGATCTGGCCGAACCGTCTCGACCTGCGGGCCTACGCGACCATTGTTTCCTGCCCGCGACAACGAACCTATGCTGCCGAGCTAAGGAGAAACGCCGTATGAACATTCGAGAGTTGCCAAATCTTCTCCGATAAAACGTTTATTTTTGAGGGGAGTTGTTAATATTTTTCCTTGGAATTTTTGGATCATTTAAATCAAATTACGAACGAAATTCTCCGAAAAATCAGAGGAAAAATGTTTGCAAATATTCTCTAAAATTCGTGATTTGGTGATCAAAGGAAATTTGGCAACAACTAAAGGCTCATACAGCGCTTTTCCTTAGCATGGCAGTATGAGAGCGCTACTCACATTCATACTGCCGTGCTAAGGAAAAACGCCGCATGAGCCGTCGGACGTTGACATATTTCCGTCAATAAAAAACGAATTTACTGGAAAAATTCGAAAATTTCTCCTCCGAATTTTCGGGCAATTTTTTCACAGTTAACTTGATCTGAAATATCTGGAAATTTCAAGAAAAAATGTGCATAACTTTTCTCAAAAATAAACGTTTTGTCGAGGCAATTTGGCAATAGCTGAATGCTCATGCTGCCTTCTTCCTTAGCACGGTAGCATACCGGCCTGACAGGGTAGTTTATGAAAAAACATAGCCTGACATCAGGCTGATTCACTTTTCTATGGAAAGAATTCATCGCGCCCCGAGCTGAGTCCAACAGATCCGACTCAAGTCCGTCCTTAGACTTCTGATTGGTTTGCGCTTTAGTTTACGCTGAAAAAAAAAATTCGGTCATTTGAACAGAAAGTTCGGTGCTCCATATCATCCCAAATATTCGATTTGTCAAACTGAACTTTCGGTTCGTACCTATAACCAAACGATCGGCATATATGACCCGACCTATAGTTCGTCAATTCACTTTACCGCACAAGTTCGGTTACGCGAACCGAATTAATTAGGATAACATGGAACACCGAACTTTTTCTTAGTGATCAGATCATTGACGAATATTGCATTCGGTGCAAAGGTGCCGACAAAATTTGGCCTCGGCAGCTGAGAACGGCGCAAAGAAAGACTGTCTCCGGTAAAAACTACGTAGTGTTCGCTAGCCTGTTAAGTCACGATCAGTGGCTTAAGTGAATTTGAGACACGCGATCTTCTGCTTCCGAAACCGTTTTTTCGTTCCGATTAACCTGCGTCCTCTCTTCCGCGGCATGCTCGCCCTCGTCGCTTGAACCCATCAGTTACTGGTGCTCGGTCCCCGGTGCACGCTCCGAATCCTCCGATTGATTAACTACAAAGGAAAGCGAAAGGGAGCTCGGCTTTGGCTTTGCACGTCCGACGCTTCGGATTATCTCAGCTCAGCCGTCAAGGTGAAAATTCCCCCACTAGAAAAAAAGAACACATTGGATCTAGAGTCCAGACTCTTAAAAACATCGACAAGAAAAATACTCTCGATTTAATTTGATTTTTGCTAAAATCAAGAACCAAGCCTCTTAATTTGAGCGGATTTCCTTTTGGTTTAAGCAAAAATCTGATTGAATCAAGAGTATTTTTTCTTGTCAATGTTTTCAAGAGTCTGTACTCTAGATCCAAGGTGTTTTTTTCCAGTGCTCAACTCCTCACTCCGTCAACAAAAAGTTTATCCCAGGTCCCCTTATTTGAAGAGTAGAACTTCAAAACCTTTTAAGCGCCATCAGGTGTTGCTAAAACTCCTCATGGTCTGTCTCGCAGTTACTACTTAGGATATTTTCAAAAGTTGCATCGATTAAGAAATAAATTATGTATTAAATGAGAACGCCGAAACTATTTTCAAGAGTTTTTTGTATCCTTTCGTTTAAGTCTCCAAACCTGCATTATCCGCATTGTTCTTGGTGGGCTGATGCCGTGTTTTTGGTATTGTTACTTGTTTTTCCCCCTGATTTGTAATGTATTATTGACACCTTGCTTATTCATTTCCATTATTAATTATTTTTTCTATCATTTCGTTTACATCTCTTAGTTTATTTTATACGTCTCATTCTTGGCGGGAATGTGGGATACGATTCTTCCTGATTCCGAGTCGCACGGCTCTCTCAGTTTTCGAGATGCTCTCCCTGAAAAATGAAAGCCATAATGATGATTTTTTTTTTAAAAGTTCATTTCAATTTGATTTTTACGATCAGAGAATTACATATGAAAAAAACGAGTATTTACGCATCATCTTTACGTAGCCTGAAAATAAGGATCCTCGTCAGCGGGCTGATTGTTGAAATTGGAAGACAAAGCTTTTGATAAAGAAAATGAAAGGGATATGAAGAGATCCTATTGGTGGAGGCGAGTGATTGCAATGGACGAAGAAGGTAGATAATATACTATCAAATGGCAACCCACAGGAGACCTTATAGTAAGTCTATCATTTCCTCCCTTAGTCAATAGGAGCCAAACATTTCAACCAATAGGGTCGCTCCATATATACTCCCTATATCTTCTCTGTCTATAGCTTTGTCTTCTAATTTCAACAATCAGCCCGCTGACGAGAATCCTCATTCTCAGAGCGTAAAAATGGTGCGTAAATACTCGTTTCTTTCATATGTAATTTTCTGATCGTAAAAATTAAATTGAAATGAACTTTAAAAAATCATCATTATGGCTTTCATTTTTCAGGAAGAACATCTCGATAACTGAGAAAGGCGGGTGACTCAGAATCAGGAAGAATCGTATCCCACATTCCCGCCAAGAATGAGACGTATAATATAAACTAAGAGATTTAAACGAAAGGGTAGAAAAAATAATTAATAATGGAAATGAATAAGCAAGGTGTCAATAATACATTACATTTTTTACAAAGAGGTTGTTCCATCCCCCATTAGATTTGGCCCCCTATCAGATATGATCCATCTTTTCAGGAGTGATACAGTAGCATGCGAGACGTTCAAATATGGCGGTCATTTTGACTTAGGCCCCCCCAGAGAGGGGGGGCGGGGGGTCAAAGTCAAAACCTTCAACTGCCTATAACTTTTGAGCGAAAAATCGGATTGAGTTGAACTTTTTTTTAAATGAAAGATCTCAAAAAGATCTATCTGCTGATACCAGAAAAATTGAAAAAAAGTTAAATTTAATGCAAATTTTTAGCAATTTTTCAATTTTTTAGGGGACAAAATTTTCAATTTTGTCGTGTTTCGGCACCGCGCAATGACTCTACTAAAACAAAAACCAGTTTTTTAGATTCTACACTTAATTTCCTACAAGATGCAAAAAACCGCATCTTGGGGAAACGTTTAGATCGCGAGCTATGGCTCGTCAAAGTTAGCCCCGCGCTGAGCGCGCGCGCCCTGCGCTGTTCGCATATCCTCTGCGCGTCTGCCACCGATCCTGTTGCCCCTCCTCCCCCTTCCTAAATGCAAATTAACATTCTACTACCCAGCTTTCGTATATATCTGCGTTATAGGTACGTGAAAATTTCAGCAAGTTCGTGATTTCCAGTGGAATTGATGCTTTATTTCGCTCCCCCCCCCCCCCCAACCCGGCCACTGGCACTGAAGTGTGCCCCTGCCAACAACGAAATCATTTTATATTTCTCAAAGCTATGTGGAGAAAAATCGTGCGAAATATTTTTTAATTCCTCAGCAGCCTATTATGAATACCCATAATAATGTCGGCCTCTCATGAATGGTAAACGCTCAATACACCGAAAAGTGGTTGGGAGGTGGGATAAAAAATTACCTCAATTCGATCTCGTAGTCACAGGGTGCTACATCAGCAAAAACATGAAACAAGAAAATTTATATATTTCTTTTTTGCACAATATTTGGAGCACAGTGGCCGGGTTGGGGGGGGGGGGGGAGCGAAATAAAGCATCAATTCCACTGGAAATCACGAACTTGCTGAAATTTTCACGTACCTATAACGCAGATATATACGAAAGCTGGGTAGTAGAATGTTAATTTGCATTTAGGAAGGGGGAGGAGGGGCAACAGGATCGGTGGCAGACGCGCAGAGGATATGCGAACAGCGCAGGGCGCGCGCGCTCAGCGCGGGGCTAACTTTGACGAGCCATAGCTCGCGATCTAAACGTTTCCCCAAGATGCGGTTTTTTGCATCTTGTAGGAAATTAAGTGTAGAATCTAAAAAACTGGTTTTTGTTTTAGTAGAGTCATTGCGCGGTGCCGAAACACGACAAAATTGAAAATTTTGTCCCCTAAAAAATTGAAAAATTGCTAAAAATTTGCATTAAATTTAACTTTTTTTCAATTTTTCTGGTATCAGCAGATAGATCTTTTTGAGATCTTTCATTTAAAAAAAAGTTCAACTCAATCCGATTTTTCGCTCAAAAGTTATAGGCAGTTGAAGGTTTTGACTTTGACCCCCCGCCCCCCCTCTCTGGGGGGGCCTAAGTCAAAATGACCGCCATATTTGAACGTCTCGCATGCTACTGTATCACTCCTGAAAAGATGGATCATATCTGATAGGGGGCCAAATCTAATGGGGGATGGAACAACCTCTTTGGAGGAAAAAGAAGTAACAATACCAAAAACACGGCACCAGCCCACCAAGAACAATGCTGATAATGCAGGTTTGGAGACTTAAACGAAAGGATACAAAAAACACTTGAAAATAGTTTCGGCGTTCTCAATTAATACATCATTTATTTCTTAATCAATGCAACTTTTGGTAATATTCTAAGTTTGGTAACTGATTGGTATGCATTTCTATAAAAGAGCACTCATTATTACGCAGTACTCCCATTTTAATAAAAAAAAAATCTAAGGTGTATGTCAAAATGTTTAATGGGGTCTATTCCCTTAATAGTTACTTTTTTTATGATCAACACTTAGGAAACGGGAACTTTAAAGCAATGAATTATGATGCAGTTTGTAGAGAGAATATCAAAGCCTGACTAATAATGGTTCCGAAGCATTACAAAAGTCAGAAATTAATTTCAGCGCCAAAAGAAAGAATGGCATTCTTCCGATGTAAGAGTAAATTTATGAATCCAAGCGAACGAGTCACTGGCGACGCTTGAAAACGGAAAAAGTATATTTTCGTCTCGAGTTTCAAACAGGTTTTATCGAGCTCTTTTCAATTTCTAGCAGTTGAAAAATTTATTAATTAGGCCCATTATTTCAGTGTAGAAAGTTCGAGATTCGTTCCGTAAGTTATTTCCGAATATAACTCTGAACTAGTCACGAAAACCATCAAATTACTATGATACCACACAAAACTAGAAACCAGACATTGGCAAATAAACTCAGAGCTCCTTTCGAACCTGAAGTAGGCCTGGACATTCGAGGGTCAACAGACTTTTCAGAAAGAGTAAGGGCCCAGAAAATAAAAAAAATTAAAAATGAAAAGAAAAAGGGTGCATCTTCCGTCTGGCAGACGCGCATATGAAACAACAACAATTAGTGACGAGTGTGTTTATTGTATTCTTCTTTGACGATGCGCTGGCTGGTGCACAATGGGGAAGAATTGTAGAGTACTCGGACAAATTAATAATGAATCAGTGTCCTTAATGTGGTAAAATAACAATCGCGCGTCTATGTGCACTTACTGTCCCAGCGCGTGCATGCCAGAAAATTTTAAGAAAAGTTTGAAATCTCTAGACGGAGATATTTAAGATAAAATAATTCTTCGAGATTACTTTTGATAGATGAAAAACTGTTCTATTGTTTTTAAGGACCAAGTATCATATGTTTGGAAAATTTCTCTCAGCAGCAGCATCCTGTCGGTTTTTAAAATTTCAAAAATAATATCTGAGAATGTTCGAAGAATCTACCCAACAAATCAGCATGGAAACTATAATATTGACGGGTTTTCTTTTTTTTCTATGTACGAATTTTTGAAATTGAAGTTATGTATTGGACCCACTAAAAATTTAAATACTCCAATCATTATAAATTGATTTTTTTTTGCCTTTTGCAAGATTCTCAAATAAAAAGTAGATTATATTCGGCGGGTATTTTTCAGGATTTCATCGATCAGTCTCAGTGTGCGATGACCGCAGGAGATCCGGGGGCCAAACACTTCTGAGTCCAGACTCTATACCCACTACACTGTTAAAAAAAATTAGCTCAGAGCACGACCTATATAAGGAAGTCGCTCGGAAGTCACTCATCGCTCAGGGCCAATTTCCACGGAGTTGAAAATCTCCGACGTAAGTACGGAAATGCTGAGCTAAAGTAACTCAGGCATAAGGACGGGCTGCGTCGCTGGCGACTGCCCTCCCCTTACCCCTGGCATCCGTCTCATACCCCGATCCGTTCCCCCCTCTCCTCCCCTCCCTCTCCTCCCCTCCCTCTCCTCCCCTCCCTCTCCTCCCCTCCCTCTCCTCCCCTCCCTCTCCTCCCCTCCTTCTCCTCCCTCCCTCTCCTCCCTCCCTCTTCTGCCTTTCCCTTCCACCTGTAACTGCAATGTATGTTCTTTTTTTTTTTGAAAAGATGTGAAGTTGTACTGCAAATCAAATCATGTTTGAGGAACTTTCGGGCCAATATCCCACAAATTCGGAGCCAAAGTGTTTTTTGAGTTGCAAACACGCTACGGAAAATCAATATTTGTCATAGCTGAACAGCTGTCTCCAGTAATTTCGAAAACGCTTTTAGACAAAGAAAAGTTTTGTAGATATTAAGTATTTTGTGAACATAAATTCAGTGTAAGCTTAAAAAACAAATATACACGATAACAGAATTCTAACTTTACTGGACGCCACGCCATACCCGTATAATCAGGCTTTGATGCCCAAAAGTATCATACGAGCTAAAAAGAATAAATGACAATTTCGTAGAATTATACTGCAAAATTTTATTCAATACACCTGAGGTTTTTCGGCATACAGTGCCATCTCCAGACGCATAACGAACCTTCACCAAGGAAACTACAGATACTTGACAAGGAAGTACAACTAAAAGCAAATAATACATTAATGGGAGCAACATGATGGTTTTAAATAGGGAATAATCTAAATAAACTACCATGCACATGCAAATCAACAAGCGATAAGGAATGAAGCGATAAAAGAGAAAGAGATACAATTTTGCAGTATAATGGTACGAAATATGTATTTTTCCTCTTAAACCTAGTTTCATAAAACTGCTGCCCTTACCGGCGTTTTCAAAATTCCTGGAGGTAGGCTATTCTACTAGGACGAATTTTTATTTTCCGTCGTGTTAGGAACTCAGCGAACACTTTGGTATGGGATCCATGGGGTATTATCCTGGAAAGCCTTCAAACAATATTTAATTTGCTGTACACCTTCACGAGTCGCAACTAATCACTGTTCACGCAAAAGCCACTGGCTGGAGACTGACGCCGTCGCAGTCGTGAATTCCAGAATGAGATTGTAACGGCCAATGCGCGTTGATGATGCGCAGAAAATTATAGCTCTGTTTCTTCTTAAGTATCAAAAATCTGAGTGGAAAGTATCTGTCCCGAGCATATAGCTGTCTTTCCTGGAGCTATCCTGCCTGGAGCATCGAGTGACAAAATTTTGCGGTGAGTTAGATAGCTCGCTCTGGCATGGGAAGCTCCTTGTAGCATGCTACAAGGAGCTTCCCATGCCAGAGCGAGCTATCTAACTCACCGCAAAATTTTGTCACTCGATGCTCCAGGCAGGATAGCTCCACAATATTTCACTCAGGCCACTCAGGCCAGAATAATTTTTAACAGTGTAGGGCCGCGGCTGTATACTCTTAAATGTTGGCCGATGGAACTTGGAAAGAAACCGGTTTTCTTGTTAATGTTTTCCTTCACTGACACACTCTCACGTTTATGGAGTGGTTCTTCCCCCCCTCCCCCTCTTTTTCACATCCGTGGTGTGTACTTGCGAATGCGTAAACAAAAGCTAAACATGACCAACACGAACGATCGAATCCAACGGAAACTCCATTTCTCCTGTTGAATAAATGCAATATTCATTCATGGGTAACCACAATGTTATATTTTATTTAATTTTTTTATGTCTATTTTTTGGAAGTATCTTCGATTTGAGACTGAGCAGTTTCAGTACTAATCTCTGATTCAGTTCAAAATGTGAAATATGTGCGCCTAATAAAAGGATTTGCCCCCACAAAATTCATCCTTAATTTTGCAAGTTAATACCCTCTGACTTATTCTTACAATTAGTGTGGTTCTATGGTTTCATTAACGACGAATTCGGTAAATGAAATGCCTCTATAAACATGCTCCTCGTATGGATTATATGAGTAAGTCTTAAAGTAAATGGTGCCACTTTAAGTGCAGTTTCGGTTTCTAGTCTCTTGCGCACATCTCAAGACGTAGGGAAATCAATTTCTGATTAGTTCCTGATTGTCTTTGATTGGCTACTAGGGTGTCACAAACGGTCACAAAGATTAAAGTTTCACCAGTTGCAAAGATTATAACCTAGAACAGACTGGGAAACTACGGGTGGATACGCTAGGGAACAAACGAAATGAAGGAATAAAGAGGAGGGATGAATGAGTTGATCGAAGATTACGAACAGCATTACAGACTGTGTAATTTTTCTTACCGCACGTGACATTAGGGACGGAGATGTTTTAACTCTCCCAACGAAGGAACTCTAGAGATGACTAAGGGGACGACAAAGGTGCAGCTCAGAATAAGAGGAAATTGGGAGAAAAAGTTTACACCGGGCCCGAGATACTGACCTGCCTCATAACCGCGTCTTCGGGAATTTAAAAGCTGATGTTGAATTGCTCGGAGGAACCAGGTGAGGGGAACTCCTGGAGTATGTTATTAAGATGTTAATAGACAGATTATAGAATAAACTGCGTCGCATAGAGGTCGAGTCCCGTTAATGGAACGTTCGGTCCGAGACTGTCTTCAACCATTGTCGCCACATCGGTCCTCTAAACCCAAAATGTGACATAAAATCTTCATTGCAAAATTTGAATTCTTACGTTAATGCACGCGTATAAAATTTCTATCAGGAATCTGATATTGGCTACTGAATATCCTGAGGACCATATAAAGCTAGACAGTCTAGTACTCACTATCGATCTTTTATAGTCGTCCTTTGAGCACAAGAGAGAAAAGCAACTTAGGATGCCTTGAAATGCGCAAGAGACGGTCAAATCTTCGACGAATTTAATGCACAGAAACTGCCTCTTACAAACTGTTTGCTATCAGTAAATTTCATGTCCATGTTTGGATGCTGTCATTCAAAAATTTTTAAGATTCTGGGCGGTAATTGACGTCCAGTTTTCTGATTAACCAAAGAATGAAGTTTTTAGTGAAAAACATTGGTATTAAAATTTCGAAGTAATTTCAATGGAGTAAGAACTTCATGTCTTTCATTTTATACTAAACTGATAACGTGGTCCTAAAACAGAACTTTTTTTAAACACTTACTGTGCCATAGCGTTAACGAGAAACTCGAAGAGAGACACTTTCAAATCTGCTTAAAATCACAGATTTTGAGCTTTAGGAGCTATACATGAGTTGTTCTCATAAGGAAAAATCCACGAGTCCCAACTTGCATCAAAGTGAATGCAAAGTAGGGCTCCTTCGAAAATGAACTTGTTCCCATTTTGATAACAACAGATTTGACTCAGATGGACGAAAACTGCAACAGAGCCCATAAAACATTACGTCGGACCCGTTGGAGCAATCATGACAACTGAATCTTCCTTGAAGCGGAGACCGTAGTTAGGAGGTTTCACGCGTCTCTTTCCGAGGAATTCCTTGAGTTATTCCGCTCAGGTCCGGCAATAAAGCTCTTAGTAAGCTGTAAGCTTGTAACTCGATAAAATGCAAATGCAGCCAAAATTACTCGGGCATCGTAATCTGTCGTGCCGCGGTGGGCCGCGTTCCGCTGTGTCCCATCTCACGCCTCACGCCGCCGGCCGCCGGTTCATCTGCCTTGGGACGTGCTTCACTCTGACTTCATCGTTGCCGTAACCACCACAGTCTACTTTATTTTTCAGCATAAGGAAATGAACCACAGGATACCCAAGTTTGACGCAGAACTCGTAGAGCACACTGGTAAAAAAAAGTAGCTTGGATCTAGAGTCCAGACTCTTAAAAACATTGACAAGAAAAAATAATCTTGATTCAAGTGGAAATCCGCTTAAATCAAGAGACTTGGCTCTTCGATTCAAGGAAAAATCCAATTGAATCAAGAGTACCTATTTTTTCTTGTCAATGTTTTTAAGAGTCTGGACTCTTGATCCAAGCTCCTTTTTTTACCAGTGTATATCGTCACCTTCCGGCCAAAGTTTCACAAGCGCCATGCGACGTTTAAAAATTTTTGCAGCCATTTTATTTTTTTACAGAGAAAATGTTTAACGAAACTGTACGAAAATTTCACTTGATTTTCTCTGTGCTGCCGATGAAATTCAGTGAAATGTTCGTGCAGATTCAACCAAAAATTTCTCTGTATCAAAATGAAATGGCGAGGGAAATTTCGAAACGTCGCATGGCGCTTGTGATACTTTGGCCGAGAGGTGACGATATCGATAGCTTCACGGAAAAAAAAGAGAACGGGGTTGTTGGATGATATGAACATTTTCAATTGATTGTAAAAGTACCCTAACTCAAATGTTGCGGTGCTATCACAATTAATCGGAAATGTCCACATCATATCCAGCAAATTCTGGTAGTATTACAATTTTAGGGGATAACCCCTAACAATTTTTTTCTGCGTTCAGAAGTTAGCGCGGTAATTAAAAATTACATTTTTTAGTTTACAGGATGAACAGTCAATTCAAACTTCCCGCTCGCGAAAGACATATTATTAATGAAGGTCAAATCAGCCATCAAAAATAACTATCAATTAAGCAGCTGGAATAAAATGGAAATGGTTCTATACTCGACAGTGCTGTTCAGATGACCCCCAGTAGCTTACATGGCTGCGCAATAACTTTGTATGCAAATCGACGGCTCGACGGCATATCGCATTCAGATTCGGGAGGGCACCTGCAAAAATGTCGGTAGGCAAAATGGACTACATTTAGCAATTACGAACTGCAATTTCAGGCTCGCCTATAAAAGCACGTACCTGCATAGTGAAACTTACGGCACATATGCTGTTTCTGAAATGAGTCAGAAATTGTAGTACTCAATTGCAAAATGCAATCCAAATGTCATAGAAGTAGAAAAGGCAGAAATAAGCTTGGTAACATTATATAAAAGCTCTTTCTAATCTTCCGTTGACCGATGCACAGGACCGGATTAAGGGGGCGGCCACATTGGCCGCGGCCCACGGCGGCAAATCCAGGGGGCGGTAAATTTTGCATCTTTTTTAAATGTAGGCATAAAAAAAATCGGATTTAGAAAAAAAAAAGTTACAAACGAAAAAAGGCTAAAAAATCTCTCACTTCCTGAGAGTATAGTAATTTCTAATTTTGTCATCTTTCAGTGATACAAGAGACAACACCTTTATTTCGTCGAGTTAAGAGAGAAACCAAACACAATTTGGCCTGGAACGGCACGACTTAGGGAGAAATGATGACGAGGACTTGAGATGAAAAGGAGAAGCCCACGGCGCGGCAATCGGCATGTAACACATATTAGCGCCTACAAGACTGCACGAATACTTCACGCATTGCATCGAACACAGTGCGGTTATTGTGGTCAGCGTGAAACGGATAACGCCTACAAGAATGCATGAATACTTCACGCATTGCGCCAAAAACGGTGCGGTCGGCGCGGCCGCGGAAGTTAAAATCATTAAACCAAATTTTTTGTTTGTTCTTTCATAATTTTTTCGTTCATTTCTTGTGAATGGAAGGCCTTGTCCATTAGAGATAGGTTTGCGAAACTTGACTTTCGCGCAAAGTTCCATGAACTTTTGCTAGTAGTGTTGACAGGGCTTTCCCTAAAAATGTGTTCAACACGAGTAAACGCGTCTAATACACTCTTCGTCCTCCGGCACGTTCACTTGATGGCTTTTATTGATGTTTCAAAACGAGTGAGAAGGGGGCGGCAAAATACAGGCGGCCGGCCCATGGCCGGCAAGTAGGAAAATCCGGCCCTGCCGATGCAGTGTGTGTATTCTAATAAAATGTCAGATGATTCTCACGACGAGGATTCTGTTTTAGTTTAAATAGAGGGCAACAAACCCTAAGACCTTTTCGTAACACGTACGTATATTTCTTAAAGTGTCATCTCTTTGAGTTAAGGAGAGTCGGTACGCTTACGCTTTTCGTTAAATGTGTGGTGAAACTGTCTCTTTATGTTTCGCATTCTAGGGTTGCAAAATATAATCCAAAGGTACAATTTTTCGGAAGAATATAACCGTGAAATTTTTACCCAAATATGCTAATTTCACCATGTAACCAGTAGACAAATCGGTGAAATTTTTTGTTAAAAACGAGAAACAGTTTCCTTGCTAGATGCCAATTTGAAAGTGGAAATTCAGCCACGTGCGAATGCACTTACGTTCTTTCATCTGGGAAACGACGAATTACGTAAGATTTTTCCGCAAGGTTATTACCTCATGTAATTTTAGAAATTACCTTGACTAGACTCTGGACGAAGAGGCAGGTACAAGTTTGACCGCTCAATAAGCTTTGTGCCCAGGTTACGAACCAGCGCCTCTCTCCGGGCAGAAACCCCTGCATCTTCAGGATCAATCACTCTCGTGTTGTTAAAAAGAAAGTTTATGAACTTCACAGGTAGATCAGACGTAACTTTGCTGCGTGTAATTGGCTAGGTTAGTCTTGAATCCCATGTAAATGAGTGAACCCCGTTGCCAAATGCGCTGGTTTTTCGTTTATTGCAACAGCAATAATAGATTTTTCTGATCATGCCTGATTTGCGTAAAAGTCGATGCACGGTCATAATCTTAAGGATTGAATGATGAAAGACCCTGGTTCTGTTATCACAGAACTAGATTAGGTTTACTTCATTTCTCAGTGTCGTAAACCTATTGACAGGTCGGTTGCACTGGTCAAAGAATGGAGAATTTGCACGCAAATTTTTTATCGCTTTATCTGAAAGTGCCTAAAGAGCCGACTTCGCAGTAGTTTTTATAATTTGTATCGTCTATGGGAAATGGCATATAATTATGTTTAAAAGTGAGAAAATGCGCCGCCTAGTAACGTTATCTGGTGGTATTTCCCACTTAAACGCATGTATTTTAGCAGATTAGATCATTTTGTCACATCTCCCCCAATAATTGTTCAATTTATGAACCAAGGGTATCCTCGTGTTCAGTTCACTCAGTAGTTTCCACTTAAACACGAAATTCATACAATTTCAGACACCTGCAAATTCTCTATTGTGTTTTGATGCTCAGTTCCTGTAGATTATCTAAAAAGAATAAGATCTGCCCAAACAGCAACTGTCTACGTTCTCGCCCTTAAAAATGTCGGGTCCTTGATGTCATCCACCGCGGTAGTGACACCTTCGATTTCTTGCACCTTGCTTTCATCCAAGTTTCACGTTGCGTAACTAGTGCAAATGTGCGTCACACTGACTTATTAAACAAGGTGGAAGAAAACAAGGATGTCACTACCGCGTTGGATGGCGTCAAAAACCCGACTTTTCAAAGGGCGATAGTTATCTCGACTAATATCGAACGCAGGGTCAGATTTACCTACTTGCCGCCCATGGGCCGCCTGTATTTTGCCGCCCCCTTCTCATTCGTTTTGAAACATCAATAAAAACCATCAAGCGAAAGTGCCGGATTAGGAGGGGTGCATAAGACACGTTTACTCGTGTTGAACACATTTTTTGGGAAAGCCCTGTCAACACTACCAGCAAAAGTTCACGGAACTCAGCGCGAAGGTTAAGCTTCGTAAACCTATTTCTGTGAGGACAAGACCTTCCATTCATATCATAAGAAATGAACGAAAAAATTATGAAAGAACAAACATAAATGTGGATTAATGATTTTAACTTCCTCCGCCGCGCCGCGCAGACCGCACCGTGTTTGGCGCAATGCGTATGAGGTATTCCGACAGTTTTGTAGGCGCTTAGAGTTTCACGCCGACCGCTGCTGCACCACTGTGTTTGACCCAATGCTTGAAGTATTCACGCAGTCTTGTAGGCACTATGCCTTTCACGCTGATCGCACTGTGTTTGACGCAATGCGTGAAGTATTCATGCATTCTTGTGGGCGCTATCCGTTTCACGCTGACCGCAATGACCGCACTGTGTTTGATGCAATGCGTGAAATATTTGTGCAGTCTAGTAGGCGCTAATATGTGTTACATGCCGATCGCCGTGCCGAGGGCTTCTCCTTTTCATCTCAAGTCCTCCTCTGACGTATGGGCGAATCTCGATTTTCACGTGAGCCCTGTTCTCCGTACAACTCTATGTTCTCAGAGGCTCATGTGGAAATGCAGATACGCCTTTTCGTCAGAGAAACGACGATGTATCTGCCAACATGACTAAAAGTGGGTTTGACATGCGTGTCCCATAGTCACACGTCGGATTTTAGTTTAGAAACAGGCCAAGTTCGAGATGAAGGCCGCGAGAAAAGAAAGTGAGGCTAAAAATTTTAATTGAGGTATCAAAGGTAAATATTGTCATCCGCGTTGGTTGTCCGTGTCGGATGGCGGTAAGCGGGCTCCTAAAGTCTTAGCGAGTGCGGGCTTTCTCCTCTCCCTTTAACAAACAGAGAACGAGTTTGAATACTCATCATTCCATTCGCGAGTGGGTTCGTTATTTGTCTCGCTTGTGCTCTTTCAGCGCCACCAGAGCCCGAAACGGCCGTTATTGATATCCGAGACTACTCTGGTGGATCTGAGTTCACTTGCGCCCTTTTACGATTCGTTTAATGTATGCAAATCGATTCCTACTAATGCGGGCACAGGTGTGAAGTGTCCCGACACTCCGGAGTCGAGGAACTTTCGCAAAAATTTTGTACATGCAGAATGTATACGTAAATATATAACGAGAAATCGTATTTTAAATTGTATTGAGTATTGAGGAAGAAAATTGTAAGAAAAAGTCATCAATGAAATATATGGTGTCAGATTGGAGGGAGGGTCCGGGAGGCCTTCCCCGAAAAATTGTGAAAGTTGAATCTCTCAGAGACGATATTTTAACATACAGGGTTATTCAAAAGTTACGCACCACTGGCCATAACTTTAGTTCTAATTACGATATCGATTTGCGGTTTGTGGCGTCCTTCCTCATATCGAGGGGGAAACTTTTTGAGGTACTTTTCAGTTCTTCACCCCCCCAGGGGGAGGGGGGGCGGGGGGCAAATCAAAAATTTCAAATGGCAACCCCCATCATGTGATACATCGTTAGAAAGAGCATGAAAAAAGAAAATTTTTGGCGCAAACCGGAAGTCGATCTGACCCCCCTGTCAAAAGTTAGGGGGGTCCAAAGGTTATTTAGGGGGTCCCTACCTTCATTTTTTAGAGTAGCTTCGGCGGCTCTTGGACATACCGTTTCTCTTTTCAAAGAGTCCTCGAATACTCCAAGTCTGATACCGAAGTCTTCATATTGCCCCCGGGCCACCACAGCCCCCCCGTAGGGGAGGATGGGCCTGTTACAATGAAACATTGCATTAAAATGCGAAAAGTCACAGAAGAGCTTCAAACTTAGTATCAAATCCGAGTGGACCTTCTTGCCAATGTTAACGCAAACGCAGCCTGCGACTTTAAGTGAGTTTTCAAAACTCTTAGCCCCCTGCCCCCCCCCCCTCATTTTTGGTTGCAGAGCGGGTAAAAACCGGGAAATTCACTACAAATAATGCCCGAAACTAATGTCCAACTTGAGGAGGACCCTTGAAACGTTGCGATCAGTCGGAGCATTGAAATACAAGGACTGCCACCCTCTTAAAGTACGGGAACATCCAAAACACCCCGCTGCCCCCCTCATTTTTCGTTGCGGAGAGGGGAAAAACCGGGAAAATCGCCAGAAATGATGCCCGGTTCTTACCAGCTCTGCAACGAAAAAAGAGGGGGGCAGCGGGGGTTTTATGGATGTTTCCGTCCTTAAAGTGGGCGGCAGTTCCTGTGTTGCAGTTCTCCGACTGAGCGCAACGTTTCAAGGGTTCTCGTCAAGTTCTACAGTGGTTTCGGGCATCATTTCTGGCGATTTTCCCGGTTTTTACCCGCTCCGCAACGAAAAAATGAGGGGGGCAGCGGGGGTGTTTTGGATGTTCCCGTACTTTAAGAGGGTGGCAGTTCTTGTATTTCAATGCTCCGACTGATCGCGACGTTTCAAGGGTCCTCCTCAAGTTGGACATTAGTTTCGGGCATTATTTGTAGTGAATTTCCCGGTTTTTTACCCGCTCTGCAACCAAAAATGAGGGGGGGGGGGGGCAGGGGGCTAAGAGTTTTGAAAACTCACTTTAAAGTCGCAGGCTGCGTTTGCGTTAACATTGGCAAGAAGGTCCACTTGGATTTGATACTAAGTTTGAAGCTCTTCTGTGACTTTTCGCATTTTAATGCAATGTTTCATTGTAACAGGCCCATCCCCCCCTACGGGGGGGGGGCTGTGGTGGCCCGGGGGCAATATGAAGACTTCGGTATCAGACTTGGAGTATTCGAGGACTCTTTGAAAAGAGAAACGGTATGTCCAAGAGCCGCCGAAGCTACTCTAAAAAATGAAGGTAGGGACCCCCTAAATAACCTTTGGACCCCCCTAACTTTTGACAGGGGGGTCAGATCGACTTCCGGTTTGCGCCAAAAATTTTCTTTTTTCATGTTCTTTCTAACGATGTATCACATGATGGGGGGTTGCCATTTGAAATTTTTGAGTTGCCCCCCGCCCCCCTCCCCCTGGGGGGGGTGAAGAACTGAAAAGTACCTCAAAAAGTTTCCCCCTCGATATGAGGAAGGACGCCACAAACCGCAAATCGATATCGTAATTAGAACTAAAGTTATGGCCAGTGGTGCGTAACTTTTGAATAACCCTGTATTTTTAACTTGAATATTGCAATATTGGAGAGACAAATTTCACGGTTTTTATAGGATTTCTCTATGCTTGTGGGTTCAAACCTACATAGAACTGCCTATGGTTGGAAGCACTGTACAAAACCTGAACCTGAAATTTTAAATGTTGATGTTACTCGTAATTTCATTAATTTTTAAGACAGAATACGTGTGAGGACGCTAGTTCATGGACCTTAACACAGTAAAATGTATCCGCAAAAACAGTATCGAAGATTTTCGCGGAGAAAAAATATCGTCACTCTAACGATTCTAATGGTAGATTCTGGGTCTCACTTACTTTTCTAGTCGAAATCATAACATTACCTTATGATGACAATTAGTGCGGTTCCGGTAACAATAGAGCAGTATCAGTGGGACCGAAGTATTTTTCATCCCAAAGTAAAATTGTAATGACGATGAGAAAAGTATGTGGGGTAGCTGGATTCTACAATGAGCTTAACAGGAACAACGTTTCTATTTTCTCCGTTTTCTTCTAATTTTCACACAAGAGCAAGTTCATGTCGCAATTTTAGACTTTTAAAATGTCTCCTCTATCTGAAAAAATCCAAGAACTTAAATAATACGCACCAACTGATTTTTACATAATAAAATAAAGTAAGAGAAAAATGTGTAACGTCGTGCCGATTGTATGGCTTTTCATTTCTTGATACGAGTACCTCTTTCTAATTCACGATTGAGGATTCCAAAAGGGCTTCTTTCAAAACTTCCCAGGGGGCGACGGGGGCGTGTATCATGGACCGAGAAGGTCGCCTAGAAAAATTTTGAAATATTGTATCGAATACCGCACGACTTGCGTCTGCACTTTGGGATCATTTCTCCGGTCAGTGTGTCGCGTATTCTCCTGTTGTCGTAATCCTCTGGTCAGTGATACGAGGCTAGGGGTCGAGAAGCTGGAGTGTCCTCAAATGTTGGTTGCCAGATCAGACATAAAAATCTTTGATTTTTTCAACGTAACGAATTATCGTAGCAAAGAAATCCATGCATTTTTTGCATTTGAGTTAGGTTAGTGTAGAGTCAGGTCTAGGCTACTTAATAGACATAAATGCATGCGTTTTCGAGACTCGAAGAGTTGAAAACAGTTAGTTTTCATAAAAGCATAATGTTGAAATTATAAAAAGAACGTTGGCCCGAAGCTTGCGGCATCATTTTACCACCGCGCATCCTCCGCTGAACCACTTTGAATGAATGAAACAAGGCGGCCGTATGATTAAAATCACGAAAAACGATTAAATTTGAAAAAAATGCCCAAACTTTTCACTTCAAACAGCGATAGCGTTGAATGCTTGAGGTACACAACAAACGCTGGTAAAAAGAGATGCATTTTCAATTCGTCTGGTGACGTCACGTTGACGAAATCATGTTAGCTCAATATATTTCAGTTTGAAACCGAGTTGGATTTTTGGCAACTTTGGAAGTATTTTTCTTAACCGGAGAATCGCATGTCGCGTGTTGTTAATAAAATGAAATAAAGGAATCAAATGTTTACCAGGTCCAGGTGCTACCAGTGTCTGTTTTGTGTGTTTGTGGGAGCATTTTTCTCGCTGACGGTGGCAACTTGCCGAAATGCATCCATGAAAATAAATAGTTAATTTTTCCGTCTTTCAAAAGGCGTGATCCGGTACCTAAACATTTCATTCCTTTATTTTCCTTTATTTTATTTTTCTCAGATAAATTTTGGTTAAATGAAAAACGCACAAATGCAGGCACACCGAAAAAAAAGCGAAGTTGATTTAAAATTTTGGATGTAACAAAAGTGCGCGAGAACTTACAAAATGCTAAAATACCTGCCACAGCAGTTACTTCAGCAATGTCAAGATGTAAAACTAACTGCTGTTGCGGGTAATGCAGCATTTTGTGAGTTTTTGCACACTTTTTTTACATCCAGAATGTTGAATCAACTTCACAGTTTTTTCGGTGCATCCTAATTTCTTACGTGTTTTTCTAAATTCAATTGAAAAAATTGTGCAACATCCCACGGAGCCAGGTGGCCTTTGACTTTCACCCTGGATTGGCTCTCGTTTCGCCCTGATCCGCATCCCAAAACCCCGACGCACAGGATTGGCGCGCTCGTAGTCTACGACGGCAACGGTTCTCGAAGCTGGGCCGCCCGCGTGGGAACGCAGCACACTGCATAATGCACTACGTGCGTAAAGCTTACGACATCGGACGTCAACGAACGTCGCGTCAGCGCCGTCAGCGCTCGGGATTCAGCCGTCTCGGCGTCTTCTCCCGCGCCAACGCACGCTTCGGAAACGCCAAGATCCATCTCATATTCCGATCACTCCCCTCCCAAGTAGCCTCTGCAACTTCGAAATCGATCCGCGTAAGGAGATTCATACGATAACAGGAATCGTAGTGCCGCTAGTTTAGTTTTCAGCGACTTTTGACGATACGTTTGAAAAGTTATACAATGGGCAGTGGCGTGGCGTGCTTTGCGATATATTGATTTATCGGCCATTTAAACTTATGAAAAAGTATCGATACATAGGGTGTTCGCACCGAACACCTTTATAATCGATTATTTACCACAGCCTCAAATAGGGAAATATCGATGGATCGCAAGGCATGCCACGCCACTGACAATGGGTCAGTTGTGCTGGTCACTGAATCACATTTTGATGAATTCGGCTTACGGATTTGGAGAAAATAACAAGATCCGTTCAAACGCCCAGTTCTAACGTCTAAAAATAAAGGAGAAATCGCCCTTCAAAAAACACGGCGTATGACGCCATCCATCGGCGAATCACGGGCGAAATAAAAAATATGAAATGTTGAAAATTTCTATGTAATATCTCTTGAAATTTCACAATGTTGTAAAAAATATGTAACATATGGTCAGGGGCTGAATATGCAACACGCACTAAAAAAAAAAACACCAAAAAACAAAAATCAGTCGCCTCTCATTTAATTTCCAAAAATATTTTTATATTTTCCTGAAACTTTATGAAATATTTCGCATAAAATTTCAAGATTTTATTTTCCATGAACAATCGCAACCCTGTAGCATATATGCACTGGTTTCTTTATTTTTCACATTGGATTAATCAATTATGCCGACATTTTCACCAATTCCTCGACTTAAAGCACGGTCATACGCCAAGTTTTTGAAAGGAGATATCTCTGTTAATATAGGATCATAAGAATTAACATTTAAATTTAAAGTGGTGACAAGAAATGGGCAATACCGGGTCGGTAAAATACAGTTCATTGAACGTAGACAACATGGTGGCTTTTCCTGTTAGGTGAGGATTTATTTTTACCTATACCCAGCCCGGGTGCTGCAGAAGGTGCTGAAATCTCAGAAACGTTGCGCCGAACTGAGAATATCGCGGAGTTGATGACTTATTGTGCATTACCACTGCGCGATCCTGCGGCAGTGAACAAATTCACATCAATCATTTTTCAAGATTAATGGCAACTGGGTTGCCGAATACTCATCAAATCAACTCCTTCCCGGTTCGCGCGCACTCGGTCATTTACAACAATCTCCTAACGAGACGGGTTACGATTAATCAAGTGCATTCATTTCTCATGAACTCTCATTATGAATTGGCGCTATGCTACGGAAAAAGTACATAAAATAAATAAATAATGTCGCACACATTTGGATTTTTTTTTTTTTTTTTTTTTTTTTTTTTTTTTTTTTTTTTTTTTTTATTCATAGAAAATAGACATGAATAAAATTCGTATAGAGGCATATAAATAAATGTTCAGGTTCTAGTTGAGATCTCAAGTATGTAAAATTGAAGTTATGAGATCATATTGATCAGATAATAAAGAGTTAATCATAAGTTAATCATAATTACAATCCGTGTAGAAAATAGTTTAACATAAATAACACATTTGGATTGCTCCCATTTTTATTTAAGAAAGCATATCTTACCTAAGTATCATTTTCTATAACAGTGCTTTTTCAAGTTTTTTAAATTTTTTTCTTCCCGTCAATTTTTTGTCGATCAGTCTTCACCGAGACTCGTGTGGGCTGATTATTGAAAGTGATAGACAAATAATTATGTCCTTATACGTCAAGCAATTCATATTTGTCGGTTCGCCTACTTTTCTTCCGCTGTGTTTAAGTCTCTGGAGTGATTCCCGCATTTTGTCGTCTTGGCGATCTTCCGCGTGATTCAGTGAGAGTATGAGCAAAGTCTTAAATTATACTGTCCTTATGCGTCGAGTAGCTCGTGTTTGTCGGTACGCCTACTTTTCTTGCGCTGCGTTAAAGTCTCTGAAGTGATCCCTGTATTTTGTCGTCGTGACGTCCTCGGGGCTTCGCATTTGTGTAATACGTGAACTTGTGTCGTCCTTTCCAACAAGTTTACATAGTTTCGGGTTCTGCGGGCCGATTATTGGAATTGATAGACACAGCGATAGACAAGACAAAGAAGTCTATCATTTTTCGCCGTTGTTCATGTTACAACCACACGTTTTATCCAATAAGATCACTCTGTTTTCTCATCGTCCTCTTTGTGTATAGCTTTGTCTTTCGATTTCAATAATCAGCCTCTTGCTCTTCATAAAACTATTTACCCTCAGTCTCAACACTGTTTTGCAGTTACTTATAGTTTAGGCTAGCTAGTAATCTACGAAAGCAAAAGTTAAATCTAGGGGTCAACGCTGTATCTCGCCTAATGGTAATTAATAAGAAACTATTTAAGCATAAAAGACAGATAATGAGAACTTTACTCGGCAGACTTTCACAATTTAGCATAGGTTTACTGTATCAATATCTCTTCTCTTCGACCAGTAATCATCATAAGGCAAATCTGAGTGCGTTGACATCCGGAAGTAACTTTTACATGAGAAACATTAGAGTGCAAGGTCTCTAAAATAATGGTCTGTGGCACTGAGATATCTCACTGTATATATTTTGATAATCGGCCCCAAATTTCGTTGGCTGCATGCTGTCGACCGCGCGTTGCGAAGCCCAAGCCCTATAGGCGGATCTATCACTTCGAACGGAAAATTTCCGAACGTTTAAACATGTAATGCAGTTTGAACCGACTTCGTTATGAATAATTACCACGAAATAATATTATGTTATGAGTATTAAATCTGAGCATTCTTCCTTCTTCTTTCCTCCGTTTCTTCCTTATTCTCCCTTTCTTTCCTTTTTCACCCTCTTTTCTTACGCTCCCCACGCCCTTCATGGATCCACCTAGCCGAAACCTAACCTCTAAATTTGATTTTAAGTCGGGAAAAATATATTCTGAACTCACAAGTGCACAAGTTACGCTTTTTTTACATCAAACTCGAGTCATCCCTATTCCCTAGCCCCGTAGCTGACTAACTGTGCAGACCATTAATAAGCGATCGAACGTGGCGATAAGCGTGTGGCATTTCTGAGTTTTGGTGTTTAAACTCTTCTATTGTTTTTTTATATATCTTTTTATTATATTTTTAACTAAAGAATTTATTAATTTTTACTCTTATAATAAAATAAAAGTTAGAGTATTCTTATTTATCTCTCTATTTTTGTTTATTCTATTTATCAATATTTTAGGTTTGGTTCCCTACGTTTTTTCTTGTTCTTCTCATTTTGTGTTTTCTATTAGGTTTGGTTTTCCTTTCTGAGTGTCTTTCATCTTTTTGGTTTGGTTTAATGTTAATAGTAAGTCGACATTCTCGCTGCAAATTTCAGCCGTGCGTACACCAACAAGCGAAATTCGGGCCCCGGTTCGCGGTGCTATGTGGCAGCACAGAGCGGCCGTTCTCTGCTCCCGTAGATCGCGGCGCGAACGCGAATGTGAACGCGACCGCGCGGCGCAGACACGATACACGACCGACAACAATAACTATACACATAAGAGTAATAAGTATAATAATTGAATCAGCCATTGATACAGTTATTTCTCTGTCCGCCGTATTGCAGCCCGAGCCCGGGCAAGTTCACACGCGGCTAATTCGACGTTATTTGAATAGCCATGCACGGTCTGCTTCTTCAGTGCTTGCCTCCCCCCCCCCCCCTTCTCCTCGTGCTCCACGTTCACATTCACACGACACGCACGCACGCATCAAGGCGTCGCCATGCGGCGCCAACCCGATGCGATATGGGCGACTAAAATCGTCGAGATTTCCCCCGTGCCGAAATCACGTCCTCTTGAAATGAAGAGGACCTCGTCGGAGATTCTGGACCTGAAATTGTCCGGAACGCAGAGTGTCCCAGAGTCAAACAGTAACCTGCACGAGCGTGTTTTAAGGGTTCAAATGATACTTTTTTTTAGGGTGCCCCCAAACGGAGCTGCAGCCCCCTATATTTTTGGGGAGATAGTGAGTTTTTCTGGAGTTTGGTGACGGCGCACAGTGGATCTAGTCAGTTAGAAAGGTCGGACGTGAAATTTTTGACTAAAACTGCAAATTTTGATGTTCATCTCGTAACTTTTTAAACATCAAGGGGTGGAAGGAAATTTTACGAGATCACCAGTGAAACCACTTTAAAAACCTCAAAATTTTGTCTGAACCGCATTAATATGAGCTTTTAAAGTCTCCGAATTTCGTCCGACCTCTCCCATTAACTCGATCCACTGTGCGGCGGGGGAAAGTACTCTTGAAAAATGACTACTCCCTATACTTAAATAATATGAAGATCATATTGAATTATCGAAATCTCGACTGAAAGAGGGATTTTAGAGGGTCTGAGAGGGCGCTAATGATAAATAAGATAACCCCCAGAATCCCTCCTTCAACCCGAGGTTCGATATTTTTGGGGCCATGGATAAATTAAGCGTTTAAAATTATAGAGGTTAGCCATTTTTCAAAAGATGTTTGGTCCATAACCGTCACCAACATTTTTGAAAAAATAGTATATTCCGAAAATTTTGGACTTATCTCCGAGCGGGTGCATTTTTCAGAGAAAAATGTGCATAAGTTCGGTTGAGCCACGCTTTGATCGAATCTAAAGATAAAAGTTTTAGTTTTGATTTTAAAATTAAAAATTCCGATCTAGCTTTGCAATTTTAAAATAATTTTAATCGATGTAATTTAGGATTATAGCGGCAACTATACCATCAGTTTTTGATGCTAGTACCAAACAATGAATGAATTTTCTCTGCATCTTTCACTCAACTCTCGTGTGATTACATAATTCTAGCGGTATGAGTACACAACCATAGCCAAAATACGCTAAGAATTTGACGAGCTAAGGTTTCCGGTCCAATTAATCAACATTGACACAAAAATGAAAAAGTGAAAAAAAAATGTGCCACTTGAGGCGGAACTGTGACAAGCCATTGAAACAGCGCAGCGTCTTCTATTCCATAGTCAAAATACGTGAGGAAGATCACAGAGCCAGACAAAAAATCAGGATATCTTTTCTTGCTATCACTAAAATACTAGAGGTAATGGTACTAACTAAAAAGGTAAAAGGTAAGGCTAAAGGGGTAATTAAGCTAAAGGTAAATACTCAAGGTATCCGAATTGTGTGAATTGTTTTCAACGTAAGACTGTGAAGAGGAAAAATGTGACCTTTATCTATAATTATAACCCTGTCTTGTCGCCCATTCAAGCGATTTTTCTCCTATTTCAAGAGAAAATCTTTTTACCGGCAAATTCAGTCATTTTTGCCTCTGTGCATCCTATGGTGAACTATCACTATGTTCTGGTTATTATGACTTTAATACTGAGCTTGGGTCTTAAAAGTTCCCAACCGTATAGTCACTCTAAGAGGTCGCATTAAATTCTGTTCCAACCCAAACTATCACGCTGATTCTTGGCTCGCTGGTAGAGTGATGATAGCTAAATTATACCATTCAGCCGTATTACGATGTCTTGAACTAGGAAGAGCAGAGAGATGTTGCCATCCTTTAAAAAAATCCTTATGACCATCCAGAAATTGCAAAACTTTCCCATTTTCTTGACGAAAGCTATGATAATTTCTCCTTGAAATTTTCACATATTTTAAGTTGAATAATTGTAAATGAATCCTCCAAAAAATTAGACGAAAAGTACTCACAATTTTTTTCCGACAAACTTGTGTTCTGCTGTTAGGAGTTTTGGAACGTCCAAAGGTTCATATAGGGCGTTCTTTCTCAACACGGTGGAGTAGCCCTCTGGAGTTCAGCGTTGAATCCGCCTCTCGGATTGAATCCAACTTCGATTTTCAGCCCACGAGAAAATAAAAGACAGTCAGTCGGCAGGTCGGCTGCTGTGTGGGCCGTAATAACACGGCTCACTCGGACGCGATGACTGCTCAATGCAAAAAACGTTGCAGTATTAAACGTAAAATAAGTATTTTTCTAATTAAATACAAAGGTACTTCAATTCATTTTACTCAGAATGGCAATGCGATAAGTTGCGCAAGGGTGTATTCTCTCTACTGGACGCGGACATCGGGAGAAAAGCATGATGAGAGAACTTATGCCCGTATAGTGGGTCTGATTTTGCAACAACAACCTTATCTAAAACAAATTCAGTGATGAAATATATTTAATATAATAATTCGACACAATCCCAATCCATTTGACAGATCCTGCCTCTTCGTATTTTTTTATGTAAACAAATTTTGTCCTCTTCGTTTTTTCTCATACCCGAAAGACCGTTTGAGCTATGCTCTTGAGCTATTATCGCAGAGCTTTGTTTTTTGGGTGACTTCGGACAGTAGATATACTTTTGTATCTATTCAAAATTATCAAAGAATGTCGTCTTCGTTGGTATTACTTACATTCCTTACCGATAGAATAGCAATATTACGAAGTATCAAAGAACATGGTTATATTTTTTTTTTTATATATACGATGTCGGCTATAGTGAAACTTTCCAAAAAATTCGTGTTACCGTAGGGCTTAGCGGCTTTTTGTCGATCCAGCCTTCGAACAATCGAATGTTGATGAGATCGAATAAATAAATCGCTTGATGCAGCGTCCCCCTCATTTAGACTCCTGGTTTACTTTACGATTAGAAAGAGAACTACTCTTTGTCGCATAATTGCATCAACTTGTATTTGATCATTTCAAAAATCAACTGCATATTTACTCAACATTTTTTAAGTTGAGGAAAAAGAAGGAAAGAAGAAAAAACTTAATTTACGCTCCATTAATGTGGATTCTTGGATGATTTATCTCAATTTTAGGTCTTGCGTGGTTTAACCTTCAGGCTTGGCTGGGTGACCAGAAAGTCATCGGACCAAAACGGGCATTGTTGCCAATTAACGAATGATTCTTCGAAGTTTTTTAATTAACAGATTTTTCCTGTCTTTTTCTATGAAACTGGCAAGTTGAAAACAGAGACGTTGTATGTAGATAGTGCACTAACTGCAAGTCTGTGAGAATGAAATCAATCTGATAAAGAATGCAACTAGACACAATCGAAAACAACTCATTTTTTCAAAGTTATTATTGTGGACAATGAACAGTGCAAAAAATGCGATCCTTGCTTTAATACCTAATTATTTTACCGGAATAGCATGAGCCCACCCTCTCACAGCATCACAAATTATGACGGTGCACCTGTCGAAGTGACGATGGTTAAATAAAACCGAAAAGTTACGTATTTCCGATAGTGACATTCCAAATTTCCGGTCATGTTTGTTATTTAAAAACAACCTAATCATCAATTTTTCTAGGACTTTTTTCCTCGTCAAAAACATCATTATTGGGGTTTTTGACACGCTGCAAGGATGACGGTAACGCATTTCCTTACGTTTAGTCATCAATACTCTTTATTCTTATGTCTCTACGAATAGGCTTACATTTTGATGACATGCGGATCAAATGATTTTGACCCTGTAAGGTCTTCGATAAAATTCATCTTAAAAATGTGAAATCGTTTTAATCAGAAACCAACCAACAGCATCAGACGTCGCCTGATTAACTGATTTTGGTTGAAACCGTTCATCTTATGCCGAAAAAAATCATGAGAATAAAGTGAAGAAGGAAACTTCCTCATAAAGCGAAACAAGATAGCAAAAGATCCATTGTTTAATTTTATTAGTTTGTGTGTAGGTGTAGAGAATCGACCAGCCAAGTATCCCAAGTCAGTCATATAGGTATAACTTTTTGTTCCATTTCAAGCATAACACTTGGTCCGTCTTTTACGGCATTGATAGACGCCGTACCCGCGATAGAGATATTTCCGACCGGAACTCCCATTGTTCTTTTCCTTTTAATTACACACGTTCCGGCGAGCTTTGACTGTATTCGGCATCGTTTATGGCACCTCTCACTTTTATTCTAATCCTTCGTGGCAAAGCCGTGTAATCCTCGTTCGAAAAGGACTATAAATCTTACGCATATTTTTTTCGGAGGCTTTTATTTCGTTCAATCGGGTCCAATTTCATACCTTTTTAATTCTAACGCAGCATCTGTTATATTGTCTTCAGGAATCACTTCCGGCCGTAACCTTTGGACAAGCTGAAAAGTTTTACTTTCGAACTTTTATTGTGAAGGCTTCGAACAGTCGAGAAGTTGATTCGATTGAGACATAATAAAAGAACTGGCCCTCCAAAATTTCTATGGGGTCTAGAGGATTTTTTTTCAAAATTACTTATGAATTTTACATTACTTGATACTAAAAACATTGAGAATTATCGCCACTGGTCTGAATATTATAGCACATAAAGGAATGTATAAATGCACATTGCGCACTGGAAAAAAAATTCGCTTGGATCTAGAGTCCAGACTCTTAAAAACATCGACAAGAAAAGATACTCTTGATTCAATCGGATTTTTGCTTAAATCGAGAACCAAATCTCTTAGTTTAAGCGGATTTCCTTTTGATTCAAGCAAATAGTCGACTGATTCAAGAGTATTTTTTCTTGTCATTTTTTCAAGAGTCTGGAATCTAGATCCAAGCAACATTTCTTTCCAGTGCATTATTTGATCTCTATGAGTGTCGCTGAAAAATTTAAACCGTAGTGTTTGGTGAAGTAACGGGCTGCCTGTGACAACCGAAGCTCTGATAGAGTTCTGTGTTTTTTCACTCGGAATAATCTAAGAAAGCACCATTTGACAACCTCAAAACGAGGAACAAGGGAGCAGAATGAGCGGAAACGCCTCAGGCCGAGTCAATAATTTTTATATAAATCAAGTTTTAGAATTTGAAATTTTAGTTTCTTTTATGAAAGAAATCAGTGGCTCTTCCTCGTGGGAGAGGTGTGTAGGGACCTAGGTGAGGGAAGATAGCTTTGAACGAACGACTGAATGAATGAACGGAAGAAAAATGGATGGGGAAAAAGGGGTCGCTCGAAACAGTGCATGAGTGCAACATTGACATGAAAAGAAAAATAATATTTCCATTCCTGTCAAAAATCATACTCGATGCAAAGATGCGCACGAATACACTTTATTAGTTTAGTTTTTAGTCATACGATATTTCAAAAAGAGGCAAATTTTAATTAACATCGCGGAAATATGCTCGTTAAATTTACATTCCAATCATTATCCCTCTTACTTGATCACTTTCCGAAGGATCAGGATATCGTTGAGGCAAGAATGTGCTTGAGCCACTACGAGTCTCTAAAATATCGGGCATCGATGCAAAAAATTGTCTGATTAAAATATCATACGCAGATAAACGTGCATACAACGAAAAGAACGAGCATTACCTGGTGAGGAGGAAGATAATTAAACTTAGTTTTCCCGAAACAAGTTTACCCTCTGGTATGTGTTTCCGCATTATTGACACCGACACTTTGGGAATTTTGACGTAAATTGAACGAGATTCACATTTATTCCATCTTGCAGAGTTACAGAATTGACAGTTAAAAAAGGGAAAAACGGATCCTAGTTGTGGTTTCTCGAAACGTCTGCTCTTTCTTCATTTCTTCAAAAGAATATTAAAGTACATTTTTGAACAACTTTTTTGAGACTATTCTTGAGAGTGCCCAAAAAAAAAAAAAAAAAAAAAAAAAAAAAAAAAAAAAAAAAAAAAAAAGAAGCAAGCACACGCAATTTTGTCAGGGCAAATTGCGATTTAGATATTGACGGAAAAACTCCCAAGCGACGCATGTCGATTCTCAATCTTTTTGCTCCCATGTCCATGTTTTAAAAGAAAACAAAGCAACATCGCTGCTTGAAAATTCCACTGAGTATTCTTAATACAGAGGAAAAAATCACAGGAATCATCAAATACAGAGGTAGAATTTTTATTCGAAAAATTAAAAAATAGTTAACACAGGCGAGGCCGGATTTACTTGCTTGCCGCCCATGGGCCGCCTGTATTTCGCCACCCCTTTTCATTCGTTTTGAAACATCAATAAAAACCATCAAGTGAACGTGCCGGAGGGGGAGGGTTTGCATAAGACGCGTCTACTCGTGTTGGACACATTTTTTTGCGAAAGGCCTGTCAACGCTACTAGCAAAAGTTCACGAAACTCGGCGCGAAAGTTAAGTTCCGTAAACCTATCTCTGTGTGGACAAGGCCTTCCATTTATATGAAATGAACGAAAAAATTATGAAAGAACAAACATAAATGTGGTTTAATAAGTTTAACTTCCGCCGCCGCGCTGACCGCACTGTGTTTGGCGCAATGCGTGAGGTATTCATGCAGTCTTGAAGGCGCTAATATGTGTTACATGCCGACCGCCGCGCCGCGCCGCGCCGAGGGTTTCTCCTTTTCATCTCAAGATCTCGTCATCATCGGCATGTATCTGCGCCGCGCCGTTCCAGGCCAAATTCCGTGTTCGGTTTCTCTCTTAGTCTTAACTCGACTAATTAAAGGTGCTGTCTATTGTATCACAGAAAGACGACAAAACTAGAGATATACTCTCCGGAAATGAGAGATTTTGTCATTTTTTCTTGTTTGTATTTTTTTTTTTTTTTTTCTGAATCCGATTTTTCTTTATAGCTAAATTTAAAAAAATTACAAAATTTGCCGTTCCCTAAGTTTGCCGCCATGGCCGCGGCCCATGTGGCCACCTCCTAAATCCGGCCCTGAACACAGGGTCTGCGACTTCATGCACAGACCGAAATACGTGGGTTTGGCATCACACCATCGTTATGCGGTTTGGTAATATCACTATCGAAATGTGTTCCTTCTCATATAATAATGGTACCCCCCTCCCCTCCCGGCGGGCTGATTGTTGAATTTGATATATAAAGCGATAGACAAATAGGACATTGGGAGTACTGAGCGATCCTATTGGTTGAAATGGATGGTTGATAAAGACTTAGGGAAAAATTATGGACTAACTATAGGGTCTCTCGTGGGTTGCCGTTGGTAAGTCTATTACCTATCTCCTTTGTCCATTGCAACCACCCGCTTCCACCGATAGGATCGCTCCAGATCCCTTTGTCTTCTTTGTCTATAACTTTGTCCATTAATTTCAACTACCGACTAACCCTCACGGTACTGCATTATCACTTTTACCGATCAAAAAAAATGCTTTTTTTATCATGTCAAAAGTTCATCATTTTACTTTTCTCTAAGGCCATGTTCTGATCCGAAGGTCGGACATCTCTGCCAAGTTCGCAAAGTTGATCGGAAATGTAGGTTCACTCTGATGGCGGTTGCAGTGTCACGGAGGCCGGCGCGGCGGTGCACGCCTTCTTCGGATTCTGTAACGCAGTCCAGATTTGAAAGTGAACTCCTCAGAATGTTGGTCCGACCACTGCCTATATATGTAGGTCAGGCGACAAGTTTCAGTGTGACCGAGAAAGGGAAACTGACAAATTCCGTGCAGAAAGAAAGGGAAAAAAATCGCCGATGAAAAAGTATAACACGCGTCTCAGGAGCTCGCCACCGACCAAGAATCGATTCCAATTTATCGAGCGTGCCGCCCACCCCCTCCCCCCTCCACCATCCCTCGTGATCGCCGGCCAGAAATGGATTTATGGTAATTTCTCCGCTGATTAACTTATTAGGTATGGTAATCGGGACTTCTCTGCAAGTAGGTTTGATCAAAATATCCGCAGCGCTGTTGCTCGATAATTTAAATGAGCACGTTTTTTTTAAAAAAGTAAAACAATTCGAACACAGTAGAGCTTTGAGGTAAAATCTACTTATTTAGTCTTTGGAGAGGAGTTTTTTCCTCCTTTTGCTTTTGCAAGTTGTTCCTGTGTAGGCGAAAAGCCCCAATGTCAAGGCCTGGCTTATGCCAGATTTTTATGAGACCCCCCAAGCCCTCATTCATTTGACAACACTCATCACTGGCAGTGAACAAGGAGTTGTCAGATGTTCATTCAAGTGCATTGACCTGTTTGACGCTCGGGTTGATTGTTTGCGTTGTGAAGGGCGGCATGGCTATATAACAATAGGAAACACAGAGGCATGGTTCCTCGCATGGAGGGATGTAATTCTACTAAGTGTCTGCGGGAATAATTTTTATTAGATTTTTTGAGTTATTCTTCAATTGGACCGCGTTAAGCAGAAAGGAACAAAGCCACATCAGAAATACGGTTGTGATAATTTTTAGCAAATTTTAGTGAATTTGCTGCATTGTACGAAACACATTCCTTAAAAATTTCAAAAAATCCACACAACCGTTCTTTTGTAAAATATTAAATTTTCAATTAAATTTGGCAATCGTTGATGTGACTTGCTTTCTTTCTTCTATACGCGATCCAATTATTTCAGTTTAAATATGTTCCAAAAACGTGTCTCAGTTGATGAGAAGCACAACTTCGGTTACTTCAAGCAATTTCTAAGAACGGAGAGCTAAATCTTTCGAATCAATTTTCTCAAAATGCCTAAAAATGCGTTGGGTCACCTCTGCTAAATGCGATCCAATTGGACTTCGTTTGGCAGAAAGGACCCAAGCACATCAGCTATTGCCAAATTTATCTGGGCAATTTAATTTTTTACAAGAGAACGTTTGTGTAGATTCTTTCGAAAATTTCAAGGAATTTGTTTCGCCCTATGCAGAAAATTCACTGAAATTTTCAGAAAAATCCGCGCAACCGTTTTCATGTAAAAAATTAAATTGTCCAATTGCATTTGACAATAGCTGATGAGGCTTGGTCCCATTCTGCCTAACGCGATCTAATTGGATTGCAGTTAGGAAAAAAGAACCAGCGCGATTACAGTGTTTTGAAAATGTTACTTCTGTATAATTTTCTACAAATATTCCGAGGGTAGCAAATGGTTTTTACTTTCCACCAAAAAATTGTTAATCGTTAAGGAAAATAATTGTGTAAATTTTAATACCGTATATATACTAAGTTTTTTTTTTAAAAGAAAGAAGAGGTCGATCGATTTTGAAGACACCGTAATCGCGCTGGTTCCACTTTGCTGAATGCGATCCGATGGTCTGCCGTGAATTCAGCCGAAATGTGTGGAGGTGGGGTTCATGACGGGGAAGTTCAGTGCAGTGGGTGACCCGTTTAGCCCAGTTCTCATCAATGAGATCGGAATTATTTTTAATGGGAGCCCGGAGCCTGCTCGAAAATACACTGACGGAGTTACACCTTGTTATTAACGCAGGAAGTTTTACGGTCGGATCGCTCCTCGCGCCCAATTTTATTTCCCTCGCCGCGGCCGCGGTCGGCGGAGAGCGAGTTACGACTTAACCCACGGCTAGTTTAACAGAAATTCTCATTCATCCGAACCGGTGAAAAAGAAATTTCAGGTATCTCTTTCCGCGATACTCTGCTCGTTGCCGAATTCACTGAGTAGTCGCGCAGGAGAGGGCAGAGATGAAGTTGTGAGTTGTCGAGTAAATAATAATCCCGAGTATCTTTAAGTGAGTGAGCGGGGTCAATGCTGTCTTCCCAAATTCTTTCTCTAGTTTTAAGTTCCCTTCTGGGCACTCGCACTCCTTGCGATTAATTGGACCGAGTTCATCACAAACGAAACAACCCGCATTTCCCTGGTAAAAATTGGCCGTAGAATCTGTGCTCCAAAATACCATAGACCTACAGCCGGCTGTAAGATTTCCAATAGCTTCTATGGCCGGCTACACAATTTCTTATAGCCTTTAATAGCAGATGGCGATTAAGCAACAGCCAGGCGATAAAGTGTATGCTAAACGTTACTAATTACGGATGCTAGGACTTAGTGAGTTTTTGGACTACTGCTCTCTTTTTGGGCCGTAGTATCTTGATTTATTTTGCGAGGAAAGCTCCGTACTTTTGATGGATGCCTGCCATTCCTAACATATTAGAGCGCCTTCAGTTTCGTATGATACCGTGCAATACCTCTGGTGTGAAATAGTTGCTTCAAGCGCCGTGATACGCTGCGGCGCGGCAGGCGGGCAGCCAGCGCGGAACGCGCATTGGCGCCTACAAACCTAACAGGGATACTTCAAGCGTTGCGCAATGCGTGAAGTATCCCTGTTAGGTTTGTAGGCGCCAGTGCGTCGCCGCTCCGCTTTGTGTTAGGCTCTAATATATTTAATCTGGCGGAGTCAGCGTTATTCAACTCATGAGTTTGAAATGTTTGCACATTCTGTATGGATTATTCTCATTTTAATTGATGAAAAAAAATATGTATAAAAGGAAAGTATAATGTGTGTAAATATTAAGGTGGTTCCGTATCAACCTTAATGATTCCCAAAGCACACGAATTTCTACACAATTTTTTATAGCCTTTTATAATCGATAGCGAAAAAGCAACAGCCAGGCGATAAAGTGTAAAGCCCGGCGATAGGAACTATAGCCCGGCTGCATAATTTTTTATCGCTTCGTATAGCCCGGCCGTATGATTTTCTCCGCATTCTACAGCCAGCTATATAATTTTCTGTAGCCTTCTTTAGCCGGCTATAAAAATTCCTATGGTATTTTGAAACGCAGCTCTTATAGCCAATTTTTACCAGGGTTTCAAAAAATCGAATTAAGAATGTTTTTGCGTTCCACTAGTCGTATATATTTCCCTGCCAAAACTCAAATCGAGAAAAAAAGTTGTCTGTGTTAAGAGGGGTTTAAATTTATCTTTTGCATTAAGCCTTATGGAGAAATTAAACTTCAAACCTCTTTTTCTCCGTTTCAACTTTATGTGGCTTGGTTCCTTTCTAGTGAACTCGGTCCAATTTAAACTGACCAACTAGGGCTGGTACTCTGCTCAGCAATCCTCAGCGTGCAAACGTTTGGTTTTTTGACGCTGGCCAGATTTTGAACTCATTTCCTCGAATTTCACCTTCTCCGCATGAATTTTTTCAAATGCTCGACAACTCTGACATGTTATCGTAATCACTCTGTATAACATAAGGAAAACGTGCTTCATTGATCTATAGTGCTCCCTGGAAACTATAAACCTGCAACTCTCTGCTTCTTCACATTTTACTGCAAAATTCTTGAGTGAGGAAGTTAACATCTTGCGAAGTTGGCCCTTAATTCAAAGAACTCTTCTTTTCATTTCTTTCTATCTTCCTCTTCCTCATCGATAACTTTCAACGCCTACTTAAAATCTTTACCTGTCAAACAGTCCTTCCAGTCTACCACGAGTTTTTAGAAAGTTTGATCATCCATTTAAAAATCATTTCATTGGGTAGTCAAGAGAGGCATGCAGTACTAGTAATGCAATTTTTCGCCATTACTGAGGATGAAATTTAAAAATCATGCAAGTTATGCGCTGCGTCATGCCTTATCATGCGTCTTCAGTTCCCTGCATGGACGATTCCACTTTGAGAAAAAACCTTCAGTTATCCGCACACTTTTCAATTCAGAGGAGCGAGCCGGCACTAAAGCGAATCGATCGCTTCAATCGACAGAAGTAAACTTCAGTTTTACGAACCAAACGTTTAATTCAATGAACTGAGAACATGTCGCATATCGATCGAAGTTTCTAGGTGCGGTGAAGTGAACTGAGCCTTCGGTTCTTAGAACTGAAGCTCAGTATTGTCAACTGAACCAATCGGTTCGCTCGATTGAACTGCCGTAATAGCGAAGAGAGCAGTGCATTTCTGTATGAGCCATGGTTAGCACAGGCTTTTATGTGTCTCGGGGTTCATCCCATAGCATGTACTTACTATGCTCTCTTCGCCATCACGGCAGTGAAGGTTCAATGCTCTGAACTGAAGAGCTCCATACTGAACTTTCGGTTCGTATAATTGAAATATCTTCTTTCGAGAGGTTTATAATTTTGCAACTGGTGTAAAATTCTACTCTTTCTGCCTCTTTATGCGATAATATGGGGGTCTAAAATACAGGAACCAATCAGAAATGGATTTCACGTACCTTACTTTTCACCATAAGGGGACCCTATGGGACGCGGTGTTCGTACTATCCTAACAAAGATACTCTACAGGGAAAGGCTTGAATTTGAGGCTATCTGGGAGAAACTTTTCGGATGGAGGTTGGTTCTCAGTTGGCTTCGGGTGAGACGTTGGAAGCAGATCCACCCGAGCAGGCAGAAGCGGAGCACTTCATCATCCCGCCCGCCAGGGCGGAGGACTCTACAACCGCGCCGGTCAACGGTCATTATAAGTGGGCGGCCGTCGATTTTTTCCCCATCGCACAGTGGATCCGCTTCAGTTTGTGAAACCGAAATAAGAAGGGAAAAAACCACGCGGTGTTCCCGAAATGACAAACGTTACCAATAATTTTATTCAAACTGATCGAGGTATGTAGACGCATGGATCGCAAGACGGTATGTTGGAATTTTTAACCAACGTGCGTTAAAAATCGGCATCAAGCTGAAAATCTCAATAAAAAGGGAAAAAGCTCACACAGAAGCACAATTTATAATAAAAACAATAATAATTTCATTGCTGTCGTGAATTCAAGAGATGGCAAGAAAGATACGGACCCAATCATCATTGTTTGGAAACATTTAGTGAGGGACATGGCACCAAAGTACATGAAAAATTGTACGGCATGATTCATTTTTTACGAAAAAAATGAAATAAACAAAAATTGTGTCTTTTCTTTCTTGACGAGTAGGAATCACGCCAATTAATAAAGTTGAAATTAACGGTGGCATCTTTTTTTTTTTTTTTTTTACTTATCTTTACTCAAAATTTTTTGCTTTATCACTCAATATCCATACACGTAGTCTTCACATAATCTCTCTCCTCTTTTTTAGCGATATGGTATCATTTCAAGAAAAATTAACTAAAGTATACGAGTAAGAATAAAATTGAAGAAGAAAGTCGACTGACAAGGAAAAAAAATAACAGCACTTCGTAGAACAAACTGTAATTTTATCATTGTTTAAATAGAAGGAACGGATAAGTTTGCCCCGTAGAAAAAGGGGCATTACATTTTTCAATTTTCAATTTTTCGTTAAAACGTTCCGAACAATCCAAAAATTAAAATCGAGCAGCCATATTGAGACGACCTTGTCAAATTGGGGTCAACCACTCCTTCTGAGGTTTTCAAATAATACTGCAACTTACCCTTAAACGTTTAAGTTTTTCATGGATTCAATTTATAATGTATACAAAAATGACTTTTTCCTTTCAATTTTAGTCTTTAATATCAGGTCCGTGAACTTTAGTCTTATACACATTCAGTCACATAGTCATTCTCGTGTAGTAACTAACAACTTCTTGCACATTTGTCGTCACCTAATAGAAATTACATGATTAAAAATCGGGATAAGAAATATTAAAATTAGATTTGTGCGTCATACATGATGCGATTGCCGGCCCTCAGTGCGCAGCTATGTGTATGAAATGATCATTGCTAGTCTAGTTTCTCCCGACAATGATATACATGTATACATTGCACTCACTTGTTCGAGAAGAGAACCAACTGCGCACGTATCTTCCTATGCCATCGGATGCGGTTATTGAGACCGTTTTCTTGTGAATGAACTGAGAAGGAATCTATCTCTATTCTTTTTTATTCTCTTCGAGGATATTCTAGTCTCAAAGAATCCCATTCATCGTTCTAATAGACTTCCTCCCCCGCCGATTTTTAATTGCCTATTCTAATTTTCTATCCAATATGAGGCATAGCATAACTTACTTAGCTTCTGATTTCCTGACTATCTTCAGTGAGATGTTTTATTTTAAATTATTATTCTACTCGCTTAGAGGCACAAAATTATGCCAAAATACGGAAGAAAATTGGAAGATCAGCGTGTGATGGACATCGACTAGAATAAACATGCCACTGGTCCATATAAGATGGCGTAGGTATAAATATTTCTAATAAGACTGCAGTCGAATATAAATGTACCTGAGAAGGCATAGGTCGCCAGCACGGTGCAGCTTATTTCAATTAATTAAAATGATACAATTAAAAATTAGTAGTCAAGCCGCGGACGATAACATTGCTTTTCTCTTAAACCCAATTTCACATTGGTGAAATGATGTAGCCCACGCTGTAGCGAGATGAATGACGATATATAGGGTGTTAGTCAAAAAGCTGCAGCATGATTGCTTCGTTAATATATACATCGGTCCCAGAAGCTTAGCTAGTGTATTCCCATATTTTTGAGAACTATCATTTATTTTATTCTTGAAAAGTTCAAAAGTTATATTCTGACGACTAAAAATCAATGAAAAGGACCACGATTTCATTTGTACGACCATTCTTCTCCCCCTTCTACCTATCGGAACCCCCCTTCCTCATCTTTCTTTCGACCCAAAAATTTGTGTTTTGAACTCCTTCCGCCGCGCCGACGTGTGTGGGACTATAACCCCTTTAATTGCTGTTAATTACACTGGTACTCATGTAGCTTGAACTTCAGCAAGTGAGTAAAACTGAGCGGCTATGTGCAACGGCTGTAGCCAGATTTCATTCTGCCCTACATCTGTTCAGACACATGTAGAATAAACACATGCCGAGTGGTGTACTTGCATACGAGCGTTTGCAGCCCTCGGCGCAAAATTATTCTGTTAAACTTTAAAAATTACGTCATATCTTTTCAATATTTGCCATCGTGAATTTCCATTTTATCAATAAGATCATGCATTTGTAGTACCAATGGTCTCTCCTGAGGGTGAAAATTGGACGTACTTCTGCCGAACAGAACTATGTGCATTAGGACGTGAGCCCTGTTATGAATATATTCATATGCACATAGTTCCATTTGTCAGAAATGCGTCTAATTCTTAATCATCATCATCATCATCATCATCATCATCATCATCATCATCATCATCATCATCAGCATCATTAATATAATCGTAGAAAGATTCCTCTTTCCCATTCCATACTTTTTATTTGAGTCCGGTAGGGTTGCCAGATTGTGCGATTAATTTGAATATTTTACATGGTTTGAATGGGGAAAGATGATGACAATTTTGCAATCATCTTAGAGGAATGTGTCTCAGTTTCATGAACTTTTGATAATGACATTTTCTCCATTTGGTTATTGACCAGTGGGTCTTTATTTTTGGGCAAGGAATGTTATTTTGTGTCATTGGACTCCCATAAATTTAGAGACACAGTTGCTTAATCCTAGCGACATCTAGTAGCGCTCGGAGTACATTGAATTCCCACCTTTGAACAGGGCTGGATTTGCCATTAGGCAACATAGGTCATAGTCTAGGGGCGCAACATTCTGAGGGGTGTAAAATTTTTGAGAATTCTAAAACGTTTTTTCAAATTTTTTGAGTTTTCTCTCTCTTCATACTTATCAAAACCAGCATTTTTCTGACGTCTAACTTTTCGCAACTGGGTACCTCAAAATCGTTTAAAATCGTGTTGTTATTTTGACGAATTATTTGGGCTATTTTTTTATATCATTCTTATTTGCTTAGCGCTACTTAACTGTACCATGTCAAATGGGAACTCTTAATGATACAAGCTCTGGATGGGGGGAAGGGGGGTCGCTCTTTTCTGTATGAAAACATCGTTACATAAATCCCCCCTCCCCTCCCATCCCCGAGTAACAATCCTGTGACCCTTCCCGGAAGATTCATCTTGCGCGGCGCGCGGGACTTTATTGACTGTCACATTCTTTCTTCTTGGAGCATCCGTCAATAGCGGAGATTGACATTGCACTTATTTTTAACGACCGTGAACTGAGGGAAATCAAATGTTATTATTGAGCCACGGCGTTCGATTTAGTGGACGTCAATCATGGACGTGGGCCGGGAGGGGCGAGCGGCTGCTGCTCGCGTCTCCAGATGAATATCTTCGACCGACGCGACGCGACGTCATGACGTTCTGTTCGCATCGTCGTCTTCGTCGTCGCATCTTGATCTTGATCAGTCGACTTAAGCTACGGTTCCACAGGGAGCGGACGACGCCAAGTTTTCCGCGCAAAATCAACCGCGCGCCATAATCTCGCGACAGGGTTGTGCTGATAATCGATAATAGTCGATAATCGATAGACGTTTGCGACGAGGGTCGCCTAAATTAGCAGAGTTAAAAGAGAAACCAAACCCGTAATTTGGCCTGGAGCAGCGCGGCGCAGAGAGCAATGATAACGGGGACTTATATGAAAAGGAGAAGCCCTCGGCGCGGCGCGGCGGTCAACATGTAACTCATTAGCGCCTTCAAGACTGCAGGAATACTACACGCATTGCGTCAAAGACAATGCGCTCAGCTCAGCGATCGGCGTGAAACGCATATCGCCTACAAGACTGTAGGAATACTTCACGCATTGCGCCAAACACAGTGCGGTCAGCGCGGCGCACCCCCGGCCAATCAGAAGCGCTAAGCTGGACTTATGTGCAGTCGAGACCCACCTTAAGTATATTGAAGAACGGTGGAAGGACCGACAAAATTCGGCCCCAGTATTTGGAATCAAGTTGCTGACGGCAAATGTTCCCTGTTATCCCGAAGTGGTTTTAGTCCTCAGTAGATCACAAGTGGTTTTAGTCCTTTTGTACGAAAATAAAGTAAAAATGTGCATTCCGATAAGGCAATATTAAGGCTGGACCATGACTGACAAAAACTTCATCGGCTTTCTTTTAAAATTACATTCCACGCAGCTGTTTAAATGTGTTAATTTTAATCCGCCATAATTTCAGTTTGGTTTGATATTTTTGCCCGGACGTTCGTGAGATACTCACCAATGCCCTGGTTTCAATGATTTAATCTGGAGTTTTTGTTGACTTAGTTTATATTCTCAGATAAAAAGGGTAATTTTATGCGATGTCTGTGCTGTACATCGATTGAGATTCCATTGACCCCACGGGGAAAAAACATCTCTAATTTTAAAAGGCTCGAGTTACAGACGGAGGAAATAGAATCCCGGCGCATTTACAATCCAATTTGTGCGTACAAACTAATTGTTTTTACAAAATACACGTGCAACGCGACGCGACGGCTGATGACGTAGAGGAAGTCAGTGCGCCGTACCGCTTTGTGGCGGCCACCCTCGCCACTAATCACAAACCGCAAATTAGACGTTTCAGTAGCTTGTCTACAAATCATACTCCAACGGCGCTAAACTGAATCGAGAAAAGACAGATTTTATCGCAATTTTACGGGGTCTCGAGAGTCTTCCGGCGAACTGACAGCGGCGTTAAGATGAATTCGTCTCCGCATTCAAAAGAGTTACTCATTTGCTGGTAATTACAATTCAGAATAAAGTTGTTTGGAGTGGAAACTAATTTGATGGTAAATCTCGCCGCCTCTCTTCGGGCCGCAAACACGTTCTTCGGTCTTAATTTGCTACTCTCCTCTGTCTGAAAGTTTGATTTCTTTGTCGAAAGCGTGGAGCGGGGAGAGGAGAGGCACACCGGGAAAAATCATCTCTTGTATTCGGCAAAAAATTACACACAAACTTTGAAACCATAAACTAAATAGCAGACAAGGTTAAGTAAAAATCCATCCGTCTGGATCGTAAGTGAAATTAGCGTGAGCTATTTAAAATAAAAATAATTCAATCTGGCCGCGCCATTTTTGCCTTATCTTTCTGTTTAAAATGAACACGTAACAACCTCTTTTTGGTTGATTCACTTCTTTCACAAAATAATGACCGAAGCTGCAATCTTTTGTTTGCTAACTTGTGCATGAACCAGAAACTGATAAAATCAAAAGTACACACGTAAGATAACCGAGGCCGGTAAGAAATCACGTCTTCAATTTTGCAGCATGAGAATGAGCCAAAATGTTTTCAGAGAGTACAGATATTCTATAATCTTAACGCAAAACTTCAATCATGTTTTTGAATTTTTAATATTTTATTTGTCTATATTTTTTTTTCGTTTACACTATTTTTAATTATTTATTTTAAGAAAATATTATTTTTGAAATCACAACATTCTCAACGATCGGTATCCTGTGGGCGCACGCGTACGCTGCGGTTATCGCTTTAACGGTGCGAAACGCCTAAGCGCCTTCATTTGTCTGTGTATGCAACATAGACATCTCCGGAGTACGAATAGTTGTATGCAGCGTAAATATCACATACATCGTACAGGTCACGCATGCCCCGCGTTCTGGAAACTATGGTGTAACACCATATTACGTACTTGCGTGGCATTTAAATCTACCGACTTTGACTTGGTAGACCTGCAGAAACAAATTCTGCTCAGCCTAATACCTAAAAATTTAAAAACCTGACATAGTATAAAGTAGATTACATTTTGCAATAAGGTACCGCGCTGTCTCTGGCTCTCCCATAAAAGCACCTTTCTGCATAGGGAAAACAAAGAGCATATATGAGGACTTATCTGTAACAATAGCGGATGTGAAAAATTATCTTTTCGAAACACATTAAAAAAACTGTTGTGGCATCGAGAAAATTTTGAGAAAATACTTGAGATGTGATCTTCGAGATCTGTACATTATGTCAGAGCCAAACATATTACATTTTTGTGTGACCAAAACAGTTTTTTAAGCGTGTTTCGAAAAGGTAATTTTTCACATCCGCCATTGTTACATATAAAGCCTCATATATGCTGTTTCTAAAATGAACCAGAAATAGTGGTTCCTTATTGCAAAATGTGGTCCAAGTAAGCATTGTATTGAAAATAAGAATAAATCAACAAAAATATGAATTGTGTTTCATCAATGATGTAACGAGTGATCTTTTGTGTTGATAGGTATTGGAGCTAATGAAGGAAGTTGCGGAAGATGAGGATTCGAGTGACATTTCCGGTTACCATTCAGATTCAGATAGTGCCATTATGATGTCCGGCAACTCACCCTACGTCAGCAAAAGAGCCAGACATAATTTCTTAATGCGATCAGGTAACTAATCATAATTTTTCCTTAAATAATAATCTATTTTTTCTGTTTTCGGTGAATTATTCACGTAAGTATAGCGTGAGGGTGATCAATATTGACCAATCCCCATCAATCTAAAGTAGGTGAAAATGAGACTTCACAATAACATTGCGAAAATTGTGGTACCTACAATTAATAGAGTAACTAAAGCATGTCGGTGGCTGATAGTATTATTATCCTTCATCCTGCATTTGCATACGGGGCAGACGGAAATTTTCGGTGACATACCTCTAAAGTCTCTACAACCGCAGTTTATAAGACCCTAATTCAAAGAAATCATAAAAAAGGGTCCTCGGGTACAGAAATTTATAATTTAATTTTTCAAAGCAAAGCAAAGAAAAATGCCCGCAAACGTCTTGGCACAAATGAAAAACGCTTAGTTTCAAACTAAGCCAGAGCTTTGGTGGTTTTAAGTTCGCAGAGCAAAAAACATAGTATCCAGAAAAAAACTATTCACAATCCTACCAAAGCACAAAAGTGCCAACACATAATGCGACTTTATTCCCTAAATTGACCAACAAAATTATTTTAACGACTCACAATTGGATTGCATCTTGCAAAAAGGAACCACTAGCATTACAATGTTGCTAAGATTGTGCAACTTCTTTTGTCTTGGAGGAAAAACCCGATTATCCATTAATAGTTTCCATTTTACCCGCTAAAACTGTAAATTTAAGACAAAAATTACCATCTTTTCATTGTTTTTCACTATTTCCGCAATTTTATTGCAAAAGATGAAGTTGCACAATCTTAGCATCATTGCAATGCTAGTGGTTCCTTTTTGCAAAATGCAATCCAATTTTTTCTCTATGACACCAGAGGAGCTTTTTTGTCAAAATATTTAGAATCGATTTTTTACCCTACTCGACAAAAACCGCCGCACTAAAATTTTTGACTTCCGTGGATCGAGATCCTATTTTCTATTGACGATCCCAATGTGTTACTAACGAATACGACTGCAACATTACTTCAAAGCGGAAAAGTCCGGTAAAATTTCATAAAAATAAGTGCTCAGCTTTTAAAATCCCCGTAAAATCTCCCCTCCCCCATCCTACCGAACGTCAGCATGGCCATAATTGAGGAAACGCCGTTTACGTAATACCACGCATACCCACACACTCTCAGTTAATTACATAATTTACCAGTCTATTGTCTGAGGGGGTATTATACACACAGCGTCCGGCAATGGATCTTCATCTTGCTTGGATCTTATGACTGATAACGGCGGCTCATTTTTAATAGTTTTAGCGAGTGATCTAGGTTCAGGCATCCGGAACAAAGATGCAATGGTGCCATAGTGCAATGACTCACATCGACTCCCTTATTTTTTCAATCGGGTGATTCCAGAGAGTTGATTGACAAGTTTTTTTTCGGGGAGGGGGGTGTTTCTCTGACAAATCCACAAAATTATTTACTTCCCGGGTTTAGGGATATACACACAAGGACTCCTACGATTTTCTCTGAAAATTTGCTTAGACAGAGAATATCCTTGATGGTGACAAAACGCATCATACAAGCATATTTTCTTCCCTCTCGTGTGTTTCCTCTTCTCTTCTCCTTCTCCTCTTCTTCTTTTTCTTCTTCTCCATCATTATCTTCTTATTACTATCTCAATCCGGGTTCAATTTTCGATTTTTCTGACTTATCTTCCCGCTTCAACTTGTCTCAGGGACGTCAGAGTCGCGTCCCGTGAGGACGGTAACTGGAGAAACCCCAAAAAGTTTCATTCCTGCGATTCGAACTTGGAAAAATTCCATGAAAGCTTCCCGAGAAGATAAGGCCCAAAATTCCGCATCGACCAGGAAACGACACACAGTGGGTTGAGTCAATTACAAAAGTCGGACATGAAATTTTTTACTAAAACTACACATTTTGATGTTCATTTCGTCACATGTTAAATTTCAAGGGGTGTTGATAGAAGAAAACTTTACGAGGAAACCAATGGAGCCACTTTTAGAACCCCGAAGTTTTGTATAAACGGAGTTATAAGCATTTAAAGTTTCCAAATTTTGTCCGACCGCTCCTATTGACTCGATCCACTGTGCGGCGTCGTTTTTTAAAAAACCCGCTGGAAATCAATCAAGACTTAAAAATTCAAAAGTATTGGCTACTTGTACTTCTTATTTTAGTTGAAAATGATAGAATATTTTCTCCCATCTTTGCATCAGTTTGGCAACTGATCCAGAGAGCATGCCTGCAGCGGTGACGCGATGCGAGGCCTGAGAACGGAAAGTTCGCTCACACCTCCAAATGCGTCTTCGGAGCGTTTTCGTTCATATTTTCATGTCTTCATGCAAAACCTCCGCGGGTATTCCGGAAGCATTCCGGTCGCAGCGCAAACTAATGAAGGAGCGAATGGTGAGAATGGACGGACGTGCACCAAATTCAGAGTTTTGCGTAATTTTTTTGATGTAACTAGGCGGAAATGACCGACGGGCAACCAATGCCCCTTAGCCCGACTCATAGCTCAAATATTAATACATGTAACAGGGAAGGGAAGTGGATCTTTGTTTCCAGCAAAGTCAAAAATGCACCGCGTTCGATTGAAGTTAATCGTGGGGATAAACAGGGTTTTCCTATTATTTGGAGTAATGTGAATTTTCTATCTCGGTATTCGTGAGAGTAGTTTTGAAATGAAAGAAAATTGAAAAATTTCGTTTGTAAGTTTAACTCAAGCTTGCGCTTCTAATTTGAGATGTGTCTTACATACCAACATCGATACATAAAGCTGTTTTTTTTTAAAATGTTCTTTCTCTTCTCTATAGTAGAATACGTAAAATGTCAATAATCCAAGTTTCCCACAGAAACTTATCTAGAGGAAGAGTGTGCATGAAATCTACAAGTGTCTATTCTATAATTTATTGATAGACAAGATTTGCACGAAACGCAAGATAAATCTTCGAATGAGTAAAGTAAATAGTTTCAGGGTGGCTTTTTTTTCTTGGCCTTTGCAAATTGAAGAGGAAACAGCCCTACGCGTGAACTTCATACCTACTTCGCGTATCAGTTCTGATTCCTGTAGATTTTCAATTAGAAAACGCCAATGTTTTTTTTCCCCTTTATTTTCTTTCTTTTTCTTGGGTGGGTTTTAGGGAAATTGCTAGCAAGGAGCCTTGAACGCATGTAATTGTAGCAGGCGTGAAGCATTCGTGCAGTCTTGTAGGCGCTATGCGGCTCACACTGACCGCACTGTGTTTGACGCAATGCGTGAAGTATTCATGCAGTATTGTAGGCGCTGATACATAGCACACATAGCACACTCTAAGAAATCAAACTTTCTTCGCGAGCCCAAAGATATTATGACATTTGAGTTTTAAGATTAGTATACACTTTTTGGCAGCACTATACTTCGAATTGTATTCGAAGTAAAAGGATTAATGGATCATAATGGCCCTATTGGTGTGTTCTGTGTCGGTATAGGTTCTTGTGCTCTTCTTGTCTGTAACACAAGCATGAATGACTCCATTTTTCTGAGATAGTAGAGCCCTGTAATGAGATATCATCGAGGGTGCTCTCCATATCAGTGGCGAGGCGTTAATTATCGATTGTCGATATTGCCCCATTTGAGGCTGTGGTGAAGAATCGTTGATGAAGGTGTTCGTTGCGAAACCCTGTCCCCGTCGATCGATCCATTTCCAAAGGTTTGAATGGCAGATCAATCGATATGTTGCAAAGCATGCCACGTCACTGCTTCTTATCATAGCGGATACAACGAGATAAGATTTGCTTGAGGCCTGATAATAATAATTTACCTGGACGCTAAATTTTTCACCAAGGTCTGACAACTATGCCGAATCCTCTAAAAATTTTCGCGCGAGTTCAAAACTATGTAATGCATTCTAGCACCATGTCCAAGAGGCGGAACGGTTTATGGTCGATAAAGCGGAAACACGGACCAATGTTCCGATGTTCTTTCTTCGGGCTAGTACCCCCGATTGTCAAATGGTGCTGCGTAAGCGCCTAGTTCACCCGCTAAAAACACTTAAAAGTGAGGAACTCAAGTGAGAGGCACCACTACAATATTTTTAAGTTATGTGTCACCTATACTTCTAGACAAATTTTGCATTTCTAGGAAATCTGAGCCTTGTGATAAACGTCAATATGGGCTCATTACCATCAGACGAATCGTTTCGTCGCGTCGATGCTTTCGACTCAGCTTTTCGGAGATGATGCCAGGATATGATGATGAGGGCAATTTAATCGCTCGCTTAATTTTGGTGTTGCTTGAGTTCAGTTTCGATTTGAGTTGTGCGGTTACGTGGACAACTCAAATCGAATCATGCTCAATCTTGACATGCTTTGCGATAAATCGATTGATCTACCATTTAAACCTATGGAAAAGTATTGATCACTAGGGTGTTCGCAGCGAGCACCTTAATTTATAATCGATTTTTTACCATAGCCTTAAATGGGAAAATACCGATACCTAATCTATCATTCACGCCTCGTCACTGATGAAGTCTCGCGCGCTACGAGAGGTCAGGCTAAGCGATTTTTGTACCTCATGTTTGGAGGACTGGTCAAGGGAGTCATCATTAACGACTCGTTTTATTCAGTGAAAACATCATCGAGTTAAAGTTTCAGAAATTCTATGAACCTATTGAACCTGCACAATGTTCTCGCGCATATATTCGGATTGCTGCAGCTTTTAAATGTTGAAGTCCTTCATTTTTTTTTCTTTTGTTTCAGTGAGATCCAGCAGTAACAGAAGTGCCAGAACCAACCTTTTGCTCAGTACAGGATCCAGTTCAGACAGCCCTCCAGACAGGGATAGAGAGAGAGGTACGTAGAAGCCATCCTTAGCGGGCAATGTTTACTTTGTCCGAAAGTCATCGTTAAAATTTAGTCGGCTCATGTGATAACGTCCAATTTCCATGTAATTCCCTCAATAATTATCATGAGTGATATTCTTTTTCCTAAACAAGCTCTTCCTTCATCAAGTCTGTTAAAGCTAATTAAGCTTCAACCCAAGTCTCAGTGGTTACGAACTTTATAAAAAAAGAACGCACTGTCAACCTGTAAACCTATGTGAATGAAGCCCTGTCCATATTATTATCATGAAGTAAATTGTTGTTATGAAGCTCACAAGTGTTCTTTTATAAAGTTTGTTACTACGGAGACGTGGATTGAAGCTTAATTAGCTTTAAAAAAGTCCTGTTCAAGCTCAAGAAAATTCTCTTCTCTGAGGATCCACGAGGAAATCTATAATAATTACAGACATTCTTTTAATACTGTTTTGACTTTTTTAGAATTTGTTCTTTTTAGACTCTTTCAGACGGATTTTTTGTTTTTTAAACATGAGATATTTTTAAATGAGTCGGTTATTGTTAAACGAAGGGGTATTGTTGTTCGACAGGTAATTCCTGGGATTGGTCGACTGAGAAGGCAATGGACACGGTCGGGGTGAGCCTGGCGCTACCCTCTTCAGAGATGACCTGCTGCCGAAATTGCGAGTCACGGGCCTCTCAACAGATGGCGCTGCCGGCCCCTGTCCACGACGACCGCGAGCTAGTCGCTCTTCAAGCTGAGCTGGACAACACCAAGGCTGAACTCGAGAAAGCCACTAAAAAACTCGATAATATCACCAAACAACAAGCTCAGGCGCAATCCTCCAAGTAAGTAAAATTGCAACGATGCACTTTTCAATCATGTATTCCTTAGAGGAAAGTCACACAAGGATTAATTCATATGAAGAGCTTGTGCAATTTCTAAAACTCATTTCATGAATTTCTTAAGAAGCCGATAGAAATATTAAATTTTACTGTTTTTCTTCCTTCTTATCCTCCCTACAAACTTTTTCAGTTACAAATGGACCGCGTTAAACAGAAAGGAACCAAGCCACATCAGCTATTGCCAAATTTAACCGGACAATTTAATTTTTACGAGAGATCGTTTGTGCGTATTCCTTTGAAATTTTTAAGAAATTTGCTTCAGACTATGGAGAATTTTCACCGAAATATGCACGCAGATCCGCACAACCGTTTTCATGAAAAAAATTAACTTGCCCGATTAAATTTGGCAATAGCTGATGTGGCTTGGTTCCTTTCTGTTTAACGCGGTCCAATTATAACATGATTCTATCACACTTTTTCACACAGACACACTTTTATTTATTGATGGCACTAACCATTGTTGAGGGGCTTGGAAGGCAAGGCACACAAGAGCAGTTTTTGAAAAAATTGAGATATTAATGATTTCAGGGAAACCAGTCTTTAATGCATATTTTGTGAAAAATTCGCTCCCAAATCTAATTGTCCAACATCGAGAAGTCAGTTGGAACTTTCTCTCCGCCTTAAGGATCTATGTAATTTCGAAACTTCAAATACGCATTTCTCGAAATGGCAAAAACTGCACTTCTGCGCCTTGCCCTCCAAGCTCCTCAATTAGCCTTACTGAATCCTGCACATAAGTTGCCCAGTTTCTTATCATGCTTTTTTGTTTTCACAGAGAACTGAGGAACATTCTGGCATGAAATTTTGTGAGGAGGAAAAAAGGTAGACAATTTGTAGATCAAAATATGTATAGCAACAAATTATACTCCATAAAAGAGAGGCTATTTTTGTTTTTCGCGACTTGATTTATTATCGATGTTACAGGGAACTATCCAGAGAGCGTTTAGTTCGCTGCTACGCTAATTTATACTCGCAAGCCAGGGTGGACGCTCTGGATTCTCTGGATAAGCTACCGCAGCTGAGAGACGCTTCTGAGCTCAAATCCAAGATCCTTTTCTCCGTAGTTGTGGTATGAATTCAACATATATTTTCTTCTTGATTTCTTTAAACTAATATAAATATGCGATGCATTCAAATAAATCGACGATGAAATTAATAAAAATAAAATTTTGAATGCAGTGTCTCAAATTTTCCGCTGAAAGAGCACAACCGGCTTTTTTACATCAATGTTCGCATCAACATAATTTCAACATGTACCAAAATTATCGTTATTAGCAGGATATTATCTATTGATTTTACTAATTTACCCAAAAAAGCATAAAAGAGGCTGCGCGCGTAGCTCCAACTGGCGAGAGAGCCGAAGAGGATAAGAAACTCTTAGAATTTTCTTCATCAGCGCCTTCAATTAATTGAAACACAACAATCGCTACACGCAGCTCTAGGTTTGCCGGCTTGCGTGCTTATGCTCATCGTGTGCGAATTGAAATGAAATCTTGATTCAATTCATTGAGCAGGGGCCTGGGGCCCTGAAATTTCAGGAAGGCAGAGGAATACATAGGAGAGGATGGACTCTTCTTTTTAACTTCGAAGTGGAAGCCTTATTATTTACCGCATAAAGAATATAAAATTGCAGTACTTTCTATTTTAAGCAGTGTTCCAGTGCTAGCAGTTTCATCTTACAGGAGCTGCGTTTACCATTCCTGATGGCACCAGCCTTTACCTTTGGCGAATTTTTTTGGAAGTTCTCAATACCCTCTGATAAAAAAAAAAAAAAAAAAAAAAAAAAAAAAAAAAAAAAAAAGGTCCAAAATTCAGATTTGATTATTATTAACTCTGCAGTATTATAGCTTTTTTTGCCCATCTTTCTACTTTCCTATTCATTGTTTTCTTTTTGTTACAAATGTATGCTTCATGAATGTTCCATTTATGTCTTTCTGAACAGCTTGCCTTTAGATCTGCTCAAACCATGTTAGGACATAAGAAAGAGAGTGTTAAAAGACTTTTGCTGAATCCGGCGCCTCCAAGCTCTGCACACACCGAATTAGAAGCAGCCGTCAGTACCTTCCTTAGAAAAACGGTTGATACCTTCGACTTAGGCCATAGTATAGACGTAAGTATCATTTTCTGCTAATCTGGTTTTCCTCATTTGCTAAAACGAACGTAGTAAAGCTCAAAAAAAAAGAAAAAAAAAGAAAAAAAAGAAAAGTAAGCTTGAAATCAGGATGAACAGTATAGCAACATGCCATCAAAAACGCATTTCCCCCGTCATTTATACGTTTGGTATCAACATCAGGCTGCCTTGAGGCTTATGAAGCTTGATTATTATTCTTATGAAATTCAACTAATTTTTTAGAATATCATTATTTCGGCGAGGTCAATAACATATTTACTCATATAAAATTTTTTTACGCAATAATTTCCCCAAACTATATTCCATGCTCAACTGTTATCTGATGATGCTAATATGTTTTTTCCTCTCTTTTTCTCTACTCCAACAGGAAGTTAGTTCTCAGTTATGGGCAACACTTTACGACTATCCAAGTTTGAAATGCTGCAATGGCCTAATCCAGTATATTCGAGATTCCGTGAGACTTGCTTGGGCATTAGTTAATCAGGTATGTGCACTGCAAAGAATGTTAATTTTTTCAACACATTCCAAAATATCGGATAAAAAAACTCACTCTAAAATATAAAATCATGAGAGTAACGCAAAACGCATAACGCCCGAAGCGCAAGACGCTTCAGGGGGTTGGTTGGACCGAGAAGTGGTCAGGGGGCAATGGGACATACCCTATTAGTATCAGAAAAACAATGAAGTTATCGAGTGTGTGTCTATGTGTGTTTTTTATCCTCCGAGCTTTAGTGCGGGAAGCTTTAGAAAGTGATTGGATAATCGAGGGGCTTGGAGAACAAGGCGCTCAAGTGCAGTCTTTGAAAAAATTGAGATATCAATGATTTCAAGAAAAAGTAGTCTCAATGCATGCTCTGAGAAAACCGGGTCCCACCGTTATTCAAAATAAAATCATACGATACTTGGAGGGGGGGGGGGGGCATTATTTTCCAACCTCCCAAAGCAGCGCAGCAACCCTTAATATTTATTCATAGAGAAAAAAAGGGAGTGTTTGCATCCTGAGGTTTGTTTACCCTGTGACGTAGGTCGGTACAACCTGGCCAACGAAATCCGGAATTCGAAGTATAAAAAACGGATCATGATGTCCGATTTTTTTTGCTTGAATCAAATCATGATTTAATTCCAAATACTTTGTGTGGTATGCCTTTTTTCCATGAACTACACCATTTCTGAGAAAATCGATGATAAAAGTCGCCGTACCGACCTACGTTATCAAAAAAATTTCAAAGATGCCCGAGATGCAAACACCTCCTTTTTTTTCTCTATAATATTTATTTACTCCTCTCCCAAACACTAACCAATACTCACGCATTTTTCAGACACCGAGTTACGTGCTAGAATATGAACAGAGAGTCTTCAAGAAGGACATCCATGTGAGGTACCACGCATCCAATACAGAAAGTGCTCAAGTGAGAACGTATCTGTGGCCGGCGCTCCTCGAAGGCCCTGCAGGACCATGTGTTCACAAAGCTGTTGTCATCACGTGATAATGGATTCAATCATCCCTTGCAAAAATGTATCTGGTCACTATGATGAGGAGGACTGATTCATTGTAGAATACTCAATGAATGTTCGGTGACAAATGGACGTATTTCTACCAAACAGACCTATGTGGAGGTGAGAAATATGGGGTGTGCTCTAGGAAGCTGCATAAGAAGCAATGTAAAAGTGGGCGTGATTCCTTTTGAAGAATTGGAAAAGCGGGATATTACATTCTATCAAACAGACCTATGTGCCAACTGAATGCGGAACTCATGAGCCACGGGCATGGCAAGAGAGCCTTGTGGACAGGGCTCATGAGTTAAAGACGCGGATCCGCGGCTCGGAGTCTCCATCGTCGCCGCTGACGTCACTGGCGTTTTATTATTCTCATTCACTCTTACGCAAAGAGAACTAACGAGCACACCCCATATTCCTCACCTCCACATAGGTCTGTTTGGTAGAAATACGTCCAAATAATCTACGCAGAGAGTGTAAAAAAGTACTCAAATCCACTGGACTGATATTATTAAATGAACATTAATAAGAATACGCTGCAATAGTTGTTTTATTAGCTAGGCGGCTATTACACTAGCACTTTGACTGTGCAATATAACATTCGTGGGCTAAATAGGCAGTCGGCAGTCTGTAGTGGCCTTAGCGCTGACTGTGCAATCTCTGCGCATGCGCAAACTGTTTGACTGTATACAGTCCTGACTGCTAGTGTGATAGCAGCTCTAAGTTTATTAACTCTTACAAGTGTGCATTTTTCTACTGTGCCGAAAGATGGTGCTTTCGTTTACTTTTCGGCACTTCGTTTCTGAGTTATCTTCTTTCGCTTATATGCAAATTCAATAAGAATGATGGAAGTTAATCGTCTATTATTTTCGAACTTATGAATTCTAGAGCTCAGCGTAGGTGGTAAGATGGATTAGAACCACATTTCCCCGACAAAGTTGTCAATTATTATTGCAGTATTTTGAATGGGGAAATGATGTAATAGTATTATGGAGTCGTTGCTCATAGCGTGAGTTAAGAGGAGAGCGTAAACCATGAACTCAGCTATTTTTGCCTCACCATGAAAAATTATTCAGAAACGTTAGTAAAAATATTTGATTTGTTCACATAATTAAAATTTTCTGATCTGTATCTATCATGAAACTATGTTACTTTTGTATTTAATTTAAAATAACAGGTAGTTACATTTTGTACAAGCAGACCTTTTTTTTACCATTTTTTCACGATAATTTATATTTTGGAAAAACGATATTCATTTCATTATCATTTAGTTGTAAAAATGTTTTACCTCCGCCTACTTGTTCAAAGCCAACTTAATGTTTATTTTTTTTTAAAAAAAAATAAATAAATAATAATTAGTATTTACCATATCTATTTACAAGTTTAAACTGAATTATCCTCATGTTTTTGACGGTAGTTTTTAATACTTCTCAGTCAATTTCCCATTCCCTCTCCCAAGAAAAGAGAGACCGAAAAAGAGAGGGTAGGAAGGAAAAGGAGGAGAGAAAAGGGGAGAAAGAAAATGATACAAGAGAGAGGGAAGGAAAAGCATCAACAAAACGATTGCTTAGCTACAATAGTTTTTAGCTTAGACTCGTAATACAGTATAATCGCATAAGTAATTGTTTTTCATTCCTTGTGCACATTAACTACTATTTATTTCTTACGACCTGCCTTTTCTCCCTTGTCATTAGTATTAAACATTGGGTTGCAAAAGAGATGAAATATATCAATCCAATTTTGTGATGAATGTCCCGAATCCCCCCTCCCCCCCTTTTCTACGCTGAATGCTGTCCTTCCTGACCTCACTACGCCACTCACCATATATGCATGCTACTGGTTCTTCAGTCAAAGCAATCGAAATTTCGAACACAAATACATTTGTTTAAATGCGGGGAGGGGAGCAGAAGGATCCCCGTAGTTGGGTCTTTTGCCGTAAAATGCGCCTAAATGAAGACAAAAAAAAAACAAAAAAAACCTGACTATCTCCCAGAAAAGCATCTAAGGGCCTTTTCTGCCGTACGATGGAAAAACGCTGTATGAACATTCGAGAGTTGCCAAATTTCCTCCTATAAACCGTTTATAATTACGGAAATTTATGGATACTTTCCCTTGAAATTTCCTGGAACTTTAGGTGATATTGTAAAACAAATTATCTAAATAAATGGAAGAAAAATGTTCATAAGCTTTCTCGAAAATTCGTCTTTTATCAAAAAAATTTTCCAACGCCTAAAGGTTCATACGGCGTTCCCTTAACAAGGCAGTATTTGAAACGAAGAAATCACACTTTAGACCCTTGAGCGGGGGTATATGGGAGGGGAGGGGGTCATGGCGCCCAATGGGCTGCCCCTTCACCCGCAATTATTTCGATCTGAATGCAACTAATGATAATGATGATGATAATGTTGATGGTGATGATCGCTGAGAATAAAAGCTTCGTCTACCCTGCATGTATATTTGTATAAGTATCCATGACTACAAGGAAATGAAAAAAAAAAACGAATTTTAACTGCTGTCAGATGAGAATTTCACAGATTTCGAATCCAAAAAATGCAATTTTTTCGTGGTTTGTGCTTGATATCATTGGTGTTTGTTCCAATCAGTGTAGTAGGAAATGATTACTTTCTTGGGTGAGTGTTAGATACTGAATTATCTTCATTATTATTCACAAGTAGGTAATAATTTATCATATCCAGGAGTTTGCGTAATCGGAACAACATTCTTCTATCCTTTAGCATGTGCTTTGTTTCTTCAACGAAATATAAAACGATTCTTCACAGCTGTTTAGCGTTTTTGCCAGATTTCCATGAGGAGGATTCTGAGGATATATTCACCGATACATTTTTTTCCTATTATATGGAACTCAAAACAATAACAAAAATTATTCTTATGTTGAATGTTTTTGCTGCATTACTCCTTGGCATGGCAAAATCTTGAGTGTATGTTCATCTCCAGCGGTCATTGCGGACGAACTGTGATTGAATGTGGTCCAAAGGAGAACCCCTCTGAGCTAAAGGAAAGAAGCCCTTCCAGGGCACAGTGATCTTGAAGCAAAAAAAAAAAAATGCGATACGAATTTACCCAAAAACGGGTTGCAGAAGTGAATCTATGGTACGTATTGACTTTAAATCGTGAAAAATCGAAATCTTGACTGATCCTTTTCTCGAGATAGAGCGATTGTAAATTTTCATGGTAAATGCAAGTTTTCTACTCATTTTGATCCGTTTTTCTTTATTTATTTGTCCATGGAATCGGTGTCGGCGGTTCACGTTTTTATTTTTCGTTTGCTCCATGTCGATCGAATATGTATACCCTCTCGTTGCATGTAGACTTCCTATCATACTATTTTTTTCAGCTGAACAATTCGCCCTCTGCTGCGTCTGCAGCAATTGTTGTTACGAATATGTCGTGCGTGCTGATTTCAGCCCATTACATACTCGGCTCTCTGAAGGCGTTTCATGTGCGCAAGTAGCGGAATCTGTTGGAGAACGATTGAAGTAGGGATTGAGCGATCATTCACTCTCGCCTTTATATTTCTCCAACAGATTGCGCTACTTGCGCACATGAAACGCCTTCAGAGAGCCGAGTATGTAATGGGCTGAAATCAGCACGCACGACATATTCGTAACAACAATTGCTGCAGACGCAGCTAAAGGCGAATTGTTCAGCTGAAAGAAATAGTATAATAGGAAGTCTGCATGCAATGAGAGAGTATGTATTCGATCGACATGAATCAAACGGAAAATGAAGACGTGAATCGATCTACACGAACCGATCGACCCCGATTCAATGGACTTACAAATGAAGGAAAACGGATCAAAATTAGTAGAAAACTTTCATTTACAGTGAAAATTTTCAATTGCGATATCTCAATTAAAGAATAGAATCAGCCGAAATTTTGTTTTCAGCGATTTGAAAAAAAAAGCGAAAAAGTTTTTCGTTTTTATTTTTGTTAGCGATTTAAAGTCTGCACTTACCATAGATTCACCTTCTGCAACCCGTTTTTGAGTACGTAATTTGTTTACTTTTTCTTTAATGCGACTGTGAGGGGAAGAGAGAAGCTTCCTTACACAGCGGCCCAAAAAAGAGCTCCCGCAGCCAAGGGGGCGTAGTACTAAAACGGGCTCTTTTCAGCTTGTGCGGGAGAGTCTTAAAGGAAGATCCTCTCAGCCAAGGTGCAAAAACTATACATTTATGCTGCACAAAATTTCTATTTACAGAGTTGATGGCAGTTCAAAGAACCTTGGCGTCGTAGGTAAAACCTTTTACAATGCTGACGCCGACCAAGGTGAAAATCTCAGAGAAATCAGCGCTCATCGACAAAGGAAGTCTTTGTTCTCTCGCCCTTCGTTTTTAGGGGGTTCTACAGCAAGGAAAATCAACCCAAGCTCAAAACAATGGCAGCAAGATGTAAACTCCTTCTCTGCAGAAGCCTCCAACAGTCGAGGAATATCAGCACCACCACACGAGGCCGAATACTCAGCGTACCCACAAAGTATTAATTTAGAATCTAATTCACTTTCGGAGCGGAACGGAAAACCACATTCCAAAGTTCAGGAAAGTCTCTCGAACATCCTCGGTTCCCTTCAAAAACGGGAAGCGAACGTTCCGACCGCCCACGCGCACTTTTTCGAGAGAGGAACATCCAGTCCCATTTCAAATTCACTCCAATCAGGAACCAGCGAAGCACCTGTTTTGGGAAACCAAGAAGCAGCGAGCAACGTTTCATCGGATGATTCCGACGAGCCAGACGCTCATAGATCAACCTATCATAGAATCGAGGTTGCCCCACGGGAGGGTCCGACAAAAGGGCGCAATGGAGCGAATCTCCTCGACGCCAAAATCAGGGATCTGACCAACCAGGTCAACGCCATCAGCAACCCCAGATCCGGACTGGTTCACGACAAATCAGACCTGGAATTACTCAACGAGGTAATCGACAGAGCGGGAAAGACGTTTTCTGGCGGGAAGAGAATCAGGAGTCTAGAAAAGGGCGCGCTCCACGAATCCAGTCAAAACGCTGAGCGAACGGATTTTCACAAGAGAATTTCAACGAAGGAAACGAAGAGCAAAGATGAGATATCCTTGGACTCGGACCTGGAGCGGATGATTCAAGACGCTGCCGAGAGGATCGGTCTCTGGGTCAACCAGAATTTCGACTCCGCCAGAAAAATGACCAAGTCGAAGTTAAAAGCTGATTCTACAGGGAAAGAACACACCAAAGCTTTCTCAGAGGAGACCACTGATAAGGTGGCCAAGTCTTTAAGCGCCGAAATCCCAAGCCGAAGACGTAAAATCTTGGACGCTGAAGCGAAAAGAGCAGCGCTCAAGATACTCATCCACGCTGCCACAGCCAGACCCGCAAGCGAGGCCTTCTCCGATCTTGAGGTTGAGATCGAGGAGCCGCCGAAACACAAGAAAGGCTCCGGGAAGCTGAGCATCAGCGAGGTCAAGAAAGTGAAAACAACAACCCTACCACCCTGTATGACGGCGCGTAACTCTGAGTGCACCCGATGGAAAACCACCCCGCGCAGAACGGTCACCACTGCGAAATGCACGACGATCGAGCCGAAGGTCGCCGAAGACTGCACCAAACCATCGTCTCCAGCGCCGAAAGCAACTTGTAAACCCTGCGCAGACGCGGCAACCCACAAGACTCGCGCGTCGAGCGTGCGGCCCAAAAAGGTGCCGACGACGACCGAGCCGTGTGACGCGTCGGATAGACTCCTCAAGATATTGAACGGGACCCTCAGGACGGACAACTTCAGCAGACCGGACCAGAGCAGTCTGGCAGACTTGATGCGCGTCCTGCTCACCGAGCTCATCTCCAATTCTTCGAGGCACGCTGAAATTCCCTCGGGGAAACCGGACGACACGGCACTCTTCAATAAATCCGCTACAGAGTGCGCTAACCCCGTTTTGGATTCAAGTAAACTCAAGAACCTTACACCAGACCACGCACTCAAGAACACTAACAGTCGGCTTTTGAGTAATTTCGTTAATTTCGCCACCTTAGAAGCGGCTAGGAGGCGTGGTGCGACCGAAAGACAGTCCGCAGCGCAAGACAAGGAGCCTATAGTGAACGGCAGGGAATCCACCGCACAAAACAAGGAGGCTGCGTCTCAAGATAGGCAACCAGTGGCGCAAGATAAGCAACACGCCGTGCAAGATAGGCAAAGCGCATCGAAGACCGTAGACAGCACGGTATCGCCACTGCGAGCGCTTACGGTGTTGCTGGACCTGATGCGGGGTCAGTCAGGTGACCCGGATTCGAGCGATCACCTGCGGTTGCAGTCTCTCGGTGAGAACGGCCCGGTGGCTTTGAATGTCTTCATCAAAGCAGCCATCATACCCGAGTTCAAGAATGTGTCTGTGGCAAACGGCAAGGTGCGCAGTGCGGAGAGGGCGAATATTCAAGCTGGGCATCCCCGAAATACGCAAAAGGGCGTAGAAATGACGCCCACTTCAGCCAGTTCCCGCAGTCGGTACACCGACAACACGCTTAACAATCTGCTCAAGTCTATCATAGTTAAGGCGCGCTTTGAGCGGCCTGCTGAGCCAGAGATGTTACAGGTCCCAACCGAAAGGCAGCGTAGGTGACCACAGTATAAGTACCTGAACTTTCTTGCTCCCTGATTGTGACGACTTATTTTCGTAATCTAGACAGATCCTCATGATTTTAGCTTAAGTAATTAATAAACGTCAAAATCGTGAAAGTTCCCCTCCCCCCCCTTTCCTCTTCTTCAATCTCGTAATCTTCTCTAAGATGTCCATGCTAATTTATTGTGAACGTCTTAAAGCACTGAAGTTAATTAATCCATATGTGTCACGACTGTTCAACTCTCATGTGATTAATTTTTTCATGTTGACAAATGCATTAAATCAAGTAATTCAGAAGAACATCAGAGGAGATTTTGAGGGTCTGTTTCTTATTCACACACAGACTGCCTGAGGGATTGCTGGTTAATTCAGGGCAAAAATGGGGTAAAATACCGCAATTACACGTTTATTAAAGTTGTAAAGGAAAAAAGTCATGGAAATCTAAGTCGAATTACCTACGCCTTAAAAAGGCACGTTTTAAGTATAGGATTCAGTGGAAATATTCAGTCAGTTTAGTTTAAAATTCATCCTTATCATACGTTAATACATTTTAAGCATGTAAATGATCAGTGTATGTTTAGATATTTAAAAACTTTGTTTTTCAACATCGTAGTTGCTTTTCATTGTGTTTTCCGAGAGTCCCAAACTAGCATCACTAATGACTATTTGACAATTGCCAAAATACGAAAGCCATGAATTATTGATGTTGATTTATACAATTGGAAATTACGGCTAAATTGTATTACTTTCATCGAATATCAATTATTACTTTCAACTAGGTTTGACAACGATCAACTGATAATTTGAACTTGTGAAAATCATGTCCTCTATTAATAGCACTAAATGGATTAGAGGATTAAGTATGAATCACACGACAACGACAATCTCATGGATTCTTTCAACGATTTCCTATGAAATAAAAATCACGAGCTAAAATTGCAGAAATGCATGCATTTCTTCACATAATATCGATGTCTTTTATATGAATTAATCCAGAACCATATTAAACATCCATTACGGTATATTCAGCCATCCATATTGTGAAATATTTAATTATTTTCACAAAAAGAATCCATGAAATTTTCATTGTTAGCGTCGTTTTGTACAGGAATTACATACTTATGTGAACATGGTACGTGACACTCATTGGGTGCTGTGCTGCCGTGCATGGGTATGATTGTACGAGATCACCACCAGTTGCATATCTTATCTGTTGAAGGCTAAATTTTTGCAACCGAGCGCGACTAGAAGACAGTTTATTGTAAGACTCCCTTTCAGCTTGATTTACCATCTACCAACATTTTCTAAATACTCATATAATTATTTGAAAGATATAATCAACCCTTAGATGCCCAACCCGGGTCAAATTGACCTTAGGGGGATTTTTTTTTTTTTTTTTTTTTTTTTTAACAACTGCACTTGGAAATCCAAAGCTGGGTTAAATTAACCCGACTATTTCTTGTGGTGGAGATATGGGGACGGTTTTGGCGAGCTTTAGATGTATTTCTACGAATACATCCTTCAAAAAAATGAATCGGATATCAATTTAAAAAAAAGAAAATCAAGTGTCAATACACCCGAAGATAGGACAGACGTATTCATGCCTTGTTCATTTATACTTCTCTACCAAAGCTGAGCAACATCTCACCGGCAGCATAGAATGTAGCATTACGACGGTGTAAGTCGACAATCACATAAGTCGGTTTGCGACGTCACAGACTGCTGCCATACTTCTTTTTTTAACCGGTAAACTACTCAACGGCAATTCTTTAAAACTGCCGTGAATTTTCTTCTTTGCGCGAAGAAAATTTTGCATTAACTTCAAGGAATGATGTCAATTTGTTCTCCTTTAAAAAAATAACACAGGCGGAAATTTTCAGACACCGCAAACGAGTTATGTCATTGCCGACTTACGCCGTCGATTAGTTCACGTCTCGTGTCATCGCGCCTTCAATTTTGCAGATGCAACACGGACATCCATCGAGCACAAATAGTCGTATCTCTGCGCCGTCATCAACAATTCAACACCCGTCCATTCCCTCTTGCTCTATTTTCATGTTATGTTGGTTCCGTTTGTTTTATTTGTAATGGTGGTTCAAGACCTTTGTGAGCAACGCAGCTGAGGACAGAAAAGACGGAATCGAGCCTCGTTTTTTAACTTTTTCCCCAAATCTGAGCAACACTTTAATGACAGCGTATGACAGAGTATTGCGAGTTCATGCCTCGCGCTATCGCACCTTCAATTTTGCACATTCGACACGGACACACATCAGGTACAAATATCTTCTTCTCCGCACTGCTGTCTGCTTCCCTAAAAATAAAAATAAAATAAAAAAAAAACTACTCCACAGTTTTGGTATTAAATAAATTGTCCTAGTTCATCCAATAATAATAGTCACCAAAAGTTTCTATGCTTTTAAACATTAAACTTTTAATGTTTCTGAGTCGGTTTTGAAATAATTTAGCCCCGCCTTATAGAAACATCTGCAAAACATTTTATTGTTTTTAGAGATACCTATTTTAAAAACAAACTTTAAGCATTATCGTACTATTAAGGGAGTTTTCTTCCTGAGTATACGTTAATTTGAATCTCATTTTGCTTATTTTATTCTCATTCCCGCAGCCTTTGACGCTAGTTAAAAATGTGATGCCTATAATAACATTAATAACACCAGTTAATTTTCTAATGCCAATTCAGTACGAAATCTCCAACCTAAGATATTCCACCTGAGCCTGACGTTTAAACTCACGAGGGGTTTCCCGACTCGGTGGGTCTTATTGTGGACGAGAAAGTAAGCTTTTATAACGTCAAAGGCCATGAGGTAGCTCATGACCTCACAGCCTTAGTTCACTCACAAGTTAATAAATACGATAAGGCTTGTTATCGTCTAGATTCCTGCACTCGTCATCTAAATCGCGAGGCTGCTAGGTTTTTAATTTGAAACATCGTATCTGATTAGCCGAGTTTAATTAGCTCACTAATGGTGTAAAGAGACGTGGCTAGTCGTGAGGTATACCTCTCTTAATTTACTTACTAATCCTAAAGTTGTCATCCACAGGGACAGGTAAAGGGACCTTTATCTTCGGCAGCAAAATGTTCGGTATACTGTTAAAAGTATCTGAACACACCGGTGTATTTATTTCGGTTATTTGGATCGCGTTTAGTATAAAAGAACCAAGCCGTATATAAGCTATTGCCAAATGACGGTCCAATTTAATGTTTTATAAAAGAACATTTGTGCGGGTTTATTGGAAAATTTTAAGGAATTTGCCTCGTACTATACAGAAATTTCACTGAAATTTGCACCAAAATCCGTACAACCGTTCTCATGGAGAAACTTGAATCGCCCCATTAAGTTTGGCAGTAGCTGATGTGGCTTTGGTTCCTCTCTGCTTAAGGCGGTCCATTGGACCGTGATATACAGAGAGGAAACAAGCCACATCAGCTATTGCCATTTAACTAATGGGCACATTACTTTTTTACGAGAGAACGTTTTAGAGGATCCCTTCGAAAATTTTAAGGAATTTGCACAAAAATTCACACAGCCGTTTTCATGTAAAAGATGACATTGCCCATTTAACGCGGTCCATTTGTTCGAAGGAACACAAGCTTATTCGGGATATGGGGGGGGGGGGGAGGGAGGGGCTTCCTTCCTCTGGTGGACTAAGAGGCTTATTTGGAGTGCAAGGTGTTGTATTTCGTTTACCCACCCGAGTACAATGGGAACACTTGGTAAGCTTGTATTTTTTTGGACAATTAATCTAAGTAAACCCACCGCCTGAATCCTCGCGCACGAAATTGTTAACAGTGTATAGTGATTTTAATTGAGTTACGTCGAGGCGCAGACCCTTGATGTAAAACGCACGTCAGTAAGTCGCAAAAAATTGAAATCTCTGAAAAGCGATAGTGTAGAAACTCACAAAAAGTACAAACAAAAAATTCGTCTTTGGTAGAGCGGATAAGAAAATTTTGCGCATGTTGTTCTGCAATGCTTAAAATACCAGTAGGTAATTTAACTCATTGAAATGTATCCCGCAGATTACAACGAGACTACGCAGAACTATCTAATCATCCTAATATTCTAATTTAATTTAAAAAAATAATAATTTGAAGTGGAGGGGAACTTCGTTGAATCTCTCCTTAATGGGGTGGTACCTGGCTTATGCCGGTCTGAACTCGGATCATGCAAAGAGTTAGCTGGGCGAACAGACCAATCCATGTGAATTTCTTGATTCATCATCGATGTCGTAATTTATTTTGTAAATAAGATATTTTAAAAAATTTTATGCTATTCCCTTACCACAGGGCCGGATTAAGAGGGTGGTCACATGGACCACGGCCCATGGCGGCAAATTTTGCAATTTTTTTAAATGTAGGTATTAAAAAAATCGGATTCAGAAGAAAAAATTATCAAGAGAAAAGGGGACAAAATCTCTCTTTCCTGGAGAGTATAGTAATTTCTAATTTGGTCGTTTTTCGGTGATACAACCTTTAATTAGTCGAATTAAGAGAGGAACTAAACACGCGTTAACGGCCTGGAGCTCAGTGCAGAGAGGAATGATGACGAGGACTGCAGGAGATAAAAAGGACAAGCCCTCGGCACGGTGGTCGACATGTGACACATATTAGCGCCTACAAGACTGCATGAATACTTCACCCATTGCGTCAGACACAGTACGTCAGGAGCGGTTGGCGTGAAACGCATAGCGCCTACAAGACTGCAGGAATGCTTCACGCATTGCGCCAAACACAGTGCGATCAGTCCGGCGCAGCGGTGGAAGTTAAATTTATTAAACCACATTTATGTTTGTTCTTTCATACATTTTTGGTTCCGATAAATGGAGGACCTTGTCCACACAGAGATATGTTTGCGGAACTTAACTTTCGCGCAAAGTTCCGTGAAATTTTGCTAGTAGTGTTGACAGGGCTTTCGCAAAAAATGTATCCAACACGAGTAAGTAAACGCGTCTTATGCACCCCTCCCCCTCCGGCACGTTCACTTGATGGCTTTTATTGGTGTTTCAAAACGAATGAGAAGAGGGCGGCAAAATACAGGCGGCCCATGGGTGGCAAGTAGGTAAATCCGGCCCTGCCTTACCATTATCCGTGAAAGTTCAGTTTAAAGCAAGGAATCCTTGGGATATGTGAGCTCTGTATCTCAGGTGCTACATCGTTTGTGAGATGATTTTTGGATTTTTTTTGGAATCTGGCATCAATAGCTATAGCAATAGTTGAGAAATGTTTTTTCTTTTCCTTTCATCCTATATTAAGAAAATCACAACTTGGAACTGACGAGGACGCGAAATTTGTGACTCTAATTGAGAAATTGAAAAATTACCGCTATTTCTTTTTTACTTTAAAAACAAAGGCATTTTTTTCTTGAAATTTCCGATTATTTCTTGCCACTTGTTTAAAAATTCTCATAGAATACCTCATATTTTGATCGATTTTTCTGTATTAAATTAAATAAAACGAAATCGGAGATTTTTAAGCAATGCAATAGTAATACACATGTCTTGACCTCCACACAACGATGCATGTGGCGCAAATTGCACTAATTTATATACAAAAACATAATATTAAGTAATTTATTATATTTATTATATATTAAGTAATTCATTTATTTTTCTACATCAATTTTGCCACGACATATCGCATAGTTGCCATACTGAGAGATAAATTCGTCAATATTTGGCTTTGCTCAATGAGTAAATAAGGTTATCATTCTCAAATGCGGCACCAGCGGGTCGATTGTTAAATCGTTATCGAAAGACCTTTATCGATTAAAAGCATTGCCAAGATAGGGATTTGTCGACCAAGTTCATTCGATATCGATTCAATGATCGATCTGCCTCTCTCAATTTCCCATTCAATCGCGACTCGGTGCAGCTTCTCAGTCAGATTCATCTCTCGCCGGATGCTGCTCGGGTGTTCCCGTTTCATGTCCTTACAAAGTTCGCAAATTTATCTTCTTCATGTTCCGCATCGTTTTCCTTTTGAAGCTACACTACACATTTCCCTTCATTTGACAGCAGATCACGTTTTGATTCATTCACTCAGAAATACCGAAGTGTAAAAAATTGTGCTAAAAAGTGAACCGAACACCCACTGTCAAAAGTGTGCATTTGTTTTTTGTTCTTTTCGTAGAGATGGCTTACTCCATGATAAGCACGCCAGTTCATCACAGGGTGGAAGTGGTAAGTTTTAAGTTTGTATCATCAATGAGCACGTTTTTAATACATCACAATTGAGGGGCTCGCCGCCTGGAGGACAAGGCGCATAAGTGCAGTTTTTGAAAAAAATTGAGGTGGTAATGATTTCAAATAACACTGTCTTAATGCATGTTCTGTGAAAAATTCGCTCCCAAATTCAAATTTTTAAGCATCAAAAAGTCAGTTTGAACTTTTTCCCGCCATAAGTGTCCGTGTAATTTCGAAACTTCAAACACGTATTTATTGAAACAGAAAAACTGCACTTATGCGCCTTGTCCTCCAAGCTCCTTTAATTTATAATATTTTTCTTGAGTCTCCTCCCATTCGACGCTTTCCTCTGTATCTTATCAGCAAACATTTTACAACCCGGGTCCGTCATAGAATCATTGTTTCATGGTTGAGGCTTACGAATAAGAGACAAAATAATTTACATCAATATGCCTAGTTTCTGTTGGCAATAGTAACAGAGTTATGGTCCTTCAAAAGGGCATGGGGACTGACCTCATCCAACGCGTTGGATGCGTACAATCGTATTTTCCACCTTGGAATTATCAATCGATGATGCAAACACTTGCTCTAGTTGCTCCACGCATGCAAAAGTATGCAAGATCATCATTGATAAAACCAAAGTGGAGAAACTGTGGGATACCCATAGCTAGGACCCTTGTGAGGAAAAATGAGAATTCTAATAAACTTCAACGTTAATGCTCCCCTGAAATAAATTTGTCTTCCATTAAAGCCTCTGAGCTGACTATCCTTAAGTATTTCGAGTACATAGGGCATCGAGAATAATATCAGGGGGAATCCAGCAGGGTACATTGTATGGACAAGAATAAATTGTTTTAGGCCTTAACAACCCTTCTGCGTCAAGAGATGACACTGAGCCACTCTCAATCGTTAGACTGCTGTGTTGCGTTGTAGCGGACCCACTCAAAACTCCCTCATTTCGTCGGGTATGCAATTTGATCTCCGGGGAGTCAAAATAGTTGCACGAGGTTAAGGCGATTTGCCAGCGTCAGATGCGGCAATTTCAATTTGATTGTTGGAATACCCATCTTTGGACCCGTTCAAAATTCCTTCATTTCTTTGGATCTGCAATTTGATTTCCAAGGAGTAAGAATAGTTGCGCGAGGTCAACCAACCTAACTGCCTACTTCAGGACGCGGCGGGCGGCTATAGGCTATAGGTTTGACCACTCGAATCAAGCATCAACGGATTCAATCAAAATTCCTTCGCTTCGTGGCATGTAGCTATGATCTTCGAGGAGTTAAAATAGTAGTCTGGGAGGCATGAGTTCACTGTGATTTTGGTGTCCCACCCCAAAATGGACAATTTTTTCACTGAAAAAAAAAACAAACAAAAAAACAATATGCTGTTTCAGCACCTAAAATGTCAAAAATGTGTCTTGATGTGATCCTAAGATACTGCCTTTACTGCCCTCGCAATTAACTTTACATCCTGTGAATTCACATTCAACTGCGTGGAAAATCAAGGCAGCATTTTAGGATCACCAGACACATTTTTGACATCCTAGGTGGTAAAATAGCATACCATTTTTTTCAGTGTTTAAAATTGACATAATTTTCCTCCCTGATCTCAAGATCTGTTTTCAGCCTAACCAGAGCCAGGACGATCTACCTCAGTACGGCTTTAAAGGTAGCGACAGTGCTGGTGAAAAAATTCTAATTCCAAAATGAGGCAGACATAGTTTATACGATGCAATGATTCCTCCTGATCCCCCCAAAAAAACCTTGCTTTAAGAGAGGAGTGTCAAGGCGGTACGTACCGGGAATACTCAACATATCTGGTTGCATCAGCTGATCGCCGGAAAAACTCTTAATGCGCGCCAAAGTTACAAGGTCAAATGAATAATTACTGGAGGTATTCCGCATTTCAGGTTATATCAGTTGATCGCCGGAAACACTCCCTGATCGCGCGCGGAAAGAATACAGCGTCAAGGGAATATTTCTGGTGAATGTTCACCTAACCCTGTAACTTTCGCTCGCAATGTGAGAGTTTTTCCGGCGATCAGCTGATGCAATCAGGAATGTTGTTGGTATCAAGAAGTATTTGACAAACTTTGTCTGATTTATTTTGAAATGGGGCATTTTTTCGCCATCATCGCCAACTTTAAAGACTCAGTGCGGTAGCAAATCTCATGCTTCGATTAGACTGAAAATGAGTTTATAGATCATAGAGAAAAGTGCTGCTGATTTTCAACAATTCGTACTTTTTAAAGTATGACACCAAAATGACAGTGGCCTCCGGGACTATACTCTCCCGAGAACAAAGCAAATTGTCTGAGTCTGCATGCGGCGTGCGGCAATTTGACTGTTGGAACCTGCGTCAACGGAGTAGATCAAAATTCCTTCAAATCGTCGGATATGCAATTTTATCTCCGCGAAGTTAAAATAGTTGCGTGAGGTCGAAGGAGATTGCCTGCATCAGTATGCGGCATTCGGGTGCCGCATTAATTTGACTGTTGGAACACGCATTAACGTACTCGATCCAAGCTCCTCCAAATCGTCGGCTATGCAATTTGATCTCCGGGAAGTTAAAATAGTTGCTCGAGATTCAAGCTTAGTTTATAGATGGATAGAAGATTAGTTTTGCTGACTAGTTTTCCAAAGAGAAGCAAATTATGACAGAAAATCTGCATAGTCGCAAACGGAGACTCGTAGTTCCGCACTTTGGCCATCCATATAACCAGGGTTGGCGCTTCATTTTTTTTGAAGAAAGAGAGATTGGATGTCCTATTGGCTAATTTAGGCAGGGGGTACGGCTCATGGAAGCAAATATAAGGATAGCGAAAAAATTACCCACACGGAGGCAAGCGGGTACATTTCAAAAGTATTTACACATGATAATAACCCCAAGCTAAATAGATGTATAAAGCCAAAAAAAAAAACAATAAAATGAAAAAAAGTCATCACTTCGATAAAGAAGGAACGGAAAATTGTAAATGAGGCTTAGATGGAAGTGGAAAAATGTAGGTGGCCCGCACAAGAGGCAAATATATAAAGCACCCCTCCCTTAGTTACTTCCTCCATGATCACCTATGAATTTGAGAAGTTCGGTACAATTCGTCATTTCTCTCACAATACGTAAATATTTCAATGTCACCAGAGTTCCCCTCGAAAATGGAATTTTTGCCGGAACAATCTCGAGCATTTCTGACTGAGATTTTCCCTGATTTTTCTTCTGACCTCATGCAAAAGTCAGAAAAAATTCGGGCAAAAATTGCACTAGTACATACTTGTAAAACATTGAATTTTTTGATCAATTTTGCAACATTGGAATGGAGTTACGTAACCACCTCCGGGAAACGAATTACGATCGATGTTAGTGGGGGTTTTTTCAAAGATATTCCGAAGTTTTATAATACACCCCCCCCTGCCTACCCTCCCCCCATCAGTAAGATTTCAGCCTCCCTAAGATCTAGTTGAGTTTTTGCTCTGGTTCATGGTTAATAGGCTTTATTCAAATGTTGTAGGTATTAATTCTTAAGGTTAAGGCAGTGAGCCACCGAATTGGCCGTCAAGCCGTTGATTCTGGACGGAAAGCTCCGATATTCCCACGTGGCGGAATCGTGCCTGCACTTTCAATCTCTTGAAACTTTTGTTTTCTCGCAAGAGAATATTACGTAAAGCTCGCTCCAAATTAGTTAGCTAACCGCTAGAGAGGTATACTGCCGTGCTAAGGAAAAGCGCCGTATGAACATTCGAGAGTTGCCAAATTTCCTTTAATGAAAACCGAATCTACTGGAAAAATTATAAATATTTTTTTTTTCCCAGAATTTTCAGACAATTTTGTACGCAATTTGATCTAAAATATCTGAAAATTTCAACGGAAAATATACTTCAATTTCACCAAAAATACATGTTTTATCGAGGGAAATTTGGCAACTCTCGAATGTTCATACGGCGTTTTTCCTTAGCATGGCAGAGTAAAAGACACCTAATCTTGCTCCTCGCACCAAGCACACATGTAGAACAGTGGCGTGGCGTGAATTGCGATGTATCGATTGTTATGCCATTTAAACCTATGGTAAAGAATCGATTATTAAGGTGTTCGCTGCGAACACCCTGTCTATCAATCCTTTTCTATGGGTTCAAATGGCATAAAAATCGATATATCGCAAAGCACGCCACGCCACTGATGCAGAAAATGAGGATACAGATCCTTCGTCGCTTTCAAATGGTCAAGGAACATTTTTTTCGTGTGCTCTAAACCTTCCCGTAAGAGAAGAAATGTTGTCTTATACTCGTCAATGCTAAATAGGCTTCAAGTATTGGGGAAATTTATAGAGCAAAGAAAGAATATGTTGACTACAGTCGTGACGTTTCGGTATTTATAAGAGCGATAACGGAAACTTCATCACAAATATTACGCAGGAGGCTCGCCTAATGTGAGTCAATATTTTAATCGTAACGTTATGCATGCGTTTGTTGTCTCACCTGGAGCCCGAATAATCGCATAGAATGGTCTCGTTTTTCTAGAATTACAGAAAGTAGGAGATAAACAAAATATTTCTTCGTCTACTTTATGTCAACACATCCATAATTTCTACGATAGGAACAAAACCAACAACCCGTGCACGCTAGTGCATCACCGATGATGCAGTGCGTAGTGCGTGGTAAGTGCAGTATCATGCGTGATTCTTCTTGACCTCGTATCACGCAAATATTTGAGGGACCTACGCTATTGGGAAAAGGAACCTTAATTACTTGTTTTATTCATTGTTTGAGCACTATTTCGAAGGGAGACTTTTCGAATGGAATAAGGTCGTAATCCATATCGATGTGGTCCTTACAGTGAGATCACGCTGAACTCCGGAATTAAATAGATTTTTGTCTTCAGGGCCCGAGCGCTAAAATTTCGGATTTTAACTTTTTGGCAGATGGTTGCGACTACGAGTAGATGCATCAATTGGATTGCATTTTGCAAAAAGGAACCAAGATGATTCCAATGTTGCTAAGATTGTGCAACTTCTATTGTCTTGAAAGAAAAACTCTGATCATCTATAAACATTTTCTCTCCTATTCGCTAAAACCTGTAAATTTAAGACAAAATTACCGTATAAATTTCATATTTTTTTATGATTACAGTAGTTTTATTGCAAAGGGTGAAGTTGCACAATCTTAGCAACATAGCATTGCTTTTGGTTCCTTTTGCAAAATTCAATCCAATTCATCATATGCCAGAGCGACAGGTTCGAAAGCCTGCTTTTATTTCTCTGAATTTTGCCAATTTTTTTGTTTAACATGATTCTTATATAGGCTCATGCGCAGGGGCAGAAAGTATGAGATCCTTTTCTTGGCTAAAAAATTCAAAATCGGGCAAGCTTTTTGACCTAATAGATGTGATGTATCGCATGCCAGTTCGACCACGTCAGAGAGCTCGATAAATCACCGTAAGAAAAAAATTCGGTTCAATTGTAGACTCACCTCTCCCTCGTCAAGCAACCGTCATGAAGGTGGGCTCCCTCTTCAAAAATTATGCAATGCTCTGCTGTACACCCCTTTCCTTTAATGGTGAAATTAAGAATTTTTTGTCAATATTTATGTGAATCGATTTTTTTTCTTTTTTAAAAAAGAAAGGAGAGCAGAGTGGTGCCAGACTTCAATTTTTTGCGGGACGTCACGCAATTCTAGACCATCTCCCACTATCCCGTCACGTTGTAGTACCGACATCGCTGCCCCTTCCCTCCGCCACACAGTAGATCGAGCCAATTAGAGAGGTCGGGCATGAAATGTGCCACTAAAACTGCAAATTTTTATGTATTTTTAGTCGCATTTTACATTTCAAGGGGTGCTTTACGAAGATAATTTTACCAGGAAACCAATGAAACTACATTTAGAACCTCAAAGTTTTGTATAAACGGAGTTATAAACGTTTAAAGTTTCCAAATTTTGTCCGACCTCCCCCATTGACTCGATCCATGGTGCGCCAGTGCGTGACGGCCTTCAATTTATGAACGGCCTTCTGCATTCGTAGGGGCCCATTAAATCATGTTGGCAAGTAATGCTCCGTTTTTGGACCCTCGCCCTGCAATTAGCAATTCATTAAAACAATGCATTTCTCAGAAAATTGGCAATCTCTCGATATAAATCAACGACGGTTTACTTCATCGGCACAACAGGCAACGCTGGAATTCAGTAAGGGAGTCAATCAAGGCTTCAGTAAGTGTCGCATTCGACAGATACTAAACGAAGTTCATTGTAACGCCTGGATGCAACTATTCGGGCTCCATGAATGTCAGTGTTGCATATGCACGTAATTGAAGGCGTTTTGATTTCAGACACTAACCGCCTCACCAGCGGCGCTCAGAGGAGAAGGTCAATGATAGGAGTCAGACAAGATATGGAGACATGAAGAGCTCATATATATTGATGTAGTACGGAACGTAGAAGTTTTAGAGGTGGTTTCTTTGATTTTAACGTCGAATTCCCTTCAAAGAGCACCCGATACAATCATTTTTATTGGGAAGAAATTAACATCGAAATTGGCAGTTATAGTAAAAAATTCCAAGTCCAGCCTCTCTGAAAGGCTAGTTTTATTGTGCGGCGGGCTTTACTGCGAGGATCTAAGGGTGCCTTCAATTCCTCATTTATACTTCAGATACATCTCTTGAACATAAAAAGTTGCTCTACAAATCATGCTCAGCACATTACGATATCAAAACTGAAGCACAAAAGATATACTCACATCCCATATACCTACATACAATTATTCGTGCCTAGGAGTTATCTTTGAAGTATACCGAGACAAAGAATTGAATGCATTCAGCCACTTTAGATCCTCGCGGTAAAAGACCGCCTCTTGCGCCGCGTCACGGGTGAAGCGGTAAGCGGTGGCTCGGTGAGTACCCGGACAGTCAAAACGCCTTTACTTCCGTGCGTATGCAACACGGACATCCGTGGGGCCCGAATAGTTGCGTCCAGGGGTGAATGACCGCGCACAGCAACAAAGAGAAAACCGGACTATAGCGCCTAGATGCATCGCCGCAATCGAAAAGAAAAACATCGTGAGAATCAGCCTAGTAGTTCGCCGATCACTCTAGCATGAAAAATCGATTATTTTTAAATATGTAGATTACCCAGATAGATATAATGGCCAAAGCAGCCAAAGCTATACGTGACACGATGAAAATCAGTCAAAACGGTCTAATGACGAATTTTCCGTGTTCCTTGCCTAATTTTTCACGACTGATTGTGAGTTAGATATGGAACATGGCAATGGACAGCCACATGTTTATATCCTCCCCCCCCCCCCCTTTTCCGTGTTATCTATATAGGTTAAGTTTCGAGCATTTTTTCTGAGAGGACGAAGTGACAAACTAATAAAGTAAACTTCTAGAAGTTATCATTGCAGTTGACAGTCCGTGCATGCTGAATTTTACTCGTTCCATGAATTTTATACTTGTGTTTTCGTTTCCACACCCACATCAGTAGTGTCTCCTCACTTTTTTGTTCCTAGCTTGAAAATGCTAACTTTCAAAGTCGCTTCGTCATGAAGTTAGTGGAATACATAATGAAGAGCATCGACTGAATTATAATGAATTCGATTCTGTGCTTTTTCTTTACCCTCAATCGATCACATTCATTAATTATTTTGTCGTCAAAGGAACCATTTATTCCAAATGGCTGAGAATGATGTTTTTCATATCGCCTCACCTACCTCATCGTCTCTAAGTCCAATTTATGACTACGTCACAGAAGTAAGTCTCCTTTGAATCTCTGGGAACCTAGTTTTTATACTTTTCCTAATACACTATTGTATGGATGAGTCATAGTTAGTCTAGAGATAATCTTCTCTAAACTAGATACTGCAACAAACTTCACAAATTTAAGTAATTGGAACCATATCGTATTCTAAAAATACAGGCTATCTCTTACAAAATACTATTTTTCAGGGGGTCAGAAAGTACCTAAATGGCTTGTTTTCTGTGCTCTGGCAGTTTATTTTGTGTCACATTCCAGCTTTACAGTGATCCCAAGTGTGCGGATATATCCTTGCCGTGTGGATCTTCCCTATACTGGCACGGACCCAAAGCTTATAGGGCAACGCTTCCCTATCCCAAAATATCTGTATGCAAGACATCACAGATCAATGGAACAGCCAATAGCAGCACATGGAGTGGCACCGCATATGGATTTCGCACACAGAACATCCAGGAACGCTGCTGCTTTGCCTCTTGGTCGAAGTTTCTAAATCTCTTGGAGGAACACAGAAAGTTTCAAACTTTGGGACATTTGCCATGATTTAGCTCTACCAAGTTTTCTTTTTTGTCGACACCTCCAGTATTGACTTAAGTTTTGACTAAGTTTTCTAACGTTTTACCTGCGTGCCTCAATTCGCTGCAGAATCTTATGATTAAGCTTTTCCTTCACTTCGGGATTTTCTCAAGGTCTAATTAAAATACTGACACATTTGCGCATCTGAGTTTATTAGAGTAAGTGATACCAGGCTGTATTTTAATCAAAATTGTATCCTATTCATACTGTGGTAAATCATTTTGTTGCATCATTATTATCATATTAATCCTTTGTTTCAGTCCCCTGTTTTGAAAGCCTTTCTGGCAGGATCTCTATCGGGGACATGCTCAGCCATTTTGTTCCAACCTTTGGAGCTGGTGAAGACACGTCTCCAGGCCGACACTGACTTAAGAGCATCAAGGTAATATTCATGCACACAATCTTTATTCCTTCTCAAAGAAGAGGGCAGATATTGAAGATTTGTGACTGCTGATGGCCACCATAAAGGAAGGAGGCATATTTTTCAGAGAGTGATTTTTGTTCAGTTGGTCGAATAATTGGAATCAGAATTTTTTTAGGAGGAACACCCTTTGACATCTCAAGGACGAGGCTACAAATTTTTTTGTCCACTTTTAAAATCAGCTTTTTAGCCTCTGGAGTAAGTAGTGAAGCCATTTTGAAGCTGAGATTGTGTTCAATTTTTACTCTGGAAAACTTTCTGCTCCTCTTAAACACCCATAACACCCTGTTGAGTAGTGGTATCAACATTCTTACATTTTTGAGGCTTTAACGCTTCACTTCCTGTGGACGGTAATATTTGCACAATTTTCAAATTTTAGCTCTGCTCAGTCAGGAAAAGGTTTGTGAATGCAAGAACCAAGCCATTTCTTGCGCAAAACTTATTTTAAGGACCAGATTTTTCATTGTACCTACACTTAAACCTTTTGTTAAAGCAAGAGAGCACAAAATATAAGGCTTAAATTTTCTGTTTTTTTCCTCGAAGAATGTGTTCATCAACGGTTATAACTTCCATTAGAAGTCCGGCAAAAATGAGACCTTGCTGAAATCTGTTCATATATTAAAATGAGGAAGTATTCTATATTGTCAAAACCTCCATCAGCGTAGAAGAGAGAATGTGATTTTCCAGCTGGTTAAATTTTTGCTCTGCCCGCACGTGTATCAATTCCAACCTCCTAAAGCATGTGAAAAATATTGCTGACATCACCATTCATAGACCAATGGAAAAGTAATAAATTACTCGCCAAACTATCCATTTTATCTGCAACTCATTATGCGCTATCTTCTCAGTGCCGGCTGTCAGCTAACCCTATTATTTTCTTGACCCCTTGTATGGGACAAAATATCAGCAGAGCTTAAATTTTTCTATTCTGCCCTCTCGTGCAGCTTGTCCAATAAAACTTTATCAAGTTTCTGAGCAACCTTGACATTGATTTGAGTTTATAGCGGATGTTTGTGTTACCAATTAGGCATCTATAGATAGATGGAGCGAGGGAGGCTTATCTCATGCCTCATCAGACCTCGACATTGCTGGAGAAAGACGCTGGATGCGAAGCTGAAGTGAAGGCCTTTCACTGCGTAGTCACTGTCTCATTTTGCGTCATTTTCCATATTTTAACTGCAATAGTTGCAATTTATTTTTTATATGGCTGAATACATTATTACAGCTCACGGCAGTTGGGGTTAAATACTTATAAATCTTTTAATCAGATGAAAAAGAGCTTAAATGTTCACATGATTTTTGAGAGTTGCAGATTGAAAATAAAGTTAAATTTCTATTTTTATTTCTATTCTTATGTTATTTATGTTCTCATTTTCTGTCTGCACAAATGCAAGAATCGTTAAGCAGTCAAACTTTTTTCCCCCTTTCTTCCTAGTACGAAAAGAACCTCTCACCTATCGCAAAATGCAACTTTTTCACCGAAATGCCTTCTAGCTGTAATTATCTCATTTTTAAAAACAGACCCTCTTCTAAAAAATGATTTTATTTTTTTCTAATTGTTTCATGCAGTCCAAAAACCAAAGCTAGTATTTCAAGTATGATCCAAATGGTCAGTCAAATAGTGCGAAATGAGAATCTGTTCACATTGTGGAGAGGCCTGTCGCCGGTAAGTTGATTCTTCCTAGCCCTTTTAAATCATCCTCTTTTAATATTTCACATGCTTATAGTTCGTATTGCAGTTAATAATTATTCAATTTGGAAGGAGGTAATCACATAGATTTCCATCAACAAAATAAGTGTAACCATAAAAAAAAATTTTGCATTGTAAAATGCCGTTAAATTCATTCTAGTCGGATCTATATGGTTTATCAGTCTAATTTTTTTAAATTTTATTAGAAAAGATAGAGAAACTAATTTTTTTGAAGAAGCTGCTTTTTAACCTATTCTTGTGAAAACGGCCTCTCCATTTGCATCTGAGAGACTATTTGGAAAGTAATCATAACATTTATTCCAAGTATTTCTTACATTCAAACCAGATCAAAATACAACCAAAGTTTCGTAAGTGGATACATGTATTTATGTTAGGATAATTTATTTTAAAATTATGTAGAAGATAGTGTTAGCTAGAATCAGTTAAAAATTTATCTCTGCTTTTGGATGACTCATTAAATCGAAGAATGTTTTTTGTGTTTAGTCAATCGTCCGCTGTGTTCCAGGCGTCGGGCTTTACTTCTCTTCAATGCACTATATGGTGACAAAGTATGCAGATGGACATCCTTCTCCTGTGGAAGCAATGTTGATTGGTGTATCTGCCCGAACGCTCAGTGCAGCTGTCCTGATACCATTGACTGTCATTAAAACTAGGTTTGAGGTAAATTTACTACTTGTCCATGACTAATTCTCCAGCAATGCAAAAAATACCCAATCTTGCTATCTTAGGATCGTATTAAGTGTGCGGCAAATCTTAGGATATGAGGCAGATCTCGGGATCAAAACAAATTCATTAACTCAGAAAAGAGATCCTAAAAATTAGAGGGTTTAGTGTTAAAAATTAGGCAAATCCTACATTTTTGGTGTGAGGCAGAAACTCCGGATTGCGAACAAGGGTTGGCGATGTGAAACTTTTTGCACTCCTAAAATTCTTACCTAACATCTCTTTTATACATCTGTCTATTGCACTTAATTTTATCAATTTTCAGTATGTCTTAAAGCAAAAGGCACCAACAAGCCCACCATTAGCTACAAGATATCTTCAAATATTTGCCTCACTGAAACAAACAATGTTTTAAACGAAAATACTTTAATTTATGTGCTGCTGTGCTGTCATGTACTACCCATAAATTGCTTTTTTCAAAAAATGAAAAGGAAAGGAATTTTGATCGGACCAAAATCTCCGTTTACAACCGTACCATGCAAGATTTTGAGAATATGTATACAGGATCTGTGTATGTTGATTAACCTGCATTCATAATTTTTGTATTTCAGAGTGGAGAGTATGAGTACAAGGGGTTAAAACATGGTTTAAGAATGATTTACCAAAAAGAAGGTATCAGAGGACTTAGTTGCGGACTATTGCCAACTATTGTTAGGGATGCTCCGTTCTCCGGTCTCTATTTGATGTTTTACTCTCAGATCAAATCACACATCAACTCTAGTGAGTAAATTTTCTCATTCTCTCTTTTTCTACATCAAAATTTTACCAACAGTTTTGAAATTCCCGCACTTGAAACTTTAGCAGTAAAAACACCCCGCGATTGTTAAATTACCGTAAAACTTTGATGAAAAACAATACCTTACTTGCTGGATTAGATTTGAAAAAATTCAAACCCCCAACAAGATGTATATTTCAAATGACTACTTTAAATCGTCCTCTGCTTTGTGACTTCAAATTTAAATTATCAGAGGCACCCAACTCCGCCTCTCTCCCCATGATCATTTTTACTATATTCAGTTACACATATCAGAACAAAGAGCATGTAATCCCTCTCTAGTGTCTGTTCCGAAGGCAAATATATTGTCGTCATTTATTAGTCTTTATAAGTATTATTTTCCGATAAAATCTTCGAAATCTTTACTGAAGAATGGTTATGAAGCTGTTCAATTCTCTGTAAATTTTTGTTTGTTAATATTGATGTGACAAAGTAAAGAATATACTTAGTCTGTTATTTTTTTAAAACAGATTGTAAGAATGAAGTAAACCAGATTCCAGTACCTTTTATTTCGGGTGTGTTTGCCGGAATCCTAGCATCGTTAATCACCCAGCCTGCTGATGTTCTGAAAACCAAAATGCAACTTTATCCTGAAAAGTTTCATAATGTCTTGGATGTTATGCTCTATGTTCAGAAGGTATCAATGGTTTTTAAAATTATGTTTCCAAAAGGTCTCAGATTAATTAAAAATTATTCAATTAATCTTATATTTTTTCGATCATGCTGTGAATTTGACTCAAAAAATCTTTCTTTAATTTTTTTGGTTGAAGTGTAAGTTCATACTCCCAAGTTTTCACTCGATATTCGTTAATAATACTGCAAGTTTAGTCAAAAAAGTTATGAATTTTTCCTTCATTTACGAACTTATATAATGTATGTATCTATTAATATTAATTTCTAATCTTAGTAATTTCAAAGAAATTATATTAACAGAATCAAATAAGAAGAAACAATAATTTAAGTGTTAACATTCATTAGAACAAGAATCAAACCTAGTACAGAAGTCGCAAAATTGCAGGGTGATGCCTCATGACATTTGATAGATGACATTAAAAGCAGTAATTTTCAGTGAAATTAAAGTGTTCAAAGCAGTTTCATCAGTCATCAAATTTGAGTTTCATTGCTGGATAGCAGGAATTAGATTTTGCCTTTTTTTGTATGTGCAGACTTATGGTTTGAAAGGATTCATGAAAGGCCTTGTACCTAGAATGCTCCGAAGGACATTAATGGCATCAATGGCATGGACTGTGTATGAGCACGTGAGTCTCTCTTTTCTTTCTATTTTCTGGTTTATAAGTATTTTTCCAATTCAAGTAAATTTAGTTCCTACAATTTACCAAGTTCAATTTCTTCTAGTTTTAGTTTCTTCTCCGAAGGTGAAACACATACATAGTTGTTTTAAAACGGGACATGCACAGATGGCTCCTAAAATTCCTCTAAGCCTATTGCACTCTTTATTTTTAAAAAAATTGAGAATTGGAAATTACTGAACAAGCTCAATGATTCATGAATCATAAAATGAAAAAGATTTCATGGCGCAAATGTGTATTTCAACGCATGTAAAAGATAATAGGATGCTCAATTTTTTTCTTTCTTATCATAGCACTGTGCAAGTCAATTGCCTTCAACAAAAATTTGAATAATGTTTGTCCCATTCAACACATTTAATAAGGAAAATTATCGGTTTATTTGTCCAGAAAATTTTTTACAATTAGATGAATGATCATCTTGCTACTCTTTTTATACCAACTAAAATCCTATTCTGGTCTGAAAATTTTGTAACAAAATCATTGAAGATTCTTTTTGTGGGAAAAATATCAACTCTAACTATTATTTACCTCCTTGCTCTCCTTTTTCAGATTACAGTTTCCATTGGTCTAAAGTGACATGTTAATTTTGGACTCCACCGTTTATTTTGTACGACCGGGTATGTATTGATATCATAAAAAAGTTTCAAACGATGGAAGTCAGTTATGCATATTCAATCAAAAGTATGTATTTGTGAAGTAATTAGAAAATTGCAGATTCATTGCGATGGGATAATATCGTGATTGTGAAATCAATGTGGTTTTTATTAAGAACTTTCCTTACAATCATGTGCCACTCTGCAAAGAAAAGGCAAGCAGTTTAGCTAAATTGGCACAGCCACCGAATAGATATTACATGTTAGTCTCAAAAGTTTAGTTAAAGAAGTTACCTGAGATATTTGCCCTGAAAATTTAGGCAATTAACAGTTCAAGAATCTGATAAGATTTGACAAATGTAAGCAATCAAGAAACTTGCATTGTATGAATGTCATTTTCTCCAAATATTTTCAAAATTGTAGGGAAGATTTAACTCAACTCTTTCTCAGAGCACAATCAAATGTTCTATTCTGTATTCCAATGGCCTTTTTTGTTGGGCACAGCAGGATCTTTGAGGCTCTAGTCCTATTCAGAAACTAGCTGCTAATCAGTATTTTAATCCTCCTCTTATATTTAAGTATTTATTTTTATTTTTACAGTGCACACTCAAATCTTGTGATTTAGAACTAGTATTGTTGTATTGTTTTATTGCACCTATTTTTATTTACAAAATAAAAATATTTTGTTGTTAAGAAGGAAACAGATGAATCATATATTTTTCTTAATACTTGCAAAGTTTTTCTTTCTTTAGTGTAACCTATTACGGATTGGCCACCACTTAGTTTTTGGTGTGAGAAATGTGATCAACAGACTAAAATTTCATAAATATTAGTTCATAATTTTTTTTGTCCAAAACATTAAGGTGGTTCGCTCTTTGTTCCTGGTGCGATCAAACTGTCGCGCTACACATCGCATCAACTGAGTTTAAAGTCTTGACATGTTTTGACTCGTTTGCCCCAAAAAAGACATTAACCCCTGCAAACGTGCAAAAAAAAAAATCATTCTCAACCAAAAAAATTGCAAAAGTAGGAGAAATGAAGATAGGAATCCTCTTGGAAGTAGAATGTTGCATCAAACTTCTGTATCAACTTCTGTATGGTAACAGTATCAAATCCAACGCTGTTTCTTTTTTTCTGCTTTCATTTCCTTGAATTTCACAAATATTTTGGTTGAGAATAATTTTTTTGGGCTCATTCATCATTAATCATTCTGTTTTTGGCTGAAAAGTCAAAATCTGCCGCAGGGCTGCAACTTGTTCTAAGCCTCTGCAATTTTCTGAAATGTGCTGGGGTTTTGCAAGGAGATTAACACAACAAGCTGATCAAGATTTTGTCAAATTTTTGGGTATTTTCAGGACGTACCTCAAAGTTGCATTATTCGGCAAGAGATATAAATTTGAAAATCTCATAATGAAACAAAGAAAAAATTTCTCTCAGCCTCCAAAATTTTTAGGGCACTTCCACAATCTAATAGTGACCGCACGGAAGTGTGGTCGAGTTTAGAGATACACACTGACATTAGAGATGAAAACGCTGAAAAATGTATGAGGAGCGAAACACAAAGTCATGGGTCTAAGGATGTTAAATATACTAAAATGTAAAACACAGGTCTGGGGTCTGAAAGATGGAAAAATACTTTGAAAAATAGGCAGCACATGCTTATACGGCCTTGCCGACGTTACAGGTGGTGAGACAAGAAGACCAATCGTGATTGGCTGGCTATAATCTATGTAGCTATCAGTTGTAAGTTTGGTAATTAAAAGAAGGGTCAATAAAATAAGATGGTTGGAGTATAACGAAAGAAAAATGAAATTTTGAAGAAAAAATGATGAATTCAGCCAACATTATGAACTGATAGAGAAATTTATATTAGTACAAATGGATGCATTTCTATCAAACGGAACTATGTGCACATAGTTCCGTTTGACAGGAGTGTGTCCAAATGATTTACTGAGGTAAGCAGCTTACCTAACGACTTAGTACCTAATTATGTATTCTCAATTGGGATGGGACTCGATCATCTCTGCCCTTTTGCGTCGAATTTATACGCCTCTCTCACAGAGCCACTAAAAGGAATGATATAGGTTAGAGACATACTTACCTACCTACAGGTATTCGAAAGCTGAATGTTCTGATTTTTCAATTTCGATACAAGAGGAAAATTATGGACAAATAGCTCAGGTATAATTAACCAAATTATGTCCGCTTTATTTTCCTCTCATATTTGATCAGATGAGTTGAATAATTTTTGAAAATGAAAGGTCCTAAATACTATCTTAGTGCAAAACCACTACGCAAAGTGTAAAACCCTGTATCTCCACTGCGGTGCACGGAAAAAAATTAAATGTTGATTTAGCATTTATACTGTTAAAAAGATGTCTGACAAGTTTCAAATGCTGATTTTACAATACATAAATGCTAACATAACACTTTAATTTGTACATTTTGCAGTGGGCGTAGTTACGTTAGCATTTCTTAAAATGTAAAATCAGCATTTGAAACTTGTCGGACATCTTTTTAACAGTATAAATGCCAAATCAATATTTAATTTCTTTCCGTGTGTTTCAAAATTTCCGCTCCTTTTATCTACAAGAAACAAGCCAATACTTCATGACTTGTAATTTTACTAATGTTGAATATTTTGCTCATATAGCAGATAAATCTAGGAAGTTTGCAAGAAATTACGTTGATTATTTTCTGAGGAAAAATTAAACCATGATAGGAAGTCTGCAACGTCGCAAACGGAGATAATTGGTTTTAGGAGGTAGAAGAAGTCAATTTTTCGCAACCTTACCTCTGCATTTGGCTGTAAACCATGTGAACAATCAGTGCCAGCCCACTTTACTTGGGGTAAAACTGACAACACTGTTTTACCGGAAACGGAAACGAGTGCCCTTTTCGTAAAACTGACAACATTGGTTAACCGGAAACGGAAACGAATGCCCTTTTCGGAAAATTTACAACACTGTTTAACCGGAAACGGAAATCATTTGGGAAACAGGCTATCTGGAATTATTTGAAATTCCCGCTAATTTTGGTTCAACTCGGAATAAATGGAATGAACCGCTTTATACCAATCAAAGCGTCTGATTCAAAATTTGCCGTTAAAATTCCTTTTGTTCGAAAAGAGGAATAATTGGAAAAATGTAGCAATTCTATAATTCTAATTTTGTCCGTTGAGTGCGCTTCAATCAGTAAAAGTGTTTATTTTCAGTTATTTCCGAGAATTTGGAGGTTAAGTCGCTGAATTTTGTCGCGTTCTTGATGCAACGGTGATTTCTCGATCTAAAACTTGCAACAAAATTGTTTTATTTAGCCGTAATGGTGATTTTCAATCGATTTGCGGTATCGGCCCTCTTACGACTTTAAACATGATGCACTTAACAGTTTTGTGTTGTTGCCTGAAGTTAATTTCTATATCAGAGCCAATTGCGTTGTTGTCCATGTGACTGTGTCAACCTTGTACTTCCAACCCAAAATTACTGAATTAGCATTTTACTATCGTGCTAATTCCTAACTAGAACGTAGTTGTTTTAGAATAATATCTCGCGGTAACTTTTCCTCTAATGCTGCTCCACCATGCTGTGATTCTGTGTTAGCTTTGATAATGTCATTGATAACCGTTGATAAAAAACTCAACATTCTATATCTTGATGATGATGAAGAAGCTGATGACTGGAAATTACCCTTAGCTTTTGTTAAGAAAAGACATACAGAACCTATTGAGGGAGCAAAAATTTTCCCTCAATCATGGCGCATGAAAGAGCGGGTAAGTAACCTTTACACTAGCATGTTCGTATGAAACGCAATTGATGATTTCATAGCGAAAAGATAATCAGTGCAAGAAGCTTTTTTGGACATTGATTCTCTTTAATGTGAACAATTATGACACCATTAGTTTGCTCTTCCTTATAAGCGAATCATATCTCGGTAATTTTTGGTAATTTATTTGTTACTCATTTTACGATAAGTTACAAATGTACGATTTAAGACTAAATCTTGTAAAATTACTTTTAAATTCAGAGGAATCACTAACCTCCATTTATGCAGGTCCATGGAATTATCAAAACTATTATTCGTAAGTTCTACATTTATTGGAAAATTAAAATTAAAGAAAGGCGTGGCTATAAGTAGAAGTCAGCTGAGGCAACTTTTGCTCTGTTCCTCTGACCCAGCCTCCTAATCAGTTACCTGCAAGATCAAATTTATGTAGCATCATGTTGATGTGGCCGTTGAGTGTCTAAATGGTTCATACCGTGTGTTTGGTACCCAGACCAGCCGATTGAAGAGTCAGGAATTGTTAGTGTAATGGGCCTGCTGCAACTTTTGCTAGAGCAAAAATAAGAGTGGTCTCTCTTGGTAAATATCTCAGATATGCGCAGTGCAAAGTTTGCATTGCACTCCTGACTTCACAAGCTGCCCAAGAAATTTGCGCTTTTTTAGCTTCCCGCTTCTAAAATGATACTCCAGCACAGGTGCAAATTTCGTCAGAGGAGTCGTTATATTCAACCCTCTTGCAATAGCTATAGCAAATATAGCCTATGCTTCTGTGCGCAAATCACATTCGGGAGTGCAAGGTCAACCAAAGCAGATTTTTATGAACGTGAAGAAATCAGGAATGTAAACACGCTGGGTTGTTAACAAATGTATAGACTCTTGTCTAGACACATATGTTTTGGTCGATTGGTGTTGGCCTTGTTGAATATTGTTTAGTATCCTAGGGTACAGGGGTCGGATAGAACGACACCTCTGACGAAATATTTATCTGTGCCGTAGTGTCGTTTTTGAAGTGGGAAGCTCATAATATCGCGAATTCCTTACGCAATTGTGAAGTTAGGAGTGCATTTCAAACTTTGCCAATGCGCTCATCCAGACTTTTGAGACATTCATTGACAGAAATCACTCTTATTTGTGCTCTGGCAAAAGTTTTCAACCGGCTCATTGGCATATAGAGTCTACAATCCTATACCCTCTGTATCTGGCTGTGTGGTAGCCCTCCAACACCATTAACCATTGTAGAATTCTTTGAAATATCTGCTTTTTCAGTTGTCATCAATTATATTTGTATGAGCATGGATTTATACGTAGACATTTGAGCCTGTTGCCAAGGGCGGCAAAAAATGTACAAAGAGAAAAATGAATATTGAGTGCCGACGCAAATGCCCTGCCACTGGAAGGGCAATGCAGTATTCACCAAGCAATTCACCTGATCCAGAAGAATTAGGCGAAGAATTAGTAAAAAAACGTGTCAGAAATGTAATTTAGGAATGGCATAACCCCCTGCAACAAGTTGTGGAGGCGGCAAAATCTTGATGGCTTAGGGGGGCAATTACGTAAATCCATACATATGAATGAGGAGTTGATAAAATCATAACCAAACAACATCAGATAGCCGATGATAGGTTGCGAAAGAAGGCTTAAGTAAATGGGTTCCCTCCGGGGAAAAACTAAGGAGATGGCCAGTTAAATCGTAGATGTGTGATATTTAAGATGCTCAAGTGATGATTCCATCCAGATAACACAAGACGACCTCTAGATAAACAGGCAACGGTGGCGTTTAGAGGTCGCAGAACATCCGCAAGCAATACAGAAACATCTTTCGTAAATTATGGTAGGAATCAGACCGAAGAGATATTGAAAAAATAAATGACATATAAGTATAGATTAAAGTAACGTAACAGAAACTCTAAATGTTGAGGATTGAGAGAGGGACTGACTGAAGTAGTCAAATAATTCGCAATTGCAAGGGAGAATCTTGGCCCCTTTATTGTAGTCAGGTGACTGGATTGACAAAATGTAACTCGCGGCAAATCAATAAGATGTTGGCGATGATTTTGACCAATTTTTTGTATGATTAGCTAGCCTTGATCATAAATCATAGTAATTCAGACAAGACAAATTAGTGCAGTACTTTGATTTCTACTCAGTTTCAAAAGGTCCCATGTTTTAATTCTGGTGGTGGCAACAAATTTTCACAGAATGAATGAGTGGGGTAAACAGATTCATCTTGTCCCCAATTTCTTAAATTATGAAAAGTCTAAAAGAACAGGATTTTCATAAAATAATTCATTTTGTGTTTGATTTCAGATGAAGACTGTAAGTGTGGCACTAGTTCTATGCTTGAATGTTGGTGTGGACCCCCCAGACATTGTCAAAACTCAACCATGCGCTCGTTTGGAGTGTTGGATCGGTAATAATTGGTTTCACTCTATTAATCTTTGAAGTCGTTGAAAGTTGTTGTCTTTCAGCTTTATTATTCACCAAAAAAATTTTGGAAAAAAGCTTCGGTTTTGTACTCTATCTTCGAAAAATTCATGATGTGTTTTTCAAATTCAGGCGTTGGGTGCAGAAAGGGCACTGCTCGGTTGCAGTGTTTCAGAACTCACTGCTAATTTTTATTTTAAATAGGAAATTTTTTGGGTAAATTCTCTAGAAATTTTCGTTTAAAGCATTGGAAAATTGTAACGAATATTTAGTAACAAATTCAATGAATTACGTACATTTGCCTTTATCCTAAAGAACGAAATGTCATTGGAAATTCTAAGATACCGCAACTAAGTTGTGCTGTTCCTGCACCCAGTACTTCAATTTTGTCACCAATAAAAGCACAATAAGTGAGATAGCTAAACCTTTGCCGACCAGGAAATTAGTCACACATCATGAACTTTGTCTGTCACTGAATCGTCAACATGACCAGCTGGTCTCAAAAAATTGTCTTGTAAACTAAATTAAGCCAAAATGATCCATTTACGTTTACTCAATACGTTTACTCAATACGTTTACTCAATACGTTTACTCAATACGTTTACTCAATAATGTTAATATATATTCGTTGTCTCACATATTTTCAAAGAGTGAAAACAAGTTTATGAGAACAGAGTCTGATAAATATGCTAATTTTAGAGTATTTTTAAAATCCTGTGAAAGAAATTGATTTTATGTGCTTATTGTTGAGTTAAGTCATGAGTTCAAGGAAAACAAGTCAAGTTAATCTATTTTTCTTTCAGACCCTCTATCAATGAGGCCACAAATTGCGTTAGAAACAATTGGAACAAATCTTCAAAAACAATATGAGAGATGGCAGCCCAGGGCACGATACAGGCAAAGCCTTGATCCTACAGTTGAAGAGGTTAAAAAGCTTTGCACATCATTACGTAGAAGTGCTAAAGATGAACGTGTGCTTTTTCATTACAATGGACATGGTGTTCCCAAACCGACTGCAAACGGAGAAATATGGGTGTTTAATCGAGTAAGTCATCGCTCTCATGATTGTGCTGTTTATTTTTACTCTGTTTACGGCTAAGCTTTAGAAAGATAGCTGTTGAAAATGTGAAATTGTGGCCAAGTAACTAAAGTACCATGGGACTTTACCCACAGGGCCGACAGTACCATCAGCTGATTTTGAGTTAAAGGATGCGATTGAGAGGGAGCCAGGAACAGAAGCTGCTAGACTAATGGAATCGATAGGTCCATTTTTATTTAATCTAGCTGTCAAGCCTCCTGCAAAATTGTATTTTAAAGAATGGAATTTCTTTCTGGAGGACTGGAACCTAGCCTCTATGACGTGACTTTCATGTAATGAGCTGGCGAGGAGAGAGGCACCCTCTGAAGTTAGTTTCCATAAAATCACAAGCAAAGCAAATGCATTGATCCTTGCAACAAACTTGTGGCGGAAATTAGGCAGTGTATCGCACCATTGAAAATGTTCAAAATAGTCGATAGCTGCCCTACGGGTGTACCTAGTTTGAGTAACACGTCTTTTTTATGAGGTATCAACATTTGATGGCGTTATTTGATAGTGCAGCTTTGTATGCCAATTCAGTTTAGATATTGATCAACATATTTTACTTGCTTACTCTGTCTTACGAAGACCTTTTTTATCTATCTATGGTCGTTAATTATAAAAACCCAAATAAGCTAAGTAGGTGTAGTTATGGTTTTGGTGCCACGACCGGGCTGTGCTGTGTTGCCAATTGTTGGAGGATAGGTGACTTGCCTGGATGTGGCTACCGCCACTCATAAAAAGGAACCCATCATAGGTATTAAATTAGCTTGAGCAACAGAATGTTATCCCCATAATGTACTTTTCGGAAATACCATAAGTTCATGCCAAAAAAGATTCCAACTCTTTGAGCGAAACACAATATCTATAATCTTCATTTTTTCACAAATAACGGTGCTAAAACAAAGAAATTTAATCCTCTGTTACACTTGGAAAAGTCCACTAACTAATACAGGGTCGATGCCACTTTTCTAAATCTGCGCAAATATTTAAATTGCAGGATGAAAAACATGTGGAGAAATAACATTCATAACAGATTTTACACGGCAGTTACCTCCAGATCAAATTTTTCTTTTTATAAGATTCCCCAATAATGTTTGTTTGCTAATCAATATTTCAGCAATACACGCAATACATTCCTCTCTCTGTGTACGACTTGCAAGCTTGGATGGGAGCTCCGTCTATCTATGTGTATGACTGCTCAAATGCTGGTATAATCGTTGATCATTTCAAGCAATTTGCAGAGCAACATGAGAAGGAATATGAGGTAATGTTGAGAATTTTAAAGTTAAAATATTCAAGTTTGATTGAATTAAGCTGAATGATGTTATTTTATGCGCTTTTTAGGATGATCCTCTATGTATTTATACTCTGTGTGAAAACAGTCAACATTTTAGTGTAAACAGAGAGACGGATTACCTAGATATTTCTGTTTGAAATATCCTTTAAAGTCATGAATTTTAAATTTTACTTCAGAAATTCAGAGGTAAAACTGACAGAAAAAAAACCTCTCAATACTCAATAACAATAACTCAGGGATGTAATTGAATTAAGTATCATCAACCAGATAGAGGCTCAACCATAATCAAGCCCTCTCATCGATGTATCGATGTCCAGTTTCAAATTTAAAAAGTGTTCTAAACTCTCCAATAAGTTTAAGGAGTCATCTAGCCCATTAAGCTCAATTTTAAATGGGAAGATTTTTTAGAAGCCTAATAAAATTTTTGCCTATTTATCACCGTGTATTTAATAAGTAAAAAATTTGCTTGCTAAACAAGTTCTGTTAGATGCAGATTGACAAAAAAATCACCAATCTGAATTAAAATTGCAAAAATTTCTCAGGGGCTGTTGTTGGCCAGAGTCTTTGTTTTTATAGGATTCATGGTCAATTTTCTAAAGGACCCGGCGTTTGTTTGTTTGGAATACTGAATGAAAGTATGTTAAAAGAAATTATAATGAGGTGCATATGCATCGAATTACCAAAAAACTTCTGATAGAAGGAAAGAAGAATAATTAATTTTGATGAAAGAGAAGAAAAAAATCCAGCCACATCTTTAGCATTGAAACATGCTATTTCTGCAACAAAGAATCTTTTTTCCTTTAGTTTTGTTAAAGGGCTCTCGAATTGTACAACTTCTTAATTTTAATGCATATATTAGTTAAAAATTCAGCACGATAAAATTATTTTTATTTTAATCACACTATTGTGTCAAAAAATTTCTGTGTATACCTGCTTTGTAACTCTCGGTTTTCTTTTATTTTGCAATATCAGCAAGCTACTGCACAAAACAATCGGGTCTCCATTTCTCCGCCATCATTTAAAAATTGCATTCAACTAGCCGCTTGTAGTGCAGATCAGATTCTGCCAATGAATCCGGATCTCCCCGCTGACATTTTTACTTCCTGCCTAACCACTCCCATAAAAATAGCTCTCAGATGGTAAGTGCTCTAATTTTTTATTAACTCATCTGTTTATTGACCACCTTGACTCTCAACTTATAGTTTTTTTTTTTTTTATTCCCCCAAAAACTTAATTTAATATTACAACTCCCTATAAAACCTTTCTCCTGAGACTCTAAAATCTGTTAAAATGACCAGCTCAATGCTGTATTAGGAGCGGGGAATATGGACCTTGGCAAAAGAGGAAGAATTGGAGTTATCCTGGTCTAATATACAGGTCCAGCAAAAATAATATCGATGAAGATCAAATCTTTATTATACTACCTTCAATAAAAGTGAGTGTTTGGCAGTACGGAACAAAATTCGCCATTGGCAACCTGAGGGAGCATTTATTGTCATTTTAACAGCTGTCCTTGACTTAAACTCTAGAAGTCTAGCCAAACTTCAAGAATTATGTCTCATGACATAATCAAGTCATTTACTAGATTTAATTTTGAATTGGTTCATCAAATATGTAATGGAATGTGAATGAATGTAATGCCTAATTTGGTAGAAAAAAGAGTTCTGAAAAGTGATGGCTGATGGTGAATCTCAATTTGGAAAAGAAATTCTCCCTGAAAATGATTTTAACCAACATATCGACGGTGAAACTACCAAACCACGTATCTCGGTTTGCGACGTCGCAGACTTCCTGTCATACTTTATTTTTTAAATGAAAAACTACCTAACATCCAGTCTTGAAAATTTCTGTGATTTTTCCTCTTTGTGCGGAGAAAATTCCGTGAAAATTTCAAGGAATGATATTGATTTGGTCTTCTTCAAAAAAATAAAATGTGAGCGTAGATTTTTAAACACCGCAAACGAGATACGTGGTTTGGTAGTTTCACCGTCGATATGTGTATTATTATAAGTAATAGGATGGTAAAGTAGTGCTGGGCTCACACTATTCCGAAGGGAAATCAAAGCCAGAATTATCGAAGCTAAAAATCAAAGCTACAAACTAAACAGTAGCAGAACTATATTACAAATTACATAGTGATTGCTCCCTCAATATACCCTTGTAAAATGATCCTCCGATGAAATCAAGTTATTTTCTTAATCTTAATTTACTTCTTTTTTTTTTTTTTTTTTTTTTTTTTTTGTGTGTGTTCTGTCTTTTAAGGTTTGTGCTACAAAATACATCAAAATTAGTTCCAAAAGTGCTTTTAGAATCAATTGACAAGTAAGCATACTTTTTTTAAAATCCATTTTTTGTTTGTTAATTAATTCTTTTTCATTCACTTGAAAGCTAGTCTAAAGTAATTTTTTTCTGTGTTATATTACATGCCTCATTAGCCTCAATCTCTCTTATGTTTTTCAGTTATATGAACGGAAAACAGATCCCGAGTTGGAAGATTGCGTCTCCAATAAAAATAAAAAAACAATAAAATACTCATTATTTGGGTATTCACGTTCAATCCTTGCGAAGATATTTCGAATTTGATCTCTCCAAAATTCAAAATATGTTATCATGGCAATGTTCAAATTAAAATGAGATGCAACAGGAGCTTATGAGAAGAATATATTTTAGATATGAAGACTGCAAGTTTGCTTTCCATTTTAGAAAAAAGGTCAATCTACATGGAAAGTCTCTTGTATTAGAAGAGCATTGAAACTAATAATATCAATAAAAATGCTGGTATGTATGTGTATGTCTAAGAAGAGGATAAAAAACTGTACCAAGAAAGGAAATTTTAAATATCAAAGCTTGCCAAACTTACTTCTCTGAATTTTTCCTCTCCAGACAGCTAAGTGCATGCCTGGTAGGTATGCAAACATTCAAAACACTTTAAAATACTCTGAAAAAACTTTATTTCTCTTCAAGGGTGAATATTAAAATATTTTAATCCATTTTCCTCTGATCTTTGTCAGGATTCCAGGACAAATAAATGACCGAAGGACCATGTTAGGGGAGCTTAATTGGATTTTTACTGCCATTACTGACACCATTGCCTGGAATATGCTTCCTAGAGGTAAGTTGCCAGGGCTTCAGTCATAAATAATTTTTTATTCCTCTAGTTTGTTTTCACCCCGATGTATCTCTAGATTTTCTCAAACACATTTCAGAAAATTCTCGCATGTATCATAAATGTAATGAGTAGAAAGGAAATGAGTTTAGTAATTTATAATGTTCATTAACTGAGGTGTCAAAAAAGGTGAGATAGGCCTAATTTCAGGAAAAGCAAAAAATGAGAGATTTACCGCTTGTTATACATATATTTTCTGGAGACATAAGTGCACACTAAGTAAACCAAATAATGTTGTTGTAACTCTTAAAAGAGTAAAATAAACTTGAGGGAGGTCAAGTTTGTGACTAAGTCACAAGTCCTTGAAGACAATCGTAAATTTATCTGGAAGGACCTTTCGCAAATTTAGGTATCATCCTGGAGGAAACTTGACAATGACCTAACATTTGATTTTCAACACTATAGTCAACTATAAATGTAAGTAACTGATTCAACTGTCAATATCTAATCGACTCAACTGATCTTGTTACGTTTATAAGAAGATCTCGTTCACCTCCACACTTCTTGGAAGCTTGTGCTGACTTTATAAAACCGAGAAACACGTTTCTACCTCTACTGAATTGTATTAGTTTTATTAACCTAGTTATATCAACTTCAATTCTTCATAATGTTTCTCAACAAAAACTTTTCTGTTTTCAGATCTATTCCAAACTTTATTTCGACAAGACCTCCTTGTTGCGAGTTTATTTCGGAATTTTTTATTGGCAGAACGGATCATGCGATCCTATGACTGTTCTCCTGTCTCCTCGCCTAAGCTTCCTCCAACATATCAGCATCCAATGTGGCTTGCATGGGACCTTGCGCTGGACCTTTGCATGGCACAATTGCCAGCTGTCCTTGAATCAGAAGAGGCATTCAAGCATTCTCCATTTTTTGAAGAGCAGCTAACAGCGTTTCAAGTATGGCTTGAGTTAGGCTCAGAAGAAAGGAGCCCCCCTGAACAGTTACCAATTGTTTTGCAAGTAAGAGTTAATTTCGTCCATGCTCACCCCTCTCAAATGCACCTTTTGTCTGAATTGCTTTAAACTCCCAAAACCTAATTCCCTGACACTGTGGACATCAACTTTGTCTATTTTGCCCCCCCCCCCCCCCCCCCCTGCTGAAAATATGTTTAACGTCTCACTGCAGTCAGTGGTAGGAGAGTCGAAGATGATGCTTAGCCTTGCTCGAATCGTATTTTCATCACAATGGCATCAAGCAATGGTACACAGCATGTTCAGTTATGTTTTTGAAAAAATGATAAGCAAAGTTTATGCTGCTCAAATTTATCTCTTATCAAAATTGTATTGTATGTAATATATATCTGATTGAAAAATACCTCAATGCCGGAGATGTCACACAAATTTTGTTTTGTTTTTGTTCAAAAGAATGATCCTTTTATTATTATTTATTGTTCTCTCCTCATGGTTCACCATTCTTCATTCTAGGCCCATCTAATTTCTAATTTTATTGTTTTACAACTGAATACTCTTAAATGAGAAAACGGAGCCTTAGAAAAGAAATATGCCTTTAATCGCTCATTAGGTACGTCTTCAAAGTAAACTGTTTTTGAGCATTTCAACATAATTACCCAATGTGTAATGTTCGGTGCTGTTTGACTCAGTTTGAATTACCTGATGACTTGCTTGTTTACATGTGAAAGCTCATCATTTCTGTCTAATGTTCAACAGTCTTGAAAGGTTGACAGATTATTGAGTTGCATTTAATAAACAGAAGAACCAAATGGTATAGGATCAGTTTACTTTGACAAAGCACCTATTCTACATTTAGTTTGTGTTGATGGCTTTTAGCAGGCATTGAAAGTATGAAAAAAAGACCCAAGAAGTCAAGTCGAAGAATCTGTCTTAAAAGCTCATCTGTAAATTTCTACTATTAAAGTAAACTCATAATCCTAGTTATCTTCATTTAATTAAAACTGTGTTTGATTCCCAGGTACTTTTGAGTCAGGTTCATCGGCTGAGAGCTCTAGAACTGCTCGGCAGGTTTCTGGACCTAGGCCCATGGGCTGTCAATCTAGCCTTATCCGTAGGAATTTTCCCATATGTCTTGAAACTTCTCCAGAGCTCCGCTAAAGAATTAAGGCCCCTTCTTGTTTTTATTTGGGCGAAAATTCTTGCTGTTGATGAGGTAAACATCCATTTTTAATTCTATCAGCTCAAGACCATCCGTCAAACTTTAATTTCATAGTTCATTATGATAGATTGCCAATTAAAAAGCAATCTGATACTTGTCTACAAATTGACGGCAATACGGGTTGTAAGATAAAAATATGAACCTCTAGAATCATAAATAGCAGAGGAATATTTAAAATAGATAGCATTAAGCTACGTTTCAGTGTAAGAGTTATGCTAGAAAGGTCCTAAAAATGACCAATTTGTCTGAAATAAAATCCGCATAGCTTGCTTGAGTTTTAATTCGGCGTTATAAAATTTTGAACAAATATTCTTACAAATATGAGGAATGGGTCAGTTGTGCTGGTCACAGAATTGTGTTTTAATTCTTGATTCTTTTAGAAAGGTCATTAGAGCCCCAAGAGCTTTCTTGCATATTACAATTTTTAAATGTTGCATGTTGTGGAGTGGTTTATTGAGTAGCTAGTTTTTGAATTTACAATTTACTCCACAAAAAAGCATCTTATCAAATGCCTCTGAATATGTGCTGATTGAATAATTTGAACGTGTAACAAGAAAATAGTAGTCATCAAATAAACACTATCAGTTGAGAGACCATTCGACTAACATTAAGGGTTTTTTTTCCTATCCAGTCTTGCAAGGTGGATTTGGTTCGAGACAATGGCCATAAGTATTTCATATCGGTTCTACAAGATCCAGCCATTCCTGTAAGTAAAATTTTTTTTCCAAATTTTTTTTTGTCACCACTTGTATAACTTTAATAGAGTGATATTCTAATGTATTAATTTTTTACAATTCTTTTTGAAGGGTTTGAACAGTTTCATGAAGTTTCCAACAAAATCATTTAGGAAGTTTTAGGCGGAGAAAAATGTAGAAGCAAGTGTTTTTTTTTCTTTTTCTCAATATCTGTCATGATAACTAGCCGTTCAACATTCTTGTATCCTTTGATTTGGGTTTTTTAAAACTGTTTAAAAAATGAGCTAGATGCTAAGAAATAAAAACAGACAATAGACCCTTTGGGATAAGCTAATCCATTTCTAATCTAAACTTAATTGCCAATCATGTCGTTGAAAGTAAAAGGAGGCAGTATACTATGTTCAGTTACTAAGTATTACTTGAATTAAGTTGCATTTCAGCCTATCGTTCTTTCTAAATGAAGCAGTTTCCTCTGAAAAGTCTAGAAACTGTGCACTTTGTATGTTTCTGAGTCATTATTTCCTGTTTACAGAGTGAGCATCGGACTCTTGCAGTCTTTGTTCTTGCAACAATGGTGAACAGCTACGAGCAAGGTCAAGAAGTAGCTATGCAGGGAAACTTAGTATCTATCTGTTTGGAGCAGTTGACTGACATCAATCCCTTACTCAGGCAGTGGTTAGCGATTTGCCTTGGGCGTTTATGGAATAACTACGACAAAGCACGCTGGTGTGGAGTGCGTGACTCAGCTCATGAAAAACTTTATATATTGCTTAAAGATGATGTTCCAGAAGTAAGTTTAAGTTTTTGTATGATTGTATTGCATGTACGTAAAAGCTAGAAATTATTTTAAAAATGGTTCATTAAGCAGAATAGCAAGGAATATTGTGAGTTAGGAAAACTTTTTTAATTGTGTAAAAATGATTTAACTTGAAAGTTCATAAATACTTTTTTGAATTGAGTGAATTTAGCAAATGATGAGAAATCAAACTTTTTTCAGTATCTGGCAAGGAGAACAATTCAATCAGCCGGAAAGTAAACAATTTAAAGAAATACAGTAGCTGCTCGATAATTCGAAGTTGGAGGGGCCAGGGATATTCTTCGAAATAACGAGTTTACGAATTGGCAAGATTTCGAATTATGGAGAGCAGTTACGAGAAAATTCGAAATAAAGAGAGTTTCAAATTAGCTCTATAATTCGAAGTGGTGGAACCAAACGCTCTATAATTCAAATCAGATAATCGGAGGATTTAATCGTAAATTCCTCAGTTCTCCGTCCGTCAGTCATTGACATATGTAGTACACCAAAACAACCACCTCGAGACTTTGAATTATAGAGCGCCCAGCACAGATATTTCGAATTACAGAGCTTTTCACAAGCTGTTTTCTCACCGAAAAATTCGAATTACTGAGGGGGTAAAAGTATACTGAATTTTTCGAATTTACGCGATTTCCCCAAGGAGATCAAGGGGCATCGCCGTCGAATTATCAAGCGGCTATTGTAATTATCAAAGGTAAGGCTGGATAAAAGCCTCCCATCCCGATTTCCTTTTCCTGTCATCTTTAGCTGTCATTACTTAACCAATATGTAATTTTTTGTTGTAGGTTCGAGTTGCTGCTGTTTTTGCTCTTGGAACTTTCATCAGTTGCTCCACTGAACACAGTGAACATGCCACCAATATTGATCAAAGTGTAGCAATGATGTTAGCCAACACAGCGTTACATGACATGTGCCCTCTTGTTAGAAAAGTAAGTCCCATTTACTCTTTCTGACTCATTTTTATTAAGTTTTCTGAAATGGTGAAAAAATTTCAGCGATTGATTCAACTTTTTAAGTGTAAATGGAGATGTTGCATGTGTGAGGAATTTGCGATTTGACTATTGATTCTTATGTAAAAGTTTGCAAGAAACACGATGGTGCCACTGGTTTTCTCTGAAATCAACTCCCAAGCTCAAAAAAAGCTCTCAAGTTGAGGCCAAAATAGAGGGGATATCCCACGCTATTCTGAGAGTCCACGTCTACATCAAGACAATTCTCTCTATCTTTGAATGGATGTCAATGTATCTTGTCAATGTATTTTCATTGACAGGGCTGCCACTTTATTCGGGGACTCTAAAACTGAAAACACAGATATAGTCCCCACATATAGTGGCAGCCCTTTCAATGTATTTGTTCTCTATCTTAGCATGGAGAGTTTGTCTCGATGTAGAGGTGGACTCTCAGGATAGCATAGGATATTCCCTCCATTTTGGCCTCGACTTGAGAGCTTTTTTTGAGCTTGGGAGTTGATTTCAGAGAAAACCAGTGGCACCATTGTGTTTCTTGCGAACTTTGAAATAAGAAGCAATGGTCAAATCGCAAATTCCTCACACATGCAACATCTCCATTGTAAAAAAAAAATTGTGGAGAAAGTATCATGTTTACATCTGGCAACGAGCCCTTGGAAGATCTGTATTTCATTACAAATAAGCTGCTGGGGAAGGGAGGTGGGAGGTAAAAGAAGTGCATTACAACATTTATACTAAAGGCAGCAGGCCTTAAAGGATGCCTACGGTGCGTAGTGCCCAAAAATATCTGGATATCTTCCCTTCCATTCCCTTGCTCATGATTATTTGGGTTTTGTTTTTCTAATGTCTGTTTGAAGTAACGAAATTTATCATCCTGTATTTTCAGGAACTAGTTGCAGCTTTACAGTCAGTGGTATTTGCATTTGAAAATTCATTTTTGTCTGTGGCTTTGTATGAACTCAGAGGAGGGCCTAACTTCATTCTACCTGGTGGTAAATAGACTGATTTATAATTTCTAATTTTACATTGATTCAAGAATTTTTTTTCTTCTTTTCCTTTTTTTACAAAGGTACATGTAAAATCATTTTACCGGTGAACTGGAAAGGACAGAACATAACAATCTTTCTAATGTGAGAATGAGCAACAATGTTTACAAATACATGACTAATAACTTTGTAGACTGGTGGAATTGCCAAAAAAATATTGAATCATTGTCATTGCGTTGACAAGGATTATTTTATTTCTAAAAGTCCAAAAAACTAGAGTGACATTTCAGCAACTTTCATAAATTGGCTACAACTCTATTATGAAAGAAATAATAATAAAAACAGAAGCCTCAAAATGTGTCTCTTATTTCATGTGAGACGATTCAACTTTATAGTTCTCCCATTGCAAAAAAGGTAAATGATGGAAGTCTTTGAAATAATTTATTGGAAAAATAAATTAAATATGATGAAACAAACTTGAAATGCTTCAAAATGAATCCAATCAATTGAAAGTGTATTAAATGCATTCATGTTAAGTGTTTTAATTTCTATTCTTTGTTTATTTCTCATTCCTCAGACTCTCCTTCCAGCACACTTAAACGTTACTTATCAAAAGACCGATTGAAAGCGCTCACGCAGAACAGCACTCTATTGCCAAGCCCACCAACGAGTGAGATTAGCCCCCACCAAGGCGACAAACTGAAGCGTGTCTCCTCATCCTCCTCCATCAGTAGCATGGGTAAAGTCACAAAATTATATTTTCTTGAAATTTACTTTGCTCTATGCTGAGGGTATTCAGCTAGAGAGATCTTACTTAGAGCTTATACTCAAAGCCTTGTAGAGCACCTAAAGAACTGTCTGACTTTATGACTTTGTCATTCATAGCTACTAAATCAGTCTAACTTCGTGAAGTTTATGCGTTTTTTGCATAGTTTCACCCATTCACATCTATTAATTAAATTATGTGCCAATGATGTGCATTTTATGTGGTTTTTTCTGATGTACAAACATTTCTAGTGAACGAAGGAAAGTTTTGGTCTCTAAGCTCGCGCTAAGGGAATTCCCTCCAGAATAATAATTTGTGCTCTCAGATTGCAGCATTGATTAAACTCAAATATTGGGAAATATGTGAAAAGGAGATTTATGAAAAATTTGCAGATGTGTTGTAGTCTGTGGTATCGAATCCTTTATTTATAATTTTGAAGGTTTTAAAAGTAGGCAGCATCTTACTCCACTCTTTCTATGGTATTTGCTGCTTTGCCATTTTTAGTCTCATGTCCTTTTAGTATTGACCAATATCTTCACCTTTTCTCGTCATTTCATGGTTGAGGAGAGTTCTCTTCCTCTCGTCAACAAAGCAGTGTTTTGCCCGTAGAGCATGAAATGCCTAGAAAGAGTGAAAATATTGGTCAAGCAATATACAGCTGCTAGGTGAAGTTACTCATAACTCGCCTTTTATTTTGTTAATTCTCATCATTCTTCATCTCCTTTCTTTAAAAAAAAGGTCACACAAACCCAAGCAACTCAAGTCTCATTCTCACATCACTCCCCTCTTTCTCCTTTGGAAGCGTGTACATGAAACTATGGCAAGTTCTAGCGGCTTTAGACTCAGATCCTCATCCAAGAGTAGCTAAAATGTCTCGAATCGTAACTGACTACATCAGAGACCAGGTATGATTTTATTGAACATTTTTTAGCCTTTTGTGCAAAAATAGTGGAATTTTGACTGATGCATTTGTAGCTGATGAAGTTTTGTCCAAAAATATCACTCATTTCCTATGCGGCATGCGTGACCTTTGATTTTTCTTCTTTTTTTCTTTTTTTTGTTGGAATTTATTTAAGTACATTATTTGCCCTTATTGAGAGCTCATGTGTAGTTCTTCTCAGTTTAACGATGGCGGAAGCTGATAACTTATTTTCAGAAACAATCCATGCGATAAGTGCTCTTTGACCCTAAGCTGTTCAATTGCAGTATATCTTGTCAGGTTAAATTCTAATGATATTCAACAGAGCAAATTGCATTTTATTTGCAATAGAAAACGAGTAAACAATGGCAAGAGCCAAATCAAATGGTTACATGGTTCCTGCAGATACTTGAAATGACCTAATTTTTTAAACCATCTCACAAGTGAAAGTCTGATAATGTAATTATATATGACCATTTGCAGAAAAATTATTTGGAAATACTTAAACAAGTGTACTTTAATTTTCTGTTCAAGCCTGCATGGGCCATACAGGGTGAGCGAAAAGTCCCCGACCCCCCCTCTAACTTTTGAACGAATTGAGCTAAGGAAATGAAACTTTGGGAATGTTCCTATCTCAAAGGGGACCATCTTTTGAGGGGGTCAAAATTTTGGTCCCCCCCTCAGGGGGGACAGGGGCCCCCCAACTTTTTTTTTTCAAATAGCAACCCCTATCTTGTGATACCTCATTCAAAAGAGCATAAAAAACTAAGAATTTTGGCGCAAACCGCAGATCAATATCTCAATTTTTGACCAAGTTATGATAGGTCAAAGGTCAAATTTGACCTATTTTCAAAAAATCATAACTCCGGTTCAAATTATCGTAAATGAAAAAATAAAACGGGAAAATTTACCAAATTGTGTTCGCTTTTGCGTAAAAATTGCAGAAATCACTTCGATTTAATTTTAAGGGGGGGCTCGGACCCCCAAATACGTCAATTCAAAGGTCATTCAATTTTCCTGCGAAATAAGCCAATTTCCTCTGGATTTGCCTCCACATTATCTCAGTAAGGTCAAAATAAGTTCAACATTACGTTGGCAAGTCCCCAAATTTCGTTGGTGATTAAATTTGACCGTTTAAATTTCGTTTTTTTAACTTTTCCCGAAATTTGGGGACTTGCCAACGTAATGTTGAACTTATTTTGACCTTACTGAGATAAAGGCAAATCCAGAGGGAATTGGCTTATTTCGTAGGAAAATTGAATGACCTTTGAATTGACGTATTCGGGGGTCCGAGCCCCCCTTAAAATTAAATCGAAGTGATTTCTGCAATTTTTACGTAAAAGCGAACACAATTTGGTAAATTTTCCCGTTTTATTTTTTATTTACGATAATTTGAACCGGAGTTATGATTTTTTGAAAATAGGTCAAATTTGACCTTTGACCTATCATAACTCGGTCAAAAATTGAGATATTGATGCGGTTTGAAAATTCTTAGTTTTTTATGTTCAATGAGGTATCACAAGATAGGGGTTGCTCTTTGAAAAAAAAAGTTGGGGGGCCCCTGTCCAACCAAAATTTTGACCCCCTCAAAAGATGGTCCCCTTTGAGATAGGATTTCCCAAAGTTTCATTTCCTTAGCTCAATTCGTTCAAAAGTTAGAGGGGGGGTCGGGGACTTTTCGCTCACCCTGTATGATAAAATTACCCTGTAGCTTTCTTGTTCTTTGCTTTTGTGATGTCATGGAGAGGCGAGCTCCAAGCTAATATGATTTGTTTGTGCTCGAATTAAACTCGCCCCCATTTTCGGGTTCTTTTAATCTCTTAGCAAACGGCTGCAATCCCTTACGAGATCTGCCAGAATTCACTTGTTGCCTAAAACTAGATTTTTTCCGCCTTTAGTACATTGAGTTTCTTTCGAAGCAACTTGAAAAAAAAACAGGTCCTAAATGCAAGGGAAAAAAAGCAGTTGAAGAGAAACTCATTGCCTCAAGCATTTAGTTTCAAATCGTCTTTTTCATTATTGAGAGGATAATAAGAGAGATGTTTCCGTAGTAAAAAAATCCAACTCTATATCCTGTTAGATTTGATTTTTTCTCAAAGTTGAATTTCGATGGAAATCATGAGAAACAAGTTTTTTAAGGCCTTGATAGCAATGATTTAACATTATGGTGACAAAGGTGCCTTCTTTTTTCCCACTAAGTCTGTAGATACCCAGTAATAAGCCGTGCATAAAATACATAATGCTCTATAGGGAGGGTAGTCAAGGAGAGAGTTTTGCCATTTTGTTTGTACGTGTTTAAGGATAAGAGCATGTGTTGCAAAAGCATCAGCAAGTAGTAATACGTAGAAGGGATGGGTTGAAAAATCCGAAATTTAGCGTCACGCATTTTATGAAATGCCTCTTACAGCATATTAGCAAAAACTTTGAAATTTAACATCAATGTTGGTGCTTTTAAAAATGTGAGTTGATTGTATTTTTGTAGGTGGTTTCATTGATTTGTTGAGTTGCAAATAAATAGATCAAAATCTGTGGGGCCAATCATTCAGTAACTCTTCAGAGAGCTCACATTTTCCAAGTCCCAAAATTGTATTTTTTCCCTCGAGGCTTTACGTTCATCAACCAATTGCTCACAAATAGCTATGTGATTACTGAATAAGTTATTTAATTTCTCCAAGTCCATTCTTTGTCACATTGATTATTGTGGGCATCCTAGGTCTGCACTTGGCCAAGCTCACGTCACGGTGATGCCTTTTGGCGCGGATCTATGCCTGGACAACTCAATGTAAGACAACCCCACCAAGTTAAAATACCTCTGCAGCGCTGTTTTCGCTTGTTGCTTTTATTGCTTTAATAACTTTTCTAAATCATCAAGGTCATTTTGAAAGCGCTTAAAGAACACTTCAACATTTTGCTGTTTAGCTTCTCAGCATCCTCATTCATTTTGAAACCTTATCATTTTCTAACACACCCACACTCTATCAACTACTTACCCTGTGCTATTTATGAATGCGTGTGTTTTTGACATCGGTTCCAAGTTCAGTGTGTAGCCCAATTAATTTTTCTCATCTGGCTTTGAGTGCATCGTTTTCGTAGACAGAAATATTTACAATAATTTTTAACCCCTATATTTTCAAAAAATATTGAACGCTTTTCTCTGTAACTACAACAAAATAATACATGTTTTTTGGACGCTTTATATTTTTTTAAATTACATACTTCTTTTTCAGTCTTTTCACAAATGAATAATGCAATTTTTTTGTATTTTCTCCTTCTTACTCCTTGCACTTTTCTCTTCTCAATAGTGTTTTTTTTTTAAATTTTCTCTTCTCGCTTTCCTTATCACAAATCTTTATCCTTTGAAAAGCATCTCTTTGCCAAAATCATTAGGCCTGGTGGGAAGTAAGTAGTGCCTTAACCCTCAGTCTTCATCTTATCGATTCGATGTGGCATTTTAGTGATACTTACGACATATTGATATCTCAGGGTCAGAATTACGTTTGTGTAAGAAGTCTACTCTTAAAAGAGAACAACATGGCTACCTAAACTCTGTCAAGTTTACCCACAATGCTGAAAAATTCTGTATACTTACCATATTATTCATAGAAGAAATATTTCAAATCTCGAAAATATCAAAGATTTTAGCAATTTTGGAGCATTTTCAACTTGGAATGTGGTAACATACTTGATTTGACCGCAAATTATTGTTGATATCCGTGAACCTCTGGATTGGTGAATGCCAATTTGGAGCCTCTGAAGCTACAAGATCTTTCATTCAGACAATTAATTCCTGTTTAACAGTAAAATTAATTTATCCTTCTATATACTTTTTCACTCTTAATTTTTGCTTTAAATTTTCCCATCGTACTCGGTCCTTTAGCCCAGGGCCAGATTTAGAGAGAACCTTCAGGAGGAAAGTCATGGAGACGAGATGGTATATTTTGAGGCCGGTTAAGTATTATGTAATGAATTGTTAACCACCCTCCCCCTTCCCCTCTCTTGAAAGGCATAACAGGTCTTGGAGGAGAAAAAAGGAAAGATAACAACTAAATTACCTTGGAATGAAGTGGTGTTAGAATTATAATTCCAATATGAGATTTTATGGTATCTGTAAATTTGAAATTCAAATAAAAATTTTCATTTATTTACAGGCAAGAGACTCGTTGATGCCTAAGGAAATTGGGGAAACCAAAGTTGCAGGCTCTGTTTCATTACCACCATCGCCCTCTAACAGATCGTACTTATCGTAAGTCCTCCAGCTTTATTTTGATTTCAGTTTTTGGTCTCTTTTGTTTGAATAGTCATAGCGTGTTTTGATTCACGGAACAAGCAACAAGAAGGATAATCTCGGGAAACTTCTCCACACCGTAAAAAAAGCAATTATGCTAATTTTAAGTTGCCAAACCAATGGAGATAAGGAACCAAGGAGTGTGTGCGAAACAGGTATAAGTACAGTCAGGGTAATTTTATCAATACTGGACACCTGTATTCAAAATATAATGCCCTTTCAATTTGGGGGCCCCCAAAAATTTTGAGAGAACATGCAAGCTTGTGTTAATTTTAATATGTTTATTGTTTGAGAACAGAGAATTTTGGAGAAATTCTGTTTGCACAAGTGCTCTCAATGCACTGATGCCCTTCAGAAAATTTAATACATGATAGTGCCTTGTCCAGCTAACCTGGAGCTGTAGCCTCTGAAACGCTGAAAAAATATCCCTTTTTTCACATCTGGGTCAATTCTTGGAAAAAAACCCATATTTTCGTTCGGATATAAAACTGATATTGACCCTGACTTGTATGGGCTTATCCAGCTCTTTACAGCATGCAATATTTATACCACTACTGCAATACTTACTTGCACAGCTTAGACTGACAGCTGCAACTCAGATTATTCAAGCTCTGTTTTATTTTGCCTTTTTTCAGAAATGACTCACCTCCATCAGGAAATCTTGTCAATTCTGTGACTGAGCTACATCGTATCAGTCCACGCTCTGCGCATAGTGTATCATTCCGACCTAGGAAATCCAACACATGGAATGTTGACACTGTAAGTTCCTTTAAGAAAAACATATTTTATTATCGTGGTTTTTATGTTTTCCCAATTTTTCTCACAAATTCAGGCCAGAACTTGAGTTTTAAAAATTCTGATTGTTATATTAGAAAAGTCTCTTGTCTTGCTATGGTCGCAAGGTTTCTGGCAGTTAGGAATCCTTGGAAATTAAGTGGAGGTTTTGGTCAAAGGTCAGGGAAAAATCAAAAAATTCGGAAATTTTGGAGTTTGGGAAAAGTTAGAAATGAGGAAAATTGAGAAATTATGAAAATTCCGTTCAATCGATCATCTCATTTCTATCATTTTTTTTTTTACAACATCAGACATTTTTAAGCCCTTTAGTTACCATTTTGAAAGTAGCATGAAAAGCAGGTTTTTGGCACAGCAGCTAGCTTCTTTAAGAGGTAAGGATTTCCAGCTTACTAGAGGACTATTAACTGTGCACTGGCAAGTTTGTGAATTGCCTAATATAATACTTAGAAAATTGAATCAAACCAAAACTAATCAAAATTTTGAAGAAAGCAGTTATTTTCAATTATACACGTGTCTTTGCATACTCAGTGAGGACTTAATCTTTGGAAAATGAGCCCACCCAAACAGTGAGAAGTTACCATAAAGTTCTTGTCATAAAATTACACCTTTATACTCACACTTTTTTGATTGCATATTTATGTTTGTGACTACGCGCATTTGCTCGATTATCTAATAATATTAATGGTGAAAAACTTACAGATCAGTGAGGATACTGCTGTTGATGATCGGTCATCAGAAACTGGGAAGAAGAAATTGATAACCACTAAGTTTGTTGATTGGTGCTGCAAACATTTTTCTCAACCTATCATGAAAACTGTTGATGAGATTGATGTGGAAAGCTCCTCATATTTTGAACGTGAATGGAGGTATATACTTACAGTAGTGTCTTTATTTGTTTAGAATTTTGTCAGAACTGAACATTTCAAGAGAGAGATTTTTTAAACCAGGTCAACTATATTCATATCTTTTTATCAGAGCCATCCATCAAAAATAAGATCCATTATTTGAGGTAGGATTTTTCATAGATGTCCTTTAGAGGCTTACTTTAAATTTTATTCTCAGACATTTACATTACCCGCAGTGGAATTTTGATAGATTGATTCTGTCTAGGAACAATTGATTTTGTCTTTATGCAGGAAGTTCTTGACAATATAAGTCTTTGTCCGTTGAGCAAAGATCACTCTCTAATATTTTGGATTTTGATCATGTTTTTATCCATTTCAAAATGTATCAGTAATTTTGGTTTTTCCAGGTATCAGCGCAACGAAAATCTTCGGGAAGAAGCGAAGGAAGAGCAAGAAAGAGCACCACAATGTCGCCTTGAGCATCAAATTTTTGCTGCTCGAACAACGTGCAAACCATCTGCCATACTGTTTCACCCCTATGATAGCTATTTGGTTGTAGCATCTAAAGATGGTTTTACGTAAGCAACTCAAAAAATTTATTCTGATTGATTTTTTTTTCCAGTTCTTTTTGATGGCTATTTTATGAGGGTCGTTTGTCTCTTTATTCTTCCCTGCCTTTCCCAAACAAATCAAATTTTACCAATGTGGGTAAAGATTTAATCAGATGACCGTAATAATCGTAAAAGTTTGAAAACTTTTAAAAAATTCCAACCATTCGGAAACTTGCGAACTTTTGGTAGAGCAAGATTTCAAATTAGTTTTATACTCATTAATGGAATCAGCTGGTGCAAAAAATACTTATTGCCATTTTTTCATCTTTCGAGATTTTTAGTTTTAAGACTTCCATGGGCTTCAGAGATTTAGATTTGAAGGGTTTAGAGATTAGCTTTTGGACAGTATTTCATTTATAAGTTTGACCTATTTTTTAATAGCTTTTGTTATTTTTGCAGTTATTTTCAAAATGGGCGAAAAAAAGACATTTATGGTTTTCACATGAGTTCATTAAATTAGCACTATCATTTTCTCTTCAAAAAAATGTTCACAGGATTTATATTATTGGACCCTGCAATTGGCCCATCAATCGTCTATTTTTCACTTATTCAAGCGGCACTTGATCTTTCTGAAAAAATTAATAAATCTGTAATTTTTAGGATGTGGGACTACAGTCCAAACCAGAATTGTAAAGTAACACAGTGGCGAGCAGAGAAGAGCATCCTGAGTCGAAACCTACCAGATATTACATCTCTGGATCTTGTCAACTCACATGATAATCCATTGCTATTAGTTGGATCAAGTGATGGGGCAGTTAGATTATGGAACCACTATGCAGCTTTCCAAGGAACTGGTCAAAGAGAGCCAAAGCTTCTCTCAGCATGGCAAGCGATGCCTGACCTGCAACCCCACAAGTTATCGAATTCGTCAGGTCAGCTCTTTTAGAATACACAGTTTTCATCCATATACTAGGTTTATTAATCACATCGTATCATTAGCCATCTCATCAAACACTCAGGGTGGTCTTTCAATAAATAATTTAGGACATTAAGTAATTGAAAAAACCGAACTTCGGTCACAAAAAGTTTCACATTTTTTTGAAACCTCAGGTTATAGATGTTCGAAAGGCAACTGTTGTTACTTCTCAGAAATGCATATGCCCCTCCACCGGTTTTATCATAATTGGACGTATTTCTGCCCAAAGGAACTATGTTCATTAAGACATAAGCTCTGAGACCCATAAGAATACATGCATAACAGGGCTCATGTCATATTGCATATAATTTCGTTTGGCAGAAATAAGTCCAATTTTTGAATCCCAAAATAATTTGCAGAATAATAAGCACAGTCAATTTACGTGTTATGATAAGCAATAGAAATGTGAATGAATTAAAGATTTAAAATATTAGACTAGCCATGTCCGGTTTTTTACAGCTTCCCTGAAGTTCCAAAGTTTCAGTCAACCAATCGAAGGCAAAGAAAGTGGGTCTATGATCTTGATGCAAACACTGAACTCGTTATGAAGAAGGCTTTGTTTTCAAGAAATGCTCTTGATGAGAATTTTGTTTTCAATATAAAGGCCCTGTAAAGATTAAGATTAAGTACTTGAATGTTGTCTTGTAGTATGCTGACGCAGCATAGACTTTTAATCCCCTAAGTTACTGAGGTCTAAAATGTTCACAAATCCGATGAAATCTCTAGTTTTTCTTTCTTAGATTTTTACTGCACTCTTCTTTGTCTGCACTTTATGTCTTTTGGGATTTCGGAGGGATTTACCTTTACTGATTTCATCTTTCTTCCTCCTTCAGCTTCCAATAATACTGGTTCTGGTCTTGTAACTTGTTGGGATCAATTGACGCAAAGTTTGTTGGTTGGTGGTGACAGCCGCTACATTCGAATCTGGGACGCAGACAAGGAGTTGAAGACTGTTGATATCCCAACGGGTGCTGACTCAAGCTTGACCAGTCTTTCACTAGGAAGCAAAGGTACTTGAAAATATGATAAGTTCCTGTGTCTCCCGTACCAAGAAACTTCTGTTAATTTCTTTTTAATAGACAGTGAAGTAACATCAAAATGATTTTCAAGGGCACGGAATACTTCACATCGGTTCAATTAAGTGCAGTTGCAGGAATGGCATTTCTCTATTGAAAGTCACATTATTTTTGTTGTAATTTCACTTTTTTCTTCGAGATATTATAAGATTGAAGTATTTTGAAAATTTCAGTATTTCATTTATAAACCTACAGGCAATTTTCTTTTTAAAAAATGAGAATATTTTTGATGGAGCACCTTGTATCCTTGTCCAGAAAAAAGGCATCTCTGAAAATTGTTCAAACACTGGAACTACAAAAAATAAAATAACCGAATAAAATAATGAATTTTGAATGGACTGTATTTTTACTTTTTTTCATTTTGAAAAGAAATGACTAAATCCTGCACAGCTGGTGTTGGAGCTAGTCTGGGTTCCCAAATTGAATCAAAATGTTGTTTGCAATTTTTAGAATACCAGGCTGCTCAAAACCTGCTACAGAACAAATCTGGATATGTACAGAAGAGAGAGAGAGAGAGAGAGAGAGAGAGAAATTATTTCACTTGATTTTGAATACTAAATTTTGAAGGAAGAACCTTCTGAGAAACACAATTCATTTTTTCACTCAAGAGTTGTATGAATGACGCTTTTTTTTTAAACTTAATTGTGCTAATTTAATTATCCATCTTTAATATAATTATGGTTCCTGTTAATTTTATGAACAAAGGAAGCAATATTGTGATCGCTGGTTGCGGAGATGGTTCGGTTAGATTGTTTGATCGTAGACTTGCCCCTCAAGATGCACGTGTCAGAACATATCGAGAACATACAGGATGGGTGCTCACTGCACAGCTGAGGAAAGATGGAAAAGGAGGACTCATTAGTGGATGGTAAGGAAATGATATTACAGCTGAATTTTCCTCTGTTTGATTTTGCAGTTACTCATTTTGAACAAAAATGTGCCTTTTTCAGTATAAACCCACTTTCAATAATCTGAGAAAAAATTTTCCTGAAGGACTTTAGCTGCTCATAGATTTTTTTAGAAGCCTGGCAAATGTTTCTAGATTTTTACCGTCACAAGCAAAAAGAGCAGCTTAGAAAAACACAAATATCAGCCATTGCGGCACTCCTCTTCAATTTATGGAAGAAGTGAGTGTGAAAAAAAATCTTGGGTAGCCACAGGGTTTAATTTAAATGTATCAAAAATTCCAGTGGAGCACATTCTCAGATGAAGATCAGAAGAATCATGAAGAATTGACAACATTTTCCAATGTTCCTTCTTAAGCGTTTAAATCATTTTTTAATTGTGACTTTTGTGTCAACTTTTTCACCATTTTTTATTTACCAATTAATTTTTGTTCTCACAGCGTTGCTGGTGACGTTCGTTTGTATGACATCAGACTCAATTCATCAGTTAAAACAATCAACACATCACACGGCATGACTGCAATGTCTGTGCATCAGGGTGCAAAATTATTTGCGTGGTATGTTATTTTTCAAAATCTAAATTCAGTTAAGAGATTATTTAATGTTGGAGCAAGCTTGCAACTAAAGCTGTGCAGTTAATTGAACTCAAATGGTAATCGCGTGAAAAATTACTCGTGATACATTTGCCTGCTCACAAAATTTTGAATTCTAAATTCCCTCTGCATTCCCTCAAATTTGTGTCATTTCTCCAAAACTTATTTTGCAGCCAAATCTTTTTTTATTTCTTAGAATTTTGCAACTTTTTTCATCGCATAAGATTCTTCAGGCACATTGTAGGATTATTGTCATTTTGGGGGCATAAAGTTCAAAATCTTTAAAGATTCATAACATATTCAATGATTGAAAAACTTAGCATTGCAAGTCTCTTACACCCTTTTACCCAAATAGTCCTCAATTTTAGGCTCTTGCCAGAGTTTTATCATCGATCTGAAGGTTAATGCACTTAACTGCCACTTACATTTACTGATAGGATACTCTTAACGGCTTTGTTTTCTGTCTTTTACTCTAGTGCCAGTGTCAGTCAGTTTCTCTCAACGTACAACATGGAGGGGTCGCTTGTATACTCTTTCAAGACTGGGGCTCACGACTGGTTCATGGGCCATGTTGTCATGACACCATTTTTCTCTCCAGCCAGTTGTGTTGCATTTCATCCACACCGCGTCCTTCTGGCCTCAGGATCTGTCGACACAAACGTAGCAATTTATAGTACTGACCCAAAAAGATGACACTCGTACACTTCTTTGTTGACTAACTAGCTGTTTTTGTTATCTGCATCAAACTAACGATAGTTATTTGATGTTTGAAGTTGATATTCAAGGCATTATTTGTACCTGAGTCTTCGAAGATCGAAGAAATCAAATTCCTACTTATTGAATTTTCCTTCAAGGAGCCTTGATCATTGGCATGTAAAGATGTGTTCTATGTTTCCCTCCAGATCAGGGTATCTTTTAGTCTAACTGAAATATTTTGCTGACTGTTAGCGTTAATGAACAGTTAATAATATTTTACCATTCTCAAGATTGAGGATTAATAGTCAAGTTTTATGAGCCAGCTATTTCTGCCATGATTAAGGGATTTAATGATTTTTCTGGAGAAAAAAAGATAAAGAGTGCGTAAAGAATTTAAGCATAGAAATATCATTTTATCGGTAAACTTCTTAGGAATACCCCCTTGTAGTAAAAATGTCCCCGGATTGACGCTCTGATGCAGACTAATTTTGTGTATCACTTTCAATTAAGAGACTCAAAATTAAGAGAGCATTAAAACACCATTGTTAGTACTCAGTGATCACATCTATTTTTCCAAATAGAATTTGTCTCCTTAAATTGAAATTATTTGAAAATTTCTCCTTGATTAGCTCATATTCAAAAGTTAATCATTGCCAACTATGGATATTTGAGCCAAGATGAGAGAGATTCCTCAAAATACGTATCTGAAACTACCAAAGGCCTACATTCAAAATGGAAATGATTTAAATGGCTTTTTTAAGTAGCTGTCCATTGTTTTTTCCAATATTTAGTACAGACCCCTTAAAAAATACAACATTGTAATAACTCCTTATGTATTTATGGGAAATGTAATTTAAGCAAAAGGAACATTAAAAAATTCAGCAACTGTCTGAATTTTTTTTTAGAAAACTCCAAAATGTTGTGATTTATCCCTCATGTAATTACTGTAACTTTAATTTGAGTACAGAGGAACATTTGATATTACAGCTGCTTACAAGCTTTCTTACCAAATCCCAGAAAATCGAGAATCTTCTGATTTAATTAAGCCAATTGTTTTAACTGTCTATCAGGAAAATGAATTTATATTTTATTGCTTCTTTTACTAAGGAAAAAGGACAATCTCAAGCTTTCAAAATTTTCTTTCAGTGGTGACTTCAGTTTCAAAATTTAAAAAAACGAGAAAAGAGATTCAGCATTGTGGAGCCACTATGGTGTATCACAAGAAGAATTTCAGCAGGTTTTTCTAGATGATCTTAATTTCCTTATGAAACAATATTGTAATAAAATAAACTTTCAATTCTTGAAAAAGATTTGATAGAAAATTCCACAGTCTACTGTAAAAAACCTTTAGAGATAAGTTCAAGAAAACCAAAATTAATAGTTTTCATGATACGTCTATCGCAATTCTCTTGTGTCTCTCCCTTGTAAGGGTTGAGTTTAAACTTAAGGGGTTGACAGACTCGTGTAGGTGCCAGGAACTGACTAAGAAAATGACTTTGAAAAATATTTGATGTGCATCAAACCTACCAATCTTACTCTATAATTTATAAAATCATAAGAGTAACGCAAAACACCTGAGGCGCAAAGCGCTTTGAGAGGTTAGACCGCTAAGTGGTTAGGACTTAACGAAAATTGAAAGAAAAGAAAAAAATAGAAAATGGATTTGTTTAATATTTTGTATACATCCTTAAAGTATCAACCGTATATCTCGGGATAATTTGAATTTGTACATTGCGGTGTGCCTTATTGGATGGAGCCTCTGAATGGAAATTTCAATTAGCCTCTTCCATTAAACGTTTTTAGTGTGGAAAAGCTTGACAATTAGCATCTATGCTTTTGTATTGTAATTAATCCTGCAGTTTTTTCTTATTTTTTTCTCTTTTTTTTCATATGAAAATTCTAGTACTGAAAGTGACTGCCAGATTCTGCACTCACTCAGTACAGTCAGAAAGTATCTTACAAGCTTTCGTGGATTTCGAATCTTTTTATCTTATAAAAATAGTGCTAAAGAACTTGTCTCCTTGTCTTATAAAAATCTTGTATCTTTGGTTAATCAATTGTGTAAAACATTTTACGGCCAAGCAGGGCCACTCAAACGAGGGGCAATGTCCCTTTTACTAATCCTTTGTGGGAACTAACGTGATTGACAGCCCGATGAAATGTTTCCTCGGTTGTCACTCTTACACAATGTCCCTTTTACTGTGAAGTTAAGGGTGTGTAAGTCCTTTAATGTTTGGCTACTGAAAATCAGGCCCAAAATTAAATGTCTAAAGCAGTCCTATAAGACATCGATTTGCGATATAGGTATTTTATGGCCTTTGTCTATTCTTGTTGTACGGCCCTCGTTTCATCAATTGGGCTGCACGAACAGCCTCAAGAAACTGATCTGTATTCTTTAGATTCAGAACAGATGGAAAGAGTGTGCAACTGGTTCCTTAATAGCTCCAATTTGAAATTTTTAATTTGTAAAACTCTTGAGCACCCTTCTTTGCCATTAGAGATTGCTGCCCAATCTGAACCTAACTTTGCTTGGCTTGTGATAGTAACTATGCAACACTGTCGGCAGATCATGCAGAGAGTTAACGTGACCTTTGATTACAAGAACTTGTATTACAAGTTTCTGCCAAGCCTCCTACAAGGGCGTATTATATTCAATGCAAAATTCCGGATTTTTTGACTGTCCTCCTTGTAACGCTTTTGTGACGTAGGTCCCTTTCTTTTAAGAATTAAAATCAAAATGGCGTGACGCTCTTCTTGAACCCTTCTAGAGCATATTTTATGAACGGTTCCTCGCCATGATTGTGTGTATGGTTTGTACAAATCCACACGACATATTCATCTATGTAAGCACAACATTATGTTAGCGTGTAACCTTGCGAAAGCTTTTGATCAATCAAATCCTGTGCTCAAAACGGCCTCCTATTTTTAGAGTTCATAGTTGTAACCATTTTGACCATTGCAGTGAGTTACCAATTTTTGCCATAATTTTGTAGTTAGATTTATTTTTTATCTCTGTGATTCACTATTTTTGTGAGAAATGAAGGGAAAAGAATTTAGTAGGTAGTTATCTCTATGGTCGTAGTGTAGGTTACTTAGTAGTTAGCTTTCAAGGGTACCTAGTAGTAATTGTAATATTTCTGGGGAACATATTCCTGCTAACTTCAGCAGTCTCACCTTGCATTGGGCAAATCTGCGTGACGTTCAACGTAGACTAAAACGGATATCTTTCAACTGACAGAACCATCAGACACAAATTGACTATGAAACTGCAAAAATGCGTACTTTGATTTTGTTGTTTCAAAATCTTTGTTCCTATTTTATTTCTAGAAGGAGATCGAACCAACTTAATGGTTTGAAATTTTCACTGAAAATTTTTCACATAGAGAAGAAAAATCAGCGAAGTTTTCAAGTTTTTCAAAAATTGTTACTGAAAAGTTTTCAATGTAGGAAATAAAGGATGACAGGAAATGTGCAAAGCTGCAAACTGAGGTATGCATGTCTGCAATTTCACTATAGATACTTTATTATAATGTAGGTCAGTTCTGTTGTATCAAATTTTATTTTTTTAAAAATATTCACAGCATGACAAAATTTAAATACCTTGAAGTATGAGGAAAAACATTTTTGTCAAGAAGCACACAATGGAAAATGTTTGACTCTATCTATCTAAATTTAAGACCATTTTTTATAAAAGTTCATACCATGATACCGTAAGAAGAAATGTGATTGTGAAATTTCTAATCACCGTTTTAGCTGCACACGAAAACTATCCAAAATAGGACTGATCAAATCAGAACTGCCCAGATAGTCCGTCTGTTTTGATTAATTTAATTTTAGTTTGATTTCTCTACTTTTAAAAGTAGATGTGCACCAAATTACTTTGATTTTGATCCGTACAGTACTTTTCTTCCCGGGAGGCTTTCAAACAAACCATTTTCAAAGTGTAAATTTCCAATTCCGCACACTTATTCATTAATTTAAATCATCAGTTATTGGTGAAAAATGCAGACATGTTCCAGTATAATTAAGTATCTGTCATTTAAAACATAATTATTTATCCTTTGATATGGCTTATCCATGACAAACAAAGTAAAAATTTATTTCATTGAAGTTTTATAAATTCCATAAATTTGTCACGATTATTCAAATGAAGCCATTAGTCTTGCTAGCTTTGGCGCCGAATGAGTTTGAACAATTCATGGCACACTTTTCTCACTGGGATCAATGTAACCCAACATTTGGTGCATAGCTATGCTGATGACTGATTTATAAACTTTAAGCACACATCGGTTTCGATGTTAATTTAGAACTTTCGATACATACCTCGTCGAGGCTGACTTATAAGTGCCCTTAGTTCGTACCAGAATGAAACGCATGTATGCGCTGAATGTCATCTACATCAAGCGGAATAAGAGGAATAATTTTTTTGTCGTCTCAGAATTAATATTAGAAGTTCATATTTACCTCCTCTTAAAAAAAGAAAAAAAAAATCTTTAAATTGATTGTTGATCATTTCCCTCCATTGTTTTTTGTAATTTAAATTATTGTTTTGTTTAAGAAACATCAGTTCAATCCAGAGGCAGAAAGTCTTAAAGTTCATAAAAATGGATTTTAGGACCACAAAATAAGTAGTTCCATTTTTTATTCTTAAGGGTCTGTTATTTTATTAGAGCAAATGAATCTAAACCTCTCTCCCTGTAAAAATTGTAAAAGAAAGAGACTGGATCATCTTGTTAAGTGTTAGTTGCTTTTTTAATTTGTACATGGTGTTAATAAATATGTTTCCTATTACATAAACCTCAAATCTAATTTTTGTTTTTCTATGATGTCTGTAAAGTTCCTCTATTCTCCGATCAGTGAAGAGCACTTACTAGGTCAAGCTGGGAATATTTCTGGACAGCGTTTTTTTTTCTTTTTCTTTTTGCAAATGTTGGCTATCACGGAAGCCAAACCTGGGCCAAGTTTTGAGCTTGCTTTACAATGTGAAACTTCCATAAATTATTCCTACTAATCATACTAATCCACCAACCTACTAGAATTTTAGGGAAACTTTCTTTGTACAGATGCCTTAAGTATATTATTCTCCTGTAAAACATGTGTTTACTTTTTGTATACTATTACACAATGAAGAAGGAAAAGACAGGCATGAAATTTGTGCCCGAGTAACCGTTTTAACATGGTGATAGAGCGTAAAATAAGTAAAAATACAAGCTCACTTGATAACCTTATGCACTCATCATAACAGACCTTTTTGAGATGTCTTTTGAACCCAGCAGGGTTGCCATTTGCAAGGCCCTAACACCGATTTACCGTATTTTCCAGACATGTCCTCAGCCTGGACCTATTATAGCTGATTTTTCGCTTTTTATCTGAAAACTCCCTGTTATGATTTGTCACCTGTAAAGGTAACAAGGAAACGGAGGAGGCAATTTTTCCCTGATATTATCTAGACAATATCAAAATCATTAAGTTTGTTTGCAGGGCAAGTGACAGGGGTATAAAGGGTCTGTCCCTGTCCGACCACTAACCCTTTATGGCATTGTGTTACTTTTTTGTAGCAACAAATCTTCGCTTCTTTTTGGTTTTTAGTGCATTTTTTTTTCAAGAGTTAAGTATTTCTCAGTGGAAGATGTTCCAAATTTGTATCAACGTTTTCTTTTTCAAAAAAATCATTACCAAAATTTTTAAACTTTACGGACAAATTTGGGACTATATGTTCCTAAGAATGGTACAGCATAGATGTGTCTCCCAGTATCCGGAACACAGAATTAATTCATGCCATAGAGGTTTAGAGCCTACGTTCTACCCTAAAAGACTTATTATAATCTTTGACTTTTCAATCTTCAAAGTATTTGCAGGAAAAGTAGAAGTCGAGTTGGATGAGTTGGTAGTTGTTTACTTCGACTGTCACATGCATTAAATTTAGCAACACCTCTTTAGAGGAAGGTATTGGTTTTCAGTATCTGCACACAATGGCAGCATGGATTTGTCGTTCCACCTGGTCCATCCTTGAAAACCATTAAACAGTGGCAGAGTAGTCGTTTGCATACAGAAAGCAGACAACTGCCAACTTATCTGAAAAGAGTTCTAACATGCAGAGCTTAACCATCATAATTATGATCTAGTTTTTATGAAAAAAGGCAGCTTTGAAAACTTGCTACTTATAGTTCAATTTGGATTGTTATTACTTTTTCCCCCTCCCTTAAAAAACTAATGCTCTCGGGATCAATAGAGAAAAAGTAATTTAAATTAAAACAAATTAACAATTTATTGAGAAGATATCACTAGTAATACAATGGACAATATGAAAGTATTATTTACACTCATTTAGAATGCTAAAAAGGATGACAGTAAGTTAAGCTTAAATGAAAGAGTCATATCTCAATGAGACATCTTAACAAGGACAGCTTTTCACACAATCAACACTCTCTACTTAGAACAATTATGGATCACAAGACCCATCGGTCCAACCGTCACGCCACCTCTCATTGACGCGACTGCAATCAAACAAGGGCTTCCCCAATCGGTAGTTTACATTGTTGTGTGCCCAACAAAGCCATTGTGACAGTGATTCTTGTGAGGTTGTGACTGGAGGACGAATTGATATCCTTAAAGAGAAGAAAATTGAAAGATAATTACTCAAAAACAAAATCTTGAAACTTATTTAATAAAATAAAATATTGAGGATTAAGTTTCACAGTTTACCTTATGTCCTTTAAGTCTGCCAGTAAGCATGCAAATGGCAATCCTACCTTCCTCATTTAGAACAGATTGAGTATTTATCTTCGGCAAACATTAGAAGTCTTTAGTGCACAGTAAATTTCAGAGCAGAGAGGGCAAGGACACATTTCTTAAAGATACCCTTGAGTGAAAATATTTTCGAGTTAAAGTACATGGACACGTAAAAAAAGGAGAGAAAATATAAATGAAGTACCGGTAATACAATAAAGAACTTACATATCTGAAAAATCTTTTGCGCATGTTTCACAAGGATAAAAGCGGGAGAGGAGAACAAAAAATTTTGACATATCTTTGCGCTGCCGATCAGTTGGATGATCTGGATAGTAAGCAGCCATTGTATGCAATAATCCCCATGTTTGGTAACCTGCAAAAAAGAAATAACATGCAGGTTAGCTTGGAATATTATTTTCTTTCCAGCATAAATCAGTAAAATATGATTAACAATAATAAGGAAGATTTCAGAAAAGACATTTTTGTATGGTTCGAAATAGTTACACATTAAATGATAAGTTTCTTTGTGAAGGTCGATTTGACCTTAGTATAATGATTCCCGTTTTCTCAGGAGCTGGAAGTTTGAATCAGGTTTCCCATAAAATTTTAATGCGCTAACAAAGCTTGTAGTGGTTCAATTCTAACCCTGTCTGGTGGTCCATATTGTCCATGTAGAATCTCATGGGGAGCGAATTTGCAAAGACTTTCTCTTACCAAAATAGAGCCTCTGAGCACTCAGTAAATTATTATCCATCAAGTGGCTTCCTACATGATGGCTGACAACTGGAATGTAGTTTCCCTTACCTAGTTGATCTTTGTCCAGAGGACAGTTGTTTCCTAAGATATGTAATTGCGACTTTGTTGCTGTCATTGGATGTTCAGCCGTCCCACTTTGACTAGTCTGCAACAAAGGTAAATGTGATTAAGAATTAAATCAAAGTAGGGTCCACAACAAGAAAGTTTTAACACTTTTGTACTGAAACAGAAAGTTCGTCATCTTGATTTTTGTATTTTCTTTTTATATGTATGATACACTAAAGACAAGGCCTAGATCTTCTGCAACAGCATACAACTGTTCAAACTTAGTTGACTTAAGCTGATTGAGTAAGTAAGTACTGCGGTGTAAAATGTGCATCAAATGCAATTTTCAAGATTCTGTCATTTTACAATTATCTTCATTTGGGACATGCTTATCTAATACAGTAGGTATCTCAAAAATTGACAGAAGACAGGAATGGGTAGGAGCTTCGAGTTAAGGAGAGCATTACTTAAATATACAATTTAGTTTTAGCCTTCTCAGGATGACCTTATACTTTGAGTCCAGACACAGATGAGAATAAATATTGCTTGCATCAGTTTAATAATTTGTACACAGAATATTCTCATAGAGAAAAAAAGGAGGTGTTTGCATCTTGAAGCTTTTTTACCCTGTGATGTGGGTAGGTACAATATTGGTCGATATATTTCCGCAAAATCCGAAATTAAAAGTACGAAAGACGGACCATAACATCCGTTCTTTTTCTGCTTAGAGCAACTTAAAATTTACTTTAAAACACTTCAAATAGAATAATTTTTTTCCCATAAATAACATCATTTCTAAGAAAATTGATGATAAAAGTCATCTGCACAGACCTCATCAACAAGATCCAAGATCCCCAAAATGCGACCACCTCTTTTTTCCTCTATCGCACATTCTGAAGAAAAGAGGAAAAAGTATTGGTTGAAGGTTTAAAGTTCTATTAATGGATGTTAGAAACTCGCAACAAAAAAGAAAGCTCTTCTAGAATGGTAACAGACCAGGGTCCTCGTTGATGTTACATTAATGTATCGGCAAAACAAAAAATTAATTCAAGAGGGGAAATTAAAGTCACGCTACTTACAGAGGAGGCCATGCTTCATAAAACGTGAAATGATGACATTTAAACGAGTCAATTCCTATCCTGCTTAATTATATGGAATGAAAAAGGTATTCTTAGCCACTGACAAAAACATAACACTTGTGCGAGGGGCAGACAGAATTATGATGATAAGGTTAAAACTGTCAGCTGATGGCATTTTGTGAGTGAACATCTGACAAAAATTTTCAAAGGAAGGGTGGGGTATATTGTCAACATTAGTAATTACATACAACAATGCTGTGTAGGTGAGGTCGTTGTGAAGTTATCATTATTCGTAATATTCATGAATGGCAATAAAAAAGGCTGAAAAAGAATTAAGGTATCCACCCTTTGCTTTCTAGACGGTAGGGATGGAGCCAATGATTCTTAATTGAAGTTAGGGAATTTATTTTAAAAGTTCCTAGGAGGCGATAGACATTGCTGCATTTGATGATCAAGTTTTCGAAAAAGTTACATCAGAAAGTTAGTGAGCAATGATAGTGTATTCCAGTAGCAAACTCATGATTCCAATAAAGACGTAATTATTAACTAAAAGTTATTTCTTACTAGGAACCAGGAGAAAGATAGCGTTCTCAAAAGTGAGGAATGTCTACAGCATTCATGATTTAATACTGCGTCGGGTGATACTTAGAGTTGCCCAAAAGAGGACAAAGAAATGAAAATACTAGAAAAAGGTCTCTAGGTACTGCTGCGATAAATTCAACGGTGACAAGGTATGGAGGGTGTGAATGCCTAACCCATTACGACGTGCCGTTGAATGTCAGTGGTAAGACCCCTTGACCAAGTCTACTGCGCCAGAGAAGATAAATCAAATGCGTGAGAAGCACATACTTACATCAGACTCCGGGGAACCTTTCGAATTCGGTTTCCCCTTAGTGTAGCTGGTCTGAGCTTTCGCCCAACTTTTGAAATCCGTGCAAGCTCTGCATGGGGCTGCAGTGCTGTGTTTATTGTTGGAAGTGAAGTGGTTGAAAGCCTCAGTTTCAGGGGTATCCACAGGCTCATATCTTGATTTTTCCCTAGACGTCGGCATTGCTGTCGAAAATAATAACAAAATATGACACAGTTCAAAAATTTCAAGTACTACACTGCTGAAACTTGAGTAACTCTGCTAGTAAACGTGAGTAGCGATAGCGAATGATGATGAAATTCATGAATATGATATGAATAGAAGAATAGAACTTCACCAATACAGAAGATGGTGGCAACGTTGACCTCGACAACGCATCTAACCTAAAAAATCGGCAAGTTCGAATGTGAAATCGCGTCAAATTGAATTGTATCGATTAAATTTATTATTAATTAATAATTTGTCTCGTTGCCTTGTGGAGTGTTAATTAAATTAGAGATCTTCACTTCGCATTTGCGGAGGCAGCTCAGATTTTTATGTTTGCTTCCGTTTTTGTGTATTTCTAAAGATTTTAAGTAAGTACTTAGGTTGATTACTCAGCTTTATCATCATTATTGTTCTCCACGTAAGTTTTCGTTGTTCTATGAGAATATATATTTCAGATTTTTCATTTGCACTGGCACTACTCAACAAAGGCTTAAGTCACACATTGAGCATTAAAGTTGCAGAGCTAATCTGATATATCTACTACCTTCGCCCTCTTGCGTTGACTTGTAATGTCACAGATCAGCATTTCATTTTATTCTCCAGTGCCTGAAACGTTTTATTTATTGCGTATTGCACACTAATCACCCATAAAATACCACGCATATGTAATATACCTCTCCACAGATTCCATGTCGCAGGTGTTCGTACAGCTTAAAATATTTGTAACATTATTCAAGGACTTGCTAGGGTCAAGGTTTACAAGGTAATTCCTAGAGAATATTACCGCTGCTAATTGCTTTGACTTCTTGTTATCTGCCCACTTACTTTTAGTCAAGTGAGGCACTCAAAGTCTGCTGTCTTATGTATCATGAAGATCCTGTGTAAATGATTTAGGTGAGGAAAACATGTCTTGGTCTTGTTTTCGGAGGCTCCAGGTAGTAGAGTTTGTATGGGAGGAACTGAGGAAGTCTCATTTTTTGTGCTCGTGCAATGCTTGTCAAACTCTTGACGTCTTGTCTGAATTTGTCTTAAGGCTGCAGTATATTCTATAATGTTGATCTTTACTCAGAATGAGAGCGAATTCAATTTCTACAGGCTGATGTTGCATTTACTGTTTTCTCCTAGGTGAATAAAGCAAGTGAGCCCCTCATTTTTTTGATGATGTATCGGAATGGATTTGTAAGGAATTGTAAAGAATTTGTAAAGAACGGCTCAGAATTCAAATTTTTAGAAATGAAGAACAACGCACTTACTTAATTTAATTCAGGTCATATAATTCTTGGTTTTCAAAATTCTCAAGGATAATTACTTTGCCCTCTAAACTTTGGTCTTTGCTTGGAATCCATTCTTATCACATTGTTTCTATTGAAAAAATCTAAGAAATACTTTCTTGACTTGTTATTTTAATTTTTCCATCGTAAGTTTTCTCCATTTCTGTTTCAGTTTTGTGGATGTACAAAGTCAGCCATGAAGTATTATTATCTAGTCACAATTTTATTTTCTCTTATCTGCTACCAAATATTAGCAGCTGTGCAGTTTAGAGAGGATGTAGAAGACAATGAATTTGCAGAATTTGAAGAGTTTGATGAGGAAGAAGTAAAATCAGCGAAGCCATACGTGAAAGAAGCGCCACAAGCTCGGAAGATCGAGCAAACGATCGAAGAAGGAAATGACTTCAATGAAGATGATGTTGTTGTAGAGGTAAAATTTCTATTCATAAATTGTTCTTTTTTTCCATGTAACAAAAAGGGGCCAAAGCCCAGGAAAATAATCATTGGAGTTGAAGTTTCATATTGTGTTTTCAAACTCATTTCTCAAAACTCGCTGTCGCTATTATAAGTTTAAATTATTTACATCGATTGCGTCTCTCGGAACTCCCTTCATTCAGAACTATCTTAAATTCCTTCAGGATAACAAGCACACTTCTTCCGCCAAGTATCATTTTTTAAGATATTTACCTACTCGCCCATTTTCTTCTCTCAAGCTTGGAAATGTGAAGGGAGAAAAATCCATAAAAAACATTTTTTGATTTTTCCCTCTCGCTCATAGAATTTTTTTTGTTTCAGGATGATGAGAGTGAGATTGATCATTTCAACGATGATGAAGAGTTCGAAGGGTTTGATGGTGCAGATCCCTCAACTAAGTCAAAAGAAGCACCCAAAATCACCATTACAAATGTGAGTATCATTTCATAAATATTTGTTCCCAATTAAAATAGGTATATAATTTATGAAGAAACTTTTTCTTCTGTACCTGTTATAAGTAATGTTGTAAGGCTGTGTAATGTTGCCATTAACCAGTCTTCAGCGTTAGAAACAACATTCGCGGACGAAACCCAAACAATTGAGTATTGTTGACATCTCTCAGATTGCTGCAGGTAATGTTTAAAATGAGTAAAAATTCCTCCTTTTTTTGGTGTCGTGTGATTTATCTAAAAATGTAGGTTTTTTGGTGTTTTATTATGAGACTAAAAAAATGCAAAAAGGATAAATTTATTCATCATTAACCAAAATAAAGTTAAAATCTGATTGTCCAATAATATGTAACAACTTTGATACATCAACCTGATAATTCCAGACAAGGAAATTTTGATAGTACCGAAAAGCCTTTAGGAAACGTTATGTCATTGAAATCCTCTAATTTCCCCTCGGGTATTGTCAATATAACCTGAAGCGACTGGTTATAATCAACACTACTCCTTGCTACTACATCAAATGTAAGACTCCTGTTTTATGTTTTCTGTAGGGTCCAAGTGTATTTTAAGTTTATTGGCTTAGGATATTCCTCTTTTCTGGTTTTGTCTCTTAATCGATACACTACGTCATTTACGCATGTAAGGAAGAAGAGATAGTAAAGACTCTATTAATTTTCTGAATACTATCTGATATTTATCATGTATCAATGATTTTTTCATTTTTAAGTTAAGTTCTGAAATAAATTGTGTAGAAAAGCTTTCATTCATCACAACAAACCCCATCTTTCATCAAATTTGTGAAGCGCAAGTAATGTTGTTTTCAATTTTTCCAGGTTCCTTTGCATTTAAGAACAAATTTCAATAGTTTTTATCTGGAAATTCTCATGATCTCTGGTCTAGTCATTTATTTCCTCAACTTTTTTACGGGGAAAAATAAAAATATCAAGATAGCAACATCTTGGTTTGAAACACACAAGTCCTTGCTGAAAGAAAATTTTACCCTTGTTGGTGAGTGTACCCTACAACCAAAAACTTTATTATTCTTACGGCTATTTGAAGCTGAGGCTGACAGGAAGGTGAGAACACCAGAAAAATTGTGGTCAGCAGTTGATATTTAAAGTGATTATCGACTGGTTTGCCTCCTTCTCAGGGTAAAAAAAAAAAAACAACTGAAATAGACAGATCTGAGCTCGTGGTCATTTTTTCTGCGTCATTCTGCCCATTGCTGGAGAGTTATCCTTATTTTGGTTCATTTTCATAGCCTGTGAATTTTTCTATTGAAACGTTTCGCTGAAATTCTAAACAATTGAAATTTTATCTCTGTAAGCTCATTTCTTGCCAATTGTCATGAATCAAAGAAGCATCGGAATTTGCTATCCTGATTGAATCCAAAAGTTTTAGTTCTTGTATTGTGATGAGAGTGTTGTAAACTCTCGCAAATAGTCAAAAAGCAATTTTAGAGCAAAAAGCACTGAAAACTTTTTTAATTTGAAATTACCAATTATATTCTGAAATTATTCAGATTAATAAGATTTTACCAGTTTGATGTCAGCAAAATGAATTTTCAGACCAAGCAATCAGTAATGACAAATTTGTAACTTCATAAATCACAGTTTTTAATTAGTTATTACTCATTCCTATAAAAAATATTTCTTCCTATTCTCTGTGGGTATGGAATGAGAAAAAGATACCGCCAATATTTTTAATTTAATTGATATTCCTTCAGGAATAATATGATGGATGTATTTTCTGCAGTTCTATTTTGATATTTCATCATGAGTTGCCTTGTGCTAAGTTGTTTTATGTTTTTGATTTATACAGGGGATGATGGGAAGGTTGAAATGGAAAGTGAAACATTGATTAAAGAGTCAGACAGTGTGTTTACATTATGGTGCAGTGGGCGAACATGCTGTGATGGTATGCTTGTCGAGCTAAAGTTAATCAAGGTAACCTTTTGCCATAATTTACAGCTTTTTTCAACATTTTTGTCAGTTTGTTAAACTACCTCTTTTTAAGTCAGCTCTTGCAGAAAATTCACTGAAATTTGCACAACTGTTTTCGTGTAAAATATTAAAGTGCCCAATTAGATTTGGCAATAGCTGATGAGGCTTGGTACCTTTCTGCTTAATACCATCCAAATGTATGTTGTTGCTGGTTGGCAACTCTCAAGGAAGCATTGCCTAAACTTTCCTTTGAAATAACCCATTTAGCTTGGCCTTTAATTATTCTAGGTCATTATAGTTGGGAAGAATTTCATCTCCTGAGAATTATCGAAATTGGTTCTGTAATTTAAAATTCTGGTTTTGCTTTATTTTGCATCTCCCAATAGCGTCAAGATCTGGTGGCTGTCATTGCAAATTGGATGAGACCATCCAATGATCAAATTCACGTTCGCATCGATGTAACTAAAGAGGATATGGATTCATTTGTTCTTTGTATTGCCAACAAAAAAATGGCAACCAAGCTGTCAAAAGAAATGAACGATTTGGTAATTATTAAATTCACTTCTTTTATTTGAATCTCCCAAGTGTGGAAGTTGAGTGTTCACTGTACAGTGCCCTCAAATGTTCCTAGAAACAATATTGAGCACAACTTTACAGAAATCAATTACAAAATGCTTAGGTGTCAATAAGCACATATTTTTTAGACATCCTAAAATTTATTTGTACTTTTCAGATAAGCTAAGAGCCAAACTGCTCGTGGCAAATTTAATATTGTTACCTATTTAAATCTTTTTAGAGGGGTAAAAGGGCTCATACCCCAAAGATGTGTCTTCTCGATCACTGTGTCAGTAACAAGGACAGTCGATAGTTACCACAATGTTGTCAATTACCATCATTTGTCAATGACAATGAGAATGACAGCCGTGAAAAATGAGCTATTTCATTTAACGAGGAAATTGGTTGAGCTTCAAATATCTCCCAGACTTCCCACACTTATTTGCTTTTAGACTTTACTCTAATCTATTATTTTGGTAATGATACCTTAACTTTCATAGATTCATACCATAAAGTCAATTTTCAATAACTTGGACGTGAACCCTTTTAGAAATGACCGATTAACATAAGATAGTGCCTGTTCCCTTGTCGAATTACCTTTTTATTTTTTCATAAAACAGTGAACTGATAATAAAACAAAAATATAATTCCTCTCTTTCATTTTCCAGAGCATTTATTGCCCAGAACGAAAACCAGGGGACAAGTTCCGTCTCTCTAATAATTTCAATGTAATGAGTGAAATATCAGAGGCAACCAATGGAATTTTGGACTCCAAAGTAACCAATACCCTCAACACGTTTGCAAAATACATTGACTGTATCCATATCTCTGATCAATTCAGTGGACCAAAACCAACTGAGTAAGTACATATGCTGTCAAATTTTTTTTTAAAAAAAAAACACACCACTTATCAATACTTTATACCTACTGGTTTCTGACCCATGATTTACTTTGAATTAGTCAGGGAAGAGTCAAATGCTCCATGCAATGTAATCTTTGCGGTATCTGTAATGTGTGTGCTTTTTTTCTTACAAAAGACCCGATGCACCCAGTTGGAAGTCCATGAACCTTAATCGAACAGATGAAATGGGAATCAGCCTAATTAAATTTGACATTGCCTACCTCCTCTCATTTTTCAATTTCCAAACGGACAACTAAGCAATGTAATGCCTTGTAACTGTCTTTGAATTTTCCTTGCGTTATTAAGAATATATACTAACAGAATTTCAAGGCAGAACGCTGCTTATTTTTCTGGTGAAAAAAATAAAATGTGGGGAGAAACAAGATCTTGTCTGATGTAGTTAGGCCAATTCCCGTTAATTGCGTCAAGTTTCACATATCTGATCAATTTATCTCTTCTTTGACAGTTGAGAAATTTGGCTGAAATTAGATGCAGAAAACACGAAAAAACAGATTGAATAAATTTGTGTGATTTTAAAGGGTTGGTGGCTCCCATTTTTTTAATTCATTTTTTAAAAGTACAGAGTGAACTGAGCTTTTGGGAATTGTTCCAAATTTTTTTGATTCCTAATCGTCAAAGATATCCCTTTTAAAAATGTCACTGATGGGACCAGTTTTAAACGATATTTTCGGCAGACTCTGATGATGTAGCCAGGTGAGAGTAACAGCTTTGGCTGATTGCGTGAACACAGTTTCAGGCTTCGCCTTGCTACTCCAACCCTTTTGATGGCTTTTGATCGGTTGGATTTTTATTAGCTTTTTCTCCTGTTTGAAATGCTTTTTTGAACTTTTTAATGAACTTTATTTTTTCACAAAATTTTATCCAGGATAATTATACATACTACAAACCTGTACAAATTTCTTGCCACTGCCCCATTTATAATCGAACGCAACGTCCATCAAGTTTGCCAAAGTCGTTTTTATTGCTTTATGTTGTCAGCTGTAGTTTTGAAGAAGGAAGATTTACTCTCATGTAAACCTCTCATTTTATTATTTCAAGAAGTGAAATGAAAAAATTCATATTTCAATGATATTATTAGCGTGTTTGATTTTTGCAAATCCACAAAATTCCTCTTCTCTATTACCATCTATTCTTTAATATCTCATGATTTTCTTTTCTTTTCTTTTCTTTCTTTTTTTTTTTTGTTTTGTTTATAGAGACGTGCCTGTTACAACTCAACCAGAAACTAAGAAAGTCATGATATTTGAATTCAATTTTCCATCAAAATCCAAATCTACAACTGAACTGACCGAAACCTCATTGATTTTATTCCATTTCATATTCTACATTATGAATAGAGTGAAAAGGTTGAGACTCAGCAAAGAGGTAATTGATATTATTAATTCGTGTCAGTGATTTTTTGTCTCCAGTAAGATACTAATCTTCCAATTTCAGCGTTTTCAACTGTAAGCCTTGATACACTTATTTTGAAGAAAACATTGTGATTAAGACCTCATACTCTTTCTGCAGTTTTCTGATAACAGAGATCTATCTTGAGACTACTACCAACAAGCCGCTCTTATAGCGCTTTTTTTCACTCTGCGACATCCAACCTCCACTGAAAGTGTTCCTGCCAGAGCTCCCGCGGCAAATTGCATCCCCTCATTTCCTGCTCATTCCCTCAATCCACGATTTGGCAGGGCGTCCTCTAGATTTTCTGCCGGGGGGGGGGGGGGGGGGGACCCCAATCCAAAACCTTTTTAGGTAGCCTATTATCTGGCATCCTTTGCACATGCCCATACTAAACAAGCTATTTCGTGAAAATGTCTAGCTTTATGTTGTTTTCGACACCCATAATTTCACGTAACCTTTCATTCCAAACAAGATCCTTCCTCGAACTCACCTCCACCTTTAAAATTTGAAGACGCTGAATAACTTCATCATCCATTTATTTTTAGTTGAAATTCTTATTTTGAAAATAGTTTACATTTGAGATAGGTGATAAATGTGAAAAAACATTGATAATAGTTTCTACAGAGTGAGCAAGCTTTGAAAAAATTTTTAGCATTTACCTACTTAAGACGAAGAACAAGGTAACTAACAGATTTTCTACATTGATTTCACTAGTTTTTTCAGATTTTATGAAAATAAATTCCTATCTATCATTATGTATGGAAGTAATATTTTTGTTCTGTTACAGAGTAAAGCAAAGGCTGACAAAAACAGAGCCAAAGTTGAGGAATCATTTTTGAAATCAACCCACGCAGCTAGAGCAGAGGCTGCAGCAGCCAGAAAGGAGGAGAAGAAAAGACTTGAGAAAGAACGCATCCTTCAGGTATTCATGATGATATTAGTTATATGAGTCTGACTCTCGCATTTTCTCAATGGATTTTTCGCATGAAAGTACACCTATTTTGTGATGTAAGAGGGTGAGTCAATTACGAAATGAGCGGTGTTGCTCATGGAACTCCTCACTCACCAGGTCTCATGCAAAATGAAGTTATGCCTTTACATCATACGGACGTATTTCTATCAAACGGAACTAAGCGCAGATTTGAGTTCCTTTTGAGGAATTTAGAATCCTGGATAGCGCGTTCTGTCAAAGAGACCTAAGCGCCATGGAAAAGCATTGCGAATATAGGACGGAATAAGCCGGACGCCCGATTCCGCTGCCAATCCAAGCCCCCCTCTACCTTCCTCACCCTATGGCGCTTAGGTCCAAGTGATAGAAATACGTCCATATGTCTTGTCTCATTAAGAACCGGTGAAATGTGAATTAAAGGCATAAACACGACAATAGTTTGGTGTCAATTTTTTGGTATTAACGTATGATGCATTTTCAATTAGGTTGCAAGGTTCACATGAAAAAAAAAGAAAAAAGAAAAAAACTTCATGAATCCCTGACTTTCCTCAGCGGCTATTGCAGATTTTAGTCAGTTTATCGGTATCAGCTTACCTTACCTATTCTTTTCTCCATTCACTCACAATTTTAACGAAATGATTTTTTGTCTCAGGAGGAGGATCCTTTGAAGCAAAAACGATGGGAAGAGAAAGAACTGAAAAGACAGATGAAAAAGAAGACTCCCAAAATGAAGCAGCTGAAAGTGAAAGCTGTGTAAGATTTTGGTGTTCAAAGTTTGTCTTTACCTCATTCAGGAGGAATGATTTGTTACTTGTTTGTTTTTAATCAGTGTAATGGGTAGCGTAAGAAAGGAGATACGGTTTCTGTGGAACCAGGTAGGCATATTTGTATTCTAATGTAAGTAATTTATTCGGTAGAAGCTTTCCTTGATAGTTTTTCCATGAACTTGACTAAAAAGTCATCATTGTTAAATATGAAGCTCTGTTTTACTATCATGTAGCTCAAAACTTAAGGGGTGGATTGAAAGAGAAGAGGCCTTTTTAGGCCTCACCCTAGCAGCAAATTTTAGGTTTTTGCAAGTTCGCTAATTTTTTCACGACATAATACATATGACATTACATATTTGATAGTGATCAACAAAAATATGAAAGCTATCCAATTTCCCGAATCATGAAATTTTTTTAAGTAGGCTGTATAATTAATTTGGTCTGTTTGTGGAAGTTTGCGGCATCTGTTGCTAAATTGTTCCAACTGTCAAACAATGTCTCACTCAGGTGAAAAGCCCAAAATAAGCCTCGTTTCATTATTGAAGTGCTTTGTTGTTTAGTGGCTTTAAATCGTAATGGTCATTTCGAATACTAATCCATTTTAAAATTGGAACATTTTTTAGCACTCTGATGAGGTCAAAGTCTCCCCCTCTTGCTTTGATCACTGAAGTACTCTAGCATTTTTTATTCTTCGAGTACCTTGAAATTCCAACCAATTGAAAAGTAATTGGACTTTGACCATCATGAACAATTCCTTTTTCCTTTTTTTATCTGCACTTCTTCATATAGAAAAAGTCATGAATCATAAGGTTAGTTGTTGTGGTATCAGTGATATTAGTCATCAGTGATTGTCATTTTTTCATTTTATTTCTTTTTACCGATCATTTGTCTCAGTATTTAAGTGATCTAAGGAAACTTTATAAAATGAAAAAGTTGAATCTTTGTGGGATCATAATGTTCATTTTTCTTCCAGTTTCGTCAGAGGAACTTGATATTACAGACCACTGATATTAATACATGCATAGGACTCGCAGAAGTAATGCATTTCAATGCGTAGGTAATTGAAAAGTCGCAATTCCTAATTATTGCATTTTAGCCTAAGTTACCAATAAAAATTATCACTTTTGGCAGACATTCGAATTGTCTTCATTTTTCAATAATTGTAATTTTATTAGGTAACTTACGAATGTAAGCCAAATGTGTTGTTAGTGCCATTTGTTGAAAGTGATTTATAATCAGTTTGTCTGGCTTATAATAAGAATTTTTATTCACAAATGGAACATCTTGATTTGCTTCATTGCTAGAAGATCAATCACAATTTTTTACATGTTTGTTAGTTGCAAGATATTGCTATCCTCCTTATCATGACTGCACCTCAGGTTTCTAGAAATACTGAATTTAATGTGTCCTTTTGTGTATCAAGGTAATTTTTTTTTGGCAAGTGTCTGTAGCTGTGCACCTGCTCTTAAATATTTGTTTATCTTACAACTAAATCGAATTTATAAAACCTCTTGCAATATATGTACTGACAATCATCTTTCAGCACTAAATTCTGAATCATAGCCTGCTCAGACGCAGGAAATCATTAAAATGCTTTGCTCTAACCTAGCAAGCCACAAAAATCCAAATCACAAGAATTGAAGATCTAAATTTTTTAGTGTTTTTGGGAACATAATTGTTCTGAAAAAGAGAAAACTTTATATCTTTACGATGATAATGATAAAGGCCTCAATGGTTTGTCATAATGTACTTTTTACTATGCTGAGATAGAAACTTAGTAAGGCAATTCCAAAGTTTTATACCTGAGAACTATTTTTATTATTAATCACACACCAAGACTTTTTAATTTTTTCTGGTTTAGCTAGAGGATGCATGATAGTTTTATAATTATGGAATTTTTTCTAGAAAAAAGTACCACAGGAGCTGTTCAGTATAACGCAGGTAAGTTACCTAGGGGAGGGAACCTGAGCTGGGCTCACAGCGTCTAAAAAGGAGTGGAGTATGTGCTCCCTCCTGTAACAAATAATATTTTCCCATACAAACAATTTTTTACGCCAATTTTTCAGGTTTTCTGCGTTGTGGAAAATTTTGGTGAGGAAGTCAGGGGTCAAGGCAGACTCATGTTGTTCAAAAAGGGTGGAGAGATATTATGGTTGGCTCCTCAGGGTGGTGAGGGGGAGAGGTCAAACAGTTGGCCAAAATAGCATATGCGTAATACTGAAATGGCTCCATATTGATTACTTAGACCTTGCCCTGTTGCATGAGAAGCAATTTTTTTTTTTTTTTTGTATAAAAATTTTGAATCTTTTCTATTATCGCATTTATTTGCATTAATTTTTGTACTATCCTCAACAAAATTTATATTCGATCATTTGAGTTTTAGGGAGGAGCTAATTATTGACAGGAGAACAATTAAAGAGACCCAAGATACTCTGATGTAACTGATCTACAATTTTTTTTCTAGTAAATAAAAAAAATAACAAAAAATTATATTCATGATCAATATAACCTTGGTTATCTTTTGCCTCACCGGTTATTTAGGCACTCCTTTAAAAAATGCTATCCTTGTTCTTTAAAGAGGTTTATCCATCTGATTTTTGCTGAATGTTGATGATTTCAATTTACCCTTTTTCCCAATTTTATTATTTTGTATAAGATGTAAATTCACCTCTTGTGTCTGAAAATTAAACTCTTTTGTTACTTTATTTACTGTTATTCCATTACTTTCCCTGGAATAATCTGAGATCATCCAGTAAGTTAGCAATTGTCTCAAACCTTTCACGTGAGTAGTGCCTCAGGAATGTACTTATTCTCCCAAGGTTTGCAACTCATTGAAAGACCCTTGAATGCATTTGAAAATTTCTAAGTTCATAAATATCTTTAAATTTTGAGAAATCGTTAGAGTTTATGCAGAAGTACTTGAATTCTACATCATACAGTCATTACATTTAAATTCCTGGAAATCGGTTCTCCCTCCTTGCTAATTGCCATATACTTTTTCTATCGAACTTTTTTGATGCATTGAAGGTTATAGGTACATATGAAGGCTTTTCATAGTTTTCCCTGATACCTAAATCCTCCTTTTCCTAAAATAATGCCTAACTAATTGCAAGCACTCTCCGAAAAAACAAACTTAACAGCTCAGAACGTTCTTACGTAGTAAGAACAACATAGGAATTTATGTTCACAATATACAGGCAATTCATATTGCCAGAGAGACTGAAGTGTACCTTAAAATCATACCTAAAGGTCTTTTTATTTTAAACTGGCACCAATCAACTTTGATTCGATGTGGATTAATGGCGTATGTCATGGCCCCTCAACTTCTTTATTATAGGGCCACGAACCCACGATGTGGCTCTATAATAAGGAAGTTGAGGGTCATGACATAGAATAATATCTACCAGAAAGGTAACTGGCAGATCCTCCTTGCTATTATTCTATGGCCATGACACATGACTCTGGATCGGCTCGGAGCATGTTTCAAAATTACCCGCCGTTCGAAGAAAACTCGATACTGCTATCTATGGGCAGTTGAATAAACTAGCTATAAATTAAGTTTTGACTTACTGCTTCTAGAGTGCGCGCTCAATCAAAACACAAGAAAAATAAACTTTTGCCGCCTCTGCGACGGCGCAACAGCTGATTCAGATTCAGCACTTCGAAGAGGCGAGAGGGTGCACTTTATTTTCTCGTGTTAACCTCATCACAACCAATATTATCATTTTTTCACCGTGTTTTCAGAAAGTGTTTGCATTTTTGTATTCTCTGAAGCTTCCATCTCTCAGTGCTCTGCACCGACAGTATTTCAGCTCCGGCTTTTTTTCAGCGTGCCGGCACCACGCGTATCGTGCTTTCCTCTCGACATTACATACCCTCTTACTTCAAGTATTTAAAGTTCTCAAACTTCTAAACCACGGTTGCGTTCGTTTATACATTGTGCCGGTTTCGTAATTGTATGCCGTGCGTTGACTCCTAAGTGTTATCATTTTGTGATCGTGTCTATAGTTTTCTCGAATCATGAATGAGGAGGATCTACACTTGGCTAAAGCGATGGTTCGCATGGACCTCCAGGACAGTCCCAGGTTGGCCAAAAAAACTGTGGTGGGCAGAGTTCAAGAAAAAGTTCAAGGCTTCAGGTAAGAACCATAAGTAATAGTATTGTCTTTTGTATGTTATTGCGGCGTCAGCAGCTCTTTCAAACTGCAGTGACGGACACTTTAAGTCAGTACTGAAAGAATAAAAGTTTTCGAAGTAAGGCGTTTTTAACAGTGACTAGTTGCCGCTATCCAGATAACAGCAGTTGGAGCAGATGAAATACATCCATAGGTATCTTGATTTGGTGCATTGTAGAATTCTAAAGGTTGAAATCTAGGTGTCACCCATATTTTTTAAAATGTTTATGCTTTAGAGAAAGTCTTTGAAACTTTTAAACGAAAGGATGATCATTTCTTTTCCACTGAGAAAATAAAATTTTAGTACGTAACTTTTGACTGAAATGTTTTCTACCTTTATTAAGAAGCAAGACAAATATGTTTGCTGTGAGGTGTCAATCTGTGATGTTATATAGCTCATGCTTCTCTTCAATAGTACTAAGGGATGCACATTATTCCAGATCACGTGAAAATTTTTTGCTTGAAATTTTTGAAGCCCTTGCTGATTTCAAAGAAGCGCGATCACACGGAAAAATTTCGCGTGAAAGTGTGGAAGCCTCCTAGATTTTGTGGAGGCTTTTTTTTCTTTCTCCTCTCACCTTGAATGTCATGTTTACTATTAATCAAAACATTGCGGAAAGGTTTCCACAATTTTCACCAATAAGAACATTCGAGAACAGTTTTCACTATTTTCACGGAATTATCACGGGAGGATTTCCACATTTTTGACCAAAGTATTGTGGAAGGGTTTCCAAAATTTCCCACTAAGTGTGGGTTTCCACAATTTTCCACCAAAAGTGGAAGGGTTTTTACAATTTTTGCCGAAATATTGTGGCAGGTAATAATAGTTTCTCACAGAAAATTGTGGAAGGCTTTCTCAATTTTTGTCACAAAGGTTTTCTACAATTTTCAGATTGTCCTAATTGAAAAAAAAAAAAAAAGGACCATACTGAATTGTGGAAGCACATCTTCAACGTTTTGTGGAAGGGGTGGAATTTTTCCCGTGAAAATAAAACAGTAACTTTGATCGATTTTTTCAATTTTCTGGGGCACAATTTCGGCAGTTGATTTTATTTGTTTTAGACACTATACTCTAGCGATCGGCCGTGATACAGCATACAGCTTTGCAAATTAGGTGTATACAAGATGTTCCAAACCACCCATGCTAGGCTTTTTTCTCGATGACTTTCAGGTTGGTTGATGTCTGGGACCAGGGGTTAAGTCGAAAATGGGTTCCTAAGGTCGTTGACCATGACCCTGATTATGAAAATCCCATTCCTAGGATCCATTCTCTATTCAATTCCCACGTTCCAAACATCATCTGACCTGAAGTCAGGTTCGGACTGGCTCGCATCTGAGGGCGTAGACCCTTGGCTGGTTAAAGGGGCATAATGTGATATTTCCTGGTAGGGCATTCCTTACGTGGAGAGGGGTTCAGAAAATTTTGGCAAATCAGCACAAGTTTACGCTATTTTCAGGTTCAAAGTTTATTGATCGCACGGAGTAAAAATTGCAAAATTGAACGTGAAGCACAGCATTGAGAGCTCACGCTTCGCGTCATCGCGCCTTCAATTTTTCAGATGCAGCACGGACGTCCATCAAGTACGAATAGTTGTATCTCTGCGCCGTCGTTAACGCGCATCCTTTCCCTCGTTTTATTTCCATAGTGTGGTTGTTTGCGTCTGTCTTATTTGTAATGTTGCTTCAAACTAGAGCAGAGCATTGCGAGTTCACGACTCACGGCATCGCGTCTTATATTTTTCATATGCAATGTGCACATCCATCTTGCGCGAATAGTGGTATTGCGTTTACATTTTAGATGTTTCTTATTTTTGAATTTCGAAATAAATTAAGGTTATGTTTGCCCGAGCTATGCTATGGTATGTCCAAATCAATAGTCATTTGAAAAGGAGGAAATGTGTTTAAAGGTCTCGTAAGAGGTCCATAAAGGATGCGTATGTCTAAAAATCGAACCGACCCTCGCTTCTAAGGGAGTGGGAGTTACACACAGCGAATAAAGGAGGGGGATGATAAAGCGCCTGTATGTCAAGAAGAAGGTGAAAATTTCACAGAAAATTGTTTACGCTTCAGAAAGTAGTTCTTGGACCTCTCGACCTCTGTTCACCACTATCATGCGTTAAAGCACCTTTCTTTACTCCTAACACTCTCTCTTCTTCCGTTCATTTAAGAAATTTTTCTCACATATTCTCGGTCGTAATTTTCTTTCTTCTTATTTTGCTATCTGTAAGAGGGGCGCGCAAAGGGGCGTACCTGCCAATGGCAGATTGGCCTTATGGCCAGTCCGAGTCTGCCTGAAGTAGCCGAGAAAAAAAGCGTGGGACGGGCGGTATGGGACATCCTGTATAAATTTTGCAACCAGTTTCAAATATCAGGATGTTGATGACTAAAGTGCGAGACCACTTATCCTCATTGTGGTGTCTCAAAATTTCCGCTCCTATTTTATTTTTTCGGAGAACAACAAGTTAACTCAATAGCTTGCAGTGTATGTATACAGAATATTCTACTACCAGCGGGAATAATCAAGAAAGTTTTAAGAAATTACTTTGACTCTTTTTCAAGAGACAAATGAAGTATGACAGGGAGTCCGCGTTGCAGAAGGGGGTTTATGATTTCGCACAAGCCATCGACATTATGCCACCGCCGCGCCCCACCGAGTCGTGGCGGTGTGTCGTCGCGAGCACTGTTTCATGGGCTAGATTGACCAGAGCGCCTTCAATTTTTATCATGCAACACGGATGTCCTTATAGCATGAATAGTTGCATCGAGGCGTACTGACGTCATTGTCCTAAGCTCGGATATTCATACTGAAGCGCCACATAGTGGATCGAGTCAACAGGAGAGGTCGGACCAAATTTGAAAACTTTAAACGCTTATAACTCTGGTCATACTAAACTTTGAGGTTCTAAAAGTAGTTTTATTGGTTTTCTGAAATTTTCTTTCAAAAGCATCCTTTTTAATTTGAAATGTGACAAAATAAACACCAAAATTGGCCGTTTTAGTAAAAAATGTCATGTCCGACTTCTCTGATTGACTCGATCCACTGTGCGCCAAGAAAAACGTCGCGCCGTATGAACACGCTAGGGGCGAGCGTCGCCAAATTCCATCCAATTAAATATAAATTTGCTGGAAAACTGGTCATAAGCTTTTATTTTAAAGTCACCTGGTCACCTGAAGATGGGCGGCTCGCCCGAAATGGCCATTGTGCGTAAAGAATAATAAAAAAAAATTAAGTCATCTATAACTATAATCGGTTTTCGAAAACGTTTAATTTGTATATAGAAAAAAAGTGTTCATAGTGCCGATAAAGTGGTAAAATTTTGCAGTATGCTACAACATAGTCTTAGTTTAAAGCTTCAGAGGATTTGCAACAATTTAATTGAAAGATTTACAAAATTCCAAGGAAATAGTTTCCTTACTATCCTCAATAATAATGGAGAATGGGAGGAGGAGAAGAACTTTGACATCGTCTGAATCTTTAAACGGCATTTTCCCACCGCGGCAAACCTTGCTTTGGCGGCAGCCAAGCCCGGCACGGGTGGTCTGAACTTTGCAAAGCTGTACCTCTACTGATCGTGGTGTCAACAATAATCTTAGTCTTAATTCCCGAGTAGCATCAACCGATGGAATTGTGCCCAACAAAATAGAAAAAAGATCGATTCAAATTGTTTTCAAACCGAACAGCTTCAAAACATAAGCACTTTTAACTTTGCAGCGCTGTAATGGCTAAACGAGTTTTGCACGAAGCTGTATTCCTCAGCGGAAAATGGTCTCATCATAAGTTCTCGTGTGAGATAAATTTGGACCGCGTTTAGCAGAAAGGAACCAATCCACATCAGCTATTGCCAAATTTAATTGGGCAATACAGTTTTTTACATGACTAGAGGGCTCCGCCCCCTGGCCGCTCCGCGGCCCAACCCCCTCGCAGATTCTGTCAATTCATGATGAAAATATCACACAATTTTTTTTAATTCCCATTATTCTTGTAATTTTTATTAATACTGCTGAAGTTCTGTTAGATACTTATTCATTTAAAACATCATCATCAATTTAGCTACAAACTTACTTCAATTAAGTTTGGAATTTTAAGATAAGGTGAATAATCTGTTTGAAACGGTTTATATGGGATAAAACATGATGGATGGAAAGTAAACATGATGGCCTTTTTTGTGTGTACGTCCGTGTCATTCCGCATTCTCATTGGTCTTTCATTAACCAATCAGAAAACGTCATTGAAAATCCCCGGGAAATTTAAATGTATTCTTCCGTAAATCATTCGATATTAATGATAGGTAGACACGGATAAAAAATGGGATGTATTTCTTCTAATTAACCAGGATAAAATGGAGGAATATTACCTATACAGGATAGTCCTGGAAAAACGGGATGTACCTCTATTAATAAACTGGGATGAAGGGAAGGATATCGATCTTTATGTATCGCTCTTCGATATATCGTTTGATTTAAAGGAGTATTGATTGGGATAAAAGGTGATTTATTCTCATTAACCAGTATAAAAGGTAGTAATATTACCTATACAGGATAGTCTTGGAAATAACGGGATGTACCTTTATTAATAAACCGGGATGAAGGGAAGGATATCGATCTTCGTGTATCGCTCTTCGATATATCGTTTGTTCTAAAGCAGTATTGACTGGGATAAACGGGATTTCTTCATAATAACCGGGATAAAAGGGAGGAATTTTACCTATACAGGATAGTCATGGATAAAACGGGATGTAACTATGTTAAGAAACCGGGATAACAGGAAGGATATCGATCTTCGATACATCGTTTGTTCTAAAGCAGTATTGACTGGGATAAAACGGGATTTCTTCATAGTGACCGGGATAATATGCAGTAATTTTACCTATACAGGATAGTCATGAATAAAACGGGATGTAACTATGTCGAGAAACCGGGATAACAGGAAGGATATCGATCTTCGATACATCGTTTGTTCTAAAGCAGTTTTGACTGGGATAAAACGGGATTTCTTCACAGTGACCGGGATAAAAGGGAGGAATTTTACCTATACAGGATAGGCATTGATAAAACGGGATGTAACTATGTCGAGAAACCGGGATAACAGGAAGGATATCGATCTTTGAATACCGATCTTCGATATATCGTTTGATTGAAAGCAGTATTGACTGGGATAAAACGGGATTTCTTCATAGTGACCGGGATAATATGCAGTAATTTTACCTATCCAGGATAGTCATGGATAAAACGGGATGTAACAATGTTAAAAAACCGGGATAACAGGTCGGGCTTCTCCGATTTTATCCCGGTCGTGATTTAGGCATTTTATCGTCAAAAAATGGGAAAATTGGGTAGAGGAACGGGCAGCCTCGCCGTATTGTGATTATCGATACATGCGATTATCAGTTTGATGTGTTTTTTGTGTTTGTTGTGTGTTTAGTGTCACAAAAAACACATCAAATGCATCATGAAACACAGCAAACACATCCAACACATCATGAAACACAATCAAACACATCAAACACATCAAACACATCATGAAACACAGCAAACACATCATGAAACACATAAAACACATCAAACACAACAAACACATCATGAAACACAATCAAACACATCAAACACAGCAAACACATCATGAAAAACAGCAAACACATCAAACACATCATGAAACACAAACACAACAAACACACCATGAAACACAATCAAACAAATCAAACACATCAAACTGACAATCGCATGTATCGATAATCGCAATGACAATTTTACCTAAACAGGATAGTCATGGATAATCCCGTTGTATCCCAGTCAATACTGCTTTAGAAGAAACGATGTATCGAAGATCGATACACAAAGATCGATATCCTTCCTGTTATCCCGGTTTATTTATGTAGGTACATCCCGTTTGTTCCAAGACTATCCTGTATAGGTAATATTCCTACCTTTTATACTGGTTAATGAGAAGAAATCACCTTTTACACCAGTCAATACTCCTTTAAATGAAACGATATATCGAATATCGATAAAACACGTCAAACACATCAAACTGATAATCGCATGTATCCATAATCGCAACACGGAGATGCTGCGGTTGCTTAGCAACCGCGGACCCGTTCCTCTCCTCAATTTTCCCATTTTTTGACGATAAAATCCCTAAATCACGACCGGGATAAAATCGGAGTAGCCCGACCTGTTATCCCGGTTTCTTAACATTGTTACATCCCGTTTTATCCATGACTATCCTGTATAGGTAAAATTCCTCCCTTTTATCCCGGTCACTGTGAAGAAATCCCGTTTTATCCCAGTCAAAACTGCTTTAGAACAAACGATGTATCGAAGATCGATATCCTTCCTGTTATCCCGGTTTCTCGACATAGTTACATCCCGTTTTATTCATGACTATCCTGTATAGGTAAAATTACTGCATATTATCCCGGTCACTATGAAGAAATCCCGTTTTATCCCAGTCAATACTGCTTTAGAACAAACGATGTATCGAAGATCGATATCCTTCCTGTTATCCCGGTTTCTTAACATAGTTACATCCCGTTTTATCCATGACTATCCTGTATAGGTAAAATTCCTCCCTTTTATCCCGGTTATTATGAAGAAATCCCGTTTATCCCAGTCAATACTGCTTTAGAACAAACGATATATCGAAGAGCGATACACGAAGATCGATATCCTTCCCTTCATCCCGGTTTATTAATAAAGGTACATCCCTTTATTTCCAAGACTATCCTGTATAGGTAATGTTACTACCTTTTATACTGGTTAATGAGAAGAAATCACCTTTTATCCCAATCAATACTCCTTTAAATCAAACGATATATCGAAGAGCGATACATAAAGATCGATATCCTTCCCTTCATCCCAGTTTATTAATAGAGGTACATCCCGTTTTTCCAGGACTATCCTGTATAGGTAATATTCCTCCATTTTATCCTGGTTAATTAGAAGAAATACATCCCATTTTTATCCGTGTCTACCTATCATTAATATCGAATGATTTACGGAAGAATACATTTAAATTTCCCGGGGATTTTCAATGACGTTTTCTGATTGGTTAATGAAAGACCAATGAGAATGCGAAATGACACGGACGTACACACAAAAAAGGCCTTATTTTTTTTTACTATAGTAAGAAAGATAAGATAAGAAAACAGTTGTGGGGATCTATGTGCAAATTTCAGTTAAAGGGTATCCCGGGATAAGGATGTCAAAATGCCCTTGTGAACGGATTTTTATTTTAACCATTTTAAGTCATCAAGGGTGTCCTAAAACTTAGGTTTTGGGGAATTTTAGCCCCCCAACCCCCTCCGCCCCCCTCAGACCCCCAAAAACCGCTTTTTGGGGCTATTTTTGACTATGCTAACGTCTTTTCCTCATAACTTTCGTAATTTTCGGTAGAATTGAACCAAAATTTGTCAGAATCTACATCAATTAGCTTAGTTTTTGTAGAAAAAAATTCATTATCATCGGATAATATTTTAGCTTCTAAAAAACTTCGTAAAATTTAAAAAAAAATCATTTTTTTCCTTTTTTCGCGCTAGGTGACGTATGGAAACGAGGACACAAACAAAAATTGCCTCTAGTCTTACGTTATACATCCAATAAGATACAGAAAAAATTTCGTGTTGATCGGAGTGGTGCGCCATACTTAAAAACGCAATTTTCTAACCTCAAAACGGCCGAAATGCCACCATAGCCTCCTTTGATGACTAGGCGTGGAGAAATATGTAGCGAGAAACATCCGGTTTTATCGTCTCACCTCTTAAGTGATCCACTTAAGTACCTTGAGCCAAAATTTCGAGTTGATCAGAGTGGTGCGCAACACCCAAGCACGCAATTTTCTAACCTCAAAACGGTCTAATTGCCCATTTCGGCACCCATTATCACTCAGTGTCAAAAAATAAGAAGAGGGACATCCGGTTTTATCATCTCACCTCTTAAGTGATCCACTTAAGTACGTCGAGCCAAAATTTCGAGTTGATCAGAGTGGTGCGCAACACCCAAGCACGCAATTTTCTGACCTCAAAACGGCCAAATTGCCCATTTCGGCTGATTTCGGCACCCATTATCACTCCGTGTCAAAAAATAAGAAGAGGGACATCCGATATTATTGTCCTACCTCATAAATTAGACACTTACGTACATTTAGCCGAAATTTCGTGTCGATCAGAGTGGTGCGCAACACCGGAACACGCAATTTTCTTGTTAATTTAGTTACTAGAATTTGCCAGTACTCATAGTGCACTACTACGTAGGTATACCTATTATTGAAGTTTGGAGGAGGGAACGCTTCTACGTGGGGGATGAGCGAGCCTCCCTACTGTCATATAATTCCTGGGAGTTCAGAGGTTTCGTTGAGTGATCGGGTCTGCTACGCGGTAGGGTGCTAAAATGAACTTTGAAATGTGCATCATGCACTTTTCAAGCGGGCTCGTCGCTGACATACAGTGATAATGAATGCCGAAATGGGAATTTTGGGAGGTTTCAGGTTAGAAAACGGCGTGTTCCGGTGTCGCGCACCACTCTGATCTAAATGTACTTAAGTGTCTAATCTATGAGGTAGGTCAATAATATCGGATGTCCCTCTTCTTATTTTTTGACACGGAGTGATGATGGGTGCCGAAATCAGCCGAAATGGGCAATTTGGCCGTTTTGAGGTCAGAAAATTGCGTGCTTGGGTGTTGCGCACCACTCTGATCGACACGAAATTTCGGCTAAATGTACTTAAGTGTCTAATTTATGAGGTAGGACAATAATATCGGATGTCCCTCTTCTTATTTTTTGACACGGAGTGATAATGGGTGCCGAAATCAGCCGAAATGGGCAATTTGGCCGTTTTGAGGTCAGAAAATTGCGTGCTTGGGTGTTGCGCACCACTCTGATCAACTCGAAATTTTGGCTCGACGTACTTAAGTGGATCACTTAAGAGGTGAGATGATAAAACCGGATGTCCCTCTTCTTATTTTTGACACTGAGTGATAATGGGTGCCGAAATGGGCAATTAGACCGTTTTGAGGTTAGAAAATTGCGTGCTTGGGTGTTGCGCACCACTCTGATCAACTCGAAATTTTGGCTCAAGGTACTTAAGTGGATCACTTAAGAGGTGAGACGATAAAACCGGATGTTTCTCGCTACATATTTCTCCACGCCTAGTCATCAAAGGAGGCTATGGTGGCATTTCGGCCGTTTTGAGGTTAGAAAATTGCGTTTTTAAGTATGGCGCACCACTCCGATCAACACGAAATTTTTTCTGTATCTTATTGGATGTATAACGTAAGACTAGAGGCAATTTTTGTTTGTGTCCTCGTTTCCATACGTCACCTAGCGCGAAAAAAGGAAAAAAATGATTTTTTTTTAAATTTTACGAAGTTTTTTAGAAGCTAAAATATTATCCGATGATAATGAATTTTTTTCTACAAAAACTAAGCTAATTGATGTAGATTCTGACAAATTTTGGTTCAATTCTACCGAAAATTACGAAAGTTATGAGGAAAAGACGTTAGCATAGTCAAAAATAGCCCCAAAAAGCGGTTTTTGGGGGTCTGAGGGGGGGGCGGAGGGGGTTGGGGGGCTAAAATTCCCCAAAACTAAGTTTTAGAACACCCTTGATGACTTAAAATGGTTAAAATAAAAATCCGTTCACAAGGGCATTTTGACATCCTTATCCCGGGATACCCTTTCCGCTAGTATGAAGCAAATTTCTTAAAATCTTCAAAGGAATCCGCACAAACTCTCCCTCGTAAAGAATTAAATTGCCCAGTCATTCGGTTCCTTTCTGCTAAACGAGGTCCATTTGAAAAAAATACGCGTGTTTCCAAAAAGTAGAGACACTTTTTTTTGACAGGCTTCTCCTTGCTACGTCTCTGACCCCCCACCCCTTCCAAAATTGTTTGAAAGTACGCACCTGATATGAACAGACACGATAACACCTACCCCTGCTAAAAATGATAAGTAGGCTATTCAGAATTCGCCGACTCACGTGAGTAGAATTTCCTACTTCACTAGAAATATTCTTCTCATAAGAGTAGAAAAGTTCAACTTATATGAATTCAATTAATATGAATCTAATGATGATATGAAATTCTATTCATATGACTTTGATTTTTTACTCATTTGTACTCAACATTTTTAGCAGGGACATGATAGTACCTTTGCAATGGTACCTACTTACAAGCCGGCGAAAGTGTGTAGAAATCTCCACTGTTTGTCTCGACAGTGTATTTGCCTCTCGCAAGTTTCGAGGAGCAGGCATTACCCAGCCAACCAATAGCTTTTAAAATCGACTTTCACCATTTTATTAGTCGTCGAACGAAGGGATGCGCACCTTCGACGCGGCAGCGATGGGAGAAGCGAGTTCGCGAATGAATAATGCATCAGAGAACCTATCTACCGATGCTCGTTTCGTGGTTTCCCCTAGAACGAACTTGCGTCTTTCTATTCTCGTAAAATTACCCGACGATTGTTCCGATTTTGGAGCCGCGGAACCCGGAAATGTAATGTACGAACCTCGGGCGACGCACAGTAGTAGGTCGAGTCAGCTGGAGAGCTCGGACAAAATTTGGAAACTTTAAAGTTTACAACTCCTTTTATACAAAACCTTAAGGTTTTAAAAATGGTTCCATCGGTTTCCTTGTGAAATTTTCCTCTAGAAATATCCCTCAAAATTTAAAATGTGGCGATATAAACGTCAAAATTTGCAATTCCAGTCAAAAATTTTATGTCCAACTTCTCTGATTGACTCTATCAACTGTGCGACGCTTCTCGCCTCGTGGAAGTGGGTGCGCTTACAGAACTTACGCAAACTCTCGTGGAACCAAAGGAAAAGAAGGATCGGCCGCAATAAGATCAAAGAAAATGGCGTATCAGCAGACTTCAAAATCCGTTAACGTCCACTTATAAGCGATATTTAAATGAATCAGGCGCGTCATTCGGGGAGGGCCGGAAAACGACCGATACAATTTTTTGCCCCCCCCCCCCCCCCCCCAAGATTCAGCTGAAATGACACATTCTTGGAGATACATTCTCTCGTGGAGAGTCCTACAATCGCTGTCAAGGAATACTTTAAAAAAATGGGTCCAGAGAAAATAATATTTTTGAAAATTTTTCACGCCCTTCAAAGGTAATGGAATAGCATGAGAATTCAATTTTTTACAATAGTTTCTATAGCATTTGCATATGATCCAAGAGAGCGTGCATCGGCGAATGAAGTCTAAAGCAACATTCTTCAGAAATAGTCGAGACAATGATCTTTTTATAAAATGAAATTCCACGGACAATTTACAAGTTCGTGGAGAGTCCGTAAAATTCCTTGATTTTACTGATTAGACTCCTTGGCAAATCCTAATTGGAAGTCTTTGGTTTTAGTTTTGGAAATCAACCATGAATCCTAAGCCACAAAAAAAATTCTCTGCTCCCAAATTCGATTCCTGAGATCTCTGCATTCAATTCCGAATCACCCCGTATCAACCGGAGCTTTTTCCTCAATGACGGTCCTGTTAGCTAGCTAGCTACCTTGCATACCAAGGCGACCAGTGGACGCTCGGATTTTTGACGAATCTGATGGACTGTCATTCACCTGACGATGAGGATGGTCTCTCGAGCCGGAAGGCGCGTCTCCATTTTGCGGAAAAACGACGTATGAGCACTTGAATGTTGCCAAATTTTCTTTCAGATAATGTGTATTTTCGAGGAAAGTCATGAATATTTTTCCTTTAAATATTCGGACACTCCAGGTAAAATTCCGAACAAAATCCTCAGGAAAATCTGGAGAAAAGTATTCAAAATTTGCTCGAAAATCCCAGATCAATCCGATGAAATTTGGGCACGTTTAAAAGCTCGTACGGCGTTCCTCCTCAGCACCGCAGCATCATTAATCGGCCCGACTCGCGGATGAAGCCATCGACATCAGTGGTTTGATGTGTTTCGCGATGTATCGATTGATCTACCGTTTAAACTCATCGAGAAGGATCGATACACAGGGTGTTCGCATCGAACACCGTAATTAGTGGCGTGGCGTGCTTGCGATATATCGATTGTTATGCCATTTAAACCTATGGAAAAGGATCAATAATCAGGATGTTCGCAGAAAACACCTTAATAATCGATTCTTTACCATAGTTTTAAATGGAAGAACAATCGATCTATCGCAAAACACGCCACGCGACTGACCGTAATAATCGATTCTTCACCATAATCCCAAACGGAATTATCGATAGTCGATCATCGCGCCTCGCCACTGATAGACATGGACGATTGCCTTTGGTGCACTCAGCTGAAAACAAACGCTAAGGCGGACCAGTTATGGCAGGACCAACCACATATTCTGAGGCTCTTCCGCGAAAGCGTTGCCAAATCCGCAGAGGAATCTCCTGAAGTCCCTGGGCATTGCTGCCGTGCTAAGGAAGAACGCCGTATGAACATTCGAGAGTTGCCAAATTTCCTTTGATAAAATGTTTGTGTATGAGGAAAGTTATGAATATTTTTCCTTGAAATTTTCAGGAACTTTAGATCAAAATACGAAGAATACTCCCTGAAAAATTGGAAGAAAAATATCCATGAGTTTACCAGGAAATTCGTATTTTATCGAAGAAAATTTGGCTACGCCTGTTGGCTCATACGGCGTTTTTCCTTAGCACAGCAGATTGGCCGTGTTTCGGGTGCCCGCGCGGCAAGCGTGTTTCTCTTTTCGCGAGAGTCGCGGCCAAGATCACAACCTGCTCCAGTTGCGAATGTGTGTCGGATCCTCTGCCAAGCGTTCGTTGCCTTGTCTAGCGACGCGACGCCGCGCCGGCCGCAGTTCTCTGCCGGAACAACACGTGGAATCTTAAGTACCACATGTACCTAACTCAGAGACAAGAGACCCTCCATTGGCCTCTTGGCCAATGACAGGTGGAACCTTTTACTTTCGGGGATTCAACACCTCCATCGACAATGGAGATGTTGCATGTGTGAGGGATTTGCGATTTGACAACTGATTTTTATGTAAAAGTTCGCGAGAAACACGATGGTGCCCCTGGTTTTCTCTGAAATCAACTCTCAAGCTCAAAAAAAGCTCTCAAGTTGAGGCCAAAATGGAGGGGATATCCCACGCTATCCAGAGAGTCCGCGTCTACATCAGGACAAACTCTCCATGCAAAGATAGGGAGCAAATACACTAGCAGGGCTGCCACTTTATTTGGGGACTCCGAAACTGAAGGCACGGCAACCTTGCTAATGTATTTGCTCCCTATCTTTGCATGGGGAGTTTGTCTTGATGTAGACGTGGACTCTCAGGGTAGGGTGGGATATCCCCTCCATTTTGGCCTCAACTTGAGAGCTTTTTTTGAGCTTGGTAGTTGATTTCAGAGAAAACCAGTGGCACCATCGTGTTTCTCTCGAACTTTTACATAAGAATCAATAGTCAAATCGCAAATTCCTCACACATGCAACATCTCCATTATAGGAGAGCAACGGTCATCTTACCCTCTACACGGAAACAAAGTCACGGGCCTCCGTTCCGGGCTCAGAGACCGCAAGTTCCGGGTGCTGGAGCCGTAGCTTCGACTGCTCCTGGTGCTACGCCCGGAACTTCCGGCCTCTGAGCCCGGAACGCGGGCGGTATGTCTGTGTAGCCCGTATGTACGGCTTCCATGTTCGGAGTTTTTTTATCAGTGTAAGGTAAATGAAGAGCTTCGGGTGATTTATTGAGCCAAACTTAGGTTTGTTTGCAAAACGAAATTCTCAACACGTTTTTAATCATCCATCATACAGGTAGGTCAACAGTTGAATGTTGGAGTCCCAAAAGTAAAAGCCTCCACCATTGCCAAGATACTAGTGGAGGGTCTCTTGTCTCTAACCTAACTTAATCTCCCATAAGTATGATGAAAGTTCTGAAATGCACAAGTTTTTACATCAAAAAAGAAGAAAAATCCGGGAAGCGGCGGATCGTAACCTTTAGAATAAAATTACTTGATATGTACCTTGAAAACATGGTACCTATTCTTTTTTTCTTTTTTTCTCGAGTTTCTAATTCTTCCGAAAATCAGGGAACCTCTCGAGACTTTTGAAGGATGTTCGGAGGATTCCTTTACAGGATGTCTGAAAATGTCGTTGAAAAACTGAAAAAGTCAAAGGGATTTTGCCCAACTCGAAAAAGTCAGTGAATTTGGCTGCAATACGTTGAAATCCCCTCTCTCGGCCGAAACAATTATTTTCAATTTCAAGAGATTTCGCGTTGAAATTTCCGTAAGAAAAACATCGTCATCAGAAATCTTGCCCGAGAACATTAAAAAGTCTTGGGAAATGCCGAAAATGTTATGTTTAAAAACCCTGAATAGGCATGGAACAGTCAGGGAATTTTTCGATTCAATAACACTTGTCACACCCTGATTGTAATGTTTTGGAGAACATCGCTGAGGCTTCCCTGATTTTTGCAAGCTCTTTTCTTTCTCTCAAATTCCGGATTCCTATATTTCCTGCGCCCCTGCCAGTGTTGGTCTTTCTTTTTCGCGGTACATCTTTAACTGGCCAGGCCCGTGGGTCGGGCCGGAACTTGGCATGTCATTACCCCCCGGCGTAAAGTTGTATCTCGATTTCCACATGAACCCCAGAAAGCATAGATTCTCATGTTAAACAGGAGTCACGTGGAAATTAAGATACGCCCTTACGCCTGAGGAGCGACGACATTTCTGAGAGGACTCTCGATCGCAACTCATTCATGAGCAAGAGCACTTCATTCATGAGAGCGGAGTTTCTGGACGTCATGATGTCACCTTTCTCCTCAAGCGTGTAGCATGGGCAACCGAGTACATATCTGTCATGCCACTTGACATCGTCAAAAAAATCAACCGCCCAATCGACCACCGTCGCTTTTGATGCTGTGAGAGCCGCTTGGCGTGCTTATTCAGGGTTGTCATGTTTGGAACACGCCAAATTATGATTCAAGGTGTGCAAATGTCAAAATCTGAACTTTGAGATTAAGACTGGTATGTCTCATCGTCGAAATTGTCACCAGTCGTTTAGGGACTCAGAGATGGAGGAAAGTAACGCAGTTTTTGAACAGACAGAAGAAGCAAAGTTTTCTTTACTCAATTATCGAAGTTCGAGGAAGGTCTGATTATTCGCTGTCAATATTTCGAACTTTTGTATTCTTCAATGAGCACATTTGAACCAGTGAGAACGAAAACACACCAACTCGGTAATTTAAAAATGCTCAATTTTCATTAAAGAGAGTCAGTTTTCATAAAGGTCATTGAAGTTAACGCGCATCTGTTCCAACTTGGATCTTCGAAGTGTCCTTTAGTACTTGTCTTTCGGCACCAAAATTTTTTTTCTTGTGCTAACTTCTTCAACTACTGTGCAGTTTTGCGTGTGTCTTGATTATTTTCGTTTTTGCGAGTTGGTGTGTTTTCGTTCTCACTGATTCATTTTTCAATGTATTTTCTAAAACGGCACTCGTGTATAGGAAGACGAGGCAGGGTCTCTGATATCTCATTGTCAGTTGGCATAAGCAACGCATTCAGTGATGTTTGTGATAACGCCTTGATAACTACGATACAACTATTCGTGCTTTATGGACATCCGTGTTGCATGCTAAGAATTGAAGGCGCTCCGGCCTCCCTAGACCACAAAGCAGTGCCCGCAGTAGCACGTAGCCTGTAGCATGCCGTCACGAATATGTGGCAAGATGAAATTATCCGATAAAAACTAAGGTGAGGGGACAGGAAAGGATGTTTGTTCCATTTTCAAATATAGGGGTATTTTATCCCACCACCCCACAGAGCTTTGACAGCACTGCGAGCGCCGTTTCACGAGCTAGAATAGGCGCTTTCAATTTTCAGCATGCAATACGGATGTCCATAGAGCACCAATAGTTGCATCAAGGAGCTATTACTTATTGCATTTTCCTAAGCTCAGATATATTAATACTGAGTGCTACTGATTGCATTTTCCTAAGATCAGATGTATTAATAGTGAGTGCCAAGAAAAACGGCGTATGAACGCTCGAACGTTGCCAGATTTCATCCAATTAAATATGAATATCCTGGAAAACCGGTAAGCTCTTAGTTTAAAGTCTTAAAGAGTTTGCTGCGCAATCTAATTTCATGATTCTTAAAATTCAAAGGAAGTAGATTCCTAACTTTGCGAAGGGATAATACCTCTTACGTCAACTCGCCCCTTTTCGGCATGAATTTTCAGAAGCGATACTGCTGTGCATCAACCACAATTTGGCGCCCCTGACGCTCACCCACTGATGCAAAATTTAATGACCCTGTGTAAAATGAAATTTCACGATTTTTTTTTTAAATTCTGCAGTGGACTTAGTATGCCGTGAGATGCCCAGAAACAGTAAACTCTTAATTTTGAAATTTTGACAAAAACAAAAATCATGGGACAAGTTTCGAAGTCTCTCATCAAATTCTCCGACAATTCTTGTAGGTTGTACTTTGCGCAATCCCCAAAAAATCATTGAAATTTCACTCATCAGTCGAATGAAATTCCATGAAAGATTATTCCGTGAAATTTCATTAGCGTCTCTGCATTCGTCAGCACTGCGTATATTTGGTCGGGCTTTTTTGGCGCTGTAACTGTACTCGAAAACGTTACTCTGTGAGGTGTACTAGTCCCGCCGTCATGGGAGTCGTTCAACTCACGCGCGAATCAGCGCGACGCGACAACTTGGTTTCAAGTGAGTTGTTCATTCAAAAGACGTTGATTTAGGATTTGATTGATGGTGCCATCCGACGGCACCGCTCAACGGCCTCTGCCAGATTGGAACATGAAGTTGGACTTTTCCACCGCGTTTCGTGCCACCAGAAACGTGTTGGAAATTCAATTTGGTAGGAAACAAACATGGAAAGGAGAAATCCTTAAATACATAGAATTCTGAGACATCTTACGGACCCTAACAGTGATGACAGGCAAAAATTTTCGACTGTTTGAATGTGAAATCGTGTCTTCCCTGGTAAAAATTGGCGATAGGTTAGGAGCTCCGTTTCAAAATACCATAGGAGTTCTTATAACCGACTAAAGAAGGCTATTGAAAATCATATAGCTGGCTGTAGAAAGCGGAGCAAATCATATAGACGGGCTGTACGAAGCTATAAAAAAGTATACAGTTGGGCTCTAGTTCCTATCGTCGGGCTTTACACTTTATCACCATTGGCTATGAAAGGCTATAAGAAATTGTGTAGAAATTCGTGTGCTTTGGAAATCATTAAGTTTGATACGGAACTACCTTGATATGTACAAAACACACATTATATTTTCCTTTAAAACATATTTTTTTCATCAATTAAAATGAGAATTATCCATACAGAGTGTGCAAACATTTTAAAATGATTAGTTGAACAACGCTGACTCCGCAAGATTAAATATTACAGCCTAACCCAAAGCGGAGCGGCGACGCACTGGCGCCTACAAACCTAACATGGATACTTCACGCATTGCGCAATGCGTGAAGTATCCCTGTTAGGTTTGTAGGCGCTAATGCGCGTTTCGCGCTCTCTGCCCGCCCGCCGCGCCGCAGCGTGCCACGGCCTGCCACGGCGTCTGAAGCAACTATTTCACACTAGATGTATTGCGCAGTATCATAAGAAATTGAAGGCGCTCCAACATATTAAGAATGGCAGGCATCCTTCAAAAGTACGGAACATTCCTCGCAAAATAAATCACGGCATAAAAAGAGAGCGGTGGTCCAAAAACTAACTAAGTCCTAGTATCCGTTTTTAGTAACGTTTAGCATAAACTTTATCGTCTGGCTGTAGCTTAGTCGCCATCGGCTATAAAAGGCTGAAAGAAATTGCACAGCCGGCTACAGCAGCTATTGGAAATCTTACAGCCGGCTTCAGGTCTATGGTATTTTGGAACACAGTTTCTACTGCCAATTTTTTACCAGGGTTTTCTATCCACCGTGCAAACACGAAGAAAATTTCAGGAAAAAAAAACAGGAATTAAGCAGTGGTTTGGAGGTTAAGGCGCATAAGTGCAGTTCCTGGAAAAATGAGTTATTAATGATTTTATTTAAAGTTAGTCCTAACATATATTCTGTACACAATAACCGCTAAAATCCAATTAAGCGTCTAAACGTGAGTTTGAAATTTCCTCCCGCCATGAGGCGCCCTGCAATGAAATTTTAGACGCGTATTCCTCGAAATAGCAATTAAAAATTTTACTTAAGCGCCTTTTCCTCCAAGCCTCTCAATTCTTCGTTCTCTCCTCGCGAAAAAACGTAATTAGATTTCGATGTCGCCAAATTTTCCCGAGCAGATTGCATTTTTACTAGGAGAATCTGAAGAATTTGTACCTGAAAATTTCACCGAATTTTCTCTTGATCTCATAAAAAAATCAGAAAAACTTTCAACAGAAATTACGGATGTACTTTCTGTAGAAAATCGAATTGTTCGAGTCAATTTTGCAACCTTGGAATGGAGTTACGTCCATTCGTCCAGGAAACGACAGATTGTGGAATTTGGTAAATCTCATGAACCTCATAAATTTAACCAAGATTGATTATTTATACAGGGGTGCAGTAAGTTTCAGCTTTCCATTTGTTTTCGCAAATCTCTACGCGTATGGATCAAGATAAATAAGTGGAAAAATTCAACTCTTAATTAAATATTGTTCCATCCACGTCCCGGCGTGTGCGTGAAAATGTGGGGACAAGGTCCTGAAAACATGGAATGCGGGGACAATTTTTCCTATAGGGTTGACATTTTTGCGCTTTTTCGTCCAGGTCCGCGTGTCGACATCCGCGAAAAAATGGAAAGTTGGAACTAACTGCACCCTTGTAAATGACCATTTTTTTAAAATTTTAATTAAATGTTTTTGATTTTTAATAAAATTTTAATTAAATTTTTCGGGGCTCGCAGTATTTGCCAATTTCCGCAACCCTTGTGTTTTTCTGAAATTCTTCCGTTGGCATTTCATGCACCTTCAGTCGTAGAGCAAACTATTCAAACCCTTAAAAAGCCCCTCAAAGTCTTCTCTGAACAAGGATCAAAATTTCGCGCGTCATTCCTTTTTACATATTTTATGGGAAAAAGTTCAGAATTTAAGACACAGGATACCCCCGAAGAACTTGAAACGTATCATCTGAAATGTTTTAATCGTGCCGAAATCTCATAATTTTGCGCACGCTCTAGCATTTAGATTGAATATCACACACCCAGCACCCAAAAAGAGTTTTGCGGAGTGAATTCCTTAGATGTCGAAAAGTTTATGACTGACGTACATGCGGCAACACAGGGAAGCATGACGGCGCCTAGTATTATTAATGATGCAGTGCCATAATACGTGCTTCCGAGTAAGAAGGGCTGATGGTTGATTTTCTCACGAGTTCACTTACATGCCTAGGAACGGAGGAGCTCAGAATTAGTCCTCGAAGCCGTACAAAAATGTGTGCCCCATATAAATAAAGGGGCGAAAAAGGAACGAAAAAGGAGCTTCTGATAACTACGCAAGCTGGAAAGCATGCGCTCTCTAAAATTGAAATTATTGAGCAGGAATTTCAGTACATAAACAGTCCCTACTCGTTTCAGTTTTTTGCTTTTTAAAATTAGTCGACTCTCTAGGCTTACTGTAAGAAAAGATCAGTTTGCGGAACCTGAAATTCTGGTTCCACAAGGTAAAAAAGTCCTGGAAAGTCCTAAAATACTGCTCAATTTTGAGAAGTCACGGGCTTATACTGCAGAATCGCGCGATTTTTCCTCCGAGTAATAAAACTGAATTTTCTTCAATTTCTACAGAATTTGCGCTTAAAATATTCCTCGAAAAGAAGTTTTAAGAGAAGTCACACCACCATGTTTGAAACTTCTGCAAAGGCAGAGAATTTTGAAGCTCAAGGAAACTTGCCGCCGTGTTCTATGGCTTTAGTTTTTCGTGTATTTTACCCGAAAATATTTTTAACCGCTGAAAATACAAAATAGGAAGGTAAAGAGACAGGTACCTACATCGGCTCTCTTGTCAAGCCTTTCATCTTGCGCTTAAGAGATAACTGAAAAATACGGCATGAGACTGTGTATTCCTTGCGCAGCATGACATTACAAAAATGAACTTTAACTCCAAAATAAAGTATCCTTTAGAAGTGCTTGTTGTCAAAATTAATTGAAAAGAATCGTTTTTTATTTCAAGCTTTGTAACGGTTCAAAAGTATAAATGTAGTTTGCTTTCCCTTTCTCCTTCTCTGTTTTCTTTATCTGGACATGCATACATTTGCTTTTTTCATTATGTTATTTTAAACTTTTGAACAAACGCACCAGCAGTACCAGTCGTCAGTTGACAAAGCCTACACTATTTTTCATCTGCATAAAAATCAAAGTCGAGTGTCTACATCAGTCCAATTCCGACCTCTTTTTCTTCTTTCTTTTTTTCTTTTTCTTTCTTATTATCCAACCGTATTCGCGGACGTTTTCCTGTTGGGATAAATTTTCAGTTTTTATGAGAACGATTCGGTAGTTCATCGATTAATTGATACATGCTTGATCTGAGGACACTTTTTTTTCCAAAACCCCAAACGCCACATAACGCCGGAGCACGCGTCGGATATTTTTGACAAAATTGGATAGAGAAATATTTAAAGAAATTCAAAATCACGCCCTGAGTGAATGTCGCAAATCGAGAGTAAAAACTTCTGCGATTTTCTCTTGGGAAAAATATCTTGTCTTCAAAATACTTGATCTACTGTAGCGATGATTTACTTTTGAGAATTTTGGAAATTAATGTCCTAAAATCCAGAATTTATCGATTGATCACATTATCGTTCATCAAAGCTTTTTCAAAGTGTATTTTTCTTCTTATTTTTTTCCCCCCTTCCTTTTCTTTCCTTTTCCTAAAACGATTATTACTTTTGAGCAAAAAATCAAATTACAGCTTAGAATTAATGTAACTAAGACTCATAGGCATTATTAATATTATCAGGCACATTTCTTATGAAAGGAAAATTGATTCGTGTCTTATTGACCCTAACGTTTTTTTCACCCTCATAAATCCAAGTACTTTACGTCCCTCTAATCCCAACACTTAATAAATGGTGTAATTTAAGACTTTATTTCGGAGAACACAGTTAATGTTGAAAGCATCTCATTAAATACCTCTGATTAAATTAAAGTTTTTCAGTTTCAGTTCTTTTTTTCAAAGTTTTCAACATTTTGGGGGTTTTCCCCCTTCTATGGATACGACTAGGAAAGTATCGTTAACTGGTGTAATAATCTCATCGTCAGTTCACCAGAGAATGGCTTTGTGATCATTTGTTTTTGAAAAGAGTATGTTAGTGTAGTCGGTACAGGTTTGTTTCGCATTTCGCCGTTGTATCATTACTATATTTCTTATTTTTGTATAAAGTCCGATTAATTTGATTAATTTTTACAGTTAATCCGGTTTCTTGATTAATAGAGTTTTCGATGAGTCAAGGATGAAGAAATTAATCGGTGATACATCGATGATTCATGATTCATGTATATTCGAAACATCCCTAACTCCCACACAATCGCCGTTCCGTTCGAAGACACGCTTGCATTTTGATCATGTGCACGGCCCTTGAGCGCGTGTCGCGAGCGTTTCTTGTTGATGTTTCAAAGATTCAAGCGCCGACTCCGCTAGACTAGAGTGGGTGGGTGGGTGGGACTGGTTCCGAGTGAAACGGTTCCGCATTGCCAATCTTGGAGGAAAATCACCATATCCTCCACTCGAAATTCGAGGAGTCCCATGACAAACGGCAACCTCGCAGCGGGATATTGACACTGAGCTTGACAGGTGGAACTCGGGCTTTTAAACGGGCCGGTAAAATATGGACAAAGGGTTGTCACATAAAACGGATAAAGCTTAGCATCTCTCACCGGGCCACGGAGGAAAATAAGGTGAAATTCCGGAAGTTCGGCAGCTTTGGGCGCGGGCTAAACATTGGAGGAGATAGCGCCGCGTAAGCTTGACCAATTGACCAATTTTGCGGTCGGTTCTGAGGAACCCCAACTTCTGAGAGCTGAACGTATTAGCAGCAAGACCGGTGAAAAGAGGAAAAAAAATAAAAACAGTGAGTAACAGTTCTTCGGCGGTAAGAGCAAAGCTGCGTGAAATGGATCTCCTGGACGCTCCTAATTTCAAATTAATCACTCACAGAACGTATTCACTGGAGAGGCCGGTCGTGGAAGTAAAGGGTGTGGACTAAGAGCAGAGACGTCCGGAACATCGAGGTGAGCTAATTGTAAGTGACACCGAACTTATCGAATCTAATTGGGCTCTACGTCCGCGTGAAACCATTAGCGTGAAAGTATGTCCGAATTTAAATGGATTGAAGGAAGCAGCCATAAATAATTTGAAACGGTGGATTGGCGTTAGCGTTTTGAAATGTGAGGTTGCTAAAAGGTTCAAGGGAAGTTTATTCGTATGTCTTCGTTGCCCCGACGAAAGAACGTGACTTCATTCCAAAATTGCAAATTTTTCAGTCTTTCTGTCTGTTTCAGTCTACGGTCTGTTGAGACTAGTGTACTTGTATAGCGAGAGTGGACCGATGGTTTCGAGCCGGGATCATACGCTGAATGTGGAAGTCATCGGCCCGATGTCGAGGCTCTGCGACCATCGGATAATGTAGGATTTGTCTGAACTTGTCGAATAGATTTGTTACAAATTTGGATGGAAATAAGTCGAATTTGCAAAATTTTAGCCGTTGAGCGATAATTGTGGACTTCCATATTCAGCTGCCAAATTCAGCGTGTGATTCCGGCACCATGGAGGGCGTAGGCGACAGCATTTCACTGCCAATCCTCAGATTCCAGTCCAAACATATGGCCTGGTTACACGCTCGAATTTTCGTCAAATTCCGATCAAAATGATGACCTAGATGGCGGTCGAGAGTTATCTAGATTGATGAGCAAAATTAATTAAAACAGCGTGTTGATTGAAATAAGCATGAAATAAGCACGATTTTGTGAAAATCAGATGAAGGATGAGCCCCACAGTTCCATCAACTACCATCAAATTTTTGCAGGCCGCAGAAATTTGATGGTGGATGGTGCGCACCAGTCACCATTTGATCAGAAATTGATGGGAATTTGAGCGTGTAACCAGTACACAAGATGACCAAGAATGAGCGTTCTTCCGCAGAAATGAGTACATTTCATGCAAAAACTTAGTGAATTGCGTGTTTTACAGACGACGAGGACGGATCGTAACAATTAATTGTAATAATAAATCGATTTGGATAATTTGAATTCATAAGTTGGCTGCTTTATTCGCGGGGGCCTGAATTTCCGGAGTTCCGCATCTGTGTATACTCTCGCTATACATATAGGTACTCTATGGTTGAGACCATGGTTTCTAATTTTTTAAAAACCGGGGAAAACCGGGATTCATCAGGGAATGAAAATTTACCTGGAAAGTCAGGGAATCTGTTCCAGAAACCGGGAATCTCTTCTCCAACCACCCAGGTATCATTTCGGAACACCCAGGAACATTTTTTGAATTAATATTTTGAATGTGCGCCAAAGAAATGGCTGAAAGATTAATTAAAATCGATATTCATATCTGAAACTCTGGAAAATAATATTCTTTTCCTCAAGAATATCCCGGGAAAGTGGGAGAAAACTTCGGTTTCTCATCATTGAATGAGCTCCTGAAAATCAGGGAAACTAAGGGAAAAATCAGAGAATGAGCTGTACCAAGAAAACTAGACACCATGGTTGAGACCAAAGGCAAGTACTTGGCATCCATGTCTGAAAGCCCAGTGCGTGCGCGGGTATGTCAGGGGTCGGGAAGTTTGGCCCAACCTTGCTGCCCAACTGAAAGTAAAGGCCCTCGAGCTGAAACTGCCACTCATGATGAATTGCCACCAGGCTGCAGAGTTAACTTCGCCTTGTCCACTTCGCTTTGTTTTGATCCCGTTGTTGATCGGTCAAGAACTCTCCCGACTCCAATCGCAGAAAATCTCAACATTGCCCATTGGATGATGTCATGATTCCGCAGTCATAAAGAAACAAAGCTTTGTCACACCAGACGGTTGCGCAATACCCTGGAGAAAAGTTGATGTTGTTCGCTAACTGTTCGGCTAAATCTGACTCAGCTAGGATCAGTCGGTGCTCCAGACCGATCAAATTGGTGTTAGGCACAAAATGATTGTTGCTTTACAACAATTGTAGTTTTTTATGTTGGTAGTTGGTATTTACCTCATGATTGATACACCAATCATTACACTCATAGTGGTTTAATGCGCCCACGATGATAATTGGTTTAATGTACCAGCTGAACTAATGCTTTACCCACCAGGGCCGGCCGGGTTTACCTATTTGCCGCCCATGGACCGCCTGAATTTTTCCACCCCCTTCTCATTCGTTTTGAAACATGAATAGATCGTATTCGACAGTGGTTCGATGTATCGTTTGGTTCAAAACAATAGAACATAACCTCAAACAAAAATTTTAGGATTTAATTTGTAAAAGCTGAAAAGGAGAAAATTTCTAACTATTTCACTTTTCATTGCCATTTGGTAAGTACTCGAGAGAATAAAAATTCGATCACATAGACCCGTTACGTCAGATTTCTAAATTGACTTTTGAGGCTGTGGTTGCATATTGAATCAACCGATATCAATATAATCTCACCTGTGTGATCTGTCGAATACAATCTATAAAAACCACCAAGTGAACGTTCTCACCTGTGTGATCTGTCGAATACGATCTATAAAAACCACCAAGTGAACGTGCCGGTGGGGGAGGGCGGAGGGGTGTTTGAGACGCGTTTACTCGTGTTGGGCACATTTTTTGTGAAAGCCCTGTCAACACTAAAAAAAAATTCAGTTCCGTAAAACCATTTCCGTTTGGACAAGGCCTTCCATTTAAAAAAAACGAACGAACAAATTATGAAAGAAGAAACATTTATGTGGTTAATAATTTTACCTTCCGCCGCCGCGCCCACCGCATTGTGTTGGCGCAATGCGTGAAGTATTCATGCAGTCTTGTGGGCGCCATGCGTTTCACGCCGACCGCTGCTGACCAAGTGACCACACTGCTTGGCGCAATGCGTGAAGTATTCATGCAGTCTTGTAGGCGCTATGCGTTTCACGCCGACCGCTGCTGATCACACTGTTTCGCGCAATGCGTGAAGTATTCATGCAGTCTTGTGGGCGCTACGCGTTTCATGCCGACCGCCGCGCCTCTCCACCGTTCCAGGTCAAATTGTGTATTTGGTTTCTCTCTCAACTCGACGAATTAAAGGTGTTGTCTCTTGTATCACTGAAAGACGACTTATGCCGCAATCACACCTGAATGTGGGAGCTGAATGCGGCTTGAATGTGGAAGTCATCGGCTCGATGCCTGAATTTTGCGCGTGACGCGCAAAATTCAGCAACCATTCTCAGCAACCATCGGACTAATGTTGAATTTGTCTGAACTATTCGAGTAGATTTGATACTCATTTGGATGAAAATAACTCGAATTTGCTAAATTTCAGCCGTTGGGCGATGACTGTTGACTTCCACATTCAGCTGCTAAATTCAGCGTGCGACAAAATTAGAAATTACTATACTTTTACTCTCAGGAAATGAGAAATTTTGTCGCCTCTTCTCGTTCGTAATTTATTTTCTGAATCCGATTTTTTCTCTCTTTTTTTTGATACCTACATTAAAAAAGATTGCAAAATTTGCCGCCATGGGCTGGGGCCCATGTGGCCACCCCCTTAATCCGACCCTGTTACCCACACCAGTCCGTTGACGTGACGTTGACGTGTTGTATGAATAAGAGAAAAATATTCGTAAAGTAGATCACCAGTTGAACTCATCGAATTCCGTGCCAATAAGTGTTATTGTTTTCTGTTACTCTCTATTTGTGTGCTTCACCCCTCTAAAGTAATCAAGTGCTATGAATATTTTACTATTGTCGACTTGAAGGATTGAAGGCATTATCCAAACAAATTACTTGGAGAGTAATAATCATGCCACTTAGGAAGAATACAGCCTTTTACGCGCGTTGTGTTGCCGGTTGGGATTTTGTAGTGTATTTTTTGAAGGCAAATAGGCACCTTATTGTTCTATTCCTGTATCTAACGTAACTATTAGTAAATTTACCATAGCGGTCCAACCATCGAAGCGCTTCGCGTCTCACGAGTTGTGCGTTCATGCGTTACTCTTATGCGATTTGGTATTCTAGAGTAAGATTTCTCTCAACAATGATGGCAGCGAGCTCGGTTAAAATTGATAGACAAAACTGGAAAAAAAAACACATTGGATCTAGAGTCCAGACTCTCGAAAACATTGACAAGAAAAAATACTCATGATTCAATCGGATGTTTGCTTGAATCAAAACGAAATCCGCTTAAATTAAGAGGCTTGGTTCTTGATTTAAGCTAGATTCTGATTGAATCAATAGAGTCTGGACTCTAGATCCAATATGTTTTTTTTCCCCCCAGTAAAAGCTATCGAAAAAGAAGACATAGGGAGTATGGATCGATGCTATTGGTTGAAATGGGTGCTTTATAGACCAAGGGTGTAAATGATGGACTAACTATAGGGTCTCTCGTGGGTTGCCGTTAGTTAGTCTATTTACCTACCCCCTTTGTCCATTGCAACCACCCGCTTCCACCAATAGGATCCCTACATATCCCTTTTGTCTTCTTTATCTATACAGCTTTGTCTATCTATATAAACAATCAGCCCGCAGGCAAATACTCAGCCTTTTACCGGTATTACGTCCGATTGCTTATGGATGATTGTGCCAATGAAACCTCTCGTGACCCGCCCCATCGGTCAACAACGACTGAAATGGTTCAACAACCCGCCATACATAATTAAGAGGTCTTCGATGAATACATGCCCACTTATCGAGCAAGTAGTTGTCAAGTCCCTGGAAGAGGGTGGCGTAAGGTGTTTTAATGACGTCATTGAACGCACTTTGCATGCTGCACTGTCGGCTAAGCTAAGATTAACGTAAAAATTTAATGTGTGATAAAATTGCCGATAGGACATTCTGTTAAAAGTTCGCCTCCTCGATCGCTTGAATATTTCACTGAATTTTTGATCACTACAGTCAAGAGAACAGCAAAATTAGCTGTAACTAGTTGCGTGTTACATGCCTGTCGCGTGGATCATCATGCATAGGTCTGCAGGCCGGCGTTAATCAGGAATATTCCAATAAACGGGATGAATCAGGAGAGGAGAATAGAATAACCTGGGAACACAGGAAAGGCGAATCTATCACATGTGCCCGGATTTTACGCCAACTTCTCTGGCTCTTTTTTCACATTCACTGAAAACAAGTCTCTTGGATTCAAAGTGCAAACTCTTTAAACATTTGACATTAAAAAATACTCTTGATGCAATCGGATTTTTGCTTGGATCGGGAGCCAATCCTCTTAATTCAAGTCGATTTCCTTTTGATTCTAGCGAAAATTCAATTGAATCAAGAGTATATGTTATTGCCAAATGTTTTATGAGTCTGGGCTCTGGAATCCGAGAGACTTCTTTTTCAGTGTCGCCTTCTACCTGGATTTCAATGAACTTCTAAAATTGTTCCGTGTTGCTTCAGAAATCAGAAAAACCCGGAAATTCTGGGGAATTCCGAATTCAAATTCTACATTTGTGTGGCCTCTCTGTCATGCTTAGCTCCCTAATGAGACCTGTCAGAATGTGGCTATTCAAACGGGGAGGATCTGGTTTTGCCTATCCTACGAAATGAAGGCGAACCACGCCCGAGAATTCAACTGTGTGAAATAACGTTGTTTGCCTTCATTTAAATGGGTTGGTTAAAACAGAACCTACGCTATGGAATAGATGCATCCTTATATGATTGGCGCTTTTCATGTTCGTTTCAGACTTCGCAGTTCGATTCTGAAAATAGCAGACAATTCAACGTGGGTGAATGTGCCAAAAACGTAAATATATAGTTAGGTTAATTAGACTATATTTTGCAATTAGAAACTACAATCACCGGCTCAGATTAGAAACAACGTATGCCCCATTAGTTTCCCTGTGTACATAATAGTCTGCACGGATGAACCAAAAATTGTAGTCCCTAATTGCAAAATGTTTGGCCGTTTGATATCACTATAACTCGAACCACTCCGCGAGGCTTCTTAATTGTAAACTCTCGTATACAAATTTGCGATCCGGAACTACAAATTCTGGCTCAGTTTAGAAACAACGTATCTACCATTACTTTCTTTTGTACATAAGTGTTTTTACGGATGAGCCAGCAATTGCAGTTCTCAGTCGCAAAATGAAGTCCAAAAGACGTTGATACGCTCCGTGAGCAACGTTGGAGGGGATCTTAGCCACTTTGGTAACTAAGTGGTCAGGGTTTTAACGAATTGTGTGAGCTTACTTCCACCTCTGAGACAACTTGATTGCCGTTGTCGACGCAGAACTGTTAGACCGCGTCATCCGAATCTGAACAAGGGGTCGTCACGTGCGGGCTGTCTCTTGTCACTCATTTTCGGGCGCATGATGTGCCTTCATGTCGCATGATGATCTCGTTACTTTAGACGAGCCTTAATTTCCTCTTGCTCGAGGAGACTCCCTAAATTGCTGGATCAGTTGGCCGTTTGGGTTAAAGTGGCTCGTGTTTTGGACGATAGTCATTACTTCCAGGCGTGCTGAATGTTCACGAACTGCGGCGATCTGTACTTCGCGGGTGAACGGTGTACACTCCGGCACTAGCCGCGCTGATTTTTTGTTAAGATCACTTCAATCGCGCTTAATTTTTGTCAAATTTACCTTAATCGTGCTGATTTTTTTGAAAATTACTTCGATCGTGCTTAACTTTTGTCAAATTTACTTCGAACGCGCTGATTTTTTTTGCCTAAATTACTTCGACCGCGTTGCGTAATAGTGCATACTTAGGGAAAATTTGCGTTTTTCTGGCGAAAGCTTACACTGATGAACTCTCTCCGCCCCTGATTACTTCGTACACCAGGATTGAAGTTGGTGCTACTGCTACATTCCATGGAGACTCTACGACCATGTACTTTCAGTAGGTCGAATCATACGTTCAATTTACCCCTGGATTTTTCCTGCCCTGTACTTTTGAATGGGACAACAAGATCACCAGTTGTTGGATTTCTGGGTATTCCCGGTGTGGCGGAACTATGAGTAGGCGAAAGAGGGAAGAACCCCCACTTTTTCACTTATGTCCCCCGTTTTTCTTTTTTTTATCCCTGTTGCAGACCTGTATATGAATCGAGTTTATCAGAAAAGATCCAACTTACATCTTCGAAAAAATTTGGTCAAGAATGTTTTAAAATTCTACCAGCTGTATATTTTCCTCTCGCCAAAAAACGAAAGTCGAAAAACAGAAATTAGTTTATGAAAAGAGGGGTTAAAGTTTATTTTCTACATTAAGCCTTATGCAGGCTGCATACAACTTCAAACCTCTTTTTCTCAGCTTCAGCTTAATGTGGGTTGGTTCCTTAATGATGAACTCGGTCAATATGTGTACGCGTGCATCTGTCTTATTTGACGGCATTCAATTTAGACATCTTGGTATTAAATCATCTGCAAGCAGTGTTTGAAAAATTTCTGTAATTTTTGAAATTTCATTTCGCACTTCGGCCATCGCTATGTGTCACTCCGACGAGTTGGAGGTAGCTCCGTACATCTTGTAAGTGATTTTGTTCGGACAAGGCCTCCTCCTCCTCCTCCCTTGGGTTTTCGACCTCAGGTTAAACTCATCACTATTCACCGCCGCGCGCCGCATGCAGCTAGTCAATGAAGCACTCACATGTATTTATAGGATTGATTATTATCTGTTGAACATCAACTTTCCCTTTCTTAACAGTTTTGCCGCCTGGTTTTTCGTGTGCAGAAATGAGCAGTAGGTCAGTCCTGATAACCAAGTTTAATTAAAATCTAACAGATGGGGCGGGTGACCTCTGAATTAGTGGATGATAAAACCAAGCAATATGATCTGACATCTGACCCTCGGTCTCATGCACGGCGAGTTAACAATTTGTCGAATTACGCGGAGTATAACCAACGTTTCAAGTGCAAATACACGTATCTGCCTCCAGAGAGACATTTTCTCTTGCCGGTCAGTTATTTTTCAAAAACCAAGCAACCTCCCTCATTTTATTCTTTTAAATAGCACGGCACAAATGCACGATACTTTATCTAGTATGATGAATAAGAAATCATGTGAGGACGGTCCCAACCCTTCAGAGCACTAAGATGAGAAAAAAGAGAAAGAAAGTGTCGGTAGCATCAAGAGGTTAATGATATGTCAGTGATGTCAAAAGAGCACCTTAGGCAAAGAAGTTAAATGTTTGCTATACCCATATTTGCAATTTTTTATCATCTTTGCTTTTCCTACGGATTTTTTCCAACATGATCCGGTCCATGATACATTTTGTTATCAACATGATCCGTTTCGGACCGAGTTGGTACCAATATAGTGCGCGGTAAAGTACCAATGGTACCATTCTGAAATTTTTTTAGCGTAAGGCGATATGTGGGGAAGAAGAGCGACATACTCTTTAATGTCCTCTTCCGTTCTATGTATATACCTACTTGCAAAGCAGTATGCTAGAACTTAATTTTTTAGATACCTGATTCCTGTGTACGAACGACTCATTTTTGCAACTTGTTCCATCAACATTTTTTCTTCGGTTCCTCTCACCTGCTTACTACTACTACTCATTATAATATCTATTCTTGATTCTTCAAATCCTGATAAAAAGGAAAGAACGAACAATCATTATCATTAGTCAGCGTTTTCTGAGGAGTACGCACACAACATGAGCAGTGCATTTGACGACAATTATCAATATACCTCAATGTTAATTATGGGAAACCGAATGCCTAAATCTGTCTCAATTATTATGTAACTAAACTCGTTGATGTAATAGCCTGTAATAATCTCAAACTAATCTTTATCGCAGACTGTCGACTCATGCTTCAATACTTATAATTGTTGATCATACTTGTTACTTAGTTACTTACCGCTTTCGAGCCCCGCCTCCGAAATTTCTAGCAATACTTTTAATCTCTTCTCCTTTATTTTTCTCGTCTTTCCCTGAGTGTTCACAGCACATGCGCTGCCATTTTCGCCGCTTTTCGCCGGTTAAAACCGTAGTGCAGAAACAGTTGAAAAACGGCGAATTAATTGTGAAGAAAATCGGATCCGTTTAAATCGGGGTTTTTACCTCACCGAACGATCTTGAAACAAGCACTTTGCGAAAATTCCCAATAAAACTTTAAAATTATGGTTTAAAAATAACCTTTTTTAAATATATTTTTCCGTTGGTCAAAGTTATGTTTAGTAACTTCCTCATATAAAAGTCCTCTAAAATGAATTATTATTTTTTAAAAACTGGTAGCAACTGCAAGTCTCGATTATACTACTCTTCAACCTCATTGCCGCGATGGCTTCTTTTTTAAGGAAGCTAAAAAACATTATGACTAAAAAGCTCTTTTTATCAGATACACGAATCAGAAAAATCCCTCACTTTCTCCGTCAATCTCTATTTTTTCTCTTTCTTTCTATCTTTTCTTTATTTCTTTCTTTCTTTCTTTCTTTAAATTTAACCTTTAAAATTATTTTACTACTACTACTTTCTTTTTTTCTTTCTTTCTATCTTTTTTCCTTTATAAAATTATATTACTACTACTACTTCCTTTCTTACTTTCTTCCTTTCTTCCTTTCGATGCTAAAGCTCATCCTGTGAAACTTTTTGAATTTATGCGCTCCACTAATCTCAAAATTTAACCTTTCCCCTCAACCCTTTTGTATTTTTAGTGATATTTCCATGTAAATTTATTACTGTTACTGCCCTCTTTAGAGGTGTAAATGGCCTTAGATGCTAAAGCACCGCTTTAAAATAAAATTATTTTACTACTACTACTACCGCTTTAAAATAAACTTATCTTACTACTACTTTCTTCCTTTCTTCCTATCTTTTGCATTTGACCGAGTCGCGCATTCTTCCGAAAACCGTTAAGTGGCACTCTAAAATCTGGGTAATAATTCAGGAATTGGAACTTGGAAGACAGGCAGCCCATCTAGTGATTATTTCTTAAATATAGCCCTAAAAATTATAGATAGTCGGCCCAATAAATCACTAAATCTTTGGGTATACATCGTCCTCCCACCAAGACGACCAACCAAATCGTTGCTGACTCCAAGATTGGAGGGGGGTGGGGCAATCTTGGAGTCAGCGAGCTGTATAATGTAACTATCCTGGCATGGAATGACACATGTACATAAAACACCAAGGAAAGTTATTCATTAGCTAAGGAGACAGAAATTAAAAGCGTCTCGCAACACATGAACAAATCCCCGCTAAAAAAGGGCCAAAAATCTCCATCTTCAAAGACCCATAGTTAATTTTTTTTTTTTGTCACAAAACGTTTGATTATTTCTCCCTCTTGCCTTCGTGCATCGTTAATTTTCGTGCTCGAATTCTTTGAAATTCAACCTTGAGGTTTTCCAAGGAGACTCTCCGGGCTAACAACTGAAGTATGTCTCAGGCATATGACGGATCTGTCCCCTGTAAAAAATTTAAAGTGAAACCAGTACCTACTTTAGCAAAATTCGTTCGATGTTCTAATGTTTGCTTACCCTCTGAATACACTCAAAAAATTGTCGGTGCTGACGACAAACTCTTCTGTTCACAGAGCTCCTGCAGTTTCTTCGTTACGCTTATCGAATTTTTCTGTTGTGAGAACGGAACTTCGGTCTTGGGCATAGAGTACTTTGCCCTAATGACTGAAACTACTGTAACTGTTACAAAAAAAGTGCAGGAGCCGTGTGAACAGAAGTATTTTTTCAGTGTGGATTCATCTTTTAAGGCTAGGACGTTTCAGAGCCTCATCATGCACCTCCCTTTCAAAAATTTAAATTTTCATCGCGTTTACCTAAATGTGACCTAAATTAACCCAACTTACCCCATTTAACAGGAACAGGTGGCTTGAACTAGCTTAATTACGCCTACACTAAAAAAAAATAGTTCTGTTCACAGGGCTCCTGCACTTCTTTTGTAACAGTGACAGAAGCTTCCGTTATGAGGACAGAGTACTCTGTCCCCACGACCGAAGTTCCGTTCTCACAACAGAAATATTCTGTAAGTGTAACAAAGGAACTGCAGGAGCCCTGTGAACAGAAGGTTCCGTCGTCAGCACCATCTATTTTTTTCGGTGTATTGAGCCTTCGTTCCTCTTTTTATGTGTGTTGTTTTTCCATATCTGTAAATCGGGTACACGCACTTCTTCTTTTTTGAAAGTCGATTTTTTATCGATGGAAGTACAACGGAACTCGCGGGTCCGTATACGGGCATGGCGCCCGGGGGTCCGGGGCGAGGGCCCGTCTTGGGATGCATTTTTGTGCAGGGAGCCTTGGATATTTTATCGGCGACGGTGCCCCAATTCGGGCAAATCGGATCGGATTAGGACTCGGGAACCAATTTAAGTCGCCCCTTTATCCGGCCACCACCGGCTTCGGCTTTCTCGGCCACCACTCGGTCGCCCGCCCCGGGGCCTCCGGGCCGGGCCAATTAATTTCGAACACAAAAGGAGCGCGAGCTGTTTAATAGTCGCGTTTTGGCCGCTGTCGGCTCCGATCAGAAAAATAATACGCGGCCTGGAAAGAAAAAGCCGGACACGGAATCGCCGCCCGCAAAAAGGACCCAATTTCCACCGTTGCCAAACCTGCAATAAATCGTTGTTTTCCAGACTGAGGAACGGAACTCCATCCCAAAGTTGCGAACGTACCCGAACTATTCAATTTTGGGGGCATCCATAAATTACGTGCACTGAAAAAAAAAAAAAAAACACATTGGATCTAGAGTCCAGACACTTAAAAACATCGACAAGTAAAAATACTCTTGATTCAATCGGATTTTTGCTTAAATCAAGAACCAAGCCTCTTAATTTGAGCGGATTTTCTTTTGATTTAAGCTAAAATCTGAGTGAATCAAGAATATTTTTTCTTATCAATGTTTTTAAGAGTCTGGACTCTAGATCCAATGTGTTTTTTTTTTCCAGTGTACCCGAACTATTCAATTTTGGGGCGTCCATAAATTACGTATGGGGGAAAGGGGTCGAGGAGAGTGTCACGCCTTTTTGTTTTTACGCTACCAAAGCGTTACGAGGGAGGGGGGGGTCAAAAATGCCGGAAAAGTGTGTTACGTAATTTATGGACGGCCCCTTTCTACAAAAACATGATTGTTTGATTTCTGTGCAAAGTTTTGCTAATTTTTGCATGTGATTAGAAGAAAACTGCAGGGTGAAAATTTTTGTCAGGCACCCTCAACAGTCTTTAGAAAAAGTATAATTTCCGAGGGGAAGTTTGGGAAAGTTGGTCTGAGAACTACCATTTGCCGTTTCATTGGAAAGAGCAGTGACACACACACTGTCGAAATTTATTTCCTTGTTTGTAAAATTCCAGGAGTCCGATTTTAACGAACTGAAATTGAAAGTCGTTGATTTTGCATTTTGACAGATGTCTTGTATCCTGGAAGTCATGAAATATCTTTGATTTTGATTCCCCTTTTTTCTGATTTTTACGTCCATGCTGAAAAGTACTTTAATATGAGTGAATTTGTCTTCTCTAACAAATTTTCCGAAGAAAATTTTCTTGAAATAAATAAAGATATTTTATGTGCGCCAAGTTATTGAATGGTTTTGAAAAGCTATCTGAAGAAGAAAAGAAGGGGATTTTCTTTGATTTAAAGAATTTGACGAAAAAAAATATACATATATAAAAAATTGACGACTAGTCTCCAATGTTATATGAGCTGACGCTAAAGCTTTGAATTCAAGTTTTCAATCATGCGAACCGAAGTTTGGGTTGAAGAATTGATTACTTTAGTCGCTTCTTTTTAATCTTTCAGTAAAGGACAATGGAACGGATTCCCTAAATACTTCAGTTGCAGTTGACTTTTTAATCTTCCTAAAATTAAAAAATAAGCTTTGATGGCGCTCTGCTGCAATGTGAAGATGGCTAGCCTCGAATGCCGATGTTAATGAAAGGTTGACATGCAGCAAATTAACCGGTCGTGTAGGAATGTTTGTTTACATCGAGCCCCGAGGCTTTCGCATGAGTTGATACGCTGCTTTCCATAGGAAAGTTCAAAACGTTTTTCATTTTTTTTTCCTGCTCAACGGACGAGCGTAAATCAAACCACGCACATAATGAAATCTGGCAACGCCGGTACCCAATCATGCGTTTGTCCAGCTCTTGTGGAAGTTAGGTGTTTGTTAGCTAACGGTATAGATACACTTTTCGCCGAGAGCTATTATGCCGAGCAGGACTGCTGTTGCTCCTCGATATTCTCGATTGTTCAGGCCTAGTTCCACAATAAGTCAGAGCGAGCACAAAGCTGTGAAAGTTCAGCTTCGTTGACTCAGTGGCCGAAATGGGTCAGGTATGTACGCCTGTCCCGTAAAATCCACCTTCACCATCACCAGGGTCACGAGGGGGAGGGGAGTTGAAAAATCAGAAATTTAGCGTCACGTATTGTATGATCGGCCCTTAATCTCGCTCCATGAACCTTGATAGAACCAGCAGACCATGCGTAAACCTGAATCACAGCGATCTTCCTGTGAGAGATTCGCCTTCAATTTTACTGCATAGGCAACAAACACCCTGCGGAGCGCGAATAGTTATCTACTCGAAAAATACACATCAAGTAACCTCGCTCTATGAACTTTGATAGAAGCAATAGACCATGAGTATACCTAATATAGGATATCACTTGAGGTTTGTCTTATATTTTATGTTGTGTATGTTTTGACTTTAGATTTGGATTTTACGCAAAAAGTTGCGTAGAATTGATATGATGTATGGCCTATTTGCTCCTAATTACTTTAAGATCCCATTTCCCCTTAAGAAGCCGTGTATTTTTGGAAGAAAAGAGGGGCAAAAACAATTTGGGGCAAATAGGTCCTACGCCCCATTAATTCTACGTAACTTTTTGCATAGAATTCAAATTTGAAGTCAAAACATTCCTCTGCCATTGGAAATGTTTGACTTACGGCCTTCCAAAGCCCTAAAATTTTCGGGGGGTCGCGGCCCGTATAACTTTTGATCAACATGGGTCACGTGGCGTATCAATTTAAAAGAATTGAATTTTTGTCTCAGGGGACTTACAGATTTTGAAAATCGGATTAATTTAACGCCAACAGTGTCTAATTGAAATTTGCCCAAAAAATGCCTCAACATGCTCCGTAACTCCAAAAATGGGGGTTTAGGGAAAAAGTGCATAAAACAAAAAGTTCTTATCTTTGGCCAAAGAATTTAAAATCGAAGCTAAAACATACCCTGTCTGTTTGAATTTTTGAAATATGCGAGAAATGGGGGGCAACCCCCTCACAACCCCCCTTAAATTGAGTTTTGGGGGGGGGCTGACAATATTTTCTGTTAATTCTTCGGGGTTGATTTCCCCCAAAAGTTTTCGATTCGATGCTCAATATTCGGGCGTTTTCAAGTAAAAGATAGTGGTCGGGTGCGCTGGAACACCCGGTGTACTTTGATTTACGTTTCAGTTTTGAATTATGTAAATTTATTTTTTGAAATAGCTTTAGATAGTGCTATCCTAGTTAAGGATTAATCATTGAAACTCCCATCATGTAATATTTTGATGCATTCATTTCTCTCAATTCCTATATTTTTCAGAAATGAGAATCCATTTCTATCCTGGTAAATCTTTTGAAAACAAATCGCGGGGGGGGGGGGGGGGTGTTATAAAAAATAATAATAAAACAATCACATATCAGCTGCGAAACAACTCTCAAACCCACCAACAGGATGAAATAATTTATCATGCGCGATTTCGGCCTTACTCGACACGTACCTCCGATAGCTCAGTTGGTAGAGCGGTGGACTGTAGTTGTTTCACTGAAGTTATCCATAGGTCGCTGGTTCAAATCCGGCTCGGAGGATGATCTTTTTATAAAAATTTTTTGTGTTTTACTGTTAGTCAGGTTTAGCCTATGCGATTTAGAACCAGGTTGTTTCCCCAAAAATATTTATTGCCAAGCTTTTCTCCCTAGTAGCTGCGAAGCACGTGAAAGTTTTTAGAACCATTATTTCGGCCTCCTCTATTTAATGCACAATAACTGGTGACATTCTTGTCAGAAAAGAACTCATGGTCTTTTTTAATTTTTAGTTCAACTTGAAATACTTACAGTTCATATTCATGGGAGGTCCCAAGTTTAGCAGTGAATCGACGAAAACCAACAGAGTTAGAATGAAATATTGACGATATTTCATTCAAATTATTGTTGAGGTGACTGAAATCCTTCAAGAACTTGACTTTTGTTTGTCACAATTTCAACAAGAAATATTTTTATGGTCAATGCGTATTTATTTTGATTTTTTTTATTTATTTCGGTATATTTTTGGTCGTCTGTCCCCAACTTTCTTTTGAATCTACTGAAAAGAATAAAATAAAAACCCTGAATAGTCTCTTAAAAAAAAGTTGGTCAACATGTAGTTCAGTTCCCGACACTTAAGGGGGGAACATGTAAGCGTTGTAAATATTTTGATATGTATTACAAAATGCTTTGAGCTATAGTTAGTGTCAAAAAAGTTTTAAGAGTATCTCATTTCCCATGGAGAAGATGGTTACGTGAAGTAAAAGTCCATAATATAAGAAAGAAGATGAAAGGAGGTATCTTATCTAACTTACAATTTTCAGGCAGGTCTTATGGTCGTTTATTGTTGTCCTAAAAATTGAACTAATTGTGAGTTTAGCAGGAAAGAACCAAATTACTTTCAGTTAAAGCTGCTGAAGGGGATTAAGTCGTCCTCAAGTTCAACTTCCCTCCTTATTCTTTTTTTTTTTTTTTTTTTTTTTTTTTTTGTAAATTTTATCTTTCTGCTAAGCCTGGAATTAGTTAAAAATTGGACTCTTCAATTGAGTGTTGATGATCGACAGTCGAGAGATGACATCGTTGAATCAATCGATTTGGAGCTGGCGCGCAAGGATAAAGGGAACAATCGCTGTATTACGTCACATGCGCATTGGCTTGTGTACTCCGCGTCCTATTGAACAGCTCGCATTTCGGTTGCTTCGTTCATCAGTCCTCGGTAGTATAGTGGTCAGTATCCCCGCCTGTCACGCGGGAGACCGGGGTTCGATTCCCCGCCGGGGAGGATTATTTTTTTCACCCTCTTAACTGATTTTACATTTAAATTTTGTATTTAGTGTCTCGACCATCTATTGTATACGATTCGCCGCCGCCACCCCCCCCCCCCCTTCTGTATCGCGGAGCTGTATACGCTGGATCTGCGCTATTGGGAATGTGATTAAGTAGGGCGTTTTAAATTAAACGAAATCCTCTTTGGTTCAAATAACGCTTTTTCGGGTAAGGTACTTTTTTTGAGTGAAATAATTTTTTTCGCCATTCAAATGAGTTTTTAATTAATTGGAAGAAATGTAACTTTGTTAGCGATGACTTTAACTCATTTAATTAAAAAAATACTAATTTGAGTTTTTTCAAAAAAAAAAAAAAAAAAAAAAAAAAAAGATAGAAAAAAGTAAATAAATAATTTCTTTCGGTCACAAGAAAGTTTACGCTAAATTTAAAACAAAAATGGACTTCCAAAGAATGTTCGTCAGATCGATTTTATTTTTTCTAATTTCAACTATTTTTTCACTCAATCACTAACTAACACGAGTATTTCCTCTTTAGGTATTTTTTTCATAACTTATCATCGATCAAGGTAATTTTACTAATCTTTAAAATGCAATATTTTCTCATTGTTCAACGAATTTCGTTCAAAATCACTCTACCCTTCCAGCATGCGTAAGCAGGCGTAGGTAGGGTCACATTATCTGTGCAACGAGTAAAGAGGATACATTCATCTGAAGGGGGGGGGGGGGGGGCTGTCTAATTTTTTCGATTCTTCGAATTCTCAAAAATGTAATAACCCTTATGTAAACGTGTACATTCAGAAGTATGGCTGTATGGAGTTCGTAATTCGATCATATCCAAGAAAACAATCTGCGGGCCTATATTATTTGCCTGTTTCTTTGAAAATTAATAACCGCCTGCAACAATAACCTTCGCCTGCCATCATTAAATATTTCATCACTAATCAACCAGAAAAATAGTCAAAAATATTAGTCAGCAGCTGGAATAAAAGGCCTCAATCGATAGTTACAGACTTACAGGACAGGAACTCGCAGCTCGCAGTCGCAGCACTGAAAGAAAGTTGTTATTGAGCTATCTTGTCGAGCAAAGAAGCGCCTGCAAATTCGCTTGTAGGCCACACGCCATATGATCGTGAAAGCTAGTATCACCAGGTTTGAAGGCTTCTCTCCTATCTGATAACTTTATGGCTCGACGAGTCGACGCTCGGAACATTTGGTAAGATCTTGAACACGAAGATAAACTTCTCCGAACTTTCCCCAGAAAACTTACCAATAATTAAGGCGTATTTTTACGTTTACGTATGGAATTTAATGAGGTGCCGGTATTTAAACGGATTTTCTTCGGAGCAGTGGTTCTCTCCGCTCCATCTTCCTTCGGTTCTCAAAGTATTTTAGTTTTATTTTTGATATATTGTAAATCATTTGTTACTATCCACGCAGGGAAGGGTTCTACAGGATATAGCAAATTAAACAATGGTGGTGTTGCAGCCCGGAGAAGTTAATGTCATCCAAACTTTACATTTACAGCCCTAACATTTCAAATAAACCATCGCGAGTTTCAATTTTGGAGTTCAAAAAACTTAGTTCGGAAACGAGTTGTTTACAATCTTATAGTTTACTATGATCGGGGCTCAAAATTTTCGGGTTATTTGGAATTCAAAAAACTTAGTTTGGAAACGAGTTGTTTACAATCTTATAGTTTACTATGATCGCGGCTCAAAATTTTCGGGTTTATTATAACTTCTTGCTTTTACGCTCTTTATTGCAGATTGACCTGAATTTAAACTTAATTGAATGAAACTCTTTCGATGAATCACTCACTTGATGAATATTAGGGGATATATTCAATCGAAATCTCAAATTCAAATTATTGTACCCAACGTGACCGAAATGGGTATCTTGAAAGATTTACCTCCGTGAACTGTACTAAATTTAAAGTCTTGTATTATTTTAATTAGGAGGACCTCAAGTTAAACCTTTAACCTTAAGTCGATTTCCAGAATTTTATTCTGTTTTATTTTGCCGCCATTACAATTACTCGCGGAATTTCTGCGTTTCATATTATTCTAGGCCTTTTTTAAATTTGGCGCTTACGCGCAGAAAACTTAGCACCGAAACCCGTCGAACAACATGTATATTTACTTCTGGTTTCCTGCGTCCATCAAAAAGGCTCCAAATTCGTATAGTTTTAAAATTTGATTTGACAATCATTCTTGTGAAGGAGATACAATTTTTTTGTTCCATTATCAACATGCGCCTATAGTATTCAGGGTGACAAGTTCCTGGAAAGTCAGGGAATTTTTTCTTCTCGACGAAAAAATTGAATTTTTTTCAATTTCAAGAGACGTCGCGCTAAAAATTTTTCGCGAATGAATGCTCTGATAAATGCCAGCGCCCCCCCCCCCCCCCCCCTAAACAACAAAATGCAAAATCAGGGAATTTTAAAGTTTATCCATTTTTAATCCCTGAAAAGTTCGGTTATTCTGGAATCCCAGAAAACTTCCCTGGTAAAAATTGGCGATAAGAGCTGCGTTTCAAAAAACCATAGGAATTCTTATGGCCGGCTAAAGGAGGCTACAGAAAATCATAAAGCTGGCTGTAGAATGCGGAGAAAATCATACGGCCGGGCTATACGAAGCTATAAAAAAGTATGCAGCCGGGCTATAGTTCCTATCGCCGGGTTTTACACTTTATCGCCTGGCTGTTGCTTTTTCGTCATCGATTAAAAAAGGCTATACGAAATTGTGTATAAATTCGTGTGTTTTGTAAATCATTATGTTTGTTACGGAACCACCTTAATATTTACAAAACACACATTATATTTTCCTTTAATACACATTTTTTTCATCAATTGAATGAGAATAATCCATACAGGATGTGCAAACATTTCAAAATCATGAGTTGAATAACGCTGACTCCGCCAGATTAAATATTAGAGCCTTACACAAAACGGAGCGGCGACGCGACGCACTGGCGCCTACAAACCTAACAGGGATACTTCACGCATTGCGCAACGCGTGAAGTATCCCTGTTAGGTTTGCAGGCGCCGCCAATGCGCGTTCCGCGCTGGCTGCCCGCCTGCCGCGCCGCAGCGTGCCACGGCGCTGGGAGCAACTATTTCACGCCAGAGGTATTGCACAGTATCATACGAAACTGAAGGCGCTCTAATATATTAGAAATGCCAGGCATCTATCAAAAGTACGGAGCTTTCTTCGCAAAATAAATTAAGATACTACGGCCCAAAAAGAGAGGAGTAGTCCAAAATCTCATTAAGTCCTAGCATCCGTAATTAGTAACATTTAGCGTACACTTTATCGCCTGGCTGTTGCTTAATCGCCATCGGCTATAAAAGGCTATTTGAAATTGTGTAGCCGGCTATAGAAGCTATTGGAAATCTTACAGCCGGCTGTAGGTCTGTGGTATTTTGGAACACAGATTCTACTGTCAATTTTTACCAGGGTTGTCACCCTCAACTTTGTAAGACCATCCTTCACCTATCTTACCGACCAATCACAAGGCAAAAAAAAAAAACGATTAGGTACCTTCACTCTACTCGTATGTCAGCGGAAATTTTCTTCGATGTTGTTGTTCATGTTTATATTTTTATTTTTCAGCCCTCGAGAGCCGTCATCGGTCAGTTTAATGACCGAATGTCACCGTTGTCTTTGTGATTCGCTATTGGAGCAACGCAGGTAACCGATTTGTCAGGCGTTGATTTGTGTTGCTGCACTCGTAGTTTGTTTTTATTTTTGTGCTCACTCTTATGCAAAATAGTTTTGTATGCTGATTTAGCGCGCTCTGCAAGTGAGGCCATTCGTAATTTTGGATTGTTTGTCGATGATTTTGTCGGACTTTGTTTACTCTTCGCATTCTTCTTCTATTTTATTTTCTTGTTGATTGTTGTTAGATGTTATCACACTTTACGAGAATAGTAGATAAGTATATGTGTCACGTTGTCTAAGTTTGAAATTGGTTTGCACTCCTAGAATTTTTGAGTTAATCATAGCACCTTCATTGTTTATTCCTATTTTTCAGGATAAATAAAACAGGGTAGTACATTATTTGAACCTTTCATTAGTATTTAAACCTTTAAGTTGCATTATTACATCCTCCGTCGACAAAAACCGGCCAGGATTTCTTACTTTTTACTTTTATTATCATTATAGTATCATTAGCATGTCATTGAAAAATTAACGGCGTACCAGAAAATATATCTGAACTATTGAAGGGAATCTCGACGGCTTTTTATCCAGAATGACGGTATATAAAAAGACATCATTCATAAAAATGTAATGTTTTTTTTATCATCATTTTTTATGGTTGTTTACATTTATTGTTTAATCGAAATATCGCTCCTTTCTCCTGCATTTTATCGCCACTTCTCAATGAAAAATCAAAATATCTTTTTCAAGGAGACCTACGCATGAAAAAAACACCTACGTGTACTTTGATAAAATCTCAAATATATTGATACAGTTTGTTTGTTAATTCTATACGTTATTATGCATTCACTTTTTTTCCATTTTTTTTCATTTTATATTAGAAGCAGTAGGCAAAATTTTACTGCCTCTTTTTTTTATTTATTCATTCATTTTTTGCACGCTTATATGTTGGACAAGAATATAATGTTAGAAAATTCGAATTATTTATTATTCTTACAGAAACTTATAGCTATCGCACGTAATGCTCTCACGAGCCTTCCGTCTCCCATATTCCTTAATTAATGTTATGCATGTGCATGCTAAAAATACGTGTAAGAAAATGAGTCTTAAATGTTTGTTTTTATACACCAACATTATCCTTTTCCTTTTTAAGAGACAGTATTAGATACTTTTTACACTCGATGATGCACGTGAAGGCCACTAGTATTATTTCATCCGACTGAAGAACAGTCATTCTTAATTTGCCCGTCAGAAGTAATTTAAATACCTCTCATACAGCTTTCCCCGCGTTAGACATATAAATCGTGCGTAAGTTTTTCTAATAGGAAGTTCTTCTGCTTCACATGACAGTTTACTTTTCAAATCCTTAGAGACCTTATCATCAGCGCAGACGACTTCCACGTGGCGTGGCGGGGTCACCACGTGCTTATTCAAATTTCCCGCCGCTGACGACAAGGCCTTCAGACCGGCAGACCGGCACAACAAGTAGCTCTCTCTCTGAGCTACTCGCGGTACTTATGTGCTCCGACTTCAACGCGGTACCTCTTCATTTCGCCACTAGATGTCGTCAGCGTCGTCGCCTGATGCGGACCCTGTATTGCCATATTAACAGCATATCATTAGAATATTATTCGCTATGAGAGGCCCGTAAATTTTCAACTTAGTCTTCAGTCTGTTTACATCCAGAGTAGAGTTTTATATATTTTTACGCTGTTTTTCGTATATACCTTACGGCAAGGGGGACAAAAACTTGGAACTCTCGAAGGGTTCATTATAGGGTTGCCACAATCAGGAAATACCGGGAAATATCTGGAAACTTTTAAAAAATAATCAGGGAAAATTCGGAAATGTCAGTATAAATGAAAAAAAAAGCAAATGAAAAATTGTCAAGTCACCTATTTTTGATTTCTAAAATGGGTTTGACGTTTTGAACAACGAAGCTTACCTGAAAACTGTTTCAAATGATGTCTTTTCAACCATCTGTTGTATATTTAATTGTCAGGTAATTTTACCAAAATTCGTCAGTGAAGCCAGGAAATTTCTTTTTCTAAGTTCTGTGGTAGCCTTAAAGCGCAACGGAGCGAGCATTTTCTCCAAGTACTAGTTCATGACGTAAAAAATAAATTGCATTCTATGGGGTGGCGAGGTGGCACAGTCATGATTGTTGAACCCTACTCGGTGGCATGTCTCTAAAAGCGACACCTACGACGTGGTGGAGGTCCTTGATTTAAATAAAGCTACCGCCAGGATCAAGACCGGAAGAGTTAAGTGATGGACAAAGCTGCGAGCTGTGCGACGCACTCAATCTTCTCCATAAGGAGGCTACTCTTTTACGCGCCTTTTAACAAGCTTTGCTAGGGCTAGACAGATCCAAAGATCTTGCAAATTTAAAAAATATCGGTGCATCATGTAATCAAATGAATTAACTTCGAAAAAAAAAAAAAAAAAAATAACAGTCCTAAAATAAACCTCGCACTTTATGTACTGTTGTCAATCGGACCGGGTCTGTTATTTGGAACAATCCGAAGGAGTATCCTCTCTCGCTATAGAATGTTAACCGTGTATTGTTTGCATTTGCGTAAACATGACCTGACGCCAGTTTGTGACGGTTCCAGTAAATGACCTCACCTTTGCACGTGAGGTTTTATTTTTTCATACTCCTTCTAACGATGCAGTGAAAGGCAGGGGTTGCAGCGTGAAAAAAAAGTTTGAATCCGTGCCCTCCCTCTGGCGCTATGTCAAGGCCCGTCCCGTCCAAAAGTTTGGTGTGGCTAGAGAATAGTTTTCCTGGTGTAAAAAACCTCTGAAGTCCAGGACCGGTTTTAGGGGGTGGCCACATGGGCCGCGGCCCATGGCGGCAAATTTTGCAATTTTTTTAAATGTAGGTATAAAGAAAAATCGGATTCAGAAAAAAATACAAACGGGAAAAGGTGACAAAATCTCTCATTTCCTGAGAGTATATCTCTAATTTTGTCGTCTTTCTGTGATACAATAGACAGCACCTTTAATTAGTCGAGTTAAGACTAAGAGAGAAATCGAACACGGAATTTGGCCTGGAACGACGCGGCGCTGAGAGCAATGATGACGAGAACTTGAGATGAAAAGGAGAAACCCACGGCGCGGCGGTCGGCATGTAACACGTATTAGCGCCTTCAAGACTGCATGAATACTTCACGCATTGCGTCAAAGACAGTGCGGTCGCTGCGGTCAGCAGCGGACGGCGTGAAACACATAGCGCCTACAAGACTGCATGAATACTTCACGCATCGCGTCAAACATAGTGCGGTCAGCACGGCGCGGCGGCGGAAGTTAAAATCATTAAACCACATTTATGTTCGTTCTTTCATAATTTTTTCGTTCATTTTATATGAATGGAAGACCTTGTCCACACAGAGATAGGTTTAGGTTTATCTTTCGCGCCAAGTTCCGTGAACTTTCGCTCGTAGTGTTGACATAGCTTTCGCAAAAAATGTGTCCAACACGAGTAAATGCGTCTTATGCATCCCTCCCCCTCCGGCACGTTCACTTGATCGTTCTTATTGATGTTTCAAAACGAATGAGACGGGGGCGGCAAAAAATTTGCAAAAGATTGTCGAGGCGAGAAAAGGCGGGAATAGTAGTCACTCTGTGTAATATTCTAGGAAGCTATAACGTTTGCCTTCAATTGGGAGGATAGGCAAAAGCGGGTCCGCCAGAGCCGCAATAGTTGTATTCGCAGATTGCACGTAAATCATCGTTGTATTGGAGGAAGGTTCACGGCGGGCGCAGATACATCACTTCATTCATTGAACATTTTTAGTCAAGGTTAACCGATCAAATATCACAATTCGCGTGACATGATGCACTTACACTTGACCTTATTAGATCTTTTCACTCTTCTTATGAAAGACGTTTTGAAAATAGCATCAAAAAAGTCGAAACCTCTGCCGATTCCTTTTTTTCTCCTCCTGTTTTTATCGAAAGCATGAATAGGCAAATTCCTCATTTTTCCAAAAATTAATTCCAGCCTATTTTGTGTCATAGGGCCCTCATGACCTGATGGTTCTTAATATCAAGTCACTGATTTTCAGAATTATTTAATTATCTTTGAACTTGATCAGATTTATAATCGATGCTCACCAATATATTTTCCCGATCTTTACTAATGTACTTATTATCTTTTTGTTACAGGTTAGTTTAAGACACATGCACTCATATTCTCGACAAAAAACCTGTACCATGCCTACTAACGTAAGTCTTGCACATTTGAAACATGCTTATTGCAAAAAAAAAATTACAAAGTAACAACATTTTTGTCATAAGTTTTGTATAAAGCAGTGTAGAGAGAGCCTCCGTTGAGAGTTCTCTCTTTTGAATAAAACATATTTTTTTATTCCTAAAACCCAATGGTTGGTCTATGTAACCAAACTTTTTTTATCAGTTCTTGTAACCTCATAAGTTCGGTTATACAAACTGAAAGTTGGATTGTACGAACCGAATAATTGGGATGATGTAGAATACAAGTTCACCTCATTTTTTGGATATATCCTCTTGGAAGTCAAATCATTGTACCACGGTTTGGCCCAATCTCACTTTTTCCACCTTGCGTTAAAGTCTCCGAGTCAGCCGAAAAGAGTTCTCATTCTCCTTCATTTCCTGGGAATGCAATTTTACCTACTTGAAAGTCGAAATAATTGTATCACGCCCACGCGTGTGGCACCATCCAATTTTTCTACTGTGCGTTAAAATCTTTAAGTAAGCGGAAAAGATACCAAGCTCTTTTTCATTGTTGTGGATGTGTGAGAAAGTTTTGTTGCTTCGTAACTGTGACCTGATCTGTGAAATGGGACCTCGCCTTCCAGAAAAAAATTTCCGAAACTTTGAAATTTGATCGAAAAATGATCGCGGAAAGCGCCTGCTAAACTGCAGGTATACTTCAAGCGTTGAGCCGTCTCCTCTATCTGTATTTGCGCTCTCGGTTTTTGACTGGCAATCAGTGGCGTGGCGTGCTTCGCGATGTATCGATTGATCTGCCATTTAAACCAATGGGAAAGGATCGATAAACAGGGTGTTCGTAACGAACACATTAATAATCGATCCTTTAACATGGCGTCAAATGGGAATATATCGAGAATCGATTTGTCACGCCTCGCCACTGCCGCAAATCGTTATAACAGTGTGAGTTCCGAGATGCTTACGCTCATACGTTGTTTAAAGATGTGCGCGTACACAACATCGAAAGGTGTACACGAAAATGAGGCGTATTTTGATAAAAACGTATTCACTTTTATATCATCCATTATTCAAGGTCGTAGCCCACGCAATTTTCCCTCCACCTCCGCAAACGACCGATAGGTCATTGTTTCGTGAAGATTCTTTACCCCTGCTCATTCGGCCTTCTTTTTGAGCACGACAGTCACTGCCGTACCATGGAAAAATGCCGTATGAATATTCAAATGATGCAAAGTTTCTCCAGATAAAATATTTATTTTTGCGGAAAAGTAAGAATATTTTCCTTGAGATTTTCTGATACTTTAGATCAAAGCAGCAATGACATTATCTGGAAAATTGGCAGAAGATTATTTACAAGCCTCTCTGGGTATTCTTACTTTTCGGGGACAATTTGGCAACGTCCGAAGACTCATACGGCGTTCCTCTTTAGCATGATGGAGTATGGCACGCGACTCATCCCATTGACTCCGCGAAAATACAATTAATCATCAGATCTCGCGAGTGGAGTCAGGAATTTCTCGGTGCGATCTTGAGGTCCTCTGTCAGCCGGATCGCACTCGGTATTCTGCGAATTCAAGATAATCAGCACGTCCGCTCCCCAACATCCTCGACGCGCCGAAGATTCTTCCATATTATTCCGTTAAATAGAAATTTTTACACAAAATACAACATCGCATATTGATGCAATTTTCCGGATTGCAGGGTTTGCGGCGTTGGCTCCAATGTGTAAGAAACTAAGTCAGTCCTGGCACTTGGCAGAAAAGTTTTTTATTTTTCATTTTATTTTATTTTATTTTTTCTCCTTTATAAAGGATCTGCATAGATACTATATCCAGGGCACACTCTTTACACATTGCACCCTACTCTGCCGCGCCAAGGAAAAACACCGACTTTGAAATTGAAGACATTTTTGAACTCAGTTGAAACTTCCTGAAAAATTTTCCAAAAGTTCATGAAAATTTTTGAAGGCTCTCTTAGTTCGGTTTCATGAACCCCAAAGGCACGGGTAGGGGGCCGCAATTAGTTTTTTTTTTTTTTTTGCATTTTTCTACTTCTCATGGCTAGTGCTGAGTAAAAAGAATGGAAAATGATTGTAAAAGGAAGGAAAAATCATTTCGGTCGCCGCGGGGCGACACTCTTTTCGCACAAAGGTGACGTTTCGGTAGCGATGCGACAGTTGGCGGCTTTCTCCTGTGGCCAGATTTTGAGTGTCCCTATCTTCAGCATCTTAACATCTCAATAACGAACACGCGACGCATAGCCGCACGGTGGCCGAACAATGGGCGTCTTAGGGTCCGAATAAGCGGTAGAAATGCTCTATTTTTATGATATCGTTCAAGCTATCATTCGCAAACCATCCACGGCGGATTTTCTCACCCCCGGTGGTACTTAAAGAAATTATGTTGAAGCATTTTCATGGCACCATATTACGAATTTATACTATACATATTTTCAGAAAATTTGCGATAACGTTCCAAAGATACTTTTTTGTGAATATTTACAAGAATGTTTTACTTAAATTTAATAACAATTCAAATCTTGCTGAACATTTTTAACTTCTCAATTTTTTTCTTCAAAAGGAATTTGATAAAAGGATGAATGAATTTGGCAGAGCCGTTACCTACAAATAATTTTATTATTTTTTAAAACCTTCAAATATTTTTACAACTCATTCCAAAGATCGTAAAGAAATTTAAAACAAATTGGAAATTATTTTACACACATATGAGTCGCTTTTATAGCGCTCTTTGGCGCTTTACGACGCCTAATCGCCACAAAGCTCGGTCTTCCCACAGGTCATCAGGGAGTTGACACTCCCTCATCTCATTTAACACCCCCTGTCGCTAACGTCTCACTGGGCGTCCCATACGTCTACGGAAATTATTTTGATTTTACTATTAGAAAAAAAAAACACACACATCAGTGTGTTGATTTTACCGGAAATGTCCACAAACTTAGCTACAACGCTCAAGTATGCTTTTTTGCGAATATTTACAAGAATTCTCCAAACCTGAGGACAATTTACATTTTGCCGGACGTTTTTGAAATTGCCTCTTTAAAATTTCAATTATTTCTTCGAGGACAATTTGATGAAAATATTAATGAATTTGGCAGATACCTACAAATATTTTTACAACTTTTTCCAAAGATCGTTTTTTTTTTTTTTTTTTTTTTTTTTTTCTTTCTTTCTTTCAAATCGGAAAATATTTTGATTTTACTTGAAAAGATCAATTTTTGGTCAGAAACGTCGTGTCCGTGGATCACGCTCTGGTTTTCTGGTTTTTGACCACCGAGCGGGCGGTGCGGCGCGACGGCCCCCGTCGGGCTTCGCGACCCCTGCGTCTGCTTTCTCTCGTGAGCTGCGGAGCAGTCACTGCCATCCACTTCCCAACAGTCATCTGTCGCTCTGTCCCCGTCCGTCCACGCTCCGTCCCGTCAACGTCCAGTTCCTCGCCTTCGAGTCCGAGTCCGAGTCTTCCTCCACCGCGGTCCCCGGTTCGAACCCCCGTTTTCGTCCCTGTTTTCCGCCGCGACCCTCGCGCACGTCCCTCCTCGATCCGCGCTCCTCCAATTTCAGTGCCCTTCAGTGTTGTTCCATCCCTCGGGTCATTCAAGTGAAACCCCTTTTTTTTGCGTTACGACGTCGTAACGTCTCGTGCAAGGGAGAAAAGTGTCTCGATCATCGGTAAATGATTTTTTCAAGTCACTGGAAAAAAAAAACACATTGGATCTAAAGTCCAGACTCTTGAAAACATTGACAAGAAAACATACTCTTGATTCAATCAGAATCTAGCTTAAATCGAAAGGAAATCCGCCCAAATTTAGAGGCCTGGTTCTTGATTTAAGCAAAAATCCGATTGAATCAAGAGTATTTTTTCTTGTCGATGTTTTTAAGAGTCCGGACTCTAGATCCAATGTGTTTTTTTCCAGTGTTCGTCGTTTCCCGCACTGAGAAAAAGCTGTGGCTTATGAACCAATTAGTGGTTCATATGGAACATCATTAAAAGTTATTTATGAACTAATGATCATCGGTCTGTGAATCATACTGTGGTAGCTCGTACCACAGTATGGTATCGATACCATAACTAAGGTATATGTACTATTATTATTTGTTCCCATCACTACTATCAGTGATGTTCCACATGAGCCACCAATTGGTTTGTAAACCATATATTTTTCTCCGTGCGCACGAAGGAACGTAACTTCATTCCAAGCTTGTAAAATTGACTCAAACGATTCAATTTTTATAAGAATAAATCTGCATATTTTTGTTGAAAATTTTACCTGTTTTTGCATGAGATTAGAAGAAAAATTTAAACAATTTCATTTAGAAACTCTCCGAATTCTCCTCGGAAAACGATAATTTGGGCGGGAGAAGGTGGTATAACATTGAAATGTAGTTACGTTCTTTCGTGAGAGAAACGACGCAATGTAGAATGTTACAATTTGAAAACTTTAAAACTGAATTACATTAGGGAATCATTGTTTTTGGCTTATTCCAGAAACAACAAATGTGCGACGTTAACATGGCTTAGCCAAGATGGGGGTGGTTTAGACTTTATGACTGGAAAAACTTCCCCCAAGAACATCATTTTCCGTGATTTCATGGGATTTTTTTTTTGTTTGGACTCCAGTGAGAATTTTTTGACCGTAGACCCCCACCCATGAAAACTTGTGTGCTACGACACTGGCGGAAAGCTATAAAGTCAAAGGTTTTAGGGCTCGAAGAATGATACATCATCAACGAATATTCAACAAACATGGGCACAACAAGAAGGGAGCCGGGGCGAGAACTTGCACCCAAAATTCTACTTCCCCCGCCCCCCCATAAATTGTAATTGCTTTTGCAAGATAAATGCAACTGGAAACTGAAATTTCTTTCATCTTTGCAATTTTATCTCGATCAATTTATTGTTCGGTAAGAATGCCTAATGCTTTTGAGACGTCTACTTTTTTAAAATTTCCAGAGGGTTTCTGGACCTTTCTTTTGGGACTAAGGGAGTCCCTCCAAACTTCTCTTAATTAGGTATTTTTTATAGACCAAGAACCCCCTTGAAATGGTGCTACTTTGTGACCCTTCCCCCCAAAATCCATGTTCGGCCCATGTCAACAAATAATTCTAACTTCATTAAAGAAAAATATATTTTTACATTTTCATTTTGTGCCTTTAAATCTTAAGATTGTAATAGGATTTAAAGTACAGCAACTGTCTAATGAGCGATGGAAGGGGGAAAACCCTCGAGTCCATTGGGTAAGACCGTTAGTCGGAAAGATAATAAAATCACCACAAACTCAGCAAAACCGGCGTTATGTAACGTTGTAGTCGGCAGGTTAACGCTTCAGTGTATTCAAAAGTTGTTCAAAAAACTTATTACCTATGCATGAATGGCTTGAGATTGTTAGTGGTTAAAAAATAGTGTAAATGATGCGAAAGGTCTGGAATAGCAACGAACCTGAAATCCATCGCCACAACTAGAATACATACCGATATCAATTCTTATAAAGAAGTAGAACCGCATACGACATGAAGACGTAACTTTATTTTATATTTAGATTTATTTAAAATTAGAGGGTCTGTGTAGTTTGAGGTTCCATGACTTTTCCTCAAAATTTTTTGCATTTTTTTCGAAAGAAAAGTTGAAAGATGAGTTGTCATTTATGTAATAGGTTTAGAACTCTCCGAATTAGCCTGCATTAGATGAGCATCATTTGTTTAAATGTAACAACCCTAAAATTAAGAAATCCATTTTCAAGTAATTAATTTTTGTTCTTGCAATTTTAAAAAACATGGAGAAATTAACCCACATAATTACATCACTTGTTTATAATTTGCTACGGAAATTCACGAAATTGCTCTGCCGCCTTTTAATGGAGTATTTTTACGAAAAATGTTTGTAGCTTCAGATGAAACTGCGAGATGATTCGAGTTCTCATTAATTTCACGATTCTCTGCTGGTATAGGAAATAGACAAAAAAAATTGATCCCAAAGTGAGAAAATTCACCGCACTGTGACGTCATCATAGGGCGTTTCTTCCCTTTTGAACTCATACAATTCAGCATATGCAATCATTCTCTCATGGCCGATCCAATAATTATTACATGAGACCAATTCGAGGATAGTCATGTGGTCAGCTCTCTCAGTATCGTTTTTATTTTATAAAAACATTTCAGACACTAACCAAATCTCCATTCTTTACCGAGAGAGATCAGCGTAAAATTAGTGCTCTATTTTTTTTTTCTGAACCAAATCCGTTCATTTAAGCCGTGTGATCGACTTTATTAAGAACCCTTGGATTGACGTCAGGACTAAAACACTCTTTACTACCGGCTGAAGGTTAAAAGTTGGTTAGACCGCAAATTTTGTCTCGCCAAAAGGGGGAGGGAGGGAGGGAGATGTAGTGAGAAAACACAAAGTTGTCGCCATGAGTGATTCATGAAACGCAAATGTCACCATAATAACCGCGAGTAAAATGAAAGTAGGTCACAACTTGGCATGACCAGTCGACCATTGAACGAATTGAACTTACTTTTTTACAGGAATTCCTAACGAGCTATCGGAATTCAAATGATTCAGTCGATGACTGTTAAATCGGAATTTTATCCTCCTACATTTCCTCCTATCGAACCTTTTTACCGTGTGATACCTCAAAAGCTTAAACGCTTTAAATCGTTAAGAGGATTATCACAGTATTTCTCAGGAGTAAAATTTAAACAGACTTGAAAACAGAACGTGAAACTTGGGATTTTTTCGAATTTTGTTTTTAATTATTTCAAAATTTCTATTTTTATGAGCTTCTCCGACAAAGTGAAATGTTCAAGTGACAATAAAGTAACAAGATATTTTGTATCAGTGAAAAAGCCAAACCAATGATTATTTCTCTGGGTGAGTTTCTCGAGGTTTTGTCCACTTTTCCAATAAGCTCTCTTGAAAATACTTCAAATCGCCAACGTCATGAAAAATTCATTTTAAAATGAAGGAGACAACATCTTTTTGAACGGAAATATTTCTTAATGCATTTTTTCAATAAGCTATGTAGATTAGGATTCTAAATTGCATTTCCCTCTAAAGATTTTACTTTCTCATGCAGTGGAGATTTTTGCGGCCGGTCACGTCTCGTTGACTACGCATTCGAGTATCGGGCGGCATGACACACAATGGATCCAGTCAACGGGGGAGGTCGGAAAAAATTTGGAAACTTTAAAACCTCATAACCCTGTTCATACAGAACTTTAAGGTTTTAAAAGTGGTTCCATCGGGTTCCTCGTAAAATTTTCTTCATAAAGCACCCTTCGAAATTTAAAATGTGACGAAATAAACATCAAAATTTTTAGTTTTAGTCACATAGTTCATGTCCGATTGTCCGACCTCTCTGATTGACTCGATCCACTGTGCGACGGATCTGGTTCCTCATCGACGAATCGCATCAACTAACGGCGAAGTCACGGTGACAACGTAGACCTCGTTTTCAGTTTTCCTCCGTAAACCCCCTTCCTCATCGACCATCACCTCATTTCAATCATGACAGTTTTCTACGCCCAGCATCTGGCTGATTAGTGCCTCGTTTGTAGTTCATCGCCGGGAGCTAGAGACGTTGAAATATCAGGGAAAACTTTCGGTCTCTGAAAATTTGATCCTCATCGGGAAAGTGGGAGGGTATATCATTAAGACCTGAAAATTTTAATTTTTTCTGTTTACCAGAGGGTACTCCCCGGACAGCCTCCCGGTCCGACCCCCGATGCGCTTCCTAGCTCATGCAGGCGTTAGGCGTTGCAATAACCCCTGCATGATAGATTTTCTAGTGTAGAGCATGATGATTAGCACTGTATTATTGACGGTCCTTAACATTTTCCTTGTTTTTCCATCTGTAATTTCATTTACTAAGGGGACCAGTGTCTCCTGGGCTAATGCTCTAAAAAAGAAGTAAGAGATCACGGAAACGAATTAGTTACTGGTTGACCATTGAAAAATTTGATCAATATGGTTTTCGGAACCTCCTGATCCCTATTTCTCCCTGCGTCTGAAACTCACCCCTGAAATTTTCCCGTTAACTTATCGTCAAGCGTGCTACATTATTTTCAGTCTCATCCCGATTTACGCATATCGATCTTCTGCGCATCTTATCAGTGTTTTTCTGTTCGTTTAACCTACGGATTTGTGATTAATTACCTACTGAGCGGACGATATTAAAATATAGTCGAAACTTCAGTGGGGAAAAATAGAAAATAAGTTTCCCAGCGTCAGTGTGCGATGACTTCGTCCCCGGAAAGTGGAATTGGTCTGGAAGAGCAGCTCGACCTCAGCAAATTGTGTTTAAACGGATCGGATAGTTTGGATATTCTGGACGTTCAAAAACTTCTGACGATCTGGTGAGTTCCCTCCGTTTTGTCTATCGATCTCCATAGGATACCATCTTTGGAAGAGGGTGAACTGCGGGCTAATTATTGGAATTGATAGACAAAACGATAGACAAAGAAGACAAAAGGGGAATAACGCAATCTTATCGGTGGAAGCAATGGACAAAGGAAAGTGATAGACAAACTAACGGGAACCCACGAAAGACCCTACAGTTAGTCCATCATTCTCTCTCTTGGTCTATAGAAACCACCAATTTCAACAAATAGGATCGCTCCATACTCCTTATGTCTTCTTTGTCTATCGCTTTGTCTATCAATTTTCGGACCGCAACATGTTCATACTCTCCCAATAAAGGTATTCTGTTGGTCACATACGGTTACGCAGATATGCATCAATGATGCATTGATGCATCGGTGGTGGGTCTTAGAGTAACTAATAAGATTCATGGTGCATTATTTTTCTCGTACAAATGCTTATTCTTAAAGCCTCTTTTGTGCTCCTTTTTAACCTCGCAGAACTAGAACCTCCAAAATACTGGAAAAAACTCGATGTGTTGTTTCAAATCATGTTGAGGAGCCCACTGCACCACTATGCAAATCCTTTTTATTTTCATTGCTTTAATGATACGATAAAATTATGTGCATATAGATAAGTGCCCCTGCGTTTGATCAACGGAGACAATCTCTCTAATGGTTTCCCCACGATTATGCCACTGATTTTATTACTTTTTTCAAGACGTTAAATTATAAACGCTTGTCTTTACTCCGAAGAGTCTCGAATTTTCATGAATAAATGTAATTACGGAACAGTCAAGTGTAGCACTAACAGCGAGAAACAGTCATGAGCCAAAAAAATTAGTAAAATATCCATCCTGAGGGATTCTTATCCGTCCCTCATTTTTTATTCAAGCCTATGCTACAGCGGCAACAGCGTTAAAATGACTCAACGCACGTGTCTTCCACTACTTGAAATAACTTTCGTTACTGATTCTCTTCGCGAGCTACGTAGTACGTTATTCAATCCTTACATCCCTACGCGACGTTGTCAAGTGACCAGGATTATTGACATGTATACTTGAACCACACCTGTTAGTGTAAAAAATTGTGAAATCATATCCAGAGTAAATCTGATGCAATTTAAATTAGCTTCGGAGCACTTCTGATTATAACTTGAGTGGAATCGTCGACCGGACTCAGGTGTGCCATTTCACCCGCATCGAAGCAGTGCAAAAAGTTGTCGGGAGGAGGTGAAATTTTCGGAGAGACTTTGTACAATGCCCCCAAAAGAGATTCTCTCAAATGATGGGCTGCTTTTCATTCCAATTAGCGCGCTTATAGTCAGATTTATGGCGCATTTGTTTGTTCTATTTCAAGTTTTCATTCAAAACTTGAGATGACTCTCTTTTTTGCAAAAAGAGGAAAATTATGGAAGTCCTGCACTGTCCTCGTTTAGATTTTTTCCTATTAGTCTATCGTTCATTTTGTTTTAATGGAGAATTTGCTCGCAAATTTTTTACTGTTTCACCGGAGAGTACTCAAACAGTTGATTTCAAATTAATTATTTTTTTCGATCGTGGTAAATAGCATAAAAATAGATTTAAAAGTGAGAAAATTCACCACCGTGTGACGTCATCCGGCGGCATCCCCCATTTAAACGCATGTATTTTAGCGGATTAAATAATTTTGTCGCATCTCTACCAACAAATGTTCAATGTATGAGCCAAAGGTTTCCTCGTGTTCAATTCACTCATAATCAGTAGTTTCCACTGAAACACTAAATTCATCGAAGTTCAGGCACCTACAAATTAGTCGCCCGTCTGATAAAGGGGCGTAACTACATTTTGAGATGAGCCCGGAAAATCATAAAATTGTATGGACGACAGAGTTCATTGCTGAGTGTAGTTACGCCCTTATGTCAGGAAGGCGAAGAATTCTCCATTGCACGAGCGAGTATTCACCCATTCAAGACACCCCGTACGAGCCAAGAAGGGGTGTCCCAGAAAAATTTCGACTGAGTCTTCTAGACTGAGAATCGTTTTCCGACGAAATCCAGACCTAAACTTCATCCTCTTTGTTGCAACTTTGAAGGTAGTAGTCGATCCGAAGAAAAGTTTAGGATCACCGCCGATAAAACATAGTCCTCCTTGCTGAAACGAACAGTGTTCGAAACTCACCTTTGAGTTTTAGGAGCCATGTGACACATCAAGCCCGATTTTTAGGTGAAGATTTTGAAGATTTTTTAGGGGCCAAATTGACTTTTTGCCTACATATTACGGCGCATTTAGTGAAAAGTTAGACGCAATATGTTTTCGTAACAGAACGAGTGAGTAGCTGTAACTTGGGGAAGACAAAAGCACTAAGAATGAAATCGTGAAGAATAGAAAAAGCAAGCTTTCACTTGTAGTGCTGAAAATTCTGAGTTTTTTCAATTCAAATAGATTGGTTTTTCTTTCTTTTTGTGACTTCCTGTGAAAATCCAGATTTTTAGGGGGCAATTTTTAGGGGCTGCGTTGGCGCAGAGCCTTCATTCTTTAGGCGCCATGGCCGATTTTTTAGGCGGATTTGGCGCGTTGGCGCCTGTGAGTTTCGAACACTGGAAATGAAACACATCGGATGATCCTAGTATGAAAATTGATGTCTCTTTCGAAATGCACTCAACGTGATTTGTTGCATCCGTGGACGAGTCTAATGATGGATGATCAATTAAAGTGATGCAAGATCCTGCGACCGGTGAGTGGCGAGCTCCGATGAAGAGCACGTCATCACAGTTCTGCTGGCCCGCGAATTCCCCGAAGTCGCAGACTCCGATTCAGAAATCGAAGGTAGACAAAATGTAAAACGAGGAACCCTCTCGCGAACGGTGCCACGTTCAGGAGTATCTTAATTCGAGCGATTTTCGAAGAAAACTCGGTTTTTAGCGAGCCGCTCCGCATGTAAGAACTCATCGGCTACCGATTTCTAATCAACATAGCGAGCTCGATTTTCAACGCCGGCGCCGAAACTTCCCGGGGGCACGCTGAGCTGAGGACCGCGTGGAATTTTGGCCCCCAGTCTGAGACGACCTCGCGATTACGGCCACGCGAGACCGAAACGCGAGATGCCGCGTTGCCGGATCGGACAGTCCTTCGATTATCGATTACTCACACATTGAGAGTCAGGTCTAGGGGCCGAAAGTAAACAAACGCTCCAGTTGCCTCAGCTTCACTGAAAAAAAAAATCTCGGTGTATTTACTGAGAAAAGGATATAATTACCAAGAATTCAGGGTTCTATTTGGTCCCAGTTTTTTCTTGGTAAAATTACCATTTATGGAATTGGTAATTTTACCGAGAAATCTCGGTAAAATTATTGACTTTCTCGGTAATTTTACTGGATCCCGGTAAAAACGCCAATATTTTTTAGTGACAGTGGTAGAATTACCGAGATAAAATGGCAAAGTTACCGGGAATTGATTATCAATAAAAGTGGTATTCTTATACCTGAAAAAAACAGTAAAAATACCGGTTTTTAGGTAAGCTTACCAGTCTGTCTTGCTAAAATTACCAATAATTGGTAAAAAAACGAGATGGTAAAGGTACCAACGGACCTTGGTAAAAACGCCAAGAATTTTTCTTCTGTGTTCGATCAGTGTTCAAAACTCACAGGCGTCAACGCACCGAATGCGCCTAAAATATCGGCCATGGCGCTTAAAATATGAAGGCTCTGCGCCAACGTGGCCCCTAAAAATTGCCCCCTAAAAATCTGAATTTTCATATTAGGTGATTATTCGAAATTTTCAGAACCACAAGAGTAAGCCTTTTCTATTCCTCACGATTTCATCATTTGTGCTTTTGTCTTCCCCAAGTTACAGCTTCTTACTAGTTCTGTTACGAAAACATCTTGCGTCTAACTTTTCACTAAATGTGCTGTAATATGTAGGCAAAAAGTCAATTTGGCCCCTAAAAATCTTCAATGGCGCCTAAAAATCGGGCTTGGTGCGCCACATGGCTCCTAAAACTCAAAGGTGAGTTTCGAACACTCGCTTCGGTGGTAGAGAATCGTGTGTTGATGATGAATCGAAACTTCTGCGATACGGGGTGTCTAGCATCAAGATTTTCCCGATTCTATCAGGATTTGAGGTCAATCAGGCAGGATTTAATCCCGATTTCATCAGGATTTGAGGAAAAATCGGTCGTAAAATCAGGATTCGAGAAAAGTCGGTCATCCGATCGGATTTTTTGATCGAGTTATCATAATTCTAGAGTTCTGCTTTCGCACACGCTTATGAAGACATTTTAATTTTTCTCCGCAAAGAATCAGGATTTGGACAAATTATGAAATCAGGATTTATCAGTCAAAAATCAGGAAAGATCAGGATTTCAAAACATAAAAAAAAAACAAGACACTCTGAAAATGAGATCCTTCCAAACAAACCACTGGGAAAAAATGACTCGATTTAAGCTCAGAAGAAGCACTATAAAATGTGGCTGGAATACTACTTAGATGGTTGAGTACTACACTAATATCGTCACTCCTCTGACGTTAGGGCGTATCTCAATTTCCACGTAGGTTCCGTTTTATATAGACTATATACATAGACTATCGGTGCACTTTTCAAACGTAAAATCTTAGTGTCGGTAGTTTCGATTGTCGATTGCGGAGTACTTTCATCTCGCAGAAAATAAGAAAATATCCTCTGCGCGGGAATGCTACATTTGGAAGGCTTGGAGGACAAGGCGCTTAAGTGCAGGTTTTGAAAAAATTAATTTATTAATGATTTCAAGTAAAACTAGTCTTCACCGGAAAAAAGTCGCTTGGATCTGGAGTCCAGACTCTTAATAATATGGAAAAGAAAAAACACTCTTGATTCAATTCGACTTTTCCTCGAATCGAAGTGCCGATCCTCTTGATTTAGGCGGATTTCTTTTGATTCAAGCAAAAATTCTGATTGAATCAGGAGTATTTTTTCTTGTCAATGTTTTTAAGAGTCTGGACTCTAGATCCAAGCGACTTTTTTTTTACAGTGTCAGTGCATATTCTGTGAAAAATTCGTTCCCAAATTCCAATTTTTAAGCATCAGAAAGTTAGTTTGAACTTCCTCGCCGCCATAAGGATCCATGTAATTTCGAAACTTCAAACACGTATTGCTAGAAATAGCAAAAACTGCACTTATGCGCATTGCCTTTCAAGCTCTTCAATTGCACTCTATCAAAATCACGAACGCACTTAGCTGTTTTCCCATTTTCCGGCCAACTCGACAAGCCAGTTGCGTTGATCTGGATGAGTAGATGCGTGGGACGGGTGACCGCAGCATCTTGTAATGCTTCTCGAGGCAAGGTTGAAGCCACTTGACGAATAAAATCATCGACGCATGCACATGCACATTCGCTGAGCTGCGGCCGTTATTTTCATATTGGCGGTTCGTTGTCGTCGTCACTGAATCTGCGGATTGCACGCACGAACGCGGAGGCGAAGTTCGGTCGGATTGTTAAACGGCAAATTCGTATTTTTATCAAAGGAGCTTGTTCATTTTTTTATGAGCCTTGAGCTTCGTGAGAGAGCATCTATCCCAATGCCCGTTGGAAAATGGACTTGATTCTTTTATAAAAGTGAAGGTTCAGATGGATAAATGCACGCGGTTCTTCGGACCGACCGACTGCAAGTCCTATAATGTGTCGTGAAAAGGAAAAACTCCGTATGAACATTAAGGCGTTGACAGATTTTCTCCGGTAAAAACCGAATTATCCGAGAATAGTGTATCTGTCGCAGGCAAATAGGCATATATTCAAATTTTGACGGTCCCTAAAGTTTGTGAATTCATGGTGAAGAGCTCACAATTTTTCACTATTTTTGGCAAAATAACTCATCAAACCTACGAACTCTTTTTGTCTCTTCCTCTTCAATTGCTTCTCATATTTTTAAATGTTGAAATTCCGAAAATTCTTTATTTTATGACTTGCTGAAGCTTTCAAGATCAGTGTCTGTTCAGGAGCTAAAAATCGTTTAAAATACTATTGTGTGGTGCAAATTTTTACTGAGAAGTTTTTTTTTACTTTTTGTAGGAGCAACGAATTATTTTGTCCGAAATTAGGGAAAGAATTAGAATTTCAATCTAAGTTAGAATATTTGACTATTTGCCTAGCCATTTGACAAAATGCCTGATCTTACTATTTGCCTGCGACGTATATCTTCCTCGATGTATTTCTCAGATAATTTCATTTGCAACTCAATATAGTGCATTCGAAAGTTTCCAGGAATTATGAATTGTGTAGTTCGAAAAAGCCCTGTTTCTGAGAAATTGAAGAAGTAATCGAGGCTAATTTTTTTATTTTAATATATTTGAGATGCATGTTTTCAAGCTGTATTAACATCTAAAAATGACGTTTTTAAACTTAGGGAATTTGGCAATATTGGAATGATCGTACGACGTTCTTCCTCAGGTTTAGAACGGCAGTATAACTGCACAGTCTCTCATACCACTTGGATCGCGTCTTGCGCTCGCACTACGGTACCCGTGTCGTCTGTGCTCCCACATTCGCACGTACGTAAGCGGAATTCCGTTTAAAATACAAAATTTAAAAAAAAAGAAGAACATGATGAGCCTCCCCCCCTCACCCGTAGCTTTGTCGGAATGACGGGGGTGCGAAGTTTGTCTTCACTGTTTTAATAGTCCCGGCGCGAAATTCACGCTTACTCAGTTGCTATTTTACCACCTGTTACTCTGAGTGCATGGAGCCGGCGCGATTTCCGCGCTCTGACGGGAGTGAAAATCTGATGACATTTGTCAGGCATGTTGGTGTGCTCTGGGAGTTAGCTAAGTTCGACTTTTTCCGGACGACTGAACGTAACAGTAATCCAACTTGAAAAATGTCCACTCGTAAATTATATTTCTATCGGAAAAAATTCAGAATTGCAAAAAATCTACAATCCTAGAATTACAAGCTTACGGTGTGCGCTGTTCGGAATTTGTGTGCACCGGGGATGGTAGGTTCGGCACCAAGAAAATACGACTTTTCAATGCCTTGAGCCAACCTGAGCGCGCACCGTGCTATAAGCGCAATGCGTGAAGTATCCTGCAGACTTGTAAGGCGCCACTACGCGCTGCGACGCGCACCGTGATGTATGTACGTGCAATGCATGAAGTATCCTGCGGTCTCTTAAGGCGCTATGGGCTTCGTGCCGTGCGCCGCGCGCCAGTCCCGAGCCGACCACAGTGTAGGCTCCCTCGTTACTCAGCGATGTAATGTCGTGATCATTTGGACTTTATTTTGCTATTAGCTGTTCACTTGCTTCCAGCGTAATACTTCCAAATTGTTGAGTTGCCCTCAACAAATCCGGACGTTTTTCATTTATTCCCGTTTTATAATTTCGGTCGAAGTCATGTTTTAAAGGTCGCAACCCTCACTTCTTCTTAGCGTCATAACAATTTTTGGAGGAAATTCTTATGGGCGATCTGAATTTCAGCCGCCAAGCCGGCTCTCTTAGAATTTTCACGGCCCACTCATTCCCTACGGTGTCTCTTCTAAGATAAACTGTACTCAAGAGCCCTTTTCATTACCCAGTGTCCTCTTGTTTTCTTTTATCCCCTTATTTTTTTTTCTTTCCTCACTGGAAAAAAAACACATTGGATCTAGAGTCTAGACTCTTAAAAACATCGACAAGAAAAAGTACTCTTGATTCAATCAGAATCTAGTTTAAATCAAAGACCAAGCCTCTTAATTTAAGCGGATTTCGTTTTGATTCAAGCAAAAATCCGATTCAATCAAGAGTATTTTTTCCTGTCAATGTTTTCAAGAGTCTGGACTCTAGATCCAATGTGTCTTTTTTTCCAGTGCTCACTTTTTTCTTTCTCTTTTTTTTCTTTCTGTATTTTTCCACTTGAGGGATCAGCCCACCGGGAGCTTTCCGATTTCCCGGTGGGCCAGTCTGCCTTTGGGTATTTCGGTTCCAAAAATCATGGAACTGTGACGCAATTTTTCTATGAAGTTTGTGCTAGACATCCTGTATCCCAGTGAGTGCGGGAACTGAAAGTTGGAACATTGCTCCTTCGTATTCCGTGCCGTGGTGACGGTCAGGGTAAGCGGCGGCCGGACGGTGACGACTCTCGCAGAGGACAGGGACACGCTCAAAGCTCAAAGCTCCGAGCTCTTTGGTGTCGTCGCGGCTAGCGGCACGCGGCACGGCAGATCCGCGCTAATTATTACAACACGAGCCATCGCGTTTTACATCACGTCGCGCGATTTTAATCGCTTTCGTTTTGTAACTCCTCACCGCGAGACTTCCAATTCCATCATGGTTGCCGCTCCTAAGGTTCAGTTACACGATCAAATTGAGCCATCAAACTGAAGCTCTGATTGGTGGAAAAAGACCTGAGGTGAGGATGCGACCAATGAGAAGCCCAATTTGATGGCTAAATTTGATCGTGTAACTGGACCTTTACCGACAGCGAATGTCCGATCAAATTTTACGAGGCGAAAAATGAAGGAAAAATGCAGAAAATTTCAAAGACGGAGTGCAATCTTAGCAGCATTGTTATGCACTTGAGCTTGTTTTGATTGACGCTGTCGAATTGGAATGAAGTGCTCATAACTGGATTGCATTTTGAAATAAGGAACCACTTTCTTTGGCTCTTCCATAAAAGCACGTATCTGCAGAGGGAAATCAATGGCATATACTGCCGTGCTGAGGAAGAACGCCGTATGAACATCCGAGAGTTGCCAAATTTCCCTCGTTAAAACATGTATTTTTGACGACACTCTTGCACATTTTTCTTTGAAATTTTCAGATATTTTAGATTTAATTGCGTACAAAATTGTCTGAAAAGTTTGGAAAAAAATATTCACAATTCTCGCAGTGAATTCGCGTTTTATCAAACGAAGTTTGGCAACGCCTGAAGGTTCATACGGCGTTTTTCCTTAGCACGGCAGTATATATGTTGTTTCTAAAATGAGCCAGAAATAGCGGTTACTTATTGCAAAATATAATCCAACTAGAAATAATATATCGGGCTAAATTTCGCAAGAAGGAACCACAATTACTGGCTTGTTTTTAGAACTGCGGTTTATGTGCCATCGGTTACCTTATGGAAATGAGTATTTTTATGGATTAACCAGAATTATTAGCTCCATAGCGTAACTTTAAGTCCAATTACCAATAAAGAGACCAATAGTTTCATTCCGATTGCTGAGTCAGCGTGTAAAAAAGCCCTGTTTCAAGCAAGATGAATTATTATCAGCAAACTGAGAATGCAAAAGCGCCTTCATTCTATCGATAGGCACATTAAGATACCGCGCGCATCAGTAAGGTTCTGATACTTTAATTCGTGAATATTATGCTTAATCCTCACCGGACGTGACCGGAAACTGGCTTCACCCGTAAGTTCTAACAAATGGCGGATTCAATAAGTCTTGAAGCACATTTCACTTGTCCACCCATTCAAAAATCCTTTCGCAAACCCCGTACTTTCACGCCAAGATTACCTGGACGCCTGATTTTTACTTTCTCGCTCCCATAGGGTAGAGAGGAAGTATTGTCATCCTCCAAAAAAAAAAAAAAAAAAAAGTTGAAATTTCATCATTTCTAGACGTTTTAAGGTCCCAGGAGTAAAAATAACCATACTTGAAAAAATGTGTGTCCGTCCGTGTGGCGTCCCCCAAATCTGTCTACAGCGATATCTCAGAATCTATCTGTTCGATTTCATTCAAAATTGGCACAGGACACCATATCTGTGGTCTCCTTATGCACGTCCAACGATTTTGAGGTACGCTAAAATTTGGGGGGGCTACGCTCAATTGTCCATTTTTAGCAAAATCACACGGAAAGCTCATTTTGAAAGACTGTAAATTTTGAAAAATGTCTTTAATTCTTTAACAATGGGCATCAAGCACATCACCTGGGTCATTAATTTAAGTTCCAAAAAGATCTTTGGACTAAACTCAAAATTCAAGAGATTACGAGGCCCAAAAGTAGGCACTTTGCTCCGCGAAACAGCTCATTTTCAAGGACTGTAAATTTTAATAAAAATAAAAAAAATAAAAAAAAAATGCCTTCAATTCTTCGAAAGTTGGCATAAGAGCACCACCTGGTTCATTAATTTAAGTTCCTACTAGGTCTTTGGACTAAACTAAAAATTGAAGGGTTACGCGTCATATAGCGAGGAGAGCACTTCGGTCACACGGAGAGCTCATGGACTGTAGATTTTGAAAAAATGCCTTTAATTCTTTGAAAGTTGGCTCAAAAGCACCATCTGAGTCATTAATTTAAGTTCCTAAAGGATTCATGGACTAATCTCATAATTGCAGAGGGGCCGATAGGAAACGCTCAATTCTCTGATAAATGAGTCGGAGCGCTTCTAGATAATAGCAGCAAACGCTTTGAGTCAGGTGAAACCTAGGAATTCAAATGCATTATATAATGCATCATATACTATTTCCAAAATTACTCCGTAGGTAATCACAAAGCAAAATTAGACAACTAATTAGATACATACTCACATTACAAAGGTACTATGAATCATCAAGCTAACGCCAAGAACTGACACTTAGATCTTTATTAAAAACTAATATGTTTGTTGTTAATGAATTTAGAATCCCGGCAGATTCCATCTTTTGCGGTTCCTTTTTACGAGGTACTAACTACTAAGCACAAATATAATGTAATAATTCGGCACAAATATGACTGATTTAATGCTTGTTAATGAAGGAGGTTATAATTGTTATAACGTGACGTTTGTTGACTTGTCTCTGGTTGACGTTTGTCGATGGCGCTCTCTATTGTTTTCGCTTTGAGTTACGGGGATACGCGGTAAGGAGATGGCGCTCCTGGCGGGCGTGTCGTGAACCTTCCAGCAGGTAGATTCGCCCGCCTAATTTAAAATTTGGGAGATGCTAAGCGAAAACCATTTAGTTTTAAGACTATTTGAACATCGAATAGTCATTCTACCCATTCAAGTAGATATTTGATGGCTTTTGACCGTGCTTAAGGAGAGATTATAATATAAAATCGTATCTGAAGTATGATGTCAATGAATCTAATGGATCCTAATGAATCGTAGAAAAGCTAAGATTTTTACGGATCGCCATCTTTGACAGGAGACTTAGTTAATCAATTACATATTTAATTGAAGATGCCTCCACTCAAAAAAAAAAAATGTTACTTTAAGCTTGAGCAAGCTTGATTCAGCATGACGGGCGTCTTAAAAACGGGTACAAGCTTACAGCATGTTACGGGAACATAATCAAAAATGTTGAAGAAACATGATAGCCGTCATGTTAAATCAACATGACTGTCGTCACGTTGACTTAACATGCTGTCGTGTTGATTTAACATGACAATCATGTTGATTTAACATGACAATCATGTTGATATACGAGTACGTCAAATGCTACAAATTAAAATAAATTACGTTATTTTTATGAAAATTGAATCGTATTTTAATGTAGTTATACTTCCGATACTACTTTCAACCCAGAATCATCCCATCCGACCTATCAAATTTTTCCGACTTTTTCGGGATTTGAACGCGGGACCTACCTATTATAAGCGGAGTGTTCTACCAACCGAGCCATCCGGGCTTGTGGTTCCAAAAGACGAATTTTAAGTGTTTCCATATCCCACTGAATTACTTTTTCCTTTTTTTGCCGTCTAAGTTGTGTGAAATGCATACCGCATCAGATTGTTAGGTTTTTCTTTTTTTCCATTCACTATTTACGAAAAGGAATTTACATTATGCACCATATAAAAATTAACAATTTATCACGAACTATTTTTTTCTCCTCCAACAACGATGTTCACTTTCTTCAGTGTTTACGATTGTCATTTTTATTCTTATTTTATATCATAATAATAATTAATAATATAAATAAATCAAACATTGAAAATAAAAAATATAATCAAATAATTAGAAACGTATGATTCTAAGAGCTTTAACCACACGAGCGAAAATGTTTTTGAACGAAGAATAATAAACTATCATCAACTTAAAAGTAATTCTTTTTGTTTCATGTGTAAGTATTATTACCATATTACCATTTATTTGTCATGGTGAGCGTTAATAGCGTTATTCGAGTCGATTTATTTTGTTTCCGAAAGTGTCTCAATTGTGTTTTTACCTTATCAATTGGGTATCCAGAAATTTTTTTAAGTAAATACTTTGGGACGTATTTCTTAAGAGACTTTTTCAGAATGTACCAACGAATGGTTTGAAAAGAGTAATGGTACCAGTTCTCTGAATAAAAAATAGGTACGCTATTTTTAATTTGAACGTTACTCGCAGTGAGTAGACAATCTTGTCTAAGTGTCAAGACTATCGAGTCAGGTGGCTTAGATGTCTAGCTTATGAAACGAAATCATGAATGGAGGGAGGGGGAGGGAGGTGGAGGGAGGGGGAGGGAGGTGGAGGGAGGGGGAGGGAGGGGGAGGGAGGTGGAGGGAGGTGGAGGGAGGGGGAGGGAGATGAGGAGGAGGGAGATGAGGAGGAGGGAGATGAGGAGGAGGGAGATGAGGAGGAGGGAGATGAGGAGGAGGGAGATGAGGAGGAGGGAGATGAGGAGGAGGGAGATGAGGAGGAGGGAGATGAGGAGGAGGGAGAGGAGGAGAACACGCAATCCCCCTTTTCAGTACGTAGATGATGTTTCAAGAGCACCACGGTACTCCTGAAACAATATGAAAGCAAATGGTAACATAACACTGCATATGCTAATTCAACAAAATGTTAATGTTCTTTCAACCAAAGGAATGGTAAAACAACATGTGTAATGCAGTTTCAGTCTGACATAATGCTAAATTTACATGAATTTGGTTGAATTAACATGCGTAATGTTACTCGAATATTACCGTCATGTTGATTCAACATGACAGGTAGAAGCATTCTCGGTCATGTTGATTCAACATGACGGCAAATGTAGAATTAAGTCAAACCATGTTGGGTTACGGGGAGTGCAGCCTATATCAACATAATTTCTGTGATGTCATTTCAACATGGCGGTTAATGCTACTTCGACATTTCCTTTTTTTTGAGTGATCAACAAGTCGAGTCCGAATATATGAATTCACCACATATCGCGAAGACATTTACAATGAAGTTCAATGGTTTGAATAAAAATTTCATAACTATTATCCTGTGATCAAAATTCCAATCAAACTTTATGATTTTGTAAAATTGGCAGTATTTTTCTAAATATTCCAGTAAAAGTGTCTATGCCGGCGCGAAGCGCCGGCTCGAGCGAGAAAGTCCCGTGCGGTCCCCGCACCAATCCGCTAAGCGGATGGGGGGGCGAAGCCCCCCAAATGCCGGCGCGTAGCGCCGGTACGCGGCGCGAAGCGCCGCGCATAAATTGGCCGGAGGCCAATTTTTTTCCGATCTTTGACAAATTAAAGTGAGGTATTCTGCATTTCTCCCTTTTTTTTATTCAACACAGAGTTCTAAAACATTTTTTTGGAGTATAAGCAGCCAAGAATTAAAACAAATCCATAATTTTAAAATAATTTCAATTTTTCGATTTTCGTATCTTCCCTTATTCGACCGAGAGCAGTTTAGTCATTACGGTTTACTTTAAAAGATTAGATATTCCCAATTATCAATTTTTTTTACTTACCTGCTAAAATTACAATGGCGTTACACACACCAACCTCGTGCATTTATCATTGATTGAAGTCTTTAAACCATCACCATGTAACGCCGTGCTGGTTTCCTTTGATTTTAATTTATTTTTGTTTGTTTTTTGTACTTCACTGTTTTTATCGGTTGATAATGGTGTCGTGAGACACCAGAACGTCCCGCATAATTTTAAGTATTTTGGTCTTGTTTCCGCTGTCTTTTTTTTCGTTCTAGTGGTGTTACTCAAGTGCCAAGATACTACAGTTCAATCGGTTCCATGAAAAGTTTCAATAAAACAACCCCCTATGAGTTGTGTTTGAAGTTGAAATATATATTTTGAAACAGCATTCAGTAGTTTATTGCTTAAGAAGACCTTGTATACCCGGCATCCATGCGAGCAAACGGTAGACCTTTTTTTTTTTTTTATCAGATATTATCCTTGAGAATTGGGACATTCATTCACAGATCACTTTGAATTCGTAGTCGAATTTTTATACGCATATCACCATCCTTCGGAGTAAAGGGAGTATTTTTTTTTTTTTTTAAGTATATGCATTCATTGGAATGTGTTCAAATTAGACGGCTGAAATGGTAGTTTTGCTAACCTAAATATTTCAACGCACTTCAAACAGAAGTGTCGTTCAGTTCACTACGACGTTACGCACTTGTTTCAATTGTTCGGCTCTCCTCTCACACTGTGTAACACCGTCACTAAGACCTTGACCCCCATTATGAATGGCGTAATGTAGGAGATAGAAACTCTTCTATTTGCACTTTGTGGCAAAAAAATAGACCCAAAATTTGGATTGTCCGTTTTCAAAAGGCAACCACTATCTCAGACCCATCTATAAAAGCAACTAGCTGCATGGAGAAAACAATGGCGCATGTGTTGTTTCTTAAACGAGCCTAAACTACCGGATCCTTTTTGCAAAGTGTAATCCAAGTGAATGTGTCAGGATAAGGATGTATTTTGTCAAAATTTGGAGCGCCACGTTACGTTGGTCCGCAGGCCCCCTCTTTCTTGTAACGCATCGTAATGCAAAAGCAGACCCCCCTCCCTTTCAGTCCGTTACGTAATACGTGAACGCTTCGAAAGCTCTATAATCAGTTGCCGTGGTCGGCATTCTAGTTTGCACTCTGAACTATTTCGCACTGGAGCGAGCGCGTCATTCATTAGCTGAATCACGGCGCCGAAACGTGCTTTAAGCTCCGCCCGCATCGCGGTGTTGCCACAACTTCACCATTATCCCGCATTTATAACGGAATTCCCCGTATTCATATTGGAACTATGTACTAAAAACCGTCTGCAGTATTTCTGATCCAAGTGATGATGTACAAAAAATTACGTCTTTTTTGTGGAATCCTTGAAAGTATGACTTCCTGAAAAGGGACCCGAGTCAACAAAAACTTAAAATTTAGTAATGAATAACATATCATAAAAGTGATTGTGTTCAGGACCTGGAAAAATCCAGGATTCGCTTGGGATGGAATAAACCCGAAAAAATCAGTGAACTTTTGATGGAATTGGTGCTCTAGAACACGGGAATTTCTTCATCATCTGCATGTTTGCATATCAAATGAGTTGGTCGGACTGGTGGTTTGATTTTAGTAGTTCCAAAATCTTAGTTTGCGGAATGATCTAACGAAAACTCTAATCTGCCATCCTCAGGGTACAAATTACCGGGGTATGTTGTGTATAACGGGACTTTCCGGGGAAGAGGGGGGGACGAACTAATCTCTATATTGGAGAAAGTTCACCGTCAAAAACTTAAAAATTGAATTTTCGACAATATTCGACAGAAAGTGTTCTCTTCCAATAATCTTGCCTTTGTGTACGAAAGTCCCTTTTCCTGTGAACGGTCACGAATATCACGTCACTTTCCCATAATTACCTTACTCTTTTTCTGATTGCTAGAACTTAATACATAGCTTAAGCAATGGAAGTTATTATGTTTTAATTTCTCCATACAACTTGCCCCTCTCCTCAACTCAAGGCGCCTTTATTGAAATGGTTATACTTCCCCAGCTCCCGAACGTCGATATAGTTGCATGCAGTAAATTCATTGAAACACGATTATTATTACAAACACAAATCCAATTTCCTTTCTAAAGTTTGTAAAATCCTCCCAAAGCGGCGTTTACCCTTTTTTTAAGTAAATAAATACAGTGACCAAACAATGTGTTGTAAAAAAAAGATAATTTTCCTGAACTTTGAGCATCGACTCGAAGTAATAATGAGTCGCCCGCACTTCATTTGACTCGACTTGAATGAAAGAGGAAATATCCTCATAATAAATTACATTCAGACCGCAAGATATTCTAAAGTTTTTTCCTACGCTAGCCAGGGAATTTATCGGTTGTGATCGAAGAATCTGTACATACTAAAGAGTGATTTCCTTTTCTTTCGCGCGCCCTAAGAAAAATAACTCTTTTTGTCTCCAAGGAAAGCTCATTTGCAGTGTTTGTGATTGCGGGTGATTGTATCATTAAAACAACAGCGCTTTATTTTGAAAAAGGCGAGGCTCCTTGCATCCACTAATGTTTTCTCTGCTAGATTATTATCAATTGATGCGAGAAGTTTTACTTCGTTGTCAAAGGATCTTTTTTGTTGGCATATGTTAATGCTATCCTTGTCGTAATTAATATGATGATGTGGTAAAATTTTAATTTTTTTCTTTCATGATCACAACTTTGAAACTCCTTGTAAGTTTTCAGCTTTTTTTCTGCGTGTTAAACTGAACGAAAATGTTCGAGTGAAAGATTCCCCGCCCAATCAGTCGCATTAAGTAGTACAACAGTGTATTAACTGAGCGTTATTTACGCTGTATTTTTCAGTGATTTTTTCGTACTTCTTTTTTTAATGAGAACAGCAGCGTGTCATCATAAAAATAATAAGTGTTTGCCACACCTTTTTTTTTTTTCATACTGGTCGTAAAAATTATCTCAAAGTCGTTTTACATTTTTAAAAGTAACTTTCCAACTCAATTTTTTAACACACTTAATATTTTAATTCTGTAATTTTTGTATAAGACGCCGTTTAAATTATCTCATTATAAAGAGACGCTAGCAGAAAAAAGGAGACCAGATTTCTGTACAAAACTTCATTCAAACTCCATAAAAACCGTTTAAAAATATCATGTAATTATCGTCCTACTCTGGGGAAAATTTTCAGACGTAACAATAAGGACTCCAGCATTTTCGAACGACTACTAAAATATTTACAGAGTAATCAAATTCACAGCAATATGTATTTTAAAAGTCAACTTAAAACTTCTTTTTCAAACTTAGCAAAAAATTTCTCCCTCTGCCTTCATCTCTGTATGTATAATTTTCAAACCAGAACAGGGAACAATGTAATTTGTCCGAATACAATGTTTTCACTAACTGACGAGAACCAACATGATATCACAGACAAGTTCAGACAGTTCTCCGAAAATTTTCCCGCTTTATTTTTTTAAATGTATTGCTTAATTTATTTCCTCTTTAATGATAAACGATGTACAAGTTGAAAGGCCTACATAAAATCAATAGCGCACCCAGGTCTGTTCAGTGTTCAGATGGTTGAAGAATGCTGTGTAACAACTTACTATTTTTTGTTTTCACGATGTTGCTGCAGAAAGTGTTACAATAAATACTCTTATACAATGTTGTCGTGTCAAGGAAAAGCCAAGTGAGAGCTTTTGAATCAGTGGCGTGGCGTGCTTTGCGATATATCGATTGTTATGCCATTTAAACCTATGGAAAAGGATCGATAAACAGGGTGTTCGCAGCGAACGCCTTTATAATCGATTCTTTACCATAGGTTTAAATGGCATAACAATCGATATATCGCAATTCACGCCACGCTACTGTTTTGAATGTTGCCAAATTTCCCCTTTGAAAGTATACAATGAATATATCCATTTACAAGAAAATCTATGAATATTTTTGTGCGGAAGCTTTAAAAAACGCTACTTTTAACTCTAAATTCTCTTGAAACTTCAACGATGAAACAACACAGTGTCCTCTCTCAGAAGAAGAACCCCTACTTATATTCCTAGGCTGAAAAATTAACTCGAAAAATTCAATTTTTTTCAAGAAAACGACCGCGTAATACTCGTTCAAATTTTACGGATTTTTACGTGTGATTCGAAGAAAAATCAGTAACATTTTCAATCAGAAACGCCCAATAGTCTCCTATTTTTAGTAACAGTGCAATTCGTAGTGAAAATTGGGCAGTTTTTAAATATATTTTATTTATTTTGACCATGAGAAACGTCGAAGTCATGTCTAATCGAGAGAAATTTGGCAACGTCCGGAAAATCCTTCGGCGTTTTTCTATAGCACGTTATGAATGGAAAACCCATCTATAACGGAACTCCGGCAACGTCTAGGCGCCACGCATTTGAACGGAGCTTACTTAACCTCAAGCGCTTCCCCCGCCGACGGAACGAAACGGAGGGAACCGCTCCAATTCTCCGATCAATCGGCTCATCCGCGATCAGTTTTGTGGAATTTTCGAAAACGCCTGCCACTCCGCCTTCTCTCGCGATTTTCCGCGGCCATGCACGCCCACGCGCGAACTGCTAGCAAGTTGGGCTCCGCGGTCGCACGCGCGTGTGACGTCATCAAGGTGCGCGATCTGCTCGTCCCGCGGAGTGACGTCACGGTATCCGCCCGCCAGGTGTCGCTGAGCGCCGCGGGCTTCGCGCGCTACGCCAGGTGGATCCAAGCCCTCAAAAGGTACCGCTCGTCATCGTGAGTACGTAGCCCCCGATGTATATTTATTCATGTAGTGAACTTTCAACTGTGACGTCATTCCGAGTAAAGTACCTATATGGGGAGAGTATGGCCATGTCGGTCATTTTGGAGGTTAGGTCATGGAGCTCTTAGGGCCCAAAAGATAAACCAACCTATGAACTCAAATTTTCCAGCATGATTTGTTTTTAAAATTTTTACGAACCTTCGTTTGCATCGCGTTTGACTTAGTTCATAAATTTACTCGTTTTCGCCAAAGGACGCTCATTTATAATCATCCTTCGCCGCTTTGATCTGATTTGGAATCTGAGGCCTGACAGAGGCATTTTTTTGATGGAATTAGTGTTGCTTGGCTGCTTCTTTGGGCCGTAAGAGGTCCATATTTCGACTTGTCCGTACCTTGCCGATATAGGTACTTTAATTACTCCGAGCATCATGCCTTCGATTAGTTTTTAAGTCTTTCCACGGTGTGGTGACATGTTAGCTGCTCAATAAAGTAGTTGAAGACAAATACACTATGCTGTCCTTTAAAGGCCCGATGCTATAGCCTCTTGTTTTGGGTTTTATCTTTAATTAAAATTTAACAGGCATCCGAATTATTTGCTAAATTTAACGGGTGGTTAATACTTTTAGTTCCAAAATTTCCCACCTGTATATCCGACAATGTCATTTGGGCCATTTTCGTCATTTTCACCCTAAAAACTGGTGTTCAAAATTTTTTTAGGAAAATAGTTTCAGGATAGAACCAGCCATTTGAATATAGAGCACGGTATATCTAGGGAAAATAGGCACTTATCGTTGTCGTTTTACTTAAAATCTTGTTCTACTTATTCGAAAGAAAAATAAATCATGCTAAATACTAGAAAGAGTTGAAACGTTGACGTGTAAAATACGGAGGCTAACATAGAGTTGGTTCTTAATAAAAAACTAAGCCAACTTTAATATCGATAATCTCTGAAAGACTAGTCTTCATCGACTCTATTCTCTTCTTTAGCAGGGCAGCGTGGGCGTCGGTTAGAACGGATGGAGCCAAGCACATCCCTAATAGCTTCAAATGAATTTTGTCGGGACAAAAATCTTGTATTGCTAAAATCGGTCAACGAAACAAGTTATCATTCCGTAATTTGGCTTTCACTTCAGTTTAATCTAATCGTTTTATGTAAATACCGACAAAACTTGGTGACGTAATTATATAACGGCTAATGTATCTTTCGATTTGAGAGTCTTAATACCCTCTACAGAGTGATTATTTCGTCCGCTGTCCCGGATGTGGGGACGAAAGGGTGCGTGGTCATTTAGGGTATGACTTCACAGAAAGGTATATTGCCTATTGGCTCTTTCGTAGCCGACGTAGTTCCTACGATGAGCGGGCTCTATGATGGCCCTGCTCATCTGGACATTATCTGGTTCAATTTTTAAAAACACCACCTAGTTTGCCCCTGAGAACAAGTCCATTATACCCCACTCCAAAGTTAAGATACTCGACATCTTAGAGAAGTACTTCAGTGAAGTGTTTTAAATGCGATATTTTAGTGTGTCAGCATCTCGGGATCCGATCATTAATTCTGAGACTGAAACCCACCCAAATATCATGAAGTCACTACATCAGCGATATATCCTCTATTTGATTTGCATGTAGAGGTACATTAACTAGACGACGCGATTATTAAAATGAGGCTAGACTTTCAATTAATTGAGGAAACTGTAAAACATTTTATAGCTCGTATTCAAAGGGGTCGGTGTGACTCAATTTTGCAAGACATTTGTCAATGGCAGGCATGCATGAGTGCAGTGAACAGCAAGCAACATGACCTACAAATGCCGTCAAGGCTGTTGATCTCTCTCTACCTTTGCTCCGATGGTCATTCATGTTTTTTTTTTTTTTTTTTTTTTTTTTTTTTTTTTTTTTTTTAGCATTTGTAAATTTTCCCCACACTGCAACTTGATTCCGTCACGTTTTCACTCACCCGCTCATTTCCACCTCCCTCTCCCCTTCCGTGCCCTTCCAAAAGAAAGTGCTTCTACATAAATAAACACTATACCTTTGCTCCGATGGTCATTCATGTTTTTTTTTTTTTGTTTTTTTTTTAGCATTTGTAAATTTTCCCCACACTGCAACTTGATTCCGTCACGTTTTCACTCACCCGCTCATTTCCACCTCCCTCTCCCCTTCCGTGCCCTTCCAAAAGAAAGTGCTTCTACATAAATAAACACTATAAAAAAAAATTGTGCATGAAAATTTTGACGTACGAGGATGCAGTTATATCGCTTTCACTGACGATAAACTATCTCAAATTAAATCGTGTTCGTCATATGCACAAGGTGTTAGTGACAGCGCTGAAGACGGTGCGCTTGTCACTATTTAACACAAACGGGTGTACTTTTAATACCACGTTGTGTTCATTCAACCCAAAGTGGGTTTTTGTTCGTCTACAGATTTGGTTCTGAAAACCTAGTCGCTGGATCTAAGATATTTCTCAACGTAGCAGCGCGCCCATCACCAAGACAATTCCGGGAACCATAAGAACAAAATCGCGGGTAACAAGACTTGAAACATCAAGTAAACGATCCAAAAAATTTCGGCTGGAAATCCAGTCATCCTCATAGTTTCATATCAATTAAAAGTTCAAAAATGTCTACAAGACTAGTATCCGGTATCACCGTCCAAAGAATAGAAATGAAACTTTTAAAATATGATTTGAATAATGAGTGTGGCAATATGATTTGAATAATGAGTAATTGAAAATATCAGATAAATTTTCCTCTTTCGCGCGATAAAGAAACAGTTATCTGAAACGGGCTCTCTTCCTCGCGTCTGTGTTTGTTCAAAGTAAGCGCCCTGTTTCACGATGATACCACTATTCGACCACGTGGGAGCTCGTCTTGCCTACCCTTGACATTGAAGGCGAACCGACGCGACATGGCGTTAAAGTTTAGTAACCTAACCTCTTCGCGCCCGGTAAAAAGCTACTTATTATCTTTGTTCCGAGCAAGCGGGCTTGCCATTTACAGTGATACCACATGCCGCAAGTTTTACATTTGTGGATGCGTAAAATTTAAAAAATACTTTCATTTCTCTCGTCGGAAGCTGCTACCAGGCACACTTTGTCTAGAGTTTTTTAAATTTTATCATACATGCAACTGAGGATGGCTGGATCTCCTGCTGAAAGGTTTCGGTTCTTTTAATTTGTATTCTTAGCCTTGTTACCCACGGTTTTGTTTTTATATTTTATTGAGTTTTTGTATCTTACAATTAGAGCCAAAATGCCCGGCAGTCCCAGCATTACGTCCAATCTTTCCAACAATGTTGATTGTCACCGACAGCAGAAGTTTGACGCGCTCCTATTTATGGATCGGATTCGATAGTGGTACGATGTATCGTTTGGCTAAATAACACAATACAACATAACGCCAAACCAGAATTTTAGGATATAAGTTGGAAAAGCTGAAAATGAGAAAATTCCTAACAATTTCATTTTTTATTGCGATTTTTTACCCGTGAAAACCAAAAATCCATCACCAAAAGCCTGTTCCCTTCGATTACTCAATTGGCTTCTGAGGCTATGTTAACATGTTGAACCAATCAATATTAATACGATCTCACCAGTTTGTTGTATTGAATACGATCCATTGTCTCAAAACAGGGTGGCATGAAATGTAAGGAAGAAATGAAAAATTGGAAATACCAGTGAAATATTTCATGAAATTTCACGAGGCTGTGAAATATTTCATATGTTTCAGGAGCTAGAGTACGCAACCCGCACTCAAATACACGAAAATAAAAGAAAGTCACAATTTTACATTTTGCGAAACATGAAAAGGAACCGGTATTTTTCAATATCTTTCATAAATTTCTAAAATTTCATGAAATATTTCACGTGAAGTTTCAAGGTTTTATTTCTAATGAAATTTTGCCACCCTGTCTCAAAACATCACACTCCTCTCCAGGATGCGTATTTCAGCGTTGACTTTGGTGCACTTGCATGGGTCCTTACGTAATTGGTGCAGGTGCAGACCGGCACGGGGACGGGGACTCCGCGCCGATTTACGGTCATTTACAGTCATCGAGGTCAATGACACCTCTCATTGTTGCAATTTGCGTAACGACCCCCTCCTTTTCTCCTCTCCCCTACTCTATGATTCTCCCGAGCTTTCAAGTGCTTGCTGTCATTCGAATTCGAGTGAGAGCTTGAGCGGATGACTGGAACTGTCTTTGCTAGCAACTGTCAACCGCATCCCTGCAGATCAGGAGAAGCAGATTTTCTTTTTTAAACAGTTCTTCGCTCAATCAAAGAATTAAACATTTGATCAATGAGAATCAATTCAAGGAATCAATTGATCAACTAACTGATTGATTGATTAAATGCTAATGTGATACGACAAATTGAGCAAAAGAGTATATACTGCTACGGATGGGCACATAGACCTGCCCCTTGGACTTACATGAGTCTACAGCGCCACTTCATCACATATTGTCACCAGTTGTATGCTTATTTGAAGGTATTTATGCTAAAAGGAAGTATATGTCTCACACAAACCCTATGCACATAGTTCCTTTTAGCATATACGTTCAATTTTGTTGGCATCGCCTGCATCATCCAGAAATTTACTCAATAGTGCATAGAAGTAAGGAACGGATGCTAATTAAAAGTAAAAAGTCAAGGATTTGACCGAAGAACTCATCATACGAGATTGTACAAAAATAGGGAAAAATTGTCCCAAACGCGCATCCGATATTTTTAAAGCTTCGGATAGCTGATGTGCGTTTGGTTTTATTTTTTAACTAACTTTATTTTAGGTGTCACTTGAAATATAACGCTAGCGTTTAACGTCCAATATGTGGACCGTATTTCGCAAGAAGGAACCACTGCTTCTGGCTCAGTTCAGAATTAACTCATATGCCATTGGTTTCCCCATTCAAGAAGGTGCTTTAGTTCTCAAAGTTCAAAGGGCAGTACCGAAAACTTTAAGTGCTGCAGGATGACCTCCCTGACATCCTTTTTTGATGCCAATTTTAGTTTATCACTGATTGTCCCGCCTTCTTGTCCTTTCTACCAATTTCTCCATAGTAAACCCTCTATTTGTGCCCACTCTCTCCTTTAATTCATAATCCGCCAATACAACTATAACGGAAACCTGCTTCTGCCTATCGTTTCAACCGACGGCACACTCATTGTCAGTTGCAGTCGTATCAACGGTAAGCGAATACAACTATTACAGCTCCTAAGAACCCGCTTTTGCCTATCCTGCCATTTGAAGGAAAATTAAATCGTTTCTCAAAAGACTGTACGAGTAAATACAGCATACCGCCGGTATCCCGAGAATTGGACGGTCATCGTCGGCCATCCATTATGAGGTAGTCTCAAGCACTCCAATACTTCCAGACCAAAACAAATTTGTATCATATCAGGCATTTTCGTTATCGCATCTGGCGCATTTTCCTCTTATTGGAAAACTCCGGGATTTGTACCTAAAACAAACCGCGTAAACCGACCTTTTAGTAGACGAGCAATTAATATGACAGTTATGTCCCTTGATTAGGTATTTTCCTTCAAAGTTTAAGTTGAAATAGACTGCCCCTTTAACCAACAGGGCTTTAATTTTCTTTCTCTAATCTGTGTTGGTTTAGCTCTCCAGATAAGTTTTTCTTTATTTAACCTCCCTCTTAAGCCCGTGTGTGCTCTTGTAAGGAAAGCTATTCGAACCTCTCAGAGGAGTTTGCCCCGTCCTTGCGTACAAACTCATGCGGGTGCATAAAAGATTTTTTATTGGTCTAAGAATGTGAGGAGAAAAAAATCTAAATACACACTGACCAACAAACACGCGCTCATTCTAATTAAGCGCTTATCTTATTTACTCCGCTCTCAGAGCTAGTGTTTTCATCACGTGTTTCGCAAATGCATCGCCTGATCTGCACAGAGACAGACCTTGCCATTTCACTGCTACCTATAGGGAACAGCTTGAAAGAAATAAAAAGTTTCCCTCGACGCTGTGAATTATCAAAAAACCCAAGCGTCGATCATAGATTTTTTTAAGAAGAAAGCTCTTTCACTTTCTGCGAATTAGAATTGTTACATTTTTTTACAAATACAATGTTGCTGGAAAAAATTAGGCATACCTTTCAGCATCACGAAGAAAAAATTCGACAATTGTGATAGATGTCTTCGGTTTGCGTAGAAGAGACCTTAATGGATAATTCATTGTGTACTTATTGCGTAAAAACAGCCTCGAACGTTTTTTGTTTCCTAACCAATCGGACCCAGTTCAGCAAACTGTTCAACGCAGGATTGATTAACTACTATTCAATGAAAATTAGGATTACTCCGAAACCGTTCCCAGTCGGGACAAATTAATCATCGTTGAGAAGACATTCAAATAAGGGTTTGACAGGAGATTTACGCAAACGAAGCCTGGAAAGAGTCTTGAACATAGAATTAGGAAGTGGAAAACTGTTTTAAAGTAAAATTCAACAATTAATTGGCGGCGATTAATTAATTTAATTATTAATCAACGAATCGATTAATCAACAATTAATTCAACCCCCTCTAAAATTTTACCTAATTAATATTTTGAAACGAAACTTTGGGATGTTCATCGATCAATGTTAGCTACTTTTGGGGCCCCCCAAAATTTTCGGGCTCCCCCGTGGGGAGGGGCTGCGGACCCCAACTTTTTTTTTTCAAATAGCAACCCCTATCTTGTGATTCTTCATTCGAAAGAGCATAAAAAACTAAGAATTTTGGCGCAAACCGCAGATCAATATCTTAATATTTGACCGAGTTATGATAGTTCAAAGTTAAAATTTGACCCTTTTTCAAAAAATCATAACTCCGGTCCAAATTATCGTACTGAAAAAATAAAACGGGAAAATTTACCAAATTGTAAGCACTTGTAAGGAAAAATCACAGAAATTATTTCAAACTAATTTTAAGGGGGGTTTCGGACCCCCAAATACGTCAATTCAAAGGTCATTCAATTTTCCCGCGAAATGAGCCAATTTCCCCCAGATTTGCCTCCACATTATCTCAGTAAGGTCAAACTCAGTTCAACATCACGTTGGCAAGTCCTCAAATTTCGGGAAAAGTTAAAAAAAAAAAATTTAAACGGTCAAATTTAATCACCTTAAATTTCGTTTTTATTTGATATTTCGTTTAAATTTGACCGTTTAAATTTTTTTTTTAACTTTCCCCGTAATTTGAGGACTTGCCAACGTGATATTTAGTCCAGGCAAACAAGGAAAAGAGCCTGCAAAAATCCCGGGTAGCAATGTTTTCATCGATTCCTATGTTATTTTTGACGCTGAATCCGAATTTCAACTTTGCGCCATTGAATTCGGACCGGAAAGTTGCCAAATTTGGCAAAAATGGCCTAAAATCGGACTTTTTTCCAGATTATGGCCTGTAACTTGCCAAAAATTGATCTGACGACAAAATTAGTTATTTTCAGAAATAAAGCTCCTTAAATTTCCTATAAAAAAGTTCCTTCACCCTTTTTTGCTCAAGGCAAAATCAAGCGCGCTGGCGGGCTCCGAACTTTGTAAAATGTGCGAAAATTGTGCATACTGTAATGTGTTGGGTTTTCCTTATTATTTACATCAATTCATTTCACTAAGTGTAAATTTTATCATCTTCACTTAATTTGTCCAGAAATCACTCGTCGGACGATTAAAACAGGAGACATTGGGCAAAAATCGCGAAAAACACAATTTTTGCTCATTTTTCAAAGTTCGGAGCCCGCCAGCGCGCTTGATTTTGCATTGAGCAAAAAATTGTATAGGAACTTTTTTATAGGAAATTTAACGAGCTTTATTTCTGAAAATAACTTCTTTTATCGTCAGATCAATTTTTGGCAAGTTACAGGCCATAATCCGGAAAAAAGTCCGATTTTAGGCCATTTTTGCCAAATTTGGCAACTTTCCGGTCCGAATTCAATGGCGCAAAGTTGAAATTCGGATTCAGCGTCAAAAATTACGTAGGAATCACTGAAAGCAAAACTACCCGGGATTTTTGCAAAAACCGCAAAAAAAACGCAATTTTTGTTCATTTTTCCAAGTTTGGTGCCCGCCAGCGCGCTTAATTTTGCCTTGAGCAAAAAAGTGTATAGGAACTGTTTTATGGGAAATTTGTCGAACTTTCTTTTTAAAACAACCAAATTGTCGTTCGATCAATTTTGGACGAGTCACAGGCCATAACCCGCAAAAAACCAAATTTTTGCTCATTTTTCAAAGTTTGGAGCCCACCAGCGCGCTTGATTTTGCCTTGAGCAAAAAAGTGTGCAGGAACTTTTTTATAGGAAATTTAACGAGCTTTATTTCTGCAAATAACTAATTTTGTCGTCAGATCAATTTTTGGCAAGTTACAGGCCATAATCTGGAAAAAAGTCCGATTTTAGGCAATTTTTGCCAAATTTGGCAACTTTCCGGTCCGAATTCAATGGCGCAAAGTTGAAATTCGGATTCAGCGTCAAAAATTACATAGGAATCGATGAAAACATTGCTACCCGGGATTTTTGCAGGCTATAGCCCTTTTCATGGCTTATTTGCCTGGACTAATTGAACTGAGTTTGACCTTACTGAGATAATGTGGAGGCAAATCTGGGGGAAATTGGCTCATTTCGCGGGAAAATTGAATGACCTTTGAATTGACGTATTTAGGGGTCCGAAACCTCCCTTAAAATTAGTTTGAAGTAATTTCTGTGATTTTTACTTAAAAGCGCTTACAATTTGGTAAATTTTCCCGTTCTATTTTTTTCATTACGATAAATTGGACCGGAGTTATGATTTTTTGAAAAAAGGTCAAATTTTAACTTTGACCTATCATAACTCGGTCAAAAATTAAGATATTGATCTGCAGTTTGCGCCAAAATTCTTAGCTTTTTATGCTCTTTCGAATGAAGAATCACAAGATAGGGGTTGCTATTTGAAAAAAAAAAGTTGGGGTCCGCAGCCCCTCCCCACGGGGGAGCCCGAAAACTTTGGGGGGCCCCAAAAGTAGCTAACATTTATCGATGAACATCTCCAAAGTTTCGTTTCAAAAATATTAATTAGGTAAAATTTTAGAGGGGGTGGAAGGGACTTTTGGGACACCCTATATTGCGTTTTGGAAGGCGGGACAGCAAGGCAACATGGCTCCTAGTAGTCGTCGCATCAATGATTAGAGGTGTACAGAGGACAGAGACAAGAGACCCTCCACTAGTAACTTGGCCATGGTGGAAGCTTTTACTTTCGGGACTTCAGCATTCTACTGTTGACTTACCTACATGGTTGATGTTCAACAACGTGTTGGCAGTTTCGTTTAGAGTCCCTTTATACCCAGAGTTAAGACAACTCACTTTTGGTTGGGCTGAAAGTGGCCTAAAAAAAAATCCAATTCTGATTGGTTCTCGCTCATGGAGGCCGAAACGAGTGCACCACGATGGCGGTACCTCGAATGTGAACAAGAATAATGAAAATATTACCTGATTGTGGTTTATCAAGAGTAAATTTTTATTTCCATCGGTCTAAAATGAAAATAGATTAAGAAATTATTCACAAACCAATCTAATTTTCGTTTTAATTGATCAATTTGTTGATGTTGTTGTTTTTGTGTGACAGACATCGCAGGATTCCTGATCCTTATCCCTCAATATCGTTCGTTTGGGTGCACTCGTTTCGGCCTCCATGGCCAGCCAAGGCCGGCTGCCAGTCAGCTGATAATCGAGTTGTCTTAACTCTGGGTATAAAGGGACTCTAGTTTCGTTTTGCAAACAAGCCGAAAATGGCCGACGTTTGGAAAAGTTGTTTGGCTTATGACGTCATCCGAAGCTCATCATCGACCATGTAGGTAAGTCAACAGCCGAAAATAGGGTGATGACTGTTGCTTGCTCGCTCATAATTGTCCATAAGGAATTGTTGAAACCCAGAAAGTAAAAGCTTCCACCTGTCGCTAGGAGGCCAGTGGAGGGTCTCTTGTCTCTGACAGAGGAGGAGAGGGAAGTGCCGGTTGCGCGTGAGTACTCTAAAGCCCCGGTTCCACAGGACGCGGGTGACGAAAAGTTGACCGCGCGCAGATTCACGCAACCCGGTCCGATGATTATATTCTTGTTTGTTGCCATGAAAAAATCGATTTTCGTCGCCAACTGCTTTGGTAACGTGTAGATTTAAAATGGATCTTTAGAGTTTGCGCTGTACATTCTGGGTACGATGGATACATTTTAACTTTTAATTTTTAACCATTTGGTAGAATATGTTGGGGAAATTGAAATTTCAATCTGTAGATTAATCATTAAGAAATGCCCGTGCCGAAAATCATCTTCTAAAATCTTCAAATACCGTCAAAAGTACTGTTTCCATTTTGCAACCGATTTCAATGTATCTAAATCGATGTTTAGTTGGCAACTGTACTTACTTAATCGTCTTTGTTTTTAAGTCTTTGATGATTTTGGCACGAATATCCTTTAATGATTTATCTACAGACTGAAATTTGATCTGCCCAAAATAATTCCCCTGGAGGTTAAAATTCGTAGTACATGACCATACCAAAATGCACCGCGCTGAAGCTGGAGATCAACTTTAAAATCGGTGCATCCGGTTGACTGAAAATAAACCGCGCGGCCAACTTCGTGTCGCCCGCGTCTTGTGGAGCCGTGGCTCTATACGCTCGGAAACGGAGCGCGGCGCAGCAGGGAATAGACGTAACCGTAGAGTGGGGTAGAGGACTCGACAACGCTCCTCGGCCGTGGATCAATGCGCATCCTTATAAACCGTAAAATTTCGCCGCTTACTCAAGCCGCGCCGCTGGTGTAATGGTATCATGCAAGATTCCCATTCTTGCGACCCGGGTTCGATTCCCGGGCGGCGCAGTAAGTTTTTTGCCACCGCATCAGCAGAAAATTCTACGAGCCAACTGTCCGCACTCTCTGGATAGGTTGGAAATATATGTAGGTTCTTGTTAGGATGTCATACTTTGATTTTGTTTGGCGGTTTGAGGCTAATACTTTAAATTTTTGTAAAAATATATTTTTAAAAAAATACATTTAACGAAAAGTTACGCCTAATTTTTAAACACATTTTTTCGTCCCGCAGAATTTTAAATTACCTACTAATTTGATTCGTTAAAAAGAAGGAAAAATATATCAAGGTTGCCGGCTGTCTAGAAAACCGGGAAAATCAAGGAAAGTCAGAAAATTCGTGGGGGGAGTCAGGACATTTATGACACATCTACTAATCACTGAAACATATTGCTGATCTTCCAATTGTTCACCCTTTCCAGTCATTTTTAAGGCTTGCCATCTTTGATGCAGCTATTTCGAATGCCTTTTTCCATGATTTCATCTCTAAACAAGGAAATTTTGTCTAAAGTTTAGCGAAAAACGGGTTTTTCCTTTTTATTTCTTAAAAAAAAGGTGGAAATTTCGTTCAAAGGTTAGGGAAAGGCAGGGAATTAGAAAATCGTTGAGTCATAAATTGCCAGGGAAAGTCAGGGAATTTGAACATGAGAAAATTATGGCAACCCTGAGTATGAAAATAAACCAAGTATCTACAACGCCAACTCTTGCGTAGAAGGCGCAAGAGAAAGTTTCATAAATTGTTTAAACATAGGTAATGATTCAACTGTTACAGCCATTTTCATGAAACTCTAAAGTAGTGCTTTTCTGACAATGGATGTAATGCGGGAGTAATCCCCATAAATTAATGATTCTAAATTGGAGTGGATTTTTATTTTTTATTTTTGGTTTCGTTCGTTCGTACTTATTGCCGTGGTTTCTTCGCATACTCAAAGAGGATATATGTAGGTGTATCTTTTCGAAGACGAGTCACGAGAGGAGAACATTGTATCCTCCGTTGTATCCTCAAAGCTTACGACTAAAAACGTTACCATGCGACGTGGCATTGTTGACGGCGCCTGGATACAACTATACGCGCTCAGCGACTGTCCGTGTTGCCTAAACAATATTTAGAAGGCGCACGGGCTTTTCATCGACTCCCGGACGGCACGCATACCCGGACTGGGCAGTGGACCATTAAGGGCAAGCAGGGTTTCATGTTTCATGAAATGTTACCAACCCTGAATTTTCACTTCAGCATTATATTCTTGCTTTGGCCATGAGTTGTACCCTATTCAAGTGACTGTCCTGATTTTAATTTTATGTTCATAGCAGATTTATTCGCTCACAGTATTTATTTTCACAATTTTTTCACAAAAAAAATACGGTCAAATTTTTTCTGATCAACTCTGTTTTTTCTCTCTCTCGTCTGCCTTTTACGTCCATCAACCGCTTACGTTGGAAGAAACGAGATTTTTTCTTTTTCTTTTTTTCTCTCTTTTTTCCTTTTTTTTTACTTTAAATCGACCATAGGAATACTGAAAAATCTAGCCATTTAATAAAATGAGTTGGACATTTTTGCCGCAATTTTTTTATGACTTTACTCGCCCGGACTAACAAATTGGAGGAATAGTGAGAGTAATGTACACCATGGACAGATCGTGACGAAGTAACTCATCTAGATATGTTTTGGCTCAAATTAGATGGCGGATGCAAAATATTCTTCCGGTACCGGGAATCGAACCCGAGCCTCCTGGGTGAGAGCCAGGTATCCTAGCCACTAGACCATACCGGATTGATGTCTGCGAGGGCAAAATACGCTTTATTCAGAGCGGTGGGCTGCTGCCGTTATATTCGGCCTGTGTATAGCGTGTTGAGGACGGCTGTCTGGTGAGTGGGGGGGGGGGGGGGGAGGGGGGGATAATCCACTGAAGCTGCGCCATGAGCGCCGCGCCGCACAGTGTAACGAAGCAGCGAGCAGCGACGTTATGGCTGGAAATGACAGAAGTAATTCTCTTTTTAACTGTCTAAAAAGAGGTTGATAAAGAAATTGGGTGCCGTAGGATTTTTCTTCTTATTCTTCTTCTTCTTCTTTTTTCAACATTACAATTTGAACTTCATTTTTTGAAGCTTCCTGTGGGAGAATTTTGATCGAATGAATCAAGAAATTAAAAAAATATTTTATCTTTGTCATCGCTTCTTTTTCCAATTTATCTATTTTTTTAATACGGATCATACAAAAATATATGTTTCGGTAGGTTCTTGTGCGGAATTGCTGTGCGAAATAATTTTAAATCGATGAAATCTTTCACCTCTGTCGACTTGCTGCGACTTTGCTCTGTCGACTGTCTTGCTTTTTACCACGGCTTTTAATAAGTGCTGTTCTTATTTCTTTCTCTTCGTTTTAATTTTTTCTATCATTGTTCCTTAATTTAGGTCTAGAGATGATAAATTACATGAAATGTTGTTCAGGTCTTACAAAGTTCTCCTAGACCGATTAAATCATCACCGAAAATAGCGAGTTTCTTCCTCATTATAGTTCTGCGAAAAGCGTGCATTTTTTCTGCCTACTCGAGAAACGGGAGGCGTTTGATTGCTTGAGAATCAAACTCGCGCGCTATGTCGACCGTTTTCCAATCTATAAAGTCATCCGATCAATCGTTTAATCACGTCCCTCGAAAGCCCGTAGTAGTTATCACGTAATACTCGAATGGATCAGTTACGTTAGGCATAGAATCGCATTTTGATTGGCTAAGCTTATAGATTAGTAAAACTTAGTAAAACTCGTCCAAATACCTAGTCCCCACGCCCACGTCCTATATTGACGGAGGTATCATTCCTCGTAAAACTCGATGGATGACGTCATCCACAGAGTTAGTACACGCCATGCCACGGTCTTTGACCCATAGGATGAATCTATGTGTGTTACTTACATTTGTATTTGATACTCTACTTAAAACATGGATGAAACCCAGGTTGGAGAAACCATGCATGGTATATGCAACACCGGGGCGGATGGAATCATGCGCGGTGTTTTTTGAAAGGCGGTATCTCCGTTAATGTATTAAAACGTGGAAACTCGGTGTTGGGGTGGATTCTATTGCGATTCTTTAATGTATAATTCACGGGAAACAAGTGTTAGCCCTAAAATTGTGGTATTACCCCAATTTGTTGGATGATGTGGAGATTTCCAATTAATCGTGGCAGTGCCGCAACTCAAGTTAGGGTAATACCGCAACATTTGGGTTAGTGACCCAATTTAATGAGGTACTACCACAATACCAAATGAGATCATTTGGTATGGTCATGTCCAGAGAATGGCAGGAGACAGGTTGCCGAAGAAGGTCCTTGACTGGGTTCCTCCTGGGAGAAGACGCAGAGGGCGCCCAATGAAAGGTTGGAGGGAAGGGATTGAAGCGGAAATGTTAAGGTGCTCAATCCCCCAAGATTTGTGGTTTGAAAGAGAGCAGTGGAGGTTAGGGGTCGTAGAGCGCGAGGGAGTGCTGTAAAGCGACCTATATGTATGTACTACCACAATTCATTGGAGAAGCCCATATCATCCAACAACCCCCTTTCTCTTTTTTTTCCACGTTTGAAATAATCGAAACACGATTCTGTGACCAGCTCAAGTGACACAGATTACTTACAATCAAGTTCGGGCTTTAATTTCGGCAGCAGCTGTGTCCTTTTTCTTGTTCCTCACGCAAAGAATACTTTTTGAAGTCCAAAATGAACGTAAGCTACGGCCAACGGCCCTATCCTTATGGTATTTTTGATCTCCTTGACTCTGTGTGAAAGATTTCCTATCACGTGTGTAGCGCGTTGCGCGAATCCTGGCGCTATGAGTCAACTCTATTTCATACAAACATCGGCTCTCAATAGAGGATCGTGTTCAATGAATCTTTTCTTTATAGCCTCATCCAAAACCACGTAGATCTTCCATGCTCCCATGCCTGTACATAATTCATACTTCTATTTTTCTTTCCTCTTGTAGCTGTTGAGATTTGTTCATTGATTTTTATGTATGAATCATTTTGTTTTTTATTGACTGAAAATTCTCCATTATCGATAACCATAACTTCAATTAACAAATTATGATAAAAAAAAAAAAAAACCATCAGAGCGCTCGTCAAATATCTATCGATAAAGTTCCCATGGCGTAGTTATCCGATGGCAAAAAATGTGTCGTTTCTTAAAACGAAAGAACGTAACTAACATTGACTACATTTTGCAATAAGGAACTTCTATTTCTGGATCCTTTATTGAAGCACCTATCTGCATCGGGAAGCTTATGACTCAAACATTGTTTCTAAAATGAGCTAGAAATAATAGCTCCTCATTGCAAAATGTGGTCCAATCGCATCTTCACCAACCTTCGGGCATTTTTGTTTCACCAAATTTTCCTAAACCAACAGGACAGAAATTGTATTGTTCGGGTCAATTTTGCAACCTCGGAATGGAGTCAATTTTTATTTTTTTATTTTTTTTTAAAATTTGTTTTATTTTTCTTATTTTTTTGTCTCAGAAACGGGCAAATTCTACCAACCCCGAGTAGTTATGAGCGCAAAGAACGGTAGATCGATCCACCCAATGGCGGACAAGAGTTAGCTAGATTTATCTCGTCTGTATAAGATTACTCAAAGTATGGGTTCAATTAAAATGTATTGTGTCCAGGAAATGACATTATTTCTGAGCTGGTCTTGGGAAAGCTACTATGTTTCTTAAGCATCGGGACTTATATCCGTTCTGTCTGCGAGCAGCGACGACAGTATCCATGGCGCTTTTACCTTCATGAAGAATTGCTTTATCAAGCTAAGCATTACTGTGTTAATAATTTTATGTTATTTTTCCTCTGTTTCAGGTAATTCAAGAGTTTTTTCGTACACTATGTTACTAAGCTGAATCTGTAAGTCGTTTTTACAAGTTAAGTCATCTTAGTTTGAGGCAGTTTTTGGTTCATCGATTCACGGATATAACGCACTCTTTTTTAGCAAAAATGCTAAAAACATGAACGCATAGCAATTTTTCAACCTTTCTCGAAGGCTAACCAGAACTAACTATAAGGACATAATACTAAGTAAAATTCAAACTAACGATCGCAGTGTTGAACCACAGATAAGTCTAAATCGCTGGCACCGTCAAAGGAGCGTGAAAATGTTTGCGGACGCCGGGAACTGGCGAGAAAATCCAGCATGAAAATTTTAAAAGTCTTATACTATTGCAGTGAACTGCAAGACAAGCTTTATCAGAGGCACGTATGGATCAAATTTTGAATCCCCAAATAAATGATATTAGTATGGCAACATTTAAAGCAGAACTACATAAAAAACCACAACTTTAAAATTAGAAGTACGAAAACAATTAATTTGAGCGAAGGTCAAGGAACGGTTCAGAAGGATAGGACAGTTGTAGTGGAAAATTTTTGCTCCAGTTGTTTTTTTTTTTTTTTTTTGCCTTTTTTCCGAAGCTGACATCGTGCGTGATGCTAGCTGACGCGAGCTGTAGCTCAAGCATAGGAAACTACCAGAATTTTCTTTTCTCATTCATGGAAGAGTGCGAGAGCGAGCAAGAAAGAGAAAATTGAGATACCATACCATGATAGGCCTGAGGCGTCGCAAGGAGCACAGATCTCGAGATTTAAAAGTAAATGAACCATTTCTTTTACATCATGAGTGTTTAGACACTCAATTTCTTATCGTTTTAACATATGGCTCCCACATTTGTTTCCAAGAACATAAAAAACGCCGAATCCTTGGTATATAGGTAAGAAAATTAAGCCCAAAAATCCAAATTTTTAGCTTGGGTCACTTTGAAAGTCTATTAAATCCATATTAGATGCACATTTTTTAGGGGTCCATTTTGAATCTCAAACCCAATTTGGATCCCGATACGGGGTTTGGTGAATGTGTGTGCGTATGCATCCGTAATCTCTGCTTTTTCATTAATTCTATCGTGTTTAAGGAGTCCTATTTTGCCGCACGTGGAAGAATCTCCGTCTCTGCTAACTCTAATAGACAAATTAAATTTAAGCACGCATTTTAGATTAGCATCCGAAGTTGAAATGCTATAAAGTTCATTTTTTTTCTCCTTCTTTCTTCGACTTATGCGTCTTCTACGCTTTTCGAGAAGAAAAATTTTTTTATCTATTTATCCCTCAAATTGGTCGTGATTTTTGCGTGTTCCATTCTTTTTAGGTAGATTATACGAAACAAAGGGAGAAATTTCGCGCAGTCGACAAGACGGATCCCAGCAGAAAAGCAACTTCGGTAGATTACATGAGTTAATTATGTGTCATAACCACGATTTCTCTAGAGTGAACTGTATTCGAATCTCTGCACACTGTGGGGGAGGAGGGGGGACGTTCTAATTAAAAATAAGTCTTTTTTATCAAGTGCTCGCGATATTTTATGCGTTCTTTTTTTCTCTCTTTTTCGCTTCGGTTGTTTTGATCTATCTTGCCTTGTCTATCACGTATCTCTTCTGGGGAAAGTAAGACTGAGCTGTAAAATGTATGATTTTAAATTTATCTTAATCAAATTTATCGTTAATTGTCCTGCAGCTTTCTTACACGCGCGACCGGACAAATGCGTTTTTTGCCAAGTTTGTCAGATAATACCTATTAATTTCTTCTTTTTCCCGCGTTGTCAGTGGGGAATTGGGTACTTTTTGCACGCAATCTTTCTTCGGCTAGAAAAATTTGCTTCTCATGCACTTTCGATACTTCTTTTTCTGTCCGATGATTTTAATTAGGAGTTTGTCAGAAGCGGTAGGTATAACGGGGAGAGTTAGAGTCGAAACGTGTTCTAAAGTTTGATCTTTCCTTTCAAAGTCCACGATAAGTTTTTTTCTCTTTTTGCAGACTATTTTCTTGAACGATGTTTTGCCTCTTCCTCAATAGTTACTAGGGACTGAAGGTATTGGATGAAAAAACTTCCAGCCTATGAAGGCATTTTTTTAAGAACAATAAAAAAAATGTGCACATTCTTGAAAATCATTGAATTCAGGACTAGAACTTCTTGAGAAGTTTTTACAATTCTTTGACCAAATGAGGTTCATATTGATGATCGTTTCTTAAATAGCTCCTCTTTCTTTAGGACATTGTCCGAACATTGTCATTAAGGAAGAGTTAAGGACATTTTGAATATTGCTTCATAGAAAAGATATTTTTTGTTAACTTCGAGTAAAATTCATCCGTATAACCTAGGAAATGGATTCTCATCAGGAATTACAATGATTTTCCACCGCTAAAAGAAAATAATTGGGGGGGGGGGGGTCCTGTAATTTTGATAACCCTGAAGTGCCAACTGTCAATCTACTTTGCAACTACTCGCAATTTATTTTCTTGTATTTCAATTTTCTCGTAGCGACAAATCCTTGTAATCCCTCGCCAGGGTCGAGCCGATCTCAAAGTCTTACACGGAGAAAAAAACTTTGTGCGTGGGACCCGAAGTTTAGGTCATATAGATCTCTGAAGTTTTTGGATTGAACATCTGAACACTTAAGGTCTAGCTGCCGAAGTTCAGGTAGATATCTGAAACTTCAGTTCTTACATCTGAAGTGCTTCAGTTCTTACACCTGAAGTACTTCAGATATTAGAACCGAAGTATTTCGGGTGTGAAAACCGAAGGACTTCAGATGTAAGAACTGAAGTTTCAGATGTTTGACCTGAACTTCGGCAGCTAGACCTCAAGTGGTCAGATGATCAATCCGAAAACTTCAGAGATCCATATGACCTAAACTTCGGGTCCCACGCACGAAGTTTTTTTCTCCGTGTAGCGCTGAATTTTACTCGAAGTTTGCAAAAAGTGTCCTTTTTATGATGCTATGTCCAAGGCTTCCTCAACCACCCTTTAATGTACATCATAGGAGGCCTCTGAAGGGAAACGAGCTGTTTAAAAAAGAATTGTGAGTACGACCGGTCATGGAATGCCGTTAGAAGCCTCGTGAATTTTTTTTTTTTTTTAATTGAAAAAATTTGACCTATTTATACACTGAAAAAAAACTCTGGGCTGTATAGACATACCGACCGCCTTCCGGGCTCAGAGACCGGAAGTTCCGGGACTCAGATCGTAGCACCTTGAGCAGTCGAAAGTACAGCTCCAGCACCCGGAATTTCCGGCCTTTGAGCCCGGAACGGACGGGATGTCTATATAGCCCGTAATTTTTTTCCAGTGTAACTAAAGCCGAAGCGTAATGTGTGAATTTATCATCGCACCGTGTGTAGTATACCGGCGCTTGATCCAATGACGATGATCCCAAACAGGGAAACGCCACGAACGGGTCATGACGATGATTGCGGGCACTCGGGCGAACTGCTAGGTATGAGGAACAGCGTGTTTTTCCGGCTTGGATTGCTGGCACCGGCAGAGGCGTCAACGGTAGCGATTAGTCAGCGAACATTACTCCCATTGCAGAATCCGTTAATCGAAACTTCTCAATGAACAGCCTGTAGGAAGTGCGCCGTATCGTCCTCTTAACTAGCCAAGATGCTCTCGATATGTTCGCCCTTAGCTCGTAGTCGTAGCCAATGTGTCCCCGTTTCGAACCGTTCCGCACTAGACCGGAAAGAAATAATTCGGTTAGTATAACTGAAGCTTTCCTGATCTACATATTCGACTGTGGGCAGGGGCCAAATGACTCTCACATGGATGTGCATTGTGCAACATCCAGCGATGAGTCCAAACCGCACTAATGGCCAATCAGAAGCGCTAAGCCAGACTCGAGTGCAGCCGAAACTCGTCCGAAGTACGGTGGAAGGACCAACAAAATTCGACCCCAGGGGCGCATCTCGGCCGTTTTGGAGTTACGGACTTTTCATGAACCGGAAATATGTCTGCTGTGTGGCCACTGTCAGGAACTTCGGGAAACGTCAAGGAAAAAGCATCCAGGGGAAACTTGCGTCTACAGAAATAGCGAACTTACTTGTGGCATCCACATCACACAGTTTCAGCTTTCTCCTAGATGAATCGGAACATCTTAAAATTATTATTTATCATCGCTTGTCTCAAAAGTCGAGGAATTTTTTTAAATTTAGTCAGAGATCTCTCATCGGTGGTCACTCTATACCCGTCCACAAAAAAGCCATTTTCTAGATTTTAGGCGTTCTTTTAACCGCTAAACGACATACTTACTAACAAGGATCATGGACTTATGACGTCATAAGACCATGGTGATAACAAAGTAGGTGTCGCAAGTTTACTAACACAGAAAAAGAAGTATGTGAACGTATGTGGTACCTACGTGAAAATATTAAGGAAAGGTATGAAAAGGTGACCTGAGTCCAAAATCAGGAAGTCTCGTAAAACTTATCGTAATTAATTTTTTTCGTAAAACCAGCAAGCTAGACGTACCGTCAGCGGAAAGGCTTCTGTCTTTTGAACAGTGAACTTGCAACGCGTGGAAGTGATAACCTTGTCGCAAAAATGAAGACGAACAAGTCTATATCCAGACCAAGAACCACAGGGCGTAGTTAGCCTTCATTTGAGCGTTTAGGCAAAAACAAAACGCCCCATTCCTGAATCACTCCGTTTCACTGTTATCAATCATATCTATTATGTAAGCGAAATTAATGCAAGGATTACATAGTGTAACGTGTTACAAGTTCCTTGTATCACCAGTCGATAGCAATAATTCAGCTCGAATAATCATATGGAGGTACAAATTCCGCTCGTGCGAATAAAAAGCCAGAGTTCTCTGCTTCCCTCCCGCACAGATGTTTTGCACCGGGTCATAGGACTTTTCTGCAGCTAACTTCAACAACTCACGATTATAGGTTGTTGATTTGCTGAGGATTTTTTCACCGGGACCGAGTTTTAGCCGAAGTAAAAATCGTCGTTTCTCCGAACATAATTAGCAAATGCGGAAGCTTCTGGAATCCTAGCGTCGGATGAGAACCGAGTCCGGCTATTTTTAGCGCACGAGACGAGCTTGAAGATAGTAAGGCTAAAGGGCTTGCTCGTGCTGTACGCATTATTTTAAATGTCTTGGATCTCTATGACCATGTCGTGGAGTATCGAATTGGGAGGACCCAATGTTCTGGAAATTTCTGACGGAGAAAGCCTAATGGTTTTCAAAACAAATTAAACATAGGCAATAGAAGATAACGAGGATTTACTTTATTGATAAGAAATGACTTCTTACTTATTTGGAATTGAACGAGCTCTATCGAAAAGTCAGCTGAAAAAAAAATTTGACTCTTATTTTAGAGTCCCAATGGCGAGGTTTAGAAGTCGAATTTTTAATGTATTACTCCTCTGTCCCCTGACAAGACTTCTTCGTTCATTTTTCTTTGTTTTTGTAGGCATTTGTTCTTTTGTTGCTGTTTTCTTTTGGGGGGGGGGGGGGTTGTTTTTTTTTTTTTTTTTTTTCTAAGGGTATAATTTACCTCTTGCCTTACTTTATGTAAAATTCACACATAAACCGAAAATGCCCAGAGAAAACCCTAACTTTAAAATTGAGAAAGAAAATTATTTTTTCAATCGAATCTTGACAAATCTATAATGGATCTTTCAGATTTAAAAAGACGAAAAATCAAGTGAATGATAGTCAATAAAGTAAATGAGCAATGGAAAAATAAAGTGGAGAATCGATTTATGGTTGAATTATTAAGCTCAGTAAACAATTATTTCTCTTTAGATTGAGTGTCCGCGTGACTGACCTGGTTCAAGGTATGGGATGATTATTACAAAGTCAATCATAACCATTGATAACTATTGTGTTCGTAAGAGGACAGGTGAGCAATGCGCCAAGTTTTGATAGCGCTTGATCATCAAGACCGCGATGAGATAAAATAGCGGGAGAAGGTTAAAGCTCGAAACTTAAGCTTTTCAGGAAATTGGAAAATTGAGAAAGTACGAAGTTTCGTTATTCGCAAATCGACTTGAAATTGTAATCTCTCATTGAAAAACCATGTAAATTACAGTAATAAACCAGTGAAGTATTTTGGCAAAATTGTACCCTATAGCGTTACAGCGGCATTCATAAGTGCGAGGTGTATAAATCGACTATCGATATTTTCCCTTTTAAAGGGATAGAATGACATCGATTATTATGACGTTTGTTGGAAACGCCCTGAAAATCGATATTTTTCCATAAGTGTGAATGGGATATAGATCGATACATCGCAAATCACGCTACAGTGGTATAAAATAATGTATGGTCGAACGGAACGGTATCAAACCTTTTTGCATAAAATTAACACAGTTCAGGGTCGGATTTATCCACTTGCCGCCCCTTTCTCATTCGTTTTAAAACATCAATAAAAACTATCAAGTGAAGTGCCGGAGGTGGAGGGGTGCATAAGACGCGTTTACTCGTGTTGGAAACATTTTTTTGCGAAAGTCCTGTCAACACTTCTAGCAAAATTTTACGGAACTTTGCGCGAAAGTTAAGTTCCGTGAACCTATCTGTGTGTGGAAAAGGCCTTCCATTTCTAAGAAATGAACAAAAAAATTATGAAAGAACAAACATAAATGCGGTTTAATGATTTTAACTTCTGCCACCACGCCGCGCTGACTGCACTGTGTTTGACGCAATGCGTGAAGTATTCATGCAGTCTTGTAGGCGCTGATGTGTGTTAAATGCCGACCGCTGCGCCGACGGCGGCGTCTCCTTTTCATATAAAGTCCTCGTCATCATTGCTCTCTGCGCCGCGCCGTTCCAGACTCGACTGACTAAAGGGTTCTGTCTCTTGTATCACCGAAAGACGACAAAATTAGAATTTACCATACTCTCTGGAAATGAGAGATTTTGTCACTTTTTCTTGCTTATAATTTTTTTTCTGAATCCAATTTTGTTTTAATACTTACAACTAAATAATTGCAAAATTTGCCGCCCCCTAAAATTGCCGCCATGGGCCGTGGCCCATGTGGCCACCCCCTAAATTCGGCCCTGACACAGTTGATTGTTTAATGGAAAATGAAAGTATTATTGGAAGATGCGGCCATTTTTTGACGTAATAAATTAATATTACCTTAAAAGTCAAGTTTTCTAGATCCTGCCAAAGGTCATGAATAATATTATTCGATTTACCAGAAGCAAATCAATTAATGAATTTCTCTCAAAACTTGAGTTTTAAACGAATTTTGCAAACTTTCAGCTCATTCTAATTTTTTATTGTGGAACAATGAATTGCGTGAAATAGGGCATCTTAATATCTAATTTGAAAAATAGAATGAAATTGTGAATCAACCACTGTACTAATTGCGAGGGGCGTTGGTTCATTTGAAAGGTGTTGTTCTCAATGCTTCGGGAAAACTATAAATTATTTTCTGGGGTTCGTCCCCGATTTTTAAATCCCTAAAAACTCATAAATTGGATGAGGGGAAGTGGGGGGTTTTTTGTTTTTTGTTTTTCGGAAAAGTTTTGTTGCTACGCATCTTATTTTACTGTTTGCTGTCTTTTTATCAGCTGTTTTCATTCAACAATCATCATTAAGTGAGGTTACTTCCAACACTCAACTGCCATCAACTTACATTTTTCTTTTCCCGCGTTTTTTTTTTTACGGTTTTTCATGATTGGTTCCATCTTTTTCCTATTGCCAATTTTTCCTCATTAAGTCAATAACCTCCAAGTTTTTTTTCTCATTTCCGATCAGAACTTTTCACGCTGTTTCTTTTCAATGTGTATAAATATGTTTATTATTAATTTCCATTTTCATTTCATCCTTTTTCTTCTGATTTATTTTTTTTTAATTTAAAAATTGAACTTTTCAGTTATGATTTTGTTAAAATAATAATAATTTTTACTAATTTTAATTTTAAATGTAACAGTTGTTATGAGTGAAATTTTCAATGACCGAGGCGGTCGTCCTCCAAAACGTGGTCGCGTTTTCCAGAATTCTTCGCATGTTCGTTTAGTGAAGCAAGAACTTAACTCTGTTATTAGTGTAGAAAATATTAGTATAGAAAATTAAAGTTTCATTTCTTCATTTCGGAAGTATAAAATTGATGATCAGAACTTTGATGAAAATTTTGTTACCAAATTTTCAGTCGGTTCAATGAATATAATTTGTCATCATTGTGATGCTCGCCATTTTCAGGGTGAAATGTCCAATGGTCATTTTAATAACTGCTGCCAAAATGGCTTAATTTCTTTACCGAGTATTCGGACAAATACCGATTTGAAATCATTATTTTTATATTCTCCAAATTTCATAAAGCATATCAGAAATTATAATAGTGCTGTTGCTTTTGCCTCTTTCTCTGCAAATCGAATTGATATTCCGGGTGATGGACCTTATTGCTTTAAAGTTCAAAGTGAAAAGTGTACAGGAAAAATAAGGGGCTGCGAAGCAGCCCCATAAGCCCCTAGTCTTAATATTTAATTTGAAAAATAGAATGAAATTGTGAATCAACCACTGTACTAATTGCGAGGGGCGTTGGTTCATTTGAAAGGTGTTGTTCTCAATGCTTCGGGAAAACTATAAATTATTTTCTGGGGTTCGTCCCCGATTTTTAAATCCCTAAAAACTCATAAATTGGATGAGGGGAAGTGGGGGTTTTTTGTTTTTTGTTTTTCGGAAAAGTTTTGTTGCTACGCATCTTACTTTACTGTTTGCTGTCTTTTTATCAGCTGTTTTCATTCAACAATCATCATTAAGTGAGGTTACTTCCAACACTCAACTGCCATCAACTTACATTTTTCTTTTCCCGCGTTTTTTTTTTTTTTTTTTTTTTTTACGGTTTTTCATGATTGCTTCCATCTTTTTCCTATTGCCAATTTTTCCTCATTAAGTCAATAACCTCCAAGTTTTTTTCTCATTTTAACATACCAAAAAAAAAAAAAAAAAAAAAAAAAAAAATTCCGATCAGAACTTTTCACGCTGTTTCTTTTCAATGTGTATAAATATGTTTATTATTAATTTCCATTTTCATTTCATCCTTTTTCTTCTGATTTATTTTTTTTAATTTAAAAATTGAACTTTTCAGTTATGATTTTGTTAAAATAATAATAATTTTTACTAATTTTAATTTTAAATTTAACAGTTGTTATGAGTGAAATTTTCAATGACCGAGGCGGTCGTCCTCCAAAACGTGGTCGCGTTTTCCAGAATTCTTCGCATGTTCGTTTAGTGAAGCAAGAACTTAACTCTGTTATTAGTATAGAAAATCATAGTTTCATTTCTTCATTTCGGAAGTATAAAATTGATGATCAGAACTTTGATGAAAATTTTGTTACCAAATTTTCAGTCGGTTCAATGAATATAATTTGTCATCATTGTGATGCTCGCCATTTTCAGGGTGAAATGTCCAATGGTCATTTTAATAACTGCTGCCAAAATGGCTTAATTTCTTTACCGAGTATTTATATTCTCCAAATTTCATAAAGCGTATCAGAAATTATAATAGTGCTGTTGCTTTTGCCTCTTTCTCTGTAAATCGAATTGATATTCCGGGTGATGGACCTTATTGCTTTAAAGTTCAAGGATCCATATATAGGTAAGTTTATTTAATATTTACCGTTACGTAACGTACTTTTTTCAGTTTCTCAGTCCGTCCCTCCCTCCTTCCCACCCATTAACGCATCCGGAATGCAGCTGCATTCCCCGGAAACCAGAAAGCAGACTGAACATGGAAAAAACGAAGAAGAAAAAGCGGAAAAATTAGATGAAGTTAAAACAGGAGCAGAAAAAGAAGAAGAACCAGAAGGAACAGCTACTGAAGAAGAAAAAGAAGAAGCAAAAAAAGAAAAGACAAAAGGAGGAAAGAAGAAGAGCAAAGTTGTAGGAAATATAGGAAGAAAAGCAGGACAGAAATGGCAAAAGAAGAATCAACAATTTAATCGAAAAAAAAAGCAAAGTATTTAAAAAATAAAAAAAGATCTTCTTTAAAATTAGTTTGAAAACAAATGTAAAACCTAAAAAATAATTTTGTATGAAGATTAAAACAAAATTTTAGTTTAAAGTTTACTAAATAAAATTACAATTTTTGAAAACATTTGTTATATTTATTCTCTCAAAAAAATAATTAGACCCGATTCAAAGACAAAACAGAAAATTAAATGAAAATAAATAAATAAAAAAAAAAACATGTGAAAGTGAAAAGTGTACAGGAAAAATAAGGGGCTGCGAAGCAGCCCCATAAGCCCCTAGTTTGGTTATAAAACGGCTCTATCATTTTCTTAATCATCCTCTGAATTTACCGTCAGATGCGATTTTCGTGATTTTTTGGCTATTTTCAGGTCACTTTCTCATGAGTTTGCTGCCTTTAAAAGAGTTTTAATTGATTAATTTTAAATTGAATTTTTTTTTTCCGAGGTTTTTTTGCCGCGAAGCACTCCGGAGGGGGGGGGGGGGTGTTAGACAACCCTTAGTATATTATCGCACGTTTATTATTTTGAGTATCGTATCATAATTTTTAAATAACGTACTTTTTTAGAATGTAACTTCCATTCACGTGATGATTATCCGATAGAAGTAATCTCCTTCCTAAGCATGGTTAAGTTAGCAGTGTCAAAAGCTGATACAAGATGTCAAAACTTCAGTCCGACAAACTGTAGCTAAAATGCTACAAGCATCATATTTAAGTTTTATCTACCAACGTTTATTCATACATCCGGTATATACATGCTTTTCGGGTTACCTCATTATCAGGCTTTTATATCATAGAATTTATTATCTGTTTCCCTCTCTTTCTTGTCTTCCTCCATTTTCTTTTCTTTCAGAGGATCATAAGCATAAATATGGAGATTACGAGTTATGTGTTAATACTTTAATCGTGTATTTTGGTGCCTCATGTGAAGTCTATTTTTTTAACGTACGCATTTCCCCGTGACATCGATTTCGTCAGTAGTTAAACTAATAGTTTTCAGTAGATAGGATCCGCACGTTGCTTCGACGAGTCAGCGTATGTAGCTTCTGGGTTGAAAGTCGAAAGGCTTTTCTCAGCTCGGGCTTATGCAACGGCCGATTCACCACTTTATGCCACATCGAAAAGGGAAAGTTGTGACATAATTGCAGTTACGATCCCTCAAGAAGCTCTAAACTCCATCGCCGCCAAGTGAGGGCGAATTAAATTAATTTCCAGCTTATAAACTAAATTATTACCAATACTGTCCTTTTTAGTAAAACAGGGTGTTTATCATCAGGATATTCCCGATTTTCCCGATTCTATCAGGATTTGAGGTCAATCAGGATTGGCAGGATTCCATCCCGATTTCACCAGGATTTGAGGAATAATCGGTCTTAAAATCGGGATTTGAGAAAAGTTGGCTGTCCGATCGGATTTTTTTATTCTTTCGCATTCGCTAATGCAAAAATTTCAATTTTTCTCCGCAAAAAATCACGATTTGATAACATTTTGAAATCAGGATTTAGCAGTCCAAATTTAGGGAAAATCAGGATTTCCCTAAATGAAAAAAAACGCCGTATGAGCATTTGAATGTTACCAATTTTTCTCTCAGAAAATATTTAATTTTGAAAGAAGTTAATAATTATGAGTATTTGAAGCGCTGGGTGCAGAAACGACATTTCTTGGTCGCACTGTCTCAGACTCTCCGCTGACGTCAATGAAACGGTTTCATGCATTATAATTTAAAGCAAATGTATCTAATTTGTTGTATTTTTCACTGAATATTCTGTATGATTTTTCAGTACTGAAATCGTAAAATTTCAGAAAAATCACCCAATAGTTCCCTCTCTGAAATAAAAATTAGCCCTGTACTCTCTAGTCATATTAATATTATTTTAAATTATAAATTATTAATTTCTTTCTTGAAAATTTGAGGTGGCCGTGTTATTCCGCGTCCCGGTTCGTGACTATGTGCAGATATGAACGTGAAATTTCGTAAATTCTGAATTTGTACTTAAATCCGGCAATTCGAATTCGAGAGGAATCAGGGCAGAAAAGGCGGAGCTTACGTGTGACGTCAGACGAGAAGAGGGAGGACCGTGATAACGTCGCAGACCATGTGCTCTTCGCGTGGACGTCGAGTGATTATAGCCGCTAGTGGCCGAAAGGTTCGCGACGGGTCGCTCGCTAGCCCTCCTTCGCTTTCCGAAAGAAAAAAAGAAGAAAGTTGTTTACTTTCCAAGCTGTGTATGCTTGTTTTCTTTGGCCGTTTTGTGTGCATTTTTTGGCATGACGAGGGAACTAACTTGAACAAAATACAACTTGATGACGAGTTGAAAATTCAGGGAATCCTGCCTAACCCTGATAAAACGAGAAATCCTGCAGTGGAACCCTTATAATGTTTCCCTTCAGTCAAATCCTTGCTAGTGCAATGCCAAGAGACTTATTCGCGCTGAAGATATCTTGTCAAAAGAATGTTCTTGAGAAACCAAGCAAAACCAATATGAACATGTCAGGGAACTCCATGTTCAAAATCCCTGAAAAATCAGGCGGGAATTTTGAAATGCAAGAAAATTTGTCACCTCGCAAAGATGTAAATTTTTAAATAGAAGCGTGATTCGATGGCAAGGTTCAATCCAGATGGTCAAATATTGGTCGAGCCAAACTGGTTCGACGAATCAGATTTAATTCATCATCAGTTAAAAGTGGCCTCATATCTTCCCGTGTAATGAAGTAGGGTATCTGTCTAGCAACTTGGAAAACCGGGAATGCGAAGAATTATCTAAGAATTTTTTTCCACACCTGAAAAATCCTGAAAAAATTCATCTAATTTGGAAATGTCTTAATTATGGAATTTTTTAGTGTAGAATCACCAAGTTTTCACCTTAGTGTTTAACAAAACAGTAAGACACGATTTAAGACTGCTCTGATCTACTCCCAAAAAATTGCAGAATACTTTCTTAGTTTCCTAAAATTCTGGTAGTACCCCCATTTTGTTGGATGTGATTTGAACATTTCCAATTAATTGTGGTTTTTAGTCCAGGCAATAGGGAAGTTCTTGGGGAAAATTTCCCGGAAAACTTTTTGATGAATGATTCCTATGTATTTTTGGACGCTAAATCCGAATTTCGCATTTGTGTAAAGATCTTTTCGCCGCTAAAGCCGCCATTTTGAAAAAATGGCCTAAAAATGGCCTAAAATCCCAATTTTTGAAAATATCTCGCTTATTTTTGATTTTTTGACTAAAGTAGTTATTTTCAAAAATAAACTACATAAAATTCTAAAGAAAACAGGTTCTTATCAATTTTTTGATTTGACTGAAATTTAAGCCGCCAGAGCGCGCTGAAAAAACCGCCAAAATTCGAATTTCTCGAAACTTGCGCTTTTCTCGTGAATAACTTTTCTCGGGGTGACTCTAAGTGAAAAATCTTAACTATTAAACTTATAGAGCAACAAATGGAATACTAGGAGTTGCTTTTTCATTTTTCTTAATTCTGGACGCCACTGACAAGCTTTTGAAGTTGGACTGAAAAAAGCTGAACCGAGCATGGACAGGGTTCGCCAGTGTCTGCGTAATCACTCTTCTGTGGATTTCTCTAGAGGACTTATTTACGAGTCAGATTGTAAAATTTCATTGGAAGGTGACACCCCCCCCCCCCCCCGAACACCCCCGAACAATTGAATGTCACGAATTACCTCCCCCCCCCCTCTTCACTCTGGCAATTACCGCTGTTTTTAGTGAATGAAACGTGAATGCAATGATTTCATCGGTGATATTTCGAGTAACATTAATAGTTCATCAGATAATTTCTACAAGTTCTCATGAATAATTTTTTTGGACGGGAATAGGGAAAATGGACAGAAAGAAGTCTACTTTAAAGTAGACGGACTGTATTATTACATTTGCATAGTTTTTTCAAGTTTCAATAAAAACATTTCAGAGTTCTCTGAATTTTCACAAATCAACCAAGTTTTGAAGAAATTGTACTGTGCATACAAAGTTAAAAAATGCAAATCAAGTATCTACCTAATTATTTTCTACAGCGCATTGTAGATGGTCCTGGAATTTTCGTTAGATCAGTTTATGTGGCACATCTGAGTTCTTGTTTTTTTGATTGGATGTTTCCGAATCAATACGTTGCACTGCTTTGCTTGAGCGCAGTACCCTTGTTGCTGGTTCTTCAATTTCCATGTCACTTTCGTCATACTCACTGTCTGTTTCAGATTTTTGATCAGGGACTGGCGTTGATGGCGTAGATGAGCCAGATTCACAATCCTGATTATCATCTAAGAATGTCATAATTTCCGGTTCATCGACGTCCCCTTCCTCTTCCTCTCCTTGTAGGGTATCTTCCATTTGAAAATTATCGCAGGATTGATTGCACATCTGACAGAGAATGGTGCATCGTAAGCCATTTTTACGGCACCCACAAGTCTTGCGGCAACCTTTCTTGCACTTGCAGGCAATTAGCTTTAAAATATTTTCGGGAGCTGGTGAATCCAAAGTTGTTATAGGCGTTAGCCCATTTTTGGTGGCTTTCCAGCCCCATTTGCAGGGATCCTTTTTCTCACCCTGCCACTTCTGGACCTGCAAATAAGTTCGGAATGCATGCTCTGCTGCAGCCTTCTCAGTTGGTGTCAAAGACCCAAGATTCTGTTTATTTTGGAATGAAGATTTTATAAAGCAGTCGTATCTGTACTTATTTAGAGAAACTTTCTCAATGTCTTTCTGGCCGTAAAGTGCAAGAAACAACCTCTGGCCTGCAGCAGAAATGATTTCACGTGTTGATTTGATTAAATCGTGATTTTTTTCAAAATATTCAATATTTTGACTTTTCCTTGATTAAAAATTCCGAAGGTAGTATCACACCCAGTGAAAGCGTGAATTAAAAAAATATTATCCGCAATTATTTCATCGCCAACACTTTCTCGGTTGTACAAGACTTGGGGCTTATTACCCCTAGCTGTCTTCATGAAAAATACATTTGGTACCTCTTTGCTATGCGCAATTAGCAACACCAGCAAATCTATGTCTTCACCCATCACCAGAGCTGATTCGAAGCCAGGAGCCAAGGAGCCAAGTCAGCCGTATATTTTCAAGATGATATTATTCCTGTCGATCCTCATTTGATTTACCGAAGAATTTGCATTGCTAAAAATTCAGATGAGGAACTTGCAACGTTTTTGTCATATGAGCTGTCACCGTTCCCGCTGTCTCTTCTCACAGAAGAGGGCATGCGTAAAAACACAAAATCTTCACTTTACGGTGCGTTAAGCCCATCAGAAGAGGTAATTGATGAAAAACATTCGATTCATGTCATTGACGGCGGATTTTTGTTACATAGAGTCGTTTGGCCCCGCGGCGAATAGTTTTCGTCGGTTTTTCAGAGCTATGTTTCATATGTGAAATCTCACTACTCCCTGAACATGCGAATCAGTGTTTCAATTTTTTTTCCATGTGTTGTAAATTAACTTAACATAAACTTTTGCTCGAAATATAACCGATGAAATCATTGCATTCACGTTTCATTCACTAAAAACAGCGGTAATTGCCAGAGTGAAGAGGGGGGGGGAGGTAATTCGTGACATTCAATTGTTCGGGGGTGTTCGGGGGGGGGGGGGGTGTCACCTTCCAATGAAATTTTACAATCTGACTCGTAAATAAGTCCTCTAGAGAAATCCACAGAAGAGTGATTACGCAGACACTGGCGAACCCTGTCCATGCTCGGTTCAGCTTTTTTCAGTCCAACTTCAAAAGCTTGTCAGTGGCGTCCAGAATTAAGAAAAATGAAAAAGCAACTCCTAGTATTCCATTTGTTGCTCTATAAGTTTAATAGTTAAGATTTTTCACTTAGAGTCACCCCGAGAAAAGTTATTCACGAGAAAAGCGCAAGTTTCGAGAAATTCGAATTTTGGCGGTTTTTTCAGCGCGCTCTGGCGGCTTAAATTTCAGTCAAATCAAAAAATTGATAAGAACCTGTTTTCTTTAGAATTTTATGTAGTTTATTTTTGAAAATAACTACTTTAGTCAAAAAATCAAAAATAAGCGAGATATTTTCAAAAATTGGGATTTTAGGCCATTTTTAGGCCATTTTTTCAAAATGGTGGCTTTAGCGGCGAAAAGATCTTTACACAAATGCGAAATTCGGATTCAGCGTCCAAAAATACATAGGAATCACTCATCAAAAAGTTTTCCGGGAAATTTTCCCCAAGAGCCCCTATTTGATGCCCAATTGCCTGGACTATTTGTGCCGCAATATAAGTTGGGATAGTATCGCAACATGTGGGTTCACAATAATTAATTGGGATTCTACCACAATTCACTGGGGTACTACCATAATCAATTGGAAATGCCCATATAGTCGAGCAACCCCTTGCTCTGTTTTCCGTGATAACTTGAAATCCACTAAATGACTTTTTTAAAGTCAACTTATGATTTTGAGATTTGATCAAACTTATGTGATCATTGCGGTTTTGATTCTCGCCTTGCCTTAACATCGTTTGAATTATTGCCTTTAAATATCGAAAGACTGACAACGTCAGTTGTTGCCAAATATTTATAGACTTCCCCATTAAATTACGAAATTAGAAGAATAATAAATAGAAAAAGAAGAAAAGGGAAAACACGGAAAATAGAAAAATACGAGAAAATGATTTTCCTTTATCAACTTTTTATTTTCCTTCCGAACAGTGTTGACCAGACGAGCCCCCATATCACTCGGTAGAGTCGTGCTCCCTTTACTTTTTTTTGTTGGACGGAAAATTCGCGGCGAAATAATTTGATAGGGCCGATGACGCGCAAAACAGTGGCGCTTGAATGGAACGAAGATCGGACGAAGGTGTGAAGTTGCCGGACAGTGCGGAAAATGAGGAGATTTTTGTGTACTCGAAAGAATAAATTCTTATTTAAAAGGAGAAGAAATGGTCATATTTTGGGGGATCATGGAAATGGAAAACTTACAGAATTTTAGATAAATTAACGCCCTCGTCCTTAAATTCACTCCTAAAAGTTTTACTGTCTTTTCCAAAATTTGCGAGTAAAGTCTTATTTCAAAGGAGATGACCATGTTTTGGGGGTTCATGGAAAACTTACAAAATTTAAGGCAAAATGGTGCCCTCGTCCCTAGATTCACTTTTGAAAGCTCCTCTGTCTTTTCCAAAATTTGAGAATAAGATCTTCAGAGGAGGGGAGATGGTCACATTTTGGGGGATCATGGAAAACTAACAGAATTTTAGGTAAGATGATGCCGGAATGCCCTCGTCCTTAGATTCACTTCGGGAAGCTCTACTGTCTTATCAAAAATTTGAATCTACAGAAAACCAACTCCGCCATCTCTAATCGAATGTTTGTGAATGAATTGTGCCTTATCCGCCCAAAATTTAAATATTTACGAGCAAGTGATAGTCCCTAGCCGATAACACCAGTGGTAAACTGGCGCATCAAGTCTAGTACAGGAATTTTAAGTATGAAAAAAAGTCAGCTCCCTGGTACCCTCCTGGTGCTTTCAGACTCCTTTTCACTGTTGAAAATTTGGAGTGAAAATCTAACCAGGAGTATGTAGCGTCCAAAAACCCCGGGTGATCTACACTATTGTGGGGCGGAATCTACTCGTTTTACGGAGTGTCAAACGCTTTTGTGGTGCTAATTTCACTTCGCATTCATATTACTCGGGGCATTTTGGCGCTATACAGACTCCCGCACCGAATTTCTTTCCTCGATTTTTGACCGTGAACACCGCCAAATCCCCCCCCCCCCCTCCAGCCACCCAGAGAGAAGTTCTCGCTGGATGAGCCCACTTGCACTTGTTCGTGCAACTGCACTTACTAGAATGCCTTGTAAGTGCTATTTGGCTTCGTCGCATCGCAGTGGTTGTGTCCACGAATCCATTCAATAACAAGAGATGTTTCCCGGCGCGGCGCGACGATGCGGCCACGCGCTCGTCGCATGCGCGCTCCACGGCGGCGCGTCCGACTGCGATGCATCGCAACGATACGAGAATGATATAACGAAATTGTTTGTTATTTTCGTTCAGATTTAGAGGTTAGTGTACTACACCCAGGGTTGGCAGATCTATCCTCAAACCACCACGCTCAAACCGCATGTTTCGGTGGGCCGTGATTATTTTGGAAGATATCGGTAAAGCATTCTCAATCGAAAAATTTTAGGAATTTTTTTTTCTATATTTCCTCTGATAATAGAAATAAACCAGAATTTTTGTGGGTAGTTAAGTTACATTTTCGGACAGCCGCAGGTTTGTTTACCTTTAATAATAGGTCAGTGGCACCCGTTAGAGAGTTATCATGTTTTGACCATTGAAACTCGTAGATTTATCAGCGGGCTGATTATTGAAATTGATAAACAAAGAAGACAAACTGAGAGTATAGCCATCCTGTTGGTGGAAGCGGGTGGTTACTGTGGACAACGGATACAGAGGTTAGTAATAGACGAACTAACGGAGACCCGCAAGAGACCCAATAGTTAGTCCATCACTTTTTCCTGTAGCCTATACGAGCCACCTATTTCAACCAATATATAGGATTGCTCCATACTCCCTATGTCTTCTTTGTTTATAGCTTTGTCCATCAATTTTAATAATTAGCCCGCAGCTGAAAGTAGTAATGCCAAAAAGTATTGAACTGCGACCGTCCTGAGGAAAAGGGACCGTAGACTAGGGCCGGATTAAGGGGATGGCAAATTTTGCAATCTTTTTGAATGTATGTATCAAAAAATGAGAGAAAACAATCGGATTCAGAAAAGAAGTCACACACGAGAAAAGGCGACAAAATCTCTCATTTCCTGAGAGTAAAAGTATAGTAATTTCTAATAATTTTGTCGTCTTTTGGTGATACAAGAGACAACACCTTTAATTAGTCGAGTTAAGAGAGAAACCAAACACGCAATGTGACCTGGAACGGAGCGTCGCAGCGGTCGGCATGAAACACATAGCGCCTACAAGACTTCATGAATCCTTAACGCATTGCGTCAAACACACTGCGGTCAGCAGCAGTCGGCTTGAAACGCATAGCGCCTACAAGACTACATGAATACTTCATGCATTGCGCCAAACAGTGTGGTCACTTGGTCAGCAGCGGTCGGCGTGAAGCGCATGGCGCCTACAAGACTGCATGAATACCTCACGCATTGCGCCAACACAGTTCGGTAAGGTATGTTGAAAGGTATTTCAATGAGATTTTCTGACCAAAAATACCCTAAAAATTCAAACCAAACCGGAGTATGGCGGTTTCAAGTTTCCACAGTTCGAAGTACGCAATTTCGAGAAAAAGTTGTTTGAAATTCTACTCTCCATAAACAAATTTTGACTTGTGAACACATTGTCTAAAGATAAATGCCGCGTAAAACACGATTCGCATGTTAAAAACGCAAAAAAGTAACTTCAGAGATCGAGAAATACGCAATTCAAAAAACGAATTCTTCCTGCAATTTTGAAATTCCTCGGTTTCGCGCCGAACGGAATGATGTGATCTGGCACCAATCAGAGGCTAGCACGGGTTTCTACGACTTCGGTTTTTTACTCCTCGTATATGAAAACAACAGGATAGTCTTGGTGATGTATCTTAAGAGTCGAAGAATCGAGTCTCATGCTTGTTATCTGTATGAAAAAGCAAGCATTTTACATTGAAATACGTTTTAATTTAACAAAAATCAGTTTAAAAAGGGAGGAGGTAGCGATTTGACTACCGCAGTATATCACTTCCATCATTTACTCACCCACCATTCTAGCGCGTTTGAAATTCCCTCGAGTCTTTGAACTTTTTAAAAACGGGCTTGTCCAGGGTTTTGGCTACGTACGCAATAAATCACCACATTATCTACTCATCTGGTACTTTCAAAATATTAAATTAAAAACAAATATAAGGTTTAGTGATCCATTTCTTAGTGAGCGTAAAGTGACAGACGACCCTTTTCTTTTCTCCCTCCTGAAGACTTGCGCGAAAGTTGCTTCCTTGGTTTGACATAAGGTATGCATACTCTTGCCACATTTGATTTGCCGTGGCAAAGTCGCCAAGCTTACAATGGGTCAGTTTTGCTGGTCATAGAATCGTGTTTTGATTCTTGATTCTCGTAGATCAGCTAAAAGCAACGAGATCTTCCCCAGCAGCAACTTTCTACGTTTAACATGAACAGAGATATCGCGCTTTGAAAAATTTGGTTTTTGGTGTCATCCACGGCGGTAGTGACACCCTTGGTTTCTTCCACCTTGCATATCCGAGTTTCACGTTGAGTAACTAGTGCAAATGTGTGTCTTCCTGACCGACGAAAGTCACCAAGGGTGTCACTTACCGCGGTGGATGACGTCATATACCGACTTTTTTAAAGCGCGATATGTCGGTTAATATTGAACGTAAAAAGTTGCTGTTTGGACGGATCTCATTATCTTTAGCTATTCTGCAAGAATCTAGCATCAAAACACGATTTCCTGACCATTGCAACTGATCCATTTTTACAGCCCTCCGAAATCTTCACGGTTCCGTAGTCATACGTGCGAGGGTGGAAACCGACAATGACCGTAAACCTCGCATTAAAGCGGTTCATACCGGCTCGGGCGAAAATCGAGCGGCCGAAAAGCCATGCTGCTTTGTTTACCGGTTGCCCCGACGATCGACCCAGCCCGGCGGATATCGGCCTCTTCGAGAGCTTCGATAAGGCCGGCGGAGTGGGGAGGGGGCAGCCCCTCCAAGTTCCATCCACCCCGACCTTCCCATATCATCCGATAAGAGCTTTATCACAGGTGCCCTTCGATACGGCTTTTTAAAGTGTGACTCTGGCCCCGCGCCGCGATAGTGTCTCGCCGAAGCGAAGCCTTGCGCGAACCCGACTTCAGTTTCAGTTTCACCGCCGAGTGCCGAGCGGCAGCCCGCGACCCGCAGCTACAACTCCGTGCCCCTTCGATCTCCGCGGATACCACACATCCGACACGTTTTCCCCGTATCTCGTTTCCTTCTCGAAGTTTCACCGTTTCATAAGTGTTATCGCCCACTCCGGTTTTCAATCGTCTCGTCCCACCGTGATAAGCGAGTTGGTGAATGTATAGCTCTTGAGCGCGGCAGACAGTTGAGACAGTCGAGTCGATTCCGTGACAGTGATGTTGCCGTACCACCGAGACAGCCACTCCATGCACAGCTCCATGTACCAGTCGATGTCGAGAAAGACGGAGCCCTCGATGGAGGAGTACATGAGCGGTCAGCTGGAGTCGCTGTTCTGCAACTCGCCGGTGCAGGTGGGCGCCGAGTCGGAGCTGCCGGAGCTGTTCCGCCAGCACAGCTCGTTCGTGCGCCTGGGCTCCGGGTCGCAGTGCTCCTCGACGGCCTCCAAGTGGCAGATGAAGGAGGCCTGGACGGCGGCGATGAACCTCCGGCGGACCTACCGGGACTCGGACTCCGACTCGGGCGTCTTCTGCAACAGCCTCGACAGCTCGGCCACCGCCAGCCCGGACATCACCGCCGAGGCCCAGGTCTTCGGCGACCCCGACCAGGAGTACTCCTGCTTCCGGAGACGATCCAACTCTTGGCCGTGAGTTCTCTTTCTTCTACGTATTGTCACCAGGGTTGCTAGCGCTTTTGAAAACCGGGGACATCAGGCCTGGCTTTCCCTGTGATCACCTGTGATTTCCGGGAAAACTCGGGGAATTGTTGACACTTTCAAAGTGTAGGGTGTCTACAAGTCCGGAAATCGTACTGACTTTTTAAGGACGGCCGGAAGTACGGAAAAAGTGCGGAAATTCCGCAAAAAAGGTCCGGAATTTCTTTAATTTTTTGTCATTTTTGTCGCAATTTCAAATTTTTGAAATTTTTTGAATTTCGTCAAATAGATGTACTGAAATAGTACGGAATGTTTCTGTTGGAGGAGGTACTGAATTTCTTGAGAATGTACTGAAAAAGTTTGACCAGCCTGTTTTAGTAGGCCCCCTGGGGTGGTTAGCGACCGGAAAACCGGGGAAAGTCAGGTGATTCCCGGGAAAATTCAGGGAATTTCTTGACACATCCAGGGTAGTTAGCGACCGGATAATCGGCGAAACTCAGGGTTTGCGACTCGACCGGAAAAAATCAGGGGGAAGTCAGGGATTTTTGTAAACGATCCGGGAGTTTTTTGTGGAGCCGGGTTCCACGTAAAAATCGCGACCGGAAAAACCGGTAAAGTCAGGGAATGCAACTCGACCGGGAAAAATCAGGGAACAGTCGGGGAATTTCGTCAACGGTCAAGGAGTTTTTAGTGGTGCTGGGCTCCACGTAAAAATTGGAACCGCGACGGGTCAGCTGATCGCGTTGCTGTGTCCAGTGTGCCAACCGGGTGGTGCTCTTCAAGAGTTGTCAAAAAGTCAGAAAATTTCATCAGAATTCAGGAAAAAGTCAGGGAATAATAAAATGAAATTTTGTTCGCAACCGTGCACATCTACTAATATTTAAACCTTTTAACGCATTTTTCAACTGTTGATCCTTTCTGGTCACTTTTAAGGCTTGCCATCCGCTAACCAGCTACTGAATGCCTTATCCATGTTTTGACTTATAAGCAAGTAAATTTGGTCCAAAGTTTAGCCAAAGTCAACGCCCCCCCCCCCCCCCTGAAACATCCAAAAAGCTCCCTTTTACTTGATATTTTGAAATATGTTTAAAGTCATTAATGACTTCATTGCGAAAATTAATGGGGATTAGCCTTCGTTTGCGAGTTTATGCGAATGGTATTGCCGGCGAAATTCGGAAAAAATTATGATTTTCCCGAAAAATTAGGGGGTGGGGGCAAGCCGTGGTTCTGATTAAGGACATTTTTACGGAATAAAACTTCACCGTGGAAAAATGTCCTATGTTGACCCACAGAACACGATCCTCCAATTCGGCCGTTTGTTGTGTTTCACTCTGTAATCTGCATTCTGCTCATGCATCTGCATCTGCTCATTTTACGACTCTGTACTATTTTTAGAAGAATACTCGATTTTTCTAAATATAATATCTGAAACTTAAGTAAGTACTAAGTACTTGTTTTGCCGCGTATTAGCTTGCCATATCAACGTGACTGGATTGCTGCGTGATTTCTCAAGTTCAGAAGATATTTCCTCAAAGCAAGTAGCATTATATTACCAAGCCCATCACGCAGTATTCACATGGGAGGAAAAAATCGCTCTTCTTACAATGATCATAGTAGACCCCACCTGCTTTTCCAGCTGTAAATACAATGTTACTATTAAGGTAATACAATTTTTCGGTTCCACTACGATATCGGTACGGCCGGAACGTCATAGTGTTACTGGGACGGAATGAATTGCTACCACAAGATCAATATTGTAACTACAACTAGAGAGGTAAGTAGGAATTGGACCGCGTCAAACAGAAAAGAACCAAGCCACATCAGCTATTGCCAAATTTAATTGGCTAATTTAATGTTTTACATGAAAACAGTTGTGCGGATTTTCGTGCAAATTTCAGTGAATTTTCTCCATAGTACGAAGCAAATTCCTTAACATTTTCAAAGGGATCCGCACAAACGTTTTCTCGTTAAAAATTAAATTGCCCAGTTAAAATTGGCAATAGCTGATGTGGCTTGGTTCCTTTCTGTTAAACGCGGTCCAATTGTAGTCCACCATGAGCATTGTGAGAGCAAAAATTATTTTTTCTTCATGTAGATTGAATAGTTCCTCACTGTCCTGTTGGCTTGTTTGTCGAAATTAACGTTATTCATATAGAAAATCGTTTACACTGGGGATGGAATCATTGATCTTAATTTTCATAATTTTTGAACAAAATTCCTCATGCATCCTTTAAAAAGTACAGAAAAAACAATTTTATGATCATTAACGAGAGGTTTTCGAGAAATGTCAATGGTATTCAAGTTTTTTTCCCCCCAACGCGTATGAAAACATATAAAAGTCACAAAAAATTTACGAATTCGTACCTCGGATTTTTGTAGCTTCGCCATAATTCATAATTTCCACGCTTTACAGATCGATCCGTCATTTAGCACCGGGAGCATCTTTTGAGTAAGCATCGACTTTGAAAAACGAGCGTCGCTTTGAAGTTCGCGCCTTCAACTCCGCGCATAAGCAACACGGACAGTCATTGAGCTGGAATAGTTGCATTTTTGCAGGTGTTGCTTTCAGCCTAACTTCACCCTCTACTCCTAAAACCCTTGACAAGCTCAATCAGTATGTCGTATCGATGGTGACATTCATTCCCATTCATATCGGAGCGGTTTCATTTCCCACATCTCCCAGAGCTTATTTACTTGTAAAAAATGACTGCATGTTCTTACTGACGACTGCACGCAACAAAACAGTTAAATGGTTTCAATAATATTTGGTACCTAAGAGTGTAAATGATTCAAATTACTGGCCTGTTCCTCGCTCTACAAGGCTTACAAAAAATTAAAAGCTAATAAATTGGTATGAATTTTGTAGTAAAGATAGTTTATTTTGAAGAGTTGCCGCAACATTAAAGGTCATTTATGTCTCTGATAATAAAAATCAATATAAGTGCGTGTAAATAAATACAGAATGTGTTACTGTAGAGGGTAAGAAGGAAAATAGGATATTTGGGATTTTTCTATGAGCCACTCAAACATGCAAGTTTTGAATTAATTTATGCAACAGCCGGGTGTTTCTGTAGTGGGCCAATCTTAGCACAACCGCGGAAGATCAGTTGTCCTAGTGAAAAATGTTTCCTTCTGTACGAGCTTACGGAAACTCATCCTTCCGCCTTCACACTGCAGATTCTATAAAATTCCCATTGAAACGTTTGATGAATTGACTAGATATCATCTCTTCGCGGTGTGGGGAGAAGAGTTTTAAACACCTCCCTTCCGGATGTCCTTTAGTGTGACTTGGCGTTTCTAGCAATTTTACGAGTCTGTGTCGTCACTTAAAACCGGGCAAATCTACTTTTATCGTTCGTAACAGAAGAAAATTATAATTCGAAAATCCTGCAGCACTCATGTACTTAGTATAGCATCTTAAACGAGGGAGACAAAAGTTTCTTCCGGAGATCTAAAATTATCTCATGACAGCAACAATCATCTTCGCCAAATGATGGTTTATAAATTAGCTAAGGCGTTGAATAGTTTGCCTTAGAAAATGTTTGATCTAGGTCTTTTTTACCCGTAACGTCCTTAAAAAGTCACTCATGAGTCAGGTGAAATAATAATTGCATCTCCGCAAATAATTTATAAGCAACACTGGTGTTGTATTAAGAGTTCGAGGAAGTAAAGTTTTATTTTCTATTTACTCCAAAAGTTCTAAAAATAAACCATTGGACTCCAGATTTATCGTACCACGCAGGAGGAATTTTTTTGACTTAATGATCCAGGAAAGTGATCATGATTTATAATGATGACCTTATATTTCTGAGAGTAAATAGCTTACTCACCCTCGTCTTTTGGAAGCGTTTTTTGAGCGAAACAGGGTGAATCATTTTCTGGAGGCAAAAACCCCGTATTATGTAAAAGAGGAAAACGAGTAATCAGACGAAGGAAAGATTAAATAATTTTCTAGATAACGACGCCTGAATTCTGTTTTTTCGTTATAATACACAAGTCCGTGTGCCTCTTACCCATATTATTTTGCGCTGTAAGTGAGAGCTTGTCGGCATCTACTAGCTCGTGTGTTTCAGTAAATTGACTAAAATGAAACATTTTTTATCTGTAGTACCAGATTTTCAAAATTCCCCATCACACTTAAATATTTTTTAAGAGGAAACCGCAGTCAGATTTTTTTTTGCGTGGAACTGTCTATATACTTTCTCCGGTCATCAATAAACTCTTTCAGCATTAAATTATTTGGACCAAAAAATGTTTAAAAAAAAAAGAAACACCCCCCCTCCACCGCTGACCCATATCCGGTTGGATCCTCCCTCCCCCTGCATGGAGTCATTCACATTGCCTCGCTTGAAAAGTACGAATATTATCTTATCGCTAGTTAAACTTGCCAGGTAAGCACCTGAACCTGAGGCTCTTTTATGTCTCGATAACGGAAGCTTAAAGGGTGAATATTTCGGTGGGGGAATAGATGTTGATAATTCGTTGCATAGTTGTAATTCTCTGTAATGAATATCGCAGAGTTTTATAATTTTTCCGTGTTTAAGCACAGTCTGGCATCACCGACCCGTCTGACTTTGTACCGGCGCGAGGCCCGCTAACTGTGCACATAAGCAGTCAAAAGTCGAATACATTGCTCAAAGTTCAGTCAGATGCCGCTAAATAATTTCTCCTCGATGGCAAGCATGTAGATTGGAGATAAACGTATTTAACATTTTTATCTCTTTTTTAAGTTTCCATGCCAAGATGCACGGAGTCAATTCTTCTCGAATGTAAAGCTCGGTTCAACCCACCATGACCTTGTACATATGGACCGAGTTTATCAGAAAGGTACCAACCCACATTTTCAAAAAAAATGAGTTCAGAATGTTTTCAAGTTCCATTAGCCGTATATTTTCTTCTGCCAAAAACTGAAATTAGTGTGCGAAAAAAGGGGTTGAAGTTTATTTTCTACATAGAGCTTATGCAGGAATAAAACCTCAAACCTCTTTTTCTCACAATCAGTTTCAACTTAATGTGGGTTGGTTCCTTTCTGATGAACTCGCTTCATGTTCAGAACTGGAAGAAACTTTTTTTTATTTTTTATTTTTTATTTTTTTGGTTGCATTATTGTCTCACAATAACAGCGGTGAGGCTCAGTTTAAGTTTTCTTTTCAACTTTTCTTTTTGTATTTCTGGTTGAAATTGTAGGTATGAGTGCCGCGAAACGTCCCGGTTTTTTTTATGTTTTATTTCGCGACCCTAGTCCGATTTTAAATTCTTTATTTCGTATCATCGTTTCGGGCCGATTAAGTTGTTTTTCAGGACTGGAAGAGTTCAAAAACCTGTCCGGAAGAAAAAAATACTGTTTTTAATTCGTCTGTGGATTTTACTCCGTATGAAGGCGTACCGCCAGCTGTATATCACGAGACCACAGGCTCAGAACTGGTTCGTCTTATGAAATATCGTTCAATCTTGCGTATTTTTAAATGTCATAATCTCAACTGCCATTTTTTTAACTCACTGCCTCCGTGCAACTAACAAGAAGTCACTCTGGTAGTGAGGTGGGACTAAACATCCGCTGGCTATTCAAGAAGCATACAGATTAAAAAAGTAAATCCCTTTTACAGTGGTTGGTCTAGCCGTGACCGATAGTAGTTAAAGGTTTTTGCGGGAGAGTTACAGTTTTCACGGAACTTTTGGCAAGATCCTTGGCGACGTTTTGAGTGTGTTCCACGGTAACTGGAAGGTTTGCCATCTATAAAAGCTGAGTTTATGAAACCTTCAAAAATAGCGTAACGTGCAAATAGGGGATGGGTGACAGAACTCGAGTTAATGTATGTAACGGAGGAGGGAGACTATCACATCACACAACACAATATATACACAATATATACACTATATACAACACACAATATATCATCAATAGTCACATCAATATATTTTTTTTGAAATGATTACCTATTTATTTTTAGAAGGAGAAAAACTTTTTTGGCTACATTTTGCCTTCTTAACATCTATGAAAATTGAGAGCGAAGATTCCACCAAACGTTTCGAAATTCATAAGGGGAAGGGAGTTGCGGGTATGCGTGTGTCAGTGTGTCTCAATGAAGGGGGAAAAAAGTAAAAAAAAGTGCTCAATAATGATCAATATTACTGTCACCAATTTTGCATGGTATCGATCAGCAATCATCACACATCAAAGAACTAAAGAACCAATATTGATTTGAACATATTTCTTTTGCGATGCTAACCCCCACCCTCTTCCCGCTGATTTGTCATGATTTCGGAGCTATTTATAGGAAATACTCTAGGAGAAACGACACATTTTCCGTCATTTACTTTTCGGACTCTCTGGAGTGATGGACAATCGACTTTCAATTTTCAAGGCGATCGTGATTATTCAATAGTTGCGTTCTGCTCCAGTAGTGTAGCTAATGGCCAGGAGGATACAAAAAACACTTGCGTTTGCACTTAGCGGGGTCGTGCAGTTTAAAAGGCTGCTGTGTCCTAATGGATTCACTCGATTCTGATATGGCTCGCTGGTTGAATTCTGTTTATTCTAGCCATTGATGACGACTACGGTGTGAATTCGGACAGCTTTTGCAATTTCGTAAAAATAGGCAGGTTACGTGACGGTGAATAGACGTCTTCCGGTAGTCCCTATCGTCACGTAATCGTGTAATACTCACCTGCAAACGGTTTACACTTGACGAAAGGACTCTAAATCTAAACGGTCTTAATTAATCTTAAATTGGTTCGCGATATACGACAATTGTACGTCCCTGTGATGAACGTGACATCACTATGCCAGTCAACAAAATTCTTAATCGTACACAGCATTTTTCTTTAAATCAAGGATAATTTAGTGATTTTCTAAAGATAGAAAAGTTTATTAATCATACTTTTCAGTGCGTATGCATGTATTTCTAACGCAGCCGCTTCCTGCTTTACCGTTTGTGAGGTCTCCCTCGAACGACCTAAAAAGAAGTAGAAGACATTTTGTCGTGTTGTTCAACGGGAAAACAGTCTAGAAGTTTCATTCCTGCGATTCGAACTTGGGAAAAATCCCGTGAAACGTCCCGTCGAGACAAAGCGTTAGTTTGTCTGTTCGTAAAACTTAAAATCGTTGAGAACTTTCACAACTGTCGGCAATAGAGCAGAGTGTTCTTCAATCCGAAAGAGAGAAGATACGCCGCCAAGATCACACCTGTTGCATGTAAAGAATGAACTATAGTATAATGAACTCCGCAATCAATGACGTCACATCAGCAGTGTAGGCTACAGTGTAGAACATGGACCCAAGCATCGCCCCGAGAGCGAGCAGACGGAAGCGAGTTGTTAAATTCGAGTGGATAGCGCTGATGATAACTATAGTCGTAGGGTCAAAAATCATTGTTAGGTGCAGCGGTCATGGTTTTTTCCCCTTCATTATCATCTTTTCAATCAATTGAATTTTGTTTTGTCTTTTAAGACAGCGCATGCACTATGCACTAATATTACTATAATTACCAGCTCTACCTAAAATAAACTAAATAGTACACCAACTACACCACGCTAGACGCAGCTCACATTCAGGAAGCAGAACCTGTTATATATGTAATTTTCACTAATATATTCACTAGACTATATGGATTACATTTTGCAATAAGAAACCACTATTTCTGGCTCCTCCAAAAAAACACGTAACCCAATGGGAGAATTAAAGGCATATATGTCGTTTCTAACATGAACCGGAAATAGTGGTTCCTTGTTGCAAAATGTAATCCATATTGTGCTAGTTTCGCCATTGCACCTAGGGAATCATCGACGTGTATCCAGGCTTGTGATGTTGCAGATTGCCTGTCGCATTTCATCTTGTCGAAAGACCAATGGTCATCCTTTAGAAAGTCTTCGCCGTTGGCGCCGCGCCGCGCCGCAGTAGTCCAGTAAACGAAGGGAAAAAAGAGGGGGTTTGATGAACAAATTAGTAACAAGCTAATTTTTCCCCCCATTGATAGTACTCATTGAGAGGACCATTTTCCCAAAAGTCCCCATCCCTACCCCCCCAGGGATTTTTGCTAGCCCCCCTCAAAGTTGAAAAATCCCCCTCCGATTCAAAGCGCTATAACTCAGACCCTAATGTAGCTAGACACCTCTAATTTTTTTTAAAATGTCCGTCTTGATATGTTCTTTAAGAAATTTTTAATAATCATGCAAATTATTCCACGGAAAGCTGAAAATTTTGAAAAAATTCGCAAATTTTTAGAAATCGAATTGCCTCTTTTTCACAAAGAGCGTGATAACTTTTTTCTAACTGCAACTATGAACTTTTTATTTATTAGAAACCTTTGTAGGGAACACAATTTCCTTTCAATTGGTCCTCTTGAAGTAAGGATTCGGACAATGAGTGGGGTGGGAGAGGAGCCGAAACATGACGCAGTGCGATGCCGCGCGGCGCCGTGCCGCACCCAGCGCTGAGCGGTAGGTACGCCTGGCGACCAGAGGGGCTGGCGATCGTCTTGATAGTCACATACTAAGTTGACTTCAATCGACATCCTTATATTTTTTTTGAGCATATACTGTGACTTGTGGCAAAGATTTTGCCGTACTTAGGAAAAAAGCCTCATGAAAGTTCGAATGTTGCCGAATTTTCTCTTATACGATATTTTGCTATATACCTACGTAAAATTATGAATATTTTTTCGATTGGTACCCTATCAGACGTATCAAACAAAACTGTGTATTCGATTCCCTGAAAATTTGCAAGAAAATTGCTCACAAGTTTGCCGGAAAATTCTTATTATATCAGAGGAAATTGGGCAACGTCCGAATGTTCATACGGCGTTCTTTCTTGGCATGGCAGTATTGCGTCGCTTCATTTGACTATGAACGGATTAAGATGGTGGCCGAAGCATCCTTAAAAACACGACATCTCGATGAAAAGACGGTGCCGAGCATTTTTTTCAGCATGCCGCTTTCACCACGCTTCCTAGGAAAAATGAATGGAAATATCCTATAGACAAAGTGCCGACCAGTGGTCAAGTTCCGAATCTGAGGGTAGGAACCAGGATGGCTCCAGGAGTCGGAGGATGTATTGTACACGGAGAAAAAAATCTCGTGCGTGGGACCCGAAGTTTAGGTCATATGGATCTCTGAAGTTTTCGGATTGAGCATCTGAACACTTAAGGTCTAGCTGCCGAAGTTCAGGTCTGACATCTGAAACTTCAGTTCTTACATCTGAAGTACTTCGGTTTTCACATCCGAAAAATTTCGGTTCTCACATCTGAAGTACTTCAGATGTAAGAACTGAAGTTTTAGATGTCAGACCTGAACTTCGGCAGCTAGACCTTAAGTGTTCAGATGCTCATTCCGAAAACTTCCGAGATCCATATGACCTAAACTTCGGGTCCCACGTACGAAATTTTTTTCTCCGTGTATGAGGCGCGTACTGAAAATGACCGCGGTGGAAGGGTTCATTCTTCTATGCTGCAAGAGTGTGTGAGAAAATGCCGAAAAGATGGCCGAAACTTGCTACTTACGGAGATATTGTCAATATGTACGTATCTTGTGCTCTTAAGCGATACACTAAGCATTCATCTTTTGTTTTCGACGGTTATCCTGCTTATTCAACCACAAAAGGTCAAGAAAAAGTAAGAAGAGCAAAAAAAAAAAAAAAAACATCAGCCACAATAAATTTCACTTTAGCAATGCAATGTAGGTACGAAAACGCAGGCTGAATTTCTCTCAAATTCTTAAAATAAGAAAAAGCTCATTGCAGCTGTCAGTGAGGAGCAGTTGAGAAAAGTTGGTGTCGAGGTGTTTATTGCAGAGGCCGATGCAGATCGGGATATTGTCTCGTCTGCCATTTTGAGAGCTGAGAGAGGAGAAACAGTTGTTATGGTAGGGACGGACACTGATCTTATGGTTATAATGTTAACATTAATCAAGAGAAGGAAACTAAAAATAATTTTCAAAATTCCTGGAACTTCAAAAAATCCTGGTACTCTGTATAATATCGTGAAACTAGTCGACGATTTTAAGCAAACTAGTTCTTTACTTCTTTTCGCTTATGCAATGACAGGATGCGACACCACCTCCGCTCTTTTCAGGACAAGTAAAATAAAAGCATACAACCTCCCATGGTTAATGATTCTTCTGTACAAAAAGATGTTCTAATTTTTAATGAGTCGATTGTTGATAAGGAAAGAATAGGCACAGTAGGCGAAAAATATTTAATTCATTTTTATGGGGGAGCCAACTTAACTCAAATTTTAGATGAGTGCCGCTTCATAATGTATTCAAGAAAAGTTGCTAAAATGTCCTTAAAATTTAAATTTGAGATGGTGACTCTTCCACCAACATCATTAGCGGCGAAACAGCATAGCTTTAGAGTTTACTATCAAATTTAAGTTTGGCTTGGAAATAGTTCTCTCGACCCGAAAGAGTGGGGATGGAGGGAAGAAGAGGGAAGCGATGAAAGAAAATTTCTATTACCTATTCATTCTACATTAAATTTTGCGCCTGATGATGTTATATAGATGACCTCCTGTAACTGTAAGTCTGGTTGCGGCACAAACTGTAAATGTTTTAAAATTAAGGGCTCTGTTGTTCAGCTATGTGTCGTAATTGTAGTGGCGGAACATGTAAAAATATATTACCAGCCGTCGAAGAATTTGAAGAGGACCATCTATAGGTTTTTGCCCGAAATAGTTTTAAGTATCGTCTTGAACTTGCCAACAGCTAACTTTATGTGTCCATTTTCGTTATTTTATGTCATTATTGTTTTGTTACTGATAATTTTTACGATGATTGCTTTTATTTGCTGTTCAATTAATTTTAACCTGAAAATTAACGAATGCCATCAATAATAGACTACATCGCTTAAAAGGTGACATTTTTGTAATACCCATGTAGGCATTTTCTTTCGTATTAAATATTTGTTTTTGCTCTAATTTTTCGTAGAGCTGTGTGTTCTTTCATAAGTAAAACTATTAGGTAATTAAAGATATCCATAAATTTCCACCTCAATCTAATTCTATACTCATTTATTCCTCTTATTCAGTCATGTTTACTACTAACTAAATTTCAAAATGTTTCACTCTCAAAAAAATAAATAAAAAAAGGAAGGAAGCGAAAACGCGTCCAAGTGGAAACATCTTCATTCAAATGTAATGTAATTATTTATAGCCAAACATATTGAAAAATTTATGGTTTTGAAAGATAAAATTTATCTGCATTTTACAAGAATGTTGCCCTCTTAGAATTGAAGAAAAAAAAAATTCTAGGAGTGGGCTTTTTGAGAAACATGCCGCCATGAAGCATTGAGTTGGGGCAATTCTATGTGAGTGCTGCGTGTTATTATACGCTGCGCTGCGCCGCGCTGAGCCGCGCTCTGCCGGACTTCCACCCCCCTCTCATCCTCACCCTTTGCTCCTACCTTAACTTCCAATCTTCCAATACACCATTTGATAGGAAATTGCGTCCTCTAAAAATTTTCATATAAGTATAAATTCCATTTTTTAATCGATAACGGAGTTATTCCGATTTATTTAAAAAAAAATAATTCCATTTCATAAATTTTGAATTTGTTTTGAAATTTTCTTAACGATCTCTTGATAAATTTTGATGACCAAGGGTTTCATTTTAACGTACGTATCAATACGAACAATTTAAAAAAAAATTGAGGTGTCTAACTATAATAGGAGCCAAGTTACAGCAGTTTAATTGGAAGGGGGATTTTTCAACTTTGAGGGGGGCTAGCAAAAATCCCTAGGGGGCTAGGAATGGGGACTTTTGTGAAAATACGCCCCACAGTGGGTATAATCAGTCGTAAAAATTTCAGCTTGTTACTAATTTGTTCCGCATAAATCCCTTCGTTTACTGGACTACAGGTAAAGCAAGCGACGCCGGCGAATGCCTGGACAGTCAAAACGCCTTCACTTGCGTGCGTATGCAATACGGACATCCGTGGAGTTCGAATAGTTGCATCCAGGAGTTACAATACAATTCGTATAGTGTTCGTCGCATTCGACATTAACTAACGGCGCTTTGCTTGTTTCTCTAATACAGTCGCTCAATTCCAGCGTTGCCAATTGTGTCGATGAAGTAAACCATTACTAATTTCAATCGCTGCATTGTCAATTTTTTCCGTGTAATTTTTGATTCTTTAAATCATTGAATTCCTCTCTATTTCGAATCTTTTACACTCAAGAAGTCGTAATGCGGGATGGGATGGTTATTGAGGTTATGACGAGAATATTAATTGAACAGTTTCACTCTCCGCCCGCTATCGAATGACCGCTCTATCTGCATTTTTTCGTAGGCTACCACCAATCATACAGTTTCTATGTCGTTGTCTTCCCGACGGAACTCAACACCGCCACACACATGCTCTCTAGGTTAAGGACCGTTCAAGTATTACGTAGCGCACTTTTTCTGATTTTTTTACCCCCCTCAACCTCGTAACGCACCCGTAACGCTGGCCTGACACCCCCCAAATTTAAAAAAAAAAAAAAAAAAAAAAAAAAAAAAAAAAAAAAAAAAAAATGCTGAGAAAACGGCTCGAATTTGTCAATTTTTTCCACGTTTTTTGAAAGTTCTTTTTTCTCCCGGCTCGGATTTGTTACATACCGCTGGGCTTGACCCTCCCCCCCCCCTTGTAACGCATCGTAACGCTGGCTCAAACCCCCCTCCCCTCCTTAGTGCGTTACGTAATACTTGAACGGCCCCGGTAAACGGGAATGGTTATTATGCAGTCTCGCTTTAAAGAGTTTGGAGTTTCGCTTTGGAGTTTCCTCCCGTCTAGGATGTCTCAGAGATGCGAGAAAGAATTTCCCGCGAAAGCGGACCCGAGAGCCGGTGACTTATCCGGCATCGGCGGGATTTAACGCCAAAGGAGCAGTTTCCCGCATTTTGTCGCCTCGTCCGGAAAGCGTTCCGTTGGCGCTCGGCGACCTTGAGGCTAGAAGTTGCACCCGGCTAATGGAATTTACCAAGCCGACGCACAGTGGATCGAGTAAATGAGAGAGGTCGGACTTTATTTAAAAATTTTAAAAGCGTACATCTTCATTAATATGGAATGTCAGGGTGTCTACTAGTCCGGAATTTCCGGAAAATCCGGCAATAGTACCGATTTTTTAAGGGACATCCGGAAGTCCTGAAAAAGTGCGGAAATTCCTCGAGATGTCCGGAATTGTTTCATTGTTTTGTCATTTTCGTCTCAATTTGAACGAGAAATTGAAATTCTTGAAAATTTTCGACTTTCGTCAAATACAGGTACTGAAGAAATACTGAATTTGCCTGTTGAGGAGGTACTGAATTTTTTGGAAATGTAGTGAAAAAGTACTGTAAAAGGAGGTATTTGGTGAGCATGTACCTGTCAGCCTGTTTTAGTAGACACCCTGAATATTGATGTTTACAAGTAGTTTCATTGGTTTTCTCGCAAATTTTTTGTGAAAAGTACACCTGAAAATTAAAATCTTGACGAGATAAACGTGAAATTTTACAATTTTTGTGAAAAATTTCATGTCCGACCTCTTCCGAAGACTCGTTCCACTGTGCGCCCGTTGTAAATCTCCGCAAGGAGCGTCGCCGATTGCGATTTCCCCCGCGAAATTCTCCCGTTCCACGCGGATTTACGTCCGAGTATTTTCGTTGGGCGGCGCTGGAAGGTGTATAAAAGTTGCGGCTCCGGGGGCGCGCGCGCGCTGTTTTCACGTGTCCGCGTCCGCGATTTGTGTCCGCGTCTGCGATCTGTGTCCGCGTCTACGATCTGTGTCCGCGAGTGGCGCAATTGGCGCATGCGCGTCCAGCTTCGGCCCCTTCCGTGTCCCGCGAGTTTCAAACATTTTCGCCCCTATGAAGTACCTCGATGTGAGTCCGCCCGCCGAACGGGTCGGACTTGACATCGAGTACTGCGATGAGGAGATGATGAATTATGTCAGGAGGTCAGTCTCTTTGAAATTATCCTTGCTTCCTTTCAGAGTACATTTGTTGTAGAGAGGATAGACACTGGGTCCCATTGAGATTCTTGGGATCATGAAAGTTGGCGGTGATTCTGAGTGGGCGGGGTCTGTTGCCTATCTTTCTTGACGGATCGACGTGTTACCAACTTTGCCATGGTAGAGATTTATACCCCGTGAAACCTTTGTTGCGTAGCGTTGCATGAACGAAAAAAATGTTTTCTTGGCTTTGATCTTCTGTGGCATCAATTTGCGCCAAATCAACACACGGTTTTTGGGAAGGGTTAGAGGTCTGATCTTCAAATTTTCCAAAAATAAATAAATAAATAAATAAATAAATTGGGACTTCATCTGTTCATATAGTCCCAAAAACAGTAAGGTGTAGATTTTTCTCTCTCTGAAATCGGTAACTGACTCATGGAACAAAGGGTTAAATATTTCGAGCGCATGCGTGTAGGCAGTGTGTTCATTTCGGTCATTTGTTCGAGAGCAAATAACAACGGTGAAACTGCAAAGATGCACTTTTAGATTTCGGTGTTTCAAAATCTCCACTCCTATCTAATTTTTTGGAAGGTGACGGAACCAACGTCACGGCCTGTTTTCAGGGAAAATTCTTCATAAAGAGAAAAAAATAAAATCACTAAAGTCTTCAAGAAACGACGATGAGTATTTTTCCATGTAGAAAATAAAGGGTGGTAGGAAATCTGCAACACTTTAAACCGTATGGGGCGCGTCTCTGCAGTTCCATCGTCGATAAACTGTTTCCCCACGAGCCGAGGTGTGTCAACAGAAGTGTGTTCCAGAAACGCACCCTTGTGTTTTCGGGGTAGACGGGATACCTCCCCCCTCACCCCCCCCCCCCCCCCCGGTGAGAAACACTAAGCTTATGTTCCTCTATTGGACAATTAACAACTGACTTACATAATGAAAACCTTATACAATACTGCTCTGATTTCTGTACTTAATCGCCTAATACATTTCTAGTGTTGATATTATTGACAATTTAGTCCATTTCAATAATCTGGACTATTTAATGGATGTGCATTAAGTTATTAAGTGATTTTTGAATGTCCCAGTGAGACAATCGCAGTGAGCTTATCGCTTGCTTTCTGTAATCTCAAAAAATCTCTCAAGAAAGAGCTTGAGTGTTTCATGCATCTTGAAATCTTCAGTTGTTCTTTCCTCTCTCAATGACCACTTCTTTGCGCACTCCCCTGTTGAAATAGGAGCACGTCTAACTTGTGGAACGATCGAACGTTAAAATTTAAACAGGGGCGATGCACTTATTTTAATCGACAAGCACTGCGTTTAGTCCTATGATTTTTCCAAATTTCCATCAACTCAGTGAGAATTATTATTTTTTCCTATCATGAAACAAAATCTGGAGTGAATCTTAAGTGAGTGTTTTTCGGAATTCACGATTCGTGGCTTTATCCAGTCAGTTCTAAAGTTACTGAATGAAAAAACGTAAATGTAAAGCCTGGATATCATATTGAAGCTATGTATTACAATCATTTTCAAAATCATCGAATGCTTTCGTCGGAGAGCAGTCAAAAAGCTTCAGTTCTTAATTTCAGTGTCGATAAGCAATCGTGTGCCAGGAAAGTTTAAAGTTCGTAAACAGTGATTCTGCGAAAACTGAAAAGTCTTTAAAAATGCCGGTGTTTTTTAACAATAATTTGTGGTCCTTGCTCTTCGCCTGACAGGGTCATAAGTGAGCATTTGATAAACACGAAAAAACAAGCGGATTATATCTTTTAATTCCCGTAAAAATGCTATTAATGCACTAAATTTGGCAGGTATTTGTACTGTCAATGTCATCATGAGTTCATGAGTTCCAGTTTTTGTAAAGGTTTAATCTCCAAATAGGTCATAAGGTTTTGAACTGCTTAGTTACATTTTGAAAAAGCTATAATAATTTTATGAAACGTAACAACTTTAAGTCTCTACTTCCAGGAGTTGATCTCAAATAGTAAAATTCTATTATCGAGTGTTATACATAATGTAAAACGTTTCATACCTGGAAAAAGATAATTTAGTTCTCGCATGTCTGCTGACTATGGACTGGGTCAACTCTTCTCAAGAGTTTATCTGCGGCCTCGCGAGTCAAATCCGTGATCTTTCACGTGGTAAAACAGCCGCGGCTTTGGCCTAAAAGTGTGAACTGAAACGTGCTTTCAGTCGACTTTGAAATCGTCAGTGAATTAATTTGCATGCATGGTGATGGAACCGAGTGCTACATGTGCGTTTTGTTCGTTCTTAAGTATTCTTTAAAGTTCAAATTTTCAGGGCGCTCTGATTTTCAGTCGCCTTATCATACCTTCCAATTTTGGTGTGTTTTTGTGCAGCTGACGTTTCAGTTTTGTGGACATTTTTTTTCGCAAGTTTTCGGGACCTAATTCGAGAATCCTCGTTCATTCAAATTCGTAAGGTTTTCATTCAAAAAAGTTTGACCGTATCGTCGAGATTTTAAAAAATTTTGTCGAGAACTTCGTAATTTTAGGATATGTTTTGTGTGAACGACTTTCTTACAATGCCTCCTTGAATTTTTTCATGAAAACTGAATCAATCCTCTCTTCAAAATAGCGTCGTGCCTTTCGCCAGAAATGTCTAAAGCAAGCAAGTAGGTCAAACTTAATAACTTTACAATATTCTCGCCCCTATTTTTCATTCGTTATATGTGTGCATTTATGTAGACGCAATCGATTAGTTAATCAGGGAGTAGTTTCTCCTATTTAGGAAATTCTAGAGCGCTTATACCGCACCAATGTGTCCCATTTTTAGCACTGTTTCCTAATCAGCGCGCAAATATCTTCGCCTAGACTAAGTCTAAGAGTTGAATTCCAACTCGCGAACTTTTGCATCATAAATCCACGCAACCTTTTTGGTTCTGTAACTGATTTTCAAGTCCCTCATGAATGTAACTCTGTTCCTCGAATCAACAATCAACAAAATAAGACATTACTCACTTGTAATCCAATTTATTGTATTTTCAACACGATGCGGACAGCTTACGTAAGCGAATCCTTGAATTACCCGTAATTTTCGACGTAATCCTTAGCCATATGTGTTTGATCTTCTCGCGTGTCATAAGTTTATGGCTTAAATATGATCTTGGATCGTGGAGTCGGTTTTTAGCAGTCGGGTTCCGCGGAAAACGATCGTGTGGGAAATAATTAACTCGAGTGTTTTATTTGCTCCACCGGTGCGGTGATGGTGCCAGAGTGTCAGAAATGGCTTGCTTTGACGTCCCCACCGCAGTGGCGATTTTACAAGTTTGCGACGCTTTTTTACTCCATTTAAATCCATCGAAAGTATCGATTTCAGGCGAGGCAAGCTACCTCGCCGAGAATCGATTGTTTTGCGTATAATTAAATGGAGAAAAAACAGTGTTGCCAAATTTCAAGAATCGTCACTGCCGCACTGCAAAAATAATTAGTTTCGCGCTTAATCGACAATTCTCTTAAGATGGCAACAATGACGATGAGTTTCGTTCATAAACATGTATGTTAAAGTCCCTTTATGCCCAGAGTTACGACAACTCACTTTTGGTTGGGCTGAAAGTGACCTTAAAAAAAATCCAATTCTGATTGGTTCTCGCTCATGGAGTCACAAACGAGTGCACCAAGATGGCGGTGACTCGAATGTGAACAAAAATAATGAAAGTATTATGTACCTAATTGTGGTTTATCAAGAGTAAATTGTTATTTCTATCGGTCCAAAATGAAAATAGATTAAGAAATTATTCACAAACCAATCTCATTTGCTTTTTAATCGATCAATTTTGTTTATGTTATTGTTTTTGGATGACAGGCATCGCAGGATTCCTTATCCTTATCCCTCAATATCGTTCGTTTGAGTGCACTCGTTTGTGCCTCCACGGCCAGTCAGCTGATAATCGAGTTGTCTTAACTCTGGGTATAAAGGGACTCTAATGTATGTAAAAGAATCGGTATGTATCAAGGCAGATTGCCTCACCTGGAATCATTTATGTATGTTTTTTATGAATGTGTGATGTACAAGAAAATGTCAAGTCTAATGGTGTTTTTTTCATTTGTTACAGGAGAACGAGGTCTCTCAATGCCCCGAGTCCGATTCAGCAGTTCGGCCCGTGTGGCCGAATTATGAAAAACTCTGCCTTGGTCATGTAAGTTAAAAATTTACATTTTTAATCAATATTTTGCATGCTTTCCCAGAGCAGTTCCGGCGAAAAACATTCCGGATTTTCAAAATGCAACTTTGCATATCTCTGCCAATTTTTTTTTCTTTTTTTGTCTTCTAAGTAGAAAGAACGAAGCTACTTTCATTACAATTTTCTATGCATTTTCTTCATTTATCAATTTCAAGGAGACATTTTGGTTTTTTCTCCTCTTAAAAAATTATACATCATTAAAAATCGTGAAATTTTGCAATGAGAACACAATTTTTTTTTACCTTATTATCATCGATTTTTACATGGATTTGTACAGACTGCAAGACTTTAGGGAAAGTATTAAAAAACATAACATTTAGAAATTAAAGAAAAAGATTAGAGAACTATCATTTCGGCTTTAATGAGAACAGACACTTTTTCCTCCGTAAAAACATGACATTAACAGGCACACTCAGGAGAGCGTGTAGGGTTATAGGACATTTTGTCAAGGATTTTTTGTCAGCGCACCTGTTTTTTCCAGTAGTTTACGCCCACGCATTTTTTCGGCTGGGGAGTTTTGGTCCACGTACCAATTATCATTGAGACTCAAAATAAAATATTCTTGACGGCATACTCAGGAATTTTTCTGCCTAAATCGAGTCACTTTTTTCTCTAATGAAATTTGAAAGTTATGCTAAACTTTATTAAACATGGATGCTAGGACTTGATGAGTTTTAGGACTACCGCTCTTTTTTGTGCCGGAGCATCTTGATTTATTTTGCGGAGAACGCTGCGTATTCTTAAAGAATGCCCGTCATTCTCAATATGTGGGGGCGCCTTCAATTTCGAATGATACTATGCAACACCTCTGTTGTGAAATAATTGCTTGAGGTGCCATGCCGCGGCACGGCGAACGGGCGGCCAGCGCGAAACGTGCATTGGCGCCTACAAACCTAAGTAGATACTTCAAACATTGCGCAATGCGTGAAGTATCCCCTTAGGTTTGTAGGCGCCAGTGAGCCCCTCGCGCTGGCTGCACGCCGCTCCGCTCTGTTTGGCTCTAATATTTAAACTCGCAGAGTCAGCGTTTTTCAATTCATGATTTTGAAATGCTTGCATACTCTGCATGGACTGTTCTCATTTAAATTGATGAAAAAAGATATGTATTAAAGGGTAAAAAAAAAGATATGTATGAATCGACGTATGCGAAAACGTCCGATGTCCAAGACTGTGTTTCAGAATTTGAGTGGACAATTTCGTTGTAACTTAACGACACAAGATGGTCTAAGACGTTAAGAATGTAGAACAATTTTAGAAATAATCCCCTGAGTGTAATTACTAAACGTTTACACAAGAGATCAATCCTCTTCATCAGTGTCGTGGACCGCAAGAAACCCACCGCAACTTTATGAAACCCTGTATTGGACAACGGACGTTTTTGCATATCGACGGTGAAACTACCAAACCACGTATCTCGGTTTGCGACGTTGCAGACTTCCTTTCATACTTTATTTTTTAAATGAAAAACTACTCAACATCCAGTCTTGAAAATTTCTGTGATTTTTCCTCTTTGTGCGGAGAAAATTCCGTAAAAATTTCAAGGAATGATATTGATTTGGTCTACTTCAAAAAAATAAAATGTGAGCGTAGATTTTTAAACACCGCAAACGAGATACGTGGTTTGGTAGTTTCACCGTCGATATGTCGATTCAGATATGGTTCGTGGTTCAGAGACACTTCGTAAGAACTGAATCATGGAACACGCTCTCAAGAATTATCGCACTGAGAAAACCTGTTCAGAAAGTAGAGGTAGTGAGGTACATTTTTTCAGTCGGTTAACAACTCAGAGAACGTTTTACTAATAAAATAGGTACATAAATAATTGAATAAAACTCACGGAGGCCCTACGGGTTTCGAAAATATAATTCTGCTCATTTTTCTCTCTTAAACCCACAAATTTTTAAACAAGACCTCAGGAGCGTTTCTAAATAAACATCCTGAAACATGAGTACGACTACGAAGGACGAAAATATTTTTTAAGGGCCCTTATTACGCAGTGGAACCACCTTCTGCTTCCGTAGTTAAGAACTCAAATTGCTTGACGTGTACTTCTTTAAAAAAAATATGACGAGAATGATAAATATTAATAAGTGTAAGAATTCCAATAATGTGTCAAACATTTTCCAAAGCTTGCCTTGGCGTTTCACGTCAAATCATAAAAAGTAGTACCGCCGTTGTTTATCAGACGTCACCGTAAAACTTGTTTGAGTTCGTGAATGCAAGTTCCCCAATTTCTTCCATCTTTTTTTTCTACGCGAGTTGCTTATTACTATACTTTACCTGCGCAACATTGTGTAAAATTCACACCGTAGTCTAATTTGTAGTCAATGTTGGTATTTGTCTTCGCAGTGTAGTCCAGAGTTACTAAAAAAAAAATTGGCAGTTTGCGTTATTTTTTAGTCGTTCCCCTAATTCCTGAATTCATGGGCCCGTCCCAAGCAATTCATTCCCCTGGATTCTGTAATACTATTAATTTTCGGGCAGCTTTTTGCTGGGTATCCCTACCCTACTGTTAAAAAAGTCAGCAAATGAGTTCTAAAATTTAGTTCGAAGTGTGCTTCTAGCCAAGAGGGCACGAATGGTGTTTCGTCGCATTAGTCAGTTGCATAACGGTGACAAAAAAGAGGAAGAAGAAAAAGTGGTGTTATATACCCACACTTGTACCTTCCAGCAAGTTTATTTTTACATTCCTCGTCTCACCCATATCAATCCATATACCCACAGTCATGTGTCATAAACTTATTTCTGTCATGAGTCCTCACTTTTCCTTTTTTATTTTGTTCCTTTTTTTCTCGCATGTCGGTCCATGACCTAATCTTAACGCTCCCACAAGCAAGAAAAAATTGGAAAACCGACATCGGGAAAATTCTGATGAGCCCGTGTAGCCTATTAGTACTATCGAATGGTCGGGCAGTTTTTCTTTACACTTCAAAGGAGAAAGGTCAAGGAATTCCATAGCTGTCAAAGATATCTAAACATATTTGACAGCTATGTGGTAGTATTGTGTTTACGGTGGCTCTAAATGCTAGTAATATTGCTTTGCAATACCTGATTCCCCTTCGTATTTTTGTATGGTAATGAGTCAACCAGTGTTGTCAAGTCTTCGAAAATTATCTAAAACACTCTCAGAGATTCGAATAGTACTTAAAGTTTTTGATGCGAAAAGCGGCTACGCCGTAATCAACTTGGGCCGCGCTATTCCTGGGCTTGAATTTTCATTTCCTCCTGCAATTGTGCAGTGGCGCCGATTTGGCAGAAAACTCTCTACTTTTTAGTTCTGGTGCAGATCTGAGGAGTATTCTGCCCTATTTTGCAACTTCATCCGAACCAGGATTCATTTTTATGTATCGAACATCGATTCTTTATCAATGAAATAAAGTTTTGTCGAAGGTAGAGGTTTTGTCTAACTTTTCTAAAATCTTTACGCGAAGCTGGGCAATTGACCGATCAAGCATGATAATTTCCAGATACTTTTTTGGTATTCGGCGACACTGGCATTAATTTATGCTCTCACGTACCATCTCCTATCCCCTCTTCCCTCGTCTGAGACCCCAGATGCCTAGTTTCCGATCATTGTGTGTCATTAGGTGGAATGGGCCAAGCAGTAGCTTGAAGGTGGCATATCGACGAAAACTATAGATAGTTTCGACAGCAATCGCCTTGGCGATGAATTTTGCAAATTAGTCTATTAATGCCCAAATTGCTAGTGTTGATTTTGTGGTAGTTTTGTCATATTACGTGTTCGTTTCCCCTCTGTTACTCTCATTTTTTAAACATTTTAATGTCCTTGTGTTTACATTAAAATTTTGGGGGTTCCCGGAAGCCGCCTCTCTTAACCTAGAAGCATTCACAAAATTTTAAGTTTCTATCTCAAATTGTTCAAAAGTTACTAGGGTAATGCTTGGTGCTAGCGGCGTGGGACATCAGAATTACCATAGGGTAATCCTGAAGTCCTTAAGCAGGGCTATAATTGTATACGTAGCAGTCTTATTTAGAGCAGTTGATAGAATTTGAAAAGGGTATTACTAAAAGGGGCAGAAGTGCGAATGACGAATACTGTTATCTAATTCAACACTGCCCCCATGTCTTCAGACTCCTCATAGTGAGTTTCCGATCCAAAGATCGTAGGAAGGGAATTTACCAAATGAAGATTTCAATTTTTCTGGTGTGAATTTTTTGTCGTTAAACTCTCAATCTGTTAAAATTTGAATTTCCTGGCAAGGTGGTCTACAAAACTACCGAAAATATATAAAATTTATGTACAGTGGAACTAGAAAAATCAAGAATGCGAGGTACTTATTCTGAAAGTTCAGAATTTAATACAGCAAATAATTCTCACTATATTTTCATAGTTGTCAATACCTTAGTAGATGTCATAAGATTCCCTGGAAATGTTTTGGAATAAATATTTGCAAATAATCCCATACCCTTGAACGAATGTGCGTTACTGCGTTAGCAAGGAGTTGAATAATCTTAAAATATAATTTCGAAGAGTTGTGACAACACCGTGAAAGTTTTCCGACTCCTGACTATTTCCAAGTCAGAAGCTCTCATGATTGGTTTGTCCATTGTTTTTTGTGTTCGTTTCCGTCAACCGGTTTTCTCTGTTAGTGTAGAGTGCGTTCAGCTCATCAAGTGAGAGCTTTTTATTTAGTTTTATTTACAATCCCCTCTTGAGCATATGTACAAAGTTTTTAAGAACTTTATCACGGATTTTCCAAGCTCTATCAGCCATGAAGCGTAAGTTTATAAGTTGATAAAAAGTTGTGAATTTCATATTAAGCGAGGCTTTTCAGTATAATGAAGCTAGTTCCCTGAGTATAACTGTAGGCACACAATTTTTTAACAAAAAACTACGCAAAGTTAGGGCAATTCCTTGAGTCTGTTTTCCAAAAATTAGGAGGGATTGATTCTTTTTTTTTTTTAAGTCAGGGTACTTTGCCATTCATGTTTAGAGCTTCACCTTACGAATTCAATATTTTACTTTTGTCAAATTTTGGCACGTGCGGTTTCCATAAATTGAGACATTCTTAAATTCTGTCTGTGACAGCCTCCAGGTTTTCTAATCCCCTCGAAGAGAGTCAACCATTGCACTTTGCAAGAGCAGGGTTTCCGGTGGTCTGGAAAACCGGGAAAGTCAGGGAATTTACAGCAACCTGCATGGAAATGTCAGGGAATACATGGGAAAAGTCAGAAGATATCGCGATCAGCGTTTAACAGAAGTCAGTGTAATTAAAAGAGTAACATGTAGAGGCGGAAAGTTGCGGTTCGAAGGCCAGGGAAGTTCAGGGAATGCGAAACTTTTGGTGTCGTGGAAAAGCCAGGGAATCAGAAAATGAAGAAATGATGGAAACCCTGAGGAACAGTATCGTGGCATGCTTTGCGATAAATCGATTGATCTGCTTTTTAAACCTATGGGAAAGGATCGATAAACAAGGTGGTCGCAACGAACACCTTAATAATCGATTCTTCACCATGCCTTAAAAAGGAGAATTATCGATTGTCGATCATTCACGCTTCGCCACTGCGTAGGAAGAAACAAGTATCACCGGTTTGTTCATGATAGCACCTATCAGCGTAGGGAAACTAATGGTAAAAACGTTGTTTTTAAAATGAGCCAGAACTAGTAGTTCCTTATTGCAAAATTTAGTCCATTCGCACATTGTTCCTTCTCGCAAAAACACGTCCAATTCCGCACAGCACTCGAGCATGCCTCGATGTTATCAGAGCGCCCCAACTCCAACATCAGTGTGTGTTTGTTTGTTTTGACGTGAAGCAATTAACTTATTGAAGCAGCATTGCCATTCGTAAGAATTAAAAATTATTTTTGAAGTCTTTTGTATGGAAGCTGGCATGATGCAGTCTCTCGTCGATTTGGTATCAATGTGGTGTTGGTGTTATGTATCGCGGAAACACTCTCCCGGGTCTTTTATCTATGCGACGGAGAAAATTTCCTAACGTCCGATAAGAACGGGCCCTTCGAAATTTTCTTCTTCAACTTTCCTAAAGCTTCTATAACTCTCGTAAAAATCGAGAATGAACGATGTCCTCTTCTGCAGCTCATGCTGTCGCGCTAAGCGAAGTTCTTACCCTACCACCTCTGGTTTTTAGCCGCCCAGCAATTGAAGCAAAACTGTAACGCTATTTTCGGGGATTTCAGGCTCAGAAGATTGATTTTATGGCTTGGATGATATTTTCGGTTCTATTGGGGCATTACGGCATTAGGTGTCTTAATCTCCAGTCAAAATTTAACTGGCACACTTAATAATACATACATAAAATACGCTCCTACAACACACTCTTGCGTTCCGCGGCACCCAAACGCCACATATGCCTATCCTCTCAATAAGGTTATCGAGCAACTGACAACGCAACATCTCTTTGTCAACGCCCTTTCTCTTGGAATTCTTGTCAAATTGTAACCGTAACAATGAATCCGTAACGAAGGGTGACAGAATCGTGGCCGAAAAAGAAAACAGTATGTCACGGAAACATAGGTATTCATCATACGTCTTTATGGTTTTAACCTGTCCTGGATCTACAACGTTATAATAGAATGGTGTGTGTATATATTATAACACAAATGTATTAATTACTGTGTAAGGAGACATATTTCATCAAGTTATAAAAATATTTAAAAAAACAGTTTTCAAGTTTTCGTTTCATCAGCAAAAAATAATGACGATGCAAAACTGATGACAAGAAGTGAAATAATCCGTGGCGTGAAGTGCTTTTCGAAATATCGATTCACCTGCCAATTAAAGCTATGGAAAAGGATCGATAAGCAGGGCGTTAGCAACGAACACCTTAATAATCGATTCTTCACCACAGCTTCAAATGGGGGGGGGGGGGATACCGATAATCGATCGTTCACGCCTCGCCGTTGGAATTTTTTTTTTTTTTTGAAAAAATAACATGTAGAAATCGAGGTACATTTATTTGATTTTCTTTGAAAGCCGTCAACTCATTCGTATTTACACTCACGACTTCTCGGAAAGTGCTGATAATTCCTTTATGTTTGTCTGACGTCTTCTAATTTTTGTGTGTTCAGGACAATTCAGGACCCAGCCAGTCAACGACTTACATGGTACAAACCACCTCTCTCCGTCCTCGTCATCAAGAAAGTTCGCGACGTTTCAGTCCTGCAGCCGTTTGTACAGCTCGTCAGATGGCTCATGGAGGTAACTTTACAGTTTTCGTTCATTAACAGAGCTTTATCCTGATGTTTCGATGGCATCTTGCTTGTTGCATGTTGCAAAATGTCTCCATCACAAGGGACGCATGTAAACAATTCTAAATCCTGTCTAAATTTTCTCTTATAAGACCTTTACACATCGGTATGACATTCCAAAAATAAGGTGCCCAGCTTCGGAGAAAATACATTTTCACACGTACTTATACTTATAACATGATCAATAATTTAAAATATCATGATCAAAAATCAGGGCCGGATTTACCTACTTGCCGCCCATGGGCCGCCTGTATTTTGCCGCCCCCTTCTCATTCGTTTTGAAACATCGATAAAAACCATCAAATGAACGTGCCGGAGGGGGAGGGGTGCAATGTGCATGAAACGCGTTTACATACTCGTGTTGAATACATTTTTTGCGAAAGCCCTGTCAACACTACTACCAAAATTTCACGGACTTCGCGCGAAAGTTAAGTTCCGTAAACCTATCTCTATGTGGACAAGGTCCTCCAATTATAAGAAATTAACTAAAAAATTATTAAAGAACAAACTTAAATGTGGTTTAATAATTTTAACTTCCGCCGGTGCGCCGCGCTGATCGCACTGTGATTGGCGCAATGCGTGAAGTATTTCTGCAGGCTTGTAGGCGCTATACGTTTCTCGCCAACCGCTCCTGACCGCACTGGGTTTGGCGCAATGGGTGAAGTATTCATGCAGTCTTGTAGGCGCTAATATGTGTTACATGCCGATCGCCGCGCCGAGGGTTTGTCTTTTTCATCTCAAGTCCTCGTCATCATTCCTCTCTGCGTTGAGTCCTAGGCCAAATTACGTGTTTAGTTCCTCTCTTCACTCTACTAATTAAATATGCCATTTCTTGTATCACCGAAAAACGACAAAATTAGAAATGAGTATACTCTCAGGAAAGAGAGATCTCGTCCCCTTTTCTCATTGATAATTTTTTTTTCTGAATCCAATTTTTTTATACCTACATTTAAGAAAATTGCAAAATTTGCCGCCCCCTAAATTTGCCGCCATGGGCCGCGGCCTATGTGGCCACCCCCTTAATCCGGCCCTGTCAATAATCCAAAATTATGGCCTAGCACTTTGACCTGATGTTCTCGAGAGAATTCAAAAGTGTCGAGCAATGACAGCTGAATTCCGATTTTTTTTTACTCAGAACATACATAAAATTTGCTCCTACAACGCACTCTGGCGTTCTGTGACACCCAAACACCACATGTGCCTATCTTTTTACCCCACATCGATTTTCTTCGCTGGAATGAACAATTATTCGAGTTCCCATTTCAGGTCACATTTCGCCCTGCTTCGTGACACTTCATTGACCTCTCTCTCTGTACCTTCCGCCCATCCATTCTTCACCCTCACGGAAAAAAAAAGAATTGCTGATTCAGCAATTCAATTGCTAAAAACAGTGAGTGCAATGTTTCAACGCAGATTTTACAACAAAAAAATGCTACTTTAACCACATTGTAAACAAATTTAACCACGGGGGTGATTAAAGTAGCACTTTTTTGTGGTAAAATCTGTGTTGAAACATTGCACTCACTGTTTTTAGCAATTGAATTGCTGAATCAGCAATTCTTTTTTTCTCCGTGAAACTCTTTTCCGCCTTCCACGCTGGTGCACTTTTTCATTCATGTTTTTCGGGGATTTTTGAAGTTACAGGGAATGACAACTCGATTTTGAACTGTCCGTTTGTGACTTTCAGGAAAAGCGGATGGTGGTGTTCGTGGAGGAGTCCGTGATGGACGACAGTTTGTTGCAGAACAACTCAGACTTCATGAGCGTGCGGGACAAACTCATGTCCTTCAGCGACGGCAAAGACGACCTCACGGACAAGATAGATTTTATCATTTGTCTCGGTGGTGACGGCACGCTCCTTTACGCCAGTTTATTATTCCAAGTAAGCATTTGAACTTAAGCTCTTAAGACTTATGACTAAGACTCTTAAGACTAAAACTTAAGACTTATTAGGGGGCCGTCCCTTAATTGCGTAACGCTTTTTTTCGGTATTTTTGACCCCACGCCTGCTCCCATTTTGTAACGATTTTGTGATGTAGGCCCCTATCCTTCAGCTTGTAACAACAAAATTGAGTAACGCCCTCCTCGACCCCCCCCCCCCTCCCCTCCAAAGCTTTACGTAATTCTACTACATTTTGCAGTTTGGAACTATAAATTCTAGCCCGGTTCAAAAACAACGTATGTGCCATTAGTTTCCCTATGCACATAAGTGTTTTTCCAGAACAGCCAGAATTTATAGTTCCAGATTGCAAAATGCAGTCCAATTTAGGGATGGCCCCTAAGGTGTCCCTAAAGTTCTAACCATTATCTACCTCCTAATATCTGCCTTGAACTTGAATTCATAGAGATGCATTATTTTAAGAATTGGTAGTGAGAAATGTTATAATTTTTTTGTCCAATACGTACGTTTAAAACATCAAGATGAAGCTGAACGGAGGGCAAGGATTCGATCGAAAAATTGAAACGTGAATCGATTGACGTGAACCGATCGACACCTATTCGATCGGCAAATCATTAAAAACCGGTGTCGATTCGATCGACATTCGATCGAAAAATTAAAACCTGATTTGATCGATGAAATTCGATCGATTCACGTGTTTAATGTCGATCGAATCCATACCCTCCGAGCTGAACTACCTTATTCTCTCTCGTTCAGGCAGACAGCGGGATCATTTTGCCTCATTTTTAGCCCTTTTCTAGCACGAAAAATTGAACAGATATTAGAACGCTTTTCCTGACTTACTCGTGTTAATCTTGTCATGAAGTTTTTAAAGTCAATTTTTCTGATAAGGCCATACTTGAAATTTAATGATTTATATTTTCTTTTTCAGCAATCTGTTCCTCCAGTCATGGCATTTCATCTAGGTTCTCTTGGCTTTTTAACGCCTTTTGAGTTCGAGAATTTTCAGGAGCAAGTTACAAATGTCCTTGAAGGTATGGTTTTTCTGATTTTTTTTTATCACCTTTTACATTAAATTAATGTATTTTTCTAAGTTCAAATCAAATCCCAACATCATATAGATAATTATTTTTGAGTTTGCAGTTCTCAAATGCCATGATAATTCATTGTTCTGAAATATTAATTTGATACATGGATGAGACTAAAGTATCTATTGAACTGAAGGACTTTAATATTTCGTATTGCTAATTATGGCCTCTTAATGTTTCCAGCATTGTTCAAATAATTTTATTTTGAAGATAAATGAGCTGTTCTTTCTGACAATCCTCTTTGATAATCTTTTCAGAATATTTCAAGCAGTAATTAAATCTATCAGCCTATTGATAAGCAACTGGAACTTGATGCCATGGTCCAGAACGTTTTAACTGTCTTGCGAATTGTTGTTCTCGAAACACCCCTTCGTTCATCTTTCATACTTCAGTGGCATTTTAGGCATGGGCGCAGGAAGGCGGGGGGGGGGGGGGAGGAGGATGCGCCTGCCTCCCTCCCCAGAATCCTTAACCATCACCCTCTCAAACAAATATTTAATTATGTCCACTAGTTTAAGAAAGGGGCGATTATATTATTCTCATCCTCTTTTCTCAAGATTTTCTCTTGTTTTCTCTGAGGAATAAAGGGCTGACGAATAAAGAAAAATTTTTAAGAGCAAAGCTGACCATCCGTCCATAGCATCTCCGGTACTCTCATTGTTTGCTCCTCTATGAAATTTGTCTTGTCAAAAACATATTATGTATTTCTCCTTTCTCTTCATTGCAGGTCATGCTGCCCTTACTTTAAGGAGTCGCCTTAGATGCATAATTATGCGGAAAAATGAAGACACCAGTAAGTCCTCAGGCCCACCGACAAATTTACTCGTCCTCAATGAAGTGGTCATAGACCGTGGTCCATCTCCGTATCTTTCAAACATAGACTTATTTTTAGATGGAAAACACATAACCTCAGTTCAAGGAGATGGTGAGTAGATTGTATGGCTTTATTCTTTTAGCTAGAAATTTTGTCCACCCAAAAATAGAAAGTCACTTTGCTTAGGATACTAGTGAAATTTCTTCAATGGCTCATTTCCCAGCTGAGTGAGATGAGTGTTACATGTTTGACGGGTAATACTAAGAGGATCAATAAGCAGTCTGTTGTCTCTTTGTTTAAAAGAAAATTAAACACAGAACAATCGGAGGAAGTAAAAACTTGTTCAGGTAATATCCCTCATAAGAGAATATTAAGACTAGTAATGGTAATTGGGCTTTTTATTGGTAACATGTAGCCAATGACAGTGAAGCTCCCAAACCACGAAAATCATTTGTAGTTTTTAAAAACCGGCCGTAAATGTATTTTTTTAACAGCAATTAAAAACTACTTCATCCTTCAATTTTAGAATATCAAACACCTATTGAAGTGCAATTCCCGATTACAAAATTGTTGTTGAAGTATGACTATTGTTGACTACTTTCACTCCGAATTTTTAAATGTTCAATGGCTATTTTGCTACGTAGGTCAAGGTAAATCCATTTAACTTTTCAGTATCTAATCATCATTTACTATGATAAGCTTGAATTTATGAAAATTCTGCTACCTACAATGCCAATTTATTTTGTTTAATTTTTTCTCAAGTCTTTCTTTTTACTGTGTTTTATTCTTTGCATTTTTTTAAATTCCTAATCAAATATTTCAGGCCTCATTGTATCCACTCCCACCGGAAGCACAGCATATGCAGTAGCTGCTGGTGCTTCAATGATTCATCCAAGTGTGCCAGCCATTATGGTCACACCTATCTGTCCTCACTCGCTTTCATTTAGGCCGATCGTTGTCCCAGCCGGTGTTGAACTTAAGGTCAGTTTCCCATGCTTATTTTATTTTTTCCTAACTTTAAAAGAGGAAAATTTAAAAAATAGAATCTATTGGTCAGTTCATATATCTTTCATCGTTTTCCATAAATACGTCAATAGGTGATCAAGTGGAAGCTACTGTTTTGGCTAATTTACTATGACTAAAAATAACGTACACGAAATTTAAATTTAAACCTGATTCAACATATAAAACTTCTTTGATCCAATTTAGAACATGCCAACGTATATTTGAGGCGAGGTTGAAGGATTTATCTTGAAATCCATCCGAGGCAAAGTGCTCTAATGGCATGTTTCAAAACTGAATCTCAACCTCTTCAGCTTCGTCCTTCTTAAAATTTTTTCGTAATCCTCAATTTCAGGACAAAAAGTTTAATGTGCAGTTTTCTCTTTTCACTGTAAAAATTTTATAATGTATCAAAAAATTAAGTAAACTATCTTTTTATTAGATCTCTGTTTCACCTGACAGTCGGAATACCTCCTGGGTGTCATTTGATGGTAGAAACCGACAAGAATTATTTCACGGCGATAGGTAAACTTGAGTTTCTCCTAATTATGGTTGCATCCATAGCATTGCATCGCATCGCTCCATTGTTTTTGTCCTCAAAAGGGTGTGCTTGCTTTTTGGAGTGAATTGTTTTACAAGATTATAGGCATCTAATATATTTTGCATTATCAGCCACTATCGTAGCAATAATATTTTAATTTGTTTGAGTAGTGCAGTGTACTGGTAAGGCTTAAGGTTGATTATTTTAATTTCCATTGAGTTTTTTTCCATCAGTATCATGCATGAGTTTGTTTACTTTCATGGGAACCATCATACAAGTCAAAGAGATCATGAATTTGATTTAATTTTTCCTTCCCATTTTAAACTGCTGGTTTTGACATATTTAGCATTAAAGAAGGAAAAAAATGACCTTTTTTAAATGGTCTCTATACCTTTATTTGATTATTAAGCTGCATAAATCACTAATAAATTATTTTCAATGAAACTGTTTGTACATCAGTAATTTCCTTGAGTCAAGTTCTTTAAGAATGGCTATGGAAACACATCTAGGTATTTAAATAGACACAGTTTTATCCCAGTCTTCTCTTTTTCTTTACTTTAAAATAAATTTGTGAGTGTTTTAAAGTTTGAAGCCATATTTTTATTTTTTGGCCCTTTTTTGTGACTATGCAATCGTTGGGAGTCAAAGAATACTTGGTGAAGTATCTCTTGATAATCAGAAATCTAAACTGATCAGCTGAAGGAGCTACAAGACAACCACATGGGCGTAGTTAGGGGGGTCCTGGGGGGGCCTGCCCCCCCAGAAATCTCGTGCCCCCCCAGAAAAACGGGATCCTCCATTCCTCACCCCCCCACCTGCTTTCTTCACCACGAGAGGTGGTCCCATGCCCCCCCCCTCCCAAGAGAAATTTCCTAGCTTTGCCCCTGGACAACCAACTGATGTAATGCTGAATTTTAGCATCTTAATTGTCACAAACGTCGGTGTAGCGTCGATCTGAAAAGTTGGAGGCTTTATTGTCTCAGAAATTGTTGCAGCGCTTTTTCAATTTTTTTTCTTGCTTAACAAATCGAGAGAATTGAGCTAATGCGGCTCTTTTGCCTTTTGCGTTCAGAAAATATACTTATAAAAAAGATCCCATTGGTTTCTCATGGTTCCATGGAAAATTTAATGCATCAAGTATTGATCATCCGCATTCTTCAAGGAGTGCTTACTCAGGCATTTCACTTATAAATTTGTGCTGAATCTTGTGGCTCTCTTACCAAAACAAACGATGCATGGTTTAAGTGTGATTATTTTCTAGATTATGAAAACTATGAAGTGAATGTTACAGATCATGTTGAATGATGACTCTAGAAACACAGCATGGGTATCTTTTGATGGCCGTAATCAGCAAGAATTGCTGGCTGGCGATAGGTAGCTTTTCACAAATTATATACTCTCATAATAGTACTGTACAGACCTACCAATCTTTACTTCGAGATCATCTGACATTCTTTCTACAGTCTAAATTTCTATCTTTTTCTATACTGACGTATGATCGTATTTTTGCTGTAAGAAACTTTATGCATAGGTTTTAGTTCAACAGAGTTTTTTTGGCATAAATACATCTATATCAAGGAGCCCTTCTGATGGAATACCCAAAAACATTCGCTTCTCTTTAGTATAAAAATACCTTGCAAAGCGAGTTGTCAGCTGCAGCTGCAGCTTTACTTTTCTGTTACGTTGGTTCCAATATTCAAAAATATTCTCTCTTGTATTTTCATTGCTTAGCTAATATTACTAACAATTTATCTCTCTCTTTCCTCTATCTCTCCTCAATACATATTTCCAAGAAGCTGATTTTTAATATCATATAACTATGTGTGTTCTTTTAAAATATCAAATCTATCATGTGTGAATTCAAAATACCTATCCAATTTATAATAATTATGTTAACATTTCCCTCTTTTTTCAAGGGGCTCACAATGGTTAATGAATTACTAACAACATTATAATGAAACTAACTCAGTTTTAACCTTTTTTTCTAAGCTTTAATTTTATTTCTATTTTTTTCTTCTGCGAAAGTGCCTCCAATAACCTCGTTGAACATTGTTTGTAAAATGAAAACTTGTTTATTGAGCTGAATTAAAAATTCCCCTATGGAGATGGAGGAATAGAGTACACCTTCACATTTTTGCAAGTTTGTGAGATCTGTTCCTCATAAATTGCTTTTTTGCCTATTTTGCTGCTTTTTATATTTAACTTTTAGACTTGGTGTTCTCATAATAGTTGCAATTGTGCTTTAGGTGGTAGTTTTGTGCTGCCTTTGACTTTGGGGCTTTTCATGACTGATGTGAGTGATACATTCAGTTTTGCATGTTATTTTTAAGCTTAGAACATCCAATCTAAACATTTTGTTCCTCACTTCTCGGAATTTTAATATTTCCACAAAATATTGCCTCTTTGTCTCTTACAAAATAAGTCATGGTTGTTTAGGTGGGGCAAAAAATGGTAACTATGAGAGGCTGTTTGAGAGGACGGTTTTTTAGTGGATTTTTAGTTGGTGAAAAGAAAAAAACATTCAAAGCTTTTAGAAAAAGTATAATTAGTTCAGTAATATATTGACAGAGAAACTGCAAAAATGCATTTTCAATCACAGAGTCTTAAAATCTGTACTCCTATTTTATTATTTAAAAGCAGACTGAACCATCAACATGGTTTGAAAATGCCACAGAATATTCCTTACACAGTGAAAAAAAAATCACTGAAGTTTTCAAGACATGGCACCCAGTAATTTTCCATGAGGAAAATGAAGAGGACGAGTATGACAGAAAGTCTGCAACGCTGCAAACCGAGATACTCCTTTCTGCAGTTTCACCATCAATATGATGTTTGTTGAAAGGAATAACCCTTTAAATTCTTTTTGTATCATTTCATACGATATTTTTTGATGAAAGGACGATTAGAATTTAAAATGAATTTGCGTTTTTGAATTGCTGTCCAGGCAACAGCAGTGTGAAAAGGTCACGTCTATCTTGTGTTTATGATTCTACCTCCTTTGACAGCTTTTTAAGCTGCCTCAGGTTGTTGAACAGCTTGGCAGACATGTGTGCCTTAAGTGCTGTGCTTGAATTATTTGATGGTCATGAAACTCAGTATGCCAACATAATCCGCACAACAAAAAGCTAGAGCTACCTATGAAGCTAAGCTGTGTCGTACATTTCCCCCTTGTATCTCTTCTCAATTGAGTCACTAATCATATCGTACCTTGTCCCTTGCAGCTTACGCGTGACAACGTCGATCTATCCAGTTCCGTCGATTTGTTCTCAAGACCAAATCTCCGACTGGTTTGATTCACTAGCTGAATGTTTACACTGGAACGTGCGGAAGAGGCAAAAGCATTTAGATGAACTAAGTGATCTCACTCACTCCAGTTCAAATGACACATTAGATTCCCTGGAACATCAAATGGAGCATCTGGAGAGCTAGGTTTGTTTTTTTTTCTCCTTACCTTAATATTTTTTATAATCGAGACATAAAGCTGGCTGTAACAAAGAATTTTTTTTACTATCAGTTTTAATTAAAAAATGAAAGTCTACTGAACATAAGAACTGGAACACCATTATACATAATTGATCAATGTGTAACAATTTTGGCCACTTTAAGCCTTCCTTTTGTCCAAGAAATAAAAAAAAAGAAAGCAGGGGTCACAATTGTGTTGCTCGGTGGCCCAGGATTCCATGCTTTGCCTCTCTCTTAGCATCTCTATGTCTCTTTCTTATCATCCGGAGCCTTTAATAGTCTGGCTCTTCTGCCTATGTGCAGCGTGATTTGAGTCCGGCAATGAGTGCATGATGCGACAGAGGCAAGTGACGAGAGCATGGAGAAAAGGGCTGGGAGAGCAGCTCTATGCGAGCTGTTAGGTTCATCAGACAAATCACTGTGACACTAGCGTTTTTAACCCGTGACAAGCGCCACTATGCATGTATCTGTTTAGGGTTCTGCTCACTATATTGGGCTAATTTTTGGGGAAATTTTGCTAAATTGAAGTGCGCGGAAAAGGCAGGAAAGGGGTTGTTCATAAAATCCGCAATGCTCCTGGTGGAAAGAGGCGTGAAAAGAGGGTTAAAAATTTAGTTCCGTGTCAAAAATAGGGACCTATAGGACAAAAGTGTTACGAAAGGGAGGAGGGGGTCAAAACATCTGAAATTCAGCGGTACATGTTTTATGAATGGCCCCAAAAACAAATTTAAACTTATTCTAGCCGACTTACAGACTCTATTTTTGTTTCAGATGATGAGTCAGCAAAATTGGAGGAAGAAAATGACAATAATGTATGCTCTCAGCTTTTTCTTGTTTTCTCTCAATTATTTGCCAACAACTGGATAAGAATGATTATTCCTGTTTTTCTTCGTACTCCAGGCATGAAGGGGCAAAGAATGCATCCCAATTTTTATCCGGTTATAAGCATATCAAACATGACATTCACATGCGTGTTTAAATTTTTGTACTTAATGATTTATTTTGGATGCATCCTGTGCCTGGAACCCTCTGAACGCAGGTTTCAAAAACCTCTGAAAATTCTTTTGTCCTCCGCAAAGTTTTATTATGTAGTTAAATTGTTATAAGCAAAATTAAGTGATAGTCTAAGTGTAAGTACTATTAATTTATATGACAATTGTTTCTGTTAATGTTATAAAATTTTCAACAAGCTCTGTTGTATCTGGAAAGGTGAAACCCACCTGTAATTTTTGAATGGTGCTGATAAGTCCAGCGTTGCCCGATTCTGAAAAAGATCTTTGAATTTCAAGTGAGTTCTCACTAGAATGTACAAAAAATTCTTTAACCTGGCAACATTAGAGAAGTGCTTTTGTTGATTCCTTTGTGCTGTATTATTATTTTAATTATTTTAAATGTGATCTTTTACCAACTAATAAATTCAAGTTATCGGTCAATCGGGAGATTGAACCTTTTTTAAAAGTTGTTCACAAATAATTTCATTCTCTGTGCCTCGAATGCAGAAAGAGAAGGAATCATGGACTGAATGGTGAATTGCTAAATTATGTTTGAATTGGCACATTTTTGACAGTAAAATTCGTTGTTGAATAATTTTTAATTTCACACTACTTGCATCATTGAAATTTCTTTTATATTGAGATATAAAACAATGTTCATTACAAAAATCTAACCAAGATGACAGACTTCATTTAAATCTCTAAAAAATTTATAAAATAAGTCAAATATCGTTGCTGATGAATCTACAAGATTTCTAAGAGCCTTGAATTCAGGCAGCTAGGTTCAATCAGTTTGTCAGAAGTGCTCTCTCAATATTAGATGTGAATTAATTAATTGGCTACAAATTTAAGTAATGTATTTTTAATGAAATTTATTTATTAAATTTCATTGACATTAATCACTTTTCTTTAACAATTTCAACGATCCTGATGTACAATTTGAATTTTCATTTTTCCTCATGAAGTTTATGGAAAAGTTTGAATTGAATCCAACTGTAGACACATTATCTCTCAAAAACATCTTCGAAGTAGTCTAAGCTTCTCTATTTTTTCATTTTTGAATGAAATCAATGTTAGTAAAATCTTCTTAAAAATTTTGGAAGCCCTCACATTAGTCTCCAGATCTAGGAAGCACCGAGTGTAGCTTCCAAAACTCACATTTACTCTAACCTCATAGGTTTCTTTTTCAATATATCTTGCTGGTAGTTGTCAAATTTTAGAATGATTATTTGCGTGTTCGAAAGTAAATAAGTGTTTCTAATTATGTATGACGCACCAAAATGTGACAACTACCAATCGTGTGCAATAATTTTATTATTTACTGTGAACTGAACAATTCTAAAGCTCACTTTTCATTTTGTATGCATCAGTCATGAATGAAGATCAAATTAACCGAGTTAAAGGGCTGTCAGTGAAGGTGAATTCAAATGAAGAGAAATGTACAAGTTTATTTGCCATGGGTTTTAATGAGGCATATTTTCAAAATCATTTCCGTTGAACAGTCCACAGACAATTAATTTGGTTTTTTCTTCAAATTGCTCCTCTGCAGCCTACAAATTTGCTTAGAAGATTGTGCGAGCACATTTAGAGCTGGTTTATGGCTTGAAGTCGAGGAACCCATTGAAGGCTCCCCAAGATAAAAGACTGAATTTTTGCAATCAAACTTTCATTCTTAAAATCTTAATAAATCTACTTTACCGTCTGTATGAATGGTACAGGTATGATTGAATTGTGGATCTGAAAAATCAATACTATCTGAAGAATGTTCACATTTTAGTGCGGTCTTAAATCGGAATTATTGAACCGGTCAGAGACATCAACTACTCTTTCATGTCTCCATTCTCAAATTTCTTGATTGAAAGTATTTTCATTTGCTTAAAGTGATTGTCTTCTCTTATCTCAAATCATTGACGAAGACTGCTCTTTGCTTTTCTCATGAAGTATGAAAAACTCGAAAAATTTTGACCTTTTCTCCTTTCTATTGTTATTCCTTTCTATATTAAAGTATCAAAGTGTGAGTTGACCTGAGCATCCCAAGATTTCTCCCAACCTAATGCTTCTACTCAAAAACCTTCTGCTCAATTAATATGCATATCATGAGTTCCACATCCTCATGCGGTATTTTTTAGAGATACCTACCAAGCTGAAGGCAGGTTTCGTCCTTAAACTTGTAGCAATCTTCAATCATCGTTTTATTTCTTGAAGTAGAATACCCTTCTCAAATCCTAGTCTATTTGTTACTCTTTCATTGAGGCTCTTTGCCCTCAAATATCTTTTTACAGAACATTGGAATCAATTTTATTCAAAGAGTTTTCTAACTCCAACATATTACCTCAAAGATCTAGATTAATAATCAGCAAATTTTTAAGTGCATTTAAAATCCTAATCTGAAAATCGTTATTCTGTTTGCAAATACACACAGTAATACTTTGATTATCGGATGAATTGTGGCAGAAACCTGAGCCGGATACCAAAACACTGAATAATCGAAAAATCATAAAATCATACTAGACCACAGTATATATGTTGGGAAAAAATGAAAGAAATTTTGATAAACTTAGAAAAGTGACATGTTAGATAAACAATGAGCCGATAATTAATGTATTATTGTATACAAACAGAAAAAAAATAAAAACCTGTCATGAATCATCTACTACAAAGACGTCTTGCCCTCCAATAACTCTGAAAGCGTTTGTTCTTTTGATTTAATAATATAAAATGCCTTATTTTCTTTAGAAACTTTTTCTTTTCAAAAAATCTTCTCATAACTTAATGCTTGCAGTAAAGGCATCCAACATCACCATTAGACATTGTCAGAAAAATTTTTAGACAGGTTTTCAATTATTTATTGTTGCTATTTGTGTTCATTTTCATTATACATGTCGAAAAAAAAATATGAAACTACTAAATTTTAGCACTGAAGCTCATAGTGCTGGGTCATTCATTTGTACTTCCGTTTTGGTGTGTAAAAGCTATCTGTCCTCTCCAGTCTTCAGTGACTAAAAAAGCATACAAATTTATCACAGTCATATTAGTATTCCGTAAAAACAATTGAGCTTTTGTTTCTCAAATTCTCTTCAATTTTAAAGCTTGGAAATATAGAAGCAAATTGTTTCAAACCATTTTTCAAAGATGTATCCAGTCTCACATGGATGTAATTGAGAAATTGAGTGAAGAATATAATAAATAAATAAATTAAAAAGACTATGTCTTTATTATAGGTTTATTCTACTCTGCAAATTTTTTGCACTCAACCCTGATCTCTTTCACTTGTCTTACAAAGTGACAGTTTGATATAAAGGAAAAAATACATCCATTTTAAATCTAAGAATTGACAGATTTTTGTCAACTGTCAGAAAGTTTGAAATGAAGTGGTGAATAAATAAAGTTTTAATTCTCTCTGTAAAGGCTTTTAAGTGGTGAGTCTTCCAACCAAGGTAATTTTGTAAAATAAACAATGGCCCAAAATAAAAGAAGAAAAAAAAGTTTGCAATATTTTCATAAATTGTCAACATCATTTAATTTTTCCCTATCCCAACTATTTTGGGACCATCATATTTTGTAACAACATGTTTTGCATCTATTATGTAATTTATCTATTTGATCGCAACTTTTCCCTGACAATAAAATTGTTCTTCCCCTAAAAGTGCCAACAAATGAATACTTATCAGATATCAATTTCTTCATCATTTGTTTTGTGATGAAATTGTTTTCGGAAAAACTCAGAACTTTTCATGCGTGAAATTGAGTAGATTTATTTTTGTTATTCAGCTATCATTCTTAAATTAAAAGTTTCTGTATTTTCTACAGATGAATTCTAAGAAAAATATGCTAATTATGAAAAAAAATATTCTAAGAATAGAATGCTTTAATCGAATAAAGTTTAAAAATGTTTTCTATCATAACGTTCAGTTTGTTATTATTTATCTATTTTTTTTTTTTTTATTTAATTTTTTTTAATGCAATTGGCACATCTATGCCTTAACCAGAACGCCAAATCATACAATGTAAAACAATTTTTTTTAACCAAAATCCCCAACATAAACTTTCTTGTTCACGCCGTTTGGTACAACCAGCAATGTCTGTCATCTACTTCAGTAGTTTTTCTCCATCATGACATTTTGGCAGCCATTAAGTTTTCAAGTTATTAATTGTTGAACCTTTCCAAATTATGCTGTGCATAATTTTTCAAAGTATTAATCATAGTTTTTCCCTACTTTTCATTTTTAATTTTATAATTTATTTACTGCATACTTATACACTCGTCTTAACAATTATTTACTTGTATCTGTTTGTGTAGTCATAACTTTTATTTTGAATTGTATTTGAAAATAATATTTTTTATTCATCAATCATTTATGAGAATTGTAACTGCTTATTTCTGTCCTTCATCATCTCTACCTTTACCCGTGACTCTCTTTTTGAATTTGCCGTAAATGAATTAAAAAAGTTGAAGTATTAGACTTATCAAGTTTGTATTGGTCTTGAAAGCAAACAACAGGTAATTGAAAGTAATCGTGAGCAAGGATGTCTCCCAGAAAATAAGAGTGCTTTTTTCCCCTCAAAATTTACCAGAGCTCGAATTTTGAAGGCAACTTTGAAAAACTTTTGTTCTTTTGAAAAATCAAATTTTTCCTCAGACTGCCTCAAAGAACTCATACCTTTTTTAGGGTTCAATGCTAGTTCATTCCCATCACTTTTTTTTTCAGTAATTGTTGAGGCTGTACAAATGGTCGTCATTTTGTTCGAAAAGTGTTTTATTTTAGATTACCTATTAATCATTAATAAATAATCTGGTTTTGGATTTGAAGGAATTGCTATGTAGTCTTCAATTGACTTTGATGAAGGCTGTATCCAAAAAGGAAGATTTTTTAGATCAGGGAAGTCCCAGATCCAAGCTGCCAAGTGCATACAATTTTGAAAATAATGCTTGAAAAACGGTTCATAGTGCTGCCGTGGTGATTAAGATAAATTGTTTTGTTTGTAAAAGTTATAACTTAGTTTACATTTTGTCTGCTTCAATCAAAAGAGAAAGTAGTCTAAAATTGAATCAAAGTTTGCAACATTTGGAAAAAACCTAAAAGTTGTAATATCAAAAATTAACCCACAAAACAAGTTGAAGTGATAAACTGTAGTTGTCAAGTAACTGTCAAGTCCAAACATACAAAACAGAGCTCTCAAAAAGGATAAATATGGAAAGTCTGCCTAAATTTGAAGCTGAAATATCTTGAATACGTAATAGATAAATGAATGAAAGTATCATATGAATTAAGTAGACAGACACCAATACACATTCAGATAGCATTCAGATATTTATCTGACAAATACAGGTTTTAGCTACCTAAAAAAATCAAGCCTTACCATGTCAGCATTTTAACGTTAAAATGGGGTTGAAACATTATTGAGGAATAAAACTTTAAAATAGAGTTTTGGCACCAACTGGCTTTTTTTTAGAGTCAACATACTACCTACAGGAGGAACGGACAATACATTTACAATTTTTCCTCTATTATGAGGAACAAGAAAAAAATAAGTACATTTAAAAGTGAGAAACAGCGTCTCCAATAATTATCCATCTAAAAGTGCATATTTGAGTGGGTTTTTCACTTTCTTACCTACTATCATAATTACCAATAATTTCAAAACTAGTCTGTTTGGCCCTTCTCCTAGAATATTTGTTTGGAGGAGAAGAATTGTCAATAAAACAAAAAGGTTGCAGAAGTTTAAAGGGCGAACTTACGTTAAAATTCAAATTGCTTCAAAGTAAGTCGGAAATGGTCGAATATTAGTAAAATTTCAGAATTGAATCCAAGGAATTTCTATGAGTTTCACGTTTGGTTCGATGTTACCAGGTGTCTGAATCAATGGTGGGGCCTTTTGTATATGATATAAAATAGGTGGGGCTAAAAAGCCTAAGTAAATCAAGATTTTGTAAGAATTCCCTGCCGGAGACTCAACACAAGGCAGTTTTCTATCAGTTGAGACTCGATTGAATAACAGTGATCCTGATACTCAATTTTGGAAACATAAGTGCCTATCAATTCTACACTAACATTGGTGCTCAATGCACCAACAAAACACGAACAACAAAATCTTATAACAAAATAAAAGTTAGAGTATTCTTATTTATCTCTTAATTTTTGTTTATCTTATTTATTAATGTTTTGAGTTTGATTCCCTACTTTTTTTTGCGTTTTTTTAAGTTAGGAGGTTAAAAAATCCGACTAAATCTCACCAAAAATCGGATTGAAAACCTCACCTGAAATCTCCTGGAGCTTGTCTAGGTAATATATTTAAAGTATATTACATCCAATGAGTATATCATCATGCTGCACTTCAAAAGTTATATGACCTCGAAGATTCGAGAAATAATACCTGATGGATTTATGTAGCAAAACTTTCATGTTGATGAATGCCGATAAAGACTCCATTGCGCAAAGACCTCAAAGGCACAATTTCGACGTAGAGCGCCTTCGTCTCAGCGTGATACTAAACGCTTTGCCACCACGCTGGCCGATCGGAACCTAAGAAATGGTCTTCGCTTTGAAATTCAAGAGAGATTTCAATTTAAAAATGTTATAGATTAAGCTTTTCTCACCATGGCTGTCATGGCCGACTGGACCAGTTGTCTCGTCATTTAAGTACTTATCTAAGTTGCGTTTAAGTCTTCTAGCTTTCCTGTGTGTTTCTTATTCCCGGTTCCATTCAAAGTTTTGGATAGCCAGGAGTGGTCTCGACCAAAGACGACAGGCAGATCAGAGATGAAATCAGTTTATTTTTTTCCCTTTCTAAATGAAGAGGGGAAAAAAATATATTTTTGAAACCATTATTATCATTAGAAATTCACTTCCATGACGCCCGGGGGCAGGTCATTAGCGAGAGGCTCGGGTTCTCCAAATGTGACGTTCACACCGTAGGTCCACAGCGTCTGCATGACGGGGAAATCGCCAACGATGAACCTGTCGTTCTCAAATTTCACGAATGGGTCGGAGCTCCCGCGGTACAATTTCAATTCGATCTCCTTGCGATTGACCTGGTCCTTCAATCTCCTGAAATGGTCTTCCTCGTCCACCTCAAATGCTAGTTTATACTCGTTCCGCTGAAAAATGAAAAAATTAAGCGAAACCTAGAAAATAGAGAGATATAAGATCAGCATATATCGACGGTGAAACTGCCAAACCACGTATCTCGGTTTGCGACGTCGCAGACTTCCTGTCATACTTTATTTTTTTAAATGAAAAACTACTTAACGTCCAGTCTTGAAAATTTCCGTGGTTTTTCCTCTTCGTGCGGAGAAAATTCTGTGAAAATTTCAAGGAATGATACTGATTTGGTCTACTTCAAAAAAAAATATGTGAGCGGAGATTTTTAAACACCGCAAACGAGATACGTGGTTTGGTAGTTTCACCGTCGATATGAGGGTCTTGGAGGATAAGGCGCATAAGTGCAGTTTTTGCTATTTCAAAAAATACGTGTTTGAAGTTTCGAAATCACATGGATTCATAAGGTGGAAAGAAAGTTCAAACTGACTTATCGATACTTAAAAATTGGAATTTGGAAGCGAATTTTCCACAGAACATGCATTGAGACTATTTTTCTTTAAAATCATCATATCTCGATTTTTTCAAAAGCTGCACTTGCGCGCCTTGTCCTCCAAGCCCCTCATCTATACTCGCGCTTTTTAAGTTCCACAGGTTCTTTGCCCGAGATCGGCATTACTTTTTTAAGCATGAAGTTAAATCGTGGCGTCCTACATAGAATTAAGCCGAGCGCTTACAAAAGGATATCACTCCAAAGAAAAGATAAGCGAAAGCGGAATCAAAGTTGAAAAAGAGGAACATATCTACTGATTACGATGGGGAAAAAATTAGAGGAAAGAAAGGACTAACTTATAATGGATGGAGCAACACTTTCGTCGCGGGGCATTTTGCACGTAGCAGACTCGCCCCTCAGGCGTCCAGCAACCGCATTACCGCATTGTGTTACGCTGTTACACATTTGATTGGGTTTTTAAATGATGCAACTATTCGGCCTCGGCGACCACGCTAGGAAGTATCTTTTCTCAATGAAGGCGTTTCTTATGCGTCGAGACTCTTCATCAAAAAATTAACAGAGGCAACCGCATTACTCACTAATCTACGTCCACGCTGTCGGCTCTGTTGATTGGGTCTTTTAAATGATGCAACTATTCGGCCTCGGCGACCACGCTAGGAAGTATCTTTTCTCCATGAAGGCGTTTCTTATGCGTTGAGACTCTTTATCAAAAAATTAACAGAGGCAACCGCATTACCTACTTACTAATCTACGCTGCTAGTACTGTTGATTGGGTTTTTAAATGATACAAATATTTGGCCCCTGAGGCTAAGGACGTCTCCGAATATGCTTCTTATTAGGAAATAATAGGAAATAATATTGATTCGTTCTCCCTTAAAGAAATAAAATGGGAGCCGTGATTGTTAAACATCGCAAACGAGTTACGTGGTGTGCGAGCTACGCTGATTAGCCCCACAGGGATTGGTCACCGTCAGTAAGTACTGGCTAAGAGCTGATTAAACGAAAGAGAACACCTTTGAGTGTCCCAACGTACAGCGGGCTGATCGTCGAATTTGATAGACAAAGCGATAGACAAAGCAGACTTACGTAGTATTAGTTAAAATGGTTGGTTCCCATCGATCCCTGGTAAAAATTGGCAATAGGAGCTGCGTTTCAAAATACCATAGGAGTTCTTATAACCGACTAAAGAAGGCTATTGAAAATCATATAGCTGACTGTAGAAAGCGGAGCAAATCATATAGCCGGGTTATACGAAGCTATAAAAAAGTATACAGTCGGGCTATAGATCCTATCGCCGGGCCTTACACTTTATCGCCATTGGCTATAAAAGGCTATAAGAAATTGTGTAGAAATTCGTGTGCTTTGGAAATCCTTAAGTTTGTACAGAATCACCTTAATATTTACAAAACACACATTATATTTTCCTTTAAAACATTTTTTTTCATCAATTAAAATGAGAATAGTCCATACAAAAAGTGCAAACATTTCAAAATCATGAGTTGAAAAGCGCTGACTCCGCGAGATTAAATATTAGAGCCTAACACAAAGCGGAGCGGCGACGCACTGGTGCCTACAAACCTAACAGGGATACTTCACGCATTGCGCAATGCGTGAAGTATCCCTGTTAGGTTTGTAGGCGCCAATGCGCGTTTCGCGCTCTCTGCCCGCCCGCCGCGCCGCAGCTTGCCACGGCGTCTGAAGCAACTATTTCACACAAGAGGTATTGCAGATTATCATAAGAAATTGAAGGCGCTCCAACATAATAAGAATGACAGGCATCCTTCAAAAGTACGGAGTTTTCCTCGTAAAATAAATCAAGACACTACGGCACAAAAAGAGAGCGGTAGTCCATAAACTAACTGAGTCCTAGTATCCGTATTTAGTAACGTTTCGCATAAACGTTATCGTCTGGCTGTTGCTTAATCGCCATCGGCTATAAAAGGATATAAGAAATTGTACAGCCGGCTACAGAAGCTATTGGAAATCTTACAGCCGGCTTTAGGTCTATAGTATGGAACACACATTCTACTGCCAATTTTTACCAGGGCGACTAAGGGAGAAAATAATTGACTAATGGAGATGTTGCATGTGTGAGGGATTTGCGATTTGACCATTGATTCTTACGTAAAAGTTCGCGAGAAACACGATGGTGCCACTGGTTTTCTCTGAAATCATCTCCCAAGCTCAAAAAAAGCTCTCAAGTTGAGGCCAAAATGGAGGAGATATCCCACCCTACCCTGAGAGTTCACGTCTACATCAAAACAAACTCTCCATACATAGATAGGAGGCAAATACATTAGCAGGGTTGCCGTGTTTTCAGTTTTGGAGTCCCCAAATAAAGTGGCAGCCCTGTCAATGTATTTGCTCTCTATCTTTGTATGGAGAGATTGTTTTGATGTAGAGGTGGACTCTTAGGGTAGGGTGGGATATCCCCTCCATTTTGGCCTCAACTTGAGAGCTTTTTTTGAGCTTGGGAGTTGATTTCAGAGAAAACCAGTGGCACCCTTGTGTTTTTCGCGAACTTTTACATTAGAATCAACAGTCAAATTGCAAATTCCCCACACATGCAACATCTCCATTATAGGGTCTCTCGTGGGTTGCCGTTAGTTAGTCCATTGCAACCACCCGCTTCCACCAATAGGATCCCTCCATACCCTCTTTATCTTCTTTGTCTATAGCTTTGTTTACCAATTTCAACACTCAGGCCGCGGATGATCACCAAAGAAGCCCTTTACCTTTTTCCTCTTCCAGAAGGTGAAAGACATCAAGGCCTGGGTTTTCGGGTCGAGCGTCATCTTCTGCGACGGCGCCGAGATCTCCCGAGTTTCCGAGTGGGCGTTTGTATTGGAGTAACTCGCCCCAGGCTTCATCGTGAACTCGGTGCTCCCGACGAGAGGCACCCCGATCGTGGACTTGGACTCGATCGAGGATTCCACCCCTATCGTCACCTCGTGCGAGTCCGTGGCGCTCTCCGTGCAGGGTTGCAATTTTTCATGAAAAATAAAATCTTGAAATTTCATGTGAAATATCGCTTGAAATTTCCGAAAAATATGAAAAATGATGAAAAATATTTTTCGAAATTGAATGCAAAATTAAATGAGAGGCGACTGATTTTTGCTTTTTGGTGATTTATAGTGCGTGTTGCATACCCAGCCCCTGAAAATGTGTCTCATATGTCTCATATTTTTCTCAATTTCGTGAAATTTTATGAAATATTTCACGGAAATTTTCATATTTCATATTTTTCATTTCATCCGTGCAACCCTGTCTCCGTGTAGTGCGGCGTCGATCCCTCCTGCGGTTTCGCGCTCTTGTTCTTGATCAAGGCCTCCACAGTGTTGATCGTCGCCTCCGTCGCCTCTTCGAGGTATTTCGATTTGAGCAGCCGTTTCGAGTAAACTCTCCTCACGGGTATCGACCATTCGGCTGCGCTCAGCATGGCGTTCACGTAGGCTCGCTCGTTATTCGGGTCCCGCTGGAATGTGCTGATAACAAATGTCACAAATGAGGAGTTCGGAGGACAAGGCGCTTAAGTGCAGTTTTCGACAAAATTGAGATATTGATAATTTCAAATAAATCTAGTCTTAATGCATATTCTGTGAAAAATTCGCTCCCGAATTCAAATCTTTAAGCATCAAATAATCAGTTTGAACTTTTTTTCCGCCGTGAGGATCCATGCAATTTCGAAACTTCAAACACGTATTTCTCGAAAAAGCAAAAACTGCACCTATGCGCCTTGTCCTCCAAGCCTTTCAAAATAGGTATACTAGGGGTTTGTAGCCGCTACGTGGCCGTCAACCATTAAAAAAAAACTACACGTAAAAAATTGTATCAATAACGTAAAAACGGTTAATACTTTTGTAGTTCTGTTGTATTTACAAAATTTAAAAAAAAAAAAAAAAAAAAAAAAAAAAAAAAAAAAAAAAAAAAAAAAAAAAAAAAAAATAGAACAACCATGTTCAAGTTATTTAAGAGATAAATGGATTCAAAAGCCGACGACCGGTGCACGAGAGAGAAAGCGTGTTAATCTCTGATTGCAACGTTATGCACCACTTTTACGTTTCACTTTTAATCAATGCTTTCAAAAAGTCACGCACAGTTTTTCAAAAAACTTTCCTTGACTTTTCCTATATGATCTCAAATAAAAACATCGAAAATTTCGACGCGATAATTCCGTTCGTTCTATTTTCTTTTTACGTAACCAAAAAAAAAAAATTAAATATCATTCGAGTTTCTGAGTCGTTACAATGATGATACATATTTTTTCTCTAATTATGGTAAAAACCGGAGCAGAGAGTCAAAAATGATGACACGCAGTTCTAGTTTAGCGGCGGCTCGACACTGGGAAATAACAACGATTAAAGCGCGCACCGCGCACCGTGCTGTGCGTGCAATGCGTGAAGTATTCCAACAGCCTTGTAGGCGCTAAAATGCCCTACACGCCGACTGATCGACTGCGCTGCGTTTGGCGCATTGCGAGAAGTATTCATGCAGTCTTGTAGGCGCTAATATGCATTTAACGCTGGCCGCACTATGTTTGGCGGGATTAATCGAACTCGCGTCAGATATAGTAGGGCTCAAAAGTTAAAAGGCCATGTTGTGTTTTGACGCAGTATGAGCATTTCAACGTTTCCTCGTTTCATCCCGATATAATATTTTTTCCAAGAAAAGTTAGGAAAGTTCTCTATGTTCGCTTTTTTTGATTGAATGGACGATTTAACGAGGTACGTATTTAGGCTTTCTGATACATGATTCTTCGCCGCAATTTCACGCAGAATACGATTTGAAAACTCCTGAAATCAACTTCTAGCTAATATATCTAGTTTTTACTGTACATTGGTTACGGAAAATTTTTATTGCTCGGTCACAAGAAAAACAATGCCTTACGCGAGTCAAATCGCGCACTATAACGACTTTAGCAGACTACTCAATGGAACCCCCACTCGAGATATTTTAATCATAATGGAGGCAATATATTCGAAAGAGATAAGTATGCAAAATGGTTTTACGAACGAGTAAAAAATATGAAATTTTTTTTAACCTAAAGGCAAGGCGAAAAAATTGCATACAAGTAAGAAGGTTACGATTCTGATACATTCAAGTAGTTCTGCTACAGAATTCCGGCATTTACTCATTAGGTATTATTTCTGAATATTGTACCTGTCTATTTCTAGAGGTAAAAGCTGTTTCTAATAAATTGAACTATATGAGAGGTTGATGACGGACCGAATTATCGAATCTAAAAAAGAAAATAAAGTCGCATCAATATCGCAGCAACTCAAATTAAACTCAAAACTAATCTCAACTCCCCCTCCCCTCCCCTCCAACTTTTGACCAGTACCCTTTTCGTTTGAATATGTCTCCAAATCAGTCAGTTTGCTAGCACTGCTGCCAGGTTTAGAAATTGAAGGACTCGGGGGACAAGGCGCATAAGTACAGTTTTTGCTATCATAAAGTACGTGTTTAGAATTTGGAAATTACATGGATCCTTATAGTGGAAAGAAAGTACGTACTGACTTTTTGGCGCTAAAAAATTGGCATTTCGGAGCGAAGTTATCACAGAGTATGCATTAAGACTAGTTTTATTTGAAATCATTAATATCTCAAGTTTTTTCAAAACTGCACTTATGCGCCTTGTCCTCCAAGCCCCTCAATTGTTCATTCCAAACATCTATAACAAAACGACTAAGTGAACTCGGGAGTAGGTATACTTAAAAAAAATTTTAGAAACCGAACCTGAGAAAATCGGTATGTTCAACTCCGAATCAGTTTTTTTCGCTGCATCGGATGGTTTAGGTTTCCACCTCAAGGTACATTTTGCCTGACACCGCTTCATAAATATACACTGAAAAAAAATTCTCGGCGTTTTTACCAAGGTCCGTTGGTACCTTTACCATCTCACTTTTTTTTACCAATTATTGGTAATTTTATAACAAGACAGACTGGTAAGCTTACCTAAAAACCGGTATTTTTACTGTTTTTTCAGGTAAGAATACCACTTTTATTGGTAATCAATTCTCGGTAACTTTGCCATTTTATCTCGGTAATTCTACTACAGTCGATAAAAAATATTGGCGTTTTTACCGGAGTCCAGTAAAATTACCGAGAAAGTCAATTTTTACCGAGATTTCTCGGTAAAATTACCAATTCCATAAATGGTAATTTTACCAAGAAAAAACTGGGATCAAATAGAACCCTGAATTCTTAGTAATTTTACCCTTTTCTTAGTAAATGCACCGAGATTTTTTTTTCAGTGTGGTATGTTCAACTCCGAATCAGTTCTTTCGCTGCATCGGGTGGTTTAGGTTTCCACCTCAAGGTACATTTCGCCTGACTCCGCTTCATAAATATAAAAAATCTTGCCTGATGTAGGCGATCATGGCCGCACATTGAAGGTCCGAGGGGGCGGTCGGGCCGAAAACCTCCAACTGGTTGCTCCTCACCCTCCCGTGCAATAGAGGCACACCTTTCTTGCAAGTCCAAAACCAAGGATCGTCACCGGTCTCTGACAGGGTGTAGTGGTCGCTTAGATTGGCCGGCTTGGGATAAGCGGAGAACAGGTCTCCCGCCTGCCCTTTGCCCAGGACCAATCCCAGGACGAAGACACACAGAGCACATTCAACTCGATCCATTCTCCACTCGCGAAGTTCGGACTCCGGAAGGATACTCAAGGTATGGAAGTCCCATAGTCATTTATAATCAACATGATTAACTCAACTACGATAGTGCTTTCACCTAATTTGTGAAAAATCTCCGAGTAAGAAGTGATTAGTAAAATCCTTATCAATTGCATCGAATGTCAATTTTCGATACATTCCTGTTTTAATATATATCGACAAAAAGCTTGTTATCAAGGATTCTGAATCCAACTAACCGATCTACTTTTGATCGGTGTTTGTGCATGGCATTAGTTGCGATAAATTACACCGTGCCTTACAAAAAACTCTGAATAATTCGGCGTTTCATCTATAAAATAGTAGTATTATTTGGAATCAAAGTTGTTTAGGGATAGAGAATCTAAAATATTGGCCCAGGCTGGGTTTTATTTCAGCTCTCTGAGGTTATGTGTGTAGGAAAATACTCTCTTGTGTCGAAAAACTGTTATAATCGCGGCGCGCACGGGGAATTAAAAGGCTTTAAAAACCCGTGTACAGAAATCGAAGTACACAATACGACTATTTCGGCCCCGGTAGCGCAGACTGCATAACTATCGAATTGAAGGAGCGTGCAATTTGTAGCACGTATTTCTTGTAAGTTCTTATTAATTTTTGCTGGGATACGAAATTGACGATCCGTGTACGAGTCCTGGCGGGGGATCGAGGAATATGGGTCCCAGAGGGGCTTCGGGAGGAAAAGGGATTGCGGTGGTTCGGTATCACTGAGTGTCGATGAGCGGCGAGGAGTGACTCAAATGTTATGTTATGTTTGTTAATGTTAACATTTCAATTCTTAAGTGCATAGATTAATTGATTGATTGATTGATTTACAAATGAGGAATTGCGTGCATGTGTGCTTTCATTCCTCTTTTCATTGTATCATATATTTAGGAGCTGGTGGATGTTTCGCAAGTTGCAGAGCACTTCCTCCAACTTGCGACACTTTCCTGAAATGGTACATTAGCAAGAAAACACGTTTGACGATAGATGAATACTGCTGTGCTAAGGAAGAACGCCGCATGAACCTTCAGGCGATGCCGCGTTGCCAAAGTTCCTTTGATAAAACACGAATTTCCTGGTAAACTCATGAATATTTTCCTTCCAATTTTACAGATAATTTTGTTTGCAATTTAACCTGGGGGCCCTAAAAATTTCAAGGAATAATATTCATAACTTTCCTCAAAAATAGACATTTAATTGAAGGAAATTTGGCAACTCTCGAATGTTCATAAGGCGTTCTTCCTTTAGCACGGCAGAATGGGAGAGTGGACTGACGTCATAAAAGGCATGGAGCAATGAATAAATTCAGCGGAAAGAAGGATATGAAGTCAGGCGTTCGTTTAAGTTCCATCACTAATTAGAATATCCCTGATAAGCGATGCATAGCTCGATTGAGGCAATACTCCAAGTTCAGAAAAAATGAGAAAAAATGCGGAAGATTCATCCTACCATTGAGATACCCCCAGTTTTTTAGGTTTCTTCCTCAGTTTTACAATTGGTCACGGGAAGGAAGATAAAGTAGGTATGTATTTCGCACGTTAATACGGTGGCTCCACGGGTAGACTCTTTCGTTAACCCAGACTTAATTTAGCATGCGTGGTTTTTAAGATCCTCCAACATTTCGCATGCCATTTACATTTGCAGTTTATTGTCGTGAGACCGGGCGTGTTCAGAATCCTACGGTGGTTTTTACCTAGTTTGAAACTGACAGATATTGGAAACGAAGCTCTTTTTATTTTTTAAGCCCCCCATTATTTTTTATTATTTTTTTTTTTTTTAAAAAAAAGTGAAATTTGTGTTTTTGTAACCAAAGTGCAGCCCTTTTTTTTTTTTTTTTTTTTTAAAAAAAAAGAAATAAATCATGGTAACTGTGCAAATGAGAGGGATTCTATCATTGCTTTCGTTCTTTGCTCTCGCGAATGATTTGACATATGCTGCAGGATCAACTGGTCCTGATTTCGATGTAATGGCGTATATGGCGGAACTTAGCCAAATGCTTTCGTCCGGTAACGCAACAGAAATCTTTGCCCCTGGAAGTAAGTTCAGTAAATTATCTTTGGCCTTCCTGGAAAAGTCTGATGCCTATGTAAAATCTTTGCAAAAAGGAGATACTGAACTAATCTCAAATCAATCACAGCCAATAAATTCCACCGATTCATCCAATGGGACACAAGTATCAAACCCATCGGACTCCTCTCCCAACTCATCCGCCGAAATGGGACCAGATCTTAGTGGGTTCAGCGAGGGATTTCCCCCTGATATAATGAACTTATCCCTCAATGGATCTATAATAGGACTTAATCTCACTAATATGACTGGGTTAGCCAACTATATCGATAATATGTTCGCATTAAACAACCCTGATCTACAGGCATTAAACTGGAGCATCAGTGATTTCCAATTAAATACAAATTCATTTGATCAAGAAGGACCAGATGGAATCAACACCAGTGATTTTGAACCAGTGATAACTAATCAAGGAGGACTATCAAACCTAACCAATCAAGGAGGACCATCAAACCTAACCACAGGTGACCTTTTACTCGAATCAGATGGTGCCGATTTTTCCAGCAAAGAATTACCAGCAGACGAGACCAGCTCTCTTGATGGTTCACGATTTAACAATACTTCTTTGGTCGATCCAGTCAGATCACCAGGCGAAACCCCCGAAAATGGCTCTGACCTTTCCAGTCAAGGATCATCAGCAGACGAGACCGGCTCCCTCGATGGTTCACCCTTGAACAATGTTACTTCGGCCGATCAAGATGATGCATTAAGTGGACCTCCCGGTGAGCCCCTAGCCCAATTAAATGGCACTGGTTCCTCCGATCAATAAGAATCAAAAAGAACTGACCATCTCCAAGAACTAACTTATTGGAAATAGCTTACAAAATATTTATATCCATTATTCATCCTGTGTAGCCCCTCAGTATTTTGTCTTGTTAGTTTTTTGCTCTTTTGAGTTTAGGAAATAAGTATGCACAATTTCATGAATATAATAAAAGATTTCGATGAATGAAGAAATGTTGCAATATTTTTTAATGAGACTGCATAGTATCTATAATGAGGTAACCCCGAGTCCACGCATTATTTTAGCATTTATTATAAGACATTTGTTTCTGTAACTTACATGTACCATCGATACTTGAAAAATTCGTGTTCTGGGCTAACAATAAGAAAAACTCGCTCAAAAGAGAGTCATTTCCCCATCACATCTTTCCGCAGCACAGGACAATTCATTGAAAACTTCGAGTAACTTCGTATTTTCGCCTTGCAAAGGAAATTAAAATCATTTATTGTTGGTATTTTCAAGTGAGGAGAATGGGAAATTGAAGTGATCTAGTCACTAAAACCATTTCGAGTGAATCACTCTTCTCTGCTTATTGCTAGGTCCGATTAATGTTTAAGGGCAAGAGAATTTCATTTTATCATGAATAACTTAAGATTTCTTTTTTTTAGCATCATGAAACGACCAATGTATAGTAACTGCATAAACTTTTCGGTATGTTCTGTTTTCGACAAGTTGTACCTACAGCCGACACACTGTTCATATGGAATTGCACTCCCTCTCAGTACGGAACAGTGGCGTGGCGTGCTTTGCGATATATCGACGGTGAAACTACCAAACCACGTATCTCGTTTGCGGTGTTTAAAAATCTACGCCCATATCTTATTCTTTTGAAGTAGACCAAATCAATATCATTCCTTGAAATTTTCACGGAATTTCCCCGCACAAAGAGGAAAAATCACAGAAATTTTCAAGACTGGATGTTAAGTAGTTTTTCATTTAAAAAATAAAGTATGACAGGAAGTCTGCGACGTCGCAAACCGAGATACGTGGTTTGGTAGTTTCACCGTCAATATGGATTGTTAAGTCATTTAAACCTATGGAAAAGGATCGACAAACAGGGTGTTTGTTGCGAACACCTTAATAATCGATTCTTTACCAGAGATTTAAATTGCAGATCAATCGATATATCGCAAAGCACGCCACGCCACTGGTACGGAAATCAGTGAGTCGTTGAACGTTGATAGCAGTTGGTGATGTTAGAGTAAAACTCTCGTATCTCGATTGTTGTATTCAATATTTCCTCCATGAGTTCATTTTTTCAGAAAAGAAATCACCATTTTTCCACGCAATATTTCTTAGACGAAGGGAAAAGACGAGATATTTCAAGAATTAAAATCGAATTCACGGGGAAAAAGTGAGACAAAAAGTCGTTTGCAAAGCCTTAAAAGCATAAAAGATTCCCTTACCACACGGTAAATGGGTTAAAAGGGTTCAATTGTGATTGTGAGAGGGGACATGCAAACAACAAAAAACCTGACCCACAATCACAAATCACTAGGAGAGTTTTTGGAGCGCTTCATAGTTGATGAAGTGCCTTCAAATTACATTGATGCAAATAATGCTGCATTCGTGATTCTTCCTCTGTTCCCATGACTTTTACGTATCAAATGAACAGGCATAGTTGCAAGAAACATTTAAGTATACCTACGTAGGCTAAAACAGCAATGCAAAACATTAAACGCCAATCATATATGATCAATCAAGGGATGTTTGTACTGAGCTAAGGTAACAAGATATGAAACCGTGGGGAGAAATTTAGAGTTTGCTCATGCACGAGGCCACGAAAAAAACTTTACAATATTGCATAGAGCTCGACGCTCGATTTTAATTTCATGCAGCAATACGAAAAATAAATTGTAACATTCAGACGAATGACTGTTAAAAATGAATCACACTGAAAAAAAATCTCGGTGTTTTTACTAAAAAAAGGGTGAAATTACCAAGAATTCAGGGTTCTATTTGATCCCAGTTTTTTCTTGGTAAAATTACCATTATGGAATTGGTAATTTTACCGAGAAATCTCGGTAAAATTATTGGACTTTCTCGGTAATTTTACTGGACCCTGGTAAAAACGCCAATATTTTTAATCGACTGTGGTAGAATTACCGAGGTAAAATGGCAAAGTTACCGGGAATTGATTACCAATAAAAGTGGTATTCTTACCTGGAAAAAACGGTAAAAATACCGATTTTTCGGTAAGCTTACCAGTCTGTCTTGGTAAAATTACCAATAATTGGTAAAAAAAGTGAGATGGTAAAGGAACCAACGGACCGTGGTAAAAACGCCGAGAATTTTTTTTTCAGTGCAGGGGCTTAAAAGTCTCAAAGTCGCTGCAACCTCAACGGCTCGGCAGAACGGTTTTGTCCGGTCGATTGACCTGTTTTCACGGAAAAAAATTAAATGTTGATTCAGCATTTATGCTATTAAAAAGATATCCGACAAGTATCAAATGCCGATTTTACAATACAAAAATGCTGACATAACATTTTAATTTGTACGTTTTGCAGTGGGCGTAGTTACGTTAGCATTTGTTAAAATGTAAAATCAGCATTTGAAACTTGTCGGACATCTTTTTAACAGTTTAAATACTAAATCAACATTTAATTTCTTTCCGTGTAGCCCCGGGTTTGGGTGGGCAGAGTTTGCAACCCTGGCCTAGGTTAGGGGAGGAAAATCATGGAAAATGCTGAGCCCCATTGAAAAGTCGGTGAGTATCTCCCTCATTTTTTCATAAAATAACTTGAGTTTCTCAGGGTTTATACATATGTACTTGATGCATTGTAGATTGACCGTACCAAATTCAAATTATTTTAACTTTGCTCAAAAAATAATTTTAGCTAAAATTTTCAAAAATGGGAACTTTTTGGATAAACCCGTTTACATTCGGGCGCAGGCCCTGGCGGACGGTGAGTGGAGCCTGTATATTTACAGGCGGAGGGCTCAACAAGTTGAATCTTTGTCTCCTAAAGTTTTAGAACTGAGCAAAAAGCAGCGGGCAGATTGCGGCGAAACACAGTATGGATTCCACACGAGTTTAAAAACTTGATCAGATCAAGAACTCCGAATTTCAAGGTATCCAAGCTCTCTTGACCCCCCTTGGGAAGTCCAAGGGGAGGGGGTGCAGCTAAAATTCGGAATTTCCGGGGGTTTTGAGTGGGAGTTTCGGATTTTTGGGTTTTCGAGTCTGTCGATGGTCGCTTTCTTGCTTTAGTTCAGAATCAGCAAATCTTTCCACGATTTTTCATTGTGATAATAAAATTTCATAATCTTGACGAAAAACCCAAATTAAAAGTGCAGCCCCCCCCTTCCACATAAACATCCTAAGGAAGGTCAAGGGACCATTTACCATGGTTCGGTGACCATGAAATTCGGATTTCTTGGTGTCAATGACCTAGGATACCGCACCTTTTTTCAAAGAATTTACATAAATTTTGCGACCGAAGAGAAATTTTTGGAGGGGGCAGTGCTCCCTTCTTTTGGGGGCATACTTTTAGGCGTTGCATGGGTCAATTTGAAGTCTTAAGGGTCAATTATGGTTTGAATTTGTCGTTTAATTTAATTTGGATGCAAGCAATTGACGATTCGGAAGGGAGCCCCGACTTTCAAAATTGAACCCTCCCTGTTGACATCTTAAGGATGATGGGAGGGGGGGGGGGTGTTTCTGCGACGGTCAAATTCGGATTCCTTGGGGACAATTCCCTACTCCACTCCGCGATCCCCCACTTCGAATGACGTATGTACAACAACCGAGAAAAAACCCGGATACGGGGCCGATTTCCAGTCTGTGCGCAACCACGGTGTTCCCTGCTTATTTGAAAATTGGCGGGTCAATTTGTATATTTCGACGAGCGCGGCACGAAATTGGCGGGAACCAATGAGAGTGGAGGTTTCGATGTGTTCACTATGTTTGAGCCGTTTGACGATAAAAGTTTGACGAACCATTCCTCCGACACGTGGTCTCCGTTGAGGCTTCCTTCACACGCGCGTTTTTCTACCTCCCTCGCACACATTGGCGACTCGGGTGGAAGTCATATCCTGCACAATTGACTTCGTCAACATTTTCTAAAATTCAAGTACTGACTTTGGCATGCAAGTGATAGGCCGATCGGCCAATCACAGTCACTTTATAGTCTCTCCAGTGCTGTTCACATGTCTTCGTCTCTGAAACGAAGGTATGCGACTCCACTCAAAGGTTGCAAAATTTACTCGAACAACTCAATGTCCTATATGAGGATGACTGCGTGAGTTCTTTTCAAATCTGGCTGATTATTTAGTGTCATTAGAGGGGGAAAAATCGGCGAACTTTTCAGGTAGAGATGCCGTGTAGTTTCCTGGTAAAAATACAGTTTGCGAGCGGAAATTTTGCAACTTTCGAATTTAGTTACGTTCTTTCGTCCGGAAAACAGCAACCTGGCCCTTTCATTCGATAAACAGAGCACGTATATGCTATTTACGGGAAGGTGACTTTACTACCAACCGCGGCAAAATATCGACCACTCCTTCCGCTAGTTTGTCGCCAAGTTAGGGCTATTATCGCCAAACAAGGAATGAGGGGTGGCCGGCCAGGTAATATCTGGCGACAAGGCTGAGATTGCTACGAATCAACTTCACCGGACTCGTTTCATTCACTAACCCAGATCGGTCGGATCGCATTGGCCGTCGCTTACAACCGATACCGTTTTCGGACATCCTACCCGTTCGCCGCACGGTGAGGGAACATTGAATACCGAGGACCAACAGCTCAAAACTCAGGCTCTTCCTTGTTTTTTGGCAGCACAAATGAGGGGCCTGGAGGACAAAGTGCATAAGTGCAGTTTTTGCTGTTTCGAAAAATACATGTTTGAAGTTTCGAAATTGAGGAGCTTTCCGGAAAAAGGGCACATAATAAACAATAGCGTGTGAAAAAAATGCATCTTAAGTTTCCATCATTACTTTTCGGTCACTGATGATAACTTACATCGCAGCTTGGACTCCCGATTTCGAACGTAAGTCACAGTCAGAATAATGATGGAAACTTCGAGTGCATTTTTCTCAGACGCGATTTTTTCGCCCTTTTTCCGGAAAGCTCCTCCATTACATGGATCCTTATGGCGGACAAAAAGTTCAAACTGACTTTTTCATGCTTAAAAATTGGAATTTGGGAGAGAATTTTTCACAGAATATGCATTAAGAATAGTTTCACTTGAAATCATTAATATCTCAATTTTTTTCAAAAACTGCACTTGTGTATCTTGTCCTCCGCAAGCCCCTCAAATGTAGTTAATCGTGGGAGCCTGACAAAAGTAATTGTGTCTCCTATTTTTTTCATCTATTTATTTATTTTTATTTTATTTTATTATTTTTTCGGTCAAAGGGACTCTGTTATCAGCTTTGACTGATTAGTTTTCTGAGCTCTGATATTTGCCTCTTGAAACTCAAGTTATTTACCGGCGTGCGCAGGGTGCGTTGCCACATGGTGCAATCATCCACACAAGGCACACACTAAAACCGGCCGGTGGTAGCGCTCACTTCCGTCATGCGTCATCCACTCTGATGCGGGTGCGGAAACGGAACCCGTTTCAAAATATTTAGCCGATGAACAGTGAAAGAGTCAACTTTTGTATTCATACGTCAGCGTCTCTATGGATCAAAAAAGAGACAAAATCTTTTAAAAAGACCCCGAGGGCTCAGTTTAAGTGAGCTATGTATATAGGTTATAGGCGATGCAAAAGTCAAGTTCGGAAGTCAATGCCATTGTTTGCCTAATCGTCACCTTCCGGCCAAAGTATCACAAGTGCCATGCTGCGTTTAAAAAACCCCAGCAATATTTTATTATTTTACAGATAAATTTTTGGTTAAATCTGTTTGAAAATTTCCCTGAATTTTTCTTTCTGCTGCCGATAAAATTTAATGAAATTCTCGAACAGATTTAATCAACAATTTTTCTGTAAAAAAATAAAATGGCAGCGGAAATTTTTAAAAGTCGCATGGCGCGTATGATACTACTGTGGCCGGAAGGTGACGTAATTGTGATTTATGAGAAAGTTGAGTGATAGTCGCAAAATGGAAATTGATGAATATCGGTGTAAGCATTTTGATTTTTTCGCAAATATAGGTTTGCTAAACCAATTGCTCAACTTTTGGTAATTAATCATCACTACGCGAAAATGAGTGTTGACTTCTGAAAGTAACTTTTGCACGGCAGGAGAGATGCGGCAATACATGGTCTTCAACATATTGTCTCTGAGATGAATTGTGCACCAATATTATCCGACAGTGTAAGTGGTTTGGCATTTTAAAACTCGGGTTCTGGTCAAAGAAATTTGCACAGCAACGCAACATCACGCCTACGTCACTACAATTTTTTTTGTTGAAAATTTCGATCGAGTCAATCGCGACGGCCTGTGAGTCATATTTGTAGCTGATGCTCAGAGTACAGAAGATCAAAAAATGATTGAAAAGGAAGTTATCTGTTATTAATTGTTGATCTTCGCTAAAAATGACTGATCCATGAGGATTTCGAGTGAGTGGTTTAGACCGACGCTTTATGATCACCGTTCAGTTTTTAAATATCTTAAAGCGGAAATTACACCAATGTATGATCTCCACTCATAGAACAAGGGCAAAGACACTCGAATAAAAGTCTTCGCCTCTAAGGAGGCACATGTCGGCAACGTTTTTTTTCCTAGTATCAATAAAAGATGGAGTCTAAATTAATCAAATTAAAAAGCAAGCACACGACAAACATCATTATTAATGTAGAGGGGATTGGGGAGGAAAACCGCTCGTGTTCACGAAATACGAGTCCAGGGCCGGATTCACCTACTTGCCGTCCATGGGCCACCTGTATTTTTCCGCCCCCTTCTCATTCGTTTTGAAACATCAATAGATCGTATTCGACAGGGGTTCGATGTATTATTTGGTTCAAAGCAACAGAGCATAACCTCAAACAAAAATTTCAGGATTCAATTTGAAAAGCTGAAAATGAGAAAAATCCAAACAATTAATTTCATTTTTCATTGCCATTTGGTACTCGCGAGAATAAAAATTCGATCATATGAGACCCGTTACCTCAGCTTTCTAAATTTACTTTTGAGGCTGTGGTTACATATTGAACCAATCGACATCAATATAATCTCACCTGTGTGATCTGTCGAATACGATCTAGAAAAACAATCAAGTGAACGTGCCGGTGGGAGAGGGGTGCATGAGACGCGTTTACTCGTGTTGGGCACATTTTTTGTGAAAGCCCTGTCAACACTAACAAAAGTTCAGTTCCATAAACCCATCCCTGTTTGGACAAGGCCTTCCATTTATAAAAAACGAACGAAAAAATTATGAAAGAACAAACATAAATGTGGTTAATAATCTTAACTTCCACCGCCGCGTCGACCGCACTGTGTTGGCGCAATGCGTGAAGTATTCATGCAGTCTTGTAGGCGCTATGCGTTTCACGCCGACCGCTGCTGACCACACTATTCGGCGCAATGCTTGAAGTATTCATGCAGTCTTGTAGGCGCTATGCGTTTCAAGCCAACTGCGGCTGACCGCAGTGTGTTTGACGCAATGCGTGAAGTATTCATGCAGTCCTGTAGGCGCTATGCGTTTCATGCCGACCGCCTCACCGCTCCGTTCCAGGTCAAATTGCGCGAGTGGTTTCTCTCTTAACTCAACTAACTAAAGGTGTTGTCTCTTGTATCACCGAAAGACGACAAAATTAGAAATTACTACACTTTCACTCTCAGGAAATGAGAGATTTGGTCGCCTTTTCGCGTTTGTAATTTATTTTCTGAATCCGATTTTTTCCTCTCTTTTTCACCTTTTTTTCTCTCTTTCTTAACCTCTTTTCCTCGGCTCTTTCACCCTCTTCATCGCGTTTTCTTACTTCCTCTCCTTTGGTCTTCCTCTCCCTAATTCAACCTGTGTGTGACACCATCTTCCTTCTCCCCCTCATTCTTTCTTTTTCTCACTCTTTCCCTCTTTCTCTCTCTTTTCATCGTCTTCTCCCTCTTTATCTCTCCTTTTTCCTCTTTTTCTCGAATCTCCTTTTCCCTTTTATTCTCCTTTTACCTCTTTTTCTCTCTTTCCCCTCTCTGCTTCCCTCTTTTCCCCTTCTATTTCCCTCTTTTCTCCCTCTTTTCTCCCTCTTCTTCCCTCTTTTCTCCCTCTTTTTCCCTCTTCCTACCTCTTCTTCCTTCTTTTTCCCTCTTCTTCCCTCTTCTTCCCTCTTTTTGCCTCTCTCCTCTCTCCCTACCCCCTCGTTTTCCCTAATTTTCCCTCTCATTCGGTCTCTTTTTCTTTCACTCCCTCTTTCTTCCCCACTCCCCCTTCTTCTACCAATGCGTGACCCAAAAGCCTTCCAAAACCTAAGCGAGAGTCAAGTCACACACCAACCAGTCACTTATAAGCGGACAATAGGCAACAACGGGACGCGTGGAGACGCCAATACGTAGCAAGTTGATCCGACGTCGTCGGGCGTCGCGACGCGCAGCTCGTCGACGTCGCGTCGCGGTGCCACCGACTGCAGCCGCGGCCAGCGCGAGTGCATCGCGACGCGACGGGGACGCGCACTTTCCTACCGGCATCGAGACTTGGGCAGCCCGCGGCCAGATCGCCTCTCAGTTTCCACTCGACCGCGATCCTGCTCGCAACTCCGCGCACCGCGCCGCGCACTGTGATTGTGTGTGTGACTGTGTGTTCCCCACGTGTTCACCATGTCGGTGGTAGACAAACCCAGGATTATCTCCGCCGAAGTCAAGAAGAGGAATAATTACCTCAAACGGGACTTTAAACGCCCCCATATAGCTGGTCAGTTTTTCTTTTCTTTTTATATTATTATCATCATATTTATGAAATTCACGGAAAAATGGGTAAAAGTTGTTGGATGATTTGACCAATATTGATTGTGGTAGTACCCTCATTAATTATTGTGGTACCGCAGTGAATTAGGTGAATATTGCGTTCCCACCCCAATTAATTAAAAATGCCTATATCATCCAACAAATTGAGGTAGCACCACAATTTTAGGGGATAACCTCTGACATTTTATTCCCACTGTTCTTCACGATAGAATCAGGTAAAATATAGATAGACAAAGTGCGAAACCACGTATCTTCATTAGTGACTTTGTAGACTTCCTGTTAAACTTTACTTTTTCTTCGAAAATCTGGTCTACGTAATTTTTTTAAACGTCCCTTGATTTTTCTTCGCAGCTGCAGAATATGCGTATACATCTTAAGTTATGAAGTTCGTTTATTCTACTACAAAAAATGAAATGAAAGCGTAAATTAGGTCCGAAATAGAGATTCGTGGTTTCATACTTTGGCGGTGTAGGGGAACATGAAATGACGCGCCAAACTTTGAGGGGCTAATCTTGTATCAGTTGGCGCTAAGAACACTTATAAACTTCAAAGAATGATCTCTTGCCATTAATGCTAAGTCTGTGGCCGAAAAAGTTGGAAGTTGAGGAAAACGCTGCAGAAAGCTTTCCGACCCTGTTGCTGCCATTGAAAACAATTCAGTTAAGACGCTCATCATTATAATGACTTAAGACCTTGATTCATTGCACTTAAGGGTATTAGACAGTTGTCTGCATCAAAAACTGCAAATCTATATTTTTATCCCCAAACCGGTTTTTTTCACTAAGTTTTGAAGCTGTGAGTGTTTTTTGCGTTCCAAAATGCAGAATTAACCCCTCTCTTAGCGGTTGTCTACTTCTATCTTCTTTTCACTCAAAGGACTCTTTTGCCTGACCCGTCCATCTTCAAATTTGTATAATTTATATATTAAAATTTATGCTCTACTACAATTAGTGCCATTGAGAACGTGTTCGTAGCAAATGAAGTAGATGTACCTCTTATCTGTGCATGTTTGATCACCTTCGGAATCCGATTTTATTTTTTATTTTTTACAGTTTTCTTATAGTCATTTGCCCTTTTCTTTCTCTTTTGTGGCTCTGTTTCTCGAGATCGTGGTTTTTTTTTCTCTCTTTTGGAGATGGAAAAAAATGTAAAGAAACTTTTACGCTCTCAGGTGATTGAAAGAGTTCCTATCACCATTCAAAAAGCAAAACACATTAATAGCGAAACTCTAAAACCATGCATCTCAGTTTGCGACGTTGAAGACTTCCTGCTACAATCTAATTTTTTTTAAACGAAGAACCACTCAACGCCAATTCGTGAAAACTTGCGTAATTTTTCTTTTCTGAAGCAAATTCTGAGAAAACTTCAAAAAATGATGTTAGTTCGTCAGGACCGGATTTACTTACTTGCCGCCCATGGGTCGCCTGTATTTTGCCGCCCCTTCTTATTCGTTTTGAAACATCAATAATTACCATCAAGTGAACGTGCCGGAGGGGGAGGGGTGCATAAGACACGTTTACTCGTGTTGGACACAGTTTTTGCGAAATCCCTGTTAAAACCACTAGCAAAAGTTCACGGAACATGGCGCGAAAGATAAACCTAAACCCATCTCTGTGTGGACAAGGTCTTCCATCTATATGATATGAACGAAAAAATTATGAAAGAACGAACATAAATGTGGTTTAATAATTTTAACTTCCGCCGCCGCGCCGCGCTGACCGCACTGTGTTTGACGCAATGCGTGAAGTATTAATGCAGTCATGTAGGCGCTATGCGTTTCACGCCACCCAATGCTAACCGCAGTGACCGCACTGTCTTTGACGCAATGCGTGAAGTATTCATGCAGTCTTGTAGGCGCTAGCATGTGTTACATGCCGACCGCCGCGCCGCGCCAAGGGTTTCTCCTTTTAATCTCAAGGTCTCATCATCATCGGCATGTATCTGCGCCGCGCCGTTTCAGGCCAAATTCCGTGTTCGGTTTCTCTCCTAGTCTTAACTAGACTAATTAAAGGTGCTGTCTATTGTATCACAGAAAGACGACAAAATTAGAGATATACTCTCAGGAAATGAGAGATTTTGTCGCCTTTTCTCGTTTGTAATTTTTTTTTTTCTGAATCCGATTTTTCTTTACACCTACATTTAAAAAATTGCAAAATTTGCCGCCATGTGCCGCGGCCCATCCGCCCATGTGGCCACCCCCTAAATCCGGCCCTGTAGTTCGTTCGCCTATGAAGAAAAAAAATGGGAGCGGAGTTCATTAGACACTGCAAACGAGATACGTGGTTTGGGAGTTTTATCGTCGACCTGTGCTTTGTTTTGTAAGCGTTCCAGGTTTTGCTAATAATGTACGGGTATGTCACATTTCCTTATACATTTTTGAACAAACTATGTAAACTTTAACAAACTTCAAATTTAACAACTACCTATGTATTTTTAAACAATCTCCTATTTATTCATTGCTTTTAGTCAGAAACTTTTTGATGCTTTATAGCGTGCAAATGCCATGAAGCCCAATAAATCTTATCTGATGAGTTCAGATGCATTTCACGATCAGATAAATTTAGATGCTCCAAAGCAAGGTCTCTCGTTGATGAAACCAGAAATGCCCTCCCAGATTTGGACTGCATTTTGCAATTTGGACCTATAAATTCCGGCCCGGTTTAAAAACAACGCATGTGCCATTAGTTTCCCTATGCACATAAGTGTTTTTTCAGATGAGTCAGAATTTATAGGTCCAAATTGCAAAATGCAGTCCATTTGTTTTTTTACGCATCTCAGTACCTTCTTATATAATCCGGAGAGGAAAACTTGGATTGGAAATGAGGACTGGACCAAAAATTTGCTACAACTAACTTACTAGAGTACTTTTAGAGTTACTCTTTCCTTACTAGAGCTGAATTTCTTGATTTGGTGAGAGGGCCTCTGAAAGTGAGTTCCAACCTACAAATTTTTGACTCGATAAATAAGTGACAATTTTACTAAAGTCTATGATGTCCTAAGCTTCATGGACCTTGAAAATCTTATCGGGAATCCTTTATGGGAGATCGCATATTTTTAAGGGCCAAAGATCAAGAGAGGTTTGCAAAAAATGCCAGGTCAGCGGTTCACTTTTCTCGCATATATTGCAAATTTTTTTCTATTTTCATGAGTTTGCAAAAGTTCCGACAATTTTCAGAATGTCTGGTTGCTCTTTGCCCCACACAGTTTTCCGGCCTATTGTGAGTGCTTATTGATGCAACAGTGTTCTCTCACATTACTCGCAGTTTTTCCTTTTTGTTTACTCCGTAACAACTCCTCCAATGCTTGTAAACCGATGATACACATGTGTAAACATGCTTCAAGTTCACATCACGGTTGTGGATTTTACGTAATCCACTGGTCAGTAAACGCGTATATTCTTCGATTCATCAAAATTTGAGCGTAGATTATTCTTTTTCATTAAGTCATGAGTCAATATTTCCAATATCCCTCTCATATACTGGTTTTTGGCGAGTATTTTTGGTCCGTCGTGAGCTTAAAAACATAATTCTCACTTCTATAAAATTTGGAGGTCGAAAAAATATACTTTAATTCAAAGGAATCAAATATTCTGGCTATGCAGGCCCATTATGCCCTTGAAGCAGCCCTTGATAAAGTCCTTCGTGCAGCTCTCAAAACCCGTAAAAGTTGCCACTTTTGAATTCTTCCAACGAGATATTTCGCCACCCTGGCTAAGGTGTCATAGGCGCCATGCGACGTTTAAAAATTTCCACCGCCATTTTATTTTTTTTGTTCGAGAAATTGTTCGACGAAGCTGTCCGAAAATTTCAAGAGTGCTGCCGATAAAATTCAGCGAAATTTTCAAACAGATTCAACCAAAAATTCCTCTTTAAAAAAATAAAATGGCGGCAGAAATTTTTAAACTTCACATGGCACTTGCGATACTTTGGCCGGAAGGTAACGATTTTACGGCTATCCCACTATTACCGTGCGGGTTCCTCGTGGGTTTACCACTGGTGTCAAAATATTGCACAGACAGATAATGCGATGGAAAAAGTTCTCCTCAATTGATTTCTTAAGCTCGTCAAGAAACTGCGTCGAGTCGTCGCGACCGGCTTTTAGTGATGCGATCCATCAAAAAGTGACATCGTTTCATTCACAACTGCGTTCATTCATCCCGAGAACCGGTGTCGCCGTAGTATCCCCCGACAAGTTCCGATCCGTAAAATCGATGGAGCCTTAAACGGCGTTTTCTGAAACTCATCGAGAGCAGTGAAAGTGCGAGCTTTTATTCGAGATTCGATCCGCCTCCCGTACAAGGTTCGGGGGAGTCTCGTTCATTCATGGTTCTCCGAGTCGGGCGCTAATCCTCTCGCTCCGAAATCGGTCGAGATCTGCGACAGTAAGGAAGTGATTCAGCCCTGGACTTTTTCTCCTTTCTATGAGCCTCGGATATCTCCAACTCCTATAAAAAAGACACGAAGTTTAAGACGGATCTTCAGCTTTTGAAGAGCTTCGATATACTTGATTAGTCGATTGAAAATGTGTGGATTTTTACGTAGGTGGATCTAGATACTTCGAACGAGGGAGGGGGGAGGAAGGGGGGCACGGAAGGCTTCCCCCAAAAAAATTTTGAAATTTGAAAGCATATTATGTGTAGTTTGAGTCAATTTCGTCATGAATAATCGCCAAATATAAGCGACACTCCTCCGTTTCTTCTTTCTTTCGTTCTTTTTATCCTCCGTTTCTTCTTTCTTTCTTTCATTCTTTCCTCCGTCTCTTAATCTCAAAATTTAACCTTTCCCCTCAACCCTTTTGTATTTTTACTGATGTAACCTTAATTTCCATGTAAATTTATTACTATTACATGCCTTCTTTAGAGGTGTAAATGGCCTTAGATGCTAAAGCACCGCTTTAAAATAAAATTATTTTACTACTACTACTTTCTTTCTATCTTTCTTTCCTTTTTCTACCTCTTTTTTAGACAATGATGGAGTTTTTTAGCCATCGTGCGTAAAAAGTTCGGCTTGGGAAAGAAAAGCTGGGTGATCCTTTTTTAGGGTGAATGAGGTGGGGTTAGGGGATGTACGCCTCCCCTGGATCCGCTTTTGGATTTTAGGACATTTTTTTCAAAAATCCCTGAACGGCATGTCACGCTGTAGTCTACTAAGTACTCGCACTCTAGATTTGACCGAGAATAATTTTGAAATAACTTCTAGAGTAGGTTCCGAGTGAATTTCGCAAAACGTTTTGTCTTGTCGATGTGCGATTTTCCATCCGGACGTATCTCCAGTCAAATCTTGTGTACAAACAGCCAACGTACTCCAGTGAGATGCGACGTTTGAAGGTTCTTGAAAAAGTATTTTCCGTTGCAACGCGTGTTTATGATTCTGAAAAAAAAGTAAGACTCGTCATGGCTCAACCAAGAATCTGTGATGTTTTATCAAAAATCAAGCTTCAGCGAGGTTTTTTGCAGTGAAGAGATGGAGTTTTTACTGAGGCATGCTTATTACAGGGATGTTCATGGGCATTTTACAGCCATAGATTCCTTAAGAGTCAAGTATATCGAAAGTCTACAAAAGTACCAAGTATACCTAAATATTTTTTAACAGATACCAATTATCAGCTGTCTAAACCTTTCTTTATGGACTCTTCACTAAATATTTTTTAATTAGTTTGTTTTCGTAAGATTCACGCTGAAATATTCTCATTTTAACTGCTCTACATGGTTACATCAGTTTTTTTCGATATTTTCTTCCTTTCTTCCCCCGCATCCAACTTTCCGAGTAATTTTTAATTAATGCAGTCCTCACTAAAGCAGAACAAAGCGGATACATGAGGGATTGGGGACCCCTTGTTCCGCTGATGTTATCTTTTAAGATCATAGCATTTTTCGAAAGAAACTGTGAGCGTTTAATTTTAACTAAACCGTTCGATTTTAGCCGCGAAATAAAACGAGAGTGAAACGCCTCATCGCTATAATGCGATTGTATAATGACTGGATAATGTAAGAAGCCCGTATCTTAAAGTGACCTAATATTCCAGGTTATGGTAATATTATCATAAATATATTCCAATCGCACATTATGGAACTGTAGCAGAGGACTTAAAATTCAGCAGGTAACTTCATCATAATTGTGTAACACTGATAACATTATTTTGACTCGGTTTTTGAATGAACGTGATAATAAGCCTCTTTTACATACAACTTGTCGGGACAAATTATGCATTTACCCCTATTTAATGAATCCACGTATTGTTACGGATGCATTTCAGCAATAATTCCATTTGCAATCCCCTATATTAAGCATGTGATCATTATTAAAATGAATATAGATGCTTAGATTTTTTTTTTATCTTTTTTTACAAGCGATAAAAAAGATGGTGAAACTCTAGAAAACTCGATTTATCAGTCCTCGCTGTTTCATCCAGTTAATTTCTTCTTCTTGTTCAAATGATTGAGGAGAACCAAATTGTCTGTAATTCTGTAAATCACGAGGGAATATCTCTGAAAGGGCAAATAAATATTACCAGAGTTTTTGCGCAAAAAATGGTCACCTTAAAAAAACAAAATGTTGGATAAGGCCAAAAATCTTCAACCTCAAAAGCTGAGACACGCGATTTCTCAGTTCCACCTTCGATAAATGATAGATCACAGGTCAAAAGGGATCTGGTTTTTTGTGACAGAACATAGTACCTAGGCTAAAGGAAACGACATAAAAATAAATATTTCTAGATCATTGATATTTTTTAATGGTGTCATTGTACTTACGTATACACAGAAGGATGCAAAAAAGTTCGCAAACTCACTCTGTAAAAGCTTTATCATATTAAACCGTTGGTGAATTGGCGGATACAAAATGCTCTAGATAGATATACTGAAATAACTTTAGTCGGACGCTTCCCGTTGATTCTTGATAAGAAATGATAATAACAAATATATAACTGCCTCTTTGCTATTTAAAATTTAAACTGCAATCATAAATCGTCTTCCGGACGAGGAAGTGTAACTCCATTCCAAGGTTGCAAAATTTATTCAAACACTCTAATTTTTTGCAAAAAGTACTTGTGCCATTTTTGTCCACAATAATTGTAATTTTTTTCTTTAGACGAGAAAAAATCAGTGAAATTTTCAGTAATGATAGCACAAGATTCTCCTGGGAAAAATGTAATTTGCGAGAGGAAATCTGATGTCAACGCTGAAATGTCGTTACGTTCCTTCGTCTGGACGAAATATGTGTTAACTTCCTTTATTTCACCACAAAATAGTGTGGACCCATCAGCTCAATTTGTTCTTATATATTTTAAATTGAATATGAACTTTTAACATATTCAACTATCTCATGGAGATGTACCGGTAAAAAGTATCCAACAATTATTTGCATCAATAATTATTCCACGTGAGTTGTTTGTACAGTCATAGGTTTACAGTGAGACATTCAGAGAGAGTATTTTTACTTGGTTCAAATTTTAATTTTTTTGAATAAAAAGAAAATGGAAAAAAACTTGTAAACGAACTAAAGCGACAAAACTAACACTGAGTAAAGTATAAACATGGTTTCGTGGTCATCGATACGGAATTCTCCCTCGAGGAAGTACAAGTAATTTTTCAATATCATGTGGCAAAAAAATATGAATGGGATTTCACCATGATGTCTATATTCAAAGGAACTTTAAGCAGGAGGATGAGGGGAAGGCAGTTCAGTTAATTTACTCGAAATCCGCTGAAAGGAATAAGAGATTTATAAATATAATACATAAATAAAATATATCGCTGACAATGGGAATCCATGAAACCATGCTAAAACGGGTTTATATATTTTTAGTAATCCCCGTTAAGAAAAAATCTCTCTTTTTTTCCCCATCCATAGCCGATTGGAAGAATGTCAAAAAGTTTAGAAGGACATTCTATGAATGTTCCTGACAAAGCTGCTAAAATAAAACGTTCCTCCCTACGTAAAAGTAACCCGGAGTTTTTCATTCTTGCTTCGCAGACCAAAACAGAAATTGTAATTTCACCCCTTTTCTCAGTCTGCTTGTTTAACGGTGTCTTGCTTGAAAAAAATGGTTGACAAGAAATCAACCAAATCTGGTATCGTATGAAAGGAACGTTGTCAAATCGGAGAAGAAATCTCTGGTTTTATATTTGCACGTCATGAAAATTCAAAAATTGTCACGACAAGAGAGCACAGTCTTGTCAATAATGAGTCTATTCACACCGAGATGGATACTACCACCTGCAAATGTATGTAAAGGGTAAAATCTCATAAAAATCACGTCAAACATATTAGGAATGGCTGAAATTCCGATCCAAAACGTTCAATTTGCGCTTTTTTCTTTTCAAAACTGCATCCGCGGCCAGTTTTTTCTAGGGTCCAGGAATCAGGGCTCCCCAAAAGAGACTCAAAAAATCTATAGCCTTAATAAACAAACAGTTTTGTAAAATATTTCTTTTCCATACATGTGCGATTTCAATATTTCCCAAGCGTGTTTTCCCCTCATTTTTCGTTAAGTAAAGCCCCAAAAAATGTTAATCATAAGTAAAAAAATAAAATAAAAGTCAACCATAGGAAACCCCAAACTAATAGAAAACCCATAAATTAGCGGTATGCATGCGTAAGAAGGACGTTGGCAAAATTGTTCCTCATTTTTGGTTATGTTCTCTCTCGTCTCTCTCTAGGCAAATCTAATTTCTGGCAATCAGGAAAAACTACCTCGGTAAAACTCAAAGAAGAACTTTGCCGGTTCATTTCAAGGCGCATGATACGGACTCCGCTATAAGTTTACGTTGAGGGGTAAATCTTAGGCATTTTTGATGTCCTTTCGTGAATTTCGTGCGATTTTACCTGCAGTAGAGTGATCAGTCGGCTATATTATTGTGTGCACTAGACCCATTACGAAGAACAAAAGCTGTGAGCAATTAATCCGGCTATTTTACAATCAGTACGCTCCAGAAAATTCTGGAATTTTTCTTCGATAAGGCAGCAGCCCTGAGCTGGCGATACGTCGGATTTGCGCGGGGAAACTGGTCAGCTGGTCGGCTGGTTAACTGGTCAAACGGCAGAGAAAACGCACTCGTGTGAGCAGAACTGACCTTAAAAAGCGGGTGCGGAAAGCAAATAGTAATTAAGCACTGTAAGGCGAGCCAGACCGGTAGTCAATTAAGATATTTTAACTCAATTACTTTATACACGAGTATGCCTATTCGTGGCTGGTAATGATCGCCAGCAGAACTATTTCGATTGAAGATTGAAATACGGGACGGCGAATGGTTTTTTCTTTTTTCTTTTTTTTCAAGTTTTGTCACAAGGATGACACTTACAATCCGTAAGAAAAGTTCTCATGTTTTGGAATGAGGACCGAAGGAATAAATCATCTTAATATGTGATGCAGAAGGGAAAATGCGCCTGAAGGTGAAAGAAGAGAAAATGAAATATAATCCATTCCTGTGTCTCAGATAGGTTAATTCTGCGTCATGTGGCGCGCAAAGCGTCCAATTATCGAAAAATTTACCCTTTGATCACAATTTGAAGTTCCACAGCGAAAAAGTGGCTATTGAAAAAATGGCTATTATAGCTAGCTGGCGCTGTTGACAGTCTAGGGAAGAATTTACTTTAAAAGCTTCTTACATGATTAATAAATGCAACTATGGCTTGAAACTTTGACCTGATATTCTTGAGGGCATTAGAAAGTGTGAAGCATCGAAAACTGGAAATTGATATTTTTTCGAGTTTTATTTTGGCGTTTCACTTATTACTCATGCTTCCCATAGAGCTGGTGCAGACAACTGCAGATGAATAAAAATTATGGACGCAGTGCGCTTATGTCGTGCTCACTTTTGAATCGATGACTGTTTTCGAAAAATACATATCTACACCGCATCGATTTAAATTCAACGTCGCATTTGGAGATTTTCGACCACAGCCATCGAGATACTCGAAGTGTACCAAAAAACGACAAACCGGCCGGTTTTCTCTTGGTTTGTTATCTTTTTAATGTCGTAAATAAAATTGCGTTGTCTCGTCGCCGCCGGGTCGATTTTGCGAACTCTCTGCAGATGCTGTGTTTTCAGTTTAATGTTTTGCCAATTAAATTTTCGTAGAAACGAGCCGCTGCTGACCTACAAACTTTTTTGTTTTCAGGGGAACTGTGGGTGTTGACGGACGCGTGTAGCGAGAAAAAAATTCGTTACGTGGAAGTGCGTGACGGTCAACTGTTGGTGTTCCCAGCGTTTTCTTCAAGGCGCTTGCCCGAGTGGCGGTTGCCCCTTTATGATCTCAACCTTCTCCCCTACCCGTTAGGCAACCCGTTTTGCTTCAGTTTTTCCAGGAGGGACCACTCCACACCCGTCGCTATTTTCCAAGTGAGTACCTCTGCCATATTCTTCTTTTGACCCTACTTTTAAGAGTCCCTTTATAAGGGGTTGATGTGAGTAATCAAATTTCTCAGCATAGCTGAAAACAACGCTATTTCGAGCGTAGTTCCTTTCGGAGTCCCCAAGAAACTCGAAAGATATGAGTAGGTAAAGAGTGACATCTCGTGAGAGCGGAGTTAATTTTTCATGACGTTGATTCCGATCTGTAAAAGCGGAATTCACTAATTGTACCCTGGTAAAAATTGGCAGTAAAGAAGTTGCTTCAGACGCCGTGGCACGCTGCGGCGCGGCGGGCGGGCAGCCAGCGCGAAACGCGCATTGGCGCCTACAAACCTAACAGGGATACTTCACGCATTGCGCAATGCGTGAAGTATCCCTGTTAGGTTTGTAGGCGCCAGTGCGTCGCCGCTCCGCTTTGTGTTAGGCTCTAATATTTAATCTCGCGGAGTCAGCGCTTTTCAACCCATGATTTTGAAATGTTTGCACTTTTTGTATGGACTATTCTCATTTTAATTGATGAAAAAAAATGTTTTAAAGGAAAATATAATGTGTGTTTTGTAAATATTAAGGTAGTTCCGTATCAATTTTAATGATTTCCAAAGCACACGAATTTCTACACAATTTCTTATAGCCTTTTATAGCCAATGGCGATAAATTGTAAAGCCCGGCGATAGGATCTATAGCCCGACTGCATACTTTTTTATAGCTTCGTATAGCCCGGCTATATGATTTTCTCTCCTTTCTACAGCCAGCTACATGATTTTCAATAGCCTTCTTTAGTCGGTTATGAGAACTCCTATGGTATTTTGAAACGCAGCTCCTATCGCCAATTTTTACCAGGGTAAGCATAAGCAAGAAGAGTTGAGTTTACTCAGTATACTCCACACTCTGCTTTTTTTTGGAGCAGTATACAGGGTGATACAAAAGTCCCGCTCCACCCCTATAATCTCCTAGAGTTCTTGCTCCTTTTTAGAGTAGTCCCTTTTAAATTTTAGGAAGTCCGGAAAGTCGCTTTCTTTGACTTAGGAACACTCGCACGATTTCAAGTCTCTATCTCAATGTATTAAAAAATTATAAAGGTGGCGCCGGACTTTTGGATCACTCTGTATATTCCAGAGTTAAATGTACTCCAGATCAAGATCCATCCATATAGGTCAGTCATTGCGCAGATTTCCCCGCTCGGGGTAAGCCCCTTTCCATTGGCTCGTGACGTCAGCATTACTGCCGCGAAAACCAGAAAAGTCGGAAACAATGCTTTTCTTATGGGAGAGAGCAAATTTATCTTAATGAATCATTTAAATTTCTTACTTTTAAATCCTTTGAAACTTTCTGTGTGTCGAAAAGAACGTTTAGACATTAGCATTCAGGGTTTCGATTTTGCCGAATTTGTGTTCTTTCATTTTTACAGTTTACTCTGCATCAGCCATTTTTACACGCGAATCTATACCACTAGATGGCTTGTTACATCGCTGACTTCAAAAATCATTTAAAAATATAAAAACGCAAATTCAGCTGAATTGAAACCCTTGACGCTAATTTCTAAACGTTCCTTTCGACACTCAGAAAGCTTCAAAGAATTTAAAAGTAAGAAATTTAAATGATTCATTAAGAAAAATTTGTTCTCTCCCATAAGAAAAGCATTGTTTCCGACATTTCTGGTTTTCGCGGCAGTAATGCTGACGTCATGCGCAGAAGATTCTCATTTGGGTTTCGGGAATGACTGACCTATATGGATGGATCTTGCTCCAGATTTCAAGTTCATGGTAGATGGTCGTTGTATGATTAAAAATTCCTGAGAATTGCAAAATTACCTTTTTCACGGAGGGGGTCAAGTTCCGCTGAAGAATTGACTATTTATATTCAACATGCAAATTGCTTGCTATTTAGGGTCGGACAGTGCCGATCGCCAGAAATACACCTATTTGTCCCTTCTGCTTCTTATGGTTCTCTTCTATTTCCGGACTTAAAGCGAATCAATTTTTAGAATCACTCGCTCGTCTGCCTGCGCGAAGAAGTTTCCAATAGCCACGTAGCTCTCACGGTAGACGGGGGCTTGAGTTAAAATTCAAATCACGTTGTGCGCGAAAAGCATGATCGAACTTATAACATCGGCCAGCCAAAATATCATTCCACGCAGCCGTTTCCAACGAGCCAGTGGCGTGGCGCGCTTTGCGATCTATCGATAATTCCCCATTTGAAGTTGTGGTAAAGAATCGATTATCATGGTGTTCGCTGCGAACACCTTGTTTATCGATACTTTTCCATAGGTTAAAATGGTCGATCATTCGATGTATCGCAAAGCACGCCACGCCACTGCCAACGTCCACGCGCAAAATCGGCTATTGTGGAGTGGAGAAAAGAATATTATCGTCCTGAGTTGTAGTTCTCGAATACTCCACTAGTAGCATCGGTCCGTGCCTTTTTTAAGACTGCAGCTTGAATCTAAAATTCTGTGTATAGAACTTCAAAACCGCGTCTTGTTTCCAAAATAACATGATTCCACCATTTTGCTCCTAGAGTATGTAGAGCAGGTAAAGATCGAAGAGCCATATATGTCGATTAGGTCCGTCGGCGCCACATTCTCGTGCGATAGGTGCATCATAGCCTTCCATCGTCTGGCACCGGATGATAAAACTGATGAATGTCAAGGCGAACGCACACTAAATTGAATTGTTACGTCAGGTCTCACACTCACCCAGCGTTGCCATTTTAGTAATTAATTTAGGTGGAACTTCGGTCTTGTCAATAATCCCACTTCCATGAATTTTCCTTTTACTCTACACTTGTATTCAGTGTTTAGAGGAGAGAGGAGCCTCCTATTCAGGGAATTAGCCACTGATAGACAAGGTCTAAAAACGCCTCATGTTTCAAGGAAATGCCGCTTGTTTCTTTTTCAAAATTTTACATATATAGACAACAATTCACAGGACGAGGAGTTTTGAAATCAACTCCTAACCGAGATATCGACAAGTCTTTTAAACACGGATTAAGTGGAAGCTCGATAATACGAATGACGTCACTATTGTATTTTTGCCGTCCAACCCATGTTGATGGACATCACTTAGGTATACCTATCTTGTTCAGAAGTTGATTCTCAGATTTAATGTTATGTGATTCGTTTTCCCTGTAAAATTTTGAAGAGGAGCGTTGTACTTTAATTTATATCCTATCTAGAGGCCCAAAACCACCATGAATTCCGACCAGTCGGAACATCAGGAAAAACCATGTTTGAACTCTAAAAATTAGGCTTATTTGTTGCGCGATAGTTCGGTGTTAAATGTTCCGAGATGTGGATGAACGTTAGGCCATGGCCAATAAATTAGAGGCCCGTAAAATACGTTCACATGCACTAGACAGGGTATAATACTGAGAAGATACATTTTAACTGATGCACCTGTATTTCGAACGCACGAGAGGAAGAGAGAAAAAAAGCAACCCCATTTGGTACGTATCGTTTCAAGTGGTGAATTCCAAGTCTCTCTGAGTTGCATGTACAAAACCGAAGGCGCTGCGGCCACTTCAATGCCAACATTTGGATGCAACCATTCGTGCTCATCTGATGTGTGTGTTGCATATCCAAAGGATTGACGGCGTTCTCGTGGACTCACTAATAATAATCGCATCTAGTTTGAACCAAAACAAATGGGCTTAAAGTCTTATTCCTTCATAACCGAATGTATCAAACATTCAACGACTATTTCCACAGTCAAAATATCTATTTTCTGGCTGTAGATTCCTAGACTATTAATAGAGGAATATAGAAGCCCCAAAAAACCACACAAAAAAAATAAATCTATTCTCGACTTTGAATACTTAGCATGAGAAAATTTACGACGAGATGATTTAAAAACAGTGGAAACAAAGAGACTTGACTTGGCAGTCTCATTCCAATACCAATTTCACCATGTAACGCCGTTTGTTGGATTTTATTTTAATTTTTTTCTTATCTCAATTCTTTTTTAGCAGATAATAATGGTGCCGTAAGGTACCGAAACGTCCTGCCTTTGTATTTTGTATTTTAGCCTTGTTTCCGCATTTTACTGTGTTTTTTGAATGATTTCAAAACTACCCCTGACTCAGTTTTCTCTCCAAAATGAGACTTGGTGTGCTGTTGAATTCGATCCTAACGGATCGTGTGACTTCTAATTGGAGATATGGCATCCTGAGAAGCGGGCGCGCCCGGCGCCATTTGAAGCGTCGCGTGAGCCACCCCGATTCTGAAACACCTCATTTTTCTCCGGTCAAGATGACCCCTGGAGTGATGACTCGGCGAGCACGGGCGTCTCATCTCGCTAATGAGACCGCGGTCTCGGTTCCTGTTTCGCCTTCGCCTTCGACGCGCGGATTCGCGTGGTTAGAGTCAACGCAACCCGCCTCACGCGAAGCTGAAACCAGAGGAAAATGAAGATAACGAACGAGGAATAAACCAACACCCTTGGAATAAAAATATCCAAGGAGCAGGCAAAAAAGCATGAAGTGCACCGCGTTAAGCAGAAAGGAACCAAGCCACATCACACGAAAAAGAAAAATCTCGGTGTATTTACTAAGAAAAGGGTGAAATTACCAAGAATTCAGGGTTCTATTTAATCCCAGTTTTTTCTTGGTAAAATTATCATTTATGGAATTGGTAATTTTACCGAGAAATCTCGGTAAAATTATTGAACTTTCTCGGTAATTTTACTGGACCTTGGTAAAAACACCAATATTTTTTATCGACTTTGGTAGAATTACCGAGATAAAATGGCAAAGTTACCGGGAATTGATTACCAATAAAAGTGGAATTCTTACCTGAAAAAAACAGTAAAAATATCGGTTTTTAGGTAAGCTTATACCAGTCTGTCTTGGTAAAATTACTAATAATTGGTAAAAAAATTGAGATGGTAAAGGTACCAACGGACCGTAGTAAAAATGCCGAGAATTTTTTTTCAGTGTCAGCAATTTAAGTAATTTTTAGGGAAAAAAAGTTCGTGCGGATTTCTCGGAAAATTTTAAGGAATTTGGTTCGTACTATGCAAAGAATTCACTGCAATTTGCACAATAATCCGCAAAACCGATTTCATGTAAAAAATTAAATTGTTCAGTTAAATTTGGCAATAGCTGATGTGGCTTAATTCCTTTCTGCTAAGTGCGGTCCAACTAAAAAATGAAATTGAGTCATTCTGTGTCCGTGGTGCGGTTAGAGCTTTTTTATGGTGGGAGGGAGGCGGGTTCCACGGTTAAAAATTTCCCCCTTGGAAGGGCGGAGAGGCTCACGAGTCCAGAAAATCACGAAATAAACATGTTTTTTGGGAAAAATTTTCTAGTTGTAGTCGGAAATTATGGGGGTCTGAGCCTCCTCCCTCTTGCTATGCCTCTGTTCTTTGTAGGAACGACTTATATTCTTTTTAGTGCTGCTCCTTTGTTGAACTTGGTGCATCATTTTGAGCTTACCGATTCAAAAGCTGGCTTGAAATTATATTCCTAACTTCCCGTATTTTTCAGTATTTTTTAGTTCTTTTTTTTTTTTTTTTTTTTTTTTTTTTTTTTTTTTTTTTAATTACAATCAACACGTGTGTCAGTCTAGTTTACGACAGACACATGTGAGCAGCACAATAGTATGGAATACCTATATATGAATGAGGTGTCGTCTGTCGTCGTATGAGGACGAAAATTGGAATTATTATGTAGATCGTTTCTTAGATCAACCTATCATTTTCCTAGTCCTGCCAATAATCGAAAACATGTTTGTGTTTGAAATCTGATACATTTCGTGTGTAAGTGGAAACTATATTAAACTGAGTGAGCTAGAACATCAGGATATCCTTCGTTCATAAATTGAACAATTATTGGAGATGATGCGACAAAATGATCTTGTCTGCCCATATACTTGTGTTTAAATGGAAAATGCTGCCAGATAACGTCATTAGGCTGTGTATTTTCTCACTTTTAAATCTATTTTCCTACAATTTCCCATATCAGTAAAAAAATATAGAAAACAACGTGAAATCAGCTCTTTAAGCACCCTCAGATGAAGCAATAAAAATCTGCATGCAACTTCTCTAGAAAAATGCTGCCAGATAACGTCATTAGGTGGTGCATTTTCTCACTTTTAAATCTATTTTCCAACAATTTCCCATATCAGTAAAAAATTATAGAAAACACCGAGAAATCAGCTCTTTAAGCACCCTCAGATGGAGCAATAAAAATCTGCGTGCAACTTCTCCCTTATTAATTGTAAAATATGAAGCACTCATGATATAGGAGCATATCACTTGGCAAGCGATGGAAAATAACCACTTGGCGATCTGGCATCCATAATCTCGGATCTCGATGGCGCGGTCTGCCAGTTGAAGTGATGAAACTCCGGTTGTAAATAATGTTATTATTTATTTAATTGACCGGGAGAGGCCGTGCGTTCCTCGATGCTCTTTTCGAGCCAGTTTGCGTTATTAGGTGATTTTCAGTAGCCGAGAAACAGTCACTTTTCTGTGACTCAGAGTCGGAGTCGGTGCAGCGGCTTTTCCTAACAGGAGCCCCGCGAGCCGGGCGCCGGGCGGGACCTTGCCTCCTCGTTTCGCCTTCGCGTTGTGTCATTGCGGTGCCGGTGCCTTCGCCGTAATCACCGGGCTTGACGATCGCGAGGTCGCGGTAATCAATATTTTAGAGCAACGTATCCAATCAGCTGATTCTCACCCGAGTTCGGGAGTTTGATCAGTCTCCTTCGGAAACGTGGATTCCTTTCGGGAGGTCCCGAAACTCCCTGCATGAGTAAAGAACATTCGAGTACAGAGTTGTAATGTAAGTGGTAGAGCTGGCGCCACTTTTAAGCATTTTCGAGGTCCCGAATTAGGAGACTTCTGTGTCACGCCGGGTCACTTTTTCAATACGTAATTGATTGTTTGCGATACACGAGGACCCGACCATATTCCACACCGCCATTTTGGATCGAATGCATGTGTATCGAAAAAGTGACCCCGCACACCGGGCTCCGAATTCGTCGAGCAAAACATGGCGCCAGCTCTCTCGCTTACATTACGACTCTATGTAATCAATGGATGTAAACAAAGAAGATAGGAATAACTATGTATTCCACAACGCCATTTTGGATCGAAAATGTATCAAAAAAGTGACCGAAGCTCGGCGCACTCCGGGCTCAGAACTCGTCGAGCAGAACATGGCGCCAGCTCTCCCATTTACATTACGACTCTACATGTACTCTATGGAAACTCCCTGTATGAGCAGAGACCCCACATCAAATCGACCTCTTTTTGCAATGAGGAACCACTATTTGTGGCGTATATTGGCGCAATGCGTGAAATATTCATGCAGTCTTGTGGGCGCTATGCGTTTCACGCCGACTGCTGCTGACCACACTGTTTGGGGCAATGCGTGAAGTATTCATGCAGTCTTGCAGGCGCTATGCGTTTCCAGCCGACTACTGCTGACCGCAGTGTGTTTGACGCAATGCGTGAAGTATTCATGCAGTCCTGTAGGCGCTATGCGTTTCATGCCGACCGCCTCACCGCTCCGTTCCAGGTCAAATTGCGTGTGTGGTTTCTCTCTTAACTCGACGAACTAAAGGTGTTGTCTCTTGTATCACCGAAAGACGGCAAAATTAAAAATTACTATACTTTCACTCTCAGGAAATGAGAGATTTGGTCGCCTTTTCTCGTTTGTAATTTATTTTCTGAATCCGATTTTTTCCTCTCTTTTTCTCCTTTTTTTCTCTCTTTCTTAACCTCTTTTCCTCGGCTCTTTCACCCTCTTCATCGCGTTTTCTTACTTCCTCTCCTTTGATCTTCCTCCTCCTAATTCAACCTGTGTGTGACACCATCTTCCTTCTCCCCCTCATTTTTTCTTTTTCTCACTCTTTCTCTCTCTTTTTATCGCCTTTTCCCTTTTTGTCTCTCCTTTTTCCTCTTTTTCTCTCCTTTTCCCTATTTTTTTCTCCTTTTTCCTCTTTTTCTCTCTTTCCCCTCTCTGCTTCCCTCTGTTCCCCCTCTTTCTCCCTCTTTTCTCCCTCTTCTTCCCTCTTCTTCCCTCTTCTTCCCTCTTCTTCCCTCTTCTTCCCTCTTCTTCGCTCTTTTCTCCTTCTTCTCCCCTCTTCTTTTCTCTTCTTCCCTCTTCTTCCCGCTTCTTTCCTCTTCTTCCTTCTTTTTCCCTCTTCCTACCTCTTCTTCCTTCTTTTTCCCTCTTATTCCCTCTTCTTCCCTCTTCTGCTCCGTTCCAGGTCAAATTGCGTGTTTGGTTTCTCTCTTAACTCGACTAATTGAAAGTGTTGTCTCATGTGTCACCGAGAGACAACAAAATTAGAAATTACTATACATTTACTCTGAGGAAATGAGGGATTTTGTCGTCTTTTCTCGTTTGTAATTTATTTTCTGAATCCGATTTTTTTCTCTCTTTTTCTGATACCTACATTCAAAAAGATTGCAAAATTTGCCGCCCCCCACATTTTGCCTCCATGGGCCGCGGCCCATGTGGCCACCCTCTTAACCCGGCCCTGATCTGCGATTTAAACCTATAGAAAAGGATCGATGAACAGAGTGTCCGCGACGAGCGCATTAATAGTCAATTCTTTACCATGGCTCGAATGGGGAAATATCGATTATCAATCATTCACGCTTCGCCACTGATTCTTGAGCCTATAACTTAAGAGGAGGTGGGGGTCAAACCCCCGGAAAAATTTGAAATTTTAAAGCTGAAAAACTTGTTTTTTGGTAGTCTACCTGCGATAAAATAAGAGACATTTCCAAGGATTTTCGATGTGAAGAATGCTTTGGCAAATAAAGATGTTTTGTATATCTATGGGATCTCTGCCTATACATGAACTGGTCTTTTTGCGACCGTTGCATTCGTGTTTAATCGCGATTCTGCCTAAGGAAATAATCGAATTCTCTATTTTATTTAAAAAAAAGCGCAAAGAATGAAAATACGTGAAAATTTGTAAAAATTGTTTTAACTTACCCTTTGAAATCTCAGTTTAATTAATAACATAATTAATTAAATTTTCACCAATTAAAAAGTTTGGGTTTTCATATATGATATGTATTATTTATGTATATTATACATATGAGCCGTTCATTTTAACGGTCCAATTAAAGCAGCTAGCAAAGTTTTTCTCGTATTTTCATTACTGCGGCGCTAGAGTCGCCTGAAAACAAGCAATTCAATCGAATGGCACTGCAGTGTTTGATTTTCCTGATCAGCCGATTAGATTGCTGATTTTGCACGTAGTAAAAATGTTGAGTACAGACAAGTGCAGCTTGTTTTGTGGTCAGTGACAGCACACCCAAGGAGTCATCGTCAAGGTTAATCAGTCATCGTCCGCGGAGCGTCGGTGTCCACGCGTGCCCCCCCCCCCTCTCCCCCTGGAGTCCGGCCCCCAGTCAGCCCCCCCCCCCCCTCCGCTTCCCATTCTAAGGTGGGTACTCCATCCTTAACAACATAATGAAGTTATGAAAACAAACAATTCGGCTCCTCTTTCCTCTTTAGTTTCGCCTATCGCGAGCGGGCACATTCCTCGCAGGGTCGCCTGATTTCCTAACCGTCCGATCAGGTCCTCGTTGGACTACGAGTAAAAGTGGTGGAAAATACACGCAGACGAGATACTGATGCAACGCGGTGTCAAAATTTGATCCGTGATTTTGAATTTTGAGTCGGGCGTCGAAGAAAGCCAATTTGGCGTCTACGATATGTCATCGACCTCTCAGATAACGTGTCCTTCTCATTTGAAGTACTCCTATGATGCGACGGACAATGAGACAATTGAAGGGATGAGAGGCAGAAGGGTTTGACTTCATTGCCCTGTTGCTAGTCGAAGTTGGGCAATTTACTCACTCACTCGAGAACTGTTGAAATGCTCTTTTTAAAAATCTATTGTTAGTATTTTACTGTGGATAAAAATGAATGGAAAATATAGCCCGAAAATATGTAATAAGTTAAATTTTATAAAGATTGGGAAACGAGGCTAAAAACAACTAAACCAAACCAAGCAATCTTGGTTTTTTTGTTTTTTGTTTTTTTATTTTTGATTCCCCGGTTTTTTAAAATTTTACATCGCATTTTATCATGTATAATATGTCGCAGGCAATTGGCAATCGCCGGCAATTTTCAAGCCATAATGGTGAATAAATATAGAAAATCATAAAATTCAATTAGAAAAGAAGAAGATAAGAGTGCTGATTATGTTGCCTATAATATGTATAGACACTTTTCCATCCTTAAAAACATGGCAGGCATATGCACACTCAGAAGAGCGTGTAGTGAACTGCGTGACATTAGTTGGGTTGAGATCGGAGAGGCAACTAAACTAACATCGTGACAAAGCGTAGAGTATCACAAAAAATGAAGGCGCTTCAAGCCGAGCTCATACTTTTGAAAGCCATAACCCTTAAAAATTGCATCATGCCGATGCGCATTATTTCGATTTATTGAAACAACGTGTGAACCGCTTGCAAATTGCCGGCGATTGTTAATTGCCTGCGACATATAGACAAAAATTCTCCCAATTTTTCAATATTGCACTTGTAATATGTTACAATGAAGTATGCATTTAAGATGAATAAACTGTTACTCCTCAGCATGCCCATGCTCATTTATGAAAACATATCCTACGGGAGGGGTAGTAGTTGCTTGCACCCATACCTTCCTTAACAATCTTTTTCACGACCGGAAAAGAGAAATTTCTCGAGAAATCGGCCAAAATTCACCACTTTGCGCCGGGCAAACAGTTAAAAACTATTCACTTTCAAAGAAATTTTCAATTTTTACCGCAATATCCCCTCCGCCCGCGCCATAAACAATTTCTGGCTACGGCACTGACTGCAGAATTTGTTGAAATTTTTGTGACGCGAAAGTGCTGGAAATTGTAAAGACTTTTTTGCAAGTACACGCCGGTGTTTCGACGCACTTTCCAACATTACGTGCACGAGGCAGGCAAACCTGTGTCAGTGACACGGATGGCTCAACCCTTCAAATTAATGAAATTGCAGCTCGAGGAATAATTAACGGCGTTTCTCCGACAGTTTTTACTAACAGCTTAATTGTATTTTCCAACCAACTGTCGACAATTACTGCCGACGCGAGGGGACAGTAGGAAACGCAATTTAGTCCGTGCTTTCAAATTGGCAAACATGTCTCCTGAGATTGCTGTTACGGCGATTAGAGCAATCTCAGAGAGGGGCACAAACTTAGTTTTGGCGCTAAATAATTATGATTCATATAATGACGAACATTGCACTGAATACGATTTATAAACTGACTTTTCACCTACAAGAAGTTTGTAGCAGTTTCTCTCGACTACCCGTCCAAACTCTTTTCGAGCTGAGATTGAATTCTTTAATGTCTTCATTCATTTCTGATCTCTGCGAGCTTTGGCTGTAACTTCGGATATTGAACCGATTTTAACGTTATAGGCAAGAAATGGTCCGTTGGAAACAGAACGAAATCTGGGATAACGCATGTTCCCCGATCGAATTTCCACGTAGAATATGATCAACACTTTTGAAATGCCCACAAACTTAACAATAACTCAGTGAGAAAATAGAGCGTTTTCCGGGCGCGTAGATTCTTTTCGCTCAAAAAATTCTTTTAAATGAAACAAACAAATAAAAAAAAAACTTACGCTTTTAAGTAATTTCAGTATGTTTTATACGGATGAATAAATTTCCTCTATATAACTGAGTTCTTCTCTACAAGAGTTCAAGTTTGTGAGTGGTTCGGTGGATCGTAGGAAAGAAATCAACAATTGATCATCATAATTTTTGGTTTTAGTTAAACCAAAAATTGATCCGTTCGGAATTCTGATCAGAAAATCTGTTCCTGTATCCAATTTGACCTGGGTTGATTATGATTTTTCCACACGTGGGAAGTTAGAATGATCTTACTCTAACAATCTAAAGAAAATTACGAAGATAATTTTCTCACTCATAAAGTTAATTACGGAAATTTGAAATAGGTCACATTCAACGTGAGTTGCGTAAAATTTCGGTGAATGGTCTGAAAAAAGTTTAATTCTTACCATGCTTAATAGTTTAATAAGGTTGCGATACGGGATCATGTTCTAATTAATCGTAGCTTGGAATATCCGTAATTCGCGTCAAGATTGCAACCAAAGGGTCAGTGGCCAGTGAGCAGAATGTCCGTATACCTTCGATCCTGACATTATTATCGCTCATCATTTTCTTTCGCGCCTTCCGGCGAGTCGGTGGTCACCTCCCTACCTCTTTTCTCCTCGTGAATGCATAATTGGATAACTTTCTTCAAGTGTCAATAAGCTGGAACCTTAAGGCTATCGGCTACCTACGTAGTGCTACATAAAAGAAAATTGGCACGTTTCGCCTCATACTTGAGCCAGTGTAAATATTAGCGGAACTTGTTCCGGGTCTGATGGGCGGCTGAATAAACTCGAGAATATTTGAAAATATGAATAAGAATATTGATAGCACCATAATGAAGGAATCTGCAATAGGGATTCACATGCATCATGGGGCTATACGTACATATAAATCACGTGACGCGATTTTTCCGATTTTTTGACACCCACCTACCCTTTGTAAAGTTATCATAAAAATGATCCAGGCATCTTCAAAATAATTAACGTTTAAGCGAAAAATAGGCAAGAATAAGTTACGCTGGTAATCATAACCCGCCAAAAAGTCAAAATCCGAAATTCCGGCGCTTTTTCCCTTTATCAGAAAAATCGGTTTCATTACGTTCAAATGATATGCCCTAATCTTCGAATAAAGACTTGTCTTAAATCTTTACCCCTTTGTTTCCTCCCGGAAGAACGTAAATCCATTTCAATATTGCCAAACTTCATCCTGTAAATTGCATAGTAACCAGCAGAATCTTGGGTATCCCTAACTGAAAATTTCACTGATTTTTCCTCAGCGTTCCTGCAAAAATCAGATAAATTTCGAATACAATTTGCAAATGTACATTTTTGGAAAATATATTAATTTTATGAGTCAATGGGTCAGTTGCGCTGGTCACAGAATCGTGTTTTGGTACTTGATCCTGGTAGTCTAGCTAAAAATAATAAGATCTGTTCAAACAGCAACTCTCTCTGATTGTAGTAAAGGCACATATAATAATAGCACATATACCTTAGTGATGGTACGAGGTATACCTTATGGTACTATATACCTTTGTATGGTTCGCATACCGAGAATCATTAGTTCATTTTCGACCAGTATTGGTGTTCTATATGAACCACTAGAAGGTTTATGAAGCCATAGATTTTTCTCCGTGCAGAATCATCTGAAACCCGATGAAAAGAGAGACCTTCAAGGATGAGTAAAAACGGAGGACTCATCAATCCTGAACGAGGAACCGGTCGATTACGCTGTCCGCCTCCGCGCGCGGATGGGTCGAGCACAGGTGAGACACACGAACAAACAGATCATTAAAGCTCCGGGCCCGCGGGGAGCGTCGCGGCGCTCGCGGTGAAGACGCCAGGCGCCTCGGACGGGACGGAAGCTCTGACTCACACCTCCCGGCTGAGGCATAATTAAATTCCTCGAAAAGCGTTTTGAATCACATTTTATAATACGCACCTGACGAAGCGCCGATTTCGCTTTCGGGTCGCCCGCACCGGCCGCCGAGCTTTCGTTTCGAGATGGCCCCGCGCCGCCGTCGAGCTGTAAACAGCGCTGATCGCGATTTTAACCTCGCCAAACCGATGGCACCCAACCCGTTTTGCCATGTTGCTCGCACGTTTGAGATGAGCCTCCGATGAGGACCTGTTGATTTCCGATTGCAGCCTCTGATGAGGTACTATACTGCCGTGACAGCGAAGAGCGCCGTAAGTCACGAATTTTCGAAATCGAGTCTCCTTCAAAATTTTTGTGCGAAGTCTTTAATGCCTCACTTTTCTTACCATGCGTTGAAGTCACCAAAGATATTGTCTTCGGAGCATGCGTCTGATTACATCAATCTCGCTTCTTAAGCATTAATATGACCATTTGAGTATGCGGAAACCTAATGATAGGTATCGATCCCAGGCGGTTTGCCTTCAATTTCACCGCATAGGCAACACATGCACATATCAGAAAGCTTGAGCTTTGATTGAATCGATGAATGACGCGATGCTGTAAACCTATTTTAGATACCGTATACTGGATGCCGTGCGTTACTCACCTTTTCCTTGGCATAATGCGTCTTTCTTGAAGTTTCATTCTAAATTTTAAATTCTATTGCTACGTATTTGTACGCGTGAGGAGAGTATATATCCATTACGTTGTTGAATGAATAAAAGTCAGGGAATTTTTTATTTTGTTGATTTTAGGCTAATTTTTGCTAGTGGGTTTGGTTGATTTTTGCGACTAAATTCTAATAATAAACTTTTTTCTCTCAACCCAATCCATATTAGTTTGTCGAGCGCATCAGTAACCGGTGTCTGAACGAAATCCAAAATTTCTCGACCCAACGCCGGAGGTAGGTTGAAAAGTGAATGGGAGTAAAACGGTTTCACCAGAAACCTCAAAAAGCAAAAAAAAAAATTCCAAAATGATGGTGCTCTGTGCGACAAAAACAACAACTGAGCATCAACAACCGTTGTGGTTTTCTTATCCAATAATCCGGGATTTGGCTCGCTCTCTTCAGGATTTGGTTGAAAATTAGATACTGCGGATTCTGATTGGTCCAAGTTCCAACGGTGATGCAACGGTTATCCATCCAAAAAATTAACTAAATCCAGTCGCGAATTTTCGGCTTTTCTCATAGATATCGCTCCCATTAAAAGCGTGCAAATTACTCATCAATACGTCATGGAAAAGACACCCCAACTTGATAAACACTCTTCATTCCTCATTTTTAACCATGCACTGGAAAAAAGACACATTGGATCTAGAGTCCAGACTAACAAAAACATCGACAAGAAAAAATACTCTTAATTCAATCGGATTTTAGCCTAAATCAAGAACCAAGCCTCTTAATTTGAGCGGATTTCCTTTGGATTTAAGCAAAAATCTGATTGAATCAAGAGTATTTTTTCTTGTCAATGTTTTCAAGAGTCTGGACTCCAGATCCAATGTGTTTTTTTTCCAGTGTGTGCATCGAGCTCGCAGTGAATACTTACTTAAACGCTCGGATGAACGCAGCTCATTATTCGTCCAACAAAATATTCGAAGGATGTGTGTAAATGCGTCCCGTGTACGATCACTCGACAGGTGACTGGTTTTGAGCGCAATTCGGCTACTCAGCAGTTAAACCCCGGTAGGCAAGAGAGCTATGACTTGTTTTCGGCAATTTGTCGGAGCGCTTTCGAAAGTGAGCATCGGGTAGCGCGGTGGGAGGCGAGGCGAGATACTATGGAAAATTTACAGTGACTCCGTAGCCGATGCCGACGGCCAGCCACCGGTCCTTCTAATTGCATCGCAAAGGTCAAACGTGCGAAAGTTTTCAAAACCCTTTTCGCTAGCTCAGTGCAATGATATGAAACATCTTTGTTCTGGGGAGAGATCGAACGCGCATGAGCGTCATTAACCATCGGGAAAAAAGCGTCGTGGCACCGGGGACTATCGTGGGAGCTCTCTCCGATTTTTATTTACGCCTCGGATAGGACGGTCCGCTTCAACAGGGTTTGTGACCCTTTAAATTTTTTTGAATTTCCTTAGAATTATTTCTGCAGTACCGCCGCGCCGTTTTATTCTGCCAAAGATTTCAAGGTTTCCAAAATTAATTCTGATGTTCAAATCTTTATAAAAGTGCCAAGAAAAATTCCAAAAAACGCCTACACTGGGAAAAAAAACACATTGGATCCAGAGTCCAGACTCTTGAAAACATTGACAAGAAAACGTACTCTTGATTCAATCAGATTTTTGCTGAAATCAAAAGGAAATCCGCTTAAATTAAGAGGCTTGGTTCTTGATTTAAGCAAGAATCCGATTGAATCAAGAGTATTTTTTCTTGTCGATGTTTTCAAGAGTCTGGACTTCTAGATCCAATGTGTTTTTTTTCCAGTGTGGAGTTAGTTCCGCTCATCCATAAGATTGGTGAAGAAATCATCAAATTTGATATAAAAATCGATCAAACTGACGAAAAACCCAAAAATCCTGGGATAGTCCCGAAATATAGCTAAAATTTCAGGATGTTCCGGGATTTTCGAAGATTCCGAAAAGAGTTCCGAGGAATTCCAATAATTCCGAAATTCGGAATTAACTCTGGGAAATTAAATGACAACGCTGATTTCCGAATCGTAAGTCCAATTCTTTAAAAGCCGTGTGAAAGTATTTTGCAATTAAAAAATTGAAGGTCACAATTGATTATTCACCGTGACAACATCAACTTACGCTTTTTAAGCTACTAGGGGGCTATGTCCCCCAGAGGGCGCTCAGCGCCCAACTAAGCTGCCCCTGGAGGAACATTTTGGAACTCTGGTCCAAACCCAAACCTACTGCAGGTTAAACTATATCGAGACGTAATTTAGAGGTAGGAAGCTCATGAATGACTGCGAAGTCGGGTGATTTTCCATTCACTAAAACTTCAATACCAGAGGTGACTCCACGTTCACATCATTCGAAAAGAACGTTAACTATGAGACGAAAACAACAACAGTCGCTGTTCCGTCTTTCTATCGACTAAAATTGCACGTTTGAATTCCTAGCCAAACGACCGATCTGATAGTTTCCGAGCCGTCGAATAGCCCTAGCGATTTCCGAGTGACCGTCAATGCAAGGCTAATGCCTTTTCGGTCACCGCTTTAATATTTAAGCGAGAAGCGACCCTGTATGGGCATATTTGCCAAGAACCAACCGATTCAGCCCAATCGCTCTTTATAGGCGCAAAAGCCGCTCCTTGCATCCGTATAGCGCATCTCTCTCGAGGAGAAAACGGTGTGTAAGCTTTCCATCAGTGGCGTGGCGTGCTTTGCGATACATCGATTAATCTGCCATTTAAACCCATGGAAAAGGATCGATGAACAGGGTGTTTGCAGCGAACACCTTAATAATCGATTCTTTACCATAACTTCAAATGGCGAAATATCGATAATCGATTGTTCACGCTACGCTACTGCTCTCCATGGCTCTCTGCAAATAGATGATTTTCAATCGACTCATAGATGTACCAGGTAAATGATCTTTTTTTAGTTATAATTAATCAAGTTAGGATTATTTTTCAAATAGAAGCGCAGTGCGCAACAAGAGTCGGATATGAATCGATCTACATCGGGCAGCACACTGAGGACAAAAACAGTCGGTCTCATGAATCGTGAGCAGTGGCGTGGCGTGAATAATCGATTATCGATATTTCCCCATTTGAATCCGTGGTAAAAAATCGATTATTAAGGTGTTCCTCCCTGACGATAACCCTCTTAATCGATCCTATTCCACAGGTTTAAATGACAGATCAATCGCGATGTATAGCAAAGCATGCTACGCCACTGATCATGAGAATTTATGCGGTGTCCTACGCTGCCGTTCAACGCAAAAACGCCGTAAACGCCATTTTAATTTTTTTTGGAAACAATGCATCATAGCAGAAAAGCTTGTGTACCTTGGGACAATGTTTTTACTGAATTCTTTTACAAATATGATTAAGAACCTAACCTGAAATTTTTTTTTTTTTTTTTTTTTTATTGAGAGTTTAGTAGCTTCTATTCCTTTAGGAATCTACAGCCATCTATAGGCACTATTTATTGTCCGAAGACATCAGGGAGTTTGGTAGACATCCATGCTCGGGCTTACAAATTTTCACGGATTACGGCCGAGCGAATTCTGCTTACAGATCCACTCGTCAGTTCCATGAAAATTTGTCGCCACCACCGGGATTCGAACCCCGGGACCTATTGACCTAGAGTCAGACGCGCTAACCACTAGGCCAACCTGGCCGGCAACCTGAAAATTTGAGGTGCACGGGTAAAACAGTTTTTATTTTATAAAGTGTTAAATTCCAAAAAATGCGGGAAAATCTTGATGGATTTACAGCGTTCTTGCTCAGCACAGCAGTACATATGGACTACATTTTGCTATTGGGAACTAAAATTTCTAGCTCAGTTTAGCCACATTAAATACATACTCGGTTACATTAAAATTGACAGGCAAATAATATTATGCGTCAAGCAACAACTCGAGTTTGTCAGTGCGCCTACTTTTCATGCGTAGCGTTAAAGTCTCTGAGGTGATCCCTGCTTTTTGTCATCTCTCGTATGGTTCAGGGCACCGCATTTGTTTAACACGTAAACTCATTGTTACTTTCTTTCATGTTTTCGACAAGTTGACATAGTTTCGGGTAGGCTGATTATTGAAATTGATCGACAAAGCGATAGACAAAGTATATACAAAGGGAAAAAGGAGCGATCCTATATCGGTGGAAGCCGGGTGGTTACTATGGGTAAAGGAGGTATGGGTAATTAGACGAACTATACTAGGGCCCACGAACGATGATCCCTGAGCCGCGGGTATTTCTTGCAAACACTGGCAACAGCGACACCCCGGCCCGGACCGAGTCTCGAGTTCGCGGACAATGCCGAGCCGAGCCACAATCGAACCCTAATTACTTACGCGTAATTTCCGATTTCACCCTCCCGTTAGAAAAAACCAAAATTTGTTGAAAGTTGTGTAACATTTTTTCAGCAAGTGTTTCCTTACTCTCCTTTAAAGCACGAGTAAAAAGAGGCCTCGTTTATAAAAATCGGTCAAATAGCAGCAAAGTTACAGTTCGAGATACGATGTTATAAATAAAAATTGGACTTCGCTTCAAATGGAAATGGAAGGAAAAAATAAAAAATTGCATATTACAATTATATATGATTTAGCTTAGAATTTTACGAGCAATCCAACCATGTAATGGACGAAGAGATTGGGGCAAAATTACAAGAAATTGATCTTTTACGAAAGGGCTTCCTATGAAGAATTTTGACCTGAAGATAGGGGTAGAATAGCAGCAGTTCGCATACAATAGCTTTTCGCGTTCACAATACCCGGTCTCGTCGATGTGCGTGCTCGACCTTGCAGCGTTGTCATTTACATGGTCCATGCGTTTATTCGCCCGATTTTTCAGGGATCATTGTTCGTGGGCCCTAGTATAAAGGCGACACGAGAGACCCTATAGTTGGTCCATAATTTTTTGTCATGCATATGGTCCATGACAATCACCCGTGTCAACCAAGAGGATCGCTCCATTCTCCCTTTGCCTGCTTTGTCCATCGCTTTGTCTATAAGTGTTAATAAACAGCCTGCTGGTTGATGATGAAGCGGCGTCTTCGAAAGGTGTTCTCTTCAATATGGACACAAGCGAGTGCGATATTTTAATATTTCACCAAGGGGCTACAAGCTACGGAAGCTACGCCCCCTAACTGCTTCTCGGTCCAACCCTCCAAAGCGCTTCGCGCCTCCGGCGTTATGCGTTAGCGTTACTTTTATGATTTCATATTATAGAAGACGTTATTTCTAATATAACTTTCCTCATGAGGCTGGAAGCTGGCTTCAGTGTTTGATACCTTGAACTTTTTTGACGACTTTTCTGTGGTGTACACATAACTGGGTTTATGCAAGTTGAGGTCAAAATTCATCTCACCATGCCGGAATCATTTCCTGACTTTAAGTGAGACGTTTTCTTTGTAAGTTGCGAGTATCTGCCAATTCCGTTTCAAAAAATGAACTAAATCCCACCGGTAAAAAGTAGCTTCTTACTTAATCATAATCTTCATAATCCTACAGTCAAATCGTTGGCCGGTCAAATTATGAATGTGGGTTAGACGTTTAAATTCTGTCAAAACGACAAAAACTGTTTTGAGCATACCTTCCTCTTGGCCCAAAAATGCCGAATAAAACAAGTCGACAGTTTCAGTTTCCTCGCGTCCGTAACGAGCAGCTCGTCTTGTCGTTAAGTAATGGCGCCAACGTACAACACTCATAATTGGACGTAAGTTTCGGAACTGGCGGTAAATGAAAGAGGTAATTGCTATACTCTAGCGCTACACTTCACACGAAAAAAAAAAAAAAAAAAAAAAAAACTGCGGGAAAAAAATTATACGAGCCGAAAGCAAACGCATTCCGACTGAAAGTGAAACTAAACGTTCAAGCGCGACATTTTTCGAGTTTGACCGCGTGAAATGACTACCGTGTTGCCAAAGCTCACCAGGAACTGCCAATACGTGACTGGGCGTCGGAATTATCGCTTTAATAGGTATATTTGGCATCATGGTCGGTGTAGCCACCGACGAGAATTAGCCGAAACACGGAATATGAGTCCGATGAACACTCTGCATCTGCCTCTCGGTCTTGGCTGCCAGGTAATCTATGACAGGAATTTATGGTGCACATTTTAATTAAAGTGAAGAAAGCTTAATTTTGTTTTCGTTTGTGTCTCACATTTTCTTTTCGGTGAAGCATGAAGAACTGAGTTTGAGTGTGATGACATATTTAAAACGTAAAAACATTACATTTAAACTAAAGAATTCTCCTTTGAGAAGACTCTATGCGTCGCTAGTTATTTGAAGGGAGAACACTCAATTTGGGTTAATATCGTCCAAGTTTTGGCTGAGAGCCAATATTTGTCTTTATACAATTCCGTTGATACCTATGGTCCGTCCACGCGTTAATTGGATGTCATAGGGCCAAACTCGATGATTGTGCCGTTCAATTTTAAAAGGAAAAATATGAAATAAATGACATATTTTGACAAAAAAAAAAAGAAAGAAAAAAATTAAAAGGAACGAAGGAACGTAACTGCATTCCATGGTTGCAACATTGATTCAAACAATTCGGTTTTATATGTATAAAAATACACCTGTGCAATTTTTGTTCAACATTTTTGTGATTTTTGTATGAGATCAGAAGAAAAATCAATGGAATTTTCTGTCATAAATGCCCAAGATTCTTCAACTAAAAATCCAATTTGTGAAGGGAAATTTGGCAACATTGAAATTTAGTTACGTTCTTTCGTGAGAGAAACGACAATTTTTTTCACGGTGACTCAGTTAGGTGATATTAAACGTTTGGAGGTAGATTCTTGATTCATAATTAATCATAATTGAATATCATTTACCTATGCTGGAATTATGACTGAAACTGCATAAGGCATGAGTAACAGTTGCCTATTTGGATTTCCAAACCGGTCCAAAAAGAAAGACGTATTGAATGCAGTTTCTCCGAAAGACCTGGTTTGAAAAGTGACTCCGAGTACTAGCTGCTGTTTCCCTTTAACCCCTTGAGTTCCTATTCAAGGAGAGTATTACGTTGTCTGTTCAGCTCTCTGATTGGTTCACTATCCTTAGATCTTTCATGAGACTCTTGAGACTTGAAATAATCAAACCTGAACGGGAAAAGTTTCTATTTTCGAGGGAGGAAAGAACAAAAGCTTCATACGGTAAACATCGTTTCTGGCAATACCTATTCACACCTCAAAAAGCTCGGCAGCTGAAGGCAATGAGGTTTGTAGTTCCGGCTGCCGAAAGCCCGGCAACACTTTGCCGAGGTATGAGTATTACGCAGTCTCCCTGAAAAATTGTAATCAATATCTACAGAATATCGATTATTATATATCTACCAAACTGTTGTTATAACTTATTTCAGAGGTAGGAAATGAAAGAAAATCTAATCACTAGGAAGAATCAAAGGCAATATTTTTAAGAGACATCGCACCACTTTATCTTCCGATCCAAAGAGTATAAAAGTTACTTTCGAGAGTTAGCGCGGAGATTCACCTAAACGATGACTGATGACCAAAGAGAAGAGCAATTATCGGTTTAATAATCCCATCCTCATTTACAAAAATCGCATAGCGAAGAATCCTTTTTGTTGAATCCATTTATTTACTCGCATTATTGGTGAGTTTTACTTGATTTTTCGCTCGAGAACCATCATTAGGCGAAAAGTATCACTAACTTTTTTGCCTCATTCGGTTACTATGTCTAAATTGTTAGCGCGGGGCCTCTAAAATATTTTGCCTCCTTTTAGAATTTTGTCGCCATCCTGTCTATTTATACTGGGTCCTGTGAGCTCCACGCAAGTGGCACCAGTTTTTTTTATTTTTTTTTTACAACAAGGATTGAGATTCTAATAACTTTTCTTTGTGAGTATTCTTATACATCTGACCAAGCTTTTTAGAATATTCTGGTGCTAAAATGCACTCTCGTGTGAAACTAGTGACAGCGACGCGGCTTGGTGGAGCTGTTTGATTAAGTTTGATGTAACTGCGTTTTATGCAACGAAGGACGGAGACGGAGGAATGGAGGATGGCCGGTAGAGTCGCGAAGTGGAGGACCAAGACCGCAGAGGACTTAAAATCGGGTTGCGTCATTTCCCGGCTTCGGAATTAAAAGAGTGCCCTCGTAATTTTGTCAAGGAAGCCTCGTTACGTCCGAGGAAATTGGATTTAGTCACTTGTCCTGATGGCTCATCCTCATTTAAACACATTCAAGATGAGCTGCCTCAGAGCTGCCAAGACAAGGAAGACTGCCGTATGAGCCTTCAGACGTTGCAACTTTCCTTCGATAAAAGATTTCAGGGAAATTTGTGAAAATTTTCCTTTGAATTTTTCAGAGAGTTTTTTTCGCAATCAGATCCAAATAATCTGAAAATTTCAAGAGAATATATTCATAAACTTTCTCAAATAAACATTTTATCGAAAGAACGGAAGTTTGAGGTCCGTCACCGCCAAACTCAATGTTCTGCATTTTCCGACGTCATTAACGCTTTTTAATGTTATCGAATTGAATTAATGTAAATTCGAAAGGGGTGATTTGAATTTTCAATGGATCAGTTTCCCTTGACTGAAAGAAAGAAATTTGATCATATGAACCGAAGTTAAAAACCAAACTTTCGTCTCGTCAAATAAAATGTTCTTCTCTTGTAATTAATTTTTTTCAAATTGTTGTAATCCTTTGCGAAGTGTGTTTTCACAGTTTTATTATTGAATTTTACTCGAAATGGATAACAATAAATTATCTTTTTTATGATGCCGTGATAAAGGCTTCGTTAAACCTTTTCTTATCACAATGTAAACCTGTAGGGATTTCTTAAGAAAAGGAGTCTATTTTATCCCACCGTGTTCACCATGGCTCTTTACTTTTACTCATATGACAGACTCTATCGATAAATCATGCATTTGTATAAATGTTTCTGAACCCGAAAAAGTTTGATTAATTTCAATGTCTTAGGTAATGTATGTCTTCGGATACGTAGCCGTTCAGTCATCAGAAGACAGCCACTTTGGTTTTCGTCATAACTACTCGCGTACCTAATTTATTTAATGCATTTGCAATCTTAATTATGTTTGCCACGCTTTGGAACGAGCTATTCTCTATTCTATAGAAACATTAAATTGAGATTGAAATAAAAGAGGAGAGCGATAGGAAAATAAAAACAGTTGTGCGGAACCAAAAGAGGCGAAAGGAAACCAACAACGAGTTAGCAAATGTATTTGCCTCTTAGTAATAAAAAGAGAGGAAGATTGGAATCTTAATGATGCTAATTGAGTCTATTTAATCCGAAGTATATTTGACGTCGGGGAACCCTCCCGAATCCATTATTTTGCCTCGAATGTTACAAGTTTGTAGGAAGGTATGATAAGCATCTGTTTGGCGAGGAGGAGGGGGTTTGGATTTTGAATAGAACGTAAGAGAACGCCGGATCGAGAGCAGGAAAGATGTAAAATACGCCCATTTAGGATGGCATTTTGTCTGTTATTTTTATCAAGAAATAGTGCAACACCGCATTGGGATTAGCATTCATTTTGGCCTCGGATTGAAAATGCCAACAGCGACCAAGTTCTGAAATGGGTGGAAAAACTCAAACAATAGTATGATGATTCATTCGATTAAGTTGTGCAACAAAATGAAAAGATTCGTGAGGCAAAATACCTGCGAAATAAGAGAGAGCAAATTAATGAAAAATATTTAATAATAGAGTATTTGCTTCGGAAAATACGCTGAAAATGACCACATCAAATTACTTGTAAAATGGGAAACCGGCCCTATCGTAAGCAATCGTCAACCGAGTACTTCGGGTTTAGGGGCCTAAACTTATTTGTTTACGACACTTCAGCTAAACTTCTCATACCCTAAGTTTTATGCAAGCGTAATAAAACTATTCTGAAGGTCTGAAGGAAACCATTTCAATAAAAAGAGAAGTCGAAAGTTCGCTTGCACCAATTTCGACAACACCAAAATTTCTCGGTCTTAACTTGTTACAATTCGGTCCGCTTAGTTGAACTCGGTCCACTTCATCTTCAGTCATTATTGAACAATCTATTTTGAAATGGACCGTACATTGAGCCATACCGTGGTATGCATGAAAGAATTTTGTTGCGATTGTAAATGGTCTGTTGCACACAAGAGATGTATAAAAATAATGAGGGGACTGTGTGAAATGGTAAAATTGCACAAAAAAGCATTATGAGCGCATCGAAAAATTCTCGTGCACAGTACTTAACACACAATTCACAAAAAAATGGACCTTGATAAACGGTTTAAATTAATCAGCTGGGTTAACGCTTGGATGCAACTATTACTGTTTAATAGCTGCCCGTGTTGCATGTGCAAAAATGAAGGCGCTTTTACTTCTCTTCCTGCCGCAACAATTAGCGCAGAGTGTGGTCATTAGTTTTTATAGCTTCAAGTGGGTTTACAAGTTTTCTCTTTAAAGCAAATCCTATCTGCTGAAAATAAGCCTTTTCCTTGCTCTTTTATGGTTCAATTACTCAAATACGTCCTAATTCTTAAATCAGATCATGGAGGTGCATACGTTCATTTCCAAATTCCTATTTCGGATGAAACAATCTCGATTACATCTGTCTTATTGGTTATATTTATATAAACGTTTCTTTAAGCTCATGAAGGGTATAAAGTTTTTGTCCTTTACTGGTTTGCCTAGGACGAGCCTCAAAACGGGGACGGGTCATGGGGACTGGACGAGGGCGCGCCCCTATTCTGCCGTGCTAAGGAAGAACGCCGTATGAACATTCGAGAGTTGCCAAATTTCCTTCAATAGAATATTTATTTTTGAAGAAAGGTATGAGTATTTTTCCTTGAAATTTTCAAGGACTGTAGGTGAAATTGCAAACAAAATTATATGAAAAATTGGAGGGAAAATAATCATAAGTTTACCAGGAAATTCATGTTTTATCAAAGGAAATTTGGCAACGCCTGAAGGTTCATACGGCGTTTTTCCTTAGCACGGCGGTATTACCGGTCCGTCTCGTCCTCGTCGTCGGATTGTCCAGAGCCCATCGCGTCGCGACGCGAGCTTCGGCGCTTAAGCGGCGAGTAGAAAGTGAAGGTGAAAACAAAGTACTAGCCGGCGTCGGCGCGTCTCGGCGTCTAGCGCCATCGCATCGTCGCGGTGCAGCGCCGCACAAACGAACGAGCCATCGGTAGAGCTCGGACAAAATTTTGAAACTTAAAAGGTTATCGCTGGCCAAAGCACGAAACCACGTATTTCAATCGCGGTGTTTCAAAATTTCTGCTCCTATTTGATTTCTTCAATGCCTCCTCATACTCCCCCCTTAGCCGATGGTATAACGTGCGGCAAGGTGATGCTGGCGTGTCTGCTCACCCTATGCCCTAATTTTTTCTAAGTTTGTTCTTGCAATTCAATTTAAATTTCTCATTTTTTAAAAAAAATTCGATGTCGCCTAAACTCAGTTCTTTTGACTATTGTAATTTTACTAATCTCCTGTCTATATCTGTAATCTTCGATTTACCCGATAAAGCAGGCAAAAAAAAAAAAGAAAAAAGGAAAAAAATTAGAGAGAAACTTGAAATTTCTCCAGAATATTCTATTTACTAATTGGACGTGTTTCTATCAAACGGAACTATGTGCATTAAGACATGAGCCCGGAGACCCATAAGAATACACGCATGACAGGACTCTTGTGATAATGCACATAGTTCCGTTTGATAGAAGTACGTCCAATTGAGAAAAAAAATCAAGGAAGTTTTCAAGAAATCAAGTTGACTGGTTTTCCAATGAAAAAGTAAAATACGACAGGAAGTCTGCATACAACTTCGCAAGCGGAGTCACGTGGTTTCGCACTTGAGCCATCCTTATATTTTCATTAATACGGATCTTAGACGTTCGGAAGGAGTTTCATTGGCTTAACATATCCCATCAGTTGTGTTGGTTTGAAGTTATAACTTGACGAAATTTGTAACAGACTTCGCAATTTTAGTAAAAATTTCACGTCCGGCCTCGCCAGATGATGGTTCTACTGTGCGCCGAGGTGCAGCAGCGTCTCGCCCGGGACTGGGCCACGAAAGGAGGAGCCCGGTTCACGTAGCTGGAAACTTGCGCTCCCACTGTCACTGCTTACGCTTCCCATAACGACTAATTAGGCTCCTAACGAGTTCCACACAAGAGGAGACGATATGAAACGGTAATAGTTTAGGCGTTTCAAGCCGCCGGTCGGTGGAGGAGATAAGTGCATTTTTGTGATCTAGAGGAAAAAGTTTAAAACGTGTGTTTAGCCTTAAAGTGCGGAACTAGGGTCGCAAGTCCGCCGTCGCGCGGGTCGGCGACCGAAGACGGCGCAACGATCCGTTGTAGGAAGTCAGTCAAATTTTCTTTTGTTTTTTCTTTATTTTTTTTTTATCATTACATAATTTTGGATCATCCTCGACTCCCCCAGTTGACACCCTCAGACCCCCTTTTGATCCTTCTCATCTACGACACTCGTCTGAAGTTGTCTGAAGTCATCTGAAGGAACGTAACTCAATTCAAAAGTTGCAAAATTGGCCTAACCATTCAATTTTTTACAAGAATTTACTATCATAATCCTATGAAAAATGTCACGAAGAAAAAAAGAAAAGAAGGAACAAGGAATGAGAGGGATGGCAAAAATTGAAACAATTCATCGTTCCCCGAACGAAGGACCGTAGGTAACTGCATTCCTAGGTTGGAATTCAAACAAATCAGTTTTTTACAAAAACATATTTGCAGTGCAATTTTTGTCCAGAATTTTTCTGCTGTTTACGCGAGATCAGAAAAAAAAACCGTAATATTTTCAGTTAGAAACGCCCAAGTTTCTGTTAGTAAAAATGCAATTTGTGAGGGAAATTTTGCAACATTGAAAAGCTACATTCTCTCGTAAGGGCGACGAAATGTCTTGCTTCTGAAGGTACATATGCAGATGTCTAGGGTGCAATGCACAGCGTAGTACGACCTTATGCACCTGAGTCATGAAGGTTGACTCATTCTCAGAAACGAGTTGAAACAAACGCACTCACATTTTAATCCCCTTTTTTCCAGATTATGTTTCCTCTTGTTAAGCGGTTGGCCACAACTTGTTGTGACTCATTTCCGACCGCCACAGTAATTATGCTTGGTTTATCTTGTCATCGCGACCGCACTCGCTAATTTTTTCAAATTTTTCCGTTTTTTCCGAATTGCGTGAGGAGCTATCCAACCAAGGACTTTGACCTTACAATTAATACTTAAGACTTAAGAATTTCCATTTCGGCACGATTCTAGTGATGCCGACTTGCCGGAATCGCTGGAGCAAATAAGTATACTTTTGAGAAAAATCTAATCCCAACTAACAATTTTTTGCCTAAAATAAAATAATGCAAAATTGAACCATACCATAACGCTCATATTTGCGCTGTTTAGAGACTTTGGCCATCTGTAATGTCAAATATCTCTCACCGTATTACGGGAAACTAATTTAATATCTAGACTGCCCTTAAGTAAGATGATATGGAAGCCTGTTGATTTAAAATGAACTTTTTTTTTCTTTTTTTCTTTCAAAAAAATTTGTACTCCGTGCGGTCCATTGGAATATAAACTCTTAAGAATACGAATTGTTTAACGAGGTTTAGCCAACTAACAGTTTTGCACACATTCTTTAGAGTGCTAGCGATAATCTCGGCTAAGCCTCGTTAAAAAATTCGTATTCATTGAATCGTAGCCAATGACAAAATTTTCGTAAAACTCGTGAGTACCCCATTTTCAAGAAAGACGTCAAAAAATTCCAACAAGTGTCGGAGCTTTGGGAGCCCAGGTGAGAAGGGGGCTGCGGGCTATACTCACGGAAACTTTTCTTCAAAACCGTCATTTTTCGTAATTTTTAGGGTTTACTTACCTATGGACCCCCATGTATAATTTCTGGCTACGGTATTGTTATTCCAGCGATAGTGATTAAGTGGTTTTCTCCTATCTTTCTATTTTTTTTTTCTCCGCTTACGGAAGTGGAGAATGAAGTTATCATTACAATGAAAATAAATTGTAAGTTGAAATTTTATATTATCGTAGTTTTTCCGAGTGTAAATCTTAGTTGGACTGAGATTCTTGAAATCGAGAGCGGGAGTAGTCAAAATCATCTACAGGTTCTCAATACCGTTTTTGACCGGAAACACCGATCAGTAGTCGAATTCGTAGCACTAATCGCTCTCGCTCTTTCAACAGAGGACATGGAAGGGAATTCGCCGTAAAATCCTTTCTTTTTGCTTTTATTCCTCCTCTTTTAATTAATTATTACGTAGTCTGCAAGTAGTTTATTTACTTTCGCCGCTCGAGACAATCTAGTTCCGCACCATTAGTCCTCTCTCGACGATGACTTGGCAGCTTTGGCTTTATCCAATCGACTCAGTATTATTAATTGGTCAATGCTCCTTGATCAGATGATTTATTGTTAGCGTTCCTGACAGTGCTGCTAAATTTATGAAGAAAGTTTTGCATTCTTTTTTGCATTTGCGATATTTTTGTCCCGGGATAGTGACGTAGTCAGAAATTGTTCGTGGGGATGGGAGGGGGGAGTGGTACAGTCAGAAATGTATCAATGCGGGTAGACATAACGTAAAAATTTGCTGACGAGCATGAAATTGACAGTTTTGGGAAAATTTTCCGCAAAGAAGGTCTGGACCCCCCTTCCCTCCTCTGGTCACGCAACTGACCCTTATTAAAGAAGGAAACATAAATTTACTTCACCAAGAAGTTCTATACCTGAGAGCTTGAGTAGTTGCGATCGTCTCAAAAAATCAAGTCAAGTTATTTTAATTTTGTCATTATTCTAAAAGCTTCACCTACCACGGTCGGAGTCAAATGACCCTTTTTTAATGCCTAATGATAAACTATTAATCCCTAGTTATATACAACATAAAATTTCTACAAGAAATATACTAAAAAAAGTAGTGAAATGTATCAAGACAAAAGAATACGTGCTCTGCAGTATTTTTAGAGGAAAAATTCGTAAAATCCGTAAAAACCAGTTCATTCTTTCCAATTTTTATACCTCTATTCATTTTTTTGTTTACGTAAAATGCTGGTTTTCTGACATTTCCGACTTTCCAACATATAACTTTTAACTCGTAAAAATTATCAGTTTTAACATTTGTTTTACGAGGTATTTTACTTGCTATGTTACCGAGGAGTAGTAGTCATTCCAAACAAAACTTTTCACAGCGTGTGCTCCATAAAACGAAACTGTACTAACGGAGCTCATTTTGTCGCCTGACTAACACCCTGGTTGAAGTTCATTTGTATTGAACTGCTATGTTCTTGAGGCTTTAACATTTCGAGGAGTGAAAGGGTGACAGTGTTTACATCAAAAGTATTCCTTAATTAATTATGAAATGAAAAACTCTAAAATATGCTAATTCCTGAACTGTCGAAACAGTCTGTAATTGCTTATAATGACTCCAGGTTGGCTTAAATATGCATATCGGTGGTAAATGCCAAATCAAGGGTTTCGATTGCGATGTCTGCGAATTTCTGCCCATGTTTGATTTTTTCTACATGTTTATGTTTACACGTTTTAAAATAATAATAAAAAAAATTTGTTCAAGAACAATATTAGGCTATTCCTAATAAACTGAAAAGTGACAGCAGGTTTGTACGCACGCAACTCGAGATACTTTAGTACTTTCACTGTCGATAGGTATAGTACGAATCTCGTGTTTTTTCTCTTTTTCAAAACAAATTTCGATCGAAAATTTCACGATTAACGTTGCCGTAGGCAACACTCACGCGCAATTGCGCGCCCTAATCATGCGGCTGTCACCGCCAGCCTGCGAGACATATTTATAGGCGATGATTCGAGCCATCGTATCGGACAGGCGCGCAAAAATAGGTTCAGAGAACTGGTTCGGTCATAATTTGAAACTTCTCGGGGAAAGTATGCGAGCGATTAACTTTTGAGGTGTTAGGTGAGAAGAGATAGTTAAGTCATAGTGACGTGACGGCTGGCATAATTAATCCGTCGAAATCATAACGGAGCCGGATCATAAAAAATACGGATGATGAGCCGAAATTTCAAGGTTGAGGGATTAGCCATGTAAGTTCGGTACTTTGATTGAGCTGCCAGAAGCTGGAGTAATATACCGAGTAACAACTAGAATGGAATCATCATTAAATATTAATAAGTTGCGCCTCAAAACAGAAACCGCTGTTGTCTGCTGGGAGACTCAAAAGATCAACCTATTTTTTTTGTTACGTAATGCATGAATTAATGTATTCACTTTTATCATTACTAATCCTCCAAGCGCATTTAAACCGCCTATTCAAGCACTCTGTTTTAAGGAAAATTTGAAATGTTAGGCTCTCATCTTTACCGCATTTATTTTTATACTTTTTCGCTACTATGCCGATTTTCATCAATTGTTCTGTTACTTTTTATTCGTAGCAAAAACGGAAAAAAACTTAGTTCGGGATTTTACTGAAAATATTACAATGAACCGTCTTCTCATTAACTTTTTCTCAGTAGCTTGCAGTTCATGCATGTGAGAGAGGGAAGTAAGTGAGGAAACTATATCATCCAAAACTTTAACAGAAAATGGAATCTGCCGATTTTGAATATATGTGCCTTTTTTCCTACTTGGTCTACCATTTTCCTCTTTTTTGTGGCCTTTGGATTGTTTGCCTGGGAAAAGATGAGCTATCACCATATTCATCATATTATAAACCCTACACAATTTTTTTTTTCAATACATTAAATTTTCGTTCATGTGGGGCACGCGTTTCCGGTCTAGGTAGGTAACCCCGAAGTCTTCGGTCGAAGTAGGTAGGAAACCGTGAATTTTTCGCTCATAGGACTTTCGGCCTTAGGTTCTGACAACCAAAGGTTTTATCAGCCGCATGAGGACTCGTATTATTCACCGACAACTTTGGTTATCTTGATACGAAGTTCGGTTTCTATGACTTTTTTCAATCATCTAGCCCGAAAACTTTGTTGTTCTCGACGAACGTTCCAAACGTTCAGTCCATGTAACCAAAGTTTTTTTTTCTCTCTCTCTGATCGGTACGGAATCTATTTGAATGGGCCTCTTGCAAACTTCAGAGCAAAAATAAGACATTATTCTTACAGAAAATGGCTCCTTAATCATTTCCTAATGCATGCGCTCATCGTGACTTTCAAGTCATTTTCTAAAAGAAAAAAACTCTTCTTTTTGCTCTAGCTGAAGTTTGCAATAGGCCCATTGGGTGTCTTCACTTTGAGTACACTGGAAAAAAATACATTGGATCTAGAGTCCAGACTCTTGAAAACATTGACAAGAAAAAATACTTTTTAAGATTTTAAGAGTCTGGACTCTAGATCCAATGTGTTTTTTTTCCAGTGTAGGTACCCATCTTGCAGGTTTTCCTCGCAAGTGATCGGCTGACTCGGCCGCGATTTTAGTCGAGAACATAAACAACCAAGTAGATCACAATCAGTTGAACTCACGTAAAAATAAAAATCTTGTCTCGTCGGAGCATTTCTGACTCGAGTAAACAGTCGTGGATTGTTTCTGTTTCAGGCGCAGAACGCGGACGACTACGAGCGATGGGTGCGGACTTTGGCCGCGGAACTCATCTGCCAGACGCCGTTCGACCACGTGCGCTTCCTGGACATCCTCGGCATCACGGCCACGCTGCACCAACACCGACAACAGCAGCAGCAGCAGCAACTCCACATCGCCGAGGAGCCGCAGCTTCCGGGTCACGACCCCGAGAAAAGCACGCTGCTCAAAGAGAAGCAGCAGAACATGCTCAACACGGTCGTCCAAAGTTCCTTCGTCAAGAACTGCCTCCGCTTCAAGACGAACGCGCATCGCAAGTACGAGTCGCACCGGAAGAACAAGGTCCAAGAACGCATCGCCCCGGAGTCCGACTCGGAGAAAGAGAACGCCGATGAGAACTCGAGAGTCCGCTCGAGAGAGACCGAGAACATCTCAAAGAGAGTCCCAGAGTTGAGGGATGTAACCGATGGCTACGGACCGAGAGTCCTAGAGTTGAGGGATGTAACCGATGGCTGTGAACCAAGAGTCCTAGAGTTCCACTCTGAGAGGCGGTACTCGGAACAAGACTCTAGAGCGAGGTCTCCATTCAGGGTCTCAGAGTCAGACTCCGAGAAAGAAACAGAAGCTCCAAGCAGAGATCTCACCAGACTGGACTCTGAGAGTGCCGAGTCGACGACGGACACGAGAACCGAGTCTGATTCCGAGAGGGAAAGTCGGCTCGAATTCGACGGCAAGAAACGGGACAACAGGCTCCAAACCAAAAAGCTCCAGACTTCCTACTTACATTCGTTTTATAGGAAGATGAAGAGCAGCTTTAGCGACGATCCGAAATCCGACAGCGTGAGCGGGACGTTCCGGAGGCTACCCGAATCGCAGCCGTTACCAGACGTGGTCAACAACTTGCCCAAAGTGACGTACAAGCGGCATTCGGACCTCAAGCCGAACTCCAGTTGCCCGAACCTGAGGCCGGCGCCCAAGACGAAGAACTTGCGGAAAGCCCTCAGCTCTTGCAGCGAGTGCGATAGCGACGACAGTAGTTCTGGTTTCCGCTTCCAGGCGGTTTCCACTCTACTCGCCAGGTGTCAGGAGAGTGTCGATTACGTCCCTGTCAAAGACAAGCTCATGCTCTTCGAGTCGTTGTGCGAGCCCCAGGATTCGGGGTTGAACAAGCTCAAGTCGCGGTCTTTGCATGATCTGGGACGCGCTCAAGACGAGCAGTTCGAGTTGGATGTTAGAAAATGCCCCTACCATAGCTCCACGTCCAACCTCTCTTATCGGCTCAAGCAAGACTCGAAGAAGGGGAGCAGCAGTAACTTAGTGAGGAATATCTGCAGGTACTTTGAGCACCGGACGTCCGGACAGGTTGCCAACGCGCTCTGGTGGAGAGGCTCACAAGAATCAGAGGAGGAATCCATCGGCAGGTGAGAAAAACTTAATATTTGTTCTAGAGATGGAAACCCCTAAAACATCGTTTATTTTGAAGGTAAGCTTCTCAATGCCCAGAGTAAGTCAGACCAACCCCAGGATATTGTTCTAGCATCCACCTATAGGTCCACGCCAAATAAGTTTACGCACTTCTAGACTGAGACAGAACTTTGACGTCACTTTTACGTGTAAAGTAAAATACAAGAAGCAAGACGACGGGTCCTCTGTCGTAGTCTGAAGTGTATAAACTTATTCGGCGTGGATTTTATTCAATGAATACTTCCCTCTCCAATTATCTGGTCGGTCAACTCAATAATCGTGAAATATTTTCAGCTGTGCTACTTCAAAGCAAACCAGAACATTTCGTCACTTTTCGGCCAAAGTGTCACAAGCACCATGCGACGTTTCAAAATTCCCGCCGCCATTTTATTTTTTTACAGAGAAATTGTTCAACGAGGCTGTCCGAAAATTACACTGAATGTCCTTACGCATTACGCCAAACAGTGCGGTCAGAGTCCAGCCCATGTCAGCGCCTACAAGACTGCATGAATACTTCTCGCATTGCACCAAACGCAGTTTAGTCGCACAATTGTTTCTTTGTAAAAAATAAAATGGCGGCGAAAATTTCGAAACATCGCGTCGCATGGCGCTTGTGATATACTATGCCGGAAGGTGACGATTTGAGTATTAACAAGTCGGGGAAAACATGCGAAGGAGGGAAATGAGGCTTCAACCGTACGTGCCCTGAATCCCGGCGCACTCATTCGTTTCCGACTCCTCAAGCTGAGGCTCATTGTCAGAGTCCAGTTACCGATATTAATAACAAGGTCTAGTTATTAATGGTATCAAATGAAAAGCAGCGCTATGTAAGAGCGCAGGGAGAGGCATCGACAGCGTGGAGGGCGTGAGCACCGTTGCAGTTTCTGCTTTCTGATTACGTTTACACACGCACACATCTACTCACGCACGCGCCCCGACGCATGCGCATGCGTTGCGCAGTGTCGGCGCTCGCATGCGCAGGGGACACCTCCGGAAGGTAAACCTCCTAACTGTAGTTGTAGGAGAGTTTCAAAACGATGTGCAAGTGACCGAGGTCATGGTAGAAAACTGTTCTTTCGAAATGGTTTTGCATGAATGCGGTGCGTGGTGTGTGGATATTGACGTACTGGCGGTCATAGGCCCTCAGGGGAATGGCTGCCAAGAGGTCTTCACTTCCGTGCTGAGGAAGAACGCCGTTTTAGCATTCTAATATTGTGTGAGAAAAGTTAGGAGTGTTTGCCCTCGAAATTTTTAGATTCAGGAGAAATCGATTAACGTTAACTGATCGACATTCAAGCAAAATTGCCAACGAGATAGAGCTGTTTGATTTGTGCAGCATGACAGGAATGGCTTACGCTGAACAAAATAGATGTTTGATGGTCCAGAACCCCCAAAATCAAGGAATATAGATAGATTGGCTTCGAGCAATAAAAGAATGATTGAAAATCAACCTCTCGTAAGTAATACAAATTCAATGTTTCAATGAAAATATTGCTAAAACATTTTTTACTCATTATCTTAAACTTAGAAATGTCCCTTTCTTGAGGGGTTTTGAAAAAACTGTCCTTGTTGAACTCGATATTTAGGAACTGATCAGAACACCTCATGGCGAGTTTGAGTTATCAGTTCAATAACCATGCAATTCAAGCAACTGGAATTTTGAAGCCGTTAAGATAAAACATGTCGCCCGAAAATTGGAAGCGCTCGGGGATAGGTCCTCATCGATCACAGGATGATGAAAGTCGGAGCGCCTTCATATTTTTACATACCACACGCGCACCTATCGAGCAGGAATAGTTGTATATAAAGGAGTTATCGTGCTATACCATTACCAGGCTTTTCATTTCACATACGGGGGTACAAAAATAGCGTTCATTTTTTATATAATGTGGGTTTCGTATTAAGAAAGAAGTGCACAAAATAAGATTTTAAAATTGAATGTACGTAGTGACTTATAGACTTATTTTTACCAGCGTAACCTTGTAAGCACTGGGGACTTTGTCTTCTTACTCCAGAGATAACTTCTTAGTGGATTCTGTAAGTATCGAAGAGCATTTTAGGTCATTGAAAGTACTTACTGTCTCTTTCGTAAAATTTACGAGAGAAGTTGCTTTTGGCAGAATGGCTAAGTTACTTATCAATATCGAAGGATACGAAGTGAAAAGCGAAATCAGAAAAACTTATGGATCAAGGAAATTTGAGGATGCGTAACGTAGAGTGATTAAGTATATTTCAAAAATTAGAGAATACACGGATACTAAGGCACTTTGGTGACCACTTTTTTTTGCACTTGCCTGAAGATTCATTCGAGATTGAATCCAATTTTGATTTCATTATCTGAAGATTGTCCCAGTATAGTGACATTGTAGACAATTCTTCTAAATTAACCCAGACAGAGTAAATCTCGGCCACTCGGCCCTCTTGACCTTGTAGATTCTCAGGTTATCACTAATCGAACACCATTAGTATTTTGAGACGGACCGAGTATTGAGGGTTTCTCAGACTGATGGCCAAGCTATCGACTCGAAAGCAATCAAAACACACGGCAGGTTTGAAAGAACATAGGAGCCATCGCCTGTTAAAATTCGAACGAATTCTGTATCGACTAAAGCGGAAAACTTTGCAAGATTTCCTGTAAATCGGCATCACTGGACGGGCGATGCAAATCACCAGAGGATAATGGCCGACTCGATACCAGACATAATAGCCATTAACCTAATTTGAGAGACTTAGATTCGATGAAAAAGATACTGTGCGAGGCGCCACCACCAGTGACACTATGAGTATGTAATACATCGGTGGCTTCCATCAATTTCAATTTTCTCATTTTCATTGCCTCGTAATAGCATTATTTTCTTTGAAATTAAGCCAATAATTTTGTCGGGTGTTCATGTTAAATGACGTGCTTACCTATGGCACGATGTCCCTTTGCGATCGATGGACAAGATATCGATGGCTAAGGAACAAAGCCGCCGATCTGCAAACAGACGAGTTAGTAGGACGAAGAAAATACTTTGCCATTTTTGTAATTTTGAGATTGGGTGTGCGATTTTATGCATTACAGCGTCATCACAGCAGTGCTCATGTTGTATTTTTTTAACGGAGAACTGATGAACAGTTTCTTTGGAAATTTTCTATGACTTTTCTTCACTAATTCCAGAAAAAAAATCCCAATCGCAAGAAAATATTTTGATTTGTTCACTCTGGAGAAAATGAAGCATAATCGGAGATTTTCGAACGTAATTGAATGTGAGATACGCGTTTATCGCACTCGGTCACTGATACGATAAAAAAAATATAAGATGGACATTCTCTATCATTCGCAATGAAAACGGGATTTATGTGTTAGCGTCCGAGAGCCTGTTTCCTGACAAAATCATCCTTTCACCTGAGCATCCTTCTCTTTTTCCTTTCGGCTTCTGGGATAGGCAATTTCATACACGCACGCACCGGCCATTAACGCAACTTAATAGCCTTTGATTCCTTGTCACCAAAACCCAACTTTCTCGCCTCTCTCGGGGCCATTAAAATTAAAGCCTTTAAACCGCGTAGCAGTTTTGCTGTTCGTAGAGCTCTTATCAGCAGCTGCCTGATAACCCGATGGAGGTGAAAGTGCGCTAATAGAGTGTAGCGCACTTAACAAAATATTTTTACGAGCCCACTACATAAGTTTCGATCGTAGGATGGAATCTGATTGTGCAGCTGCAGCGAGTCGATTTTTGAGTCGTCATCGAATGACCTTGGTCGATACGTCCCTATTGTGGCAATGCCATCTATCGATCATCTTTCGATTATCTTTCGATCATCTATCGATCCATCACTCGATCTGAAACTATTACTGAGCCAACTTCGTTGCTCTCTTCATGCAGCCTTCAAAACTATTCGAACATTCAGTGTGACGTTTTGTCAAACGTATACCTCCTAATTCCATCCAATAGTTTGGTAATTTTGCTGCATCGCGAAAGAATTTTAAAAGCTCGTGCTTACTTAAATCACTTAATCTTCCTCACTTAGAGGGACTTGGGGCTTACACTGCCGTGCTAAGGAAGAACGCCGTAAAAGCCTTCACGCGTTGCCAAGTTTTCCTTGATAAAACGTGTATTTTTGACAACATTCATGCATATTTTTCCTTGAAATTTTCAGATATTTTACATTAAATTGCGTACAAAATTGTCCGAAAATTTTGGGAAGTAATATTCGCAATTTTCCCTGTAAATTCGGTTTTTATCGGAGGAAACTTGGCAATGTCCGAAGGCTCATACGGCGTTCTTCCTTGGCACGGCAGTACAGTACCCCGCTCGTATACATTCTTGATAATAACCATCAGTCTACCGTAATGAGTCATTTTCTCACTTAGTTCCACTTAGTTCCTCCTCTTAATATAACAGCAAGTAGGATGAAGTTATGATAGCAAACTCTGCAGTCTTAGTTTTACCGTTTTTGCAATTGGAAATTATGTCCTTTAAAAAAAGGAAGAGAAAAGAAGGGGGGAAAAAAACAAAAAAACAACTTCTTCCTAAACTGTATACCTATTTTATATGCATAGTTAAATTATACAGTCTTGTACTGATATTCATTATATTAGGGCTCTAAATTTTTGCCTCTAATCGAAATTTTTCGCTTTGCTTTTCCTTCAAAATAGTGTTCACCCAGCATTACTTACTGTACCATTTTATTAAATCATACATAAAGTCTTAAACTTTCAGCATTATGCTCCGTCCTTGATGTTGCATTTTCCTTGCCATAATCTACTACTTTCGACTGTCTTCGCCCGATCATCAATGATGCACTGAGATTCTTATAATTTGAGCAATCATAAGTAGTGTCATCAAGAAAATCTTGATCTTTAATTCTTTATACACTATTTTAAAGTTTCGACATGACAGGGATTATTCGCAGAGGTTTTATACTCACACTGGAAAAAAAACACATTGGATCTGGAGTCCAGACTCTTGAAAACATTGACAAGAAAAAATACTCTTGATTCAATCAGATTTTTGCTTTAATCAAAAGGAAATCCGCTCAAATTAATAGGATTGGTTCTTGATTTAAGCAAAAATCCGATTGAATCAAGAGTACTTTTTCTTGTCGATGTTTTTAAGAGTCTGGACGCTAGACCCAATGTGTTTTTTTTTTCCAGTGCATAGTTGACGGGTAGAGGGCTTGTCCTGGAGTACAAGCCCTCCCACCTCTTAACTTTAACTCGATGATTCAAATCGCACACCCGCAAAGCCGCAACAGGCTTTCTACGGAGGAACCGGTTGAGAATCGGTTCATCAGGTTCAGGTCGCGGTTCACGGTTCATAATTTCAGCAGTTCAAAGTGGCCAGCGCGCGTCCCTCCCAGTCGTAGTCACACTGTCAGACCCCCGGCCGGAACTTATCCGGTCGAACTCGGTAACCTATTCTGCCCGCCGTGAAAAATCACCCAACTGCAATCGAAACTACGCGGTTGATGAGCGGTTCTTTCTACATACGGCAGCACTACTCAATACTCGCATCCGTCCGAAGTTGCCGCTCGGCGTGACGTACTCTAAATTCTCCGACGAGACATCAGTCACGACGGTGGATTTTTATGCCCGAAACGGCAACAATGCACGCACGCAGCATTGACATTTATAGATTTCGGTATGCATTGCATTGCGCATGCGCGATGTTGGCGAGCGACAGCTACTTTCTCAAGAAAGAAAGCGTTCCGTACGCTCGTTTAATGGTTCATAATTTGTCACAAGTACGAAATAGTGGTGGGTCAATCGGTGCACGCATGCCATCCGACTTTCGCATAGCGATGTCTATGGCTACTAACTAATAAGTCACTAGACAAGCGACAAGGTATATACATATGCATTAAAGCAGCGCGTCATATGTTCTCTCCTCAAAAGAGCCTCGCCAAAAAGTGGTGTTTTTTCGCCCCTTTTTTTATACCCGAGTTGGTCAACCGGACAGTGCTCAAATGAAAGCCTATGGTAAGGCAAACTTCCATGCAAAGTTTCAACTTGAAGTGACCCCTGGTTTAGGCTGTACAGCGTTGCCAATTTTCCAGTTTCATGTGCTAAAATCAAGGATATTGGACTATTAGTCCGGTGTATAAGTAGACTAGTACACCCAAGTTGGTCAACGGGACAGGGCTCAAACGAAAGCTCATGGTAAGGCAAACTTCCAGGAAAAGTTTCAACTTGAAGTGAAACCTCGTTTAGGCTGTACAGCGTTGCCAATTTTCCATTTTTATGCGCTAAACTCACGAAATACTGAATCATCATGGTTCAACAGACTATTATACCCGAGTTGGTCAACGAGACAAGGCTCAAACGAAAGCTTATGGTAAGGCAAACTTCGAGGAAAATTTTCAACTTGAAGTGAAACCTCGTTTAGGCTGTACAGCGTCGTCAATTTTTCATTTTTATGCGCTGTACTCACGAAATACTGAATCATCATGGTTCAACATATTATTATACCCGAGTTGGTCAACGAGACAAGGCTCAAACGAAAGCTTATGGTAAGGCAAACTTCCGGGAAAAGTTTCAACTTGAAGTGAAACCTCGTTTAGGCTATACAGCGTTGCCAATTTTCCATTTTTATGCGCTAAACTCACGAAATACTGAATCATCATGGTTCAACAGACTTTGCTTGAACAGAAATCACGTACTATGCCATGGTGATATTCAGTCATCAGAATAACATGAATGCCTTGGAAATTACGTTATCGAAGCATTCACGTGAGAAAATCTTTAATTTTTGTAAGAAATTAAAATATACTTGGCAACATTGCGTTCGGAATTCAATTTTCTCCGTCTGTAGCGTTCATTTACTATCGAGTCGTAATGTTTAGCCCATACTCATCAAAGATATAGCCCATGAAGGTACTTTTTCCGCCAAAAATCTTGGAAAAACCCTAATTTTATGTTAAAAAAATTAATAATAAATTGGCAACACTGCTTCGAAAAGTTCACGATGGCCTTTAGTTGCGCTTCTATTCGATCTCAGGGTAGTATTCAGCTCGTAGACCGATGCACTAGTCTGTTTAATTATGATGCATTGGACTATTAGTCCCGAATTCCTTCATTTTGGCACATAAAAATGGAAAATTGGCAACGCTGTACAGCCTAAAAGAGGTTTCACTTCAAGTTGAAACTTTTCCTGGAAGTTTGCCTTACCATGAGCTTTCGTTTGAGCCCTGTCCCGTTGACCAACTTGGGTGTACTAGTCTACTTATGCACCGGACTAATAGTCCAATATCCTTGATTTTAGCACATGAAACTGGAAAATTGGCAACGCTGTACAGCCTAAACCAGGGGTCACTTCAAGTTGAAACTTTGCATGGAAGTTTGCCTTACCATAAACTTTCATTTGAGCACCGTCCGGTTGACCAACTCGGGTATAAAAAAAAGGGGCGAAACTTGGCGAGGCTCTTTTAGGTACGGGAAAAGCATTCACGTACAAGGAAAAGTTCAGAAATAAACAGATTCAAAAGTTTTTAAGGCCACATCTAATATGTGGTACAGCGTACCTCTTAATTTATTGAATTTGGTCCTTTTTCGATCAGTAGTAAATACTTATAGAACCCCACAAACCTCGAAAAGCGCGTAAATAGATTGTCTCAAAAGTTTTGATGATAGCTTTTGATAATAATTCAGGCCTCTTTCTGAACATCATCAGCGTTTTTTACAATAATAATTCAATTATGATAAAAAACGTTGATTCATTCAGAGAGCTTTATTTAAAAAAATTATCATCAAGACTTTAAGGCAGTAGACTTGCTTTTAAAACTGCCCAACTCTGTCGTGAAGTTCTATTTCCTCTATTTACATTTTATACATTTTTAAAAAGTGCATCAGCCAATAGATATCTGAAAATACCGAATTGAATAATTGTTGGTCCTCTATTCATTGGAGAATAAATAACATGAAGAACTGAAATTCCTCACATGAGAGGGGCAGTTTCCGAAGCAAGTCATCCAATTTACCAGCGATATCCGCCGGAACGCTGAAATTCGCACGATTACATTCAGTGGCGTAGCGTGCTTTGCGATTTATTGATCGATTTACTATTTAAACCTACGGAAAAGGATCGATAAACAGGGTGTTCGCAACGAACACCTTATTAATCGATTCTTTACCCCAGCTTCAAATGGGGGAAATATCAGTAATAATCGGTCGTTCACACCTCGCCACTGAATTTACATTACTCCGTTGTTGCATTTGCAGATTTCTTTATTCGTATCGAACTAAATCGAATATTCTCGATTCCTGCTCGCGAATACAATCGTCTGACCTCTCGACTCGTGGTTTTAGCGCGCTTGTCGGGACCTACTGCTCCTTGTCCGTCACAGCCATGACTCAATAGGTCATTGATCAAAATTGTTCTGCCACTCAGGATGGGATGAAAACAATAACCTCGTAACCTCTCTCCTCAATACTAATTAATTAGAGAAGTCATCGCATTGATTTCTCCTGAAAGACGGAACAGAACAAGGTAAATCTTTTTGAAGGATTCGAAAAGGATTTCTAAGCTTCGTTCGTGACGAAAATAAAAAAGATATAATAATGGCAAATTCCCAGTGTTCAATTTTTAATTTTTCAATGAAAATCTTAGGCTCTTTTTGGATTCAGCAGGAGGAACCGAGTTATTAAACATTAAGGTCTCTGCAGTAGAAATTGATTTGGCTTTGAACTATCGTGAAATGTTTATACTTGCAGTTGCTCTTATTGTGAAAATAATTTTTAACTGATTTCGTGTGTTTCAGATCGCAGAGTTCTGAGTCGAGAACCAGCGTATCTCTGCAAGGATCGTGCAATCGGGAAGAAAAACTTTAAACACAGCTTTTACAGATCAAATTCCATTACAAACAGACTGCGTCGGTGCCTGCGAGAGGATTCTGAACTCTGTGGGTCTCCATGACTCTTCTTAATCGTTCCTCTGTACTCCATAGCTTATAGCTTTCAGTGGCAAAGCGTAATTAGACTACATTTTGCAATTTGGAACTATAAATTCTAGCCCGGTTTAAAAAACACGTATGTAGCTTTACTTTCTCTACGCACATAAGTGTTTTTCCAGAAGAGCCAGAATTTATAGTTCCATATTGCAAAATGTAGTCCAATTGATCGATCATCGATAGTTCTCCCACTTGAAGCTATGGTAAAGAATCGATTAAGAAGGTGTTTTTTGCAAACACCCTATATTTATCGATTGTTTTCCACAGTTTCAAATAGCAAATCAATCGATATGTCGCTATGTACGCCACGCCACTGATTGCTTTCTTCACTGAGCGGCAACTTTTCTACCCGGCATTTAAGTCTCCTCAGAGGTGACTTCGCTATCGCCTCCACGCGCGTAAAAAAGGAGTATACCTGCCGTGTTAATGAAAAAAAAAAGTATAATCTTTCGAAAGTTGCCGAATTTCCCTGTATAAAACATTTACTTATATAGAAAGTTATCCATATTTTCTTGAACTTTTCAGATATTTTAGATCAAATGCGAAAAAATCGTCCGAATTGAAGAAATAAATTCTAAATTTTCCCAAGTAACTCGTTTTTCATTGAAGGCAATCTGGCAACGTCTAAAGGCTTATACGACGTTCTTCCTTAGCACGGCAGTGTAGTATACTGTCGTGCTAAGGAAAAACGCCGTGTGAGCCACCAGGCGTTGCCAAATTTTCTTCGATAATACGAATTTCCTGGTAAACTTATGAATATTTTTCTTCAAATTTTTCAGGGAATATTCTTTGTATTTTGATCTAAAGTTCCTGAAAATTTCAAGGAAAAATATTCATAACTTTCCTCATATATAAACATTTTATCAAAGGAAATTTGGCATCTCTCGAATGTTTATACGGCGTTCTTCCATAGCACGGCAGTACGGTTGAACACAGCACAGGCGCCTGTTTAGTTTGAGATCCATGCTGTTGTTGATCAGGAGGAAATAAAAGATTTCAGGACTCTGTAAACGCAAGAGAGTGTGGAGGCAAGGTGGGATGTGAGTCATGATTTCTTTGATTTTCTGCCTCAGGGTTTTGTCATTTGGCGCGTGACTCATAAATTAGTCTCTTGCTCCTGAGCACTGCACCCAGCCCACCGGAGCATTGATTATCGCGAATCCATGCCAGTTATTATGTCTCAATCATTTCCATCGGCGATCAGTTTTCCTCTCCCTCGAGAGTATCGGGATCAAGGATTTGATGATAAGTGGTGGATTCAAATGAGGTGTAATGACAGATGAGGGCGGAAAAATCCATAAAACTAGAAATAGCGGATTTCCAACACTAGGAAATTAACACCGAAAAAAATTTGTCTTGAGATATTATTTTGACTTAAAGCATCGTTTCTTGTCGACAATTGTTTTTTTTTAGTTAAATCTGTACGGATTTAACTCAAAGTCAGTTTTTTTGAGTCAAAGAAACAATGTTCTGTTATCGTTAAGTTTAAGTTTAAAAAAACCATAGAAAAACAACGTTTCCTTAACTTATAAGAACTGACTTTAAGGTAAATCAGCACAGATGTAACTAAAAAAAGATAAAAATAAAAAAAAATAAATAAATAAATGTCAAGAAACGACGCTTTAAGTCGAAATAATTTCCCAAGAACATTTTTGTCAGTGAAATTGAAATTCAAAATTGTATGTTCGTCTGCTTACGGTAAAATAGAAACTACCTATTACTAGATTAAAAATAATCAGGTAGCTCGCAGTCCTGGTAAATAAGTAAACAATGAGTCGATCTTTACACTACCGATTAAAATAAATATTGAAGATTGAGCTTGGTCGCTCATGAACGTTGATATATTTGCACTTCTAGTTTGGCATCTACGACTTGACACCAAATATGTTTTTCCCGAAAAAGATCGTCTATTCATTTTCGTAGGATTTTAGCGCCGCGTATACATTTTTAAACTTTTTAATATTTTACGGACACATGCATTCGAGAATCTCTTTTTAAAGTTAAGTGAGTAACATGGTGTTTTTCGGTGCTGTATAAAAACAACAAGTATATCATGACTGCTTCGAAACTCTCCAGCGATGCAATAACTGTGATAATTAAGACGAGATTCAATAAGAATTCCGATTTTATGATAAAACTTCCGACCTGTTAATTATGTTAACAATAAAACAAATTTGAGGTACGTGCGAGGTGTCTCTCATTGGTCATTTATTTTTCTTTCTGTCTTTAAATCCGAACAATTGAATCCAATTTGACCAGAAGAGAGATAGCATATCAGTGATTGCCTCTCAATTATTTATGTCCTAAATCAATCGAGTCGCCCCAGAGTGGAGCAGAGGCGGATCCAGCAATTTGGAAACACCGGATTCCCTCCATTTAAACCTATGTTAAATTATCGATTCTTATCGGAGCACCTGGCCCCTGCAAGAATCGATACATTTCCATAGGTTTAAATGGAGAAAAACAATGTTGCCAATTTTCTGGATCCGCCAATGGAGTGGAGACCCCTTCAAGTGGAACCTTTCACCCCCTGTATGACGCACAATACCTTTAAACCAGAAAATCATTGCGTCTAAGTGCTTTCGTTTTTTTCTCTCTGCGATTGCACCTTTGTCGGCAAATGACAATTTATTACTTCAGCTTGAAAGCAAAAGATCGGTATCACTTGTTTTTTTTTAGCATTCTTCCCCTCGCGGTTATTTTTACTAGTCCTCCAAGCTCAGTGATATATTTAAGTTTTTGTTGGCTCTAATTGAAATTAATAGAAGTAAAGGGTGTTGTTATTTATTGCGACGTTGCAAAATTTAAGGAATAAATCAGAATATATTATATTCTATGAAGATTGGAAAACGCCTCGAGGAAATGTGGGTGTGATTTTCTTTTTGGGGATCAGGCATCTAATAAAATTTCCTCAAGAAATTCTCGATTAAGTCCTGACCCTCATTCTTTCCAAAAGTATACTCCAAAAATTCTGCAGCGTTTTAACATTTTGATTTTTAAACCTATAAATTATGTTTTGTAAATTTGACCTAGATGAACTGTAAAAACGAATTGTGAATATAATTATTTTGTGAAAGTAGGTATTTAAAAGCGTATTTAAAATTATTTTAAATGTGTTGTGTGTATAAATGTAATAAATAAAAGTTGAATATTTAATTTTTCCCGACTTCCGTTATTATCTATCTATTTATAAAACGAGGCGATTCCTTGTACCAGTAAGATCTGTGGAGATCAACTTGGCTGATTCTCTCAAAACTTTTTTCAAGTATACTGCCTAAGGAAGAACGCCGTATGAACATTCGAGAGTTGCCAAATTTCCTTCAATTAAATGATTGTTTTTGAGGAAAGTTATGAATATTTTTCTTTGAAAATTTTAGGGACTTTAGGTGAAATTGCGAACAAAATAATCTGGAAAATCGGATGAAAAATATTTATCAGTTTACCAGGAAATTCGTGTTTTATCAAAGGAAATTTGGCAACTCTTGAATGTTCATACGGCGTTCTTCCTTAGCACGGCAGTTCGATGCGTCTAAGGATTTGTCAAATTCGATCAGATTCGAGCCCTTGAAATCTCTTCGATTTCTTTTAATAAAATGGAAGTTCGTTTACGCATGAGCGCTGCTCTCTTTGTTGCCTTGCGCTGTATTTCACTCCCAACTCTCGCCTTTGCTCTCGTTGAAGTCGTAAAAATGTCTCGAGGCGTTTCCCGATATTATTGAAGCCTCATAAGAGATCCACTTGCGGCTTCAATAAGTAGTTCACATTTTCGACCGATCCTGTTTTCAACGGAGCGATTCCTCAGGCATGGCTGTACAACGTACACTAAATGGACTGCATTTTGCAATTTGGAACTATAAATTTCAGCCCGATTTAAGAAAAAACGTTTGTGCCATCAGTTTTCCTATGCACATAAGTGTTTTTCAAAATGAGTCGGAATTCATAGCACCAAATTGCAAAATGCAGTCCAAATCTGCTTGTGAGGCTCGTTGGAAAAACATAACTACATGAAGAAAAACTCGAGAAGAAACATTAACTTGATTTTTGTCGACACCTTACCTACGATTTTATGCGAGAACATTACGCCAGCTTTCTTCAAATATTTCATCACTGATTCGTTTTTCTATCGACTTAGTTCACTGGTGCTCCGAGACGATGATCCTGAAGCAACCAGTGATGTAAAACATATTTTCTACAAGCTTTGAGTCCTGCCACACCGGGCTCTGAATTAACCGTAGGTAATTTCTGGCTGAACTTTTCTAATCTAACTCCTAAGCGAGAGAAAAAAAAAATCAAAATATGTTGAGGTACCCGCTGGAATTTCTCCTGAAAACATCATGAGGCGATTTTATCGACTTTGTCGTTCATAGATGGAAAACACGTATGGGGGCCATAGCCTACATTTCAGGGCGGTAACTTAGTTTTATATTTAAACAATCAATGCATCATTCGGAAAATTGAAAAAAATCGCGATAAAAATCAGTAATACTTTAATTCATCGGCTCAATAAGCAACAATAGTATTAATTGTAAGTTACGGTGTAAGAGAAACCAGCGCCATTGGTGACGAGACTCCTTATTTTAACTCCTGGATGCAACTATTCGGGCTCCATGGATGTCTGTGTTGCATACGCACGTAAATGAAGGCGTTTTGACCGTCCGGGCACTCGCTGCTTCACCCGCCCGCGGCGCACAGTGGACGGAATCAATAGGAGAGGTCGGACAAAATTTGGAAACTTCAAAAGCTTATGACTCCGTTTTTACACAATTTTGAGGTTCTAAAAGTGGTTTCATTGGTTTTCTCGTAAAATTTTTACTGTAGAAGTATCCCTTAAAATTTAAAATGTGACGATTTAAAATCAAAATTTTCAGTTTTAGTCCAAAATTACGTGTCCGACCTCGCTAATTGACTCGATCCATTTTGCGGCACCAACAACGGCAGGCTTTACTGCGAGTATCTAAAATGGCAGAGCGCTTTCAAATCCTCGTTTACATCACAAAGATATCTCCTATGCGCAAATTGTTACGTACAGGCGCAGGATGTGAGTGTCTCTCCGTGCTTCAGTTTTGATAACGTGATGTACTGAGCATGATTTGTAGAGCAACTGTTCATGCCTAAGAGATGTCTATGAAGTATAAATGAAGAATTGAGGACATTTTGTCATTTAAGATCCTCGCAGTAAAGCCCTTCGCACAATGAAACGAGCCTTTTAGAGAAATCGGACGTGTAGTTTGTTACTACAGCTGCAAATTTTGATGTTCATTTTTCACATTATAAATTATATGGTGTACATATTGAGGGAAATTTCACGAGGAAACCAATGAAACCGCTCCCAAAATCTCTGTGCGTTCCGTACATAAACATCAATTTGAGCTTTTTTCCATATCTTGCATGACTCCTCACATTGACTCGCTTCACTGAGCTCCGCCGCTGCGCTGGTGAAGAGGTTAGTGTCAGAAGTCAAAACGCCTTCTCTTCTGTTGGTATGCACCACGCACAAGCATGGATCCCAAATAGTTGAATCCAGGCGTTAAAATGAGATACATTCAGCACATGTTGCGGAATTTGCAGGCGCTACACTACCACCGAAGCGTCAATTGTTTTTAGAAGAAATTTTATATGTATTGCCAGTGATGCAGAAGAGGTGGAACAATTTTACCGTTGATTGTTTCTCTTTACATCTTAACTTAATTCCAGCGTTGCCTGCTATGCCGATTAAGGAAACTATCACTGATGTTCATCTAGACAATGTCCGTTTTCTGAGAAATACGTTATTTAAATGTATTACAACTAAATAAATTACATGTATTACAACTTTGTTAAATGTATTACAACTTTGCCGGTCTTCGAAATCGCAAAAAAAATTAAGAATCGGAGCATAATATGTAGAGTTCCTTTTAACCTAATTAAATGAGTCGTCCTGTGTGTGGATTTTTTTCTTTGGGGAAACTAATTTTAGAGATTAAAAGAGAAATTTTTAAAAAAAAAACAATCCTGGTGAATCGCATGGAATTTGGAACGAAAACGATGACTTTTATGTATGTCGAAGGCAAATAGTTAAACCATGCGTTTTGTCAAATGCCTGGGAAAGTAGTCAAATATTCTTACTTAGATTGAAATTTTGATTTTTTTACCCTAATTTTAGACAAAATAATTCGTTGCTCCTGTAAGGAAGAATTCTCAGTAAAGATGGGCAGCATACAATAGTATTTTAAACAATTTTAAGGTCCTGAATACACATTTATTATGAAATTTTCAGCACGTCATAAAACATAGAATTTTTAAAATTTTTCAATTCACTTCGAAACCATTTGTCAAGTTGCCGAAGCTTATCTGACATGGGAGCCCCTTCAAAAACGCTCGAAGCAAGAAGTTTAACATGCCAACATATTTACCACGCTCACTGAAATCTCCACAATAGTAATGGGAATGAATTGTGGATCTCCATCAGTTTTTCACAGTAGGAAAGGGAGTGCAACAACAATAATTAATCATGAATGAGTATACTAAATTAAAGTACTTCCTCTCCTGAATGTAACGATTGCGTAGCATATGCAGAATAATTAAAAATTAAAACGCAGGAGTAATTTAGCTAAATAATAAAGGGAACTCAATTCAAAATTTTATCTCGGAAAAATTTGCAAAATCTTGTCATATAAATACAGAAGATTCGAAAACGCCTTCAAATGAGGCGTTATACCTCACGCGTTCCGGAGAGTTCAAATAGTTGTATGCCCGCGCCTTAGCAAGACGATAGAAGCTTTACATTGAAGTAGCGTCCCCGCGTGGTTTTTCGGTTTTCCGGTGCCGCTACTGCAGTATCGGCCGTTAAGGGCGCTAAAAGCAGGGTTGTATTTCTCAAATGGATAATTTTTGCAGAATAATTAAAAATTAAGCAGCAGGAGTAATTTAAGTAAATAATAAAGGGAACTCGAATCAAAATTTTATCGCAAAACTATTTGCAAAATCTCGTCATGTAAATACAGAAGATTTGAAAACGCCTTCAATTGAGGCGTTATACCTCACGCGTTCCGGAAAGTTCAAATAGTTGTATGCCTGCGCCTTAGCAAGACGATGGAAGCTTAAGATTGAAGTAGCGTCCCCGCGTGGTTTGTCGGTTTTCCGGTGCCGCTACTGTAGTATCGACCGTTAAAGCCGTAGTTTAAGGGCGCTAAAAGTAGGGTTGTATTTCGCAAATGGATAATTTTTGCAGAATAATTAAAAATTAAGAAGCAGGAGAAATTTTGCTAAATAATAAAGGGAACTTAAATCAAAATTTTATTCCAAAACAAAATGGAAAATCTCGTCATGTAAATACAGAAGATTCGAAAACGCCTTCAATTGAGGCGTTATACCTAACGCGTTCCGGAGAGTTCAAATAGTCGTATGCCTGCGCCTTAGCAAGACGATGGAAGCTTAAGATTGAAGTAGCGTCCCCGCGTGGTTTGTCGGTTTTCCGGTGCCGCTTCTGCAGTATCGACCGTTAAGGCCGTAGTTTAAGGGCGCTGAAACCAGGGTTGTATTTCGCAAATGGATAATTTTTGCAGAATAATTAAAAATTAAGCAGCAGGAGTAATTTAAGTTTATAATAAAGGGAACTCAAATCAAAATTGTATCGCAAAAAAATTTGGAAAATATCGTCATGTAAATACATAAGATTCGAAAACGCCTTCAATTGAGGCGTGATACCTCACGCGTTCCGGAGAGTTCAAATAGTTTCATGCCTGCGCCTTAGCAAGACGATGGAAGCTTTATATTGAAGTAGCGTCCCCGCGTGGTTTCTCGGTAATCCCGTGCCGCTACTGCAGTATCGACCATTAAGGCCGTAGTTTAAGGGCGCTAAAACCAGGGTTGTGTTTCGCAAATGGATAAATTTTGCAGAATAATTAAAAATTAAGAAGCAGAAGTAATTGGAAGTGAATTAGTTCATGAATTCGTCTTGACAGTCGTTGTATAGAGCTCGATACATGAAAGGAATAAAAGTAATCCTCTAAGATTACTTTGTCTTTTAAACACAGAGAAAAGAGAATGCAAAATGGACACGGTGTGAAAAGATAAAAAAATCGTTTACCAATCAGGACACTGAACAATAAGTATTAATCAATCATGAACTTTTTATGATGGACCCTGATGGAGTTGAAAAATGTTTAGTTTCAAGGTTCTCTTTAAAACAGTACACTCTAATGTAAATTTCACCAATACCCCATCTGCGATCGGCGCTGCCACATATCACATTATAAGGAGGACCATACATGATTGTGCTGATTGCGAACGACTTATTGATATTTAAATGCGTCCGGTTTTGCAAGTTGCAATGCGCCTGGGTAAATTGAAATCACCTCGAAATAGGGACAAATAGGCACCTCGTAATAGGTACCTATGAAGAAATGATACTAGAGGGCCCTCGAGTGATAGGCATCTAGCAACTTTTCAAAACCCGTGAATTCCCAAAAAAAATAAAAACACAGAACAGCTCATCAGCTTACTTATGCTGAAGACGGGAAACACCGAGGAGAGCGCGTTGTGCGTAAGGCGCGCCGGATCAAATGAAGGGGCCAGAACGAGAAACGCATTTCTGCGCTTAAGCCCGAGAGACGCAGAAAAAGTGCTACACGGAAAAAAAAATTGCTGATTCAACAATTCAATTGCTAAAAACGGTGAGTGTAATGTTTTAACGCAGATTTTACAACAAAAAAATGCTACTTTAACCACATTGTAAACTATTTTAACCACGGGGGTGGTTAAAGTAGCATTTTTTTGTTGTAAAATCTGCGTTGAAACATTGCACTCACTGTTTTTAGCAATTGAATTGTTGAATCAGCAATTTTTTTTTTTTTCCGCGTACGGTTTCAGGTGACTTCCTGATTCTTTCGATTATAGTCTCTTGCTGGCAGATAGACGACATCTTCAACAACACGTTTATGGAGCTAACTCAAAACTTCCAAAAATCTAGATACGTACTTCTGCACTTTCACCACCGATTTGCTTCTATAAAATGTTGCCTCCCGTCTGGTATCAACGTATAATTCTCTCGATTCGAACCCTCGATCCTCGACCGTCGCGTCGCGTCGTCGCCGCCGCCGAGCCGTTTTAAAAATCGCGCCTCTTAGTTTCAAAACTGGAACATGGACCGAGGGGACCAATTTGCAGGGTTCCGCTCGTTCAATGTGGAACCTTATAGCTGGAACCGAAATAAACAATGGGCGGAGTAAATCTCGATTGAGCGTTTTTGCAGGCAAAGACCCCCTCGGAATGAGCAGGCGATCACAGAGCGGGAGTAGCTGGTGGAGCGTGCATGAAGCTCGCTCGGACTCCATGATTATGCTCTGTTGCTCTCTCCTCTCCTCTACTCTTTGCTCATAATGGCGCCAAGCACGAATTTCACTCTCGGAGAAAAATTGAACCGCTCAGCTCAGGGAATAGACCTTTTTGATTGAAATGAAATTTCTATAAGAGTCCAAACCAAGTCCTAACCAAGGTAATGCTTAAAATTCTTTGGCAAGATATTTTTCTGATATAATTTAAGGATGAAGGAGGGAGAATCTTTAGAATTTCTGGAGAAATCACAAGCTTATTGTGTGGGGGCCTCAGCGTTCTGAGGCATTGAAATTAATCTTAAATGTACCTATTTACATTTTGAATTTTGATGGAAGAGGGGGGGGCTTCATTTATATCTGAGCCATGTATGTTTGATTAGAGGATTTACTTATTGCTAAATAGGCAGAGGATGCCAGATGATAAGGGATGAGTTTGAGGATTATATGCGCACAAGATATGTTTTCAGGAAAGCTTCGGCAGCTAAAGACTAAGGTAGCATCCTTCCTTCCTTATTAGAATCAGGCGTGGATCTTAGGAAAAATTTAAAAAATAGAAGGAGGCTATCTACGTGTGGGAGAAACCAATATAAGTACTTAGAGTTAAATTTTACGTAAAAAAGATGTGTAGTTGGTCCGTAAAGACGCAGAGTTGTACTTACGTATTTGTCAGGCTGTATACATGCAGCACCCATTGCAGCCTCCTTTGGAGAATACTATCGGTGCCTAATATTATCTCAAACATGCTTCAGATGTCAAATTTTGAAATCATCCATGTCAAGAATACCTATCTATTAATTATACCTGTACCTTTCCCTCTGCTTTATGCTGCTTAGTACATTCTGTGCGCATTGGGGGAACTAGTTGAGAGGAGGATGGGGGGGGGGGGAGAAATATTACCCTCTCCTGACTTCCTAAGATATATGAGGGCTTTTGCTAAGGTACTTAATGATCATCCATGCATGTAGTGAAATACCTATTTATTAATTATACCTGTACCTTTCCCTCTGCTTTTATGTTGCTTAGTAAATTCTGTGCGCATTGGAGGAACTAGTTGGGGGGAGGGGGGGGGGGGGATAAATCTCACCCTCACCTCTGACTCAATTCCTAAGAAATATGAGGGATTTTGCTAAGTTAGCTGTGTTGCCAGACTTTCATTGTGGAAATTATAATTGTACCAAAAATATTTCCATGTAAAGATGAACCATCAAGCTAAAACTTTAACTAAACATTCGCACAAATTTATCAATTTCTTTTTGTGGCACAATGGTACAACTTCTGGAAACTTCCTGTTAAAGGTAAATACGAGGCACTTAGCACATTTCTTAAAAAATTTGCTGAAACAATATCTGTGCACATTTCTGCTTTTGATAACTTAAACCTTCCAAAGTACATAACAATCCAGAAAGTGGTAAAATTTACCAATCAGGCATCAAGAGGTGAAATGTGGGAGTGTAAATAAATAACATTACCTACAAAGATAACACTTACATTGAAAATATGATAGTATCAGTAAATTAATATGTAAATGAATGCGGACGATAGGATGGGTTAGAGTAGGTATTGGTTAGAGAGTGCTCGAACTGCTCTGAGTTTCCGTCGCGCCACGCAGCCATCTTGCCTGCTCATTTCGAGGGGGTCTTTGCCTGCAAAAAGTAAACATCGTAAATCTCCCGCTCTACCAAGTTTGGTCGCACAGTAGCTATATTCAGATCTCCTGAAAACTAGCCAAGATAAAGTTGAGTTTTTAATTCTACCATAAAGTTTTTTGAAATACTTGGATTCCATATAATAGAATCAACTTCAAAGAATGACTGGAAGCACGCGTTGATGGTATGGCACTTCATGTTTTGTCATAATAATGGAATCAGATTCATGAGTCTGCACTGTTCATTTCACAAACTCCTCATTTCTATTGTGCGCTGGGTCATATTACGTATGGCCCACCTCGTGTAGTCATCGGTGCAGGATCTGAGAGAACTGATAAAGCATTTGAGCTCTCACGCGTTGCGGTGTGATATTTCCTTTCCATGACGTACATTGCACGGAGTACAATAGTAAATATTAATTTGTGAAAAATCAGCCTTTAGTTTTCGGCTAAATAGTGAATCTACGTGTTCGTCGGCGACGAAAGCTTGAGGTCAAGTGGTCAAGTGGCCCTGTGTTTGGAGCTTTCCTGTTCAATTTTTTGCTCAGTTCCTCATCTCTGAAGCAAGAACTACCAATAAAATGGCAGCGGAATTGAAGTAAGTGTATCGAACTATTTCAGGTCTAATTTAAGCCTCAAAAATGTTCTCATCTGCAAGATGATACCTTAAGGAGTCTTGTTTGATGCGTTGACCTTTAGCGTTACGCTTGTGAGAGAGGGGACTCAGAGAACCAAATTATCTCTATTGCCTTGTAAGCACTCCTTCCACCAATCAAAGGATAATCCTGGGATGATTTGGAGTCCGCAGGCCGTAGGAAAATTCTCTTACCCGCCTTTATATTGGTCCTGTAAAGCTTTTTCGACGGTGTTGGTTGAATTGATCTGTGCTCTGTGGTGATCCGCACTCATCTCATAGCAATCTAAGAACAGCTTTGGACCAATCGGAAGTCCCATTTAGCACCTGAGTATAATGACACACTGTAGTTTCTTGAGCACCTACAGTTTTCCAGCTTTTGTAGTGTTCAGTTGATCCATACGCGCTTCAAGCCTCAAGTGATCTCTTATCTCCTGTTATCAGACTCCTTCACTGTTGGTTGATTTTCCTGATAACCTGTCATCATTCCATTTTTTCATCAGTTTGTTGTTTCTCAAGGAATCTGAGACACACTGTTAATTCCAATTTAAATTTTTCTTTTATTTTTCGCTCGTTTGCTCAGCATTTTGTAGTTTTCTATTTTTTGAAATGCTTCTGATGATGTTTTTTTGCCAAAACGTCTTAGGTTTTCAAATTTCTATACTTATAACTATAATGGAAACCTTCGAATCATATCAAAACTTAAAATTTTTTTCCCCCTCCCCCCAAGAAAAAACCTTTTTACATGCATGAAATTCATACCTTTTTGGTGCAATACCATTGACTGTCCATGTCTGTCCTGAAAACTTCAATGCAACTTCTTAAACTTTCCTTTTTCCTCTTTTTTTCTCTCTACGAAATCATTGAAAATCTTAGGTATATAACAGTTCCTCAAGAAACACCCTACCACCGAGTTATCTAAATTTTTTGGGGGGAGGGGGGGGGGCTTTAAGTAGGTATTTCAAAAATTATCGGACATTCTGTCATGGTAGGATTAGGCACTCTGCGTCTAGAGTTAAACCTTGGGACTTAAGAATTGTAATTTTTGGAATCTTTTCTAATAAGAATAATCTACTGCTTGATTTCGGAATCCATTTTCGGTCTGTAAGAAGTCTCGTGACTTGTCATACCTACTCATTAACCCATGACGTTATGGAGGCAGAGAAAATATCTGCATCCAACCTTTGTTTTCACCTCTGTTTATAAACTGTGGACGGAAAAAGTATTTTTCTGTCTTGTTTTCAAATTATCCATGCGAAAAGTATGCATTCACCCTCTAGGCAAAGAAAAAATTGAGCCTCCTTCCCTCTTACCCTCCACCAAAGAACCTTGTAAAAAAGTGAGTTTTCCCTTTGAGATCTTAAATGACTAAATGAGAAGGGTGTTCAGCTCTTTACAGTTTTTCACTCCTTATAACCGATTTTTGTGCAATATGATCCATAATCATCGCTACAATATTCTCAGGAAAAAAAAACTATCTAAGAATTCCTTAAACATCTTGGAGGAGGGGACAAGAGGTTCTGCAGAACAATTTTGCTCCTAAAAAACATCATACTCTCTTTCATTCCAAATAATCTTAGCTTCGAAAAATGTGCACTGAATCCTAAGAGGAAAAAAAAAGTACAAGTAGCAGTCATAATATGCGTTTATTTTCAGCAACTAAGTAACTTAGCAAGTGTGGCCATTCTTACCCTTACAATCAAGGTGTTAAAATTTGCCCAAATTACCCTAAAATTCTCAAGAAACTAATTCGAATTTTAAATAGAAAGAACTAGAGCGCCAATAATGTGGAATAATATACAACCGAGGGTTTGAGAGTTTCATCAAAGTAAAAAACTCTGCTGAAAATAATCTGGTTTATCGAAGATTTAGTTTGTAAGAGTGCAACGTTTTTACAAGTTTTTATTTTTATGGTTTCCTCAAAATACAAAGACGCGTTCCGCGGTGAGGAGTTGTAGTTGGGGTTGGCCGCAGGATGCACAATGGGGATGAAGCAGCTGCCGGAGCGGCACCCAGCCGCAGATGTTCCTTCAAAGACTGGTGCGAAAAAGCAGTCCAGCAGTATTTCAACTCCGCGCGCGCCGTAAGGGAAATGCGCCAAATAATAGAGGTTTCGGGTACTAAAAGCCCGGAGGGTTGGTCAAACGTGGTGCCTGAGAAAGTCACACCCAGCCCGCCGCTAATTCTTGAATCAGTGATCCCGTAATACATTTCAACTATTCGCGTGCACCCCTCGCAAAGTTTCCCGCGCAAAAATAACGACGGTGTAAGTCGGCAATCGAACAACTCGGTTTGCGACGTCGCAGACTTCCTGTCATGCTTTATTTTTTAAACGGGAAACTACTCAACGGCAATTCTTTAAAACTGCCGTGATTTTTCTTCTCCGTGCGAAGGAAATTCTGCACAAACTTCAAGGAATGATGTTAATTTGTTCTCCTCTAAAAAAATGGCACAGAGGCGGAGATTTTCAGACACCGCAAACTAGATATGTGATTGCGGACTTACGCCGACGTTGCGCCGTCGAAATGCGCCCAATAATAGAGGTGTCGGGTACCGAAAATCCGGAGGGTTGGTCAAACGTGGTGCCTGAAAAAGTCACACCCAGCTCGCTGCTAATTCTTGAAACGGTGATCCCGCAATACATTTCAACTATTCGCGCGCACCCCTAGCAAAGTTTCCCGCGCAAAAGTAAGTAATCAAGGGATGTTGCCAGATGGACAAAGTCGGGAAATTTATAGACTCTCGTTGCAGAATTTTTTGCCGTCGACCAAAAGATTGCATTTTTTCTTTTTCGAGATACCTCGCGCTTTGAATCACGCATTTGATTGGAATTTTTATCAGAAATTAAGTATGCCAAAAATCACGGAAAAGTCGGGGATTTCTATGTTCCACATAGGTATCTAAAAAATGAGGAAAGTTTAAAATCCACAAAAAATTTCGCGATGACGAGGACTTGAGATGAAAAGGACAAGCCCGCGGCGCGCGGCGGTCGGCATGTAACACATATTAGCGCCTACAAGACTGCATGAATACTCCACGTATTACGTCAAACACAGTGCGGTCAGCAGCTGTCGACTTGAAACGCATAGCGCCTACAAGGCTGCATGGATACTTCACGCATTGCGCCAAACACAGTGCAGTCAACGCGGCGCGGCGGCGGAAGGTAAAAATATGTATTAAACCACATTTATGTTTGTTCTTTCATAATTTTTTCGTTCATTTCTTATAAATGGGAGGCCTTGTCCACACAGAGATAGGTTTACGGAACTTGACTTTCGCGCAAAGTTCCGTGAACTTTTGCTAGTAATGTTGACAGGTCTTCCGCAAAAAATGTGTCCCACACGAGGAAACGCGTCTTATGAACCCTTCCCCCTCCGGCACGTTAACTCGATGGTTTTTATTGCTGTTTCAAAACGGATGAGAAGGAGGCGGCAAAATACAGGCGGCCCATGGGCGGCAGATAGGTAAATCCGGCCCGGAACTAATGTGAACTAAAATCGTTAATATCTTATTAGTTAGGAGTTGATTTTAGTAATTTTCGTCGCGCGAATAGTGTTTTGCGTGAAGTTTTGGTCAGAAAACAATAGAGATGTGTATCATAATGCTTGAATTTGCGCCTTGTCTACTGGTCCATTTGCACCATTTTGCAACGCCGTCGTGATGCAACAGGGCTCATTCGAATTTCGAGGCTTACATGGTAAACACGATCGTAAATGCAACGCAGAAACCCGTTGAGAAGTTGAGAACTAACAACCGCAGCCTTACGCTGTTCTTAAGATAACCAAAGCGCCTAAAATCTTTTGTGTATGCAACACGGACATCCCCAAAACATGAATGGTTGCATCCAGACCGGCCATAGAAAAGGCTTGAGCGTCTTCGATTTTTTCCGCTTATAGAACAAAATGTGTCGCTGAATGCATTCGTAGGTCGGTATTCCAGGAAAAGAAGGCGTTTTAGGTATGTAATCTTCAATCAAAGAAGAAAGAAATAAACTTTTAAAAATTGAGGATGATCCCTAGAAATTAGGCTTGTCAGCCAAGATGACTCCTGAAGTGGAATACTAATTTCTAACCCCTAGTCTAGCGATGGTTTTAGAAAGAAAGACAGGTAGTAGTAGTAGTACATTTCATAGTACACATAACGCAGTATCGTACGATTATCTGAAAGCGGTGCCGTAGCATGCAACTATGTTACTATGGCTATCAACACCAATGTAATTAGGTTTCAGGATTGTCACCAAGAGAGGAATTTTGGAAGGTAGTTATGAAAAGGAAGGAAGAGAAAACAAGAAGAAAAAATCCCACATGAGTATGTTGGAAAAGCGTGCCGAATAACTGAAATGTTGGACAAATACCTCTTATTTTCACGTCTTTGCTTTTTGCATCAATTGGTACTTTTTGCTAAATTTGGGAGAAAATATTGATTCATGAACGTTGAATGTAAATTAATTTTAAAGATTCCGTCCAATTATCTTGATTTTAAGCTGATATGCGGCATTTGCGCACGACCGTGATTTGGGCGAACTGCCGTGCATCGAAATCGCGTTCAGTTAATCTCTTTGGATTTCGAACTGTAACTTCTCTCCTATTCGGCCGATTTGTACAAATGAGGTCTTTTTTTATTTGTACTTCAACGGAAAGTAAAGAAAAACTCGCTAAATAGACGGAAAACAATTTTTGAGAAAATTTGGTGGATCCTGGCATCACGGTGAATGGTTAATCGGTTAATCGCCTCGCCGTCTTTTATTGCCTTGCTCGAAACCGGACACCCAAAGCTATATCGCGAGATAACTGTAGTGGTTTAAGTGGATTTCGGCAGGGGCCATGGTTAGTACATAGTATAATGAGTCACGAGGCTCATCACAGATTGCACTTACAGTGCAAGACGCTCATTGGCTATAGAGTTTTGGCGGGAAAGAAGGTTCTAGAGTTGAGTCCTCCGAGCGTAAGAAAGCTCCTATGAGGTTTCTGTCAAATTGAATAATACGGTTTTGACAGAAAAATGTTCTCAAGGGTTTCCAATTAGCAGTTCATTAGATTTTTTGGTAAAAGACCATCAGGGCTTGACAGTGTAATGGTTCAAAGACAAAGAAACGGGTGCGAGGAAAAAAGTATTTGGACGACCCGTTGAATAGCATTGGTTGATCGGTGTGCTGTACTATGGTACATCCGAGTGATTTCAAAAAGCGAGCCCTACTGGCACGCTTAAAATAAAAGAAATTCCATCGTATAACACACACTCAGCGGCAAACAAGTGCTGCAGTTTCGCTGCCACGCCGTTATCATTTTTTTTCTTCTTTTTTTTCTTTTCTTAATTTCCTCTGTCAATTACCTAGTCTCTCGTTTGGGGCGTGTTACATACCGATCTAAAGTCTGCCATCATGCCAATCTTCATCTTTTTTTGTGGAGCTTAAGTTTATTTTATGCCTTAGCACTCTATAGACTTGATGCACGGCGGTCGTATCAGTTACAAACTTACTCTAAACTTTGAATATGCAAAATTACGTAACTTTCGTCTGTCGATCGCGCCACATAGAAGACCTCGCCAGCGAGACCCTCCCTTCCCCATCCGACACCTCCTGCCTCCTCTCTCTACATATCTCGTCTTGTTGTATCCCACATTCCCACAGCTACTTTCCAACTTCAAATTGCACTGTGTAGCACCCAATGAACCTTATGTGAGCTCCTCGAGTACCTACTAATAGAAGCCATCGTTAACTGTGTGTACTTGAATTCAGAGGGTTTCAGGTGCCAATCAAGAATCAAGACGATAATCTTTTTTTGCTTTTCGACCAAAGCTTAAGAAAAGCGGGAGTTTATTTCCTAGTTTGATTACCGTTTATATTAAGAAGTTTCCTAATTTTGGAAAAAAATTTCACGTTCTTCTTGATGAACAAGGGAGCCTCCACTGTCCACTTTAATTCCATCTGCAGACTCAATTTGACAGGATCAGAAAAGTGGATGTTTTGCCCTTTGGCTTTTCTGGTTTTTTCCTCTTGCTGTCAGCCTAGAATGAGTTCTAATCAAATCATATAGGTAATAAAAAATGAAACCAAAACTTGGAGAGAGTTGTCAATGCTTCACTTCAAAGTGTTGAAATTCTTGAGATTAGTGTACCGTGCAATCGATTTTCTTGCTGCACGCAATTATTAAATAATTTGAATTACCTCTTTGAGGTACATTCTGCCTGACTTTTTAAGAAATTATTGGCGCCCCATTTTTTTTGCATTGTGCGAAAGTGATTCTAAAAGTTACTGGGTTTTTTTCCCATAACTTTAAAGAAGTAATTATTTTTGCTTTGGAGTCTACCTCCGAATGCAACCATAATCAGAGCTTTATCTGCAATCATTTAAAAGTTATTGGAATCCATTTAGCATATGCTAGAAGAAAAAAAAAAATCCCTCACACAACCAGAGGGGGGGGGGGGGGGGGGGAGGTTGGCCGTTCCAGAGTTAAATTTTGGTGTTGGGGATACTCTAATTCTTTCCAGCCTCACTCTGGGGAAAAAGAAGAAATAGGAATATACCTCGTAGGCACTTCATTACCCGATTACGATTATTTCGTATGTCCTGTACAAGCAGTAAGAGATCTTTCCATACCCTTCATTCTGGTGAATGCTACATGATGCAAAACTTTAAATGCCCCACAATTATTCTCTTCTTATCCATTTCTTTCGTTTTTCTTTCAGAGAAGGTCTTTTGTTCGGAATTTGCAATCCTCTTCTGGACATGGCTGTCAGTGCAGACAAAGAACTATTGGACAAATATTCCCTCAAACCCAACGACGCTATCTTGGCCGAAGAGAAACACCTTCCCTTGTACGATGAGCTCGTGAAGAATTATAAGGTCGAATACTCAGCAGGAGGTTCTGGTCAGAACACTTGCATGGTTGTTCAGGTACTTCAATGATTTTCAATTCCCCTCATCCAATTTCATTTTTTTCCCTTTCATAATTTTTGATAGATTGAAAGCAGAGATCGGTTTTTACCTTGTAAATCAGTTTAATATATCTTCAATTGGCTGTACCAAAGAGTTGCTAAATGAAAAATCATGGAAAATCAAGGACTGTGACTTAAAAATGTTTGAAACTTTGAGCCTTTCTGGTCATGTAGAGCAGATAGAAATAACCCTCACAATCAATTATGCTCTCACTATATCCCTCATTTTTGCACTTTTGATGGAATAATAATTTTAGAAGTCTAATAACAAGACCAAGTTTCAAAGTTCAATTGTGTCGGCATATTCATTTGGCAAGTAGAGTAACAGCAATGGTAATTGTCAGCATTTAAACTGTACCTGCCGAGTCGACTCAGCTTTCCTTCCATGCTAGTGAAGTGAGGAGAAACACATTTTCACACCTTTGAAAATGTCTACTTTCTTTACTTTACCCAGCTTTAGTTTAAGTGAGGGACTCTTGGTACACAGAATGAAAGCAAAATGGCAAAAAATTACGGAGCAGTGAAGTAACAACATATCTTTTAAACCTATGAAATTGCGCCCTGATCGTGTATCAAAGAAAAAATTCACTCTGAAGAACAATTCAAAACCTCTGAATAAAATGCTCCAAAGCTCAGAAGTAGGAATGATGATTTCTGTAAGCATTTGGTACAAAGTTGCTTAAACATAACTAATTTCCATTGAAAACCAAGGATCTTTTTACCATCACAAGTGATTTTTCAATTAGTTTAATTTTCCTTCTCACTGTCACTCTTAATTTTAGAATTGCTGGAAACAAGTTGTTTCAATTAAATACTTCTCAATCAAAACGCCCGAGGTTTAACAAACTCTGGACTCATGATTTTTCTTCTTCTTTTTTCATTGTTTTCAGTGGCTATTAGAGAAACCTCATTTAGTAGTTTACAGTGGATCTGTTGGAAAAGACAAATATTCCCAAATCTTGGAAGACAAAGCTCATGAGTCTGGCCTGAAAACATGTTATCAGTATCAAGACTCTTACCCCACAGGTTTGCATCTTTATTCTTGTTTTTTCTTCTTTTTATTTTAGTTTATTCTTTATCTCTTTAATTCGCGTATTCTTTTGCTCAGTGTTCGAAACTCAGCTTTGAGTTTCAGGAGCCATGTAACCCATCAAGCTCGATTTTTAGAGGCCATTGAAGATTTTTTAGGGGCCAAATTAACTTTTTGCCTTTATATAACGGCGCATTAGTGAAAAGTTAGACGCAAGATGTTTTAGTTACAGAAATTTGGATTTCAGGATTTCATGAGTCACAAGATCCCTCCGTCTGTGTTCTAGGTACTTGTGCTGTTCTTATCACAGGAAACGGGACCAATCGCTCTCTGTGTGCTAATTTAGCAGCAGCCAACCACTTCTCCCATGACCATTTGCACTCCCCTGAAAACAAAAAACTTGTGCAGCAAGCAGAATATTATTACGCTACTGTAAGTTATCAATATTAGTTTTTTCTTCCACATGTCTTAAATATTTAGATATTGAGTTGAGCTAAGAACTAAACCTTACATTTTGAATGAATTGATGCATTAAATTAATGGTAGAAGGTATCTTATATGCACCTTTCAAAGCGTCCGCCAACAGTTACTGTTGCCATATTGGAAACCATCTGTGGCTTCTTTTACGCATCCTCGAGCTAGTGATGTCACTTGATGAGAATTTGTGATGGCCTCCTGCCACTCGTCTTTCCATTGCCTGTTGTTTTCATTTGTGACGTAACTTTCTAACAAGCTGGTCTGATTGAGACATTTGAGGATGCTTGAGCACAGTTTTACCTGATAAACCGCCCAATTATGTCCAGACTTAAATTATTTTGTAAAGGAAGGATAACCATAAGGCAGGTGCAACTTTGTCCTTGGACCGTATAAGTTCTAAATTTTTAAATTTTGTTTTTGATAGTTATATTTTTTGAACTCGTGAGGGTAGCAATATTGTTGTGTTGGAGAGTTCTTGATGTAGAGTTGGAAAAAAATGAAGGAATTTTAAAATCAAAACTTTCCTTCGTGTCTAGTGGTTACGGAATTTTCCATGAAGGATTATGAAGGGTAAGTCAGGAAATATCTGTAGATTTCAAGATCAAAAACTTGAAAATATCAGAAGTATGTTTTCCAGCTGCAGCTTAGGTAATTACAAAATTTTTGACTCCAGATCAAATAGTAAAAAGAACATTTGATGCTGGGTTAGGTGCTGGCCATCTAATGATTATTCTTGCCAAAAGGTTCCATCTTTGCTAACAAGTCATATTCTGAAATTATCTGTTGCGATGAAAACAACTTCAGACAAATAATATTACCGACACATTTTGAACATTCGCATGATCTTCATATTTTCTTTTTTTATATTTTTCACTGTTATGAATAATCTTTGTTTTCCTTCAGGGATTCTTTTTGACTGTTTGTTTTGAAACAGTGCTGGAACTGGCTCAGATTGCGCATCAACGAAACAAATTATTCATGATGAATTTGAGTGCTCCTTTCATCTGCTTAGTCTATGCTAAGCAGCAAATGCAAGTTATGCCATATGTTGATATCATCTTCGGAAATGATGATGTGAGTCCAAGGAATTTATTTTTACTTTTTGCTCTGTTACTTCCTCTATTTTCTTTCAAAAGAATTTCAGTGACTAGGCAATTGACAGTCACCCAAAGCAAACAGTAATATGATGAGTAGAACCTTTTTTGAAATGCACATAGTCAGATCATTGTTCCTTTTAGCAGCCGTTAATCTTTTTATGCCTTTTGTTTATGGGACGAACGTACAGACAGTCTGCAGAAAAGCCAATAAATACAAAAAACTCAAAGTTTTAAATGCACATCCGTACATTGTCGCTTTTTTCTTTTTAATTCACATTTCAAATAGTAAAGCAGACAAAATGGAAAAGAAAATTCAATAACCTACAGTTATAATTTAATATTAAAAAAATATCTCTGCCACTGTAAACTCTCTTCTGACCACACAACGTGTCTGGTTTGGTGAATGATCAGTGCAGTCCTTATCATTGCATGGCTGCATGGATCATGGACGGCAGCAGAGGCCCTGCTCAGAGAGAAGGGAGATTACAGTGGCCAGAATATTTTTGGACGTCATCTAGGCTCTCTCAGAGATTCGCTAATAAGTAGAGGCTCCAAATACTCAATTTTGAACTCATTTTAATGTGTTACTTCGAAAAAAAAAAAAAAAAAAAAAAAAAAAAAAAAAAAAAAACTAGAAAAAATTCTGTGAATTAAGTGTATTCTCTTCTTTTCTACAACGCCTAATGCAAGAATTGAAAGTTACCAAACAAGTTTATTGTAAGCAAAAATTCTAGTCAAGAAGTATATGCAAAATTACAGTCTATCAATTTGCATAACTTTTGGCACTCTTTCTGAGCTATCAGTCATCAAGAGGAATAAGTTTCAAATCAGTTTATATAGTTCTTGCAAACTCAACAGTTAGAAAAAACATAAAAACCATTTTAGTCTTTTGTTTGTTGCTGCAAGGGTATGAAGAGAACCGAGAAACTTATTGCATCAGCATGATTCAGAAGATTAGAAGAGAAACACTCCGAATGTGTATAGAAACTAGCATAAAAATGAACAAAAAAAAAAAAGATTGAAAGTACTTGTTATTTATAGTTGAATGTGGAATGATCTCCTTATCCAATTATCATGTCGATTTTGCCCTGATTTTGTTGGTACATATTGTCCATGTCCATGTTGTCCAATATCAGTTCTTTCAAAGCATAAATGATCCATCAGCAAAAGTCTTGATTCATAACTCTCTAATTTTCCAGGAAGCAAAAGCCCTAGCCAAGGAGCAAGGATTTGAAACTGAAGACATCAAAGAAATTGCCCTTAAAATTGCAGATTTACCGAAACAGAATACAGATCGATCAAGGACTGTCGTTATCACGCAAGGCCATAATCCTGTCATTTTTGTTAAAGGTTTGTTATGTTCATCTATATTTCCTAATCTCTATGAAAGGCTCATTTCTTTTTTGTCTTGTAGCCTGAGCATATACAAGAAAGAAGAAAAAATAAGAAAAGAAGTGAAACAAAAAAGAAAGAAAGAAAAATCAAATGAATAATTTGACCAAAAAAGTAAAACATTCCAAAATACAACACTGCCTCGTGTTCTTGCTAAATGTTATCCTATGAGGAACAGCATAACGATGGTGGAAGTGTAGAAATGCGATCTCGAATTGTAGTTTTGCAGACTTACTGTCATATCTTATTTTCTGCATGGAACACTATGACGTCACTTCTGGAAAGCTTCGGTGATTTTTATTCTGTGTGTGACGAATATTTTGTGAAAAGCTCAAGCCATGTTGTTGGTTGAGTCTCATTTAAAACAGTAAAGTATGAGCGGAGATTTTGCAGCACTGTAACCAAGTTACGCATTTTTGCAGTTTCACTGTCGATAATCTCTTTGTCCCTTTTTCATTTCTCCTTGGCTGCACAACTTTTGTTTTATGTGAAATTTTGATGAGGAAACATCCACACTACCTTTATTTTTTCCTAAAAAGCTACCCACAGTAATTTGGAGAAGTTTAAACCGAGGTCAAATAAGATTTAGAGGCATATATGTTGGTATGTTCAAAGCTAAGAAAATCTTAATTCAGCATATTACCAATTGACTTTGATTTTCTACCTGTTAGTAAAAAAAATGAATCTGAAAGATTCTAAAGTCTTGATGTATATGTTTGCACTTTTTAGTGTATTTTCCGAAGGAAATACACTATTGCGTTTTTTTTTATTCTTCCTCTTTTAATTTTTTGTAAGTATCCAATTTCTAATATCTTGATCTGAATCATCTTTCAGATGGTAAAGTTGAAGAATTTGAAGTTCCAAAAGTGCCAGCGGAGAAAATTATTGACACAAACGGAGCAGGAGATGCCTTTGTTGGTGGTAAGAACATAGTTTAGACTTTCCTTCTAGATATCTTTTTTGTCTTCCCTTTTTTTAGAGAATTACCATGTGTAGTATCATAGCAGATGGTCTGGTATTGATGTGTGTGAAGAATGGTAGACGATTGGTTGCCCAAGCAGGTTTTCAATTGGGTTTCTCTGAAGACAAGAAGCCACATATGTCCCATGAAAGGTCGCTGACAGGGAGTGGAGAAAAAAAGATCTGTGGGCGGCTAGGGGGCAATGGTCTTTGGATACCGTAGAGCGCAAAACTGCGCTGTAAAAGCGGCTGTCAAATATGTAAAATACATAGTATCATTTTAAACAGAGAAGTCCAAAGGAGACATGAAAAGCTCTCTTTTTAAAACTTGTTACTCTTGCATTAGAAATTTGTATTGGTAGTCTGTCTATTTTCATTGTTTTTAAAAAATAAAATGTTTTTCGCCACCCTGTCTGTGTCCGTAATACAATTTGTATTTCACATAACTGGCTTTTTTATTACTGCCACGAGATGAAGGCATCATTAATGAGTCCTCCGAAAGTAATAAGTTAGACTGTCTTCAAATTGGGGGGGGGGGTATTTATTTATTAATGTACATATTTTTGTTTTTATCAAATTACTCAAAGAAAATGACATGAATATATGACAAGGCTGCAAACTTTGGGCACTCTTTTCCTCTGAACTTTGAGTTACCATGTCTGTTTATATAAAGGAGCATGAGACAAAAAATCTCAAAGGACACTACCCTTACTTTAAGTATTCCTTTACTTCATTTGATTCGTCTAACCTTTAGTAATATTTTTTCTCTATTTCAGGTTACTTGGCACAACTCATCTTGGGAAAACCTTACCAAACCTCAATCAAGTGTGGAATGTGGGCTGCATCTGAAATCATTCAAGTGTCTGGCACCAGCTTCAAGGGTAAAAAGTACTTTAACGGGGATAGTTAAAAACAGTACTTCTAAGTGGAATCACACTCTGGCTCAGTTTTTCGAAGCTTTACTGAGCTGTATGATATTTGCAAGCAGCTTAATGAACAATTTTTGAAACTTAAAATTTAGCTATCTTTGGACAATGCTCATGTTCAATTAAGTTCTGCTTTTATTCTAGCATGCTCTCCAATTTCAGACTTCATTCTTTTTTTCCTCCACTGTATCCTTTGTCATTAAGTTTTAATTTGACCCTCATTATTTTCATTACCGAAGCATTTTAGTTTTGTATTTTACGTTTTCAGTTTTTAAGGTTTTTATCGACATTTGTATTTCTAAACTCAACTCCATCTTATGGGGCAAATTTTTTTTAGTTGTCATGAATATGTCTAGATAGACTGTCAAAATAGACCTCCATGAGTTCCTCATGAAATTTTGAAAATAAATGTAATGAGTCTATTTTTTTTAGCAGTTTAAGTAGCTTGCTGTAGAATTTGTGTCCGATGAGTTGGCAGTTGTTTACTTTTGACTGTCAAGCTCCATGGATTGATTTACATATCTGCATCCGGCGATGGTGGCCAATCCTCGATTGCGAATGGACGACTACAACGCATTTGCTTGTAAACAGGAAATAAAGAATTGCCAACTTATCTGACGCAAGTTCTATTTATTTTACTGTTTTTGTAATGAAAGGAATTATGAAAAAATAACACTTGAATAGTTGATATTCCTATTCCAATAATGATACCTCAAATTAATCTTGAGCACTGCACAATCAGAAAAATGTCTCGTAAATATCTATGAATAGGCTTATAAAAATATTTTAATCATTGAGGTCAGCACATAGGTAACATACTGTTTGTTTACCACTCATACAACAATTTACTCTAGTTTTACACTCAAAGATTCTGTTCGGAAGTAACAAGGTAAAATTTTAAATGCAAAATCACTGCAATTCTCTCTCACTACGTATTTTTTTTCTCTCTCTTTTTTTCACAGACCGATTTTATTCACAATCAAAACTTATTAGTTCTGAATCATTGGAAAGTTTACTTCTTATTCGGCTGTGGATAGTTTAATCAAGAATGCTTAGTTTGTTTGTGAAGATTCATCTAAGCTTATTTAGATAATTGTTTTGAATTGATGAAGTAAGTCTCATTAGCACATACCAATTGTATGATTATTAATTTAATAGACCAAAAAGAACGCGCTGACAGACCCCAGAGAGCATTTTTAGGTAGAATTTTATGAAACTTAAAATCATTATTATTCCCATCATCTCGACCAAACGTCCTGCTGGGTGTTTTAAAATTCCATGTCCCATTTTTATTATATTCTCAGCTAAATTAAGACTTATATTGCCCAGGTTCAGTGCAAATTAGCCCTGAAAATGAGCCTAAACACTTATTCAGGCACAAAGGATTGGACCAAATGCAACAGTCAGTAGTCACAGATGTATTATTCAATTGTTAGAAAAATGTGAACTGTGGAAAGTTGTCATGAGTGAGAAGCAAGTTGAGGACAAAAAGGAGAAAAAATGAATATTGTCAGGTCAAAACTTGATTTCCTCACAGGATTATTAGCTATGTAGAACGAATTAGGTGCCTAGTCTATTCAGGAGTTGTCACAGCAAGTAAACTGAATTGATTTTAAATGATTTTGCCCTGATCAAGCTATGTGTACATCAATCTTAAGCAAGAGGTGACCCATTTTTTTTTCCTGCCAAAATTCATAAAAATGGTACATGAAATTTCTGAGCCCCTAGGAGAACTTTCCTCAAAAGAATGAAGAGAGTGACGTAAGTTTCTTTAAATTCTTCCGAAAGTAGACTTTAATTAAAAGCTTGCAGGTTCTTTTTTATGTGATTCCTCCGATAGATTTATTTTTTTACTTTTACGATAAGAGAACTTGGTTTGAACAAACCAAATTGTTGACTGTAGGTGAAGGACTCCCACATTGCTGACTTTTCAATTGTTTTGTTTTTAAACCTGCCTTGAATGTGAAGCACCAGATTTGCTGTTTTAAGCAGTGAAATGGAAACGTGTACACCCACTCTCCAATTTTGTACGATTTTGTATTTTCTGAGAAAGAATTTTTCTGAATTTGTGATCTCTTATTATTTCTATGTGGTTGTATGTTTATTTTAAATCTCTTGTTACCGAACACCATGATGTTAAATAATTTTGAATTGAGATGTTACCTATTTGTAATAGAAGGATTGCATCAAAATGTCTCGAAACATTTTTAGGATTTATTCAAATGAGAGACACCTGCACAAGGTCCCCCTTTAAACCTGAGGTTTACATCTAAAGTTGTGTGCAAACCGCATCTTTATTCGCTTATGTACAAGACAAGAAGTTCGCTGTGCTTTTGGGGCTCCCTTTGTAAAAACTGAAAATTGCATACCTATGGTTGGATTTCTGTTCAATTGTTCATTTGCTATAAACAATCTTTACACATGAGAAATTGACAGATTACATGCACTTATCTCCTTTTTAAAGTAGACCAATCATCTTGCAAGCAATGCAAAATTTTAATGAACACTATTTGTTCATTCCTTGAACTCCTCAGTTTTGTCTGTTAATGAGGCCATTTAGACTTAGCATGTTGTGTCTTCATTTTGTTACTAAACCATTGCATGACTTTTTTTTTATGTTTTTCAAAAGGTGTCATGTTACTGTCAAATCCTCTTTGATTGTAATTCTTGTGATAATATATTCCTCCATGTAATAATACTAATAATTCGTTTTTCTCTTTTTTTTCTCACTATTTTGTGATAAAATGGATCATAACTCAAAGAGATGTAGAAAATCTATAGCTGAGTGAAAATCTAAAAGTGAAGAATTAAATAGAACCTTATTTTTACTTACCCCAACTGATTTTCCCACACTGTCCAACAATCAAATAATTTTGAACCATAAAAATGAAAGTAAACATCACAGTAAGTAGGCTTATAGTTCTAAAATTAGTCTCATGACAGCATTTCAATGCTCTTTGAATTCTGTTAAAGATGTATAGTGTTTCTAACCGAAAAATCAATAATTTACTTTTGCTCATTTCCTATTCCATAACAGACTATATCTTGCCTTTAAAGCCTGTCAAAAATTATCAAAGAATGGTAAAAACTCTGGCAGCAAAACTAGAGAAGAATTAAAATTCTACACAGCATAGATTGAATAAAACAGAAAATAAAACCCAACAGAATAAATATTAGAAAAGACATGCACTTCAAAAGTAAAAACTGGAAATTGGGAAGAACAAATCAACGATTAGTTGTGAGAGCTTGTCATTGACTCATTGGGCAGCTTCAAATGCTGACTACACAAGATTGTATTGCCAGCATGAAAGTTGAGCAGAATACTTGACCTGGTATCGATTGATCTGTTACCACAATTAGCACATGTAGGATGAACTTGAGGAACCTAAGTGCCACACCACATAAGGCTGCCAGGCATTTGGGAATTAAAACCAGTCCATGAATTTTACTGTAGTTAATGCCACCTGAAATGCCAAAACAATTGCAAAGTTTAAAGAACGGAGAAAGACAGCATAATTGTAGGTATGCATGTTATGTTAAAAAGAGACATCACCTAAGGGTTGACTTGATTAGCAAGTGAGAAACTTTGTGACCCATGCTAGGTATATGCAGGGCTCAATTGAAGGACAAAGCACTTAAGTGCTGTTTTCGAAAAAACTGAGATATATTAACGATTTTAAGTAAAACTAGTCCGAAAGCTTATTTTGTGAAAAATTCGCTCCCGAATTCTAATTTTGAAGCATCGTAAAGTCAGTTTGAACGTTCTCTCCGCCGTGAGGATCCATGTAATTTCGAAACTACTAACACGTATTTCTCAAAATAGCAAAAACTGCACTTAAGTATTAAGTATGCGCCCTGTCCTTCAAGCTCCTCATATTATTTAGTGGACCACAGGAAAGAAAAAAAAACTTATACCCTCCTAGACACTCGACGCGCCATTGTTAGGTACTAATGGACGAAATTATTTTCCTTTTAAATTCATTCTTTTAATAAACGTTATTTCTTGGGTGAGTTTCTGCATTTAAATGGTCTCATCCAGATGGATAAGGGGGCGCGGGGGAACTGATTAATATTTTATGTACAGTGAACCTATTTCGGTCAGTAGATAATTCAAAGTTAACGGGATCAGTTAGCGGGAAAGTTAATGGCGAATTTACGTAGTATTACTGGGAAGATTTGACTATGTACGTAAGTCGTATAGTCGTATGTAATTAGTACGTACATATGAATCTTTATTACGCATGAACTTCCGTCACAGCGCGCGAGGCGCGGCGGCGGCGGCTTCTCTGTCTACGGATCTACCCCCCGCCCGCCCTCCACCACCTGTCCATCTTGTCCATCATTTTGATGTACGGTGAGAAGACGCCATCTTGTCAATAAATGAATGTTTGTTACAAAAGTGAAGAATAAAGGTAATTAATTTGCCCGTTTATCATATTGTTTTGTCCGAATTTTAGTGCAACTCTTATCGAGTCCGGTCGTTGGAAGTGTGTTTTAACGTTTGGTACCATCCGTCGACCCTGTATTCAAGTTTTTCTCGGAATTAAGTTGTTTGTATTCCTTGCTCGTGCTCTGTGTAGTGTCAATGACGACGTATCAAACCGCTTTTCCCGTGAATTTTTCTCTTTGTGAAGGTTTTATCTTGCTCACTGTAAATGCTCAGTAGAATTCTCACTCTTGTTGACTGCAGATTTTTCGGAACCGACCTTTCTTTCCGTCGCTTTTCCTTCTCATTGACCGAATCACCTGGTTTATCGTAAATTTGGGCTATCAATATGGCGATTCAATCGGAAGCTACTCTATGTAAAACTCGCTAATCGCATCCATTCGGCGCGCACGAATTTTCGCAGCTTTTATCACGGCAGTGAAAATTTCTTTCCAACTATGTGATTTGCGATTTTTTCGTCAGTTTCCGTCGGGTTTCTCATATTTCCCTCCGAGCATTGTGCGCCAAGCCTGAATCTAGGCAGATGGCTGGGCTGTAATCCTGCAGGCAGTTACATACAGCTTTATGTACTGTCCGATTGCCGTGTTTATTGTGTTCGGTCCACTTTGCCGCCTGTATGTCTTGACTTCCCTGTGACCAATTACTCAGCCCGTCACTCCTTTTGGTTTCTTTATGGCACAGTGTTTGCCTCAGTGGAATTTTATTATCTTCAATTTAACTACCCTGTGAGTTTCATTATTGTTAATGAAATACTGATGTATTGATTTCACTTCCAGCCCTATCACTCATTTTCCTCATAGAAGGTTAGTCGTAAATCTCTCTTCTTTGCATATCATACAGGGATTGCGTATATAATCAGTCCAAAAGGAATCTTGTCTTATCAGCTTTACCTACCTCCAGTTTTGATTTCCCGCTCTTACCCATCTCCATTGTTCATGGTGTAAGTGATTAGAGCGATGGTCTCTCCTCTCATGCGTGGGCTCTGGTTGACGTCAGTTATTAATAGTTGATACATTAACTCATAACCCTTGTAATCCTCTCTCTTTTAACCAGTTAATAAGATTGACATGGTTGTATGCAATTCAGATAGTTATATGCACTTTAGGTACATAGCTGAAATTGTGTCACGCCATGTCAAAGTGTTATCAGGAACACTGGCACTAGTTTACTTCCTTCCTGTACATAGCCATTTTGTTGCTGTTGCTTACCTTTATCTTATTACGTCACTTGTCTCTGATCAAAGAAGATTGATTGACCATTTTTTTACTCGGTTCGGTTGGAAGATTTGTGAATTGAACTTATCGATGTATACTTAGTGCATGATTTATCGTATGGCTGTAATATTGTTTATTTAAAATAGCAACGGAAGAAGCCTTGTTTTTACCAAGTCTGTTTAGCCGGTTGAGTCTGTAAGCAGCGGTATGACTTAAATCTGCCCTCATCATTGAAATATCTGTTAATTAGAAATTTACCCATTGGGTGCCCGAAAGATCTCATGTATTAGGATGTGTAGATCAGTACGAAGGGTAACTCGTTCAATGGTACCTTTTAACTCATGATTTTGTGGATAGAGCTCTTTCATCATGTTGGACGATATTGTCTAATTCTATGCAATCTTATTTAAGAGGATGTAGTAATCTTCGATATGAACTTAAGTTGCTGAATGAATGTGGATTTAAAAGTGAAATTTCGCTTTTATCTTTTCTGCTGATTAGCAGACTTAGATTTTTATAGTGCTATTTTTTTTAATCCACGGACCAAGTTGGAATCATGTCCCCAGAATAATTGAATTGATCGGATTTTCCGCAACTTAATGATAAGGAATTGACCCTTCCAACTGAAATTTCTCTCAATGCATATCTTTTTGCAAGTCGTGTCCTCATGCACCTGATTTATTTTTTGTTTCAGAATGTAGAAAGCACCTGCGCTACATCTGTGGGAAAATGACATCTTTGTTGATCATTTTTCATTGAAAGCTACCGAGTTGTGGTAGCTCTTATCTAGCTACATTCGTTTATTATTATGTAGTCAAGAACTTTGAAGTATGTTAATCGATCCTTTGTATTTCCTTTCGATATCTCAGTATGCGTGAGCAAGAATCAACAAGTTCAGCGGTGTGGCACAAGTGGTTTCTTGATGCCATATCCAAAATAAGATCGCAGAAGCAGCGACCGTCAGCAGATAGAATTTGCCATGCTATTCGGCAGCACCACCAATTCAGTGAAGATATCATTAAAGAACAACTAGAAAAGAGTGTTGCCGAGAAAGCTATTCTTAAGGTTCTCAACAAGGGTATTTGTTCATACAAAGACCCAGATTGTAATCAAACGCGGAATGTGCATGTCTCGAAAGATTCTGATTTAACAAGGATCGTTTATAAAGCAATTAAAGAACTTAATGAGCCAAAGGGATCAACATTAAAAAGCATCGAAAAATATGTACAGCATTCTAATGCCCTGGATCTGGAGTCGGATCTTGACTTAACTTCTCTGATTAAAACAACTCTCAAGCGTGCCATCGAAAAGAACATAGTTATCCAAGAGGGCAAAGTTTTTAAAATCAACTCTAAAATCAATTTTTATCAGCTGAAGCTTCTTGAAAAAGGTTCGAGGAGTAGTGACTCGGATGATCCTGTAGGCCGGAGATCGTATCGCAGTAGTAGTGAAGATCACGATGATGGTAGGCGAAAATCCCGAGGCAAAAGATCTCCGAGTAAATTGTCAGAAAGTGATTCACCAAAGGTAAGCTCCTTTTGGTTTTTTTTTATTTCTCTTCCTCCAGAATAAGGTTTTCTCATCATAAAATTGAAATACGTTTTCTCATCATCTTTAATTGCCTGCACTATTAAATTCCTGTCGTCATTTCATTCTTTTTCTTTTTATCACATCTCTAATTTTTAATTTTTTTATTTCATATCTCACAATTTTATACAATACGCCTTTGTGTAGTTCGTTTTAATTGAACTAGCAGTCACCAAATGAAGTAAATATGCCCCTATTTTTGACACTTTTGTGAATAGGTACTCCATGTATCAACAAAATGTGTAGATTTTTTACTACAGAATGGCTGTTCTGGTATGGAAGATATCTACTAAAGTACATTGTGCCTTCAGTTAAATATCGTTCAATCTATATTCATATACGTACAAAAAATTATCTCGAAGCATGTAAAGCTCACCCAATCATTTCCATGTTACTAGGAGATCTGAGAGGAAAAGACTTCTTTGAAATCAGCTTTACAGCTTGAGAAGTTGTTGACTTACGCAGATAAATAGTACATTTCTCGCTTACCACCAGAATTAAAAATTTGCCATTTTATTTTATATTTTGTCAAAGTGGATTATTCAAATTTGTTTCAGAAATCTGCATTGCCGATTTGTTTGGAATGCCTTGGAACTGAGACTAAAAATCGAACTGGTGTTGAAGAAAAACTTAGCTCTTGTTCTGCCTGTGGGACATGTGTGCATCTATCATGCGTTCCCTCTGGCAGAGGACCTGAACTAGCAGTTTTAATCAATTTGGGTAGTCAATGGACTTGTGAAGAGTGTTGTACGTGTGAAGGCTGTAAGCAATCAAAAGAGCAAGTGAGTAGTCATCCAACAGAACTGTTTAATTTTTTCATCTGTCATAAATGTCTGTATCCATTTTTATTTCTCAGTGCTGCAATGAATGAATTATTGAAATGATGTTCAAGTTTTTTTTTTTATGTGTATATTTTACATATTCTCATGGTGCATATTTTAAGGGTTACAACAATTTGGGAAATTCTTGTTTTTCTTTCTGTAAAGATCCCTCATTTTCCCAAACTAAAATTATGCATCCTTGATTTTGCAGGAGACTTGCAATCTTACATTGATGCAAAGCAGCCTTTTCGTTTTCAAATTTGCTATTTTAGGGCCTTCCCATTGAAGGGCATTCCACTGGTCTTGCAGTCGAGAAGTTTTTGCTCCTCTTTAGGCATGGACTGCGTTAGATCGAATAGATTCCAGAGATGCAGAGAGTTCTCGGCCTCCCCATTTTAATTAATTTTTTTCTCAAAAATGTCAAAATGTTGACCTTTTAATGGATCTTTGACGACCATCAAATTTTGCAAAACAATCATGTGATTTCTACTGCCCCTAAACTTAATTTTTTTGCCTCCCCATTTTATCAAACGACTAATCGCATGGTCAAAAAGTTTCAGCACCCCTGGTTACTCCATTCATTCATCAAGAAAACGCTTATGTTTCTGTATGTCATATTTTTTTGATCGCAATTGACTTTTACTTTCTTTTTGTCTGTGAGCAGATGTGTTTGTTAAATTGTTATACCTGTGAAAGGAGTTACCATCTCAGCTGTCTGCAGCCTCCAGCCGAAAGGCGACCGAAAACAGCGTGGCGCTGCAGTCACTGTCATGAAACACTCAGCAGTGCCTCATCAGTTACTCCTGTCAAGAAAATGGCCACTCCTACTCCAGTCCGAAAGATGGTTAAACTCAGAGAGAAAAATAAAGAACTACGCACTCAAAGGTAGTTAAAATCATCTAATTTTTTCCATCTGTGTATCGTGTCTTTGTTGTCAATCTAGATGTTGCCTAGCTTGTCTCTGAAAATTTAAGTTCCTCTAGGGACAGGTACCTTAATTATTCTCCAAAATTTTTGTCATTAAGGGTGTCTTAGGGTAGAATATATAGGATGCTAGATCTTGGCACCAAAAGATATACATGAGGAAAAGTGTCAGTAACTTATTTCTCAACCTGTAAGACCTTTTGTTCCAAATCACAATTTGACCCTGTTACAATATGCACCCAACTGAAGTGAATAACATTTTTATTCACGGAATGCGGCCTCTTCTCTGGTGAAACTTTGCCAAGAAATGAGATGAGCTAATTCGAGTGGTACAGACTCTTGATGATTTTATCTTTGTTTAAAGTTACTCCTAGTGCCCCTCAAACGTTTCATAGATTTTGGCTAATAATTAGTTTATTTGCCTTTTTCATGAATGGTCGTATTTGTACTTTCGGGAAGCAAAGTTTGTGACAAACAACTATATTTACTTTAACACTTCTATATTACTACTTGCATTTTTGCATTATGTTTCCCTAAAATTTGTGTTCATTTTTCTGTTATAGATTAGCAGCGAAAGGTGCAACGCCTAAGCGTAAAGGAAAGAGAGCGAGTGTTGGTGTACCTGAGAGCAGCTCTGAGGATGGTAATGAATCCCCCCCTCTTTCTCCTGTTCCCCCCCTCCTATCCTCTGATGGCTATCGAGAGGAGAAAATCTCTAAAGAAAAACAGAAATTCTTTCGATTAAGTGCTTTCTATGCCCAACATGGGAAAAGTAGGAGACGCAGTAGCGGAGTATCAGGCAAAAGAGCTCGGGGCTCGAGCAGTAGTAGCTCAGATAGCAGCTGTGAGCGCGGAACCAAATTCTCTTCTAGTACCTGTTCTCTCTTTTCTAAGCCCTCGGCTTTCTCTACCTCTAGTCCATCCGCTGAATCCTCTTTTCAGCCAAAATCCTCCAAAGTAGAGATACCCGCTAAGTCAACCCCTAGCTCTCAGCCTTTGCCGAATCTCTTTAATGCGACAGACACTGACACCGTGTCAATGTTTTCCCTAGATTGCGTCAGTAATGTTCCGAAATTTGGTAGCAAGGTAGACTTTTCTTCAAGGAATAGGACTAACCATGATCGGTCCATGAGTTTTGGCGAAAAGAAAGGCTTGTTCAGTGGTGATTCATCTCCTTCAAATAGTCTGGAGTTGCCGAAAAACAGAATGTTCTCTGAGCTGTGTGATTCTCCTCCTTTGTTTTCCCACTTGTACCATTCTTCTCCTGCCCACTCCTCTCGACCTACTTCCGCCTCCGCCTCAGCCTCCACCCCTGCCCCTGCCCCAGCCCCTACTCTTACCCCCACTCCAAAGTCCTCCTCTCAATCTGTATCATCCTCCGGCAAGTCCTTGCCGAGCAAAGCCCCCACTCCTCGTCCGCTCTCTAAGCCTGGCAGCAGCATGTCTTCGTTGATAGCGAGCATTTCCAAAAGTTATCTGGCAAAATCCTCGGGCTTTTCTGGTTTGTCAAGTCGAAAGCCTTTCACTTCAAGATCTTCAGTCCCATCCAGCGACAAACCTTGGGGTTTTGCGGCTGCTGCTGCTTCTAAAACCAGCACCCCTAGTCATGTCCAAAAGGACAAAAAGGTTGTCACGGAGAAACCTCTGAAAGCCTCGCGTCTTGGTGTTGAGGAAAGGTCCCTTAAAGTATCCCATCCCTCCCCTTTTCCTAAAGATTTTGAGAAAAACAGTGATAATTTTCCAGGTTTTGGTCAAATTAAAGGCCTCTTTGATGCCCTTAGTCATTTATTCACAACTCCAGACGTCAGTCGGTCTCGAACAGTCACAAACTACAGCCTTAGTAGGCGGAGAACCTCTCGTGAAAAAAAGACCTCCACCTCTCCATCTGCCCGACGCTCGTCTCCCCACTCCCCCGGACTCTCGTCTCCCCACTCTCCCGGACTCTCGTCTCCCCTTTCCCCCCAATTTTCATATCGGTCTCTTGCCTCTCCTGATATAGCAATCCCTGAAAACAGCATCGAGAAACCTGTCGCTATTTCGAATGGGAACCTCAAAAAAATCAGCCCTTCGAGCCTCGTGAAATCAGCTGTTCTATTGAAAGCACATGAACATATAACTAGAGAAGCTCTCTTCTCTGGTGAATATTTGTCCCATGGGTTGAAAGGACACGCAGCCTACCCGTACCTCCCTACCTCTCCTTCCTCCAGTTCTTTATCATTCCTCCAGAATGTACCACCTCGCATCGTGCAATCATCTGACCAAACGGGTAAGATTTCTGGCCCTTTCCCCTCTCCTTCTTTTCCAGTTTCCCTTCCCTCGACTCCTTTGCCTTTAATCGCTGCTGCCTTGCTTGTTGTCTTCATATTAGCCACTGCACTCACACTAAGAACCCTCTTTGAGTCAGGATTTTTATTTTACTTAGCTCCCTCCCCTCTTTTTTCTGAAAAATTGAAATTGGCAATCCATTGAAGTTCTGGTCTTGAGTATGCATTCTTATCTTAACAATCATTTTTATTCATTGTTGACCTTTTATGGTATGTTTTGCCTTTTAAGAGAATTAAGTCTCTACTGACATTAAATGTGGCAAGAGAACTACATTCTGTCAAACTTATCACCCCCAAAATTTCTTATAGCAGAGCTTTAGTTCGCAAAATGGAAAGTTTTCTTCAAGCAGATTTTTTATCTCTTACTTCCTGCTTTGTATATTACTTTAAACATCAATCCATCAGATATGGATCGGCCTCGTGAAGTAAATAGATTTTTGCACTCACTACACCGCTGGAAAGATCAGTACCTTTAAAAACATTAAGATATAAAACTTTACTTGGTACAAGAAATCATTCTGCATGATAGATTTTATTCGTTGGTATCCAAGAGCTGTGTGTCATGTTTTTAATATTTTATAGAATTATACAAACACTCTTTTTACACTATGTTAACGAATCCAAATATTTTAGATGAACTGCATTCTAGGAATGAAATGGTTGATCTAAATCTTAAAATAGTAGGATGCTTATAAGAGCGGAGAAATAACAGGTTCTAAATTTTTAACATAGGAATTGCAAAAACGTGCTCTCCCACTTTTTATGAGGAAAAAAGTGTGTTCGTAGTTATCAATGTTTCAGTTTATCTTATTGAAACCTCTCTTGTTTTCAATTTTAAGTTCATGCTCGAAATAGGCCTCGGTTTCACCTGTCTTTAAAGTCGAGCAACCACTGTATATGTGTGTATTTTGAATTAATTAATCCAAGGTGGAAGAAACCATGGCATGTCCTAAGGCAGTAGATGATGTCATACACAATGTTTTTTAAAAGGACATATTTCCGTTGACAATGGACGCAAAAATTTGGCGTCTGAACAGCTCTTATTACTTTTTAACGATCTAGAAGCCTTAACTGTCGAACCACAATTTTTGACTAGTGCAACTGACTTAAGTTGCTACCACACATATAAAGAGAGGGTACCTTGTTATTGTCAAATATTTATTGTATTCATTTGGTTTTATCATCAGATGATAGGATTTCTCTTACTAGATTTTAAGCTGTCATGGTGTTAGTCTGATCATGGCAAAATCTGTATGAAAAGTCTTTACACACACTATCATTTGCATGATTTTTTCATCATGATTTATGTCCAAAAGTGAGACTTAAATGAAAATTGAATCAATTGAAGGTGAAACTTTGCCATTTAAGGTCAACTATTCTGCAAAATGTAATCATACGCTCAAACGTTTTTAAATATGATTAAAGAATAGGCATTCTGCTGTCAAAATCCAGGCTAAGTCCAGAACTCAATGTGGGCCTTTATTTATTCATGACATCTTTTCCTCTCCTGTTTTGCTTCGATTCATCTCGACTGTAATTATTTTCATTTCTCAGTCCTTCTTCCTGTTTCTGATCTAATTAGTTTTGGTGATAGGTCTCTTGCTAGGCTGTACATACTTTCAACCAATAAAAGACATCTAGCGTAACCATATTGACTGGTAAGAAACCATTTTTCCCATGGTTCAGAGGAAAAATTGGATGATTTCCACGCAAATGGTAATGTCATTGACATAAACTTGCATCAATGCATGCAAAATTACCCCACTCTGAAGGGAATACTGAACAAATTCTTTCAGCCAGAAAATCCTGTTAACCCTCGGTAGTTGTAAAATGACCTTCCAAATCGCTCCTCTTGCACTTTTCTTGTAGTATTTGGGTTGATGTGTATTTCAGCCAACAGTTTTTTTACATCAGCACCTTGAGGGTGTCTGGCAAGCAAAGCAATTCTAGAAGTCCAGCTGTAAAAAATCATTTAAAGTTACTATCTTCATTTAGGCCTATCTAAATTTCTGTAGTGTATGTATGCATTATCTTGAAATTGAATGAATTGCGTACTGAAGAGGGAATCTCAGGAAAAACTGATGGGAATGTAAGCTCACATCCACTAAATATGTTACAATTAGTTAGGGTGGCGAGTCTCCCCTAGCCCAGTGTCATCATTGCACCGGAAAAGAATTTTAGATATATGCATGTAACAAGGCTAAAAACAAGACTTATGGAAAATTTCGCCAAATTTTCATCTATCAATTGAATGATTGAGGACAGTTGAAGCAAAGTCAAACTGCTCGAAGTCGAACCATTCCAGCTTATTCAACACCCACTATCATTTAAACATTCTCTGTCATGTTGTGATTCATATCACAATGTAAAAAGGGGCTGCTAATCATAATTCAAGTAGAGTATTTTCCATACCGTCAATTAGATCATTTATCAGTAAATGATCTAATAAATCATGCTTAACTCACCAACTCTACTTTCACTAAATTCTCTTCTGACTGCTATCTCAAGCGCGTTATATTCCGTTGTTAATTTTTTCTCTATTATTTTTTTCACAATGATTTTGCAAGAATTATTTGTGAAAAATGACTCGAGACTTAGACATTGTATAGCTGTGACACTTTCAACTGAATTTTGTTGTACTAATGATGATTTTGGATCAATATTAGTATAATTATTGTATCATTTTTTACTGCTGGGTATCATGAGATATGTGCCATTGAAATTATGAAACCATGTAGCTCATGTGTGGTGTTTAAAAAATTCGACCCTTATTTTTGTCTCTTAAGTAACTCATCTAGACATTCTGGTGAACGTTCCAGAGAATATGTTTAAAACAACAAAGACAAGTAACACAAAAGTGTTTGCAAGCATGAGGGTAGGTCATTCTTTGAAAAAGTAAAATGTGACAAGAAATCTGCAGCACCCCAAATTGAGATGAGATTTGTGGTTTTGTAATTTCATCATGGTGTGTTCTCTGGATACTGATGTCAACATTTTGATGAGATGAAGAATTTTTGAAATTAAGGCCATAACGAGGAAGTGACTAAAGGATTTAGGGTTCACAAACAAGAGTTTTCACTGGTTTTCTAGTTTTGCACCTTTGAAATTACTCAAAAAATTTTGAACTGCTTGCTGCAATTTTATTCCAAAAAGTAGCATCTCTCATTCATCCACAGTCAATGGATTATTGAGACAGCGAGTTTTCGTCCACTAAGTCTGTAACCAATAGTTTTAGGATTGAAAATTTTTTCGAACTTCTTTTGATGTCATGTGAGAAAATAATTGATGTATGAAATCAATGAATTTCATTTTCGAAATCAATGCTTCACCTATTTTGTTTATTTTTTGCACTTTAGATTGTTCACTTAGTTGCATTATGCACTTAAATATGAATGGATTATTTCCACCAAAGCGAGCATTGTAATCACATATAACCCAAACTCATTTGCCCTCAGGGGGCAGTACAAATTTTTGTGCTCATTATAATACTTCTCTAAGTCTTTAAACTCTCTAATGAGTTACATAGTAATCTTATCGGAATCACTCCTGAAAATATCAACAGGATGAGCTTGCGATGTAAAAGAAACTCTTGGTTCAACTCACCTAGTTCTTTAGCAAAATCAAGCTCTTACTTCAGTGTGGAGAGTGAATAGCTTCTTTAATCCAAGGAGTAGACATCATACTTGAGCAAATTTTAGGGCAACACATATTTACTTCCAAGTTTACTGAATTATTCAAGTTAACTAAGCCAAAATTCATTCCCTCAAAAATTTCTTGACTAATTCCTCAATGGGTTTTGTATTTGGACAAAATGTTTAGTGCAAGTAATGGTCTCTTAAATTTGATAAAATCACGCTTAGAAAATGACAAACTTCACCCCTTGAGAATGTTTCTTCACCCTCATATGACTGTCATGTACAATCATTAAATCTTACAACGCACACCGAGTTGAGCAAAAAAGAGCCAAGCCAATGCAAATTGAAGCTGAGAGGAAGAGATTTTTAAATTATATTACTGATCAAGACTCGGAGCAAAAAATAAATTTGAACCCTCCTACCTCCTTTTTTTAAATGAACTAGTCATTTGTTACGGAGTCAAAAGTTTCAAAAAAGGAAAATACACAATTAGCTGAGCTCAATATACTTTTAATTTAATTGTTCAAGAAATATGGATTGGTTCCTTTTTGTGTAGTTTTTCCATACTTTCTCATAAAATTTTCTCATCAACGTATCCCGACTAATATTTTCCTGCTTGCTCATAAAAATCCCCTCTCCTATTCTTAACAATCATTTTTTCCCAGCTCATTTCAGGTTTCTCTTCTTTTCTCCTGTATGCTACATCCTAAGTCCCTTTCATTTCTTTTATATCTGTAAATGTCTTCCTCTCTCTTTTTTTAAATGATGATTGATTTGATATGTTAGGGGTCTTACTTCAGTAAAACTGGCATTCAATTTATTATGTCACTCAGGTGAAAAAGTAAAAATGTAGGAAATTTTTAATTTTTTTTTTTTTTTAAAAAAAAACAATTTTTCATGCTTCAGCCTGCAAAACACTATCGTATCTAATTTGGTAATTGATCTCCGTGTCTAGTCTTCATCGGCAAATCTCTTCTTTGTTCCTTCAAATTTTGAAACTTTTTTAGTCTAAGTCCGTATGAATCCTCAGATTTATGTGTAAGGGTTATTCCTTTTTATTTGTCGCAAAACTCAAAATTTTTGTATTTAAAAACATGAAATATATTGAATGCTAGTTTGACTCAGTTGGAACCTTGTGACGAATCACATTTATGTTGAGAACATGTTTGTGTTTGTTCCGACACTGTTAATAACTGAACATCACTATGAAAATAATCTTTGGAAGGTGGATGTTAATTTTGATTACAACCATGCCTTTAGAATATACTATGTGTACTTAAATAATGTTTTTATCCATTCATTTTTAACTTCTGCATCAGTCTGTTATTTATCGTATGTTTCACTAAATTTTGAAGAGCAGGCAACAGCTGACTTAGGCGACACTTCATAGTTGACGACAAGTGTAACCAAACAAACACAACAATTTTTCACAAAGGACATAGCATCTGGAATTTCAAGAATATAGCAGGATTTTTCCAGACCCGAAGCTCAAAAAAATGAACAAAGTTGTCAACAAGTTCTTTCTACAGAGATTTATCTGGAAAGAATTGGTTGAGAATCAAACCACATCCAAATTAACAGTACACATATTAACATTTGTTAGCTACAAACAGAATATACAGTTATATTTAGCTTATTGTAGCTACAAACACTGTCAATATCCTGAGCACAAATTGCCCAGTCAATGTTTAAAGCGTCAGTTCTGTTTGATCCTGCTCAGTGAAACCAAAATCGATAATTTTGTCTGAATTATGTACTGATGTGATTGAAAGTATTTGCATTTTATTTGGTGTTGCATTATATTTCAGTGGGCCAGTGGCATCGGTAACAAACTACATTTTAACCCTAATAGTTGGGAGCAAAATTTTCTCTTCACGTCTAGAGAAATACAATTTATCGGTAAATGATAAAAACCTAATATAATCAGCAAATGCACATAATGTGTTGTACCTGTTGGTGTCTGAGTTGCATGTAGTGATGAATATTGTTGGAGTTAACCAATTTGTGCATTGGAATTACTTTGACACATGGTTAGGAAATAGCGGAAGGTAATTTTAGAATTTTTACTGTCTTATTATGAGTAATAATGTGTTTTTTTGTGTTTGTTCAGTTATGCAAAGCATTGCAAAACTCTTGGCCTCTGATTTGCCTCCCGGTGTGACGCATAGAGATGTAGAACTGTTCAAAAAAACAAGAGAACGAGCAATACAGGTACTATTTCACATCATTTTACTTTTTCCCCCTTCATTTAAATGTATGTGTTGCATGGATCATGTGTTTGAATTTAGTATTCTCATAAGCATTATTATTAAATTATGAGGGCAAGATGAAGAATAATAACTGCTAACTTTGTACATTTTCATCCAAAATTACTACAAAATATTTAAAGCAGCAAAAACAAAATGAAATCAATTAAAGTAAATACAAAATAAAATTCTATTAAAACTTTCGGAGATAGAAGCACCAAGGTAAATGAATATTACGTGTTGATTTTGGTGAGAGAGGAATCTCATTTCCTTGCAATGAAAATATATTCTAAAAGACTGAAAGAACAGCACCAAAAAACTAGAATTAAGGTGGTCCTCCTGCAGAGGAGATTCCCAAGATTTATTATGATTTATTTATTTACTCTATCACAGATTAATAGGGCTTGTCTGCTTAATAGCTCATTTGCTCCTAAGATCTATTGCCAATCACTTAATTTTTTTACCTTGTAGATTGCAAACACATGATCTGTTTGAAGTGAGGGAAATATTTGATAGAAAATTTCTCAATCTACCAATCCAAAGTTTCGTAATTTCTTTCGTCAGTTTAAACTAATAATCATAATGTCTGATGCACGGATACGGGAAGTTCTTAGCCTTTCCATTTTAAAACATCTTTTTTATGAAAAATTTCATGGTGATAATTTTTTGTGCTCCATACATGAAACTTGCCGAAATCTCACCAAGAAACATGCAATATTTACCAGGATTTTGAAGAAAAAAAAACTTTTTATCACCTTAACTTCGTGGAAAGTAAGAAATTTCTATTTTTACCCTCACGCAGGCTGACACTCCCATTTTTGACTTGTCAGTTGTAGGGTCCAAAAGTTTTTGCACCCTTCGTCCTAGGGCTAAAGGATATTAAATTTTTGTGAATATCTGTGTGTTTAATGCTACATGTTCAATTTTCTTCAATAACCTTTGCATCAACTTGTGTGTTCCCAGACCATGTCCTGTGAGCCTCCTGCAACTGAATTCTCAGTAGGATCAACAGCTGGAATTCATGAGGCTCCTAGATGCCCTGCTGCTATAGAATTTGGGAAGTACGATATTCAGACGTGGTATTCTTCACCATTCCCTCAAGAATACGCTAGGTTAGTCTTTTCTGTTCTATTCTCATCACTCAATTGCCTTCAATTTTTAAACCAAGCCCAAAATATTCATTTCATTAATTTCCAATAACTTCAAAGCTTCTTTAAGATTCAAAAATTGAATTTCAAAATCTTAAGCCGCCCCTCAGAGTAGAGAGTAATGAGAGTAAGAGATCAAGATGAGAATCCACTAATTCCAAATTCCTAACTTTTGATTAAAGAGAAAGCAGTTCTCCTGAGTGTCACAAAACTTCCTGATTGTATCAGGAAAGTCTGAAATCTATTTCTGATAAAGTTTTCATCAGGAGCTCTGTAAGGTATGTAATTAAGTAAAAAAAATGAGATTCAATGATGAAGTGAAAGATGAGAAAAGGTACCCGATTAGCAAAGTCAGCACATTACCTGTTAATGTGTTTTAGCATAACTATTCCCCCGGGGCCAAGATAATTGGCAAAACAAATTGGCAAAATGTGAAAGCTTCTAACTTCAGTTACTGTCAATTGCTGAAATGCTTGCACTGCCTATTGGTTACATTTGAAGCTATTATCCTACTGCAGTTCTGTGGAGGACGAGTATACAGGAACTCTGTCACAGAGCAGAACCAAGAAAAACGTTGATCTTTGTGATTGTTTAGGCTTGGTGCGATCAACAAAAAAGTGTTCAATGACTGTCCTGGCAGTGAACGTAAAAAAAAAACAATCAAGTTCACAAATAACAGCATCAAAATTCAATCTTGAAAAATTCAGCAAACTGCTCATCAAACTTTGATAAATTCAGCAAACTGCTCATTAAACTTAAAAATAACCTAAAAATATGTTGCATTTCATGAGCATTTCTCTTCCAATCCCAGCTAATTCTGCTGATTCTAAAGTTAGTAATTACTTATGTTTTTCTCCATTCCAGGTTACCTAAATTATTTCTTTGTGAGTTCTGTCTTAAGTACACCAAAAGCAAGGCACTACTTCAAAGGCACCAAGAAAAATGTTTGTGGAGGCATCCGCCAGGCACTGAAATTTATAGATTTAAAGAATTATCAGTATTCGAGGTAAGTGATGTCTAGTCTTTCTGATATTTATTGCAAAATTTGAAACTTAAAGTCTTTAACGCTGAAACACAAGTCGACACTTTTGATCAAAGAAGTCATGAGTACTCTCTCCATCAATTCACAAGTCCTAATTAAAGCAGAGGGGAGAGGGAAATAATATGTCTCATTATCGATTCGTAAAAAATGGACGAAGTACCTGCATTTCTCATTACCGTAAATCTTATTAACATCATCATCATCTATTGATAGTTGAAAAGAAAACATAAACTTTAATGATTCCTTTTTAACAACTTAAGTCCCCTGAGATGGTAGAATAAAATTGGTGCATTATGCCAAAACAAGTGGCCCAAACATAGGTTCAGAGTTGCTGAAATCACCATTGTTGCTTAGCAAAACAACATTCACAATGAGGAAAGAAGTTCAATCTTCCTTCATTAAAATGAACCCTAGTTGTTAAGGAAAAAGTTAAAAAAATTCTACCCAACCAGGTTTTTGCATTTTTCGTTTTAACTGTAATTTTTTTTTCTTTTTCCAGGTTGATGGCAATGTAAACAAAATTTACTGTCAAAACCTCTGTCTTCTAGCTAAACTTTTTCTAGATCATAAAACACTGTACTATGATGTAGAGCCTTTTTTATTTTATGTTCTTACAATGTACGACATCAAGGTAAGTTGTTCCTTCATTTTTTTTTCTAACAATTGTTTTTTTTTATGAAATAGAACTGTGAATGTCAAGCACAAAATGAATACTGATATAACTCCAGTGACACAACATGAATCCTCCCCAACTTTTTTGAAGGATGACAAACCACCAAATAAATGAGTTCAAAGTTGGGTACCTTGAGTCTCAATTTCTATGTGCATAGCCAAGGATTTTTGGTTAAAATTGCATAATTTTTTTTTGTACATCACAGCATCATTACAGTGCGCCCAGTAGAAATTGGAAAAAATGAAATGCACCTGTCAACTTATTTTATAGTGTAGAATGCCGTTAATGTGTCAACTCATTTTCGTCAATATTGTCCGCTTAGCTGTATTGTTGTTCCTCAGCCCTCAAAGTGCCCGAGTAAAAAATTGCTGAATAATCTCATTAGCTGAGAGATACTCTGTAGAATTTGCTTAGAATTGCAGTTGGAACATGTATGAGATGTCTTAGTATCATCCCCGGAAGCTTCACGCCTCCATTGCAAGACTCTCTGGTCAAATTAATGATATTTATCAAACCTCTCGTCATCACCTCTGAATTTTATCATTTTTTAATGGCTTGTACAATGATGTATTTTTCTCTTTTTTTGCAGGGTTATCATTTAATCGGTTATTTTTCTAAAGAAAAACATTGTCACCAAAAGTACAATGTTTCATGTATTATGACAATGCCCCAGTACCAAAGAAAAGGCTATGGCAGATTCCTCATTGACTTTAGTAAGTATCTCTCCCTTAGACCATTTATTTTAAGCGGTTATCACTTAGCACTAGAAAGAAACAATTTGCAATGTGAAAACAGTTAGCTATGCACATATGGACTACATTTTGCAATTTGGAACTATAAATTCTAGCCCAGTTTAAAAACAACGTATGTGCTATTAGTTTCCCTATGCACATGGGGTTTTTCCCAGAAGAGCCAGAATTTATAGTTCCAAATTGCAAAATACAGTCCATATATCAGTCACACATGTATGTTTTGAAGTTGTTTCTGTCAGAATAGTGAAAAAAGATTACATTGGTCTAGATGTTGAATTTATGCATGGTTCATGGAAGTAGTTGAAATTAGCTAAAAGTTCTGACATGAAGTCAAACACTAAACTTACAGTAATGTTGCATGGTGTCAAGGAACCCAAAATCTAATCGCGGAGTCAACGGTTGTTGACGTCGTGCACAGGCAGTAAAAAGTCAAAATGGGCCCTGAGCATGGTGTCAACGATCACAGTGTCAACAAATTGAAAAATATATTCCTCACAAGTAAAACCAATGAAGTAAGTTTCCAGGAGAGGTTCGGGTCACCAATAATAAGATTAGGTTAGGTTAGGTTGAGGCCAGGCTAGGCAAGTTCAAATTAGGTGAAGTCAAAGATAGGCAGGGTACAGGTCGGGGAAGGATTGGTTCAGTGAAGTTGGATCAGGTTAGGTTAGGTAAAGTTGGGTAAGTTTAGGTTAAGTTGGGTTAGGTTAGGTAGGAGTAAATGACGCAAGGAAAACAAGACCTACAATTTGAAAGATGTTATAGCGGGAAGTTTTAAGTTGCGTTGACACCGCCATCATCTTTCATAGGAGGCAGAACTTTTTTACTTTTGGATGATCATGGTGTCAACAAAAACTTAGAAAAACTGTTTGTTGACACCATGATCGTTGATACCATTATCTTTGATATTATGCTACGTAATCAAACTTACATGTTGTCTGAACTTACTATCACTATCATATACCAGCTTTTACAAATTCGCCAAGTTTTACCCAAAAGTTTGAACGCTTACAAGTTTTTGCAGAACTGGAGAAAATCAAACTACATAAGTTTTAAAATCTCTGTACCAAAATTTTAAAATAAGTCTGAACCAGAACCAGTGTCCAGTTTGAACCTCAATGTATTTTTTTGATTAGCAGCTAAATTTTCATTCCTTCATTGAATTGCTTCTCGTACTGTGACATACTTCATACTCCAATGTGAATTACAGGTTACCTGCTATCCAGAGAAGAAGGGCAACCAGGCACTCCGGAGAAACCTCTTTCAGATCTCGGTCGAGTTTCCTACCATGCCTATTGGAAATCCGTCATTTTAGAGTATTTAAATACACATAGATCTGAGAAATTAAAAATAGATCGAATAAGTAAAGATACAGGTAAGCTTTCATTTTGCATTTTCTCCTACTTTATCATGTTTTAATTTGCAGTTCTGATCGCATTGACGTACCATTTTTGTCTTTTTGAGCCCTGATAGGTTCAGCCCGAAGCCTCTGTCAATTCTTGAGTTCTTTGCTTTAACAACATTAAACAACAAAAACAACTTTTAAACATTAACAACAATAAAGTTTCTGAGTTTACTGAGCTCATAAAAGGACCTTTTCGTAGTCTTCCACTACGGATTCCACCGCCATAACAATCGTGACGCATACTGTTAAAAGCTATGAGCACACGGTGCAAACCCTGTTTTAGGAGATCCCATTTTTTGGCATTTCCAAGTTAACTTTTCTTTCCAGTTGGCGTCTTAAAAAAAAATAGGAAAAGAAGTGTAAGCTTTGTTCACTTACTACTTTCGAGTGGCACACAATAAGAAAAAATGACGTAACTGACCCACTCAATGCAATTATGTCAAATCTCTGCTTCTTGAATACTTTCTCAAGTCTACACATGTCTAATTGCTACTGAAAGGTACGTGTTTTTGAACCCTTTTTTTTTTTTTAGGCATTTTCAGTCGTGATATTGCTTTAACGCTGTCTCTTCTGGGCTTTGTCGCGGCTCCAGAAGACAATGACGATGTAGTGCTGGCCATAGATTGGGATCTTGTTGATACGCATGCAGAAAGAGTAAAAAATAGCAAAACCAGGATACCAATTGAGCCAGAATGCCTCCGGTGGACGCCGCTAGTCATGGTTATCGCCAACCCCTACAAACCACCGCCTCCCATTGAAGATAAACCTGTACGTTCTCAGAAAATGTTTTATTTAATACCTTTAATTACATTTTTTTACAGTTATCTGTGAATAAATGATTGTTGAATCATGAGATTTCCGGAGGTCTCTCTGTAAGGAAACATTTGTGTTACTAAAGCCACTGCTTTTGAACAATTATTTTTATTTAGAGGAAACAGACACAGTCATCTCAACAACTATGAAGTCTCTTAAGCGTACTTTTTTGTGGCCTTACAGTCCGCATTTTAAAAGCCTGCATTACTGATGCATCCCTGAAGCTTGGTATAAAATGCTAGTTTATTAATGAATGCATGTCATTAGATGATTTAGTTGATATAGTTTTGAACTTGAGGAGTCAATTTTGTGATTTTTACTGCCTCTGAAGTTTTCGAAGTTATAAGGTAATTTCTTTTCGTTTCTTGGAAATGTACCCACTTCACATTTTTCAACGATAATTATTTTTCTAAATAAATATGCTTAATCAATATTTTTAACTATTTTTTATTTTAACTTATCTCTTGAAATTTTGAATCACTAATCCATTTCTCCTTTTTGAAGGTGGATGATAGCACCAAAATGGAAACAGAAGTCTCGGATGATGTCAAAACTGAAACAGATGCATGTAAAACAGAACCTGTAGTTGAGCCGGTGAAAAAAGGAAGAGGTCGCAAACGGAAGAGGCCACTAGAAGAGAGTGTAGTAGAATCTCCAGGTACCAAGGCGGTATTGGAACCCGAAACGCCTATTGAGCCACCACCGAAGAAAAGATCTCCGAAACAACTAATGGGCAGGCGGTCAGTCGGCAGACCAAAGCTCAACAAGCCACCAGTCAAGAAGAGTCCATTGAAAAAGACACCTGTGAAGCTAAGTCCACCAAAGCAAAAACCAGGACCCAAAACACTTAAACAAAGGTAATGAGCAACTCTCTTTCAATTTCAGTAGTTTAAAAACAAAAAAAACCACTGATGATAACTCTTGCAAATTATATTCAGGTGCCATATATGTGGAAAAATGTCCACAAGTTTAAAAGCTTTTAAAGTCTGTATGAAGGCCAGTTTGTGTCTCTTGAGATGTTTTGCCTAACGTCAGCTGAGAAAAAACTCCCACAAGGGATCACTCATAAAATTCTTAAAGCCAACTTTCAAATTCCCCTGTCTCTTCTGCCCTTATGTAATTTTTTGGGATGTAGATCCCTACCCTTTAACACGTAAATCAAAACAGTGTAATGTTAAGTACTTTATGAATGTCTGATATGTCATTTTTAAAAACTTTAAATATATACAGAAAGAATTCAAGAAGAACCTAACGAAGTTGATTTTAATGAAGATTTATTATAACAATATGAGAATAAACGAAAGACCTTGGAGTCTCACCATTTAAAAGAAACTTGAACTTCGAAGTTGAATTAATTGAAAGAAATGCTAGCTCCTAAAGGGACACCAAGCTAAATTTCCATTTCTAACAATTACTCATACTTCTTTGAGTGGAAAAACCCAGCATGACCAGAAAATTAGGAGGAGAAGTTAATGATGTAAAAAGAGAGGGCAGTGGGACTCAAAGTGACCCTGCATGGTGTCACGCATAAATAAATTGAAGCTGTGATATTTACAAACATTTTTGATGATTTTGAAATGAATATATTTATTAAAAATGCCATTTTATTGGATGTACAGTTGGAGTCACGCAGACGTAATACAATTTTCACCCTCAAGATAGGTGTGTCATGAGGGATGTTAAATTTCAAATTTCAGTTGACGCATTTGATAAGCTGTCCCCATGATAGCGGCCTCTAAATTGTTTCATATCATCTTCTGTCAATGATCTATGAAGCTATTTGATCTTCCATTATGTCCTCTGTCTGTACTTACTCTTATTTGGACGTATTTCTATCAAACGGAACTAAGCGCCATAGGGGGAGGAAGGTAGAGGGGGGCTTGGATTGGTGGCGGAAACGGTTCCGTCCTACACTCGCAATGCTTTTTCATGGCGCTAAGTTCCGTTTGACAGAACGCGCTATCCAGGATTCTAAATTCCTCAAAAGGAACTCATATTGGCGCTTAGTTCCGTTTGACAGAAATACGTCCATTTTAGATTCTCTGTAAGATGAGGCATCAAGTTCTGCTACCTTTTTCTCTGGAAGCTGGAAATAGTGTAGAATTGCGGTTTTTCCTCTTTTAACTGTCATTTTTTTGTTGTTTTTTTTTAGGTCCTTAATTAGTATGTTCAAACCAAAATCACCTCGGAAAGGTGATAAAGAAACTAGTATGCCAACTCTTAAACCGGTTGAAAATCTATCAAGGCCCAGGCGAGAAACCTCACCGCCTCCTCTCTCACCACCATTACCACCAAAAATGAAAGGTGTAAAAGGTGTAAGAACTCCAACCAAAATAAAAGATAGACCTGAGGAAACTGAAAAGGCAGTGAAAGCAAGCAAAGTGGAAGAAGCACCAGTTCAACAGGCAACCTCTCCCCGAAAGTACACCAAAGCAGTGAAACCTGTCAAAGTTGCTAAGCCCATGAAAGTGAAACCACCTAAAAAAATAATTATCAAAAAGCTAGGGAAGAAGAAGCCAACGAAGAAGAAGAGGCACTGGAAAGTGGAGAAGAAGCGAGAAAGGCTGCGAGCTGAAGCCAAGGCCAAAGCAGAAGCCAAGGCGAAAGCACTGGCAGAAGCAAAATCCGACACTGAACCCACCACCGAAGATGATACCAAAATCAAAACAGACTCTGAAACCAATGCTGAAACTGAGCCTGAAGAAGATCAAGTGCGGGTGAGTCTCTATTTTTTTTTCCTTTTTCATTTCTTAGTTTGCAGTCCATGGCTGTCTTGAGCAACTTTGAATTTATCATTAAAATTGAAAAATCGCTGCTTTAGAAATAAACGAATATTATATCCAAAGGGGTATTTCTGACAGTGTAACTTAAATTTATTTTGGATAGAGTCCTCTTCGATGATACCTCTATCAGAAGCTTTCAAAGTGCATCTACTTTCAGCGCTACGGTTCTTGGCTCTGAAAATTATTGTGCTAAATTTTTTTCACTTCCCTGCTTGATGTCCCTACAAAATTTCCAAGGCTGAAAACATCAGGAATGAGAGGGTATCATCGATCTAATAGATGTGTCAGATCTCAGAGTTAGGACTCATTTCACCCTTCCCCTTTTTCCCTCCTGGCCCATCGATGAATCTGATAGCCATTTAGGTGACATCACAAATACTGGGAAACCCTATTCGTATTTTTGAGGATTTATAATATCATTTAGGGTGTGGAATATGAGGAGGTAGACCACACATTGTTCAGATAAAGTGCTCTTCAAAAGAAAAATAAAGAAAGCCTGGAATCCACTGAACATCTCCAAAACATGCCTGTATCAAAAGTGCTTGAACTCAGTTTCCAGGGTTCTCTAACTCTACATAGCTCGTAGGTAAGATTGAAACAGTGAAAGCTGCTACAATATGCAGTTGGTAAGCTGTGGAAGAATTCTGTGTACTCCTTTGTCTCTCACATAAATTAAATTGTGTCACTAAGTTGATGTGCCATTAACTTATTCTCTGTAATGCACTCTGAATGCCTATGCTGAAGCTTTCTGAGTTTGCAGAACCCATCATCGGAAGAAAGATACAGCATTATCTTGACTCATGGGTTGATAATTATCCTATACGTAATTTACTGCATTACATGATACTGAAATTATTCTCGATAGGCAATCAAATTAAATAACGGATCAGGAAAAAAGTGAAAGAGTTTTTCAATCAAAAAGAAAAGAATGGTCGTTCTTAGAACATATACACTCACTATTTGTTGCCTTGAAAAGACTTTCCCTCTCCTTCCCCTCAAAAGAATAAAAAATTGTTCATGCAACCTGTTGATCTATCATTGATTTGTTGACTTTCTTCTTCCAGAATGACAAGACATCAAAATCTCCAGGATCTCCAAGATCACCGAAGCCAATGGAGTCGGAATCCTCATCAAGTTCTTCTAGTGAGTCAGCTGACGAGGAGGAAAAAGAAGAAAAGGCAAGTGAGACACCAGATGAAATGAATATTTCTGAAAAAATTACTGAACAGAATGAAAAACCAGAGACTCCCAACCCTGAAAAGTCTTCTGAGGACCAAACGGAGAAGAAAATTGAAAAGAAGACTGTGGACAGTGAAAAGGAGGAGAAAACAGTGCCATCAAGAGACCTTTCGGAAGATGATCATACAGATGAAGAAAGTGAAATTGTTGAGAAATGTGCCGAAAGCAGAAAAGATAGTAAAAAGCCCAGTGAAGCAATTGTCACAAGGAATGTAGAAGATGAAAAACCAAAGAGTGAAGCGTCAACAAGCGAAGCATCTAACAGTGAAGCCTCTAACAGTGAGGCTTCCAACAGTGAATCGTCCAATAGTGAATCCTCAGCTTCTGAAAATGATCTAGGTGGCAAAAGCAACACAAAGCAACCTGAAGTCATGGAAAAACCGTCTCTACCGAAGACTCCAGAAGTTCATCTTGATCCAACAAATGAAGATTCGAATCATGATGTAGAAATGAAAGACAGCAATAATGATATCCAAAGTAAGCCTGAACTTCCAGGGAGTATATTTTCATCAAAAGCTGTGGAAAGCGAAGTTAGAGATAGTAAGGAAAATAGTCATTCAGATGATAATGGAAAATTAGAAAATTCAGAGAAAATTGAAAAGATAGAGGAAGGCGAAAAACTACGTTCAGAAAGCATAATGAAAAGTGCGGAAGGTGACAAAACTGAGTGTGGGGATAAGTGGGAGCGAACAGAAGATTTTGTGGTAGAGAAAGTGGACAAGAAGAAAGAAAAGAGTCTCGAAATGAAAGTATTGGAAAAAGAAAGAGAGGAGACTCCAAAGATTCTGCCTGCAGATGAACCAAGATCTTTTAGCGAAGTCACGAAGGAAATTCCAAAACAGAGGGACTTCTATGATCGCCGTGGACCCTCTGTGCTTTCATATCATGAGAAAACAAGTACTGACGAACATTTTGTAGCGCGATCAGGATTAGAGTCCAAAGAATCATTCAAACTGGCTGATAAAAATGCAGCATTGAAACCCGAGACTGCCCTGGAACCTATTAATCCCAAAGACAAACTGCTAAGGGATGTGTACGACCGTAAAGGAACCAGTGCTCTCACTTCTCGTGACAAAGAAACGATAAACATGGATCTAGGCTCCTCTGTTGTTCCATCCAACCCATACATTGATGTAAAAGATACCAAGCAGATAGAGAAATTCCAGAAGAGTGAAACAGAAGTGGTGAAAGAAAAGCATCGCATGAAAGATTACTATGACAGAAGAAATGCAGCCATACTGTCTTACCAGGAAAAAACTGTCGGTGAGTACTGCCCCAGTTTGGCCCCTGGTGGTCCTCTATTGTCATTGCCGAATGAGAGTGAAATGAAGATGCTTCACAAAAGTGTAACACCGAAAAATGGCACGGACTTGCTTCCCACATCCAGTAAAGGGATGGAACTGAATCTCCCTGTTAAGGAAACGCCTAGCCAAAAAATACCTGAGAGCTGTGATAAACCTATGGCCAACTACAATAGTATGGTACCTCAAGTAGAGTCAGACAAAAGCGGAAAAATGAAGAGCAAACACTCGGACTCAAAAGAAAGGGATAGATGCAATAGAGACTCTGTAATGAAAGAACAAAAGCGCTACAATGATATGGCAAAAGAAAAACACAGACAAAGAGAGTACTATGATCGTCGGTGGCCCGGTGAGTCTCCACCTGTAGTCGTCTTGGACGATGAACGCAGCAAAAGCAGTACTCCTCATAGTGCCGAGCCAGTTAAGCATACTCCACCTCATTCGGATATGCAGAGCATGGGTGTTTACACCCCTGATTCGACAACTAATTCTGTGCACTCTTTGCACTATGGTCAGTGCGATTTAGACGTGAATCAACTCGGAATTGGTTCTCCATCATCAATATCCTCCAGTGATATGGCACCCCTCTCAGTTGGTGAGCCACCTAGACCCCCGTCCTACTCGGACTGTGTTCATCATCACTCGCCTGCTAGTCTACTTCCTCAATATCCACCCCACCATGCTGCTGCCCCACCTCCAAAGCCTCAGAGCACTTCTAGAAAGTCTCAAAACACAACCAGCCACCATAGAAATCGCTCAACGCCCCCTAGTCAGCACCAGATATCTCGACAGTCCTACCCACAAGGCAATTACATGAACATTCCGCAAGGAAACTACATGAATATCCCTCAAGGTGGCTCATATGTGAGTGTTCCCATGTCATCAGTCATTCAACATAGAATTCCAAGCCAGCAGGCATCGTCTCATCAGTCTTGTTCAAGTGTCGGAAGTCCAACGAATTTCTACCTTCAAAGTGCTATGCACACTCCAACAAGCAGTGCGCAAGGTAACTCGCCATCGTGCAGCTTAAGCAAACTGCAACAACTCACCAATGGGTTTGATATGATTCCGCCAGGACACTGCTCAACTATGACCCCTCCTCCAATGAACCTCACTCCTCCCCCCTCCTCCCACTCAACCATGACCCCTCCGCCTCATCAAGGGCCTAATTACCAGCGAATGTACCCAGGTAACTCAGGTGGGAGGAGTAGTCATCAAGTGCCTCCAAGGAGTCCTAACGTGACAATAAATCCTAACTTGATGGCTCAGTATCCCTCTTTCAACGGTTACCGTCAACAAGCGGGTTACGCTGGCTTCATCAACCAATCCCCACAGCTCCCTGTTCAAATGAGCGTAATGAATCAGTACACGCAAGAGCAACAGAACACCATGTACACTGCATATGGCCTTTACAATAGCAGTAGTTTGATGCAACCTTTGAATTCAACCATACGTCGGTGAAAAAAGGCCAAATACAGGGATAAATCATAACGAACCAGTAACTGAGCTTCAGTATTACGACCGCTGCAGTAATCCTATTAATTGCCTCCAATGCTCAATATATTTCCTTTCACCTCATGATATTGATCAGGTTATTTTCTACAGCCTCATGGTCGAAAAAATTCTATGCTGCATGGTGAGCTGATGATTCCGAACAACAGGAAAATGTCCAGGAACTTTTATCTTGAAGCCAAGGATTTTTGTATAAAAGTAAGGTGTTTTTGTTTCCTTTTCTACTCAATTAGAATTCCAAGCTTTTTAATCAACTTAAGAGCCTACCTTTTGGAGGTATCACCATTGAGAGCTGAAAGAATGTCAACACCAAACCGCCTTCCCTTACTTATATTGGGAATTTTTCTGTAGTAAACACTTTCTATAGTTCGTCGGAAAAAGGACAGCTACTTAACTTGTCAAAGTTTGATGCATTATAAGCACACCATCTACCTTTGCAATTTCGTATTTATGCTTTGTAGGTTTTGCGATTATCTTTAGTTGCTCAACTTGTTTTGTTCCTTGAAAATTTTCTGTATTCACCAAAACGTCATTTTGAAGATTATTTCTATAATTTATTTGCCCTCTGTTTACACTGATTTTAGAAATATTCGCTACATGTAGCCAACAGATGACACTCACTTAAACTAATTAATTTTTATTGAGTTCCTCTTAAATCTCAAAGGGTTTTTCTCAGAATCAATTTGAAAAGTAAATGAAGCATAATCCAAACTGAATCAAGAAACTAGTTCATTTCCAGTTTTAAAGTTAAATATGTCTCAAATCATTGATGAAAGCACTTCCACTCTACTCCCAAATTATTAAGATCATCGTATGAAGGAGCTTACAAATGTGTCTATGAGTCTTTCCTAATATTTTGCCTTGAAATCTAAGAATTAGAGGACGAATATGAGAAAATTAATCTTCCCAATCAAGGTTTCGTGTTAGTAGAAGTATATGTTGGTCAAACAGAGGCTTTCAATCTTATTCCAGTGCCAGCGGTCAGTATTTTTCCTTAGGAGTTAAGATGAACATAGGAAAAAACTTTGGTCCATAGCTGTTTCGTTGTCTTTACCATTCCTGTTAATGTGACACTTAATCTTCTGTGTAGTATTACAACTATATCTATTTTTATACTGTTAGCTCTGTTTATCCTGAACAACTACAAGGGAGCAAAAACTAATTTAAGTGGTGGAATTCAACACCTGTGTAACTATTGTATTTTTTACAAGAAGACTCCCTTCGCTGTACATCAAAGAATTTCTGGATATTTGGGTTCTTTGGAAGTATTAAATCTAGTGAAATCTGTTTTCCTAATTAAAATCCTTCAAATAGCCCCAGTAAATTTGTGCTCTATCTTAAGAATTGTGCATTTGCCTCTCTTATCATCCGCCATCATAGCCAAGTTTATTGCTGTAATGCCTCTGTATTGCACATGCAAGATTCCTAGGAGTCAATTTAAATTCTGCTCTTAGCTGCGCTTATTTACAAGCACTTTGCCATTTCTCAATCAGCTTAAATTATTCTATGTCTGCTGACAGCCTTATCGAAGGAATTATCAAGGAATATTTACACACAGTACACTCTTTTTAAATAACGACCCCTTACATAACGAAAATTTCTCTCCTAGCAAGGAATCATCCAGTCCCTTGAGCTTCCCATGCCTCTCATTGCTGCTCATCATATCGAAAATTTCTCTACAACAAAAAATCGTTCGGCGCTTTGCTGATTCGTCATGAAGAGAGAGAGAGAAAGAGCATTGCAATTGTAGAACATCGTCAGAATACATTCCACCGATTTATCTAAAGCACTAAGCAAATTTGTAAAATTTATTTTTATGATGTGTATTTCTGATAGTGCAGTAATAGTGGCATTAATAGTCAAAGCTGAACAAGAAGTAAAGATATTGCGAAAAACTAAACCCCTGTGTGCAATTTGTTCCTATGCCTTCGTTTCATAGAACATTAAGTTTTGTAGTCCACTTGATCATGTCTGAAACTTAGGAACGTTTGGCACATTTGTTGTAATTTACCGGAACAGTCAGTGTTCTGAAAATTTTCTGGAAGTATAAATAGATTCCACTAGGCTTAACATTTCCATATGTGGCTGATAATCACCTGAACACCATGCGAATTGGAAGCAGTCAGTAGAGGGAGTCTTCTTCTTAGTGTAAATAAATTTTGTTAAGATTTAATACTATATTTTCGTAATAAAAATTCCAGCAACTAAAAATACATAAAAACATAAAAAATTATCTTGTAAAGTTGTACATTCTTCCCTGTACAAAGTTCCAGACTTCTTCGAAGACATTTTGAAGTCTTGTTGCTCCCAATGCTTAACTGAAATTTACATAATTTTGTTCCTAGAATAAATAATTGGGTTATGACGTGTGCTGAACTCGTTGTAACGACTTGTACAGCTGTTTTTTTTGTTTTTTGATAGTTCAACTATCCTAAGGTTTCAACCTCAAGAATCCTTTAATTTCTCGGTACGTATCATACCTTAGTCTAGCTATTTATTGCCTGTTTATTTATTTTCTAACAAATTGTAATTAATGTACGTATTCTCCTTATTTTGTGTATATAGGTGGATTAATTTAAGTCATTAAATTTTGTTGACTTATGAACAAATTGTTATGTGTTTTTTTAAGCAGGAAATGTAATTGTTAAACTTCCTTTCGTCTTTTCTCCTGTGTCAGTTCTTTAAGATTGAAGGTCTTTATTTTTTACATGGAAGTCCTTATTTTAAGGCTGTTTCTTTGAAAAGTCCTTATTATTTTATCTTATTTGGTAGCTGCAAATTTCCTGTTGTACAAATTTTTACAGAAGTGTTGGCTATTCAAAATGTTTGTTTTATGAAATTATACAACCTATTGTATTTTGACAAAATCTGTTGAAAATCTTGAGATAAAAAGTTGCTTTGATTAAGCTCAAAGTATTAGTAGGGAACTTATGCTGTAATTTTTAGACGCAACAGAAGCTCTGTAGAAGAATGCTGCTTTCACATTGAAGCAAGTCCTGAAAAATTCTCTAAGTCAAAAAGTGGATCCTCTTATTTGGATTGAGAAAACAAAATGTACCTTGATTGAATTTTAGCTTTAAAACATCCAATTGTGCATTTTGAAATTTACCAGGAAAAAAATATTACATACAGGATTATAGTTCTGTTTTCAAGCATCAAAGGCCTCGCGTACCTTGAATTCTTGAACTTCTCATTGCATCTCTAAATAAAAAAATAAAAGTAATAATTTTTTTTGCCCTGAAATTTAAGAGCGCCTTTAAATTTTCATGTTCTTTATCAGACAGTATTTTATTTTTCTTTCAGTAATTCATCTTCCTGCATGAACTCTATTTTGACTTACTTCTAGACTCATTCTTTCACTATGTTGGCAAACATGTGCATAAGTTGCGTCTTCTAGAAGGTGTCCAGTGATCTGAGATTCAAGTTCATAATTACACTGCTTGTTGTGTAAGTTCATTTGTAATTGAGTCAGCACTGTCAAACATGTGGAGCCTTTTCGTCAAACGGTTTTTATCCCTTTATTTAGGAGCTTGATTCTGTGACTTCTCACCATTCATTTCGTTAACAGATCACTATTTAAGTTACAAGCACGGAGAATATTTGGAGGCCTTTTGTTTGCAAGGAAACGCCTGAAATGCAAATTTTTCATGTTCTCAAGCATTAGTGGTTTTTTAATATAATTCTGTTGTTTATTTTCATATCGTTGCCTTGTAAAAAAGTTAATTTATTGAAATAATTGTTTTTTTTTCTTAATTTTTTTCATTCATTCGTTAGGTTTAATTGTGATCCTCTCTGGATGTGTCATTTCTTATTTTGTTAGGAATTTTACGAGGATTGTTAGTTCATCACTGTATGTTAAAATTTCCGGTGTTTTCAAGCATGAATGGACGATTGTTTCTGTTTGTATTGAATGAAAGTAGTGAGTCCTTTGTTTGATCAGGTCAGCTAGTTTTTAATTATTTAAATTTAATTCTGAAATCACTCATTGTTATTAGAATTGTGGAGTTACAGCAACAGCTGTTTAATCTCTGTCCTTTACAGTATTCTCTTCTCACTTGTGTATATATAATCTTTACAATTACTGTCGTGTCACAATTATTCCTTTGTAAATTATTAGGATTGCTTTTGAGAATGAACACGGATTTGAAGTATTCTACTCTTGTATAAATACACAAATAATTTTATTTATTCACTGATAAATTTGACTTTTCATTTTTTCGCCCCTATACCCTCCGCTCCTTTACTGTGAAGTCCTGTTTCACAATTCTGGAACACTTCAGAAAGCGATGAAAACGAATCACTCTGTTTAGAGTGCAGTGACGAGATGCAATTAGAATGCACACTTGATTGTTAATATGTATAAATTTAATAAAGAAAAGTGGAAAATTCCAGGCAGTCCTTATAAAAAAAAATATGTGCAAGATTTCATCAGCCTTGGTTGTTACTGTATCATTGTCTGTTCATTCAACTCATTGTGAGTCAGGCAATCATTTCAAAGTGAAACTGAATATTCTCTGACTGAAACAAAAATCAGATTGCTTATAGGTACATAATAAGTAGTCAGTTCATCTTCCTTACCCTGAGCACCCAGAAAAAATTTTGTTTTGATCCCACTTTTCTATAGTACTTAGTTGTAATTGGACAGATTTTACTATTATGTACAACATACATACTTAATGAGAATTAATTTCAATTAAAACTATTCGACGAATCTTCTATACCTACAAGAACCTTGTTTAATGACTTCTCCGAGGGCTCAAATGAATCCATTATCCTATACCAAAACTTTGTTTCTTATTTCAGAGGAGAATTGATGAAAGATCAATGAACATGCACATAGCCTTGTTACTTATCTTGATTATGGATTTTAACTTATTCTTCACTCCAGGCACTCAAACTTTTTCGGAATTCAGGCGCCTTGTCTTGTAACAAGCTGGTATAGCAAATACAAACTTCAATAGTTCTAAGTTCCCTAAATACCCATAGTGGATTCTCGGATGAGGTTGATGCTTTTAATTAAATATTAAACTTATGTGAGAAAAAGTAGGGGTACGACAGAAGGAGAAAGCGAGGTGGTCTCTGGATATTTATATCTTAAACTCAACATCAGGAGAAAATAAAGGGGAAAAAAAATTAGCAAACTTTCGTTGTCAATACCATACATTCTACGATTCAGACCATTCTCAAATATTTTTGATACTATCTGTAGTTGCTATAATTTGGAGGAAGAAATTTTATTAATGTAAAAAGATACTTCCAGATGATATTTCTTAAATCTGAGAACCAGTTGCCAGTACCATGGACCAACAGTACCCAGTAAGCTCCCCCCCCCTCCAGCGGGGCGATTATTGAAATGATATCGACTGTATGTCAGCGCTTTGTCGAGTCGCGCCATCGACTAAGCCATTGCTTAGTCGATGGCGCGACACGACAAAGCGCTGACATACAGTCGATATCATTTCAATAATCGCCCCGCAGGGTAGACAGTTATCCTAGGCGCTTGGCTCATTGCTCATTGTCAGCCGCGCGCCGCCGCGCAGCGTAACATCACTGTGTGAACACCCCTTAGTTAAACCCAAACAAATTGCTAACCTTACTTATTCAATGCCGTCCGTGTCCGTTTACGGCTACGGCTGTCAACAGTTTTATTATTGTACCAATTTACGATTTACGATTCGAAACCAAAGTTTTCAGTTCATCCGACGCATGTAGCTAGTAGCAATAAGTTATTAAGTTGCTGTGACTTTCGCAACTATTGTTGAGATAAAGACCGGGCCCAACACAGCATTTAAACAACCCTCTGCAAGCTGTATAAGTAAGTAATTGTGACAAGTCTGAAATTAATTTCGTAGGTATGTAAGCAGCTCTGCTAATTTTTGAAAGATTTTCAGAAAACAGTAGATTTCAGGAAAGTACAGGAATGAGTCATTTACTTTTACTGATGTAAATTTCATTTTTATTTTTCATTTTGCTTTCGTCATTTTTCATCCAATCAGCCCTCACATGGAGCCAGCTTGAGACCATCAAAGGTCACCTGCAGATTGATCGTTGAAATTTTGTGTTTTTCGGCTGGACAGGACAAGGCTCAGGATAGGGATGTCGATACTCAGGGAAGTATCGATACTCGGTATCGATACTGGTATCGACTCTAAGCATCGATACCGGTATCGAGCATTGAGCTGAAGTATCGATACTTATGAGGTATCGATACCATCGATACTATTTCTGAATTATGCCGTGATTCTGAGTGTGCGTATGTCTGTCGGCCGTTAAATTCCGCCAGATTTACGCCTCTCTCGAAAAAGCCCTGTTCGCGTCCTTAGTTAACTATTTTGAGCCTTTAACTACACTTATCGAACTGAGCTTTTAACATTTTTATTGAAGTATAATCTTTGAGAAACTTGATTACTCCGTCGTTTGTCACAGTGCATCATGAAGGTGAAATAGTGGGGAGAGAATTTTTTAAAAAAGAAAAAGAGGCCTTCTTCATGGCCAAATCAGATTAAGTATCGATACCGTCGATACTGGGGTCTTGGCATCGATACTGCATGGTATCGATATCGTGGAGTATCGATGCCGAGTATCGTTAAGTATCGATCGAAAGTATCGATACTTTGCGAGTATCGGATAAGTATCGACATCCCTAGCTCAGGAGGAATCGAGTTGTGTAATTGGTTGACTTATCAGCAGTCCTACCTGTTGGGTTTACGTTTCTCAAATCCCCTCATCATCGGCATGATAAAGAGGACAAGTGACAGATCAGACCAATCACATACTTAATTTTATTCCTTTGTATAATTTGTCTTGTCCTGTTGAGTCGGAAAACACCTAATTTCAGTTATCTGCCTGCTATTGGGGAATCGAATGTAGGATCTTCTGATCATAGGGCCAAAGTCACCACCATGCAGTAGGTACATCAGAAGAGACTAGCAAACTCACACATTCTTTCGTGAAGTGACTACCTATCCTTTGGAGACTTGGATACAGAACATGCACAGATTTTTTTGCAATCTGTTACTAATTTGTGTGGTTGGATTTGCAATCGAAGTGTCTGTTTCTGTCCGTATTATATGTTGTACTACTCGTGTTATACTTTGTCAGACTCAACCCATTTAACAAGTTATCAGTTTCATTAGTGAAGTACTTACAGTTGAATGGCAGTTGAGGACCTTATTTATGTTTCAGGAAAGCTATTAACTTGGAGAAATATTATCAAAATTTGTAATGGACTCCGAAGGAACATATTCAAATTCAATGCATCTCTTTGGTTTTGATGGTTTTGGGCAGCTGACAATCTGCAAAGAAAGTATCACTTCAGCCTGTTTGCGGAATGTGATTGGAATATCGTTTTCTTGGGCTAACTGCCTCCTGTTATGCACTTCTGCAGGTAAGATCCATTTTGATTTTATCTATTGAAGACTTGAATTGCGGGAACATCATGCTTAATGATAGATCAATGGACACAAGCGGATGGTGGAATTGCAAAAACTTGTATCTCGGTTAATGATGCCGTTGACTTTCTATTATATTTTATTTTCAAATAAAAAATATTAAACACCCTTTCTTGAAAACTGTGTTGATATTTTCTCTTTGTGTGACTGATGCTCTTTGAAAATTTAAAGCAATATCGCTAGTTCATCCTCCCTTGATAAATAAAATAGGAGTGGAGATTTTTAAATTCTTTAAAGGACACACCTGATGTGTTTTTGCAATTTTACTTTTAATATGTACCTATATGCACTCATTAGCGACAGGAAAGCAATAGCTGACGATTCGTCTTTTTTAAAGCAATGCTAGTTTATGTATTTCTATTTATTCTAGACTGTTTACTCGAGATGCATAAGGTGGTTGTTTAGAAAATTTCTGACGAACAGGACAGAGTATTAAGGTACTCATCACATTATAGAGAGTTTGCCTCCAGTGAAAAATGTTTAGATTTCATCTTTACATTTTCTTGTGTTATGGAGTTCAACATTTTTAGATTGGGATTTTTTTTTTTTACATTTTTTAAAACCTTCAATTGTAAGAGTGTACTTTTTATAACACACTGCCTCTTTAAATACATATTTGATTTAATTCATGGCAAGAGAAAAATGTGTTGGTTAACAAAAGCACTAAAAGAACAACAGTGAAAAGAAAGGGTTGTCACTCATCCCTTGATACTCAGTACCTATGTTTTAATACAAAGTGTCACTAGTTTGAAGGGGGCCAGGGAAACTATTGAATACATTCTCATGGATCTAGAGCTCCTCTGCCCCACAAAATCCAAATTTTAATCCTTGAAAAATTCAATTTCATCGCACTTTTACATCCTCCTTGAATCTTTGTATTTTTTAATACATTGCTTCAGAAGGGGGAAATGATTGAATGATTGACAAAATCTCCTCGGATACATAGCTTTCGTCTCCTCAAAAATCAAAATTTAATTTTACAGCCTCCTCTCTGTTTTGTACATTAGTAATAACCTTTTTTTCTTGGGGATAAAGTGCCATATTTAGGCTCTCCTATTCTTATTCTGCGATCCTTAATTTTTTTCTCACTGTAATTCAAAGAAGTACCTTGAAACATCCAGAAAGGTTTCCACGTGTGTACCAGAATGTTTTTGGTACCAAACCAGGTCCCGGTTCAGTCCTCGACGAATCCGCGCAGTCCGCATGGTATAATCAGTATGAACGTACCTTAGGCCCAAACCAACGAAATGCATCGGTAGATGAGCGGTGCGCAACGAACGGTAGCGATGTATTGTTTGTTTATTTCGCGCTTGGCATTGGCTTGGCCTGAAGGAAGTTATCAGCTCTTTTACCGGCATTTGGAGAATCATTTTTCTATCCAGTGATTTTAAATTTTTAAAAACTCCCTCTCATCCGCAACCATGAGCAATTCGGCCGGTATGTTGTACGGTGGTGACGAAATAGGTGCGTTAGTTTTTGATGTTGGGTCCCAGTCCTTACGAGTCGGCTATGCTCAAGAAGACACTCCGAAGGCTGAAATTGCAGCTGTTGTGGGGGTTGGCACCGACGCAAATCAAGTTGCTGAACCAATGGATGTTGACAAGAAACCAGATACCCAAAACATCAATACCAGCACTGAAAACACAAAGTATTACGTCGACACAACTGTGTTGCATGCTGCCCGCAAAGGCGTTGAGGTTCAAAGTTACATGAAAGATGGCATGATCGAAAACTGGGATCTTTTTGAAAAGGTTTTAGACTATACTTATTCTAAGTGCATTCAATCTGATTCTGAGTATCATCCGGTTCTAATGTCGGAATCTCCGTGGAATACCCGAACTAAAAGAGAGAAACTCACTGAACTGATGTTTGAAAAGTACAATGTTCCAGCCTTTTTCTTGGTTAAGAATGCTGTTTTAGCTGCTTTTGCCAACGGCAGAGCTACTGCTTTAGTTGTTGACAGTGGTGCGACACATACGTCAGCCATACCTGTTCATGATGGCTATGTTTTATCGCACTCTATCGTTAAATCTCCTCTTGGTGGCGATTACATCTCCATGCAGTGTAAACAACTCCTTCAAGGTATGGATATTGAAATTATTCCTTCCTATTTGATTGGAGGTAAAGAACAAGTGAAGGAAAAAGAGAAACCCAAGTGGACCAGGAAACGGAATTTACCAGAAGTTACTACTTCTTGGCATGATTACATGGTGAAGAAGGTATTGCAAGACTATCAACAGAGTGTTTTACAAATCTCAGAAGTTCCTTATGATGAAAAACAAGTATCGTCTCTACCTGCGTACCACTATGAATTTCCAAATGGTTATCATCAAGATTTTGGCAGTGAACGTTTTAGAATTCCGGAAGTCCTGTTTGACCCTAGTATGGCTTTAATGGGCAACACAATGCTCGGTGCAGGACACATAGTAACAACCAGTGTTGGAATGTGTGATGTGGATATTCGCCCAGCTCTGTACAGCAGTGTTGTGATCACAGGTGGGAACTCTTTCATACAAGGTTTTCCTGAACGTCTTAATAGGGATCTCTCCGTTCGAATTCCTGCAAGTATGCGTTTGAAGTTGATCTCCGCCAATGGGTCATCTGAGCGACGGTTCGGAGCTTGGATCGGTGGCTCTATTTTAGCTTCCATCGGCACCTTCCAACAAATGTGGATCAGCAGTCAGGAGTATGAAGAAGCTGGCAAAAGCCAGATTGACAGGAAATGTCCATAATTGCATTTCATTATGTGCCAGATCAACGGAGAATGATCATTGCTTGATGTCTGATTTTTACATAATTTTTAAATGTGACATAATTTTTGAACTACACAGCAAACAATGATCATCCTTGAATGCAAGTTGATCTATGAATTGATTCAATTTTTAAATGTACCTTAAATTTTTTTTGCACATATTTTGTATTCAGTATTTTTTCTTATTTTGTTGGATTTTGTTTGTAAATTTGTAAGTAAATTAGCTAGTGGACTTTTTTAAGATGTGATTAAGTAGCTATGGACATAGAATCCTGCTGGCGTTGGGTTATGCAATTTGATTAAGATTTTTGTTCTAAATTTCTACTGATCTACGTACTAAATTTCAATTGGCCCACCCCAACTCAGTCAGTCTTTTTGTTAGTCCGTATGTTATGTTCTGAGTATGACGATTTCAGAATATTAGGAACTAATTTTGTTTCCCTTGGAGATTCTAAAATCTATATTTGAGTTTTTTTATGGACAATTTTATTGGATTGCTTTTTCCGATCAAAGAAGACTGTGAACCTTTTCTGAGAGAAGCATTGAAATTTAACTTCTTGACTGTCAAGAAAAGATATTGGTGGTGAAACTGCAAAAACGCATGTATTGATTGCGCTGTTGCAAAATCTCTGATCTTATTTTATTTTTAAAGGAGACAGAACCAACGTCATGGTTTAAAATTTTTCCAGAATATTCTTCCATCAGTGATGAAAAATCACGAAAGTTTTAAAAGATGACGTTGAGTAGTTCTCTATTTAGAAAATAAAGTATGGCAGGAAGTCTGAAACGCAGCAAACTGAGATAAGCGTTTCTGCAGTTTCATCGTTAATATGTTCGAAAATTATCAGAAGATGAATATTTGGGGTTGCTGACATAATTAATATTCAATAATGAATGTTTGATCTTGGAGTTTGATGAAGCATTTTATAACTATCATTTGTTGTAAGTAGAACGTAACAAGTATGGATTGGCTGCATTAGATGTTTCAATACTTGATTTTAATTTTAGATTAAAAGCTGTCAAATAGCTGTGACAAAACTGTGAAAATAGTGTAGTCGCAAAAAAGTGTCAGTCAAAATAAATATAATGGAAAAACCCTGATGCTTTAAAAAGAACAGGATAGTCTGTTCATCTTCTAATGATTCATCTCTTCCAAATGGGACTCAATGAAAATTGTATATAAGTCATCTCTGTTATGTTTCGTCTTTCAAATTCTCAACTATTTATATCGATTCAAGCTTGATAAGTGAGCCTCATCCTTGTTAGAGTTTGAAAACTCGAAGTGTATTACCGTAAACTTTAATGTAATCCAATAGGGTAACCTAAAACAAAAATGGATGTTTGCATAGTTTTCTTACTCAGTGAATTGAATCAATTCGTCATTGATAATGAACTGTAGTCACATGAAACTGTGCTCGTTGTTCAGTCCTTTCTGCGATTCGCATTCAATACTGTCAATCATGAACAGGTCTCATCGTCAAAACCTGTATATTTAAAAAAACTCACCTGAGTTCAGAGAAATTCACACTGGAAAATCTTTGCATTGTCTATTGAATGGAATTATTTTTTAACTACTTAGAACCAGCCATCATCTCAATTGACAACGTGAGCACCCGCATTCAGGCCAGGTTACTCTTCAGCCTAGTTTTGTCTTTTTTGTAAAAATGATTTTGTCAGGGAGAAAATATGTGATTTTTAAATAATCTTTTACTTAAATTGTGAAATTCTAATAAAAATGTCAAGATCTCTTACTTACTTTGGCTTCAATTTCTTTTTTAGCAAAAAATCCACCAACCTGAAATCAGTACATGTTGAATGGTCCAATAATACCACCTAAGCTAAAAGGGGATATTAAGAATTTTCTCTAAATTCACTCCTCTCCAAACTTTGATCAATGACAGTCAGAGGTTGTACCACGTAAAACCTGAGAACTCTTATGGAAAGAAGGTGGCGCTATGACTCCTTTTTGTGCAATATTAAAGAGGAAGTTCAATTTCATCACAATTTTACATCCTCCTCGAATCTTTGTATTTTTTAATACATTTTTTTATAAGGAGGGGGGGGGGGGTTGAATGATTAGCAAAATCTCTATGTATAACTGTCCTCCAAACAGAAATCAAAATTTAATCTTGCCTTTTAACATTAATTTTTATAATTAATTAAAATTAACATTTCCCACACTAATTCAAATTATACCTAGAAAATATTAATGAAAAATCTTGGTTTTTCGAATTTTCTTGGAAACCACTGAGCTGTTCAGAATCTTAATCTCTCTAATCCAAAATTTCTCTAATCAAAAGAATTCTCGGTCTCTTCACTTTCGAATTATTACAAGTGCACTGCATGAGTGCAGAATGCTATGGCTCTGTCATTCTTGAAGTGTAGACAAATAAATCAAAATTTTCATAGACCGGTTACCTAGTGCTTTTCTTGAGTTAGCTGTGTAGCTTCACCACAAAAAAACTGGAATAGTTCCTAGGTATGGATCTAGAGAATTTGAAGGGTTTGAAATACAAGTGGGATGAGAGCAGTTCTTGAAACAATTGAGATATTAATGATTATTCAACCAAAAGTAATCTTCAAATATATTCTATGAACAAGTCATTACTAAAATTCAATTTTTAAACATCAAAAAGTGAGTTTGAACTCTCTTTCCGCATCAGGCTCCATGTAATTTTAAAACTTTCAACATTTATTTCTTGAAATAGCACAAACTGCACTTAAGTATCCCTTTTGTCCTTAAAGGCCCTCATTTCGATGATGAAACTGCAGAAATGCGCACAAGTATTGGTGCGCAGCATTGCAGACTTCCTGTCATACTTTACTTTTACATGGAAAACCACTGAACATCATTCATAGAAAACTTGGAGATTTTTCTTCTCTATATGAGGAATATTCTGTGAAAATTCCAATCCATGATGTCGGTTTGGTCTCCTTTTAAAAATAAAACGGGAGTGGAGATTTTCAAACACCGCAACTGGGATACGCATTTTTGCAGTTTCACCATCGACTTGTAATTTAGGTAATAAGGCATACAAGTCCACCAGAGAAAGAAGATGGTATTTTTTTTGTTTCCTTGTAATGGAAATTTTTCAAGGGAGCAACTTGGAGTTTTATCCTGCTATTTTCAAAATCAGCGCTCATAATGAGGACAATAAATTGACTAGATGATGTGACAAATTTTTCAGACTGGTAAAAAGAATGATCTTATCTGAGTCTCAAGCCTTTGTGTGCACAGATTTGGAACACCCACTACCCATGAATTACCTAGGGGTGTAACTGTAACTGTGCGTAGGTCAGTCGTTCAACTACACAGGATTGTCTTGCAGCTAGATGTAGGACCATCGACTCATGTGAAGTATGGTCTCAGGTGAATGCATTATTGCAATTACCGTCCATGAATTATGGGTACTATTGTAGCATTTTTCTCATAGTTAGCGTTGATCGTAGCCAGCAGCATGGCTTCTCACAGCCTTCAGCAGGAATGAGATGCCTAAACATGCTGTATGACAAGTTTTGAACGAATAATATCTTTAGTAGTAGTTTTTCTTAAATAATTTCTTGATCTAAGTACTGTTTTTAATTTTTCAAGAAAAATATGCCAAAAGACTTACTCCAGCATAATTTAAAGAATGAGAGGGGTTTTAATTCTTTCTTCTATCTCACATTTTGTGTCTTTTTTACCTACTTGTGTAATCATATTTTTCAGGTGAGCACCCAGACATGTATTTAGCAGGATTAATTTGTCAGAAAAAACAGCAATTAGATAAATTGGAACTGCCAGTTGAAGAACATGACATTATTGATGTAAGTTACTCTTACCCACGATTAAGTATTCTTAATATTTCTTTTTAATTCTTATGAAATAAGAAATTAGGTATATTAGGTAAGAAATTAGGAAACAAGAAATTAGGTAATTAGGTATATCCAATTTGCATCGCAATGATGTGATGATTTTTTGGTTGAACTGACCATGGTGTAACTTTGAAACTTCCGTGTCTTGCACTATAGAGATGGCTCGTGTATAAGTTGGTTCCTTAAAGGATTTGTAATGATTGATGGCATTAATTTACTGTAGTACTGTATCACTTAAAGTAAGAGCATCTATTTGCGATCACGCATGTTTTATTAAAGCATCGAAGCAATTCATTTCTTTATTTATGATAATATACTTTTACAATTTTTATCATTTTCAAGTAAGAAGTAGATCATAGATATGCAATATTTGCATAACTTTTACATTCTCTTTACATACGCGTTAATAAATGATAATTTTTAAAATTTTGAATTTTCCTTATAAATTGTATGTAAAGCAACCATTAAAGGAGCTTCAGAAGTTTTGGTGTTTTTCTGATTTATCATGACAAAAGTCACACAATTGATGCTGAAGATGGTTATCCTCCAAAAATTTACTTTTATCGTTAAACTTGTTGTTTTGTTTTTCAGGTTATCATAAATTCTAAAAGTGTTCTAATATTGACTGGAAATAATGAAATCTGGAGACTCACTCTATCCACTAAGAAATGGGATAACATTACATCCATTTTTTTTGCTCAGCAAGAAGGATCTCTCACTGAAGTTGCTAAACCTCACGTTCGTAGAATTGTTGGTGGAGAAGGATTAAATGTAGCTCTTCTATCAAATGGTACCTACATCCTAGTCTTTTTACTTTCTTTTTGGTACCAAATCAAACCTATGCTCTTCGGCAAACCAGAGTGTTATGGTAATAATTCGAGCACATGGAATGATTGGCTTATGTATCTTCAACGAAAAATGCAGTTGTATGTTTTAAAAAGTGCAGAAAGTTCCAAGATATTGGCTGTTTCCTGCCATTGCTCTTTTTTCTTACAACTAAATTTCTAAATTTTTTCTATAATTCCTGTTTTCCCACTACTTTCGGTCAATATTTCCCAAAACCGCTAACTGTGCCTTAAGTTTGTCACAATTCTTGCATTACAAGGTAAGGCTTTTTCTGCACTCCCTAGCTCCTCATCAAAAATTAAATATTTTTTGTGCATTTAAAACCCAGAAAATGTATGCTTTTTTAGCAACTACTGTTTAAAACCGAGGGGAATGCGTAATGAATATTTTTAAGTAAAGGCGCAGCAATTTTCCTTTTTTGTCAGGTACTTTTCCCTTAAGTTTGAAACCTTACATATCGTCGCCCCTCTGGCGTGAGGGCGTATCTCAATTTCCACTTGAACCTGTTGTCCATGTTACTCAATATGCTTTCTAGAGCTCATGTCAAAATCGAGATGCGCCCTTATGTCAGAGGAGCGACGATATGTTTATATATAAGGCTTTTAGTACTTATAGATTTTAAACTTCTTCATAGATACACCAATACAATTACCACTGTATAAAAGAGTCTTCAGTTTGCAACTAGTAAAAAATCAACGCCTTCAGTGGATAGTAACGATTATTGGTGGATAATTTTTCAGTTTTTCTTTTAAACTCTTAATTGCCGAGAAACCTCGTTCGGTAAATTCTGAAAATAGGATCCATTTGAAAAGAGATTTTCGGCAGACATAGCCAGGTGTAGGAAACGGTGTTTGCTGATGGGCTGAACTTATCCTCAAGTATTGCCTTGCTATGTTAACTAAACTTTTGATTATTCATTAGCGCCTCCTTTGAAATGATTGTTCACACTTTTTAATGAACTCTTTAATTTCTTCACAAAATTTTACACATGAAAAACTGAACAACAATCCTTCAAAAACTCCTCGCTATTGCCCCATTGTTTTGATCTAGTTAGTGTCTGCCACACGATTTCTTGAACTTTATTAATTTTAAAATTTGTGGGCATGATGTGTAACTCAAGGTGATGATGACTTTTGCAATCATTTATGTTTCAGGGATTTTGATGAATATTCCCAACGTAATCAACCAAGATCCTCTAAAATTTGAAATAGCTGATATTGCCGTTGGAATTGATCATGCTATCTTCTTATCTAGTGGAGGGATTGTTTTCACATATGGCTCAGGAGGGTGAGTAAATTCTGCAAGTGACCACTGATTAACCACTCTGAACTGAAGTATTGTGAATATTCTGTGATGATACCGGAGTACATTTACTCATTTAAAAACCGTTCCTAAACCCCTTTGTTGACCGTAAAATATCAACTTGATCCCCTCAAACAAAAAGAGATACAAAACCCATTGGCGCATCTCTATCACACATTGCTAATATTTGGTTTTTGAAAGGAAGAAATAAGATTCGACCGTGCTTTCGACCTCAACTTTTTTTCCTTTAAAATGTGACTTGGTTCCTTCTTGCTAAAATTATTTGTATCTTGCTTTGTATCCAGTAGGTTTTAAAAACAAATATATTTTATGAGCCAAAATCAACGATTAAATTAATTCAATTTATAGTTAGCTTCATTGATAAAATTTTTGTTGTTGATTGAACTGTTGTGAAGAGCTAGTTAGATTTTAACGTTACTATTTGTGCTATTTTTGGATAAATTTCAGGAGAGGGCAGTTGGGGCATGGAGAACTTGAAAATGAAGAAAATCTCCGTGAAGTTCGAGCACTCTCAGGAATTAAAATAGTTGAAATTGCAGCTGGAGGCTGGCATTGTATCGCTAGAAGTTACTGTGGAGACTTATATGGTTGGGGATGGAACAATTGGGGTCAGCTGAGCATATTCTCAGAAGAGGAAGATTCTGGTATGCTTTATTCCTTACATTCCAAGTAATATTCCTTACTTTTCCCGTAGAATTCCAACTGGACATTCTTCAATGTGTATGTTCTTTTAAAATCCTATTCAACACCAAGTCGGAAGTTTAAAACAGTCGCAAAAAGGACTCAAAATCTTCGCTTATTTGGTTTTGTACCAATTTGACCGTGTTTCTTAACTGATTTTTTTTTGTGCGAATTGGTGATGTTCACTTGATAAATGTTTATCAAGCACCGCCATTTAAGGCTGTCAAATGATTTGATGTGAACAGTGATCCATTGAAACTTACCTATGGCTGGTTTTCCTTGAGTGATTTCTCTTAAGCCAGTGTCAACAAATAGTGTGTCTTGTCTTTTTTACAAATTAGTATTTCCTTTCACCGACAAAGAAATCGCGAAATCTTCTGTTGATTTTATGAACAGTGGGTGTAGCAATTTTGAAATTTTTCATTTCAGGATGGTGTAGATTGATTTTAATTGCTATGAATAATGACTCTCTTTTTTTCTTTACATTTTTAGTTGTTGATTTTAAAGGCATTGTTGTGCCCGAGCCAACTCTCATGAATTGGCCAACAGATGATGTCAACGTGACACAAGTTGCATGTGGAACCAGGCATACGATTGCATTATTAGGTAAGAGAAAATTATCTCTATTATTTCTGAAGAAAGATTTTCTTTGTATCTCCAGTTTGTCCTTTGAAAACCTCAAAATCGTTTCATTTATCAATTACCCCACCATATGATGGATCAATCTCAATCAGACATTGTGAAGCTTGCATCCAAATCTCAGTTGGAATTTTATGAAGATGGAAAATGATGCAGAAAGTATTATGTAGTGAAGCTGTCAAGCTTGGGGAAGTTTTTCGTTGTTTCTTTTTTTTTTCTGGAGTTTTTGGGCTCAGGGAGACAGAGAGCTTGTTAAAATCCCCAAAAAATTATCGGCAAAGGAGAAATGTAGGGTTGTTGTCTTTCTGACTGCAAAAATGTGTTTTGAATTCAAGTGCCGTTTGAATTGAAATTTTTTTCAAAAAAACAAACTGCTTCTAGAATTGATGGTTTGGAGGAATATCAATTTGATTCAAAGAATTCAAAATGAGCTGTGACCAAGTGATCTTTATTTTTAGAAATACAACAAAAAGTACAAGAAAAACAACGTTTAAATGGCTCTTTTATTATTAGCTGGATTAAAATCCAAGGAAGCAGTAGAAACTATCTATTCTTGATCATCTCAGGAAGTTTTTTGCCCGAAAATACGTTTTATGGTTCCAGTAATTGTTATTATTTTTATTTTTTCAAGTTGCATATACACTCTGCAGTATATTATTTTTTATTTATAAGCTATGGCTGGTTTTTACAGATGATGGATCAGTTTGGGGTTGCGGATGGAATGGGCACAATCAGTTGCCTGGACTAGATTCCAATGAAAGTGCTGTTTACCCTGTTATGTCCCAGTTGAAGGTGTCAAGCGAAAAGAAAGTCAGTCGAATAGCCTGTGGAAGTTGGAATTCAGCATTTTGGTTTTCCTAGTAGAGTTGAAAGAGAAATCCTGTCATGGTTAGTTATTAAACTGTCATAATTTTCATTTGTACTTGCTAAATATTTCTGCAAATTTTAGAATTTTGAGTCCTCTCGAAAGTATTTTCAGTTTTCTTTCATGGTATTATCTGTATTTGTTCGTATATCAGTTAAAAAACAAATCTGTAGGGCCTGATAAGTCTCATCCTAAAGTTTATTTCATTCAAAAACAGAGAAAAGTGGGCAATAGAGGCTTTTACAAAATTCAATCAAATGTCTAGTACACATCAGTCTTGAGCCTATTACTTATTTTATAACAGGATTGAGTTATTAATAAATCCATAATTCATTCAAAAGCAGTGGAATTGAATACATGTATTGATTGAAAAATACAATAGGTACATTGAAAAATCGTATCAAAGCATGAGATAGGAAGGAAATTCAGGCAAGATCGAAAATGCAGCCTTATGATGTGTTTAAAAATACTTAATTGTTGTACTAAGGAGTTGGCCGAGGCAGGATCTGCACACTTGAAATCACATTCTTATTCTATTTCGTTCTAGTGCTTTAACGTTAATGAGTGTAGGCTGACTGTTCGAAGCTCAAATTTTTGGAATTTTTTTGCTGTTCTGAAATTCTCCTGCAATGAACTAAAACATTTATCTAATGAAGTAATGCATTAAGTCTGTGAAAAAAGTTTAAACTGATTTGTGTTGACACCTTAGACAGTCTTTTTTTATACCTATTATGCTTTGAGTAATTTCTGCTTTGAATCAGAAAGTTTTATTGATTTTACCGTTGCTATCTATAATTAAAGTCATTATTTCAGTGTCATAAAAATATATACAGTATGTAATCAAATTATTTAGTGAAGTGGTTGATTTGGTTTATTGGAACAAAATTTTCTTGATACTGCTCAAGAACCATCTCATTTGGGTTTTAACATGGTCATAAATCTAATGACATTTAAACTATTAAGAATTATACGTACTGCAGTCAGAAGATCACCATCCAATAATTTCTCCAGTTCGTTTGTTTTCTGCTTCTAGGTATGTTTGAAGTGGCTTGAAGTACTGGAGTATTGCTGAGGTGTCCATTTCACTTTGTCCGGTTATTACTTTCATTGCTTCTCGCCATGGAACTGATGCTCCCAACGTCAATAGCCGCCTGAGAAATTATCAATACACTCTCAATGTATCCTAGTTGAATATGTTTTGGTGTGGACAACATGAGACTATATCAGGTAATCTTTTGTTTCATTTTTGTTTGATGGCATGACTAGCAAAAGTGCTCATTTCTTTTAAGTTTCTTCAGAAAGCTGTTTTTTTCTTTTATTTTCACTATGAAGACAGCTACTTTTGCTGTGCAAAAACATCAAAATATAACCAGTGTTGATTCTGCAGAAGAAGACAATATTAGAAAATTGACAGCTTATTGACGCATTTAAATGATGATGTATGTCCACTCTTCAGTTTTGACTTTATCTGGTTCAAAATTTGATTTGGTCGAAGGTTTTCAAGGCAGAATCAAACAGGCTCTGCAGTATTGAATCGCGGTTCTAATTGTATGAGACATGATCTCAAAGAACACAGTTTAAAATTAGGGACCACGATACATGTATTTTTATCTAAATTTTAAGCACCTAGAATAAGATGGACACATTGAGACTTTGCAAATTCAACTCGTAATTTTGAGCATTATGGTTTTTGTCCTTGTTAATTCACACTTCCCACTCACAGAAATACTGAACCAATGGTGCTGTTTGGGCTCATCGGTGGATGTTACATTTCCCTGTGAAAGTGCCGCTACAATTGGACCCCAGTGCATTTTTGAGTATCCACCTTTCCCATCTGTTTCCGTATCGTTTGGTGTAGTAGTTAAATTGTATTCGGGTCCGCAATTTATCCTTGATACTTACTTTAACAAGTTGCCTGCATCTTTGTTTTTACAAATATCACACCGATGTAAAGGCTTTTCATCCGGATTGTTTGGATTATATTGCCCGCAGCTTCACACAAGGATCGATGAAATTGAAATTGGATCACAAAGCTCACAAAATATCTGCGGTAGGAATAATAACAAAAAGGAAAAGAGGAATCAGCTTTTCAAAGCAGAATAGAAAATAGCATGGCTCATTTTAAAGACATTTAATCGAATGGATTTCCCAGTTGAATGAAGACGATCAAAATTTTGTCAGTCTATGAAAGTAAATACTACCTCAAATGAATTGCGTTTTTTCGTACCTGTTTTTTGTTTTCTGACAATGGTTGGGAACTTTGATTTCGTTTAAAAAAAATATGTGTAACATTGATTATAACAACGGCTTTCTGGTTGAACGGAGTCAGTTCTATGCAAGTCCGTAAGAACTTGATTCTGATTTATTACATGTATCTGGATATTGCGTCCTGACCGAAGTCAAAATTGAATTTACTACAATATTTTTATGATATTGTTTTTATTCTCTGAGGAGGCGAAGAAATTGCATGAAGGTTGTTCTTATTGGTTGCGCAGGTCATGCAACCAAAGGCTCATTAATACAAGGCTTCTCATTTCTTCAATCTAGTACCATCACTTAAAGGCTTCCAAAAAACCACTAGGCACCAAAAAAACCCTTCTTAGTTGATCACCTTATTCAACAAAATTGATCTCAGGAAAAATGTAGTTGACTATAAAAATACCAGCGGTAGACCGACAAAAAAACTTTTTATACATATTTTCAAAGCCAAAAATGTTTTCTCACCTCAAGTATTCTTTCCCAGCAGCTATCTGGTACTTGACTCCAGGGTCGAAAAATTCTTCGGAGCGGAACTCAGGAGGCTCAAGCCCTTGGAGTTCAGTTCTGGAGGAAAGAAAAAGTTTTAATTTCCCAAGTCTAAGATAAACAGTATCCATACCCGCGTAGTTTTTTGTCCAAGACAATCGATGTAATTGAACGTTGTTGAATATTTCCAAATTTTGAAAATTTCACAGCGCTATTTCTTAAGAGATGTAACACTGATAATAACTAAAGCGTGCATCTCATGAGTGGAAATTGAACTTAATGAGTTTTTTCAAAGGTAAAAATGTACAAAAATAGTGATAAAACTAAGAAAAAAACTTATGACTAAGTATTTAATATCAAAACAAACAGGTGCAACAATATGAAGAAAGGAAATCTCATATACGGTAAAATCAGTGATTTAGAAATAATTTTTGGAGATTCAGCTATTTTTAATGGCCACACTCACTTTGTCAGTTTGATGATTTATATATGTCGCATTCAGTGTTTTTCTTGTGTCCCACTTGATTTTTTCTGTTAAGGTTACTCTACTTTTTGCTTCTACATCATTGTTAGTTGAATTCCATGGGAGTTTCTTCGTCATATGAAATTGAATGGGTCAGTGTTGAGACATTTTTGCAGTGCTGTAATATGTGTTATCGTACGTAAAGTGAAAAAACCAAAAATTTCATTAAAAAGTTCAGCAAATCATTTCTAAGGGGAGAAAAAGCCACTCTAAATCCGATCAATTGGGTTGACGTAGCAAGGCGATGCCCGAAGGTGAGCAAACAGCGTTTCTCCTATTTGGCTACGTCATCAACACCTGCACAAAATATATTTTTATCCTTTTTAATCCCATTACAGCCATATTTCAAGTGAGGTTTCTCTGCCATTTACTTAGAATTAAAAGAAAATTGAAAAAATTCCTCGCTGCTCATTTCACTCCATACTTTTAGAAGATGAATAAAAGGAAATGGGTTCCACTGACCCATGTAAACATACTTTATGTTCCAACTCCTCTTGATTACCTACCTCAGCTTCCACCAGGCATGGTTGTACTGGTCCTCCGTGATTTCACCCCTAAAAACACCCCATCGCCACATATCCATCATATATGCATACGGTATTAGAATTATTTTCCTCAGTCCAGTCACAAGCAAACTAAGCAGTTCCGTGTCAGCATCCGGAACGGTGGTACCATTGATTAGTCCTAGTCCTTGCAAATGATTTGCCGTTTGTACGGAAAAAACAATTGTATCGCCAATTGCTTCACGGAAACCTGTAGAATCATTTAGCGGGTGAAAAAGCGAAGGTCAAATAAAATCAACTGATTTTCAGTAGTTTGAAGAAGGTAAATTTGAGGAAGTTTGAATCCGAAGTGAGTCAATATTTATCTTAAGCTCGGTGCTATTTTGTCTCTCTTCCTGAATTATCAAAAAATATAGAGGGTTCTAAGAAACTGAAAGAATTATCTCCTATCCTCCTCCCCCCCCCCCCAAAAAAAAAAAAAAATTGTAATGTTCAAATAAATAGCAAATTCATCAGACATAAAAATAGATAGAAGTAGCGACCCCAGTACGGCCTTAAAACCTATGACAGGTAAAACCTGCTGCATCATGTAGTATGCGTAGCTTTTGCCGTGGATGTAAGCTGTGCAACATACAGGGTGTTTCAGACCACCCGTACCAGGCCTTTTTCTCGATTGGTATAGGTCGTACGAAGTCGGAGACCGCGGGGTTGAATAGGGAATTGACCCCAAGGAATCCGAATTTCGTGGTCCCGAAACCCCCCCACCCCCCTTGGGGGTAAAGAGGGGGTCACGATGCTAAAAGTCACGGTTCCCGACCGAATTGCGGATAGATCGCATCAGAATTGAAAAGCACGGAAAATTTCACGTGGAATTGACTCCTTAAAATCCAAAATCGGACCATCCAAGGCCCAAATTTGATCCCCTAAAGAGGGGGACAGTACCCCCCTCCATAATTTCTCTTTGGTCTCAAAATTGACGTAAATTCTCCAGAAAAAGACGGTTTCCCAGGTAATCGACCTCGAGAAATCCAAATTTCATGATCCCGAAGCTCCTCTAGCTCCCCTTGAGGGTTAAACGGGGGGGCCCAATTTTAAAAATCGGGGCTCCTTTCCGAATCGCAAATTGATTGCATCCAAATTGAGGAGCAGAACACATTTACATCTTAAGTGACTCCTCAGAGTTCTAATTGACCCCCCTGAACGGCAGAAAGTAACCCCCTGAGGAAGGGGGCCTCGCCCCCGCCAAAAATTTCTCAGGATTCCTCTTTGGTCGCAAAATTGACTTCGATTCTCCAGAAAAAGACCGTTCCCCATGTAATCGACCCCGAGGAGCTCAGGGAACATGAAATTTAGAGTCCTCGGGGTCGATTACACGAGAAACCATCTTTTTCTGGAGAATCGACGTCAATTTTTGCGACCAAAGAGGAATCCTGAGAAATTTTTGGCGGGGGCGAGGCCCCCTTCTTCAGGGGGTTACTTACTGCCGTTCAGGGGGGTCAATTAGAACTCTTAGGAGTCACTTAAGATGTAAATGTGTTCTGCTCCTCAATTTGGATGCAATCAATTTGCGATTCGGAAAGGAGCCCCGATTTTTAAAATTGGGCCCCCCCGTTTAACCCTCAAGGGGAGCTAGAGGAGCTTCGGGATCATGAAATTTGGATTTCTCGAGGTCGATTACCTGGGAAACCGTCTTTTTCTGGAGAATTTACGTCAATTTTGAGACCAAAGAGAAATTATGGAGGGGGTACTGTCCCCCTCTTTAGGGGATCAAATTTGGGCCTTGGATGGTCCGATTTTGGATTTTAAGGAGTCAATTCCACGTGAAATTTTCCGTGCTTTTCAATTCTGATGCGATCTATCCGCAATTCGGTCGGGAACCGTGACTTTTAGCATCGTGACCCCCCTCTTTACCCCCCAAGGGGGGTGGGGGGGTTTCGGGACCACGAAATTCGGATTCCTTGGGGTCAATTTCCTATTCAACCCTGCGGTCTCCGACTTCGTACGACCTATACCAACAGAGAAAAAGGCCTGGTACGGGTGGTCTGAAACACCCTGTATGTTGGCAGTTTCTGACTCAACCTGAACGATGAATGGATGACGGATGAAATGTGCAAAGAAATGATAGAATTGATAAATTGCATTAGAATAACAAAACATTTTTTTGTCTTTTGGGCCGAATCTCCCTCTCCTATTAACGAAGAAGGTGCTGGTCTGAGAGTCGTATGAAGAATTCTTTGGAGGTGCTGAAGAGTCCAAAATGAGCAACTCAAAGCATGAAACTCACAATTATAAAGTATTTCCTCCATTTTTCTAACAGCGCTAAAACTGCTTCTCATTTAGGCTTTTTTTGTATCAAGAAAGAGCAGGGATCTTACTAAAATTGCATAATTGATGATGGCGTAGTACTTTTCTCTATATTGCAGCAGTTTCAAATGGTTCACCTTCAATATCTTTCAATCGATCTGTTACTCATTCATAAACGCGGCAAGGGAGGATTATCAGCGGAAAAAGTATTACAACTCCTTTACTATTTTGAACGTATTCTTTAATTTTGGTCGTACCTGGATTAGCACCTTTCTTGAAAAAGTAGGGCTGATGTTTGTACTGCAGGAAATACTCAAGAAGTCCCATTTCGCGATGAGCCATCCTCAGATTCTCATAAGTGACGGTCGTGCATTGTCTCATTCTAGCAGCACAAGAGTCATACTTAAATTACATGTCCACATGAAAAAGGGTCAACGTGTATCTTTACTGGACAGATGACTATTCTCAGGCTAGAGTTTTTAATATTTTGCCTGTAGAGAGAAAAGATGAAGGACAATTTGGGAAGTTTCTGTCACAATTGAGTAATTACAGACTGTATGAAAAATGACTTTGAAGCTGCAAGCAGCATAAACAAACAAATGAGCAATAATAATTAACTGTAAAAAGTTAGTAAGCATTGTTTTTTTTTTCCTTTTCAGAAAAATTGTGATTTAATGAAGGCAATATTTTTGGAACTAAAAATTCTTTAGCTCTATTTTGCAAGTTAGTTGTATGAGATGTAAGCATTTTACATATCATACTACTTTGTTCAAAAATTTTCTAGCAAAATCTCTTACAGTTAAACATGCCTAGCATACAATTCCTTCAATTCTAATAATTTTCATTTTCAAAAAACCTCACCTGTAATCTTTACCATCATAAAAGTCCTTTGCTGCTGCCTCGCATATGACTTTTCTGTCCTTTGGTTTTTCTAACATCGAAAGTTTCCAAAATGAATCAGGCATCGGGCTCAGATCTATGGATGTGTAAAAATCTTCAGCAACTTTAAATATTTTTTCTACAGTGTATCCCTTTTAACAAAATAGTAAATATTACAATGATTACCACTAAAAGTCAACTTTTAGGAAAAAAAACACTAAGTGTGACATCATTATCAGCTATTGTCCAATTGTCCGTCCGATTGTCGTATTGTTTGTCGATGCTAGCATATCATTTCATTTACCATTTTATAATGGTAATAGATGAGCAAGTGAAAGAGAAGAAAGGAAATTACATTCAGTCTCAGTCAGAAAACCTAGTGGTGTGGGAGTATTTTATAACTGGGCGCAATTTTGCAGAAGTTTTAAATTTATGAATTGCACCTTGGGAAGTTGCCAGGAAACATTTTCAGGGTTTAAAGTAATGTAAACTATCATTTTAACATTTCTAAAGGGGACTGAAAATCCAAATGCTCTGAAACCTTGTTGCAAAATTTATCAGAAATAACATTTAAAATTTTTCTATAAGAATCGATCAGAGCACCTTGTAGTATTTGTATACAAGCTCCCTACAACTCAGGTACTATAGAGATTTAGTGTTGCTGCTGTTACCTTTTTGACCATTTCTGGAGTAATATCAATTGCTTTCATATTGAATGGGTATGTCAAGTCTGCAATGCTGAACCATTGATGTGCCCATACATTTCCTGGTAAAAAAAAAGTACAAAACATCAGGTATTTATGTCTGTAAAGAACTTCTGGTGGTTCTTTAAATTAACAAGCCAAGAGTAATTTCATTCTATGGCAGTGTCATTCTATAAAAAAACAAAAAAATTCGTTAGAACACGATGGAATTTTGATAGTTCCGTAATGAATCCTGTTTAATTTTTTTTTATTCTCTAGATTTCTTTTTAAATAATTTTTTTTTCTTCTCTAGATTTCTTTTTAAATAATGGTTCCTCTATTTTTTGTTGAAACAAAGAAAATTCCTTGAAATTTGTATACTTTCAAAAGCTTATGTAGGAGGTTTGGACTTTTTCATTTTATCTTCCTTGGAAAGGGAAATAAATGTGGAGCTGATATTATCTGAGAGATGAAACTGAGAAATTATGAACAAATTATCTGAATTTCTTGATTACTCTTAATTTTCTTTCATTTTTCAATTATTATTTAACTTTTCTTTTTACTCTTATTTTCTTACTGTTCTGTTTCCAGAACAACTAATTCATTTTTCTTCCTAATTTTTCTCTTTTTTTAAGTCAGGTTTTAAACTTTCCATTCATCTAAGTATCCTCTCATATCGATAGATATCAAGGTTCTGTTATTATCAGAGGCTGTACATTTTCTCCGCGAGAATAGAATGTTTTCTTACTTCTTCTGGTTCATATATTTTTTTGAGATTCTGGCAAGAATTGAGCACAAGCTCGCTCACCTCTTTTAGCATTTGTGCAGGTATAAATAAATCGTTTGTAAAATGTTGTGGTTTTGTTCTTAAAATGTTTATAAGTAAATACCCAGTAAATGGGAAGGAATCGGTTTGCCTCTTGGTACAACTTTTTCGCCATATTTTTCTCTCAATTTTCTACGTACGAAAGCATGAACCTGCAAGTATAATGGCTTCATTTGCTCCCAAAGTTTAGCGACATATGTTGTAAAATATTCATCTTCATATTCCCACAACCACAATTTTGCTGGGTCTTTCAAGTCTGAAATCAAATCAAAACATTTTTATTCTTTACAAGTCTTGAATTTTTTGTATCACCGTCAAAAAAATCTGAGTGCGAATGCAACTGCAAGGCCTTTGATGTTATTTTTTCTCACATTTTAAATTCATTTCACTCGCTAAAGTATGGCCTGATTTTTTTATTTTTTTTTTTTTCATCTTTAAGAGTTTTTTCGGCTTGATCATTCTCTGCATATCAATTTTTTTGAAAAAGGTACAAATAATAAATCAGGTATAATCATAATCAATATCAACTTCTCAACTAATCTACCAAATCGTCATTTGTAGCACTGAATCTTACGAGCTTTGCACCTCATAATGTAACGCCTGTTGGCCTAATTGCTCTTTTTAAAATTACTGCACAAACTGAGAATGAATAATTTAATAATTTTCTAATATTTTACAAACCAGTATAGGTACATCTATTTGACTCTAAATATCAAAGTGAAACCGTCGTGTGGCCGGAAAAAACTTGGTTAGTTTTGACTAACTCAGAGAATTTTGTCTTTCAGTGGCATGTAATTTTTAAAAGAAACTCATTGGTGTCACTTCTGAGGCGTTATTGATTGTGACAAATTAAAATTTGTATTGGCCAGTGAGTTCTTTGATGCATATATTTTTGTCAGCTTAACCAAAATTTTAAACGATGTCACTCCCCCAAGACCTTGATAATTGATGTTTCATGAAAAGATGAAAACGCATTTACTGTTACTGTGTACTTACTGTTTAAAGCTGCTGCTTCTCTGAATAACCGAACATATCGGGGAAATAACGGTCTGATACCCTTGCCAATGGCATTGTGCCATTCAATCCAGTAATATTTCAGTTCATCTGGATCTCTGCTTGCAGCCATTATTTTCATAATATCTGTAATTCCATTAAAACTCATTTATTCACCAGCCTTTTATAAATTCGGACACTCTCAGTAATGTTACTCTGATGCAAAGGATCATATTTTATTCATTTACCGATATCTTTTTGCTTTATCTTATGGAAAGTACCCAAGTCCTCGAGTAATATTACATTACCAATGCACTCTCCACTTTTGAGCTTTACTTTATTATTTACTCTTACTTTTTAAAATCAGAGTTCAATAGTCTGTTCTTTGCCTTTACTCAATTCAGTAAGTAAGAATCAAGAAAATCTTTTTTACAAAATCCCTTTAAAAATTGAGATAAACTAGGTTTAAACTAGGTTTTGGTTTTTGCTCTTCCAACCCTTACTCATCAAAAATGGTAAAAAACTGGTCTTCATCAATGAATTTTAGTTTTATAATCCGTAGGTTTTGACTTATTGTTAAACTATCTTCAGCTCTAAATATACCAAGGAGGCCCAAATTTTTCAGCAATTTTCTTTCAAGGATAAAAGACTGCTTTAGTGTGAAAAAGTGAATAAAAACCTGGGTCAAGTTTAACATCACAGTTAGTCCTGTTCTGGTAACTGCAGACCTTTGCTTGACTGTAGAGATCGGTCATCTCACCTATGATTTGTTTATACTGGGAACAAAATCCAATAGATTAAAAGTTAAAAACTTTTAATGACATGACACAATTATGCATGAGGTGGCCATCCCAATGCACTCACTATATGAGAAGAAAATTAATGAAAAATCGTTTGAAGAATTTCTTCCGTGTATATCTAGGCTGGCGTTCAGCTAAGCAATGTGTAGTTTAAGCAGCTAGAGTGCACTGAAAGGAATGACAATTTTAGAAAATTGCGTTTGAGGTCTGCTGAACTCATGAAATGGGTGTTTTTACGTTTTTACTTGAGTGATTGTCCCGGAAATACTAAGCTGAGATGCAGCTGAATTACCGGTTTGGATCTGTTGTTGCCTAATCGTTCAAGCTAAGGCGCGTTTTTTGTTTTACTGCAGTGAGAAACTGTCATCAGTTTCCAGGTAAAAATACAATTTAGTAGTGAAAATTTTACAATGTTGAACACTACTTTAGTTACGTGTTTTCATCTGGGAAATGATGTATGAGAACGATGATGCTACTCATGGCTGGCTTTAGGGGGTGGCCACATGGGCCGCGGCCTATGGCAGCAAATTTAGAGGGCGGCAAATTTTTCAATTATTTTAAATGTAGGTATAAAAAAATCGGATTCAGAAAAAAAATTAGATACGAGAAAAGGTGACAAAATCTCTCATTTCCTGAGAGTATAGTAATTTCTAATTTTGTCGTCTATCGGTGATACAAGAGACAGCACCTTTAATTAGTCGAGTTAAGAGAGAAACCAAACTCCCAATTTGGCCTGTAGCAGCGCGGGACAAGCAATGATGACGAGGACTTGAGATGAAAAGGAGAAGTCCTCGGCGCGGCGGTCGGTATGTAAGCGCCTACAAGACTGCATGAATACTTCACGCATTGCGTCAAACACAGTGAGGTCGGCAGCGGTCGGTGAAACACAGCGCCTCAAGACGCAGATACTCAGCATTGCGCAAAAGTGCGGCAGCACGACGCGGCGGCGGAAGTTAAAATTATTAAACCAAATTCATGTTTGTTCTTTCATAATTTTTTCGTTCATGTCTTATAAATAGAAGGCCTTGTCCACACAGAGATAGGTTTACGAAACTTAACTTTCTCGCAAAGTTCCGTGAACTTTCGCTCGTAGCGTTGACAGGGCTTTCGCCAAAAATGTGTCTAACACGAGCGGACGTATCTTATGCACCCCTCCCCCTCCGACACGTTCACTTGATGGTTTTTATTAATGTTTCAAAACGAATGAGAAGGGGGCGGAAAAATATAGGCGGCCCATGGGCGGCAGGTGACAGGTGGAAATGTCCAATAAAAAATGTCCAATAAACAAAATGTCCTATTTAAAATGTCCAATTGTCATATTGTCCTCGACATAATGTCCAAAAGCTAAAAATTTCCAGAATTTCAAAATGTCCTAGATGCTAACTGTCTTATGTCCCATAGGGTCCTTCATATATGCAAAATCAAAATGGCTTAACATCAGCTTAAGTAATGCCTCAAGCCTCTCCTTCTTCGTTTTCCTCTTAAATTCTTTTGGGTTTCGTTCAATCTTTAGGAAATGGCTCTCTCAGATAAACATCAAACCGCTTCATCTTCTTGTATTGCCATAGCTAGCCACGATACTTTCAACTCTGGCTTGTTTAGTGTATAACCGGCGACTAAATCGGGTGTTTTATTTGAGTTTGTGACCACCTCGAATATGCGTAAAGAAGTTTTGATCCAAAATTTGATAAGTACGATTGACAATTCTGTTTCCATGCAGGCTCGTCATGGTAATCTCATATATGAAAAACTACACTCATTCATAATATGAAATTAACTTCAGCTGTCTCTCTGACCTGTTGCCAATATAAGAGGCGAGGCTAAAAAAACGTGTTTTACGCCACCGTTTAGGTTTCGGACATTTTAGGTTTTTGGAATTTTGGGTTTTGGGGACGTTTTAAATTTTGGCCATTCAGTCTGGACATTTTGTCGTGGACATTATGACAATTGGACATTTTAACCAGGACATTTTGTCTCTTGGACATTTTCCGTTGGACATTTCCACTGAGCACCGGGCGGCAAGTACGTAAATCCGGCCCTGCGTAAGTACATAATTTCCAGAATTAAGGGGCTTGGAGGACGCGCCTCTGATTATGGATCTCCTAATTTTTAGTTTTATTTGCAACGTGTGCAGCGGCTTGAGTGTGGGTGCATAAGTATAAAAAGTAAAAGAGACCTTTCTCTCCAAACGCTGTTCAGGCGGCACAGCAAATTACCTCTTTGTATTTTTTCTCCGTAAGAGCCTCCTCTCCTATGATGGAGAACATGAAGAATTGTCTTTTGAGCCTCGCATCCGTAAAGGTTCGCCAGCGAAACTGCTTTGCCTCTAACCATCTCTTCCGTATAAATCTTGCACTCTCTGCTTCCACTGCAATCTACGAACGAAAGCAATGAGAAACGTGAGGTAATCATTTGAACATAACGTCATTATTTCCTTCTGTATTATTGGAAATTGAAGTTCACTATGGATATAACTTTTTTCTGGCAGGATTTCCGAAGAATTTGTATCAACCCCTCGAAATCGGAAAACTGAGATCTTTCAGGTCGATTGTTCAGGGTTCCCAGCGGTTTGAAAAACCGGATATAATGGAAAATATAGCTACCTACATGAAAATCTGGAAAAATCAGTTGGGTAATTTTCTTGAAAAGTGCGAAAAGTTAGGGAATTTTCTTAAAAAATGCAAAGAGTCAGAGAATTTCCACACGGACTTAGAATCGGAAAAAAGACGAGATCTTTCAATTTGTATGTGTTTACGTTTCCTGTCGCTGAATGTGAAGTTCAGAACTCGGAAGGAGTCAGAACCACTCAATACCGTTTGGGTCAAAATTTTAATAAGTACTTACTGTACCTAATTCAGGTTGAAGGATATGAGATTTTTCCTTCGAAAAAGTCAGGGAAAAATTTAAATTCTTATAGGTCAGAGAAAACTGGAAAATTCAGGGAATTTTTGTCAAAAATTGGCAAAACACCATCATTTACCTGTTTATGAGATGAAGCACCCTTTTAATCAACCTTACAGATTTAAAAAAGAGAAAAGAAAAAACAATCGTTTTCTTTTTGCCATATAATGGTAGAGCGACATCTATTCATACAAGCTAGGCAGTTTTGGCATTTTGGTCCCTAGAAACCTGAAAAAGTCGGTAAGCGAATATCCGCGATATAATCCGCTTCGCGGAAATTCGCGTCGGAAATACTTTGCGCATAGAAAAGCTCGGTTTATCACTTACTGCCGTGCTAAGGAAAAACGCCGTATAAGAATCCGAATGTTGCCAAGTTATTCATACTAGCTAGACAGTTTTGGCATTTTGGTCCTGAGAAATCTGAAAAAGTCGGTAGGTAAGCGAATATCCGCGATATAATCCGCTTCGCGGAAATTCGCGTCGGATATACTTTGCGCATAGAAAAGCTCGGTTTATCACTTACTGCCGTGCCAAAGAAAAACGCCGCATAAGAATTCGAATGTTGCCAAGTTTCTTCTCAGAAAATATTAATTTTTGAAGGAAGTTGTGAATATTATATTCCTTGAAATTTCCAGAATTTTTAGATCGAATGAAGAGCACAATTCTCTGAAAAATTGGAAGACAATTATTCACGAATTTTCCCATTTACGAATTCTCAAAATTTTTGGCAACATCTGAAGACTCATACGGCGTTCTTCCTTTTAACACGGTAGAAAAGGTTCGGTGTGGGACCTACCTGGTTATTGAGCGTTTCGTTGCCCACGTTTGTTTCGTAGGCCCACGAAGCGAGCATATTTTTATTCATTCGTTTGTCCATCTCTTTACTAAGACGAGCCATGAATCGCCTCGCATCTTCTTCGCCCCGTCCATCGATTGTCTCATCAGAATCATCGTAGTCGCTAGAATCCTCAGAATCGTCGGAATCATCGGAATCGTCATCTGAGAACCAATCGCTGGGATCTTGGGATCGGACTCGAGTAAAACTGGTCACAACCAGCAAGAGGCCGATGCATGTCGTCAGCACCTTCATACTGAAAACGGAGTGAAGCTAAGGTCGAAGCGTGAATAATCGAGTATCTATTTTTCCCCATTCGAAGCTATGATAAAGAATCGATTATTGAGGTCTTCTTTGCGAACACTGGAAAAAAAAACACATTGGATCTAGAGTCCAGACTCTTAAAAACAGATTTAAGCTTAAATCAAGAACCAAGACTCTTCATTTGAGCGGATTTCCTTTTGATTTAAGCTTAAATCTGATTGAATCAAGAGTCCTTTTTCTTGTCAATGTTTTCAAGAGTCTGGAATCTAGATCCAATGTGTTTTTTTTTTCCAGTGAACACCCTGTATATCGATCCTTATGGTTTAAATGGCTTTAATGGAGGTTTAAATGGCAGATCGATCGATGTATCGCAAAGTAAGCCATGTCACTGAGTGAAGCTCGGAACGCGCGTGGGTTCAGCTTCGTCGTTCTGCTGAAAAAGGATTAGTAGCCAGGATCGGAAGGGGGGGGGGGCACAGGTTAAATTTAATTTCGACCTGAAACTTTTTGGATGCCATTTTTGAGGTCACAGGTTTAGAGATCGGGAGCACCACTTTTCCTCGGAGGAAAAAATTGAAGAAGGATAAAAGAAAAAAAAAACTGCGTAGATTCATTATTTGCCACGTCACAACTTCCTTTTGTACTCGAGCCATAAGCTATCAGGGGAAAATCGGGATCAGGAAAGTCAACTGCCATGACTTAGAAATAGACATTTTAAGCTTTTCACTTCAAGTGGCTCTCATTCCTAGAGTTTAGGAATTTTCATTTTCAAATCCATAGCGTTGTATTGGACATGTTTTCTTAAAAGTCGGTTTCTTTATCCTTTATTTTTTCTTAAGTTTCATAATTACCTACAATATACGATTTCTGTCAGAAGTGCAGACAATCAAGTGGCCCTAGCCCTAAGCAGTGAAGGAAGCTTTAAAAAAAAAATGGAAATTTTTGCCAGACAGGTACCATAGAATGACATAAGAATCAGCATTTTGACTCTGTGACTTACGTCTTTTAAGAAGTTTCCCATACAATTCCCACATAATTTTGTTAAAGTAATGACACATATTATTCTTACCTGCCGTGGAGAAGATTTTTTGTTTTTTCTGTGGAAAATATTTGTTGCTAGCCGAAACCTATTGCATTAACTGATAAAAGAAAATATTATAATCTATGTCAACTGCTATTCGTCGGTAGAATGAATTTTATGTTGTTTTGCTTCATGCACAGGCATGTCGCGTAAGTGATGACAAATCTCGAGGGTTTAAACAGCTGCGAAGTAACGCAACAAATAACCTCGCAACTCGCTAGTTCAAGTTTAAAATAATGGTTCTTACGTCTAAGCATGGATCACTGATGCCTTGCTCGTGCCCAGAAGTACAGCTCACAGATTTATCCACACTTACTTGAACTGCAAATCGTTCTTTCATTGGTTCATGCGTATGTCGTAAATAATGTAATAATACCTACTTTTTTTCGTGTACTTCTAATTTTCATCCGGCTGATGCTATGATTAATTTAAACGTGTTCTATTATTAATTGCGTTCCTTCGTGTTTTATTATTTTTCTAAGCAGAGACCTCTCAAAGACTCATAAGAATTGTTCAATTCTATTTTTGTGTGATATTGACTTGTTGATTGCATATTTTTTGTCGGACGGTATCCAAAAACGCAAATATCCAAAACCGCAAATCCGTTAATTGAGAAATGCATAGCCCAAAAGCGTAAAGAAAGAGTGCTGAGACTCACTCCAGAAGCGCAAGTACTTGAATAAAGCCATTGTTTTGTTCAAAATTGTGTGCCTTTTTTCTGAATTTCTCTGCGAAAATTTTTCACTTAAACGTCAAATTTATTTATATACAACATAAAAATATAAACAATTTATTCCAAGAAAGAACGACTCGTTTAATTAGGTCAAAGGGAACCCTAAAAATCATTCCCAGATACTTAATGTTCTTCGAGGACAGGTTACATTGTAATACATTTAAACGATCTATGCATTTTTCGGAAAATCGAAAATGTCGCTATGATAAAATCCAGTAATAGTTTACTTCATTGGTACAATGCTGTAATCGAGTAAAAGAGGAAAAGAAAGCACCCTCAGTTAGTATCGCATGTGAGATGAACACTTGACGAATTTCAGTACGTATAACGCCTGGATGCAACTATTCGGGCTCCACGGATGTCCGTGTTGCATACGCCTTGAATTGAAGGCGTTTTTATTCTTCAGGCACTCCCCGTTTCACCCCCGGCGCCGGGCAGTACTGCGAGGATTCAAAGAGACAGAGCGGCACGAATAGTTACACACAAGCGTAGCAAGTGAGTAGTGGCTAGGCGTGCTTTGCGATGAATCGATTAAACTGCCATTGAAACCTATGGAAAATGATCGATTATCAGGGCGTTCGCAACGAACACCCTAACAATCGATTCTTTACCATTGCTTCTAATGAGAAAATATCGATTGTCGATTACTACTCTTCGCCATTGGAAGTGAGTACCTTAGAAGTTTCATGTCGCGATGTGCAGAGTTTGATTTTCAGAGCAACCATATCTGCCTAAGATATTTCTTTGTAGCATACCTAAAGGATTGAAGGCGCTCTTTTCTTTTGGATCTTCGCAGCACTGCCCGATGTGTTGCCGCTTGCCCCGCCGCGCGTGCATTCCTGGAGAGTCAAAACGCCTTCAATATCGTGCGTATGCATTACGGACATCCGTGGAGCCCGAATAGTTGTATCCAGGCGTTTGTACTGAGTAGGTACCGAGAGTCGTCAAGTCTTCGTCACGTGCGAGACAAATGAGAGCGCTTTGCTTGTTTCTTTTGCACCTTGACTTAATTCTAGCGTTGCCTATTCCCAAATAGCAGTGATCGCGATATATATCGATTTTATCGGTTGATTATCGCGATTATATCGGTGGCAATTTATCGCAATATTATCGAATGAAAAATTGCGATTTATGGCGATTAAATCGCTATGCATCGCAATTTTTTGTTCAGTGAAATCGCGATCAATTTTCGTCGATAAAATCGAGATTAAATCGCCATATATCGCGATTTTTGTTGATTGCGATAAATTGCCGGGCGATAAAATCGCGATTTCATTGCAACAAGATAGAGGATAATCGCTCAGATGTTGATGATCCTAGCGATTTTATCGCCGACAAAATCGCAACAAATCGCGATTTTTCCGTTGAAAATGCTACTTGGGTTGTGCCGATAAACTAAATTATTTTTATCGCGACATTGAGTACCCGGCTAAGTTGCTCGGTTCGAGTAAACTGCTCCGTAGACGGCCACGACGCATGTGTTTTCTTGGTTACCCATCGTTACTATTCCTCAGTGTGCGTGTTTTTGCAGTGGCCGCTATGCTTGAGAAAGGTCTAGTAAGAAAGGTAAAGTAAGAACCAGCTCACAAAATAGACACGTTTTATAACCTCGAAGTAATTTTATCAAACGAATCAACTAAAAACGGATCCTTTTGGTCAATTGGTATATTATCCATCTCTGAAAACACCGGATAATATTTTGAAAAAAGAAGAAAATTCGCGATATAGATGAAACAAACCTATCGGTACCTTCAGTATCCCTTGAAAAAACCGCAAAGTTACGCCCGTTATGCTGTAATATATTTGGATTTATTTTAATGGAAAAGGATCGAAATCAACTGCAAGGAACCATTTACAAGATGTTCAGTTTAAATTCTTTTTGAAGTTTGGTGAAATTATTTTTAACCTTATATTTTGCTGAAGGCCTCGTTAAACCTCCTTTTGTCACAAAAAGAACAGCATCGCAGGACAAAGAAAAAAAACACGTATTTTGATCGTAAAACGTTTAAACATGCGCGCTTTTTTTATTTTTTATAATGACTGAAATAAACGTGTTTGACCTTTCCTCAGAATAATATTATGTCTGCTATGAAAAAAGTCAACAAAAATCTGTATGAATATCGTTTACAAATGTTTGATCGAAAAAGTGAAATGTTTAATTTAAAGAAATAGGTTCGACTTTTTTTACCTTTCCTCGGAGTGGGCGCGAAACGTCTCAACAATAACCGCCTCTCACTGAAACTCACAGCAACTTTGAAAAATATAAGTGCTGTGCGTCAGTAGGGACATTTGCTTGCCCCTTGGGCAAAAATGTTTACATTATTATTCTTATTTCAAGGACGTGTTACGTGGGTGGGACAGAGCTCAATAGTTTCTACAGCTTTACTTGCAGTTTGAACAGCTGCGTATACAACAAAGCAATAAATAACCTCCCCTCTGCAACGCATCAACATCTGATGTAATTGGTATCTAGCTTTATAAAAATGTCTGCAGCATTTGTTGACGCATTTAAATCACAGTGACGGGAGTCCTGTCCCCTCTCCTATCTTCAAACAATTCAAAATCTTGAAATTTCATTTGTACATTTGACGCTTTAACTTTATCTGGCGCGTTTTAAGAATATTTTAGGAGAGGTGAGAAAGTTATGGTAACGAAGACCGTTCAAGTATTACGAAACGCTTTTTTCCGATGTTTTGACCCCCCCCCCCCCCCGTAACGCACTCGTAACGCATCCCTACATACCCCCCTCTCGAATTGCGTAACGCTGGCCTGCCCCCTCCCCCCATTTTCAAATGTCAAGAAAACGCCGATAAAACAGCTTGGAAAAAGGGCGGGACTTTTTATTTACTACACTTTTTTTCAAAGCTCCCGGCTTGGATTTGTTACGTAACGCTATAGGCTTGATCCCCTCCCCCCTCGTAATGGACCGTAACGCTAGTTAAACCCCCCTCCCCCCGAGTACCTACGTTACGTAATACTTATTGAGCATGTTCATTTTGAACCATGTTCCCAGACCATTCCATGTCAAAAATCCTTTAATATTCTGATCAGGCATGTTCACTCATAGAGTAGTACTACGTGTTGACATTGATTGCGAGTGAGCATCTTAGAATACGTTCACGAGCACCAATCATCAAAAATCTTCGAGGGCAGTGTGGTCGTGAATTATTGAAATTAAACGCAAAGAAATGTAATCGTAACGAAGAGACTGTTTTATTATACAAAATCAACTTTGAAGCAAAATAGCACTCCAAATTCAAGTAAGGGCGTCACAATTAAAGTGAATATCACTTTCCTAATTTTTGTAAACCTGTTTGCTTATAAAGAACTGAACTGCAGGTATTTTCTCAAACTCTGGAGCGCTCTTTCGATGACTCTCTTTCCTTGTCCCCCAAGTCGGAATGTACCGCTCCATGTTTCATTCACCTGCTGCTCAGAGGAGATAACATAAATTAAAAAATAATCGAGTCTGTAGCTCCCAAACATTTTTTGAGTGAAATATTCTAAGAGATGAGCCCGCATGCCTTGACGATTTTGTAAGTTTTCGCAAGAATCGCTAAACGAAGCATCCACATTGTGCCCAATAATTCAGTCTTGAACAGAACACTGCCTTGCACAATAACCTTGCAGAGATACACGTATAAGTAGAGTTTAACAACGAGGACGTTCAATAAATGAAGGCCTTTATTTATCGGGGTGGGTGTTAAGTTTTTTTTTGTTCGCTGCTAAGCCAGGCGTATCACTTCCACCATCTGCATTCGATATTCTATCATTTTCATTATTTAAGAATTCGGTGCATGAACATTAAAAACGCCAAGTGACGTTTTTGTAAATGTTGAAAAGAACAGGTTAAAAGTTACAAAATTAATGTGAAAACAATAAAAACATTCAGCACTCCGCGTCTCTTGTAATTAGAACTCATCAATCTTTCATTTTTCAAAAGACAAAAACAAGAAAATAAAATGAAGTTCACACTTAATGACTCCTTCAATATTGTGAGCTCGTGGAAATTTTGATAAGGTCACCGGCAGACAGTGCTCGTTTTATACGTAAAAGAAGCTTATAAGTTTGAACCCTCCCCTGCTCGCCATCAAAAGACTTTAAATTCGGGTTCCCATCAAAAGCTCTTCCTTTGAAAAACTTATTTATAGCGATCGATGACTTTACTGAGCTCTCTCAAAATCCGTTCCCGCTCCAGTATTTCATTCAATTTGCGCCAAACTGCCAGTTTGCGCAAATAGAGCCAATATCATTTCGCCTCCTCAGCGTTTTGTTCAGTCGTCGCTGCAGCCCTCATCCTTTCTAATTCTTCCTCTGTTTGCACGCATTCTGAAACAGTAAAATACACGTGTAAGTGTACGAAGTCTAACAAAAATGTTTTAGTTGATGATATGATAATGACTTATCAGCATTTCGACGATCGAAGTCGCAAAATACGCGTTTTCAGTTGGGACGTTGGGCACATCTGTTTGTTTGCTTTGTTTTTTTTTCTCTCATTTTCTTTGACGGAAAAACACCAACATCTTCTCTTGAAGTAGTCCGTGAATTATTCCATTTCATCCAGAAATATTCACACAAAAATGAACCGAAGTGAATGGCGCGATTCATGTCACTGTGTAATTGGACTACATTTTGCCATTCGGAACTATAAATTCCGGCCCGGTTTAAAAACAACGTATGTGCCATTAGTTTCCCTTTACACGTAAGACGCAAGTGTTTTTTCAGATAAACCAGAATTTATAGGTCCAAATTGCAAAATGCAGTCCAATTGTACTTGCGGTTTATGTCACTCTATTCTCTGTTCATACAACCGAATTTCTACTGATTAAGGTCCTCTTCTCGGTACTTAAAGGACCGTCCATAAATTACGTAACGCTAGGGGGGAGAAGGGGGGACGAAGAAAGCGCTACGCCATTTTGTTTTTACGTGTCAAAGGAAAGGGCCCTACGTCACAAGAGCGTTACAAGGGGGAGGAGGGTCAAAAATACCGAAAGAGTGCGTAACGTAATTTATGGCTGGTTCCTAGGGTCACAAAAACTGAAAAATTGGCATTGCGTGCTATGTAACGTAGCCAATGCTACATAACGCAAGCTCATCAAACCCATCTTTCTCTCGCCCCTCAGAGCGTTATCTATCTTACATGAGCGGCCTCTTTCCTCTGTTATAATTCGCGGAGAAGCCTCACTGAAAAAAAAATCTGGGTGTATTTACTAAGAAAATGGTAAAATTACCAAGAATTCAGGGTTCTATTTGATCCTAGTTTTTTCTTGGTACAATTACCATTTACGGAATTGGTAATTTTACCGAGAAATCTCGGTAAAATTATTGACTTCCTCAGTAATTTTACTGGACCCCGGTAAAAACGCCAATATTCTTTATCGACTGTGGTAGAATTACCGAGATAAAATGGCAAAGTTACCGGGAATTGATTACCGATAAAAGTGGTATTCTTACCTGAAAAAACAGTAAAAATACCAGTTTTTAGGTAAGCTTACCAGTCTGTCTTGGTAAAATTACCAATAATTGGTAAAAAAGTGAAATGATAAAGGTACCAACGGACCTTGGTAAAAACGCCGAGAATTTTTTTTCAGTGCTTTAGATGTGCCTTCAATCGAGAAGTAGGCAAAAGCAGGTCTTCGGAAGCCGCAAAAATTGTATCCAATGAAGATTTACACTTGTGACGATTTATTGCATAACAATAATTTGTTACGTACTTCTTTCGGATGCAGTCCATCCGATGTATTCACCCGTCCGCTTGTTCTCTCGTTCTAGGTATTGCTGGAGCGGGCTGAAATACTGGAGCAAAGCTGACGCGTCCATTTTCCCTTGACCAGTCATGATTTCCATCGCTTTTTGCCATGGCACCGAAGATCCTAATCGCAGCATGCTCCTGGAAAAAAAAAATCAGAAAACTTGTCATTGGGTGAAGAGCAAATATTCGAGGATTATGTTTTCGAACCTTGCAAATCGTACGCACACCAATCTTGGTAAGTTTTTAAACTATTTTCTGTGTTGTTTTTATTTCTGAGCATATTGTTATACCTATGTGAAGGACCTCGTAGGCGCTTTTCTCTCGCTAAAGACGCAAGTCAGTATTGTTTCGTCATTTTCAGCTGCGAAATGGATGGGATGGGGGATCAATCAAAGCACAGTCGCACCAGAACTCGATCAATTCAATCATTGTCTTGCAAATTCTTAATTTACACAAATTTGTGTTCAATACATCAGTCGATGGCGGTTTTACTGCTTGTGTTACCGAAGATGTAAAATATTCGTTACAAGATGAAAATTACAGCCTGTAAAGGCTCGAAACGTTCCGCCTGTTCAGAGCATTTAATATTGAAGCCTTGTTTTACCAATGTATTCAGTTTATATTCTATCCAGGGCCGGATTAAGGGGGTAGCCACATGGGCCGCGGCCCATGGCGGCAAAATTAGGGGGCGGCAAATTTTGCAATTTTTTTAAATGCAGGTACAAAAAAATCGGATTCTGAATAAAATCACTAACAAGAAAAGGTGACAAAATCTCTCATTTCCTGAGAGTTCATACATTTCTAATTTTGTCATATTTCGGTGATACAAAAGACTGCGCACCTTTAATTAGTTAAGTCAAGAGAGAATCCAAACACGTAATTTGGCCTGGAGCGGCGCGGCGCGGCGCAAAGAGAAATGATGACGAGGACTTGGGATGAAAAGGAGAAGCCCTCGACGCGGCGGTCGGCATGTAACACATATTAGCGCCTACGAGACTGCATGAATACTTCACGCATTGCGTCAAACACAGTAAGGTCAACAGCGGTCGGCGCGGCGTGAAACGCTCAGTGCCTACAAGACTACATGAATACTTCACGCATTGCGCCAAACACAGTGTGGTCAGCGCGGCACGGCGGCGGAAGTTAAAATTATTAAACCACATTTATGTTTGTTCTTTCTTAATTTTTTAGTTCATTTCTTACAAATGAAAGACCTTGTCCCCTCAGAGATAGGTTTACGGAACTGAACTTTCGCGCGATGTTTCGTGAACTTTTGCTAGTAGTGTTGACAGGGCTTACGCAAAAAATGTGTCCAACACGAGTGAACGCGTCTTATGCACTCTTCTCCCTCCGGCACGTTCACTTGATGGTTTTTATTGATGTTTCAAAATGAATGAGAAGAGGGCGGCAAAATACTGGCGGCCCATGGGCGGCAAGTAGGTAAATGCGGCCATGATTTCTGTCGTGTTCGTATTTTCGGGCTCTATAATTGCATAGAGAAAAAAAAGGAGGTGTTTGCATTTCGGGCATCTTGGAATATTTTGATGACTTGATGACGTAGGTGGGTACAGCTGGGTACAGAGACGTCCCCTTCACACTGTACCCACCTACGTCATCAAGTCATAAAAAAATTCCAAGATGCCCGAAATGCAAACACCTCCTTTTTTTTCTCTAAGCTATAATTGGACGTATCAATACTAAAAAGAACTATGTTGCAAACAAACCCTGTGCCCATAGTTTCTTTTAGCATAAATACATCCAATTTATCGACAGCAAAACTCCCGAACCTTGTGTCTCGGTCCACGAGGTTGCAGACTTCCTGTCATGTTTATTTTTTAATGGATAAATCTATACTCAAACGCAATTTTTGAAAATTGCCGCGATTTTTCCTCCTTGTGCTAAGACAATTCTGCGAGAACTTCGAGAAATGATATTGATTTTTCCTCGTTTAAAAAAATAAAATAGTAACCGAGATTCGAAAACACCGCAAGACGCGAACGAGACGCGTGGTTTTGGAGTCTTACCTTTGTAATGCATTTTTGCTATATTCGTGGCGTTAGGTTGCAATTATATGCGTCGACCGGAACGCTGAATGAATGAAAAAGAGCCGATGGCTTATTCATCGTTTATCAGAATTAATCTTATTAACATTTATTCACTTTTTTTACCGGTGCCTGAAAAAGCCATTTTTAGGGCAAACGTTCTTGAAGACGTCCCCGTACCCCCCCCCCCCCCCCCCCTCTCGCTGGAAGCGATACTGCCCTCGCCTAACTTAATCGTAAACCCCCCCCCCCCTCAAAAAAAAAAAAAAAATTCTTAGGAGTAAAAAGAAGAAATTCAGTGAGAAATTGACGCTCACCCTAATAGATTTCCAGCCTCTTTGCTTTGGTAGACGTCGCACTCGTGTAGTGGTTTGCTCATCGGATTTCTCCGGTCGAACTGCCCGGCCGCCTCGCACATTGCCTGGTGGAATTGGAATTGAATTACGAAGCTCACGAAATACCTGCAATTAAATCAATTTCCAAATTTTCTGACTTCTACACTGGAAAAAAATACATTGGATCCAGAGTCCAGACTCTTGAAAACATTGACAAGAAAAAATACTCTTGATTCAATCGGATTTTTGCTTGAATCAAAACGAAATCCGCTTAAATTAAGAGGCTTGGTTCTTGATTTAAGCTAAAATCCGATTGAATCAAGAGTATTTTTTCTTGTCGATGTTTTTAAGAGTCTAGACTCTAGATTCAATGTGTTTTTTTTTTCCAGTGTACTTTTACATTCAAGTATTTTGGATATAACTCCTTTAGCTTGCAATTCTGTTGGAGGATGTTTTCTAGAGTACCTATAGGACATGGTATAACTTTGGAGTTAGGTCATGGAGCTCCTAGAGCATGATGAAGAGCCGACCTTTGTACTCAAATTATCCAGCATGATTTATTATTACAATAATTGTTACGACCCGTCGTATTTAAAGCACGTATTTTATTTAATTTTGGCATAAAGTTATTCATTTTTGCGGAAGGACGCTCCTTCATGACGCTCGTTTATGAAAATTCTTTGCCATCTTGATTTGATATTGGTATCTGAAGAAGGCAGCGGCATTTTTCTGGTGTTTTACGTGTAGGAAGGTAGGCTGCTCTTTTGAGCCCGAACATCTCGTCTTTTGACCTGCCCATGGTGTTTCCATGGTTTTCTGTGGTTTCAAAGCATTAAACCTTATTATTCGAGATTAAGAATGTTAAATGCTCAACACTGGAAAAAAATATACATTGGATATAGAGTGCAGATTCTTGAAAACATTGACAAGAAAAAATACTCTTGATTCAATCAGATTTAAGCTTAAATCAAAAGGAAATCCGCTCAAATCAAGAGGCTTGGTTCTTGATTTAAGCAAAAATCCGATTGAATCAGGAGTATTTTCTCTTGTCGATATTTTTAAGAGTCTGGACTCTAGATCCAATGTGTTTTTTCCAGTGAATTTGGCCGAAAGTAAAAACAGTTTGGTTCGAAAAACTTTTTGAAAAGTTTCACGCGATTACAATACGTTTTTTATCGGCCAGAACAGTGTGAATAAGTATGAATTATCGAAGCGTGTAATCACCTGAGATATTCAACGCCAGCCACGATATGATATTTAGCTCCAGGGTCAAACGAGTCTTCCGAACGATCCACGGGTGGCTCAACTCCTTGAATATCAGTCCTGCAAACGGAAAAATAATTAAAAACTCGATATCCGAATTACTTAATCATGCTACGTCACATAATGAATAAGTTGGACGTAGTTTTGTCAGACGAAACTATGTGCATTGAGACATCAGCTCTGAGACCCATAAGAATATATGCATACAATGGAAAAAAAAAACACATTAGATCTAGAGTCCAGACTCTTGAAAACATTGACAAGAAAAATGACTCTTGATTCAATCAGATTTTAAGCTTAAATCAAAAGAAAATCCGCTCAAATTAAGAGGCTTGGTTCTTGATTTAAGCTGAAATCTGATTGAATCAAGATCATTTTTTCTTGTCGATGCTTTTAAGAGTCTGGACTCTAGATCTAATGTTTTTTTTCCAGTGTAACAGGGCTCATGTAGTAATGCACTTAGTTCCGTTTGGCAGAAATACGTCCATTTGTTTGTCGAGATGAATCAAAATACAAACTTTTCTCAGTGCGAGAAAATAGATACTTTTTTCTATTATTGCGTTCAAGTCTCCTCGTTGCCTTACATTATGAGGTGGCACGCAAAGTGTCCTTTAGGTTGCGGTCTATTACGGTCATGTTAAAAAATGTAGACTCACTAGGAGCCAATCAGTTCCAGTCGTAAAAAAATTATATCCCCAAATTTTGACTCGAGCCAATTTGAAGCTTGCATTTTTCGATAACCCTCGTAGCGATCGAAATTCTAAAAATAATTACATTGGTTTATTGAGGGAACAGGCCAATCTGCGGAGATGCGTTTGTTGATTATGAAATGTGCCCAAATGAAAATAACCAGCCATCTCATCAAGAAGTTCATAAATCTCAACTAGAGTAAAACATTTTGAGGTCGAAGGAGTAGCAGTGCAAGGCTGATGAGAGGGAAGAGTGTTCTGTTCAGCCGAGGCAGATGCAATCGAAATTTTTAAACTCCATGACCTTGTTTTCCGTGCAAAATAGTGTGAACCCCAGCACCACCAATTCCCCACCTTGTTTCTTAACAAGTTGTGAGGCATATTTTCGTTAATTTTAAGGCTCATTTTTTTAAATCCTCATCAATGCTCAAGAACTGAAACCCGGGCATTTGTAAAACTTTCTTGACGTCCTTAAGCGGTAGAGTTTACCTCAACTTCCACCAAGCACAGTTGTAGTGATCCTTAGTGATCTGTCCCCTAAAAACATCCCAGCGCCACAGGTCCATGGTGTAGGCGAAGGGTAGAAAGACGATCTTCTCGAGTCCGACGTGGAAGAGATGGTTAAGCTCGGCTTCCGGGTCGATCACCGTGTTCGGCTCCATGAGTCCGATTTTTCGCAAATGCTTCGGAGTTTGCACCGAGAGAGCTATCACATCGCCCACCGCCTCATGGAAACCTGCAAAATCTCATCGAATTTTAGACGCTGAGTCATTGAACTTTCGCAATTTGCGAAGGTAGGCCATGTCTCCACGGGATCTTTTAATGAGATTTGTCCCAAGTTCGAATCGCATGAATGAAACTTCTGGGATTTTTCCCAGTTACCGTCTCCACGGGACGAGGCTCATACGGCCCTACGATTAGTTTGCGCGGGAAGATAAATTAGATAAAGTCGAGTATTTAACCGAGATTAAAATAATAATTGCACTCAATTGACAATTATTAGACACATTACTTTAACTAAACAAACATGAACAATTGGAGTAATCAACAAAATATCGCACAATTCATTTTCACTTCTTCTTCCTCTCTCAGTGGGTCCTATGGGTACAAGGACCATACTTGGTAGTACTGCGAAAAATATTGATTAACTCAATATTTTTCCCAGCTTCGTAAGTGGGATTTTTCCCTGGGCCAATTCCCGTGAAACGGCCCGTGGAGACAAGGCCGTACACGGTTGTTCTGATTTAAGTATATTTTTACAGAGAAACTCTGGATAATGGATCCCATAAAAACTCGTAAGAACCATCACCGAAAAAAAAAAAAAAAAAAAAAAAGTTGCGGCGACTTCGGGTGGGAAAGGGTTGTTGCCAATTTTTGACGGTTATCGTTTGCTGCGTTTGTTATCAACCCATTTCCTACATGTTGACTGTGTAAGTCGGCAATCACATAACTCGAAAAACGTGATTTTTCAGGAGAAGGATAAAACTCTCTACATTCCTCATCTTTGAAGGTAGGGGGGAAATAATTCTTGAAGACAGCAAGGATAAGATGCTTTATAAGACTCTATCATCATTTTGAGTCATATTCTCGTCTGTCAGGAGAAATTGCCGAAAAACCGAGTTATGTGTTTGTGGAACTAAGGTCTAACACTGAGTTCCGAGATACGTGGTTGGCGAATTACTGTTTCAAACCTATTCTTTGCCGATGTTGACTGAACAAAGACTCAATATAGAGTTTAACAGGATTGTATGCTCTAATTTGTCTCTTAAAAGGTTCAGTTAATCCCACAGCATGGATGGAACATCCTGCGTTGCGAATAATATGGAGTATCGGATGCAATAAAAATACTTAGATCCCATGGTGTACTGGTAAAAAAATGAAATGATGGAAAAGGAACCGGCAGCTCAAAAAGTATTATTGTTGATTAAATCTTCTTCAATGGCGTTCCTAATAGATCAAGTGCCTTCAAATACGCACTTATGCAACACTGATACCAAAAGTTTACTCCCCTTTCATCTAACAGCGACTGTCATACCGTCCGTGAAAAACAATGTGAGTCCAGTCCATTTTTACTCTCTCGTTTTTTACTGGAGGAGGCATGCCGAGTGTCTGAGTTTTGACAGCCACTTTAAGTATCCTCTCACTTTAAAAGTAGCCTAACGTTCGTTTTAACAAACTTTAATTGGTAGCGAATCACTAGAATGACACCGAAAAACAATTACGAATTAAAATGAAATGAAGATAAAAATAAGCGGACGATTAGGTACTCAGTTATCTGTCGGATTTAGTGTTAGATGTTACAAAAATAACAATGTTGTTGTTTGAAGATTTCCGATTGAGCACAGAGGAAAATTTCAATAGTCGCCGCCCGCGGCGCTTTATGGTCCAGAACTCAAGAATAGGAAAAAATAAGTTGTAAAATGACTGAAAGATCACGAAAGTTTCGTTTCTGATGATTTTTGAGTCGCTAATTTTTAATTTGAGTTGCCAAGATTTTAACACCCTGACCTATTAATTGTGAGCAAGTTTATGGCACGCTGCGGCGCGGCGCGGCATGCTGCCAGCTCAAAATGCACATTGACGCCTGCAAACCTAAAGGGATACTTCAAGCATTGCGCAATGCGTGAAGTAACGCCTACAAACCTAAAGGGATACTTCAAGCATTGCGCAATGCGTGAAGTAGCCCTTTAGGTTTGTAGCGATACCAGCGAATAAAACATCATTTTCTGTAATTTCGAATCATCTGCATGATACAACGTTTCCAAAACTAGGCGTCTGGACTATTTTACCAAGCGTGTAAGACTAAACTATCAAAACACGACTCACTCACTCGACTTGCCTCACAAGGAGTCATCGATCAAAACTTGTTTTTGAAGAACTCAGGGTTTAATTATTGAAAATGTTCTGAGAATAAGTGATTCTCCACCGTGGTGTAGGGAAAGGTTTGAATGAAATTTGTCTAGTTTAGTTGCTAGTTTAAGAATTTTGAGCGTTAAGCCTCGCACTCACCTGAGTTGGCTCCATTTTTATATATGTGCGGCTGATCCCTGTATTGTTGAAAATACTCGATGTGTCCCATTTCATGGTGTGCCGTTGATAGCTCGTCAGCGGATACAGTCGTGCATTGTTTAATTCTACACAGACACACATATAAGTTTCATGCACATCAAAAGCCGGTTTAAAACAACAACAAAAATGCGTGCAACACACTATTTTAAGGGACGTGGATGAGAACATCGACGAAAAGAACATGAAGATCCACTGGGAACTTCTTTTATTGAAATATCATTTTGACTTAAAGTGTTGTTTCTTGTGGTCAAAATTTGGTTTTTTTCTTAGTTAATTCCGTGCGGATTAAACTTAAAGTCAGTTTTTTCGTTCAAAATCGTCGTTTTGCTATCGTTAAGACTAAGCATGAAGAACTTTAACAAAACACCGTTTAACTAAAAAAAAAAACTGACTTGAAGTTAAATCTGCACGTGTGTATTAAACTCAAAAAAAAAAAAAAATTTTCGACAATAAACAAGGCCTTAAGTTAAAATATCTTAAGACTTTTTTTTTCGGTGCATTGTCGGTTGTTGGTGTGTCGGTGATTCTCTAATCTCGTAGCACTGTAATGTTTACATTACAAAATGGAAACCCCTCATTCTAATTCTCGCTTTTTTCTTCAATTTACACTGGAAAAAAACCACATTGGATCTAGAGTCCAGACTCTTGAAAACATTGACAAGCAAAAATACTCTTGATTCAACCAAATTTTTGCTTAGATCAAAAGGAAATCCGCTCAAATTAAGAGGCTTGATTCTTGATTTAAGCAAAAATCCGATTGAATCAAGAGTATTTTTTCTTGTCGATGTTTTTAAGAGCCTGGACTTCAGATCCAATGTGTTTTTTTCCAGTGCATACATTGTTTCAAAAGTTCGATCATTCCTATCTTAAAAACAATATCACCATCTCTATCTCTTGCAAACTCATTATTTTAGTGGCTCTTGAGTTGATTATCAGTAATTTATTAGTCTTGCATCACGAGCATCGGGCTTCTCTTGATGCCTTCAATTGAGTTCTCGCCGGAGCTTCGGCCGGTGACAAGCCTTCATTCTGCCTCTCGACTCGAGCCCACCTCAGATCCTGCTACAATCATCCACCCATACCTAGACCAAGTACTCGTTCAATCTTTTAAGTCTCTCGCTTCACTCTTGCTCCTCGCTCAAGTTCAGAAAATTATGTGTATCTCTCCAACCTCGAGGATCTGATTGTTGTTTTAAGTCTGACACTAGCCCAAGTAGAATTTTTCAATGTAAAAGTTGCTACAAGTTGAAACAATGTTGGTATTAGTTGCGACAAAGTTGCAACTTCTGGTCAGCTTTTGGTCGATAAGTGAAAATTTTCGGCGATCTGATCGGAAGACAAAGTTGCAACCTGCTGAGATTGCAAAATTTCTGAACCAAAGTTGTTTAAAATCTAAAGATAGGCAACCAGCAATACTTTGAAGTTGAAACATGTTTCAACTTAATTGCAACTAGTTCCAACAATGATAGCTCCTTCGGGGGAGAGATTAGGCAATCTGCACATCAATCTATTAGTTACAAGAATCAAACGATTTTGTTGCACGTTGTTGCAACCTCTGCTATTTGGGAGGCGGATAAAAAAAAGAAAAATCTAATTGGAAACGTTTTTATTTCTAGAATCATTGCTATCAATCCTGAATCAGGTCGATTCGTATCCAGGTTTTACCCACCAAAAGCTGAAAAAGGTCGAGACAACATCAATAACGTGAACACAAGTCTACGAGTATATGTATAAAGTTCGGAAGATTACGAATCGAAACGACCGGTCTTCGAATATTCCAACAATATAGTCCGGTCTACAACTACGAGCAACATCCATTTGATTAAACTGCATGCAGTCATAACAGTCTCATATTAAAGCAATGAAAAATCCACCCTCTGACCTGAGTTGGCGCCACTTCTGTAAATAAAGGGCTGATCTTTGTATTGAAGATCGTACTCTATGTGACCCGATTCGTGGTGCGTCTTTGTGAAGCTCTCAATCGAGAGGCTCGCGCCGCATAACTTTACTCTGTAAATAATGCACCAGCAAGTAAGACGCCGTTCTTCGATACTCAAGCGAAGTCTCATCTTAAACTCAATTTTTCAGTAGTTTTATTTCTGTGATGATTCGAGATAGCCGTGTAATGTATTTCGACTTGCGACCAGTGTTCGAAACTCACAGGCGCCAGCGCGCCAAATGCGTCTTAAAAATGGGCCATGGCACCTAAAGAATGAAGGCTCTGCGCCAACGTGGCCCCTAAAAATTGCCCCCTAAAAACCTGGATTTTCACAGGAAGTCACATAAAGAAAGAAAAAAAAATCTATTTGAATTGAAAAAACTCAGAATTTTCAGCACTACAAGTGAAAGCTTGCTTTTTCTATTCTTCACGATTTCATTCTTAGTGCTTCCCCAAGTTACAGCTACTTACTAGTTCTGTCACGAAAATATCATGCGTCTAACTTTGCACTAAATGCGCCGTAATATATAGGGAAAAAGTCAATTTGGCCCCTAAAAAATCTTCAATGGCGCCTAAAAATCGGGCTTGATGCGCCACATGGCTCCTAAAACTCAAGGGGGAGTTTCGAACACTGCTTGCGACGTCGTGAATTGTCCGTCATAGTTTTCTTCAATAAAAGTAAATCCAAGTTGACTTAATTCGTAAACTTTTGTCCGCGTTTTTTCTCTATTTTTCTCCTCTCCCTATCTCTCTGAAAATATTTTCTAAAAACTCCTTGCAAAAATAAAAGTTCTTTTTCGCCTGGAACTGTGTATTACATCAAGGGTTTTTTCAAATCACCGCTCGGAGTGTTTCAGTCTCCCCATCAATTTGACACTAGCTATACAATATACTTGCTCATGCTTTTCTCCCACATTGACATTAGGCTCAGTGTACTCAATTGGTGAAAATATTTTTCAATGTAAGAGAAGGCGCTGGGTGAAATACGGCGATTACTGTATTCTTTTCAAAATTGTATTCAGAGCACGACGTGGATGCTCGACATGCTCATCAGAAAGAAAGTTTTAAATTTATGCTCAGGCTAAAGCAAAAACACATACAATTACAATTCTTACGAAAGAATATCTCGAAATTGATGAAAGCATGTCGTTAGTATAACATCAGTATGGCGTGTAAACCATAAGTAGTAAGAAGAGCCGAGCAGTATTGTCGAAAAGGGGCACTGCCTTGCTTGTATTTTGAGGCAAAAATATGCCTATTTTATCGGTTTGAGTTCAGAACTAATGTGCTGTAACTTTCCTAAATGAAAGTAGCACTAAACGATCAGTTTGTTTTATTTATTTCTTTTTTTGAAAGGGGAGGAAGAATCAAAACTCTGAAAAATCTTACCGGTAATCCTTGCCGTCGTAGAAGTCCCAGGCGGATGCGTGACAGACAATGTTGTTCCTGTCCTTCGGTTTCTCCAGAATAGAGTACTCCCAGAATGTCTCCGGCATCGCACTCAGATTCATAGATGTGAAAAACTCCTCGGCTAATCGGAACATTTTCCGCGGCGTGTAGCCCTTCAAAAGACAATGATGATGATCAAGGTTCAATCGCAGCTCTATTTATTTTATCGTAAATTGGACCGCGTTAAGCAGGCAGGAACCAAGCCACCAAGCCACTTCAGCTATTCACTGGGAAAAAAAACCTCATTGGATCTAGAGTCCAGACTCTTAAAAACATCGACAGGAAAAAGTACTCTTGATTCAATCAGAATCTAGTTTAAATCAAGAACCAAACCTCTTAATGTAAGCGGATTTCGTTTTGATTCAAGCAAAAATCCGATTGAATCAAGAGTATTTTTTCTTGTCAATGTTTTCAAGAGTCTGGACTTTAGATACAATGTGTTTTTTTCCAGTGTTGCCAAATTTGATCGAACAATTTAATGTTTTACATGAAAACGGTCGTGCGGATTTTTGTACTATTTCAGTGAATTTTCTGTACAGTACCAAGCCAATTCCTTAAAATTTTCAAAGGAATTCGCTCGAACTTGCTCTTGTAAAAATTAAATCGCCCAGCTAAATTTGCCAACAGCTGATGTGGCAAGTAGCAAGGAACCAATTCCTTACTGCTGAACGCGGTCCAATTCTAATACGTCACCGTCAGTTACTACTTCAGCAGTCTAATTAGGGATCGACAATCAAGCCTTTGCACGTAGTTTCTGATTTCTGGCATCAAAATTGCGACTTTTCTATCAAATTCAGTTTTTTACCGATCATCAACTCAGAAGAAGCCAAGAGATGAAATAAATGAAAAACCATGTATCATAACAGAGTCTTACTGTCTTTTTTTTGTTGCTGTGAAAGTCGTTGATAAAAAACACTAAGTCATCATAGACTACAAAATATAAGTTAACTCATTGAAAATACGTCTCTAAGACATACTTGCAGCGTCCGTTTTAACGTTGGCAACGAAATATAGGTTTGAGATTTTATTATCTTTCAGAAGAATTAGAAACTTTGAAGATTTTGAAGTTTAACACCCCTATTTCATTTTTATTTTACGAACTGCGACTTGGTGCTTCCCTTTTAATTATTGTCTACTTGGAAGCCTAATGGCTAAAATTATGTCGCGACCTTTATCCATGTGTAGTATTGTGTGTACCTGATGTAACATCTGTGGAGTGACATCAACGGAGCTTTTCCCCGGGAATGGAGTGGTTAGATCATAGATTAGATTCCACTGCTGGGCCCACATGTTCCCTGCGTCACCGAAAAAAATAAGACACATAAGTAAAAAATTATCCTAGTATTTTTCATCACTTTTTTAGACTCTGCAGGGACTTGCTTTGATCCTGCCAAAATCATGTTGTAACACGATACAACATAACTATGGAATGGTTCTTTTACATAACTATGGAAATCTTCTAACGCGTTCTGACTAAAAGAAAAGAGAATGAAATTTAAGAAAAAACTATTTTAGTCTCGCAGGGTTTCAGTGTGCTTTAATGTAGCCTCCAGGCATAAGTAAAGAGGATGAGTAAAGATATTAATAAATACACTTAAAACGTTGATTATTTGGTTTGAAAGCATCATTCCGGTTTTTTTTTTCATTTATTTTATACATCTCACGCACTTTCAACGTTTAGTGACGATTCTCATAAGTTGGCAACACGGATTTTTTAAAATTCAAATCCATCATAAATATCGATTCTAGATGAAACAGGCTGCCTGTCCAAAATCGATTGTTTCACATACATTTAAATTGAGAGGCTGCCTGTCCAAAATCGATTGTTTCACATACATTTAAATTGAGAAAATTTTAATTAAGGAGTTGGCAGTGCTGCAAACTTGCAATATTACTATCCTACTAATCTCAAATTGATGATCGACAGTAAGTCATTTTAACAGACGTAGTTCATTTTGACTGAGATAATCCTGAATCTTATGTAACTTAAAATTATCCCTGCAGCAAACAGAAATAGGAAATTAAAGAAATGAAAAAAAAATGCGAACTGCTCTCGGATCACTGTATCTCTTTACTGAAATATCAAGCTCCACCAGCGGGCCGATTATTGAAATTGATAGATAAAGCGATAGACAAAGGAGACATAGGTAGTTACGAGCGATCCTATTGGTTGAAATGGGTGGTTCCTGTAGATTAAGGGAGAAAATGATGGACTATAACTAGGATGGATATTATAACTATCGGTACCTCGCGGGTTGCCGTTACTTAGTCTATTACCTACCCTATTTGTCCATTGCAACCACCCGCTTCCACCAATAGGATCCCTCCATAATCTCCTTTGTCTATAGTTTTGTCTATCGATTTCAATAATCGGCCCGCAGGCTCTGAAATGTTCGATAAAAATTCTTGCCGCCGTGTTCAAAGAAAACCATATATAGTGAGGTAAAATTCATAAGTACCCAATAAGTGGGCTGGAATCGGTCTTTTTCGCGGGACAATATTTTCTCCATATTTTTCCCTCAATTTTCTACGTACATAAGCGTGGATCTGCAGGTACAGAGGTTTCAGTTGCTGCCACAAATGAGCAATCTCCTCCTGGAAGTGCGGATCCTCGTAAGACCACAACCAGTACTCAGCAGTGTCTGTAAAATCTGCAACAAAGAAATCATAGTCGGTAATTCCGTTTTTACCACACAAAAAAGAAGAAGATGAAATGAACATCATAGCAGCAACGACTTTTTCCCCCTCCGTGTTGCCAGTATATAATGCAGCTTTACCCTTTTTACTGGTAGAGAAAGAATCAACCTGCTAGCACTTAATTTTTAAGGCCCATAGTGGGTGCCGGTGCCCTCTGTCGAATTATGAAAAATCGCCAAAATTTTGAAGACAATTGTATTTTAGTTTTTTTTTTTTTTTTTCAAAACAAATTGAATAAAAAGAAAACGCGAGTGGAGGTGTGCAATGTCGCAACCGGAGATAAATCGGCTGTTTAGCGTGTAGTCAGCGATATTTGACTTCATTTACGGTAGGCGCACGTGAGATAACTATTCGACCACGGGAGATGCCCGTATTGCCGCTAGCTGGAATTGAAGGCGCGTCACATTGCGACGGTGACGTGACCACGCTGGGCTCAGGCGCGGCGCTAAACTAGGACCACGCGTCGTAATCTTTGCTCGCTTCCCGATTTTATTCATATTTAAGGGAAAATATTATATTAATTAAAACGTATGATAACCTCGGCATGTTAATTTTTTTTGTTTCAAAGAAAATGAAAAAACTAGCCATAATACCGCCTCGACATTTCCTGCGAATATCTTTGAAATTACTCAGGAAAATTCGTATAAATTGAAGAAGATTGTTATTTAGTTTTTCCTACTCTTTAAAACAAATTGAATAACAATAAAACGTGAGTGGAGGTATGCAATGCCGCAACCGGAGATGAATTGGCTTTTTTGCATGCAGTCAGAGCAGCGGTATTTGAATTTTTACGGTAGGCGTTCGGAAGATAACTATTCGAGCACGGGAGTTGCCCATATTGCAGCTATGTGCAATTGAAGGCGCTTCTCACTGCGACGCGTCTTTCCCCGTGAGCGTTCACAAATGTCGTGACTACACCAGTTCATTCAATTATTGGTACCCCTATTTTTCGCAATTGAAGTGAGCATGACTTTCTGTCAATGCTGAAATCATAAATATGACAATTCTGTAAAAATTATTCATCTCTTTTTCATTATTAATTCCTGAAAGTTCAATCGGAAAGTGCCTAGCTCTTCGAGTTCACTGTTTTTCGTGATCTGAAAGCCACACCTAAACATGCTGCCTGATTCCTCCGGCCAGAATTCGGGGTGATTACCTGTAAATTCTTGGATTAAAACCCTGTTTCAGGAAGACAATTAATTAGGAAAATAATCTTACTGTTCATAACTGCGGCTTCGTTGGCCAGTTCGACGTATTTCGGGTATAAGTGCTTCACTTTTGCACCGCTGGCTTTGTGCCACTCGACCCAGTAATGTTTCAGTTCCTCAGGGTCCCGGCTTTGAGCCATTCTAGCTGTAATTTCTGGAATCAAAATTTGAAAGCTCCACATTATTGCACTTACAATGTACCACAAAATTCGTCATTAATTTCACATTGAATTCATTAGAATGACCACTTTGGGGCATCTCCTGAGGTAAGTGTTAGATTTTCCCCCAATAATTGGGTTTTTTTACCTGAGGAGTTACTTGCTGAAGTATCAGGAAGTAAAAAGTTAGTCATTGACGGACTGTCATTGCCTTGGTTTAAGTGCGTGTCGTTTATCAAATAAAAAAGAAAATAAAAAAAAAGTTCTCCTGTTAATAAATTAATTCAACCCATGTAGATTGAGGTACATAATAATATCCCTCTTTTTCGAGTTTCCCCACATTTTGTCTCTTTTAACCTTTAGACGAAACTTTAATTTGCAAGTGTAAGCACTGATCTCTCTCAAATTGTTTCTCGCCTTCTTTTGCAAAAAAATGATCGTATGCTAACTGACCTAGTGCGAAGGAAGATTACTCTATCATATATTCATCCTCACCTGGCTCGAGGTGCATATCACAGTTGGTTTTATTTTTAAAACCGCAAACTTTAGCTTGGCTGTAGATGGACTCCATGTCCCCCAAGGTTTTTTGATACTGAAAATAAAGAAACAATCATTACATTCAGATTTGAATAGAATATTTGCCCCTATTTTTTTAGAAGAGGAATAATTAGTGACATGGTTGAATTTTAACACTATAAATTTCCGGAAACAATTTTCAGGTTAGAGTCTTTAATTTGGAAGTATTTAACTTTTTTAAACTTAGCGATAGCAAAACAACGTTTCTATAACTTAAAAAAAAACTGACTTGTATATGTAGTTAAATCCGCACGAATTTAACTTTAGAAAAAAATCCAATTTTGTCGACAAAAAACGACTCTTCAAGTAAAAATAATGTCTCAATTTTTTTTTCTTTTTTTCTGTGAAACAGTTGTTAAAAGGATTACCTAAACGTTGTTTGGCGATTTCAAGATCTCTATGATTTTGTAATCTTTTCGCTTTTCATATAGACATGATGTTCCTTTACGCAGTGTGTTGTATGAGGTACATAATTATATTGACATAAATAAAAATAATGAATAAATAAATGTATATGCCAGACGCTATACCTCGATGAATTTTTCATCCGGCAAGGCTGCCGAGCCTAGGATGGCGAACATGGAGAACTGTCGTTTGATATCGTCGTTCTTGTAGCTCTGCCACGGGTATTTCATCATCTCTCGCCATTGCTCCTTTTGGAATCTTGCATTTTCCGCCTCCACCGCAATCTAAAAGCATTCAAATTTCCATTTTTTTGTTATGACTTTCGTTAATAGAAGTGAAACGTCATGGAAGTTTCTTACTAATGGTTTACAAAATGTAGGTATTATTATTTTAGTGATCAATAATCTTTACTAAACGACAACTCCTGCACGTGTACATCGTGATAAGCACTTAGGTAGGGATCTACCTTAAAATTTTAAAAACCTGCAACATATTTTCCTCTCTTATTTTTTTTTTTTTTATTGCTAGCAGATTGGTGTGATTCCTCATAAGGGTCTATATGAAAAGTTGAACGAGTGACTTTTACTCGAATTTACATTCTAGCCATTCTTAACCATCTTACTTAATCAAAATGTAAACCACACGAGGTCTCCCTACACTGAAGAAAACAATAACAATGGGCTACATAAACATACCGTCTGATCGAGGCCCAAAGTTCGAAAGTTCAGGGCGCTGGAGCCGTAGCCTCAACAATTTTCCCGGGTTCAGTGGCCGGAACAACAGGTGCTACATCCGAAACTTTCGGTCTCTGAGCCCGGAACGGTCGGTAATGAATATCACTCGTAAGTACGGCTTTCACAACCATAATTTTTTTTCGGTGTAAAGAATGGAGCTGTTGAGATAAAAATGATTTTGAATACGGCCATGAGACGTGAATACGAATGAATGTACCTGTTTGGCGAGGTTCTCTTCGGAGATGTTGGAGGCGTAATTCCAAGCAGCAAGCATGTTGAGGTTGGTCCTGCGATCCATCTCCTTGTTGAGGTAGTTCAAATACTCGCGAGCCTCCACTTCGGCGTCGGTGTCCTGCTCGGGGTCCAGGCATATCCCGCCGCGCCAACTTCCCGCCAGCAGCAGCAACCACAGCCGCAGCAATGCCCTCATCCTGTGCAACAAGTCGCAGTTCGGAAAAAAATTAGTCGGGAGTAGTTTAGAATTAACCAGTCGAAAATTCAAAGTCTAGGAAAAATCTCTTGAACGCGATTTAGTCGTCAAACTTTGTCCTCAGTATTAAATCTTACACTGAAAAAATGTCGCTTTGATCTAGAGTCCAGACTCTTGAAAACATTGACAAGAAAAAACACTCTTGATTCAATCGGACTTTTTGTTTGAATCAAAAGGGAATCCGTCTAAATCAAGAGGCTCGGCTCTTCGAATCGAGGAAAAATCGAATTGAATCAAGAGTTTTTTTCTTGTCAATGTTATTAAGAGTCTGGGCTCTAGGTCCAAGCGACTTTTTATCCAGTGACGGAGGGATACAGTCGCAAACCTCTTTTTCGCAATCCAGACTTCCTGCGACTTGATTTGGTCCGTTTCTGATATCCATCTTAATCGATATAGCAAATCTTGATACAATTTTGATGCGTATATTTTGATGTGAATTGACTAAGTAGAAAAGTGCGTATTTGCAATTATGACGTTGCAAATCGTGGCCTTAGCATAATTTACTATGTTTTTATGATTTCCTATTTTCCTCAGAAGAAGAAAATTAACGAATATTTTTCCTCAACATTTTTTGTAAATTTTCTTCACTATTTTAAAAATATTCACAGAGGATTCGAAAGGAATATTCTTAGTAATGTTGAAAAATCTGAATAAAATTTCAAAAGGAAGTAACGTAGGTAAGGTTAAGAATGAAAACGAAACAAACAAAATGTGTAAACAGACTGAAACAGCACAAAAAACGTCTGGAAATATTTAAGGTGGTCGTTTCGGCTGCGAATAAGATTTTATTTTTATTCTTTTTTACCAGAAAGATTTTTGGTTCGCTGTTTTATTGTCTATCGTATACGTATTGTTTTATCTTCCAGCCGTCAGTGCCCCTTCATTTTGCGGTTAGGCCAATTGTTTAACGCATTCATATCCTCTCTCGTTGCAGATTGTAGATTTATCCACATCCATTTGAGCCTTTTAAGTTACTGCGTATTCCATCAAAGGCGTTCCGAAGTTTAATCGCAGTAAAAGGGGAAGGGTAGCTGGCCGGTTGTAATGAAATTAAGTGGACTTAAATTGCGGATGCTCAGAGAGCTTCTCTAGAAATTAAAAGGAGCACCTGAGACCTCCATGACCTTTTTCCTGCAGTGTCGATAGAATGTTTTCCCGCTCCCTTGTGTTACATGTTGTCAAACGATGCAATAGTTGTATTGGGTTCTGTAGCCGTTATTTAATCATGAGTACCTAAGAAGAGCAGTGGCGTGGCGTGAATTGCGATGTATCGATTGTTATGCCATTTAAACATATGGTAAAGAATCGATTATTAAGGCGTTCGCTGCGAACACTCTGTCTATCGATCCTTTTCCATAGGTTTAAATGGCATAACAACCGATTTATCGTAATTCACGCCACGCCACTGAAGAGGAGGAGGTCCATTATTGGTCTCCCCAGGAAAAATTGTCTAGTTTCACCCAAATAAACGAGTGTACTCTTGCAAAAAGAATCGCTCCTTAAATTATTTTGAAAAGTCGAGCTAAAGTAATGTCAATGTACCAGCCATGTTCAAAATCTTTGAACGTTTACCTTTTTATGGGCTTTGAATGGAAAAAAAATCATTATGAAAGTAATAGAGTTTTCCATGACAGTCTTTAAAAATTTGAGCTTAAAATTGGTCTCAGGCCGTTAAGTAGTTTTATGGTTGTTTTTTTTGGGTGTGTGTGTGTCGCATTTGGTGGTTTTAAAATTTGGAATGAAAGAAATTTGACAGCGCAAGGAGGAAGAATAGTGTGGGGGACAAAATGACTTTTCGAGGATATTCATAACTTTCAATCACTTTCAAAAAAAGCGACCTTTCCTCAGGTAACGTCCCTTATCTTACGCAGAAGTTAAGTTTACATTACTCAGAGAAAACACAGAGTGCACTGCAAAGAATCTCGGAGTGAAATCTAGAGCGCCTTTTACTCTGGAGCCTATTTTTCTCCCTCCTAGCAACCAGAGTGATATGTGTTCAAGGCGGAATTCACTCTTTTCGTGGCGTAAACTCCGCTCTCCCGGAGCGAATTTCACTCGTCATTCAAATCACTCGGGATTTTTTAGAGGCAAAATAGGCAAAAGAAGTACGGTCTCTCTGTAAATATTCTCTCTTAGCGCGAAAAATAACCTCCTGGAAAACTTATTTTCACCTAGTTCCTCAATTGCGCTCACCAATCAATGCTCAGCTCAATGAAAACCCGGAAGATTCGTTCATTCACATTTGGACTGCATTTTGCAATTTGGAGCTATGAATTCTAACTCATCTAAAAAAAAAAACACTTATGTGCGTAAGAAACTAATGGCACATGCGTTGTTTTTAAACCGGGCCGGAATTTATGGTTCCAAATTGCAAAATGTAGTCCATTTCATTGTAATACTCTCAATTCGAATGTTTCCGCCCACGGTGGTGAACCCGTCACAGGATAAAATCAAGCGGAAGTTTCAGGATCGCAGGATAAATCAAAGATTCGTAACGTGTTACATGTCGCAGAAAGCAGGATTGATGGTAATTAGATGAAGGGGAAAAGGGGTTAGCGCAATTGGAATCGCGTGGCCGAGGGACAGGTCGCGGCTGGACGCGTCAAGGGATGCTGCCCAAGCGGTTAATCTTTTAATCTTCGGTTGATTGGATTTCATATTGTTTCTGCTCCAACAGCCCATGGCGTGATATGACCATTACCTTTGCGCTTTCCACTCATGACCTAGACTGCATCACGTGAAAATGAACTATACGATTTCTGGAGCATTTTGAAAACAACATATTTGCCTTTGGTTTTCCTAGTTTTACGTACATCACTACCCCAGAGTCAAAAGGTGTACCTAACTCCATTTTAGTCAAAACCGTGCGTCGGCGCTGTTGACTTTAATGTAAATCGCAATTTTTGAAATTCCATATCTCATGACCGGCGTAAGATGGGACTACCAATTTCCTCACACATATGTATGGAACCGTTATTGGAGAATTTCTAAAACGACCCTAACTCGATTTTTCAAAAACGTGAGTAATGTACTTTTTGGCTCTGAGGTACTGATATGTATTTCATAGCCGGATCCAGACACTCCAAACCCCGGCGGGGGGGGGGGGGGGGTGTCTCTAATATAATTTTCGAAATTTTAAAGCATCATTTATGCTCTCTAATAAAATGTTCGAAATTTTAAAGCAGTAAATATGCAGTTTGAGTCAATTTTGTCATCAATAATTACCAAGTATAAAAGTTTTTTCTTCCTCTTTTCTCCCTCCGTTCTCTCCTTTTTTTCTTTCTTTCTTCCCTTTTTCTTCAGAGAACGGAGGGGAGGGGGCGCGCCCCCTCCCTGGATCCGCCCATGATTTTCTTTTCCGTTGCCTTTGCGTTTCCATTCATGACTTGGATTCCATTATATAGAAAAGAACGACCCGTTTTTGACTCACAACAACATTTTTGTATTAAGTTCTCTACGCATGTAGGTGATTTTATGGTAGTCCCTTTATCGCGTAATAAAGTCCGCTTGATGTGCAAGACATTCGACCTGATTACAAGCATGGAAATTTTCAGGTAACTTATTGTCTTCGTTGTATTTCAATGACGATAGTCACAAAACACGTATTTAGATTTGCGGCGTGCGGCGTTGTAAATTCACATTTTATTAATTTCGAGGGAAGCCGACAAATATGATTTATTGGAATTTTCACTGATTCGACCTCATCCTATACAGAATAGTCTAAGAAAATTTGGAATAACAGCACGCTCTGTGCATTTTCTTGAAAAAACGAAAGAATGGTGGAGATTTCATACAGCAAGCGAGATTTGAGTACAGCATTTGATTATGTGTGAGATTTTTGAGACACCATCGATTTGCCTCTCCTTAAGCGCACTTTGAAAACGCACGCATTTTTATTAGGTTAGCAACCATCGTAAATAGAGGAGAATATGCAAGATAGTGTATCGAAAAGTTTTTGGTCGCGACATTTATACTGCCATTGGAGCTCTTATTTAGACGACTGCGATTGCATTTCGGAGCCATTTCGGTGCGTCGTTCGTACTAAAACTCTAATTACGAGCTGGATTAATTTCAAAAGGTTGTCTCCTCTTTTCAGCCCTCTCTTCAACCTTTGCATAACAGGTCAGTGGCGTGGCGTTCTTTGCGATGTATCAATTGATCTGCCATTTAAACCTGGAAAAATATCGATAAACAGGGTGTTTGCTACGAACACCTTAATAATCAATTCTTTACCATGGTCTCAAAGGGGGGAAAAATCTATAATTGATCATTCACCCTTCACCACTACAGCAGGTGTCAATCGGCATACACTGATCGAGTCAATAGGAGAGATTGGACATAATTTCTGGACTAAAACTGCAAATTTTGGTGTTCATTTTGGCAAATTTTAAAATTTAGAAGGTTTTTTAAAGGAAATTTTACGAGAAAACCAATGGAACCACTTTTAAAACCGCAACGTCTTGTACCAACGGAGTTATAAACTTGTTAAGTCTCCTGGCCGACTTCTTAAAAAGTCTCGTTCCATTGTACGGCACCACTCAGTATCTACTTGCTTCGTGACGGACCAGCGCACAACAACACAAGAAATGTGTCATCCATATTAATTTCCTTCATAATCCGTTTCGCATTTTATCTTGTGTAGTTTTGTCGGTTCGCAAAACGTTATCTGAAGATATGCGTGTTTCCTCAAAAATTTTGGAACTGTCTCAAGCAACTCATATCCCCAAAAATAATTTTTGGGGGGGGGGGGGGGGAATTGCGCTCCCTTTTTCTTGATATGCGCCCATGAGTTATTTTAATCATGAGCTGATAACATAAGCTTTCATACCGACTCATACCTAACCGCGTCCAGATTGTTGGATGCTACGGGAAGTATGTATATGTATGAGCCGCTTTTACGGCGCGCTAGGGCGCTCTGCGACGCCTACCCGCCACAGGAATCTGTCATGGTAGAGATCCTCCGGATGCTACGGGAAGTAAAACACAAAATAAACCTAGCCTTCGATTGAAAATTTAAATAGAAAATAACAGCTAGTTCTCTTGAAGAAATTTAATAAAAAACGAGTGGTGAACACCTAAGTCGCGATTGAAGGAATGAATTTTCCCAGTCTCTCCATTGTTTTCTGCACTGAATTCATCGCAAAATGTACCAAAATTAACACTTTGTGTTGGTTTGTGTTTCACTTCTTATTTGTATGTTAACCAAAATTAACACAAGAACACAAATATTTTTATGAGTGCAGATCAATCGATATATCGCAAAATACACAACGCCACTGCTGTAAAAAATCATAAAAATCAAATAGAAATTAAAGTCGGAACCAATGATATCTCTGCAATCATATCTTACGTGGAGTTATGTTCTTTCGCCTGGAGAACGACGAATTATAAAAAATTATTAGAAACAAATAAAAATTAAATTCGGAACCAACGAAATCTCTGTAATCATATCTTACGTGGAGTTAAGTTCTTTCGTCCGGTGAACGACAAATTATAAACAATTACATAAAACCAATAAAAATTAAATTCGAAACCAATGAAATCTCTGTATTTTAACATCTTACGTGGAGTTGAATTCCCTCGTTTGCACCGGAAAAAAAAACACATTGGATCTAGAGTCCAGACTCTTAAAAACATCGACAAGAAAAAGTACTCTTGATTCAATCAGAATCTAGCTTAAATCAAGAACTAAGCCTCTTAATTTGAGCGGATTTCCTTTTGATTGAAGCAAAAATCCGATTGAATCAAGAGTATTTTTTCATGTCAATGTTTTCAAGAGTGTGTACTCTAGATCCAATGTGTGTTTTTTTTCCAGTGTGGGAAACAACGAATTATAAAAACTATAAAAATTGAAATCGAAACCCATGAAGTGTCTGCAATCATATCTTACTTGAAATTAGGTTCTTTCGTCCGGGGAACGAGGAATCGGACCACGGAAGCGAAGTGGACCAGAGCCGGATCCCACCCGCGAAAGCTCGCTCGTTGACCCGGAAAAGGAGAGCACCTGATTGGAACACCTCGCGGAGAAGTCGGAATGCGGGAAACTTTGAACTTCGACGCGGTCTCGGTCTCGGTCGGGTGAGAAGCACGACAATTCCGATACAAATTAATTATGTTTTTGTCACGGCTCGAAAAAAACTCCCATCGTCTGAGCGCTGATAACCCAGTTCTATAATTAGTCGCCGTCTGCCATGCCGAGCCGGTGGGAGCTGGCCTCAGCCAATTCTGATTTCCCAATCATCCGCGGCCGCCGCCGGGGAAACTCATGGCTCCCGATCAGATGAGCCCGAAGATTTCCCCGTTGTCGTCGAGTCTACGAGTTGTCAGATCTGAACCCCACCGATTGCGATCGGCCAAATCTTGTTTTCTTCATGCGCTTGACCTACGACGCGCAGTGGATCGAGCCAATCATAGAGGTCGGACATGAAATTTTTAACTTAAACTGCAAATTTTGATGTCTAAATCGTCACATTTTCAATTTTGAGGGGTGCATTTAGAAGAAAATTTCACGAAGAAACCAATAAAGCCACTTTTAGGACCTCAAAGTTTTGTATAAACGGAGTTATAAGCTTTTAAAGTTTCCCAATTTCGTCCGACCTCTCCTACCCACTGTGCGACGGATTAAAGAGGTTACTCGAAAGAACTGAAACCGTTAAAATTGTGCTGTACGTCGCGTGTGGAGTAGCGCCAGTCGCGTGGGTGTTCACTCTATTGAAATCGGTCAATTTTTCACAGATAAGATACACTATACAGGGTGATCCAAAAGTCCCGCTCCATTAGCATCAGGCATCAACAGGGTGGCAAAATTTCATGAAAAATAAAATCTTGAAATTCACGTGAGATATTTCATGAAATTTCAGAAATTTATGAAAAACATTAAAGATACCGGTTGCTTTTCATGTTTCGCAAAATATAAAAAATGTGACTTTTTTCTATTTTCGTGTGTTCGAGTACGAGTTGCATACTCTAGCCCCTGAAAAATATGAAGTATTTCAGTCTCATGAAATTTCATGAAATATTTCGCTGAAATTTCTAACCTTTCATTTCTTTCTTACGTTTCATGCCACCCTGGGCATCCCTCCTGCAACTTTTGAAAAAATTGAGCTGAAGACGCGTTAATTTTTCCTAGGTCAAAGGAAACGACTTTTGAGACCCCCCAAATGGCAGAAGTCATTTTAGACAAATTTGAGCGCCGACTTCCGAAAATAATTCCTACGCCATAATGAGCGATTTTCGATTTTTCCCCATTTGAAGCTGCGGTGAAGAATCGATTTTTAAGGTGCTCGCTACGAAAATCCTGTTCATCGATTTTTTCCCCATAGGTTTAAATGGCAGATCAATGGGCCTGTTGCAAACTTTTGCTAGAGCAAAAATAAGAGTTGTTTCTTATAGATAATGCCTCAAAAATCACGATGAGCGCATCGGCAAAGTCTGAAATGCACTCATAACTTCACAGTTCGCGTAAGAAATTTGCGGTTTTTTGAGCTTCCCGCTTCAAAAACGATACTACGACACAGGTGAACATTTTGTAAGAGGAGTCGCTCCATCGTCGGCAATAATCATCATGGCCGACGCCAATCCGCCGAAACACGTTTGATGGGACGAGATATAACACCTGAACTGGATTAGACCGGATGACAATCGGTGTGTTAACGTTCATATTTTCCACGCCCGAATTGACTGACCTTAAACTCTCCTCGAATCACGCACGGAACTGCGAGCAAGCGTCGGCCATGATGAATATCGCCGACGATGGAGCGACTCCTCTAATAAAATGTTCACCTGTGCCGTAGTATCGTTTTTGAAGCGGGAAGCTTAAAAAAACGCAAATTTCTTACGCAGATTGTGAAGTTATGAGTGCATTTCAGACTTTGCCGATGCGCTCATCGTGATTTTTGAGGCATTATCTACAAGAAACAACTCTTATTTTTGCTCTAGCAAAAGTTTGCAACAGGCCCATTGTTACATCGCAAAGCACGCCACGCCACCGTCACCGACCTTATCAATTGGTTGGATCTCTTTTATTTACAACACGTTTTATTTATCACCGACGAACCTTGCTCATTAAATTAGTGTTAAAATTTTCTTTGATTGGCGAATACTAATTTTCTGCAATGAATGATACGTTTTTCTAAATTTTTGTCAAAGAAATTCTGAAAAAGTTGTCCTTTCCTTCAACTTTGTCATACCTTTCCTTTACCGCTCTTAGTTTTTAATGGAGAAAAGTTGTCAAATTCAACGTGAATCTTGCAAGGAAGTGACTGACAACGCTGTGCGGCTGCCAACCTTGCGCGATCAATTTCACTTCTTCGTCGATGCGTGACTATTTTACGTTTTTCTAAAACTCTCCTCTCTCCTGCCCGTCTTCCAAAGCATTTTTTCTTCCTTTCGCCAATGAGAGTAAAATTAAAAATCCGCTTTTCGATTGAAACTTGTCGAAGAAAGAATTTTCGCGAGAATCAAAAGTAAGTCTTAGCAGATGACACTTCAAAAATTTTACAATTCATCATTAATTGTAGTTATTGCCTGGCGATCAATATTTCTGTTCCTTTTGAAACGAAATATGATCGATGAATCGTAAGTGGAAGGTAAATATGTAATTGCCTCGATAAACGGATCTTCCAGTTACCGAGTCTGTCACATAAGGCACGATTGTGTGAAAAGTTATGTTTTAGAACTGGAAGATAAAGTCTAAACCTCCATTTACTATTGGTATAACGAAATCAATTGGAAATCTAAAACATAATTTTTTATTTAATTTTAAGGTTTTGAAGTTTTGATATGCACACCAACGCCCAATAAACGGCCTCTAGGACTGTTTCAAAGCCCGCTGCTTTTATATTAATATTCTGCGCCAGTTTATCACCAGGGTCATAACGCACCGTAACTGCGAATAAACGTGGTCGCAATTCCCTCCTCTGACTTTTAAAGAATACTTTGTATACGTTCGATATTTTTCGATTAAGCAGTAATTTGTATCAAAGCTCATGCAAGAATGCAAGCGATCGAATCGTAATCCTTTTTTTTTTTTCAATTATAACCGCTGATATCCTCTAAAAAAAAATAGAATGCAATTAAGAGGGAAACTAAAACGTTGCCACTGAGATCGGCAGTTTCAGAAGTCATTAGGCATTCAATTTAAGTTTATCGCTGTTAAACTTTTAATCACGTTTTTTACACTTTTTGCCTCTATGTAGGTCTTTTTTATCATTTTCCCTCCGGATCTTGGTTACTACAGTATGTTGGGAATGCTCAGACAGAATATAGAGCTTCATTTATCATGTTCCCACTCTCATAATTCAATCTTAATTTGGGAATATGCGGGATGGAGTGTCATCTGGGAATTCCCATTTGACCAATTAAGATTTGAGCATAATGAACAAGAGAGAATTCCGAGATTCCCTGTGAACTTCAACGTTGCCTAGAGGATCACTTCAGAAGGGACTCAGAGTGAAGATTGGGTAGTTTTGCGATAGAAGGGAAATTTTCTGCAGAAAGAAAGCCAGTGACAATCCTCTGAAGTTGGCAACACTGCCTTTCCTTCATTTAAATGTATGTTAAACCATCGATTCTTAGTGAGGCGGGAGGCTGTAAACTGCCACCCATTTCCTGGAAACATGGACAACTGCCCCCCGTATAAATTTGAAAACTGCCACCCTACTTAACAACTGCCCCCCGTGTAAATTTGACAACTGCCACCGGTAGTGACAACTGCCACCCGTTGAAATTTGACCAAGGAGCGCGATTGAGCGGGGTCGCACAGTTTACCAAACTTTCCTTCACACTTGGACAGGCTGAGGACTGTCTACTGAAAATCAACACATGATAAGAAATTGAGCAGTGTCTGTGATGATTTTTAATAGGCGTGTTTAAAAGTTATTTTTTAATACAATTTTTTTAAAATTTTTTAATATGGTGAAAAGAGGTCAATGGGCTCTTAGTTGAAAGTAGTGAAAAATTGTAAAAAGTATTTTTACAGTAATTTACAGTATGTTTATAGTAAAAAATAGTTAAAAGTAGTAAAATTTTAGTAAAATTACAGTCAAAGAGTACATCACTACTAGGAGCTTTTTTCATCATTTGGCATTACTTTTGTTATTCTTTTTTTTCTTTTTTACCTTTTGAACTTTCTTCTGACTTTTACCTTCTTTCTTTTTGGTGAGGTTGGTGGGATTTTTGGCGAATTTAGTGGAAATTCTTTTCATCTATCTTGTTTGACATTATCTTATTATTTCTACTTCTCCTGGCTTGAGATTCACAATCAGTCTTCCCATAATACCGCTTTGACCCTCTGTGCGCCGAAATTCATGTGGGTGGCAGTTGTCAAATTTACACGGGTGGCAGTTTTCACTACCGGTGGCAGTTTTCAAATTTATACGGGTGGCAGTTTTCATACAAATTTCTTGAAAACTGCCACCCGGGTGGCAGTTTGCCGTCGCCCAGTGAGGCAGCTTGCCTCACCCGAAATCGATTGTTTCAATGGATTTAAATTGAGTAAAGACACTGTTGCCAACGTGTAAAATCACCACCGAAAGAAGCCCGGTAAGATCCGTTGCGTTAACGTTTCCGAGGGAAGGCACGAAATATGAAACTGTTAATGCCCGGGCCCCAAAATTTTGAGGAAAATTTTGTGTCTGGAAAATCTTTTTCAAAATTCTTTTCCGTTGGAAACTCTTTTGAAATTTAAATTTTTTTGAGAATCTAGTGGACAATGAGGGGATATCCTAAATTTTCACCAGAGAATTGAATACTCATTGAAATCGGAAAAACCCAGCGAATTATCAAGAAGTGAAAAAAAAATTAGCATTCTGCCAGATACAAAACGCGGCAAAGAATGTGACGACTCTTCCGTAAGAGTTAATTCTATATTCATCTGTGTCAAAAAATAACGCCGTATGAACATTCAAACGGTGCCAATTTTCCTCTGATAGAATTTTTATTATCAAGGAAATCAATGAACATTCTTCCTTTAAATTTTCTAAATTATCTAGGTTTTAAAGTCGCGCAGAAAAATCTCTAAAAAATTAACAAAAATTTTTAAAAGTTCTCCAGAAAATCCGTATTAAATTATAGGAAATTTGGCAACGCTCGAATGTTCATACGACGTTTTGCCTCAGCACGATAGTATTTGGGAATAGATTTAGCGCGGCAACCGAGCAAATCACCGAAGCATGAATGAATCCGGTCTAGTCAAGACATCAAACGTCAAGTGTAATTATTTTGCTCTGCTATTACTTGTCCACTCCGGAAAGAGCCTCGCCAAAAAGTGGTGTTTCTTAGCCCCTTTTTTTATACCCGAGTTGGTCAACCGGACAGTGCTCAAATGAAAGCCTATGGTAAGGCAAACTTCCATGCAAAGTTTCAACTTGAAGTGACCCCTGGTTTAGGCCGTACAGCGTTGCCAATTTTCCAGTTTCATGTGCTAAAATCAAGGATATTGGACTATTAGTCCGGTGCATAAGTAGACTAGTACACCCGAGTTGGTCAACGGGACGAGGCTCAAACGAAAGCTTATGGTAAGGCAAACTTCCATGCAAAGTTTCAACTTGAAGTGAAACCTCGTTTAGGCTCTACAGTGTTGCCAATGTTTCATTTTTATGCGCTATACTCAAGGAATACTGGATTCATCATGGTTGAACAGACTAGTATACCCGAGTTGGTCAACGGGATAAGGCTCAAACGAAAGCTTATGGTAAGGCAAACTTCCAGGAAAAGTTTCAACTTGAAGTGAAACCTCGTTTAGGCTCTACAGCGTTGCCAATGTTTCATTTTTATGCGCTATACTCAAGGAATACTGGATTCATCATGGTTGAACAGACTAGTATACCCGAGTTGGTCAACGGGATAAGGCTCAAACGAAAGCTTATGGTAAGGCAAACTTCCAGGAAAAGTTTCAACTTGAAGTGAAACCTCGTTTAGGCTGTACAGCGTCGCCAATGTTTCATTTTTATGCGCTGTACTCAAGGAATTCGGGACTAATAGTCGCAGTGCATCATAATTAAACAGACTAGTGCATTGGTCTACGAGCTGAGTACTACCCTGAGATCGAATAGAAGCTCAACTAAAGGCCATCGTGAACTTTTCGAAGCGGTGTTGCTAATTTATTAATAATTTTTTTAACATAAAATTAGAGTTTTTAATATAGAGATTTTTGGCGGAAAACGTACCTTCATGGGCTATAACTTTGATGAGTATGGGCTTAACATTAAGACTCGATAGTAAATGAACGCTACAGACGGAGAAAATTAAATTCCGAACGCAATGTTGCCAAGTATATTTTAATATCTTACAAAAATTAAAGATTTTCTCACGTGAATGCATCGATAACGTAATTTCCAAGCCATTCATGTCATTCTGATGACTGAATATCACCATGGCATAGTACATGATTTCTGTTCAAGGCAAAAATGCCATGTTCAGAGTAACGTTGCCAAAATCATTAATTTTTGTAAGATATTAAAATATACTTGGCAACATTGCGTTCGGAATTCAATTTTCTCCGTCTGTAGCGTTCATTTACTATCGAGTCTTAATGTTAAGCCCATACTCATCAAAATTATAGTCCATGAAGGTACGTTTTCCGCCAAAAATCTCGAAAAAACTCTAATTTTATGTTAAAAAAAATAATAATAAATTAGCAACACTGCTTTGAAAAGTTCACGATGGCCTTTAGTTGAGCTTCTATTCGATCTCAGGGTAGTATTCAGCTCGTAGACCGATGCACTAGTCTGTTTAATTATGATGCACTGGACTATTAGTCCCGAATGCCTTGAGTTTAGCGCATAAAAATGGAAAATTGGCGACGCTGTACAGCCTAAACGAGGTTTCACTTCAAGTTGAAACTTTTCCTGGAAGTTTGCCTTACCATAAGCTTTCGTTTGAGCCTTATCCCGTTGACCAACTCGGGTATACTAGTCTGTTCAACCATGATGAATCCAGTATTCCTTGAGTATAGCGCATAAAAATGAAACATTGGCAACACTGTAGAGCCTAAACGAGGTTTCACTTCAAGTTGAAACTTTGCATGGAAGTTTGCCTTACCATAAGCTTTCGTTTGAGCCTCGTCCCGTTGACCAACTCGGGTGTACTAGTCTACTTATGCACCGGACTAATAGTCCAATATCCTTGATTTTAGCACATGAAACTGGAAAATTGGCAACGCTGTACGGCCTAAACCAGGGGTCACTTCAAGTTGAAACTTTGCATGGAAGTTTGCCTTACCATAGGCTTTCATTTGAGCACTGTCCGGTTGACCAACTCGGGTATAAAGAAAGGGGCTAAACTTGGCGAGGCTCTTTAAACAGAATTTCATTGTTAAGCACAAAACTTCACCATCTGCTTCAACTTCAGAGCTGATTTGACGCAAATATAATTAAAAAATGTCGGTGTCTCCATCATCTCCTCGGTGGCACTACATACTCAAAGCATTTCTTGTAAGGTTTCTTCATTGCCCGCTCGGGTTTTCTTTCTTTTGAGACCGAGATCTAAAATTTTCAAAAAAATTCAATGACCCCTGATGCAATATCTGCAAGATGTTACTTTTTACGTATCTTTAGTTTTTAATCAGGCACTGGAAAAAAAACACATTGGATCTAGAGTCCAGACTCTTGAAAACATTGACAAGAAAAAATACTCTTGATTCAATCGGATTTTTGCTTGAATCGAAACGAAATCCGCTTAAATTAAGAGGCTTGGTTCTTGATTTAAGCTAGATTCTGATTGAATCAAGAGTACTTTTTCTTGTCGATGTTTTTAGGAGTCGGGACTCTAGATCCAATGTGTTTTTTTTCCAGTGGGTCGTTTAATGATTTATTAATTTGAATTTATTTAAAATTAAGTTTTAATTTTTTTTTAACTTTTGAAGGAGTTTGCCTCCCATTCCCATTTACAATTTCCATTCTCATTCACAATTTTTGGATACTTAATGCAGGAACTTCTGTCATGAATTCTGCAACTATTTTAATATTTGGTCAATCTGTGATAACCCAACAGGAAGACCAAAACCACAATTCCTCGATCTATCTAGAGCTTTAGCAAAAAGGTATTGTTATGAATTTATCTGCTGCTTTGATTGCATAACCTTTAGAATGAAGGATCACTTTAAACGCACTTTTAACGCTGCTGCACTTGCGTAGCTGTCTCAAGGCCGCGACCAGCCAACGACGTATCTGCTTTCCAAAAAGTGAATAATACAGGGTTGCCACAGAATCTGGAAAATGAAATTCCCTGACATTTCCATGGCATATTTTAATGAAATTCCCTGACAATTGAAGATATGACAGATGGTTAAGAAGACATAATTGAAAATAGTTTTCAGGCAAAATTTGATGTTCGAAACCTCAAATCTATTCTAGAAAGCATGTAAAGAAGATTTAACAAATTTTCCCTGACATTCCTCGGTTTTCCCTGACTTTTTAAAACCCTCCGACAGTTCCTGGTTTTCCCGGTATTCCCTGACTGTGGCAAGCCTGAAAATATAGTGTTCATGGAAGCATCACAACTTACTTTCAACTGACTAATACGAAAAATTAGTTTCTTGGATGATTGCTTATGGAATGGGCATTCTTACCTTTTCGGTGCAAAGTAACCTAAGCACTTCCTAGGTGCGCGTCAATTTCTAATAATTATCGTCACGTGCTTTCTTTGGGACTAGGTGGGCATAGCATAGAAAACGATTTTGATAAGGTCGAGGAAAAAGCGATATCGAACTTTGCGATCTTCGCGAGTGCTGTATAAGCGTCGCAATCAGAACTGGACAATATGATGTAAAGTTTATAATCGTTGCAACACGAGTAGCAATCAAGAATGATCTATCGCGCTTCCTTGTCTTTCAGTCTTCGTGATACACTTTCTGTCATAAATAAAAAAATCTCCCATAAAAATCTCCAACTAGCCTTTGCTAGCATTTCCTCGCTCATTCCGTGACAAAGCACATGGAAATGTGGAGCAAAAAGATCCTCGAGAAATATTTTTATTATTTTTAATATTCTGAGTTTTCTGTATCCCTCGCGGTTTTTCTTTTCCTCTTCTCTCCCTATGCTATGCTTCTCGCTATGCTTCCTCTCCTTTTCTCTCTTACACCACTCGCGTTTGCAGTTTTTACTTCCCCATTCAAAAAAACCCTGCTTCGAAAATAGCTTGATGTCTGATGTATGATTTCTCCATTCTTATTCAGATATCTAAAGTCTCAATTTCATTAATTTAATCCATCTGTATTAATCGGTTCTTAACTCTACACTCACTGAAAATTTTACTCAAATATTCAACCTCTCCTTAGTCACAAACCTTACTTTCTTTATCTCAGTCTTTCCCCACCATAAAAATAAAAAAAATTGACATTTATTGTTCAAATTCACAATAATTATACGATGCCAATAAAAATATTCCTTATATTTATTACACATGTAATTAAATTTTCGCAATCCCACAAAAATATTTCATCTACCGTTTGTGATTCAAATATGGATTATTTTATAATTACCTTGAAACACTCTTATTATGTCTCAATGCCTCTGAGAAAAACGAAGTTAACTTCCATCTTAGTGGTTGTATTTGTGGACCATGAAATTTTCTTTGCAGTACAAAAAATTAACAGGGTTTTGATGTGATAATCACAAACTAAGGCAGAATATTGCCTCTCCTAGATGAGCAGAAGCTCGTTTGTCATTTTCGTTTAAATTCACTTGGTGGAAGGTTCATGAGTTGATTTGCTGCTTATTTCTTGTCAAACGTGAAAATAATATCGTTAAGAACAATGACACATTAAGGTAGGTGATTTAATGACGGAAATTTCCAAGATTTCGTTTCTCTGAGCGCTTCGCTCGAAAAATTTCGGCTGGAACCAAAATTTCTCTCTCCGTCAAAACATAGTCTGGACCTGTTTACCCTGGCACCAATCATTCAGCTTCAGCATTGCACAGAATATTTACTTTAAACTTTGTCAAATTAGAAAATTAAGGATTTACGGAGGTTTACCTGAACCTAACGTTTCAATCACGCCGGAACGCGGTTCGCGGATTAGGAGAGATGAATGAGGAAGAAACTCATCTGAAATCGTGCGGAGCATTGTAAAGAGACCAAAAGGGACAAAAAATAAAGTTTATCGAATTAAAAATCAGGGATATTCTGAAGAACGCCGTACAAGCCATCAGGCGTTGCTAAATTTACTTTGACAAATCCCGAATTTTCAGAAAAATTTGTGAATATTTCTCCTCCGATTTTTTAGAAGATTTCGATCTACACTGGGAAAAAACACATTGGATCTAGAGTCCAGACTCTTGAAAACATTGACAAGAAAAAATACTCTTGATTCAATCGGATTTTTGCTTGAATCAAAACGAAATCCGCTTAAATTAAGAGGCTTGGTTCTTGATTTAAGCTAGATTCTGATTGAATCAAGAGTACTTTTTCTTGTCGATGTTTTTAAGAGTCTGGACTCTAGATCCAATGTGTTTTTTTTTCCAGTGTAAAAAATTTGAAAATTTTAAGGAAAAATATCCAAACCTTTCTTCAAAAACTAGTCTTTTCTGAGAGGAAATTTGGCAATATTTAAATGCTCATACGTCGGTTTTACCTAGCACGGCAGTATTCTGCAGCTTACTTGAACCTTTCGTCAAATTCTCTGTACATGAACTTCAAAGCCCCAAACTCGAAATTTGAAAAAGAAAAAAACTAAGAAGGGAACTTGATGGACGCGTTTCGAGGAAGAGATGAGGAAAAAGAGGAAGGAACTCACCTGAAGGCGTTTGTAGCGCGGTAAAAAGACGAATATTTCGAGCTTCGCGTCGCGTCGCGGAAGAGCGGAAGACGGCCGGAGCGAATATGTGGGCCGCTGTGAGCCGAGGGCCGGACGAACCTACCACCAACTGACCAGCAGACCAGCGGCCACCGCCAACGCTTCGCTTCCATCCCAATCGGGATACCCGCCGTACACCTGGCTCCAACCGCCCTCCTTTGGACAAAATTCTCATACCGTAGCTGCTCACTCCAAATCTTAAGGGCTTCTGTCGAAAAAATAAAAGGCGTGAAGAATGGACCGAGTTTATCAGAAAGGAACCAACCCACATTTTCGAAAAAATTGAGCTTAGAATGTTTTAGAGTTTCGCTAGTCGTTAACTTTCTCCTGCCAAAATCTGAAATTCGAAAAAAAGAAATTAGTTTGTGTAAAGAGCGAAGCTTATTTTCCGCATTGAGCCTTATGTATGCGAATACAACTTTAAACCTCTTTCTCTCAATTTCAACCTAATGCGAGATGATTCCTTCCTGATGAACTCCGTTCAAATCTAGAACGTCGCAAATCGAGTTACGCGTATTTCGACTGTAACCATTTTAAGTGGTATTTTAAGTGGTAAGTAAGAATTTTAAAGTGTATCCGTCGCAGAAAATAAGCAATGGCGGCAATTGGCAAGCTATTAGTCAATGAATAGAAAATAAAAAAAATTTAGAAATAAGGGAAACAGATTAGAGCACCGTTATTTATCTTTCAATGAGAACAAGACATGTCTTGCACATGGAGGAAAAAAGTGCACTTTTTCCTCCGTAAAAAATGAAAGTGAGAGACACTCTTAGGTGAGCGTGTAGTGGGAACCGCGACCTTAGTTGGGTTCAGATCGGACAAGCAACTAAACTAACTCCGTGACGAAGCGTAGAGTATCACGAAAAATGAAGGCGCTCTAAACCGTGACCATGACTTTGATGGCCAGTACCGACCCATCAAACCCTCATTGCTTGTGTGCATTATTGCGCTTCATCTTAACAACACCTGAATCGCTTGCAAATTGCCAGTGATTGTTAATTGCCTGCGACGTAACCAAGTGTATCGTATGAGACGCGAATTTAATGTCTTGAGAACGTAGAACACACCAGGTAACCGAAACCAGGCTCGAGACTATTTCAGCACAGAGGATCTGATTTTGTCTAATAGTTCAAATGAAGGTGGACCACGTGCCATGCTGCTGCTAAATAGAACATTATCAGATTGCGCTCTGTGATACGGTTCGCGTAGGCGTGGTTCGCCTTCAATTGAGCGAGTAGGCAAAAACAGATCCCACGAGTTCGAATAGTGCATCCCTAAAATCGATCTGTGTGCGTGTGCGTGTCCTTCCAAAGGGTCCAGAAAGCCAACCTCCGAGCCACCTTTCGTTGAAGAATGGAATGAGGCGTGGTTCAACTATCCTTACTTCTTAGGGCCTCCAGCAATCTGGAAAACCTAGAATTGATACAGGGGCAATCAGCTGCAGCAATCGGGGAAACCTGAGAAAGTCAGGGGTATTTTTCTCCGCAATTGTCTGAAATATCGTGATTTTCTCTTGCCAGGAATCCAAAGTCGACAGAAATGTGTTGAGTGTGAAAAAAGGCGTCATACCTTTCTCAAACGACTCTTATGCTGCCGTGCTAAAGAAGAACGCCGTATGAACATTCGAGAGTTGCCAAATGTCCTTTGATAAAATGTTCATTTTGGAGGAAAATTATGATTATTTTTCTTTGAAATTTTCAGGAACTTCAGAACACAATACGAACAGAAGTCTCTGAAAAATCTGAAGTAAAACATTCATTAGTACTCCAAGAAATTCGTGTTTTATTGAAAGATATTTGGCAACGCCTGAAGATCATACGGCGTTTTTCCTTGGCACGGCAGTATGGAGGAGACCTCCAAACCCCTTTTTCTGGGTTCGATCTCGATTTCAGTCGGTGGCATGGTGAGAAATTTTTCATGGAAACGGGGTTCACGGTGAAAACTTTCTCATGAAGGAGGGGCGACTATCAAAGGTAAAAAACTCCTGAAAATCTCGGAAAATTGCTTGAGTGAGAAAATTGTCCAATCGTGGCCAGGCCTCCTCAACTCTCACCGATCTTAATGAGGGGCTTTCGTTTTCGTCTTTCTTTTGAAGACGAGCTCTTAGCGTGGACCACTGTGCGATGCGGAGGCAGAATCAGCGAACTCGCTCGTGCGCCCCCCTCCTCCACCCCTCGAGCGGCTGGAAGGGGACAATCACGTGCTCGTCATACCCGATCGTCGGATTCGCGGCCCTTGACTTTTCCCCGCGATCTCGCTCGCGATTCCCAGTGCCAAATCTCGCCCACCCCCGCCACCCCCTCCGTCCCGCGGTCCGGGGGTGAGGGAGGAGGGGGGAGGTGATTCACCGATCACTTTCACGGCTCCGTTATCGTCCCAATGCCGCGGTCAGGTAGTAAATTAACGTATTTTTTCCCTCAATTGGCAAGAGTAGGGCCTCGAGATGGCAAATTCTGCCGAGCAACGCAAAAACGCCATTTTAAATTTTTTGGAAAAAATTTATCGTAGCAGAAAGATTTGTGTACCTTGGGACAATGTTTTTACACACTTCTTTCGTCAATACTATCAAGAATCTTACCTGAAAAGTTGAGGTGCATGGGTAAAACAGTTTTTATTTTATGAAGTGTTAAGTTCCAAAAATCGAGGGAAAATCTTGATGGACTCACGGCGTTCTTGCTTAGCACGGCAGAATTAAATTGCTCATGCAAGTTTTTTATAATTTTTATTTTTATTTCTGATTTTTCTTTTTTTGTGGGGGATGTGTAGCGATTTTATATGAATATGCCATTAATCGCAATTCTTAATGCGATAATATCTCGATTTATTGCCACCGATAGAATCGCGATAACCAACCGATAAAATCGCTTTTTATCTCGATCATTGCTACTTGGGGAAAGAGAAAGTATGAGAAATTCCGTGAGATTTCCCTCATTAAACAAAATGTCAGACTATGTGTAATGATCTAAACCAAGTCGTGCAGAGTTTTCGAGTTCACCATCGCGATCGGAAAATTGCGCTCAATACGGGTCGTATGGTCGGCGATCTGCACTTGTGTAGGTTCTTCAAATTTTGAAGCAACTTCCGAGTTGAAATCTCGCCAAACGAGTTTTCTCACCTCAGCTGCTCAGCTGCTCAGGTCCTCCATCTCCAAGCGGTCATCATTCTATGCAGTCGCCAGATCTCTCCGGAAAAAAAACGATTTCCAGACGATTCGTTTAGAGGCGAGGGGATCTTCGGTCTGCTTCATGCTCAACGCATCCGTGTGGTGCTGCCTGATATCGCCCTTGAAATGTCACGTAATTTTTCACTTGAAATTCCATGTGAAATTTCAAACAGTTGTTGAAATTGCACGAAAAATAGCCTGTAGGTAATTTCAAATTATAGAAATTTCACAGGAAATTTCATAGAATTTCACAGGAAAGTTTCATAAAAATTTCTCAGGAAAATTTCATTGAATTTCACGTTAAATTTCATCCTTGAAATTTCAAATTCTTATTTTTTTTCATGAAGAGTCGCATCTCAGGCTGCTGACTGCAAAAGACTTGCATGACTGCGTGTCGATGGCGCTGAAGTTGAAAGATATGCGGCTCCGATCGCGATGTTTTAAAATCTCAGTTCGTGTCTATTTTTTTCTTACGAGTAAAAGAAAACTAACCAACTGTTTTCTTGAGTTTTCTGTAAATGTTTTTTTGCCGTTTCAAAGTTCACTGGAAATGTCAAGGATAATATTTGAAAGTTTTCCTATAAACAAATTGAACATACCTCGGAGAATTCGAAAGGTCTTATTTACGTACTTCTTTAAATTTTGCCATCGATACAAACTGTAGGTATTTCTTAGGACCCGACGCAACATTTAGAGCAACCGGTAAAACTCCCCCAGTGGCATGGATCGCAGTAAAGTGCGGAGTCGGAAAGTTGTGCATGTTGCCTATCTCCTAACGGAAAGGGACTATGTTCAAGATACTTATTGCTATTAATTTGAAATAAGTTGCGATTTGTCTTCGTCTTGTTAATTGTCTATCTGTACTGATGAATCTTCTATTCTCTACCTGAACTCCGTTCTCTGGGGCGATGCCGCAGGGGGGTGGAGAGCCCGCTCCACAAGACGGCGCGTATGGGCCCAAAAATCATGAACCCGGCCTTATTCTGCCCATAGGCAGATCCAAGGGGGGAGCGCAGGGGGCATACGCCTCTCCTCCCCCCCCACCCGTTTGCTCGGATAAAGGAGGAAGAAAAGGCAAAGAAAGAAAGAGGGAAGGGGCGGAGACAAGGAAGAAGAAGGAAGCTTATAATTGGCGATTTGGTCAAAATTTTAAACGATTTCAGACGCGAGAGATAGGCAATTTACAAAGTGAAATAAAAACTGCAACTCATCTGAATTTTATTTCAATGCGTTTAAAAAAGATCGGCCCCTTCAATTAGAAGATCGGCAACACACACAACACTCCGTAGCAATAATTTTACCATGCGAACGCCGTGTATCAACCTGCGCTCCCTCAGGCAGTGTTCCTGAACTGCAGTTCCGGAGTTCATTTCGGCTTAAAAATGCGTGTTAGCGCTTTCACAAGGGACTCACCGATGCCTTTCTGGTGAAAATTGGCAGTTAGAATCTGTGTTCCAAATACCATAGACCTACAGCCGGCTGTAAGATTTCCAATAGCCTCTATAGCCGGCAACACAATCTATTATAGCCTTTTATAGCCGATGGCGATTAAGCAACAGTCTGGCGATAAAGTGGATGCTAAACGTTTCTAATTACGGATGCTAGGACTTAGTGAGTTTTTGGACTACCGCTCTCTTTTTGGGCCGCAGTATCTTGATTTAATTTGCGAGGAAAGCTCCGTGCTTTTGAAGGATGCCTGCCATTCCTAATATGTTGGAGCGCCTGCAATTTCGTATGATACTAGGCAATACTTCTGGTGTGAAACAGTTGCTTCAAGCGCCGCGGTACGCTGCACAGTGGGGAAAACGACCAATCTAGCCGCTCAAAAGTCGTAATTTCAAGTGTTTGGTAGAAAGCTACCAGAGGCTGCATTTCATTCTCAGATATCCACTGACACCAAATCAGTGATTAAATTCACCAGAATCTTGTTTGTTATCAAAAAATTGATGATGAACCGTGAGCGTAAACAGGTAAGACTGGAAGCCCAGATGGAAGACGCACCAAATGCGTTCCGTACTGATGGTGTTCACGCAACAGGTTATGCAATTGATGGTTTTCCAGCATAGTAGAGCCCCTGAGAAGTAAATCAAATCATTTATTTCATTTCCTCATCATTTTTTCTTATAGTTTCTATTTCTTTAACACCTGCTCTGAAAAATCTGTGTTTTTGAACTTCAGAGGATTGGAATGTATCAAATATCGGCGAATTGCAATATCAGACTTGTACTAGGTGACGCAGAATTTCATGTAGTTTCATAATCTGTAGAGATATCTTGCGGTTTTTTGCGGTTCAGAGAGATAAACGAAGATTAATGGCCCGGCGTCGAGGCGTTTTTGATGCACTAGGCGCGTTGCACATTGGTTCCAGAGCCAGATCTAGGCGGCATTAATTAGAGTATCACCTTTGTTGGCATGCAATACATGTTTTTATATGTTTTTTGGGTCGCTGATCACGAATCTGAAGTCAGTTTTACTCCATCGTTAACTAAAACATGGTAAATTTGCGAAAAATAGCAAATTCACGCTCAAATACCGGAATAATTATTTGACAATTTGGCTTGGAGCTTGAGCTATAATAAATGTGACTAATTTAATGATTAATCATCCAAAACGACCAACGATTTTACTATTCTTCATTTTTGGATGGTTATTTGAGAAGGGAGGGAGGGGGGTTGCCACGTTGAATAACTGAACGAAGTATACCTGCATGCAATTAACACGATCTGTTTTCGGAATCTACTTCCATAATTTTGAGGTATAAGAAATGGCAGGATGAAAATAAAGTAAAAAGCGTCCTAATAATACTATTGGACAGGGAGAAAAGGCATTGAACGTGTCGGACACTGGTCCGTTGTTTTTTTAAATTAAAGAGGTTGTAATGTATTTTTTTTTCTTCTTCTTCTTTTTTTGAAGTACCTATGAATAATCAAGAAGAGCAAGAGTCAGTTTTCGTCCGAAATTCAAGAAATATATTCAAATTCAAAATTCATGTATATTAAAATGTACAACAACTAAATCTCATATAAATTTGATGAATAATTAACATCATGAACACATTTAGCAATCAAAATAAGAGTCACAAAAAATTACATTGAAAGAAAAATTTCACTGGCTACGAGAGGAGGTGAATATTCTTGCGGGTAATTATCACATTTTATAGATTCAGACAATGGTATGCAAAAAAAAGTAGGTAAAAGTCGCAGCTTTTGTGATTTAGTCGCAGCTTTGTTGCATTTATATTTTTTTCTTTTATTCCTTTTCATTGTTATAATTATTGTTTAAGTTATTCTTAAATTATTCTTATTTGTTGTTTATTGTTATTTGTTGTTTATAAAATTATTTAGTTATAATGCTATAATTTCTATCTTTTCTTTCTTTTTTCTCCATTAATTTTTCGATTCTTCTTTATTTCTTTTTTCCTCTTCTTTTCTCATGCTGTTTCAGTGTTTGATTTCATTGTCTTTTCACAATTCAAAAAGTATCTTAGTATTAAAAAAACGCCTGTATCGATGAAAATAAATGTTATTGTCTTGTAAACTGAATAGATCTACTAATTTTTAATTTCACATTTTCACTGTACGTAACATTCAATTTTTCAGTGTACAATGCCATTAAGTGATGTTATAATTGATTAGATTGTTTTGAAAGAAGTGTAACGCAACGCAGAAAATCAGATAATTAAGAAAATTCACGTAAAGTGAACCAAAAGTAGGTGTAAAAAAATGGTCCACCAAGCTCTTTGGATTGGGCCATTGTGCGGCGAAAATATAGCCCAAGGGGGGTTGACAAAATATTTTCTTGCCTCAATTTGGGTCCCCCTATCCTTTGGCTACATTTTTAACCCAAGAAACACGAATAAAAATCAAGAGCGTTGACACAGGGACTTTTGAGCGGCTAGATTGGCGTTTTTCCCCACTGTGCGCTGCGGCGCGGCGAGGCGGGCGGGCAGCCAGCGCTGAACGCGCATTGGCGCCTACAAACCTAACAGGGATACTTCACGCATTGCGCAATGTGTGTAGTATCCCTGTTAGGTTTGTAGGCGCCAGTGCGCCGCCGCTCCGCTTTGTGTTAGGCTCTAATATTTAATCTCGCGGAGTCAGCGTTTTTCAACTCATGACTTTGAAATGTTTGCACACTCTGTATGGATTATTCTCATTTTAATTGATGAAAAAAAAAATATGTAGTAAAGGAAAATATAATGTGCGTTTTGTAAATATTAAGGTGATTCCGTACAAACTTAATGATTTACAAAGCACAAGAATTTCTACACAATTTCTTATAGCCTTTTGTAGCCGATGGCGAAAAAGCAACAGCCAGGCGATAAAGTGTAAAACCCGGCGATAGGAACTATAGCCCGGCTGCATAATTTTTATCGCTTCGTGTAGCCCGGCCGTATGATTTTTTCCACTTTCTACAGCCAGCTGTATGATTTTCTATCGCCCTCATCAGTCGGCTATAAGAACTCCTATGGTATTTTGAAACGCAGCTCCTATCGCCAATTTTTACCAGGGTGAAAAAGGGAGGAAAACAAATACCCACCACATGAAAAGTATTCTCTATCACATCCCGCGGCGCCAACGAGAAGTGTTTAATTAGCGCGAAATCGATTCATATTCTGCCGTGCTAAGGAAGAACGCCGTATGAACTTTCGAGAGTTGTCAGATTTCCTTCAATAAGATGTTTATTTTTGAGGAAAGATATGAATATATTTCCTTGAAATTTTCAGGGACTTCAGGTGAAATTGCGAACAAAATTATCTGAAAAATATTCATAAATTTATCAGGAAATTTATGTTTTATCCAAAGAAATTTTGCAACGCCTGAAGGCTCATACGGCGTTCTTGCTTAGCACGGCAGTACACTCCTGCATACCACTCGTCGCTATGAGGGGGCATAAACGATCGACAAGCAGCTTATGAACGTGACGCATTTCATGAGGAGCAGGTCAACTAATTTCAAAATTGAGAACGTCCCGAGGGACACTCGCGGTGACGTGCATAGTTTTCGTGCGTGGTGCGTATGTTTACCCATCTTCCCGCAACCCGCAACACTCGCCACTCTGAACCCTAGTTCCGAACACTTCAAATCGCGCATCAACGAGGATCTGAACGCCGAATTTGGGTAGCCAAATTTCGTGGTGAACTTGGGAAAAAAAAAGAAAAAATGAGAGTTTTTTAATCCACCGCATCACTCAAAGTATTGAGGCCGGAAGGTACATTTGGTGAGGGGGTGGGGTGCAACCGCCCCCAGAATACTTCAAGAACAATACAGTCGAGGAATTCAAATAATTTTCTTTATTTTCTTCTTATGTCAACCCTTTGAATGCATGAGGATTTGCAAAAAGACTTTTTTTTGACGATTTTGAGTCAATAGTGTCGATGTGCTGATGAAGAGCTTCTACACATGTTCTGAAGTATATACTAAACGGCAAACTTCAAAGTAATTGTAACTTTAAATGAATATAAGTTTAAACTTCTTTATTAAAATTTAAATGGACTACATTTAATTATAATTTTGAGAATTATAAGTTGGACTAAACTTAAAATTTTAATAAAATATAAATAGAAGCAAATAAGACCCAAAAAGAAAATTTTCGTCCCTCAAACTTTAATAAAATTATTAGTATGTTATTTCATTCGCCCACTAAAAATTTTCCTGTTACTTCAGCACATGTAAAACATGAGAGGCAGTAGAGGCACTTCATGAGTGTCTGACACAGACACAAGTGACTCAAATGCACCAAAATGTATTACAGTCGTAGACTATCCTTCAAATAATTTTTATTTTCTGTTTGGTTCCCATCAACTAAATTGTGGCATTTCTAATTTTTAGTTGCAGATTGATGTGCATACAGTGTGGCCGTTGCAAGCCAATTTGAAGAAATTAGAATTCTCCCACGTTAAATAGGGAATTCTCAGATTTGGAGTGGTATTTCATCAGTGAAGCAGTCCTTCTCAGCATGCACAAAGAATTTTCTGAAATGGATTTATGCTGTTTGCAAGGCAATAGTTGGCAGTTAGTTAAAATAGTTTGGATGAGCAAAAACTCTACCATTGCAAAGGGTATACTTGAAAAGCTTATTTTAATGCTCTTCATTAGTGGACCATGATAGAATAAAAATTGTGTCATGAATGCTGTAAATTATTTGCTCCATAATTTATTCTTGTTAATTTCACTATATATATTTACAAACAACACACATATTTTTACATAAGGCCTCAACTTTGTGGAAGATTTAGTTAACGATCAAATTCTTAGGAATAAAGTTCTCTGATTTTCAATCATATTTCTTTATAAATCTCGATTGTTTAATTTACTATTTTTCCTCATGTGTATCCTGTCTTTACCAGGCAAGGCAGAGAAAGTAGTATTATTCATCTGATGCTATTATCAATTTAGAAAAAAAAAAAAAAAAAAAAAAAAAAAAAAAATTATCACATCGAAATTGAAGAGTCCAGAGCAGGAAAGGGTCTAGCTCTTTTCAATTATGCTAGTGTTTTCCAATTTTGAACTGTAAAAAGGATAAATCAATATTGCTGGGAACATTTAGCTAGAAGGTTGTAATCAACTTCTCCGATCACCATTCACGAAAATTGAAAGGATGATAATTAGCTCTTCACAACATTGAAATGTACTTCACTTTCCTGCCTTACGCCTTTCACAAAGTTCACTGTACATTAAAATTTCTAAGAAAATAGCAGCTTTGTCGTCAGAGTCATAAATTGATTTTTTTGTATAACTCCTAGATTGCTAGAATAAGTTAAATATTTGTATCAAAGGAAACCCTAAAATCAACATTAAAAACAATTCTGGAAGAAATTAAACCTCTAATACTACTTCACAGAATTTTCTTGTTTTTTTGCATAAACTAACGCCTCCTCACTAGAGGTTGACACATCAAAGCTACAATGTGTACTTTGTTCATTCCAAGACCATCATGAAATATAGTGGTAAAAATAGACCGACAGAAAGAAATGTAAAATTTAAAATCAACGGTGTCATACAAATCTTGATGAAATCGCTCTCCGTTGCTTCAACTTTTGATTCTGCAATTAATTCAACCAGTGGCAAAATGAGTTTAATGTTCAAACACACAACTGAACTCTAGAGGATCCTTATAAAATTCAAACAATTCTTTCATGTTTTTAATTTTCACTATCTGGAGGATTCTTAACTCCTCAGTGCTGATGTAGCTTGCTACATCACAATTTTTTTCCATTTAGAGGGCAATAAAAAAACCCTTCTTTTAAACTTTAATACATTTTTAGAGCAGAGACTGAAATATCATTCATAATACGTACCGTTTGGGGAGTAGGAGCTGATTACGCCATTTTGTTTTTACAAGTTGTAGCATAGAGACCTTCCTCATGAAAGGGGTAGAGGGTCGAAAAATCCAAAATTTAGGGTCACCTATTTTATGAACAACTCTTAATTTTAGAAATCTCATACTTGTTGACCTCGAGACATGAGAAGACTACAATGAAACAGAGGTAAGTGATTGGTTAGCTTTGTCAGTCATCCTCTTTGTGAAGCCTCTGCCACTAAGAGTCAACAAAAAGGTACAGGCAGCTTAAAATGCCTTTAGCTTGGCATCAATTCCTCCAGACATTGGCTTGACAACAGGGACGACTGATTAACAAAGCTGACCAATCACATGACTTGAATTGAGGCTTTTACTGAAAAAAGGACCCCATTAGTCAGGTAGCTTTTGCCGCAATTGGCGTTTCAAATTCCCTAAGTCCTGAACCATCTTCCCAAGCTCAAAAAACCCTATTGAGGTCAAGTTATTAGGAGTCAAGAAATCGGTTTTTTTTTTTTCAAAGCCTTAGGCATAGTATTCAAAGGAAACGCTAAAATTTAAGTATATGGTGGCTACAGAGATCCATCATACGTAATTCAATGAAGAACGAAGATTTGCTGTAAGCCGAATCGCCAAGGTATGGGGAAGGTCCGCATCTCCCATCTGGCTATTTTGTGTGACTTCCAGTATTTCCAGTGACTTTTGTGCGTTCTGTACTCATAATGTACTACACTACTGAATGATATTTCTCCAATTTCAGGGCAATTGTGAGTGTTGGGTGGATAAACAACCTGTACCACAATTTTATAGATTTTCCACATTATGGCAAAATGTATCCCTATATTGACTGAACAGCCTTTAAGCCCTTCATCAAGTTACCCAAAAACACCAATCAAACATGTATTTCTTGAATGGTTTTTGCAGTGTCCCCGAAGAAAAAAGTTAACTGCGTTGTAATCAAAAATCTTTTTTGGCTATACGTAGTATTCTCGATTATCACTTCAATCCACCCGAGTCTTGTCAGACGACAAACAAACAAAAATTCCAACAATTTGCTAGCTGTTGGATTTAAGCATTAACATCTTCAGCACACTCATGCTCTAAAATATCACAGTCTTAATAAAATCATACCGGTTTTCCGATTAATTGACTAAAATTTTTTTTTGACGGCCGATTTGTGTAAGAGTCTCCGGCTAAGAGAGGATAGCTCAGGTTCCGGAGGTGTTTGAAGATGATTTGTGGCAACAGGATATCTAGACAGGCGCCGTGGGTTGACAGAGAAAGATGATGACTCAGAGCTGTTAATTGTGAATGCTGCATCAGAAAGAGTAGATGCTGTTTCATCTAGGTTGAATTTAGGTTTCAGAAACTTGGGGCTAGATGATGCCATTGCAGGGGAGAGCTTACTGAATGACAGGTTCTTTACTTCCGAAACATCTGGTAGGTTGAGATGGCGTACTTTATACATTGAACATGGTGTTGTGAAGGTTTCATTCATGATTTGACTTGCAGGCCTGCGTCCTTGCTCCCATGTCTACAACAGAAAATTAGTTGATGTTACACAGGTTATTGCACTGATCTAGGCTCATTCTATATTTATAAAATACAGAATGAGCAAATTATAGAATTACAAATACCTACATAAATTCTTCAGATGTTAGAAATTTTCATGCATACTCCGGGCTGGCATGACCTGATGTAAAAAATTCATTTAAAAACTTTTGAATCTAGACTTTTCCTACCACAAATGTTTTAGTGTCATTTTTCATTCTATTGGTTTGCATCTAATGTGGTCATGCTATACTAGCCAAATGACGTTATTTTACCTTGTGTTTTGGATGGATTAAAAATATTAAAAATAAAGTACCTTGTGCTTGCAAAAATAGCACTTACTTGAATAGACAAGCTTCATAGAGAAAGCATAAGGTAGTAAAAAACTTCCATGGTGAGGTGGGAAAAGTCACTGTCAGTCGCCACAGGGCAATGAAGTGATCTTGACAGTGATTGACCTTCAATTTCAATTTTTTTAAGGGATAAAAATTAACTGACAGTAAACATTATGGGCCACTTTTGCTTCTTCATTTTCCCGAATAATGTTCCGAGTATAAAAATTCTTGAGATCATTTGATGAGGAACTGCTGTTACATGTTTACGTTCAATCATGTTTTTACATCGTTGTATTGAATTTTCATTTCATTGACAGTCTAGTGTAATAGAAAAGCAGTTTTGGTACTATTCAAAATCTACCTCTTATTCAATACGAAATAAGTGGAGCTTTCAACAAAAGTTTAGCTGCTTACAACACATAAATTTGCCAAATAGTGAGAGTTGAGCGGATGTTGTATTATCATCATGTCTGTATTAATACCTTCATGCTATTCAGATGCAGCACATGGAGCCGTGCTAATCAGAAAGGACATTTACCCCAATTCAAAAAAAGAAAACGTTGCGTGAAATTTTCAAGGGATCTAGCTTTCTCTTAAACACATTAACATGCTAGCTCTGTTGAGCTTTTGATCCATCACCTGAAAAGAACACGCAATTCCACAACTCTCGCAGTGAAACTTCTAGTGCATTGGCTTGACAGCGCATGTGCTGAAAAGCCCTAAGAAAAAATAAAGAATAAACATTTTTGTTCACTAATTTTTTCAGTTTCAGTAATTGATTTTGAACAATTTAAAGAACTCACCTCATTGGTTGCAACTGATAAATTATCTGATCTCAGTGAGTTTGACATGCCACTATCAATTAAAATTGGAGTTTCATCTTCAATCTTAACTGAACTTTCATAATTTTGTGATAGTTGTGACCTGGAAAGATTTTTAGTTAAGGAAAGGATTTCAGGATGAATATTACTGAGAGAATAATGAAGAAAAGTCCTTGCCTTTATGAGCTGGTTATGTACTTTCTCACTTGTTTGACATCACCTCAATTGGATGCTTAATAAAGTAATGGTGCCGCGGTTGGTCCGATATAGTATAAAATAAAAAAAATGAGGGCATGTTCAAGGAAAGTTTCTTCAGTTTTGTGCGAGAATTTCAATACCCAATGCGATCTTAGGATTCATGCGCACCATGCATGGCTTTCATTTTACTCCTAGTCATGAAAGCTTTTAAGTACAGATCATCGATATCTTTTAACTTTATCTTGGCGGTTGCTTCATTTTTATCCTTACCGGGAATTTAGACCTGCATTTGATACGCTGATTACCCACCTCGATTTGTCTGAGATCCGAGCTACTCTATAACAATATTTCAATAATAATGCCATGCAAAAGCTGAATACCTCTATGTTTTTAAGAAAAATAGGCATAGAAATATCAATGCAGGTTTCTAGAGTGCTCTAATCATCAAGACTGTAGCTGAAAGAATTAAATGCCAATTTTTTTTAATAAAATTTTCAATAATTTGCAACGGAGAAATAATAGCAGGGTGTCTACTAAAACAGGCTGGCCAAAAATCAGTACTATTTCCGTACCTTCCGGAAATTCCAGACTTGTAGACACCCTGGATAATCTTGGCATTATTTGATTCTTATAATAATAATGCCATTGCAATATTCTGCCGAACACTTTGGTGGTGATTTGATGAGCCTTTGACAGTGTTAATGTTCAAGGTCTTCTACCCTCATCCAGAGGAGAAGGTGCTCAGAAGCCTTCAAAATGTTCATGGATTAAGAACGCATTCCTGAAACCTGATTCACTGTGCATAGGTATTAACCCATTCGCCTCACACGTCAGCGGGCGTCTAGGACATTATCTCAGCTGACAAGTTAATTCGCGCCATTTTTGGCGTTCTGACACTTGAGATGCCATCTATCGGGAAAGTGAAAAAACACTGCCAAAAAAATCGCATAGCAGCGCTGCTAGATGCCACGAATTGACTCGTCAACTGAGATATGTCCCGTGCGCGCGCTGATGAGTATACTCGTCATATGAGGCAAATGGGTTAATAGGTATTAAAATGCGTGAATATTTTAGGTGGATTCAGTAGTTCAATGGTAAAGCTCTTTTTAATGAATCTAAAAGGATACAAATCAGAATCTTCTGACTCAATAGTCTCAACTAAATGAGCTGGAGGAACATATCCATACTGTTTTCCAAATTCTGTCATCGTGTCAATGTTCTCTTCCATTGTTTCAATGTAGCTCTCGAGACTTTCGCAGTTGCTTTTAATATCATGAAGGTCTTCGGTCATATCTGCTGAATACTTGGACACCTCGCTCTGTAAAAAAACAGAAACAAATACTGACTTAAACCAATAAGTATCAGGTCTCCCAAAAATCTAATATGCATGCTGAGTATTTGAATAATGGTTGGACTTCGAGTCTGAAGTGCTTACACTGTGATTAATTCTCCCTTCAGTTCAGTTCAGTTCGTGTTCCGGGAACGAAGTTCCCTTTTGGCCCGTGTAGTTACCAACCTCTAGTCGATATAACTAGAATAAATTTAATTTAAAAGTTCAATTCTCTTTAGATGTTTAGTACTATTTATACACTTATATTATTACGTCGCGCGTGTTCTGCAAATACCCAAATTTTCCAATGCAGATGACTGATGAAATATTTTTGTTTTTCTCACTAAAAATTGACAGTATACATGTAAAAGCAACACCCTGACCTACACTGAAGTGCAATTTTTGAAGAAGAAAGAAAATTAAAATGAGAAATTGATTTTCTTAATTTTGAAGGGGGTTTCAAACAATATGCAATATTCTCCTTTTTCTGCAACACCTAGTAGCTACCAAAACTACAACTCATTGAGGTGCTCATTCGATGAGATTCCGGTTACTTGCCAAATTTCCACACTTCTGTGAAGACAAATTATTTAGTGCTAAAAATACGAACAGTTTTCAACACACATTCTTCAGACAGATGGTGATTTTAATATCATGTATTTAATCAGTTTAAATATAAAACTGAAATTATCATGATCGGAAAACCTTGTAGGAGCACGGTTTTTCCTCATAAGAGCTACGCTGCTTGTGCAATTCAGGTTATGACCATTCAGGCAGATGGTTGGACACGAAAAAGGACTAAGGCCATTGCCAGTACAGTGCATTCTCCTGAGTTTCTACCTCCAAACTCAAAGAGGTCGTAAAAACCATACCAAGGTTTGAATAGGGGGCTCTGGCAGGAAGAGAACTTTTGGCCCATCTATGAGGAGCACCTCTGCAGGTTTGGTATTGTGCTCAAACAAGCTTTTTCCCTTGAACATGAGAATTTAAGTTTTACACCAAATTTAAACACATGAGACGAAAATCTCTGTTCATTTATGATTAAATCTTCATCAAACGTATGATGCTCTGAAAAATAAATTTAAAAGCTCTGGGTTCTCTTCTATTCTGCTTGCCATGCTAAAAAACTCACAACTGATAGATGAAAATTCTAGGAAACCAGGAATATTTCATGCAAAGTAACTCTTACATCAATGATATCCATTTCTTGTAAAAGTTCATCCAGAATTTGAACTGCCCGCTCCTGCACATCATCATCCAAGTATCCGATCAGTGATGGGTTCTGAAGTTTCTTTTCCAGAGCATTGATTCCTTCATCAATCTTCCTTGCTTGGGCTCTCATTTCTTCGAAAGCCATCCTTAATGGTTGTAATCTGTAATCCAACATGAAATAATTTAACTGGTTGAGCCTTCACTATTTTTTTTTGGATTTAGTGCACCTGGGCAGATGTATAATGGTTGCCTTTGGAGTCAGAGAGTTAAAGAGTCTCAGTTGAGGACAAAGTGAGAGAAAGTGCTGAAATATGACTGGCAATCACTCGAATCATGGTTGCAGTATCCGCAATGCAACTACTTTCGGTTGAAGTTGAGTGTTGAAATTCTAAATTTTTAATCAAGCAATGTTAATATTACATGTAACAGACTTTCATTCTCATTTGCAGGAGAACATGAAGTAGTTTGAATAATATCAATCTGAGACTGCCATGGTTAAGTTCTGACGAGTCTTGTCCGTGGGGATCAAAGTTTGAATGAGAGATTTTCCTCTTAAAATTAATGACTCATTCACTTACCAGCGATACAACAGCTGAAATAGCAACTGATAATAACCAGGAATTAGATAAATCACATTCGGTGCAAAGGACGAAAATTATGGACCGTTGATGGACTTACTTTCACATTATGAAATGAATTTGATTAAAACATAACCTATAAATGTAAACAAACACTTCCCCAAATTTCCCGCCAAAACTATTCTCCCGCGGGAATTTCGAATCGTCGCGCCCCGCTCAAACGCATGCGGCCTGGCCGCCTGAGTCCCTGAAACACTTGACAAAAAAATCTCTTGTCACCGGCCGCATGAAAACATCAAAAGAAAGCCGAAAGGACTCAGCAGCATAAATGCATGCACTTTAATTGTAAGGTAAAAACAATATTTCTGAGGATTTAATTACATTCTTGGATTTTTCCATCATTGTGAGACTTAACTTAATGGTATCCTCTCTTCCAAAAATAACTCACATATAATTTGAGTGACTGTTAAATTTTGATTAGGGGTTGATCGACTCTCAGGTCAAGAAGTGCATATTGAGATCTGCTACAACTAAGCCTTTTCCTCATCCTCCGCAATGCATGATTTTTCATGGAAGGACCCTCTATTGTTTCCTTCAACTTTTAACATTCAAACTTCCTTTTTGAAAATAGGCACCTAACTGAGAAAATTAAGAATTCATAGGATCATACTTTTCTTAATAAGTTTGTCAAATGTTAAATCGCTTTTAAAAATTTAATGGTATTTCTTGAAAAATAGGTACATATAGAACTGAGGGGAAACAGCAACAGTCATAGATAAGATGTGATACTTCATGCTCAATAACAGAGAAATTAGTGACATTATGGAAATTTTAGATTCTATCTTTAGGCAAAGGTAAAAATTGTTTGAAGATCCCCTTGGGCTGAGCTAAAGATATATTTCTAGGAAGAGGTACAGAGTTGCCAAAGTAGGCTGAGACTGAGCACGCGTCTCATTCTTCAAAAGAAAAAAAACCAATTTCAAGGCTCATGTCATGAGATTTTTAGGAATGAGTACATATTCCCAGTGTAGAACAATTCTGGAAAACTCATCCCAAATTAAGTCTGAGAATGTTTAGAAACTGGCAAGGTTCATGAACCGAACTTTTTTTCAGAACCAATTTAGTGACAGTGTTCCCGAGTAATTATTGAATGCATTGTGATTGGTTGAGTATAGAGTTCATTAACTTAAAAAAATAGAAAGGGAGTATACAAAGCAATGTAGGGTCATTTTTATATGATCATCAAACAGATTGATCAATCAGGAGGTATTTTTAGAGGAGTGAATTTTAAGTGTTTAAGTAATTAATTCACGTTTTAAGCTTTGCAGAATTTGTCCTCAGTATGTCCAAGTGAATTTGAAAAAGGACTTTTAGACAGCATTAATGGACAGTGGTTGTTTACACTCAATGGCAGAGAGACAAAATAAATGACCATAAAGATTATTGACACATGATGACTCTAGAAATTAACATAAAAAAACTAATTTCACTGATACTGTGCTACCTCTTGTCATCTCGACATAATCATTTAGGAGAACCAACAACAAAAAGAACAGAAAAAAGTGAGAACAACAAAATGGCTGAAAATTATTCCTCTTTAATTGAAGTTTGTACAATGAAGAGCAAAGAGAAAGAAGAAAAGACTGACAAACTGCGCAAAATTTAATCTTCCCTTCCCTATATTAGCTAACTAAACTTGAGACACATCAAAAATAATTTAAATTGTTTACATGTTGAATATTTACAAGCACTAATCATGTTCAACAATATAAATTTAATTTCCTCCTATTAGGATTCAACAAAATATTTACACACATGCTCTCTTCATATTTTCTACACAAAATATTAAATCACTAAATTCTTATTCATTATGGGATGTTTTTCACCATAATGAGAGATCTCACCTCAAGATAAACAAATCCGGAGGAGCAAGTACAAAATGAAAGGAAAGTTACAGCCAAACACAAAAGTTTGTCGGTTGATAGGAAGTACATATTGAAAAAATGAAAGAATGAGTTACATGGGTCATCCAGGGAGTAAGGAATCATCTATATAGATATTTTTGGGAACCGTTTATGCAAGAGAATTCAGAGAGTTTTGAATTTAAAAGCATAAACTTTAAACTAGAGCGATACAATTAATGGGAGACCTTACTTTCTGGATGAACTTAGTAAGAGAAAAAAAGGTTACAAGAGGGATCAAATATTGCTTAAAATATATTAAAGTAACTAGGGTACATGATTGTGATATTAAACTGAATTTAAGTACTAAACTCTACAGAGAAATGGAAACTGATGCGTGAGAGCAAATTTTTTCTTAAAAATATGCAAAACTCAACACATTACTTCATTTATTGGGTCCTCAAAGACTTTTTTCATGTTTAACACAAAAAAAGAAAAGAAAAAAAAGTAATCCATAAACACGGAGGAAAAAAAGGGAAAATAAGATAGAAATAACTGAAGAAATATAGATACAAGAAAGTTCAGATACAAAGGTATTCATTCAATAAACATTGGGACCCTAGCAGAGATTTAACAAAAAGCTACTAGTCCTATGATAGTGCAACAACTACTGAAGTGTGACTCAGCTGCAGTATACATATGTTTTGCATGATTAGATTACGTTATGAATTCATAAAGCATGAAGAAAATTTTTCAAACAAGGGTTCCAGTCTTCACTAAACGACCCTTACACTTCCAGAGAACTAAAAATTATGAGATAATAAAGAAAAGTGAAATGAGAAAATTCTACTTGAACACCGGGGTGGCACATTACACCATTTACTTGTTATAGGTAAGGCTGTTACTTACATAAGCCTTAAACTCTTTGCTTCCATAATCTTGTACAACTATTTTTCAAGAAGGAATGCCAATTGCTTTAGTATTAAATTACCGAGGCTTAAATATTATACACACAATACAAAATAAAAAATAAATTTATTAGGCAAAATCAACTTTCAACACAGTATTTGATGTACATGAAAACAGAATCAACTTTCAACAAAGTATTTCATGTAAATGGAAATGTATAACATGATTCATGACGAAGAAAACTTTTTTTTATTTTTGAGCGTATTCTGTTGAACCTGTCTAATAGAGCTCTTGCATGCATCAAGGATTTGCAATTAAGATACTATCCATTATGGAAACTTGCGGGAAACCTCATGGTGCCATTGGTTTCTTCTGAAATGAACTCCCAAGGTACAAAATACTCTCAAAGTTGAGGCTGTGCTGGAGGGGATTCCCGACGCTACCCTGAGAGTTCACTTCTATATCCAGTCAAACTCGCCATGCACAAATGGGAAACAAAAACATTGGCAGGGTTGCCACATTCTTTGAGGACTCCAAATTTGGAGCCACAGCAACCCTGTCAATGTATTTTCTCCCTATTTATGTGTGGAGATTTTGACTTTATATAGAAGTGAACTTTCAGCGGAGTGTGGGAGGTCCCCTCCATTACAGCCCCAGCTTGGAGAGCTTTTTTCAGCTTGTGAGTTTCTTTCAAAGAAAATCACTGTGTTATTCTCAAAGTTTTATAAAAGAGAAGGCACTTAAATCGTAAATCCATTACGCAAGTGAGAGTTCCATTATTTGCAACAGTCCTAATTGGTGAATGGAATGGTAGGATTAAAACATTCCTAGTTCTGATTGAAAATTTTTTCACCATACATAGTACAGTAAAAGCTTGTTAAGACGAAAAATGAAGGGGCCGAAACAAATTTCGTCATAAGCGGCTTTTCGTCTTAACCATTCTCCGCTTAAGACGAAATTTTTTGGCATAAGCGGCAACTGCGCTTGAAAGACGCGCTGGTATCCGCGCTGCTCTCAGCCATCCGGAATTTGGAAGCAGTTTTAATATCCAGACAGCTTTCAAAATCCACACAAACTAAAATTAAAGATTATTTTAAGTGAATGACTTTTTGAAAGATTATTATCTATCAGTTTTAAATTTTTAAATTTTATACAATACGAAACCCAAATTTTCAATTTTTTTAAAATACGCAAATCTGTTTATCGTCAACTGTCGATTGCATCTCAGTCATTCAGCAAAACAGAGGACACCCACGATCTACTCTCAACCTTCTCTTTTTATGTCAAGGTACATAAAACTAAGTCTATTTTCCTTAAGGATTGGCTCTTTTTTGTCGTTTTCACCCAATTTCAGGGGGAAAAAACGGAAATTTTTCTTCGTCTTAACCGGCTTTGGTTATGAGTCAAAATTTCGAAATTTTGTCTTATCCGTACTTTTTTTACATTGACTCTTATGGAAGTGTCAAGGGACCGAAAAAAATTTCGTCTTAAGCGGATTTTCGTCTTAACAAGCTTTTACTGTATTGGGCTGCCAACAATTTCTACATTGTAATTCATAAACTTTTTACACAAAATTTTGCCAATTCACAAGGAACATTTTTTATATGCTGCAGGAGATAAAAAAAGAGTGACAAATTTGGATTTAAATATGTTGCAGGCCAAAAGACAAATCAAGCATTTTGTCAAATGCCTGATAAACAGTCAGTTATTCTATTTCACATTACATTACTGAGATTTTTCACAGAGAGTTTTCCTCTTTTTTTTTCACAGAAAATGAACAAAATAAGAGGTTGATAATTCTCTGTGAGATGTTCGATCTTTTAAGGATAATTTTTTGAAGTTCAGTTCTAGGTAAACATCTATCACAAAATGTCTTTATTTTTCATAAAGTACTGATTAAGTGGCGGTTTGACGGAAGATTTTGAAACGTCAAATTCAATACAAATTATTTTTACTGATTATTATCTTTTAAAGTACTGAAAAATTCAGACAGATTCCTTCGAAGTTGAACTATTTGCCTCTGCAGTTGTCAAAATGCCTGATTTGGATATTAACCTGCAAAGGATACATACTTTCATAATTACCGGGCTAAATGACTGGTTCCATTGGAGAGTCTACAAAACACACAAGTACATTTATTCCATTCTTTGGTTTGTAAAATTAGTTTTAGCAAACTCGCTCCTTGGAAATTTTGACTTGATCTCCCCTTCTATTTTGGCAACTTATCAATATATAAACTATGTTAAAAACACGAAAAACATCCTAGCATAGACACTAATTCAGTAAGTTCTGTTGATAAATAGTGTTAAAGGCACAGAAGTTCCCATAAAATGAAGTTTTTTCCAGTTTAATATTTTGTTCAATAAAATCAATAGGTAACACACCTGCACAGCAATATTTTGCCGTTACAAGCATATTCTGAGGAATTTAGACAAATGGGCAGTGCCAGATTGCAACATCACTCCTCAGACAAAACAGTAAATTTGTTTCTAAATCAATTAGAATAGCATTATCTAATTTTGCTGATGACTGGTACACAGATGATACTTAAATGAATATTTTATTTCTCTTCAGTAAGAAATCTGACTGCTGGGTTTATGATTTTAAAAAAGATCTGATCGAAATTTGAGTTTTTCAAACCTTTAATTGATGTGTATTGTTAAATTTTTTTTCCACGTGTATGGGCTGATGCATAAATCTAAAGTTAAGGAAAACCATAAGAGAGAATGATAACTATAGATAGACAGCTTCAATTAGAAGACAATTCCTAATTGTTCAGATAATTTTGTTATTATATGTCACAGGTGGTACAGTTCACAATAATTTAGTCAAGAAAGTTAAAAATTTTAATCAAAATTAGCTGCCGATGAAGTAATACGGTGACTCAAAATTGATGATTGCTTATTTTCCTCACAGAAATCACTGTGTAAGCTCTAGAAAGTAAGGTTTTCTCTTCAAGACGCAAAAAATTCCAATGATTAGTTTTTATGTTTCACATCAACATTACTGATAAAAGTAGATTCCCTAGATAAATGCTTCAAATGTGGTTGAATGATTGTCTTGTTTCAGTATTTATCAGCTTGCAACTCTACTATTTGAAAAAAAGATACAAATTTAATGAGAAAAATTGAACAAACCAGATATGTAACATACACAATAGTAACGATTCATCAACTAGACTTACTCCTTGCCCAAACGAGTGACTTCAATCAACCTTGAGAGATCATCAGATCAGAGTGGTCAGGCACACCCTCAACACAAAGGTTTTTCTCATTGGCTAGATGCAGAAGTGCAACTAAACAAAGGGAGCAGTTCAGATCCTCAGCCAACTTCTTAGGTAGGATAGTTTTTATTTGATCTAATATCTCACTAAACTTGATGGATTTCATTTTCTCCACAGAACTAGACTTCTTAGGGGTGTTTTCCTGTAAAAAACAAAAAGAAAAATAATTTTTTTTACAGAAGGGGTTTTTTTTTGCATTAGACTCATGGTTTATGGTTTTCAGGTTAGGGGTCGTAGAGCGCGAGGGAGTGCTGTAAAGCGACTTATATGTATGTACTCATGAATGTTCGAATTACAAAATTTACGTGAAGTGGATTCCAAAAACGCCAAAGAATAATCATGAACAGGCTCATGAATGTTGCTATAATTTTTTGAAATTTTGACACTTTAGTTATAAATGACGAAACATGAGTCTGTCACTACTTATTTAACACTCCAAGAGAGTCTCAGGAATAGCATCAACCTGATTCAAACACAAAACTACACAAATTTAAGCAAGTTTGCTTGTGAATTATTTCCTCTGATTTTTGTGACAGGAAAGGAATGATTTTAGTCAATTTTCAGCTTGACAGGCATAATAACTTGTAAGTTCTAAAAAACTGCGCCAAACGATCCAATATCGTCAACTGGGTTTGCTTTTATGCAGTGTTCAGTTACTGCTGACAGTGCTTGCTCAATAATTACTGCTGAGACAACTCAACTGTTGAAAGATATTAGACCATCCTCCTACGGCCCAGACTTGGCTCTTTCAAATTATCATCTGTTCCTGAAAAAGGATTCATGAGCTAGTATTTAGACTCGAGAACTCCTGGTCAATTATTAATTATTATAAATTACCTAAAAAAATGACTTTTTCTAGTATTTAATAGTTTTCTAACAATAAACGTTTATCATAATGTCTAAATCTTTAAAGGGTTGTGACTACAATTTTTAAACACACTTATTTGGAGGTGGCAGGAAACACACAAGCAGCAGTGAGCGAAAATTGACCTCCTGAGCACCTTGTCTATATTTAAAAAAAATGGGCTTATATTAAAGCTGACAGTATGTCTAATCCCCAGGTAAAATAGAATTTTTGTCTGTCGTCTACAATTCTTCAATGAGAGCAAAATACCGAGAACTTATGGATACCCCTCATACTGATCATCTAGCGAACACTCCAAGTATTATACTACTGAAGGCTAACAGTTGCTGACAAGAGCTTGTTATAATTTACATACAGCTTCCTAGTGAAGCAAAGAGCAGAAAAGAAAACGTAAGTCTACTCACCTTGTTTATATCAGTCTGTTGACAGATTGACTCCCAAATAGCACCTTTTAACTTCTTCATATCCACTACTTTTGGCCGTAAAGCATACTGAATGCTCAATTTTGCCACTTTGTTTGGTGCCTCGACTAGATTATCACCCACAAAAGCGTCCATTGGTGTTGGTTCAGTTGTTAAAGCATCGGTGTTGGGGAGATCAGCATCATCTGCTACACAGCTGTGAAAACTGCCCGCATCATCATTATCCATTCCAGGATCATCGTCCATCTCCATTTCTGCACCTGCAGCCTGATCCTGTAAAATTTGAAAGACAAAGGTATTGACATAGATCTCTAGGAACCGCAGTTCAAGAAAATATAGATTATCTCAATCTCTGTCCAATTGACATACTGATTGTAGTCGATAATCTTGGAGGGAGGAATTGAGAGGGATACACAACTTTAATTCCAAAAAAATAACAAAGCTTTACCATTGAAGCTGAATTCGACTGACGAACATTGAAACCTTGATCGTCTATAGGATGATACGACGCTGAAGATTATCAAGGGAAAAAAGTGCGTAAAACAAACAGAAAAGATCACTTTTTGCAAAGCAATGAGTACACTTTGATAAATAATAAATCAAGTGAGTACGTGGTAAATTAAAACGCAAAAGCAAAATAACAAGGTGGTAAAATGGTGCTGGGTCCAAACTATTCAGCGGGGAAAGCAAGGCCAAAAAATTCCACAAATTTTTAAAGGCCTTCTTTTCCCCGCAAGACAGAGTGAAGCTAACACTATTTTCCCACCTTGTTACAATCAGTTCCGGCAACATTTTCAGTGTTATTTTCTTGTTAAATCGTAAAACTTAAATTCAATTCAAGTAAAGATGTTAAAGTCAAAATTTCAACATTTCGTCACCAAATTGAAGTAATAAAGTCCTGAATGTTTGTTGAATTTTCAGCAAATGTAAGTGCTCAACTCGCTTCTTCTACCTCAGGTATGCATCATCATGCAAAAAATAGATTATTGATTTTGAGATTTGCTTGGTATTAGAATGAGACACAATTGGTACCTAATTCATAATGCAAGAATGTATGTAGATTACAACCACTAACAGAAAAAAGGAGACAAAAAAAAAAAAAAAAAAAAATATAAAAAATCAACAAGATTCATGGTGATTGGACAACATACCCCTGTCATATCAAGTCCTGGTTCAGCTTCAGTGGCAGCTTTCTCTTCATTAGCTTCTTCAAACGGTCGGACAACGTTCTCTACTTCGTCCTCCAAATCAACTTCTTTCTCCAGAGGTTTTGAGCGAACGTACAAGCACGGTCTTAAAAATAGCCTGATTCAAAGAAAAAGAAAAAGAAATGAATCAAATACAATGCATGGTCTTTCAAAAAGTCTGTTGCATATGTTGCATACTTTTTCACACTGAAATGTAGAATATTTTTTCCTGCCACAATCGTACAGAATCATGTTTGTTTCATATTTGACACAATTCTTTACTTAACAACATTAAGTAAGTCATTATACACCATTGCACCGTTTGCGTTCTTATTTATTGCTAATATTTGTACAGTAGGTGTGTTTTAGCTTGGGAAATTGAGTTGAAGAGTACATTGGATTATCCTGCAACCCCGCCGCCCATTACTGTTGGATAATTGAGGTTCCACTATACTTTCCAGAAAATTTCAGATGGTAAATCAATGTCTAAAAACCTCAATTTTTACAGGATGCTAAACATTCTGAAACAACTGCGAGATCATACAAAGGACGCTTCTCTAGAATTTGGTTCAGCAGTTTCACTTCCTGCATTTTTAAAATGTACCAAGCATAGGTACTGAAGTATAGGAGAGGTAAATGGTAAATTTTTTCATTGCGATCTTGCAAGAGAAATCAACCGTAAAAAATCCAACAAAATACTGATATTTGAAGTGGGCAGGGCATATTTCATGAGGGTAACTTTGATGGAGAAGTTGATACACAATACTCAAGATTATCTGAACTAATGTGGCAGTCGGCCGGGTTGGATATTGTGGAGGTTACTATTAACAAGTTTAATATGAGACTCTGCATTTGTAAAACATGATAAAGTAATCACAAATTTGAGAACAAATTTTTTCCATTTTCCTTTACCCAGCCTCATTCATTCATTACACACTTTTAATTTTTTTTTTTTTTTTTTTTTGCCTTCCCTATTAAAGACGAAAATAGACACTTGAGAAATGTTGAGCACTTTAAATTCTAAATGGTTAATAGACCAACAGCTGCCAATAAAATATCTTTTAAGAAAACGGCACTGAGCAAACGCCGAGCACTTGAAACTTTAAGAGGTGAAATGACCAGCTGTCATTGCCACTCCGCAAACCAAGAACAGACTGATCAGGAAACTTATTAATGACAGAGGTGCACTCACATCTTTTTCATTCCATGGATCAAAGGTTAGCGGGTGTGTTAGCAAGGAAATATATGTACATTTAGTAAGACCTCGAATTATCGGATTGCGATTTGACGGATTCGGCCTCCGGTCCCATGAAATCCAATAAATCAAAGTCTTACTGTATTGGGAAAGCAAACAGGTGAAAATTAAAAAGGAATCATAACGATTGGCGGTGATCAGCAAAGCATTGAGTTGGAGGATGGGCAGCAGATCAAAGGCTGCGAGCACTTTAAGTACTTGGGAGTGCGGTTGACCCAGGATGGAAGGACGGATCAAGCTATCAGGGAAAGGAACACCTTAGCAAGGAAGGCTATAGCGATGTTAAATGGAATCCTCTGGGATCAGCGGATTTCCAAAGATAACAAGAGGAGGATATACAACGCTGTAGTCAAAAGTATATTAACATACGGATGTGAAGTTTGGCAGCTGAAGAAACGGACACAGGATATGCTAAGAGCAACGGAGATGGATTTCTGGAGAAGGTCAGCAGGAATTTCTAGGAGAGATCGGGTCCGTAATGATAGAGTGCGTCAGATAATGGAAGTCGAAAATGACATCGTGTTCGATGTCATGACGGAAGAGAGGCTGCCAAAAAAGATGCTTGATTGGGTTCCTCCTGGGAGGAGACGTAGGGGACGCCCAGTGAGAGGTTGGCGACAGGGGGTGTTAAATGAGATAAGAGATTGTCAACTCCCTGATGACCTGTGGGAAGACCGAGCTTTGTGGCGATTAGGCGTCGCACAGCGCCAAAGAGCGCTATAAAAGCGACTCATATATATATCATAACGATAGGCTTGCTTCCCTACCACGAGAAAATATGTACGAAAAACTGGTAAAAAGGAATAAAAAAAAACCAGTCCTCCCTAGAGTTAGTTTGGATGATTTGGACTTCGGATAGTCTAAGTTCAGATGATTCAAAGTATAGTGTATGTAGTTTGTTTTTAAAGGAACAGAGGAGTAGGTCTTTACCTGAAAAGAGATGTCGGACTATAGTGAGCGTCTGGGGATGAGGTTACTCGACCTCGGCTCCACTTCATGATAGTTACTTTGGTGAGTTGTGTCTGTCGTGACTGTTTGAACTCTACTTTAAAATTCTTTTTCACCGGACTTTCGAAACAAATATCAATGGGTGCTTTGCCTCTCTTCAATTTATCTTTCTTTTTTTGCTGACCTTGCTTCATTTCCATGTCTTGTTGCACTAGAAAAAGAAACAAAAGAATGGTAAACTGAGTCACTTTGACCAATTTTTTCACTCAAAGATTCAAAGATTGTTTTAAGTTCCTTGTTGATTCAGGAAAAATATTAGCAGTTTTCCCCACTGTGGTACCTTTGATAGCATAAGAAAAAAATCTTGCTGTAGTTTCATAAAAATCATTTACCTCCTCTTCGATACCCTAAAGAAGTATCTGTGGGCTGAACTGAATTATTATGTGTACGAATTTTTGTTAGAATCGTACTTCAACTCAGTGACATTTAAATTTTAATGTATTTCTTATGATGCTGTGAAGTGAGGTGATACTTACATTTTGAGATAGGCTTTATTTTCCAATGGGCAGGGCCTCTCCACATCGAAATAAGACTATTTTGAAAATACGAATACTCTAGTGGTTCTGTCGAAATGAGCTGGTGTATATCAGTGATTGCATCTTTAGTGCTTTTTCTTGCTGTTTTGGTCCTTTGTTGACCTAGAACTTCTTCAACGTCGGAATCGAAGTCATCATCAGGTCTATCATCTGGAAATGGAGAAATTGACATTTTCTTATCGAGATGTAGGTTTCTCAGTCATCAATTCAGATTGATGAAACAAATCAAATATGGTTTTTGATATGGGAAGGAATTATATTATAATTAAATATTTATAAATAAATTAACAATAATTAATAAAAAAGAGTGAACGAGTGAGCTCAATGTTACCTAAAGCGGTAAATTTAGAATTTTCAAACAATTTGGAAACGGCAAATGCATTGCCCTGGCTTTTTTTCAACTTATCTAAATTTCTAATCCATAAACTGAGTGCTGAAGCTTACTGGGTCTAGATTGCTTATATCTAATTGGCTCCCACACTTTGGGCTTCCAAGGCGTCACACAGCTGTTACAAATGAATACATCGCTCTTACAGTAATTACACTGACTTAGTTAGATTACATTTCAAGTCCAAATTGACATTTAGAGGATTGGAAATGCTCCACAACATACCCTTGTATTATACTAATTGATTTTGAAGGATGACAAGTCAATACTTAGTACATTCCTATTCACTGATCGAACTACTTTTTTATTAATAAAAGCACTTTAAGAGATTAAAATTCTGACAACACTTACCAAAATAATCTGGTTCAAAATCAGGTACTGGTTGTGTCGGTTCATTGATATCAAAAACGAGATTTTTATCGATAAAGGTATCATCTGTTTTCTGCGGGTCTGCATTTTCTTCCATTTCTTCATCATCCATGTCTTCATTTTCATCCCAATTGACGATGGAAAAACCATTCAAAGTCTCCGATATTTTGGCATTGTTAGGGATTTCTGTTGAGTAAAGATGAATGGTAACAAGTACAGGAAAAATTTCTCCACATTAGTAAAATTAAGTGATAATTTTGCGAGTACATTTTGAGAATAACCATGATTGACACGATGAATCCATCCATTATCAGGGTAAGTTCAAGCAGGAAAAGATAAGGAAGCTTCCTTTGACACACTTGATGCTAAAGTGGTCATAGTGACCATTTTTATGGTTGATCGCTCCAGACGGGAACAGTCGTAATAACTGACATTTTAAATGTCTAATTTTCATCGCATTTCTGAATGGCAGAGGCATTGTCTACTCTAAAGGTCCTATGAAGAGTCAATTTCAAAGTGATAATTATGCAACCAAAAGAAAGCACTAATGTTGCGGTGACTGCTGGAAACTGTGGTTTGAAGCATTCCTGTCTCATTGTTTTTGCATGTATATCCTGGTTGACTAGAGCAATTTCACAAAAACACACTGGCAATGCATGTGTTAATCTTTCATTTCTTCCCTTCAGCGATCTCAAGATGTGCTGATAAAGAAAGGGGACAAAGGTGGGCATACTGATCATAACCTTACAGAAAGTATCAGTGCCGCAGAAAATGCAGCATCTTTGTCATAATAGGAAAGGCACGGATGATGAGAAAGCGTTAACTTTTTCCGTCCTAAAGTTTTGCAAACACAATTAATAGATAGGAAATATTGTAACCACATTCATACCCTGAAGTTTCTGAACCTGCAGAAATTCAAAAGACTGCAATTTTGTGTAAAGGTTTTGCGACCATGATCAGCAATTTTGTGTAAAAATATGATCATCCATAGGACAATTTGCAATTTTGCAGATGATATCAGGATTTCTTACAGCACTCAAATTTTAGTATCCTAATCATTGCTAGAAGAGTTCTAAACACTAAAATGTTTTCACAGCTGTCATTAAAAATAAGATAACTCCCTGGGAAAAACTTGGATACTTTCCAAATCTACTTGAGAGTGATTAATGACAGAGAACGAACTTTCTACCTCCTTGCAAAATTGAAGAACATCAAAATATTTGTTCAATTTCAGACAAAAAAGACTTAATACCCTTTTGCAGAGTCCACACATACTGAATTACTGGTCAATGTTTAGTCAGCATATATGTTTTACATTTTATCAGCGCTAAAATCAATTTCTTTGTTTTCTAGACTCTCTATTGTTTACTTTATGACCTTACCTGGTATTTTCACAGGTACATCTTTGTCTGGAAAAACTTGGTTGCTATTATCATCAGTTACCCAGTATTTAGTATCATTATTTAATTGCATCGCACATGACTCTCCGATTAGCGTAGCATTGGATAGAATGCTTGCCTCTCCTGCCTCTATCAACATTCGGGTGTTCCATGAGCCAAGTTCAAAGTTCTTGCGATTCAGAGATTCTGGGTTCGGCACAATAGTATTTCTTTGCTACAAACAGGATGAGAAAAAATTAAGGTACTTGGAGAATTAAGGACATAGAAAAAGAAGAGAAATGAGATTCACAAAAATTGGATCAGAGAGCTCCATGAGTCCCAAACTGTTAATCACTTAATTAAAAATGTAAATTAATCAACTCTTTCCTTCTTCTAATTTTTCAGGTATACAACAGACTACAACGCTCAGTACAGATTCATTAGAAATGTAACAGGAAATTTTACAACTGAAGGTCTTGAAAATTTGTTCATTTATCTGTTCAAACTGTTTAAGCCTCCTCCTGACAGTGACAAAATTATTTGGTCGTGATTTCAAATTATGGGAATATTAGTTACCTAGGTGCTGATAAATAAATCGTAGAAAGAAAAAGGAAAACAATAAATTTAAAGAAGTTCTTATAGTTCGATACTCTTCAATTAAACCAAGACTAAATTGAATAATTAAAAGTTTGGACAATCATACCTTGAACTTTTTTCTACGTTTGAGTTTTTCCTTCCCCTTCTCTTTGGGACTTTCTCCATCACCATCCGCTCCGTCACTATCATCACTGTCTTTTGATTTGTTCTTATTTGACGCTTCTGCAGCTGCTAGTCCTCCAGCCATTTTCAAGGCATCTGAGTGAACATGGTCAACACGGTACGCATAGATTTTTGTGCTGGCATCTAGCGTGCAACTGACTACAGAGAAGTTATCCATCTGCTTGTCCCGCTTTTTCAACATCATTGCCATATAGTCGATAAGCTGCAGGTTGAAGGCATTCTTTTGGTTGATTTTCTACAAAAAGGAAACAGAATGGAAATGAGAAATTAGAAGGAACCTGAAACCTGCATCTATTTTACTAGTACATTCAACATGGGTGGTTTCTTTTGTTTGTAAGTTGCAGCACATAAATGCATTGGATGGCTCCAGAGGATGGTGAAAAACTAACAGCTGTACGATACAACATACTGACACAATGCAACCGTTGTGAGTAGATCGATTTCCTGCCCAGATCAAGACCTAACCACCTTTTCCTGTGGCCTGATTAAGGAAATTAACTCTGGCTTTATCGATGAGATAAGACAAGACATTGCTCTAACTGTGCCTTGAGGAATCAATTCTCGATAGCTTTTTTTCGTGACATTTCCAACAACTAGGCAGCCGGGCAGATTGCCTGCATACAACCGAGCTGTTCAAAAAGGAGCACATTATTGAAACAGGCAAACTATCAAAGTACACTGCCATAGATATCACCTCACTCTTGCACTTACATGACACATACTTAGGTTGTTTTCGATGTATCAAGTTGCTAGTGAAGGTGTTGGTTTTACTGAAAGTAATATCTTGCGGGTATCAGGTATAATAACCATAAGGATGACAACACTACACAAGATCCTAAAAGATCAGTAAAGTTAGTCAGGGCCTGAGACTAAAGTGGCTTTCTCAATGCCTCCTAATAGGGTGTGTTCATCTTTCATTGGTGGTAAAGGGTGTACTCCTCAAATGTAAGGTTTTTGTTGAAATTCCTTGAAGACGATACATATCCAAGAAAGGAACGATTTAGTGTCCGAGAACACAAGAAAATCAAGGACTTTTAATGTTACGGTGACTTCTTTATTTTCTTGCGTCCACAGTGCACTGAATAGACCTTGGGTGAATAGGTACTAACCTTGCAATGAGAGAGGGGATATTTTGTAAGTTTTATCTTTTTGAATAGTATCTAGTAGACAAAACATATAAGTAATCACTGATCTAAAATGTAAATACATAAAAGCCGCTTTCACAGCACTTTCTGGCGCTTTGCAACGTCTAGCCGCCGAAATCCCTCTATCCTCCCAAAGCATTTCAGGGAAACGGCACTCCCTCATTCCTCTAAAAACCCCAATCCTCTGTCTAAAATATACAATTCCTTTTTACATGCAGGTCAAAGACTGCATGTAGTCCTGTCATTTCTCAGGTGACAGCTTTGTTTCCTTCTCTGTATATTTTTTTTTTTTCATGGTATTTATTTCTTGCCTACCTCAGATTTGCTAACTCCAACATTTTTATTCTTCTCACCACCTACTAAAATAGAATATTTTTAACTCTAAGAGGCTGTTTACAAATGATTTCAGGTTCTTTGTTTGATTTTGTTCATCCCTCTCCTCATATCAGGTCCTACTCCATCTCTTCAGGAAGTGCCTACAGTCCCTTGTTCACTCCCCTACAGTCAGCAACAAGAGAAGTGGCGGCTGGGGGGCGGATTAAGTAAGCGTTTCGATCTATCGTTTAAGGCTTAAAACGTAGGTATATTACCAGGATCAAAGGACCTGGATTTGCTTCAGCCAACCAACCCTTGAACAATAGATTGAACTGTTCACTTGTTTCTGCACCTCAGCTGCAACTTCTTTGGTTGCAGACTGTAGTTTTTTTTTTTTTCTTATGTGATAACAATGACATAGTTACCTGTAAAGCACTTAAAATTCCAACTTATAAACTAAATCTTCTAACACTTTCAAACACATTAGATCCTGTTTAGTTGACTCGTTTCTGCTTGTCTAAAAACTTATCTAAGTGCCGATAATTTTTTTCCAGATAATTTAGATTGAAAAAAGTTATTGCGGTGCTTCAAAATCTTACATTTTCGTTGAACAACTGTAAACAATTGTTGTAGTGTTCTGAGAGTTGCTGAGCTGTGAGAGCAGGTAGGTGCCCTCCGAAAGACCGTCTCCCATCTTCGAAACCAGCGATCGACTTTTTCCTTTCGGCTTCTTCTTCCGCTGCCAGACGACGCCTGTACTCCAATTTCTCTTTTTCGTCATCATTGGCCTGCAAAAAAATGTTCATGTTTTAAGAGGTAATAAATATTTTCGGGAATGAACTGATATAATTGGGTGAACAAAATTCTAAAACGCAATTACAAAAGATGATATGACCAGGAAGTTAACGACCAAAAAGTTGAGGCTGTAAATTGTTCTTGGCCGCGTCGATGCTAACAAATTGTGAACTTGCTCTTAAAAATGGGGAGGCTGAGAGGATTTTTATTATTATGTTGCTTGTTGGGCCAATGGTCTTTGTCCTCATTTCTATCCTTTTTATGACTAATTCTGCAAGCTCTCAGCTGAAATTGGTATAAATAACTAAATTATGAATTTTTACTGCCTAAATGTGACACTATTTTGTGTATCTCTATCATGGCATTCAAAAAGATTTTTGAGAATTTTGTTTTACAAGAGAAAAATGACTGATGCTGTACATTTAACTTTTCAGTGAATCTTCTTCAAAAAGCACATAAAAATTACATGAAATAGGGCAGTGATATGAATATAAAATGGCATTCCTCTCGAGGGATAATTTTCTCTATAGTAGAATGAAAGTATGATGCAAACTGACAGTTAGGCCAAGAAAACCGTTAATAAAATAGCTTTAGAGGAGTGATCCTTTAAAACTATTAGAAAAATTGTCAACTAACGAGGGGAACTTCCCGAGCTGCTGCCTTGATCGAGCTGAAAAAATTCCTACAAACTCTTTGGATGAATCTATTAGACCTGTGTTTTTTTGTTTATTCAAATGCGCCCTGGAAACACCCTAAAAGAATTTCGAAAAGTTTGGTTTTGAGCACCAGACACCTAGTTTGAGCCGGGGCGGCTGGGTGAGGCAAAGAAGCGACACTTCCCTCAGGGAAAAAAAACAAGAGAACACGGGTCTAATGGATTCATCCAAGGATTACGTGGGCACTGTTTCAGCCCGATCGGAGGCGACAGCTTGGGAAGTTTCCCTTGTAAGTTGGCAGTTGATTACTGTCTACATGCAGACGGTTACACTGCTGTAGTCCAATAGCAACTGGGGCTTAAACACTGCTGTGCTACATAAATGAATTGACTCCTCATGTGATTGTTGCAGTTTTGAAATTGTCAACTTGAATAGAACAGATTTTAGCACATTCTAATACTTAAATTAGACTTTCATTTCATTCTCTTTCTAAATTACAAGATAACAAAATCATAATTGTCAATTCTATCGCAAATATTGATGTGATTACTGAATAGAAAGGCCTGGTTTAAGAAGACAACGCTCCTCCCTAGGATGAAATTTTTTAGGATTGTGATAGAACAAGGTAGAAAATTTTTATGTAAAGGCATGATTTTCATAAGAAAGACATGCTCTCTTGCGCATGTACACATACTGCTCAGGTATACAATGAAGATAATTTACTAAGACTGTTGTCAGCACCACAGAAGTCCATCAGTAAAAAACTAAATCTAGAATTGACAGGCTCTCAATTGCACAATAAGCAATTGCGGCATTCTGGAGTATCAAATGCAAAATACCCTTTGAAGATAACACCTTCATCTTAGTGCAACAAACACTTCAGTGTGTCTGGACCAAATACATGCACACTGAGTTATAGATTAAAGACTTGCGTCAAAAAAGTAGGTTAACGCTTCTGCGCTCAAGTGATATACTTACAAGCGGCTCTTCTCCATCCTCCTCAAACAGATCGTGGATGACATAAGATCTCTTGCTTGGACGAGTGACAACAGGTGTTTTGGTCATCGTTTTTGACATTGCATCTGCAATTTAGGGGAAACTAAGAACTTGATAAAAGGCTCTCCGAAGCACTAATTTGCCCATCCAGTGACCGAACGGTGCATCACATTGAAGAAGAGTTTGTCAGGGAAATGTTGTAGTAATGGTGCTGACAGAGAACATTCCAATCAAAAAATGACGTGATAAAGCGTGAAAAGAAAGTGAAAATAACATCAAGGTCCCGAAACTAAAATTATAAGTGGAAACAAAACATAGAAGGAAACACTAGGTCAAAGTAGGCCTCAAGAACCAGACACAGGGATAATTCACATACACTTATGGGTGGCGGGGTTAAAATTCTAAGACTAACTGTAAAAAATAATCGTTAAATACGCCAATTTTGAGAATATGTATCGAAACCGGGCATGAAATCAGAAAATAGGAACAAAATCTTTCTTTGATGAACAGATTCTAACCTAGTTTTCCCAAACAGTAATGGATTCCCGCTCAAAAAACGCAACGTTCCTCCAGACGCTTCGGCTTTTTCCGGCTCCCGCCGGAATGCCGGGTGCTGTAAGGCGGCAAAATTCAAATCTGCGGTCTTTTTTGTGATGAGAGGCCCCTCAGTCTGAACATCTTGGAAAGTTATGAAAAACAATTTCCAGTTTAGCGAAGAAAAAAAAAGAAAAAAAGAACCTTCCGTGCACCAAGTTTGAAACAAATCCAGCAAAAAAAAAAAATGATACGTGAAACGTAAGTACTGCCCTGAATTAATGTACTGTTGGGTTTGATACCACTATTCGACCTCCTGGGAGCTCGGTGTGCCTATCCAATTCGTTGAAGGCGTTTTTTTTCCGTCGTCGTCGCGTCGCACGGAGGGCCAGCAGCCAAGTTTAGCCGGTCAAAAGTCCTCAGAGGCGCCTGAACTTACTAATATGAGAGAATGTATGTTTTTAGGGGTAATTTAGGTCGCTGAATCCATATTTTGGGTTTCTTTTAGGAAATTTTGGAGTTTTTGATGAGAATTATTAAAAAAAAAATTGCTTTATCAACGGGTAATTATTAGCAATTTTTCACTCAAATCTTCAGAGGTACCTGAGATTGTTTTGTGTGAAGAAATTGGTTTCTGAGGGTTATTTTAGTGAGTAAATTACAGTTTTGCTTTCTTTGTTCAACATTTTTCAGTTTAAAATTTAAAAAATTTGAAAAATGATGATTTATCTCTGGGTAATATATGGGAATATATGTCGCGTATTTTTCAGCAGAATTAGCATTGCATCTCATCTCGCCCAACGAAAATATTCATAGCCCAGAAAACTGCCGAAAACTGCAAGTGAACCAAAGAAATTCTCAAATTTCTGAGTGTGCTTTTACTTAAAATTGACAATTTGAACCCTTCAGACATGTCCAGAAAATTCAGGAGTCGTCTGCATGTCAATGAAAACTGTTTCCTCTTCAACGACCTTTTTGGATAAGATGTCTGTACGGCCGTGCTGAGGAAAAACGCCGTGTGAGCATTCGAATTTTGCCAGATTTACTCTTAAATATATATACTGTAGAGGAGAGATACTTTTCCTCGGAATTTTTACACGCTTAATTTCAAATTATGAACCAATTTCTCTGGAAATCGAAAGAAATACGCGCGTTTCCAAATTGTACTGAAAACGTGTGGTTTGTAAAAGGCAATTTTCCATCTAATGGAGAAATTGCATGCAAATGTTTTATTGCTTCATCTGAAAGTGCTCAAAGAGCTTATTTCACGGTATTATTTATACTTTTTTTTCTGCCGTGGGAAATAGTATAAAAATAGGTCTAAAAGTGAGAAAATGCATTGCCCAGTGACGTCATTTGACGGAATTTACCATTTAAACACATGTATTCTAGCAGATTAGATCATTTTATCATATATTCTACAATAAACTGTTCAATTCATGAACTAAGGTTATCCTCGTGTTCAGTTCACTCAGTAGTTTCCACTTAAACACGAAATTCATCAAATTTCAGACACCTGCAAATTCTCCATTGGCGGCGCAAATTAGATGGAAAGTTGAACGAAAAGTTGAACGTGACGTCACGGTAAAGTTTTCATTCAATGTTTCACCAAATTGTCGTTTTCTCGCGTCAATATCACACTATCCAACTTTTCATTATGGCAAGTTGCACTCAAGAGTTGAATGAAATGTTTGAAAGTGTGAGTTGGGCTTAATAATAATATTTTTGTTGCCAATTTTCCTCTCAAAGGTCAGGAGGCACAGTCCCGGTCACCTAGTTTTCATCGGTGGTTCACATGTCGGTGGTGAAACTACAGAAATGCGTATCTCGGTGTGTGGCGTTGCAGACTTTCTGTCATACTTTCATATCTACATGGAAAACTACGGGTGTCGTGTGTTGAAAATTTCAACAATTTTTCTTCCCTTTCTGCAGAGGAATATTCTGTTTATACTTCAAGCCATGGTGCTAAGGAAAAACGCAGTATGAACCTTCACACAGTTAAAAAAAAATGGACTTGTGTATTATTGTGTAGTTGTTTTTAGAAATTTCAGTGTACTTCTTCTGAAAATCTTGGAGTAAAAATACTCGAGGTGGAGAAAAAGTGCACAATCTCGATGAATAAACACAAATAACAAAAAAATGCTTACAAAAATTACTCAAGGGCTCTTCTGACTGAGTGAAATCGTAGAACTTTGTGTTTTCAAAATAAAAACACAACACTTGCAACATATTCTGAGCTCTTAAGAAAAGATGCACAATAATATCACGACTCGGTGTTTCTTTTCATTAACGAGAGAGAATGTTTTTACGGTCCTAAGAAAATATTCTTACGTCGGTGTTGTTTTGCACACTCGTAGACTAAAACATCATGGTGCAAAGAGAAATAAAACACGGGCAATCTCGAGAAAAAAACTCAAAACGGTTGGGCACCAGAAAATCTGTGTGTTAAAATAAATTAACCAATTGGGAGAAAAAATACTCTACTAGTATGATTAAGTTCTGAAATGATGTAAAGAAACACACTACAAATATATGAAAGTGCACGAGTTTGTGCACAAATTAACAGCTCTGTGTGTTAATGCTCATTGTTCGTGTGTAAAAACACAGTGGTTGTGTATATATTTTGGTTCACGCATGCGCAGTAAGTCCCCGTCTCGCAACGCAGATACCCATGATCCTCAGTTAGAGCGTGCGCGATCCGCGAGACCCATGTCCAAGTGAATTGTGCAACCCAAGTCGAGTGTTCTTCCGTTGTATATTTTTAACGTATTAAGCATTCCATTGCGTGATATACTTATTATGTTTGAACGATAGCATCGTTACGAAAAGGCTCCGCTGCCTTATACTTAGTGATTTATAGTGATTACGAATGGAAAGACGAATGAACAACTAGCATACACTGTTAAAAATCTTTCGGGAAACCCGGAGTGAAATGCGGAGTGACCTGAGATGCGCAGTGAAAATCACTCCGTCGAGGAGTTCGCAACTCTCCATGAAAGTGAATTGCCGCGATAGTGAGACAATGTCGCTGCAGCGAATCAGTTGTTAACTCCCCACTTTTACCTGGAGTGATTTTCACCCCGAGCAGAGAGTGCGCCATTGCGCGCACTACTGCACAAACGCGACCCATGAGAATAAGAGGCGTGATTTCAGCCTTATCAACCATCCGACCCTCGAGGCTCAGTGGCAGAGCACTGGACTATCACCAACGCGGCTCGGGTCCAAATCCACACGGGAGCGCTCGGAATTTTACGCTACAAATCGTCGCAGGATCTAAGGTAAATGGTTAATGTTGTCATTACTAAGGTAATCCGAATTTCAATTGTGATAAACTTGTAGAAACCCGTAACTAATGTTCAGGCAATAACTTCCATGTCTTATTTGAAGAGAGCGCTGAGTAGGTCGTAGAAAGTAGTTTCAGTAATAATTGACAGATAGCGCTTATCGGCGTGATTTCGTGAAATTTTGAAACCCTAGCGCGGTAAGCGGCGGGCCGCGTGAAGTCATGTAGTACATATTGCCCATCCTCGAGCCTCACCCACACCTCTCCTAAATCACTCCTTGTGTGGTGATTAGTAACCCTGGAGGTCTGGGTGCATTACACGCCGATTTCAGGGTGTTGTTCCCTCCCGCCGTCGGTCACTCGTTCGTATATTCACTCGATTTTTCATGGCAAAATAGAGGCGAGTTAAGAGATGAATCTCACCCCCGGAATCTACTAAAATATCTAACAGGAAGCCACATGGCAACCACTGTCGAGTTTGGAGAAGCGTACATCCGACGGAAACCTAGAAATTTTTTCGGACACGTTTTATCTGTGTACAGATGTATAATTTCCTCTTCCTAATGATTTTAAGGATCTACCTCGGTGAAGTAACTTAGTAGCAATTTTTCATATCAATTGAAAACGTTCTGTTTAGTAGAATGCATAAAATCACAAGATTCTTTAGGTGTGATTGTTCTTCTTAATCTTTAACACAGCCTGCTTTTTGACATGCACTCATAGCCGTCAATTGGCGGCATCTATGTATGCCACTGTTGAATAAATAAATCTCAAGATTATGGTGAATATTTATTTTAAATTGCATTATCCGAACACTTGAACAATCGATAGATATAGAACGCCTTTACTATTGTAGTGCAATCTTCTATCCAAAGATTTGTTTCTATAGTTCTAACTTGTTTGATTTTTTTATGAGTAGATACGAATTTGTGATGTTTGAAATTCTTTGATAACTTTTGGAGGACACTAACTTCTTCATTGTGCTCAGTGGAATTTGCACAACGAGTGAAAAAAAAAACTAAAGTATTTAAGGTTTATAACGGGGAACTGGGTCAAATATTTACACCAGCCTTGCATAATTTCTGAAAAAAAACTCGCTTGAATTTACACAAATGATCAGCTTTTTAAACTCAAATATTTGTATTTTTTTTTCCTCTTGATTTAGAATAAATCGACAACTTCCCTATTTTATTCAAACTCCAATGACCTACGTTTCTAAAAACACAATACTAGGAATAAACTTCGTGTTTTGTGTGTTTATTCACAGGGTTGGGTTTTTTTTTTCTGGAACACGAGTAAAAATTGTGGAAAAAATTGTTTTAAAAACATTTACAATGTTGTAGTAAATGAATATCAAGTATGGACTATTTTAACACAAATCTGTTCAAGTATAACTCGGGGATGTGTGCGAGTTTTTTACGCCTGACACAAGGCTGTGAAATCATATGACCCAGTTCCCGTATAAACTTAAGCTTGTGTATTTGTTTTTAACTGTGAGGCGTTGCCAAATTTTCGTTGGTAAATCACGCTTCCAATTTTCTAGATAATTTTGTTAATAAATAATTTTGTTTGATAAAGTTCCAGAAAATTTCACGGAAAAACATTTATAACTTTTCCTAAAAATAAACATTTTACCGATTTGGCAACTCTCGAATGTCCATACGGCGTTCTTCCTTAGCACGGCAGTTTTGCCGTCCGCGTGTTATACTCCCGAAGGCAACAGATACTATCTCACCTTTCCGCAATGCCACTAGCGACGAGCATACAAACCATACGGAAAACTGGCATTTTTGTGTAAAACAGTCATCTTGGAATGTTTGTGAAAAACTAAAGCCGAATTCCTATTCAGCGTAAAAAAAAACCACAAACCAAAAAAACTTCCACGTATCAAGTTTAAAACAAATCCAGCAAAAAATGATTAGATACGTACTGCTCAGAGATGAGCTGTGGGACGTGATACCACTATTCGACCACCTGGGAGCTCGGTGTGCCTATCCAATTCGTTGAAGGCGTTTTTTTCCGTCGGGTTACTTCACGCTAAATTTCTGTGAACTATCATGGTACACAGACTTTTTCGTCTGGCGATACCGTCTCTGGTGAAAAATATTACTCATGTCCCACAAAAAAAAGAAGAAAACCTGCGGTTTTTTTGTATTATTTATTATTATCTACGACCAGGGCCGGATTAAGGGGGTGGCCACATGGGCCGCGGCCTATGGCGGCAAAATTAGGGGGCGGCAAAATTTGCAATTTTGTTAAATGCAGGTACAAAAAAAAAAAATCGGATTCAGAATAAAATTACAAGCAAGAAAAGGTGACAAAATCTCTCATTTCTTGAGAGTTCGTTAATTTTTATTTTTGTCGTATTTCGGTGATAAAAAAGACTGCGCACCTTTAATTAGTTGAGTTAAGAGAGAAACCAAGCACGTAATTTGGCCTGGAGCGGCGCGGCGCAGAGAGGAATGATGACGAGGACTTGAGACGAAAAGGAGAAGCCCTCGCCCTCGTTGCGGCGGTCGGCATGTAACACGTATTAGCGCCTACGAGACTGCATGAATACTTCACGCATTGCGTCAAACACAGTACGGTCAACAGCGGTCGGCGCGGCGTGAAACGCACAGTGCCTACAGGACTACATGAATACTTCACGCATTGCGCTAAACACAGTGTGGTCAGTGCGCCACGGCGGCGGAAGTTAAAATTATTAAACCACGTTAATGTTTGTTCTTTCTTAATTTTTTAGTTCATTTGTTACAGATGAAAGGCTTTGTCCACACAGAGACAGGTTTACGGAACTGAACTTTCGCGCGAAGTACCATAAACTTTTGCTAGTAGTGTTGACAGGGCTTACGCAAAAAATATGTCCAACACATGTGAACGCGTCTCATGCACCCTTCTCCCCTTCACTTGATGGCTTTTATTGATGCTTCAAAATGAATGAGAAGAGGGCGGAAAAATACAGGCGGCCCATGGGCGGCAAGTATAGGTAAATCCGGCCATGTCTACGACTCAAAGTTGACTTAAGTACAAGTAAATGATAAATGTCATTTCTTGAATTGAATGAGATCGTCAATCCTAGAGTGCCAGAGAGAGTGGGGACACGACGCCCCTCCACTCTCCATGGGGGCTTTAAGACCCAAAAAATGCGACGTTTTGTTTCAGTTTTTGAGGATGGGAAGGGGGTCATTGCCAACTTTTGACGGTTGTCACCGTCATTATCACCTATATTTTGAGTCATTTTGTATTTACATTTACCTACAGCTTCCGCCATTATTGGGTCCCAAGAGCTCCACGAGGCTCAAGATGGAGGAGCCAATCAAAACTCATGGCCACATGGCGATACTCTCTCTATCAAGGTACTCGAGTCAATCCCTGTTCTGCCGTGCTTAGTAAGAACGCCATATGCGCCTTTAGACGTTGCCAAATTTCCTTCGCTACAAACATAATTTACTAGGAAAATTGTAGATATTTTTTCCCAAATTTTTCAGACAATGTTTAGGCAATTTAATCTAAAATATCTGAAAATTTCAAGGAAAAATATGCTTAAATTGCTTCAAAAATACATGTTACAACAATAGAAATCTGGCAACTCTCGAATGTTCATATGACGTTCTTCCTTATAGCACGGCAGTGTTGTGAAGAGGTCCACAGTTCAATTGATGCGGGGATAGAATTTAAATTCACTCACTTCTAAAAGCTTGACCTTTTGATTTGTCCCTCCTAACTGATGTGCAGAGGTCCACATTTCTATTGAAGCGGGGAAACAATTTTAATTCACTCACTTCTGAAGCTTGACTTTTTGATTTGTCCCTCTAACTGGCTTCCGTTGCCTAACATAAGGTGCGGCCATGCTTTAGAACTCTTTTTTCACACGCTTCAAGGACTGGATCGGACAAATTTATCAAAGCATCTGGGATGTGAGCAAAATCACGTTTGCCAATTTTCAGAGGGAATTTGATTTTCTCTCGTTAACTCATGCCGTGGACCAGCAAAATTATCTAGAATTGACAGCGCTGTCGGGAGATGAAGGGCAGTATCAATGAAAACAGCATATGCACCAATGAAGAGATGACTAGATGACACCCATCATAAACAAACAATTAACTCGGTGGTCCTATGAATGAAGTTGCTCCGGGGTTAGGTGGTGGGCGAGGGTTTGAGACAAGTGTAAAACATTGATGCCGAATGGTGCGGATAATCTCTATATCTAAGAGAGTGTCCTGCTCGAGAAAGGGGGTCATCAACCTACCACATGCGTTACTGCCGTAGGATCATTTGCGTAAGAGGAGGGAAAGCCCATATCCTTGCGGAAAAATAGTGACCATGCGGATCTGGACATGTTACCATGCATGGCCTCAAGGCTCCTTCTCGAAAATCGCCGGCTATGAAAATCACCAATCACATTGAAAATAATTAGGATTTTAAAGTTTAAAAAATTTGCGACGACCTCAAAATAGCTGTCTCAACCGCCACTGCAGTTAACTTAGCAACCTTTTGAATTGTTAAAAATTGATTTCTTGGTTGTTTTCATTATAAATATAATTATAATTATAATTACTGTTAAAATTTTATAATTTCAATACTACTGCGATGACTTTATAGGATCATTTCCATGAGTTCGAATTATGCTGATTAAAATAGGTAGTCCAAGAACTCTTTCTGTAATTAATAAAATTATAAAATATAATACGTTATGATTTTCTAAATTTATTATCTGGATAAAAACTAGTATTGAGATGATTACCATAATAGAGATGATCATCATTGCTGATGTGGAATCAGCAGCAGGGGCAGTTCAGACAAACGTTTTGAGGTCGTTGAACATTTTTTTCAATAATCGTGGGATGTCAATTGATTCAGCTTCATCATTTTTTCAGTGCGAATTTTTTCACTTTAATTCCTGATAATACCAACGATGTTTTGAATTCCTACTCCTCAGTTGAATCCCAAAATTTAGAAAGGGGAAATATTCATGTTTTGGCGAAATTGAAGTAAGCACGAATTCTCATTCCCTGGTATTAGATACATCTTACATGCAAAATAGAGACACGCCTATAGTGATTGCAAGTAGGTAAGTCAAAAATGGCAAAGGGATTAAAAAAATTAAGAATTAAAGGCATATATTTCTGCGGTTCACGGGTTTTGAAATGACCCCTGCAACTGGCCCATTGAGACTAGATTCGAATACTCGATGCACGAATTAAGGAGACCCTGGTTACCCGAAAATGCAACCTAGGCAATAAAAGACATCGTTCAATATTAAATAATCAAAATTGAAAATTTATCGTGATACCAATAATTATTAATCTACACAGTAAATTAAGGACAAAGTTCTCACCAACTCTTACTTTTATGAAAGTTCACCCAAATAATCTTATACAAACCTCTTTATATGCAGAGGAAGGACATACCCATCAAAGAAAAATGACTGTCAATTCCGCATACAATTAATCCATCACAAAATCGTTTTAAAGCTTTACTTCTGGTGCTAAATCCTCACTAAATTCTATAATCAAAAATACAAAGAGAAATAAACATAACTGAATTAAAAATATATAAAACCTACAATTTCCAGAGGGATTTTTAATAAATGACCCGAAATTATATTTATTTTTTTCAAAATTGTTCATCCCCTCTTTACGAATACTTATACAGTTTGTTGTCTCTCCTGTAAAATTTGATTTCGTGGATACGCCCCTTTTCTGCATTTAGGGATTCATATGAAAGCATATAATGGTAACTAAAGATATAACTAGACGACGTTGCAACGTAGGAAAGAACATTGAGTTGATGTCTCGCACCCTTGCCGTTGCCGGTGGACCGGTCTTTGTCGGTGGTTGATGGGCCAGAACAACGATTCAGCCGTCGCGCCTGCGCACGTTGCTAAGTTGGGAAATTAAGCGCGAGGCAGCGCAGTGATCGAGGGTCGTTCCGAGGGGCGGAATCGGGGCTCACTCCCAGTAAAGCATACTGCACACGGTGCATTTTAATCAGGATCTTTTTGGTTCTGCTTGTATTTTTCTTGGCTTTTTCGTACTTGTCTGCCTTTTCTTCCTTCTGTTTATTTTCTCAATTATTGTCATCGGTAGGTTTTTCTGCCCATTTTAGATGTTTTCTTGCGCTTCGATGGAAGGGCGGGTCTCAGATTACTCGTGAATCGCGGGCACACTGGAAACACGGGTTAAAAAACATTGTTTTTTAAAAGATATCAAGATAATAATGTTCGAAAAGACGTTGGGATTGGCCGAAAAGCGCGATTTGACGCGGAATTGCCGCCATTGAACAGCTAGCGTTCATTATTTTTTTTTTCAAAAGTTTTCTCCCTCATTCTCTATTAACTATTTGTGCTGGAGTCTTCCGTAGAATCACCGATTCAAATGGGTTCTTATGTCGACCTACGACATGAAGTATCTCGAACTGAGATGGTAACAGCGCCTGCAACTATTAGTGTCTCGCGGATGTGCGTGTTGCAGGTTCAAAATTGAAGGCGCTTTCGCTTATCTCTCCTCTTCAGAAATGCACGAGTGCTGTCGTTCGGTGGTTGTAGAAACCGAATGACATAGTGCCTATGTAGAGATACTATTGTCATCTTCCTTTTACTACAACATAGTGCCGAATTCTGATTGATCTACGATTGATCAGGGGTCAAAATAGTTGTATTCGCTGATTAAGCAATTGAAAAGACTTAAACGAAGGGTTGGGCAGTCAGCGATTTGGCGGCTTCCGTGGTTTTTGGCTGTATATGTATGAGGAAAGAGTCCTATTTATTTCTTCCCTACTAATTTTGAAATCAATTATTTTGTGATGGGTAGAAAGGGTTGTGTGGCTGAAAGAATATAGAGGTCCCATTGCAAATATTTTCTCTTTGAGCAAATTCCCCTTTCCTCTCTTGTAGCTAAATAAAATGTGTACTCATATTTGATACTGATAGACGATTGATTTTTTTTTAGAAAACTAAAAAGTTTGCCTGCAGCCAATAAGATAATCAAAAGCCTTTCCTTAGAAGTCGTGCAATTGTTGTATCCGCTTGTAAGACAGTTACAAGTTGTCCGACGTTGATGGACAATTAAACTGCATTTGCCAAAAGGCTAAATTATTTTGGCTCATTATTAGAGAAACAAGATGTGCATCTTTAGTTTCCCTTTGTGGAAACGTGCTTTTATAATGTAACCAGAAAAGGTAGTTCCTTTTGAGCTATGCAGCCAGTTACCGATCGGCGGAGAATCTTCTTAAAGCAGTGCGGCGTGGCGTGAATGATCGATTATCGATATTCCTTCATTTGAAGCTATGGTAAATAATTGATTACCAAGGTGTTTGCTGCGAAAACCTTGTTTATCGATCCTTTTCCGTAGGTTTGAATGACAGATCAATCGATATGTCGCAAAGCATGCCACGCCACTGTCTTAAAGCCCCACATTTTAATCTGAAAATTGGGCAGTATCATCTTGGATGGTCGAAAAACATCTCAGAAACTTTCGAGCAGAAGTAATGTCAGTTCTTTCTCTTAAAAATGAGGATGATTTCGTATACTTGGATACGCGGTTTTTTTAAAACAATATTCGATAAATTAGGATGATGGAAGAAATGTAACCGTATCTGAGCTCCACTTACGAGCAACCACCATGATAGGTGGTCAGTGAAAACGCCTCTTTTCAGTGCAAAACATCATCCGTGCCGAAGGAGCCGCGAGACCAGGCGGAAATAAATAGCGAAAAATTTCATTACGGCGATTGGCCCCGTAATTAAATTTCAATGGGATAAATAAACCAGAAGTGCATTAAGGGCGAGGATGAATTTTCGCGAGGGCGGCGGCGGCGGCGGCGGAGGGTGAGGGCGGGGGGGGGGGGGTGGCGAGCCAGGCTGATTGAAGACGGGGCGCAGAGCGTGGAGCACACGTGACTTGATTGCCGTTAGGTTGGCAGCACAATGAACGGGCCGCGCAGGTTGGCAACACGAGTCGCTGGGGAATTGGGGCCGTGCAGTAGACAACTCACACCCCTGAATGTCTAATACAATTACACAGCAATTCACTTTATCAAAACATCATCTGTAAATTATTTACAAGATCCTATTTTATTGTGCTCTTTCTCTTTTGTTTCTCTCCGCCCTTTGGGCCCTCCGCCGAGCGGGCTCACCTTGCCCCTCCCCTCCCCGCCGCGCCGCCCCGGTGTGGCGTTTGCATGTTACATTGTTCCTCATTTAATCTCCAGAAAAATGAGCGGCTAAGTCTACCGGGCTCGAGTGTTAAAAGGATTGAGCGCCTATCAGGACGGACTTCCGGCGGCGACTTTACCGACCGTGGCGAAGCGGAACGGAACAATCCGGAACTATAAAAGCTCGCGCTCCAGTCGGAGTCACCTGCTCTTTTATTATCATTGCCCATGTCGTTGGAGTGCGGTTTCCCTTGTTTTAGATCGCATCGCATCGCATACAGCTCCAATTGGAGAAACTGAGGCTCGATCCTCCGTCACGCTGGGTTATAGTGCGAAAGAGGAGAGCAATGGCGGTCTACTCGACTGGTTTTTATGTAAATGTATGTATTCGATTTTTACGGACACTGGAAAAAAAACACATTGTAGCTAGAGTCCAGACTCTTAAAAACATCGACAAGAAAAAGTACTCTTGATTCAATCAGAATCTAGCTTAAATCAAGAACCAAGCCTCTTAATTTAAGCGGATTTCGTTTTGATTCAAGCTAAAATCCGATTGAATCAAGAGTATTTTTTCTTGTCAATGTGTTGAAGAGTCTGAACTGTAGATCCAATGTGTTTTTTCCCCAGTGGATTGCAGAATGCTCTAAAAATGAGAATAGGCTATAAAGAAGATAACTGATTTGAACCAGAGGCGAAATTCCAGCCATGTCCTGGGGTCTAGAGGGGCAAAAATTATTCAGAAGGAGCGAAATATGCTAGAAGAGAGGGAGAAAGAGGCCAAAACTTCAAAAATTTCCCAAATCACACGTTAAAAATCCACTTTAAAATGCAAGGGTGTAGGGGAAATTACATGCAATACTTCCCCCGCCCTCCCCTAAAGACGTGTCTAAGGCGAATATCCGCTACGCAATAGTCATTACAACTAGCCTTTTGGCGCCTTTTGGAAACTCCCGTTTTTCCACCTCTCCAGTGGCGTGGCGTGCTTTGCGATATATAGAGCGATCTGTCATTTAAACCTACGGAAAAGGATCAATTAACAGGGTGTTCGCAGCGAACACCTTGATGATCGATTCTTTGCCACGGATTCAAATGGGGAAATATCGATAATTGATCATTCACGCCACGCCACTGCACCTCTCATAATGTTTAATTTCTTATATTTTTTAGACGTTGTAGGTCTCGTTTCTGACCGATTTATTTTCGCTAGAATAGAGTCAAAAATCGCTAAAAGCTACGTCACAAAACGTGGATTTTGGGGAGCAACATTGTAACCGGAGCGTATTCAGCCTTCATTTAATCGCCTAGGCAAAAACAGACCTCTTCTCGTCGGATTTTTCGCACGCTCAAAGCATGATTCCTGCAGTACTTGCGGCTGCGACTTTTTTAATCAAATGAACTGCATTTTGCAAACATTAACCAAGGGAGTTATAGCATACATTACACGCCACTGTTACTAAGATTGTGTAAAATCTTGTTTCAGAAATGAATCTGTCTGACTACCTGAGGGGAAGAATTGCAGATAAAAAAAAAAAAATGCATGCAATGTAATTTTACATTTAGTCGACATGTTCCAAGATGTGCAGAGAAACTATTCAAAAGTGTATATTTTCCTCCAAAGTAAATTTAGTTTCACAATCCGAGCAGCATTGCAGTTCTTTTGCTTACCTGTTGCAAAATATTGCGAAAAAAATTGACTCGTACCAGTAAAAACCGGTAATATCCATATTTCCAGCTTTCCATTTTGTTTCCTGTTAATAATGGTTTTAAGAGTTAACAATCATGAAAGTGGCGCAGTGACTCGTTTTAGGTCTAGGGTAACCTTAAAACGAGTATCAACACCACTTTCATCGTTGTATTGACGCTGGAAAGTATTATCAACCCAAAAAAACTCAAGCGTGGGAAAATGAACGTTAGCTGATTTCGCACAACTAATTCTCTTCTTGACATGATCCGCGCGCGTTCACCAAGTATTGGTAAAGAATGAGAGGGGGGATTTTTGGGCTTATCCAAAAGGCCTTTTCGAGTAAAATTTACTTAGTATTTTACTTGGTGCCAAAAATGTTCTCATAATGTCAAATCAAACGGGGATCTAAAGATTTCATAGTTTGCACCTCAAGATAGATAGTTCAGTTATACAGTAATCTAATTTCTGATCAAGTCGTGTTTCGCAATATTAATGTAACTATATGCTCTCTATTCCAATGAAACCGTTCTGAGGTGCCCGTAATTTGTTTTTTGTCGAAACACTGGGGAGAGTTTTCCGTCAAAAACTCAGATTCCAGTTTTTCAACCCAAGTTGAAAAAAATTTCCTCTGGAAAAGCCCCTGATAAAGTTAGGTCTTTTCTCCCGTAAACCCTTAACATAAGTTTCAACAGGACACCAGGTAATTTTAGCGTTCATGCATGAAAGACCCGCTGTTCACGATTTTCTACCTTCAAATTTTCTTTGAAAAAAGGCAATCATTTTAAAATATGTAGTGATGAAAATAGTTTCCTATAAGATTATAGTTTTGACAAAATAATGGTACATTTTTAAACGTATGTGTTTACCGGCAAAGGTAATATAAACGCCGAATTTGCCTGCAATAAAACTGAATGCAACAGATCTGGCATGTCTGACAAAATGCCTATCGCTTTTAGTGAAGGGGCTTGTAACGTGTGAGCAACCAACGATATTGTTTATGTTGCGGACTCCATGCTCCATGAAGAATCTTGTGTTTCACGATTCCATACCACTTTTTTTTAGACATCATTCTTAGTCCGTGAAGATAAATGGGTCATGGAACACAACATTCTTTCTCTCATAAGATTGTGAAAAATATGCATTTATTTTCCCTGCTTTTTAATGATCTAGTTCGACATAGTTTCGCATCAATTTGCAATGGACCAGTACAGGAAGGTTACGAATTTACGCATTTTGATACACGAATTTTTATCAAAATTTTACGTGAAACGCGATTCAGGCAACGAAAAATAACTGAAATCAACTCATAACCAAGGTATAATGATGTTTTAAATGTATAAATTCAAACTTCCCACTCATAGAAAAAAAAAAAAACTACTTGAGTTGAATCGTGCGCTAAAGTAATGTTACCGTGACAGTGTCCGCTGTATAAATTTATAGTAATCTCAAACTTAACAATTTGGCTCAGCTATAGCGAATTGTTTACACTTTGAACCATATCCTTTGAATTAACCTATCATATTTTATTTTTTTAGAAGACCACCTGAAAAGTTTCTTTGATATTTTCTGCGAATATTTTTGATTAGTGCAGAAGCAAAAATATCAAGGAACACTGGTGTTTACTTTCTTTTGAAACATAAAACCCGTGCACGAATCCTCACGTTTGGCACCCTGAAGTTGGAACTGGTTAAAAAAAATAAGCTCAACCGGTGGCGATTTTGCAGGTTTTTCCTCCATATAAATCTATTAAATGTATCGATTTTATGTGAGACAAGCTGCCTCACCAAGAATCGCTTGTTTCACATGTATTTAAATGGAGGAAAAACCAGTGTTGCCAATTTTCAAGAATTGACACTATGAGCATAACTAGACCGGTGGATATTTGCCATCTAGTCGGGGCGGTCATTACTGTTCAGTACAAATGGAGAGGAAGTTTACATTACTTCAAAAACTGGACTTCCAAAACGAGCGATTTGAAACAGTATCTTCAGCCTCTAAACAAGGCAAAAGTTGACCTAAATGTAGCTACTTACTTACCTCTTGATCTTATTCTCTAAATATTAGCGAGCAAGTGTGTGCGTGAGTTGCATTGCGCCAAGGTGTTCTTGTTTTATTATTATAGTAGTTGCAGTTTAGAATTTTCTCGCTAACTATACATTTAAAATAAAGCCTTTTTCACGGCTCATTCAGACCTTTTCTCATCAAATTTCTTGGCTTTTCCTGAAATTCTTTAAGAATTTAAAACCTCGCAAATTTTTGAAACGTCCCTTGATAAATAAGTCTCTAAAATATTTTTAAAACATCGTAAATGCGGGTACCACAGTGTATATAAGAGGCACCGAAGCAAATGAATAGGGAGTAAGTAGACAAATTTCCGCTGAAAATATAGGGAAGAGAAATACGGAAAAAACTCGCTGATGAGAATGTGGATATCGGAAGAGTATAGAAAAAAGTACGTATTTTTAATTAAATAGCCCAATTAGTCCTTACATGAAGTTCTGCGATTCAATCCCCTATCTCACATATATCACTGGAAAAAAGTCGCTTGGATCTAGAGTCCAAACACTTTAAAACATTGACAAGGAAAAATACTCTTGATTTAATCGAATGTTTGCTCAAATCAAGAACCAAGCTTTTAAATTTTAGCGGATTTCCTTTTGATCAAGCAAAAATCCGATTGAATCAAGAGATTTTTTTCTTGTCATCGTTTTCAAGAGTCTGGACTCTAGATCCTAGCGACTTTTTCTCCCCAGTGATAGTTTAAAAGTTGAGAACTTTGGCAAAGGAGGAAGGAAAAGGGACTGATTGATTGTTACGTAAGATTTTGTGGTCTTAAAGTAAACAGCCAATACTTGCTAAGTATCTGCTGTCAAAAAATATATAAAACCTACTTCATCAAGGAGTATCAGCGGGATGCGCCCTGATCCCCTCCCAACTCCCGCGTCGGGGACGTTGCCGATGTGGCGCCATTTCGATGTTCCTCTGACGTAAGGACGTATCTGTTTCTCCGCATGAGCCCCGGAAAACATAGAACCACACTGCCGTGCTAAGGAAAAACGCCGTATGAACCTTCGGGCGTTGCCACATTTCCTTTGATAAAACACGAATTTTCTGGTTAACTAGTGAATATTTTCCTTTCAATTTTTTTTAGATAATTTTCTTCGCAATTTCACCTATAGTTCCTGAAAATTTCAAGGAAAAATATTCCTAATTTTCCTAAAAAATACACAAGGAAATTTGGCAACTCTCGAATGTTCTTACGGCGTTCTTCCATAGCACGACATCACAGGGGGAGCAGGGCTCTCGTGGAAATCGAGATACGCCCTTACGTCGGAGGAGCGACAATTTGTCCCTGAAGGGCTCCCAATCCCAATCAATTAGAATGCCTTCATCCCAGTTTTTCCACGTTTTACACGTGTATAAAGCGTGAGAAAGAAAGAGGAACAAATTACACTCAGTGTTTTTCATTTTTTTTTTAATTTTGATGATAATTACGAGAAAAAGGACCTAAGCCCTTTAAGTCTCGGAATTTAGTTACTGCTATCGGAGCATTGATGAGTCATAGAGAAAAAAGAATCGTCGCTCTTACAATAATCATAATGGATTTCAGGTTCTACCTGCTGGTATGCTAGTGGTTTTACAGGGTTAATTTTGTGGTTATTACATTTCGATCCCGATAACAACGCTGCATCGTTGGCACAGACATCGGTCTGTAGACGAAAGACTATAAGTTCAAAATGGAGTTACTGCTTGTTTCAGCAGGGATTTGCGATCTAAATGCTTTATTCTTGTGTAAAACGCGAGAAACACGGTAATGCAACCACACCGAAAAAAATAATTCTGTTCTTAGGGCTCCTGCACTTATTTTGTTACAGCTACAGAAGTTTTCGTTTTGAGGACAGAGTGCTCTGTGTTTAAAAGCGAAGTTCTGTTCTCATAACAGAAAAGTTCTATAAGTATAACAAGGGCAGTGCAGGAGCCCTGTGACCGTAAGGCTCTGTCATCAGCCCCGACTATTTTTTTTTTTTTTTTTTTTTTTTTTTTTTTTTTTTTTTTTTTTTTTTGCGTGTGGTTTTTTCTAAAATCAATTCCTAAGCTTAAAGACGCTCTCAAAGTTCAGCCCACGTTATGTTGAGAATCCACCTCTATTTAGAGCCAAATCCTCAATGCCCAAACAGGGAGAAAATACATTAACAGGGTTGCAACTTTGTTCGGGGACTTTTTAGCTGAAACCACGGCAGTCCTGCTATTTTTTGCTCCCTATCTACCACATGGAGAGTCTAACCAGATACACAAGGTGGACTCTCAATGCAGCATGGGATATCCCCTCCATTACGACCTCAACTTTGAGAGCTTTTTTTGAGCTTCGAAGTTGACTTCAGAGAAAACCAGTGGCACCACCATGTTTCTCACGAAATTTTACCTCAGTCAAAGCACTTACATTAGAAATCCCTCATAGTCACGCATTCAAAAGCTCTATGGTGAGTTTTAACAATTTTTTTCAAAGGACAAACGAACTGATTTTTCATGAGGGAGAGAAGTGATATGAAGTACTTACAATAAAGTGCATACATTTTATGAAACAATTGATTCCACAATTTCAGAATGATATTTTTTTATGATGCAGCTGAAGCATGAACTTTCAAGCTAACATGACAGTTTCTGCCAGCGATTGCTCGCCTACACCCGCGTGAATGAATTTCAAACCGGAGTCCCGTGGCAAAAATATGAAATTTTGAGATGAAAAACTCGTCCAAACATACTGTTTCCCCCTGAATTTCCCGCCAGGGCACTGCAAACGAATGCGCCTCATTTTCAGCAGTCTCAATTTGTTGAGAATTAATTTCCTCGCGGATGCCGAAACGCTTTCCGACGCGTGGCAGACTTTTTTTGCCCATTTAAGGGGACCGTCAAAATCGCGTTCCATTAACGCAGATCTAGATGGATTTCGATACTGAAATATCCGGATTCGATTGCGTCAACATTGATCGGGAGCCATCATTCCAAATTCGTCATCGAGGCGTGTGTTTTTTTTTTTTTAATTATATTTTTCCATTTGAAAACAACTCAATTTGTTTGCCACGTTTCGTGGTCTCTATGAGTTTTTCCCCCATCCCGAGGGGAAATTGGCTGCACCACGTTTCAACAAAAGCCTCATTAGTGCTAAGGTTCACAATATCTCATTTATTCTGACCCGTGCAATGATATGAGTCCATTATCTGCTCATTATTTTGAATCGCATAAAATGTTCCGCTAGACAAAAAATCCGTAAAAAAATAATTTATTTTTCCATTTGCAGCAGAATTTTTACGACACCTTGCGCACGATACACATAAAGTTGAAGCAAAAATTCCTGCAGCAAAATCATAGTCATGTGCTCTCAATTAAGGTTACTTCCATATTGATAGAAAAAAGTGCATAATTCTGCAATCCGCAATCTCAGAATAGTTTCATCAATACCATTTATAAAGGGTTTTATTATTAATACTTTATGATGGAGCTAAATCACGAGATAAGCATTTCAAGCCGACCTTATTGCCTGTTAATTTATCTTATTAGAGTACTAGTAATTATATTTTAAAGTTTTAGGAATCTTTAAAAAACGAAGTTGGACTAAAATTGTCAGATCTGTTGCAATGAATCCAACGCAATAGTAATTTTTTTGGCAGGGAGGTTGTAACATATTAGTGACAACCCATAGGAAAAAGTTTCTTAATTTTTTAAAACGCAAAATTAAATGATTGATAGCAAAGCATGGAGAAGTGTTTGATGGAAATATTGAGGGATAAAAAACGCCCAAAATGTCAAATAAAACGGAGTTATGGCGGTCTGAAGTTCACCGTTCAAGGAATGCAGTTACGAGAAAACGCTGTGTAAAGCTACCATATTCAGAATAAAAAAATGCTGAATTATAATGCAACTTTACGACCTCTATTGGCTTCAAAATTAACTATAGACTGCTCGCACCCCTTCTTCAGGACACTGTTGGGAATTTCTCGTCGAAATTTCAGAATCAAACTTTTTGACCGAATTTGACGATATGTTCCTCTAACAATTTTTCATTCGCAGACTGAGGTCCCTTTTTCTAGGAGATTATGTCTTAAGTATTACATAACTTTAGTGTGTACTAACCACACAACGGCAATTAAACATTAAATTTAAAAAAAAGTCTTTGAATTTGCTTATGGATTCACTTTGACATTAAACAATTTTTATGCCAAATATGGTATCATTTCTGCGAAAAGTTTATCATGATGAAACATGCAAAGCTTTAGCGGAAAGTTACAGGCGGAGAGGAAATATGGTACCTACCATTTCTACGAAAAATTGATCATTATAGAACATGCAAAGATTTAGCGGAAAGTTTTTGCTTTAGACATACATAAAACCGAGGTCATTAGTGAGTGGGGTGAAACATGCACACGAACATGTACTGACGCATGTTGGCGGAAAGTTTTTACGTCAGACATACAGACTATGAATTGTTCATCGTCACAAACATGTGACGCATGCGATTGGTAAACTATTATAGAGGTATGCCCAAAAAAGTGTAAAGCACGCCAGCACCTACCGAAGGAAAACCAAAGTAAAAAATAAAAGCATGGCATGTATGATCTTTTCTTAAAATGAAAGTTCGCCTTGAGCTTTACTTTAACATTAATGAAAGGTATTCTTGGGGAACTTTTTTCTCCTCTTTTTCGGCTTTCTCTCCGTCTTTTTTTTTTTGCACGCATTAGGAAGGCAAGAGGGGGAAAGTTGTGAAAAAGTTTATAAATTTGAGTTGATTTGACATGCTTTTCCGTTAATTCATTTTCATCTTGATGAGACATTTTGTTTGTTAATGTGCGCACCGTTTTTATACTTCCGCTAGTGGATAAATCAGCTATATATCTTTCACTTTACATATCTACCAGCCAGTCTTTTTATTAACGATTTCAAAGTTTTTGAATGAGGCTTCACATGGTACTAAAAAGCCTCACTTGTCTCAGATATTACTTTTCGTCAACATGTCGAGTTTTCAGAACGAAAATGATTGCGCATCATAGTTCATGGCTCAACAAATTAAGGAAAAACAATTTTTTAAAGTAAAAAAAATTATATTATTAGGGTACTTTTGAGGTAAGGAGTCTCTCATGAAACAATTTTTCAGATGAACTTTCTTTATATTCAAAGAAATCTATACTATAAGCTCCAAGACCTCCTAATTTTGCAAAACTGGTGACGCTTAGTTCCAGCGTTCTACCGGGCCGATTTTCATGATTTTTGCGGCTATCGACGGGCAATTGTCTCTAGATAAGCCAACTCTTTTCAGATTTTCAAAATATGGCCCAGGTTTTAGCGGCTCTGGTGCTTGCACTAGAGCTGCTATTCCGGACGGTCCCAGCTGGGGAGTATCAACGGACCATGTTACATTGGAGAGACCGCGTGTTGGTTGATGGGAATCGGCGCCATTTTCTGCTGTTTAGGAGGGACTGATTTTATTTTAATTGATATCTTTTTCCTGTGAGCGAATGCTATGTTGTGTAGTGTATTTTTGGAATCATGGTGATACTGTCAATAATTCAAAACGGGTCTGTGCTTTAATCTCGCACTGGAAAAAATGTACTTCACGTTTAAAATTTGAAAATTCAAATCTATAAGTTTTCGCGCTTTTTTCGAAGAATGCCGTGGTTGGAGCTTCCTAGTCATACTACTCGACATCAGCTGATAGCAAACAAAGGTTACCAAGGAAACCGTAAACGCGTAACAACTACCTACCGTCGCCAGAGCCGCTTTCCGACGCGAATATGCGTTGGAGCTTCCTGCTTGTTTTTATATTACGTGGTAAAGTTGCGAATTCTCCCATTTAAACAATGTAAATTTATACTTTTTGTCATAGTTCGTTTGAGCGTTCTACCGGGCCGATTTCCATGATTCTTGCGTAAATCGACAGGTAATAGGCCCTAGATGAGCCCGCTGTAATCAGATTTTGGAAAAAGGACCCAGGTTTTTTTAAAATCACGTTATAAAAGTGAGTGAGTTTACAGAATGCTCCGGTACTGCTACCGCTATGCGCGGGAGGATGCGCAGTGGTCGAGGAGGTTGCGCAGTAGCTGTGTAGCCTGCGCATCAGCTCTACACTTATCTACACTAGATTCGCGCGAAACTCTTACGTCGAGCGGTGGCCGAGCGGTTTAAGACGTCGAATGTGTGCACATTGTATTCAATGTGGGTTCGATCCGCAATTCGTAATATTTTAATTATTACCTGACTATCATTGTTCATTGTTTTACTGCAATATTTCATCAAACAGTCATTCGAAAACGCGTCCTTTTAATTTTAAAGTAATTTTAAGTAAAGTTTAAAATTAAAGTATACCTCATATCGTAATTTTTTAGGGGGAAAAATAAACCTAACACTGATTGGAGGGTAAAAATAGGGCCGCGAAGCGGCCCATTGATGGCGCGGAGCGCCTTCAGGGGGTTGGGCCGCGTAGCGGCCAGGGGGCGTAGCCCCCTAGTATAACTCTGTCATCGCCAACACACTTTCTTCTTGTATTCAAAAATTTCATTTGAATTAAAACGAAGTTTTTTCATTCCAAAACATTTTTCTTATACTTAAAAAGAAAAACATTTATCGCCTCAAAACAGTTTCTTTATATCAAAGATTTTTTTTATTAGTTAAAAAAATGTTTTATTCGAATAATAGGTCGATGTCGACGTCAAATTCTCCCAGTTTGCAGATTTGCATAGAGAGCAGAAAATTTCTCATTGACCTGCAAAGAGAAATTGGGGCAAAGCGATGTGGAGAGAGGGAGTTTGATAAGCTCGGGGGCGGCGGAGGAGCATTGTGAATGGCTGAAGGGTCCGGAACAATCAAGGATCAACAGGGTTAGGCTAGTCCCTCGTTAGGCGCCGCGCGGAGGCCGAGATCAGGGATCACAGGCTCGGGCTCACGGATATCCGATTTCTGAGCAATAATTACTCCCTGTCGCATCCCTGTCTCGCTACAAGTCGCGCCCGGCCAACTTCACACAGTTTTTATTCAATTTGCCGTATGGAGTCAAGTCCCTCCGCGCCGATGCTGCCCTTTTTGCCGCGCCTCAATTTCCCATTCCTCATACAGGATGTCCGCGGATTAAACGCCCGGACTGAGAGAACGTGCTTTATTAGTCAAATCAAGGTTTTTTCTCTTCGGTAAAGTTTTTCCTAAAAGTTCTCCGGAGCAACTGGGCCTGGTTCAAGCTGCGGCTTCCAAAATTTCCAGGAAACAGTTTTTTCTCAATTTTGGCAGCGTTTCGGGCTATGAATCACAAAAAATATGACTTCTCGCGATAGTTTCCAACACTGAGTAAACCTGTGGTCCAAAAAATGGGCCTCGTACAGCAGAAAGGAACTAAGCCACATCAGCTATTGCCAAATTTAATTGGTCAATTTCATTTTTTAAAAGAGAACATTTGTAAGGATCTCTTTAAACATGTTAAGGGATTAACTTCGCACTATGCAGATAATCCACTGAAACTTACACAAAAATCCGCACAACCGTTTTCACGTAAAAAATTAAATTTGGCAGCAGCTGATGTGGCTTGGTTCCTTTCTGCTTGACGCGGTCCAAATATTTAAATCTCAAGTTCAAAAATGGGTTTCGCAAAGATTTTAAATTTTTCAGGATCAGCAACTTCTTTTACTGATTTAGGTTTGTGATATTTTCAGCGCATCATTTTGCTGGCCATAAAAATTAAATGGCTCCGGGGTTTTATTTCCTCCTCAAGGCTTCGGTGCGGAGAAATTCGCGTTTGGTTGGCCTCTAAATCAAGTTTTATTTTTTTTTTCATTTTTTTTTTTTTTTATCCTATTTGACCTAAGACTCCCCGGAATTCCTCAAATCCCCGTTTCACTTGAGATTTCGATATGTTAAGGCCATGGCTATATTCATGGCAAGATAATTAAAGGAGTAGGGGGATTTTTCATGAGTTTTGGCTCATAAACATCACCAAATATAGGGTGAAAACGGGATTATATACATCCGACCGGGAGGCTCTTTTGGATAACTTTATTACAGAAGTCTACAGTGTGGCCATTTGATTCTGAGACACCCTGTATAGTTCCGTGTAGAAAGTACGGAGGTTTTCCAAGTTGGGAGCATTGTTGATGTACTTGGTGCATATCCGCGTGGGCCCGTGGGCCCTAAAGGGCCGCGCCTCCGGCTCCCCAGGGACGCGTCCGGATTCGTCAGTGACACGCTGGACTTGTTTTTCTTATGGGAAGAGTGGCCCGTTAACGCGTTCCGCAGGGAGGAGGGAGGGATTTTAACAAGTTGTCGAATTTTTTTCTCGCTCTGGGGAGCGCCTCCTCGGTCGACCACGCCAACTATTTTACCCACGTATTTCCAGGCGATTGACACACACGATGAGGCGCAGTCAAAAACCTTCAGATTGAAATGACGGCAAGTGCAATTCATTATCTATTCAACTTTTTATGAAAAGTTTTTTTTTTTTTTTTTTTTTTTTGTTCAATATGACGCATTTTACAAGATTAGCTATGGGAGAACCTCGAAATTTTTGGTTTCTACTAATTCACCGACTTATCATAAAGTCCAGGTACTTAACGCTGTTTCTGCAGGCATTTTTTCTATGCGTGAATCTCACACTGGGAAAAAAAAAAAAACACATTGGATTTAGAGTCCAGACTCTTGAAAACATTGACAAGAAAAAGTACTCTTGATTCAATCGGATTTTTGCTTGAATCAAAACGAAATCCGCTTAAATTAAGAGGCTTGGTTCTTGGTTTAAGCTATAGATTCTGATTGAATCAAGAGTACTTTTTCTTGTCGATGTTTTTAAGAGTCTGGACTCTAGATCCAATGTGTTTTTTTCCTAGTGTACAGCCTATTGTGTATTGAGTGAAAAGGACGTGTATTTCTAATTTGAAGGCTTCACAGGTCTTTTTATCGTTCTTAAGAGCCTTCCGTCATAAATTAAGTTTGGAATGTTTTTGATTGATTAAAGTATGAGGAAAATTGTATTCTTGCGCTTTCTTTGACATATTTCGGTATTCTCAATTAACTTGACTAACTCTTCAAACATGGATTTTTCAAAAGACAAGCACCCTGTTAAAAGTGGTGATTGGACTCGCTTGCTTCGGTCAGCAGACATCAGTAGAAATTGGTTAGAGTATTTTCCTGTTATCATTAGAGGAACTCTACTCATATCAGCACAATGTGTTTTCTTTTTCTTTTTCTAAACAACTTTATTTTATCAAGAATCATCTTCAAACAAAGTCAACTTGAAGAAAAAAATATCACTACACATTTTTCCTCGTATCAATTGACATTAACTGATATCAGTAGAATTCTTCATCTGTCCTTTCTTGTTATTTTCAGCACTCAATTCTTTTCAGAGAGGCATCTTAACTTTTCCTGTTCCGCTTGGCAACAGTGGATTAATCACATCGTAATGGACCAAAAAATCGATGGCTGTTTGAAACAAAGGATTTGGTTCCGTAATAAGCATCGCTTGGATAAGGTAATTGCAGCAAATAAGAGCGCGGGTGGTTAATATTCGAGGTTCTTGGTCGTTCTTTCCACCTCCAACACGCCCCACTCTCATACGTGGGCGATGGGCTCATCTATTATTTAAGCTTCGATAAACTAGTGAGACTGCTCAGCATTCATCATACAGGGAAAAATGATAGCGTTTCCAATGGTTTCCGGTCACGGACGAGTAGGGCTCGTGTAGTTTTGGGGTTTTCCTGAAACCTCATTCTTTTTTAAATTAGATCATATTCAACAGGAAGGAATCGATTCACTTTGTCTTAATAATACCCAGGAATGAAACTTTGCAGTTCAAAAATTACTAAGAGCCTCCATGCCCAGCAAAATAAAACGTATGGGAAGCTCTAATGCGTAGGTATATCAAACAAGCGCTTAGAATTTAGCGCGCGGGGTTTTAAGTAAAAATGTAGTTTTGGTTTTTTTGGCCGTCAGTGAGATTGAAGGAGAAAGAAAATGATGGGTCAAAATCAGTCATATTTGAAATTTTTAATAAAAATTGAAAAAAGCCATATTTTGTAGTTAGTGCATGACGCTAATTTTATTCTCATCTTCAGCTATGGTTGCCAATAAGATGAGATATTAACATTTGGCCTTTGATTTAGTCTAAATCATCTTCAACTCATATGTACGGTCAAAAATGCAAGAATATTTGTTTTTTTCGCAATCAGTTCCCTTAAAAAATTCCATTCTTCGAAAAGTTGATGGCTGGCGGCTACTAGAAAAGCGCATTTAAAAAAAGGATGAAAAATCCCCTGGAAAGTAAAGTAAGCTCATATAAAATCTATATATTAGTTGTGATATGGTATCGACATGGGTAGACGCAGCAGCTGTGACATACGGAACCTTAAAGTTACATAGGTTTGGTTAGTTGAAAAAAGTAACATGTAGGATAGATACGTAAAGCGAGAGGGGAAATTTCCATCGTCTGCAGGTCTTTTAAATGAAATTCGATGTACCTATAAAAATATCATGCTAGTCGGAGATTCCCATGTTTTACCTTCCAAATTATGTGTTTTCGGTGGTTTTTAAGGGCAAAAAAAAGTGATAAAGTGAAACACAAAAGTTTTGTAGCGTACCTGTAAAAAGTAGGCATTAAATGTCATGGAAATGCACAGGTGGTTTTTGCCAAGTGAACAAAATAGGACATTGATAAATTGATAACAATTCAATGCGCAAGGCTCTCTAGCCTAATCATTGAAGAAAATGAAACAATAATGAAAGAAGAAAAACCGTGTGCTAGAGGGCTGAATGCAGCTTTCTGATGATCATGCACTTGCTTTGGCTAAAGGAGGCACTCAGAAAGCCGCAACTGGTTGGAGTCAGAACAAAGAGCAAGCAAACCTAGTTCGAGTGAATTTCAGAGTCAAGCAACTCAATGTGAAGGGCTTGGAGAACAAAGCGCATGAGTGCAGTTTTTGCTATTTCGAGAAGAAATACGTGTTTGAAGTTTTGGAATCACATGGATCCTCGTGGCAGAGAGAAAGTTAAAACCGACTTTTTGATGCTTTAAAATTGGTATTTGGGAGTGAATTTTTCACAGAATATGCATTAAGACTAGTTTCGCTGGAAATCATTGATATCTCAATTTGTTTTAAAAACAGCACTTATGCGCCTTGTCCTCCAAGCCCCTCATTTGATATCGACGTTTATTAAGCGACACGCAATTCCTGAACGTAAAAGCTGCCTCGCATCAGGATGAAATGCGTGTGAATTAATTTCCTTCCATTCATGACGAGATCACCTTTGAACTCGCGCGCAGTGATACAGGGACCGCGGCGAAGTTATGAATGAAGAGGTACCATAGTAAGAGAGGCTCGGTAGTAGTTTTCTGCGTCTGCGGGCAGCTCGGCGCGGCTAATGAATGGGTACAGGGACGCGCAGAGAAAACCGCACAGGAAGTTGTTTTCGTTTTTAGGGATCCGGCCCGGCGTTTCGGGACTCCGGGCGACAGGGAAAGGGAGAGTCCCGATGGCCCTCCTGGTCCAGCGATCCAGCAATTGACCCGGAGCGTCTTTCCGCCGATGTAAGATCATAATGGTATTTTAAGGTGAGCCCTAACGACCGGACACATCCATGCTTTCTAGAGTCCATTCGAGAGTAAAGTTACGCCTCACCTCAGTCAAGTGATGAGTGATGCACGCGTTCTCACACAGGAGCACACGCCGCACGCCCCCTAACCCCCACCCCCCCACCCCCACCGTCGAAGAGTTCAAGACGAACGGGAGCCCCTTTGATTTGCCGCGTTGTCAGATCTGATGAATTATCGAAAAGAGCACAGGACACTGGGAAAAAAAAACACATTGGATCTAGAGTCCAGACTCTTAAAAACATCGACAAGAAAAAATACTCTTGATTCAATCAGATTTAAGCTTAAATCAAGAACCAAGCCTCTTAATTTGAGCGGATTTCCTTTTGATTTAAGCTTAAATCTGATTGAATCAAGAGTCCTTTTCTTGTCGATGTTTTCAAGAGTCTGGACTCTAGATCCAATATGTTTTTTTTTCCAATATAACGACCGAATCTTTGAAATTGAGATTTCTTCAAAATTCCATCGTGCTATGAATATGAATGAAGCAAAGGATTCCGTTGAAGCAGCAATATTTACCCAATTTGCGAAATGTGAGGGTTGTCGACGTGCAGTGAGTTCGCGGAAATTGATGACATTTCTGACTACCCTGAAAAATTTTTTCTTGAGATATTATTTTGACTTAAAGCGTCGTTTCTTATCAACACAATCTGGAATCAGTATTTTTTTTAGTTAAATAAACGTTGTATTGTCATCGTTAAGCTTAAGTTAAAAAGAAATTAACGAAACAACGTTTCTTTAGCTCAAAAAACCTAAATTTGTCGACAAGAAACGACGCTTCAAGTCAAAATAATTTCTCAAGAAATTTGTTTAGTATAAATAGCAGTAATTCGCATTATTCCACGAGACACAGAAAAATTAAGTTTGCTTTAACATTCCACTGAACTTGACTGTCGTATAGAGTACAGAGACATCGTCGCCGTGTGCGGTGAGGATGTCTCGAGGACAGCCGCCGGCTCGGAAGTAAGTTAGGTAAGGAAGTTACCTACACTTCTATTTCGCCTTCAATTTTTGAGGTAGGCCATACAACATCCTCCGTGCAGCAATGGTTATCTTTTCGAGAATTTAGGTCATTTCTTAATGTCTAAAAATCTTGCGTGGCAGTAACTTACATTAAATTCTCTAAAACTCTACTTTCTGTTCAAGTCTCTATGATTGGTAGCAAAATCGTATACGAATAATAATTCATTCTCTTCTTAATGATTCATAATGCAGGGCCGGATTAACCTATACTTGCCGCCCGTGGGCCGCCTGTATTTTGCCGCCCTCTCCTCTCACTCATTTTGAAACATTAATAAGAACCATCAAGTGAACGTGCCGGAGGCAGAAGCATAAGACGCGTTCATTCGTGTCGGATACATTTTTGTGTAAGCCCTGTCAACACTACCAGCAAAAATTCACGGAACTTGGGGCGAAAGTTCAGTTCCGTAAACCTATCTCTGTGTGGACAAGGCCTTCCATTTATAAGAAATGAACAAGAAAATTATGAAAGAACAAACATAAATGTGGTTTAATAATTTTAACTTTCACCGCCGCGTCGCCGTCGTCACGCTGATCGCAGTATGTTTGACGCAATGCGTGAAGTATCCCTACCGCCTTATAGGCGCTATGCGTTTCATGCCGACCGCTGGCTGCTGACCTGACCGCATTCCTTGTGACGCAATGCGTGAAGTATTCGTGGATTCTTGTAGGCGCTAATATGTGTTTCATGCTGACCGGCGCGCTAAGGACTTCTCCTTTTCATCTCAAGTCTTCGTCCTCTTCGCTCTCTTCAGGCAGAATTGCGTGTTTGCTTCTTCTCATAACTCGACTAATTAAAGGTGCTGTCTCTTGTATCACCGCAAAACGACAAAATTAGAAATTAATATACTCTCAGGAAATGACAGATTTTGTCGCTTTTTCTCGTTTGTAATATTTTTTTATACCTACATTTAAAAAAATTGCAAAATTTGCCGCTCCCTCAATTTGCCGTGATGGGGCGCGGCCCATGTGCCCCTTAATCCGGCCCTGTCATAATGTAGTGAATCAGCTTCATTATAGAGTTTTAATTTAAACTTTATTAAGCAGTTAATATTTCAAAACCTCAAAAGTTATCTTCATATGTTCAACATGTGTTTCATTACATTGAGCAGCTACCAAAGCTGTCAATCACTTGAGTGGCTGGTATTAAACGTTTATAAAGAAAAAAGGGGGAAAGAACGGGGGGAAATTGTGTGATTCATTTGTGGATTTGGCAAGTATGGACAATTACTCTGCTCATTCGAGTCATCGGGTTGTGTGTGTATCATCTGTGGTCCTTGCAGCAATTCCAGATCCTTCGTGCGCGGTCGTTCGGGGGAGCAATTACGGCCGAAAATCGGAAGTTTCGGGCCCGATTCTGCGTGCGTGTGAAGTGAGTCAGCTGAGGACCGGAAAAACGAGTTTACTTTAATCACGACCGACAGGACAGGGCCGCAACTAGCGCCAAATCCCGGATCATACCCGAGGTGGCGGCGCCGCAGGCCCATCCGCGTTGCCACATGCCATCCTGCCTTGATGGCAATATAGACCAGCCCCCCCACTTCCACAAAAAAATATGAAAAATATGCCATCGTTTTGTAAGTGTTTTGTAACGTTTTGTAAGTCTAAAAAAAAATTTTGTAAGTCACTCCAAATGGTTCAAATGGATAACTTCATTTTGGGGGGGCTGGAGAAATGGTATCCCCCCCACTTCGCGATCGATAAATTCTGACAACGCCAACGTTTTGTAAGTGTTTTGTAACGTTTTGTAAGTCCAAAAGAAAATTTTGTAACTCAATTTTTAGGGGGGATACGGCTACCCAAAATTTTGGGGCCAGCCCCCCCACTTCGCGATCGATAAATTCTGACAACGCCAACGTTTTGTAAGTGTTTTGTAACGTTTTGTAAGTCCAAAAGAAAATTTTGTAACTCAATTTTTAGGGGGGATACGGCTACCCAAAATTTTGGGGCCAGCCCCCCCACTTCGCGATCGATAAATTCTGACAACGCCAACGTTTTGTAAGTGTTTTGTAACGTTTTGTAAGTCCAAAAGAAAATTTTGTAACTCAATTTTTAGGGGGGATACGGCTACCCAAAATTATCAGGGTCAATCGCACCGTTCAAATATCCCGCGCAAAGACCACCGGATCTCGCCCGGATCTTTCTCGTTCCGTGCCATGTTGCCGCAGCCTTTCAACCTTTCCGACCGTTCCAGTAGGACAGAGATAAATCGTGTTCCTACGCTGCTTAGGGTTACATTAGGTCAGGTTATAGATTTTCTTCCCCGATTTTTGTTCTCGCGGTTTTGAGAGAAACGTATATTATTCAGCTAAAATCAAGAGGGGTCAGGTCGTTTACATTTCATGGGCACTTGAAAATCCGGTTGTTTCGCTTTAGACAGGAGATGGACCAATGAACATGGTCTGCATTAAATAATTAACGGCACTTATTTTCTCTTCAAAATTTATTGTAAAAAATGATGCACACAACGAGAGGTTCGGAAAGCAACCGCTGAACGGGATACTCTTTAGTTTTTTAAGTCAAATCAGATGATGGTTCAACGGTACAAATGATCTCATTTATATTTTTGCCCTGAAAATAATGTTAACTGTGAGCACTTATTTCTTCTTCAGTTGCTCATTTCTGGACTCCACGTCGTGCGATTCGTTGTATACTTGAAATTTTGAAGTTGGAACGCGTTGCGTGGTGTTTCAATTTATACCGTGTATCTATATTATACAACTACAAGCAAAATCTTGGAAGCACTATTTCTGACGAACTGCCGGACCGATAAGGATGATCTTTACATGTATGTCATCTGTAGTAGATGTAGATGTGCAAAAAATTATGAAACCCCGAACTTTTAATGTTGTAGAGCTTTTAAAGCTCATGTCACTTAAGTCCAATGTTAATAGCGTGAGAGATATGTCGTTTCCGCTGGAAACGTCAAGGTGTGGGATTCTACCTGAGTGACTCGAATAAACAATAAAACAATGGAAAAGCTCGTGAAGGGCTCCTCATTCGAAGAGTTGAGGAACGGTGCATCGCTCAGGGTTCAAGGTTCAAGGTCCAAGGTATAAGGTTTAACTCAATTTTTCCTGCGTTCTTCCGGCTTCGATTTACGGCATTGGTCAATTTACTTGACTGCTGAATTTCAATTAATATTTACAGCAGATACAAAGTGAGAAGGCAAGCACTGCGTCGCGTCGGGTCGGACCAAATATTATTAACTCTTAACGGTCGAAATCCTTTTTTTTTTTTTTTTTTTTTTTTTTTTTTTTAAATTAAGTATTTAAAAATATTACATTACATCATCATTATTTACAAATCTGAGTGTTACGTCAAAAATTTTGAAATCGATGCAGCTCGAACACAAAATGGTGTATTAAAATGGAAGAACATTTTTGCCTATACATAGGCGTATAGAGCCCGCGAAGCGGGCCTGAGGGCGCGAGGCGCTCTCCCGGGGGTTGGGCCGCGTAGCGGTCAGGGGACAGGGCCCCCTAGTACTGTATAGAGGTCTATTGTTTGACGGATCCAGGTCAGGGTTAGGTTTCCTTAAAATTTTTTGAGGGTAGGTCGGTAGCTTCCTCCCAAGAGAAGAAAACCAATATTTAAAAAATCACTTTCCTCTAGGACCTTATTTTGTTACATTTTTAGTATTATGAACTAAAACCACTCAGAGAAAACAATCACTGTCATTCATAGGCGGAACCGGACACTTCAAATCGGGGAAGGAAGCGGGAGGCCAGCGAAGCTTCCTTCAGAAAATTGTCGAAATTTAAATGAATCTAATATACAGGGTGATCCAAATGGCCCTTCCACCCCCTGTAACTTCTTACCTTATAGAAGTAATGATTTGAAACTTAAATGATGTGCCTAGGTAAAAATGAGCTACTTATCGGTCCCTTCCCCCTAGGAATTTTCAGGGGGACCCCTTCGGAAGGTGGGAGGGAGAGGGAGGGAACGGACCCGAACTTTTCGTTCAAAAGAGAAGACCATATTCGCGATACCTCGTTCGAAAGAACATAATTAAAGAAAACTTTTTGCGCAAATCGAAAGTCATTTCCTCAGAATGTTTCAAAATGGCGGCCTGTTAAAGTTCAAAATGGCCGAAAATTGGCACCGGTTGTTCGTCCATGAATTTGCGCGAAAATCAGCGACAAAGAGTATTTTGCCACGAGAATAACGAATTTGACGTCAGATTTTTTTTTTTTTTTTTTTTTTTTAAAAAAACCAAAATTTTCGAAATGGCGGCCGGATTAAGTTCAAAACGGCCGTAAATTGCCAACTCGGTTTTTTGCTAATGGATTTGCTTGAAACTTGTAGCCCAGAGGTATATTGACATGAGATTAACAAATTTGGAATTTGATTTCTAACGTAAAACGATTAAAAAAACCATACAATATTTTCTCACAGTTAAAAGGTAACGCCTTTACATATTTATTGTATCACAAGAAGCACCTAAAAAGCACCCAATGCTTCTTATGATACGGTGAGTATGTAAAGGGGTTACCTTTTAGTTGTGAGAAATCATAGCACGGTACTTTGACAGTATTCTCAGGCGGTATAATACCTCCATGACCGCTTCTCAGGTCAAACAACTACAGCAAAACCTCAGAGAAACCATTAAAAACTCGACAAGAAAATTTTTCCCACGTTTATCTTATAATTCACTTTAACAACCAAAATTTGCCTCAATACGGGCCTCGTAGGCTCAATTAGTCCTTCTAGGGGTAGACGCGAAACACAAATTGCAGTCTAAAAAAAAATTTCGAATATTTTTTTTTCGAGAATTATGTTTTTAAGCGTTTCTGTAGAGCTATTTGTGAAGGACAGCCTTTTCGGTCAATTACAACCAATGTGCTTCGAAAAATAAAAAGCCGTCGGGCCCCGTAGATCCGGTTAGTCATCTAAGGGTTAAAGAACCGGAGCTCTCCATTCTGCGGTTTGCGAGTTTTCCAGAAATATTACTCAAGAATAAGGCGACCTTCGTTCCTACATGCCTAATTTTGTTTTTCACCAATGATAAACTTAAATTGGACTACATTTTGCAATTTGGAACTATAAATTCCAGCCCGGTTCAAAAACAATGTATGTGCCATTAGTTTCCCTATGCATATGAGTGTTTTTTCAGATGAGACAGAATTTATAGTTCCAAATTGCAAAATGCAGTCTAATTACTCCTTGAAACAGTTCGTTGCTTCCCACCGCTTTTTCTCGTGAGCTACACATAGAAGACTATTGCATCGTCAATATTTATCAGTTTTACAGGGTAGGTGTCCAAACTTTTGAAGGTCATATACCCAGCAATTTCTACCTTTCAATATTTGGGCGAATCGGGATCCGTCAAACAATAGACCTCTATACAGTATACACGGTATAAATTGAAACACCACGCAACGCGTTCCAACTTCAAAATTTCAAGTATACAACGAATCGCACGACGTGGAGTCCAGAAATGAGCAACTGAAGAAGAAATAAGTGCTCACAGTTAACATTATTTTCAGGGCAAAAATATAAATGAGATCATTTGTACCGTTGAACCATCATCTGATTTGACTTAAAAAACTAAAGAGTATCCCGTTCAGCGGTTGCTTTCCGAACCTCTCGTTGTGTGCATCATTTTTTACAATAAATTTTGAAGAGAAAATAAGTGCCGTTAATTATTTAATGCAGACCATGTTCATTGGTCCATCTCCTGTCTAAAGCGAAACAACCGGATTTTCAAGTGCCCATGAAATGTAAACGACCTGACCCCTCTTGATTTTAGCTGAATAATATACGCTTCTCTCAAAACCGCGAGAGCAAAAATCGGGGAAGAAAATCTATAACCTGACCTAATGTAACCCTAAGCAGCGTAGGAACACGATTTATCTCTGTCCCACTGAAACGGTCGGAAAGGTTGAAAGGCTGCGGCAACATGGCACGGAACGAGAAAGATCCGGGCGAGATCCGGTGGTCTTTGCGCGGGATATTTGAACGGTGCGATTGACCCTGATAATTTTGGGTAGCCGTATCCCCCCTAAAAATTGAGTTACAAAATTTTCTTTTGGACTTACAAAACGTTACAAAACACTTACAAAACGTTGGCGTTGTCAGAATCTATCGATCGTAAAGTGGGGGGGCTGGCCCCAAAATTTTGGGTAGCCGTATCCCCCCTAAAAATTGAGTTACAAAATTTTCTTTTGGACTTACAAAACGTTACAAAACACTTACAAAACGTTGGCGTTGTCAGAATCTATCGATCGTAAAGTGGGGGGGCTGGCCCCAAAATTTTGGGTAGCCGTATCCCCCCTAAAAATTGAGTTACAAAATTTTCTTTTGGACTTACAAAACGTTACAAAACACTTACAAAACGTTGGCGTTGTCAGAATCTATCGATCGCGAAGTGGGGGGGCTGGCCCCAAAATTTTGGGTAGCCGTATCCCCCCTAAAAATTGAGTTACAAAATTTTCTTTTGGACTTACAAAACGTTACAAAACACTTACAAAACGTTGGCGTTGTCAGAATTTATCGATCGCGAAGTGGGGGGGATACCATTTCTCCAGCCCCCCCAAAATGTAGTTATCCATTTGAACCATTTGGAGTGACTTACAAAATTTTTTTTTAGACTTACAAAACGTTACAAAACACTTACAAAACGATGGCATATTTTTCATATTTTTTTGTGGAAGGATAGCAGTATGTGTCAAATTTTCGAAATCCAGTTTCCTTCAAAACGCCAAACGGTGGGTAGAGGGCATCCATGAAGAGATGGAGAGATGCCAGCTTCCGGAGGATCTCTACCATGACAGATTCCTGTGGAGAATAGGCGTCGCAGAGCGCCCTAGCGCGCCGTAAAAGCGGCTCATACATACATACATACATACAGTTTCCTTCAAAATTCGTCTAATCTCTTTTAGATGATATCACTGAAATAAATGAAACAGCAAGCTTCATATTCTTTTGATGAAAACGAGACATGAGAAAGCCGTAAGTGCACATGCCACATGTCATGCTGCCTTGATAGCAATAGAGCAGTATGTGTCAAATTTTCGAAATCCAGTTTCTTTCAAAATTCGTCTAATCTCTTTAGATGAAATCAGTGAAGTAACTGAGACGGCAAAATTCATCTTAGTTTCATGAAAACGAGACATGAGAAAGCCGTAAGTGCACAAAAAATGACGTAGTCTCAGACAAAACAGCAGTAAGTGACATCATTCCTCAAGAATGTCAATGAAATCATTGCTTTCAAAGAACCACACTCTTCTGTAGATTACTACCCTGAAAATGCGTTTGTTGTGTGTCTTAAAACGTAATACCATTACATTATGACATTATGACACCAATACATTATAACTGTCTTGAGCGTAGAAAGTTGCTGTTCAGACAGATCTTATTATTTTTAGCTAATCTTCAAGAATCCAGCGTCAGAACAAGATTCTATGACCATCGCAACTGACCCATTTGCTTGCTTTTTAACCTAGGGGGATTTGACTTGGAACCTCTTTTCTTTTTGGGGCAATGAGGCACTAAGGCAGCAACAGTCATCATCTTTTCGTTGACTGTCGAGTACCTCTTAGTTGGCTGGTAACTTATTCTGTAGTTGGGTAATGAGCTGTGGATGTAACATACTTATCAAACTTTGGATTGTTGGCCAAATAAATTGCTTCACACGTTGCTCAAAAGTTAAATGTTGAAGTCCCAAAAGTAAAAGCTTTTCCCATTGCCAATAAAGATAAGTACCAATGGAAGGCTTTCCACAGGAGTGGAGGATGAATCCAGAGCAGGCGTCAGCTAATACTGAGATAATAAAAAATTTTGCTAAACTACCGTGTGCCTTTTAAATTTTCGACAAAATTAATGCATTTCGGCTAGAAGCATATTTCAGCTGTTCATTCCCAAAAAATCTCCTTTTCCCCTCCGTAAATCTGGAATTAAATCTGAGAGTGTGCGAACGCGAACATTATTCGATCGATTTAACTAAATGGATGCCATTTTCAGCAGTCGAATACTTTTAGCTTTACTTTAGGATTTACAAAATCATTTTTTTGGTTAAAACAGCTGCGACATGCCTGTTGGCGTAATGGATCTGCAAAAAATGTTAAGTGAAACCAGTGCTGTAGCAAAATTTTATCGAAACCTTGAGGTCTGTTGACTCACCGTGTTGATGCATCCATCTCAATTTACCTAAGTATTTTATTTTTTCATGAGCAAACGGATCATTCTCCTATCTTGAAATTTTTGCAGAGTATCCTTCCAAAAGAGGGGGAAAAATTATGGGAATTTCCAAGAAATTACGTTGATTAATCTTTCAAGTGAAATTTAATAGCATGGGATTTGCAACAGAGATTCGTGAATTCCAAGTTCAGCCACCAATATACATATGTAACTACGCATTATGCTAAACAAAACTAAGCACGAATGAATTTCTATTTTTAAATTGATAAGTTTTTCTGTGTGTGTGTGTGTGTGGTTGTCGCACTAGGTGGTTTTAAAATTTCTAAGGAAACATCCAGATCCGAAGAAACATTTTGCCTAACAACAAAACTGCACAAGAAAAATGTGGAAGAAATTTGGAAGAGCTTAGTGAAACTAGAAATATTACTGGATGACAGGGCCGGATTTACCTACTTGCCGCCGCCGCCTGTATTCTACCGCCCCCTTCTCATTCGTTTTGAAACATCATATATATAACAACCGTCAAATAAACGTGCCGGAGGGGGAAGAGTGCATAAGACGCGTTTACTCGTGTTGGATACATTTTTTGCGAAAGCCCTGTCAACACTACTAGCAAAATTTCACGGAACTTTGCGCAAAAGTTAAGTTCCGTAAACATATCTCTGTGTGGACAAGGCCCTCCATTTAGAAGAAATGAACCAAAAAATTATGAAAGAACAAACATAAGTGTGGTCTAACAATTTAATTTCCGCCTCTGCGCCGGGCTGATTCTCGCACTGTGTTTGGCGCAATGCGTGAAGTATTCCTGCAGTCTAGTAGGCGCTATGCGTTTCACGCCAACCGCTCCTGACCGCACTGTGTTTGACGCAATGGGTGAAGTATTCATGCAGTCTTGTAGGCGCTAATATGTGTTACATGTCGACGACCGTGCCGAGGGCTTGCGTCCTTTTCATCTCAAGTCATAGTCATAATTCCTCTCTGCGCCGAGCTCCAGGCCAAATTGCGTGTTTAGTTCCTCTCTTAACTCGACTAATTAGAGATGCTGTCTCTTGTATCACCAAAAAACGACAAAATTAGAAATTACTATACTCTCAGGATAGAGAGATTTTGTCCCCTTTTCTCATTCATAATTTCTTTTTCTGAATCCGATTTTTTTTACACCTGCCTACATTTAAACAAATTGCAAAAATTGCCGCCATGGGCCGCGGCCCATGTAGCCACCCACTTAATCCGGCCCTGCTGGATGACACATTTCCTGTGTTGTTTTGCTGCGCATCAACAAATGAAAGCTCAGTTGTAACACCGTAAAAAATGGAAGTTGCATTGAAAATTAAAAAAATTATTTCCTTTCTCCTCCCTCTAGGGATACATCCCTCGCGGTTCCGTTTCCAAATTTCAGTTTTTCAGAAATAATTTATGGAGGTTGTGCAGATCTCTCATATTCCTGTATAATTTTTTTTTAAAAAAAGTACTTTTAATGGATGAGTGATCATAAAAAATTAAAATCTAGTTGATTGCCAATTCTACTTTCGAAGTTGCGAAGTCATTGCTGCTGATTCTTTAAAGCATTAGACATACACGTGTGTGCAGTTATAATTTTTACAAACCACTGGAAAAGTGGGTTAACCTCGTTGGAGAAGGGGAGGGGGGGGGGGGGGCTCTGATCGTTATAAGGCTGAGCATGCAATGAAACTATTAGTTAGACTTTTTTCCGCTATTAGTTTTTGGGGTCAAAGTTCCTCCAAATCGTCTCACAGGAACGGCGAAACGTGTTTTTTCTTTCTTTCTCTTTAAAAAATATGAACGAAGTACTCAAATTGACATGTCTCGAGGGGCGTGCTCAACCTTTTTTCAATTTATCACGGAAGGAAGGGCTTGGGAGAGGTGCAGAACTCTTACGTCAATGGATGCATGCTAGGTATGCTTATTTCGGATGCAATCAGTATTAATCCACTTGTTTTAATTTTATTGAACCCTTTCCTGTGATTGACGGCACTTAACGCGCCAGACTCAAGCACTTCTAAAACTAAGCTTAAAATCCGTACCACCCCTAATGCACTAAAACGAAAAATCAGAATTTTTTTGCATGTTTTACGGCAAAAAAATGTTACAATCTCGTTAATTTGTAAAGTGCTTCTCTTCTGAACCATCGAATAATTAGGAGACGCAGTATCGATGCCGTCCCATTAACTTCAGACTTTGACGCACAAATTTTTTCAGGTGTCTCATTTCCCATTTTTGCCATGTATACTTAGTCGCACATCACAACGATATTTACTTTTTTTCAAATTATAGGCACGTCTCTTTAAGAGATAAATAGAAAACCGAAAAAATTCGAATGTTAATGTCGAAAGTTCATTTTTCGCCCGAGCGACCAAATATTTTTACCCCATGTCGAAATGTGACTTTTCTACTCTTTTGTCAACTCCCGCAGATTAGAGAAAAGAAAAGAAAAAGGAATGGAAGGGAAGAAAGAAACAAAAGGGGAACAATGTCCTTATTCCGTGAAGCATCTAATTTTTTCGTTTGAGTGCGGTGTTACGGCGAAGAGGAGTAATTTAAAATCGCGTGTCAGGCTCCCTAAATTTTCAGAATACATGTTACGCACAGACATACAAAAAAACAATTTTTTCTCGCGAAAACATATCCTTGAAATTTTCAAAAAATCAATAAGTGCATGTCAAAGTGTATATTTCACGCCTGTTTTAATATCGCATGTTTCATGATTCATTTCGAAGAGTAAAAGCTGCGGAGTTGAGGGTCTGGCGTCGATAAGGAGAGTAAAAATCCCAGATTTTACGAACTGATAAATTCAGTGCACTGAAAAATAAATTCGATTGTATGAACCAAACATGTTGTATTCCATATCGATTGAACTATACGCGTTGTCAAAGCGGAATTTCGGTTCGTAAGGTCCAACTTCTTGATTAGAACCATAGTTCGAACACATGATTGGAATTTTCAATGCTAATGCTACGTGCCAAACGCTGTAACGAATTAAATAGTTCGATCGATATCGAGCACGGAACGTTTGGCTTATGCGATCAAATTCTCTTTCAGTGTAGGCGCGTCTTAGTTCAGAGTACTAGGATCTAACTTTGGTAAGCCAACCATTTAAGTTGGACAGCAGAAGAATTACCCATAATGATCCCAGTCAAGCCTACGGCAGAAAATAAAATTAATAACCCTGTAAATAAAAGAAAAAGAGGAATAAATTCATCAGATGTTTTCCCACCCAAAGTAGCTTAAAAATTTTAGTTCCTGTGGTAATAGCAATAATTATAGTAGCTGAAGTAAAATAAGCGCGAGTATCCACACCTACATAGCTCTTATAATCAGTAAGTTTATCAGTGCGATAAACCGAGAGTTCAGCTCTGTAAACCAAAAAACTTTGACGCATTCGTCAAACACGCCGAATATCAACCGAAGTGGTTAGGTTCGATGAACAGGGTAAACCTAAACCTCGGTTCGTTTTATGGAACATTATTTGGATTGCATTTTGAAATAAGGAACCTCTATCTCTGGTTCTTTCATAACAGCTCGTATATATCTGCATAGGGAAACCAATGGCATATATGTTGTTTTTAAAATGAGCCAGAAATAGTGGCTCCTTATTGCCAAATGTAGTCCATTTGATTCACCAAATCGAGGACGGGGGAGGGGTCCAGGGGGTGTTGACTCTTGTTCCTCATGACCAACCCCCCCTCCCCCGAAATAAGGTATTTTTTCCACGACTTTTAGGAATATTTTAACTTTGGACATCCTCCTTCTTCCATATGAAAAATTTTTACCACCGACCACCCTCCATGAAAAATGTAAGCGTCATAAAACGAAGAGGTGGGCACCCGCGACCATAAGTTATCAGTCCATTTCGGAAAGCGGCTACCGATTCTATCGATTCACATAACCAATAACCTTTTCTCTGTGTCCATCCATGGTGTCGATGAAAAAAACTCAAAAGAGATCGACGCTTGGCCCCAACCCGGTGAGGAGATCCTTGACCGAGCGATTAAACTTGTCAACTGCCGCTGAGATTAGATTAACAATGAAAACATCCTAATTTTCCGGAGCCAAACAATAAAAGTTAAAAGCTTCTCGGTGGCGCAACAATACTCGCGGCACTCGTTCGAGGGGTGCACCCCGACGATCAGTCCACTCACCCTCCTTCTTCGAGTTATGCGGCGTTGCCAGTGTCAAACCGATGATCTCCAGAAATGATAGTATTTATTTACATATAATCCAACCCTCGAGGAGACAAATTTGTACTTAAAATGCTTAAAAACTGGAAAAAAGTATTTTACATCCAGAGTCCAGACTCTTAAAGTATTTAACAAGAAAAAATACTCTTAATTTCATCGGATTTCCTTTTGATTCAAGCAGAGATCCGATTGAATCGAGAGAATTTTTCCTCGTCCAATGTTTTAAGAGTTTGGATTCTAGATCCATGTGATTTTCTTTTTTTCTCAGTGAACGTGAAAAGATCTCAACTGCGAAGTAACGTAGATTAAAAATATTTTTTCAGCTGCAGATGGAATTATACAGCCTCTCCTAGAATTATGACCCACAGCATCTACCCCAACGTTTCTTTATACCTTCTCTTAAAAGGTGTTCCAAAAAGAAAAGGAAAAACACGCCTCTCAAATTGGTGCCTTGCTACAAGTTAATATACCGCACGTCGCAGAGATTACGACCATGAGGACAACCGTCGCGCCTGCAATATTTTGCATATGCAACACCGACACCCTTTGAGCTGGAATTTTTGCATCAAGACAATGCCCGTAATTTCTGCATGTTCCATTTTACCACTAAATAGTACATGTATCACTGCGTCAAAAATCAAGTAGACTTATAACAATTTTTACCATATTATCTTTTCTGTGATATTGCCCAGTATCATCCATCTTCAGGCATAATTATTACTGAACTTTTAGCCAAACATGGTCTTGATCGCTCACAAGTTTTCCCTCAAGCCACCAGGCAGAGTTTACTATCAAAGTATAAAACTCCGATTTTTTTTTTTTTTTTTTTTTTTTTTTTTTTGTAGTTCTTCCAGGAGAAAAAGTGGCGAATCTTATCGAAGATATGACAATTTAAGCATCTTGTTTCGCCGGCTGTGTAAACAAAGTCGGGGGTTTCAATTTCCATCCGCCAAACTCCGATTTTTTGACTCAACTAAAAATGTTGTCTCCATGGACAAAGGTCCTTAAATTCCAAAGGACGACCGCAAACGTAAATGATACTTAAAAAAGTACCCAAGGAAGAATATTTCCTGAGAACATTCAAATCACAGCGCAGGGACTGACTCAAAAGTAGGACATTCCCACCCGGTTGGCAACAGACCGGCCGTCAAAAAGGGCCCATCAAAAAGCGTTCGTGAAGCCAATCGCGCGGCCACACTTCATCCGAAACCGTTTTTGAGACCGGGTTCATTGCGCGCATCCCTCCACGCCACCTCACCCCCTCCTCGGGGTCGGGACAGTGAGCCGATTGTCTGTTTCAGCGCGTGCCACGGTGCACAGGGCGAGGCGTCAGCCTCCAATTCTTTTCCAATTCACTTTCCGCACCCGATCCCTGAGGGACCGGCCCTCTGATTAGCCCGCTAGGCCCGCGATGTTCGACATTTATATTTAAACTTATTATCGCGTTTAATTCGCGCCGTTGCCGCCCGCTTTACGCCTTCTTGATTAATTTTTAATCCCCTTCAAAGTACGCGACGCGACGCTTGTGCTCGTTCGCCAACGCACCTGAGCACCAACCCCCCCCCCCCCCCCCCTTCTGCTGCCCGATCGCTCCAGAGTTATTAAAGAGCATATTAGAACAGGTCTTTGTAGTCAGGTGAAGACCCATCTATGAAGGTGCTCTTTGAGTTTTTTTTTTTTTTTATTTATTTGTTTATTTGTCCAACGGTGTTGAATTTTCCACGAGAAGCGTTTTGTACATTTACTTTTGAGATGCCCACTGTTAACATTGGCTCTTTACTCGCGATTAAATTGGATATTTAAAAAAGTTGTGGTGTATACGACCATCAGCCGATAGCCGGTTACGGTGGTATTTTACGTGGAGCTACGACCAATATGCTCTTGTTGCCAGAAACAAGAGACCCTCCACTGTCCATGGCCTCTTGGCGACAGGTGGAAACTTTTACTTTCGGGGATTCCACGGTTATTCCTTATGAAAAATTATAAGGGAGCAACAGTAATCGCTCTTATTTCAGCTGTTGACCAACCTACATGGTGGATGATGAGCTTCGGGTGACGTCATGAGCCTTACAAGTTTCCCGAACTTCGGCTTGTTTGCAAAACGAAACTGCCGACACGTTGTTAAACATCAACCATGTAGGTAAGTCAATAGTAGAATGCTGAAGTCCCGAAATTAAAAGCTTCCACCATTGCTAAGATACTAGTGGAGGGTCTCTTGTCTTCGGCTCTTGCCGACTCATTCGGCTAAAACGCAGCTTTTTGTCTCCGCCACCAGAGCCGTGGTGCGAGATTTGAGTTCCAGCAATTTCGCAGTCTTAGCGGAAAACAAATATGGCCGTCTGACGTTGATGAAGTTGAACACATTCAATGCCGAATAAGTTAAGAACAAACATGTGTTTGCTACCGAAATGAACCGAAATGAATGTTACTGAAAATGAATGAACTGCTTCGCCCAACATTCATTAATGTTGTTGGTATAATGAATTGTTTTTTTTAGAGCTTTGTCTTATTTCATGCTAGATTGACCCGCAAGAGGTTCGCGAAGCGCCCCCGGGGGGTGGGGGAAGTTGGGCAACGTAGCGGTCAGAGGGCGAACACCTCTAGTCACAGTAAACTCTTCTGAAGACAAAACGTATCTGTATTAATATACCGTATCTGTACCATACATAGCGGTTTTTACAGCATTTAAAAATGGTGTAGAGTTCTAGTTCTATATCACATCAGTTAACATTAAATTCTAATGAATCACTGTTAAGTGCGCTGAGCACTTTAGTATGGTGACTTTGTCAGAGTCGGGTTATTTGTGTGCACGAATGCAACGATATGAAGTTCAAACTCGAATCCTATTATATGACTTTTCTAGTTTGAAACTTTGTACCAGATTTAAATGGCGTGCAGTGATTCACGCCATTTTTTTCTGTTTTAAGTAATGGAATGTAATTATCTATCTGTAAATTACGTATTGCTTTCACAGGTTTGTGTCTGAAGTTAATTATTTTAAGCATATTGATGGGGAAAAATAAGTCAAAAGAAAAGGTGTACTTTTTTGGGGGGGGGGGGCGGTTCAGTTGGTTGTTTTCCAGACGAGGGAACGTAACTACATTTCAACGTTACCAAATTTCCCCTCGTAATTTCTATTTTCACTTGAAAATTGTTGAATACTTTTTTATCAAATTTTCACATATTTTTCCATGAATTGTCGTCAAAAATAAGTGAAATTTTCGACAGAAATTGCGCTTTTGTGAGAAAAAATAATTTTGTCAGAAGATTTTGCATTCTTGGAATGGACATATCGGTTCGTCTGAGGAACGACAATTTGACCCACAATGGCGTGACATAAGAAATAGTCGTTATTTTTTGAGTATACCTTAAAATTAGACCATTTTCAGCCTTATTAGGACTCATCCAGACTGTTAGCAGAACTTCTACATCCAGAGGGCTCTTGAAAATGTTTCCCATGGGACGTTAGTATAGGGAAATTTAATCATCCTCGCCAAAAAATTGCTGGCCCATGAAAAGTTTCGAGCTCCTGCCTTGCCTCTTTCCAGCCAGTGGCTTGGCGTAATCTGCGATAAATCGATTGATCTGCCTTTAAACCTATGGAATAGGATCGATTTTCAGGGTATACCTTAATAATCGATTCTTCAGCGTAGTTTCAAATGGAATAATATCGATAGTCGATTATTCGAGCCTCGCCACTATCTCAGCTGCTTGCCCGAGGGATGAGAAGTCGCAAATGTAAAACAAAGATGGAACTGTAGGACACCCATTATCCTGATTATAGGTTTCCATTCAAGTTAAACGTCGGCCCTAGTGATAGGATCGTCCAGAGCAGTGGCGTGGCGTGAATTGCGATATATCGATTTTTATGCCATTTAAATGTATGGAAAAGGATCGATGAACAGGGTGTTCGCGCAGCGAACACCTTATTAATCGATTCTTTACCGTAGGTTTAAATGGCATAACAATCGATATATCGCAATTCACGCCACGCCACTGGTCCCGAGGCTACGTTTAGTGTCTTTTCGGGAACCCGAACTTGCTCAATGAGACGTGTAATCAAACATAGGCTTCGTAGCTTAAGGTAACCGGAATGATTTATCTCCCTCCTCGTCCTGTATTCCTCGCTTTTTGTGTGTTTTAAAAGTAAACATTTTAAGTCTGAAAACAGAGAATTAAAAATCTATAAGCGAAATTTGAGCTGTTCGAAATGAGTGCGGCAATTAGGTATAAACATCAGCTTCTTATTTCTTTTGAACGTCCCTCTGCAGAAGCCTACATCTTCCAGCCATAACGGAATCAGAGTCATATCCTTGCACGTAGCTGCCACACCAGGGACACGACCAAAAAAAGTATCATTTTTTGCCGATTTCTCCATCTCCATCTTCCGGCACACTGTACGTTCATGAGGAGAAGCTGAAGGGAAGAGTCAATTGGACGTATTTATGCTAAAAGGAACGATGTGCATATGTTTTGCTTGTTAATGTAGTTCCTTTTAGCATAAATATGTCCAACCGTCCGGGTGTTTAAAGTGAGCCATGTGTTGATAATTAATTTGTATCGATTTTTTTAATATATTATTTATGTAAAATCAAAAAATGACATTAAGTCTATGTGCCGAAAGTATGATTCGTCCACTGAAACTACCTAGAGGACTCCGATTAAATTTCTCATCTGCGGGCCGTCTATTGAAATTGATAGACAAAGCTATAGACAAAGAAAACAAAAGAGGTATGGAGGGATCCTATTGGCAGAAGCAGGTGGTTGCAATAGACAAAAGAGGTATGTAATAGACTAACTAACGGCAACCCACGAGAGACCCAACAGTTAGTCCATCATTTTCTCCCTTAGTCTATAGGAACCACCTACTTCAACCAATAAGATGGCTCCATACTCCGTATGCCTTCTTTCTCTATCACTTTGTCTATCAATGCAATAATCAGCCCTCTGGTGGCATACACTTTGTTGCAGTTCCGTTCCGTCAAGTTTCGTGGATAGCCATTTTATACCACCGTCATTTTTTACTCAATAATTTGAACGTTTTCCCCCCATTTTCGTTTAAGAAAACTAATTTTAAAAATGAGCTGGCAAGGAGGCTAGGAGAGGGTCTCCGTCATTTCACCATTCAAAAATTGTCATTATAGACACGCAACTAACTTACCAGCGACGCAACAGTCTCTCGTGAGCTCTTGGCGCCGAAATGGACGACTCTCAACACTTCCAAATGGTCAACACAGGACCTGAATATTATTTCTATTTTCATTCCGATTATTTCTTGGGTCTTTTTCTTAACGATACGCTTTTGGAGGGTCTCGTACCAGATATCTTCAACGGTGGGTGACTTCAAAATGCTTTTTAAAGAATATTCACACACAAATTTCGTGCAAGAGTGTCCAGAGTTATTGTCAAAGGAAGTGGAAAAAGAGCAGAATGTTTCCAAGTACTGTGAAATCGGAATCCGCGTTTTTTCGTATTATCACCTTTTGTATGCTTTATTACATGCATTGTGCATTGCGCACTGCGCACTGACAATTAATTATTATAATTATTGAAATACTCACCGAGGGAGCTACATTGACGAGCGGTGATTTTTTGTTTTTCGTGAGTGCCAAACGTAAAGATCACTATCGATTATGATGATTACTTTGCTTTGATTTTTTTACATGGGTTTATTTTTTTATTGAACCTTTTATCACACTCGACACGTAATTATAAAAGAGGTAAAAATAAGAGCAAAATGTATTGCATTTTTATATCTTTTATTTTCAAAAGTTTTTGCACATTCAACGCAGAATTTGACACTTTTTAATACAGGTAAGGTTAGATTTACATCAGGAAGAAAGTTCAGTAAGGATAATAGTGACTGAAAGTCGGATTTTTGATTGATTAGGGTCTCTGTTAGTCAAATATCTATTAATATACGATTTTTCGTTCATTTGATGGAAGGCCATTTCAAGGGATACTTTTATTTCAACTTCTAAATGAACGATGCGCATAAAAATAAACTTGATGGTTCCCCAAGGATTGGAGTGAGGCTCAAAAGTGGAAGGGATACACAATGTAGAAGGGATAAATATGCGAATTGAAAAAGTTGGCCAAGCGGCTGCCATGAGGGAATACCCGCAGAACAGAGGGGTCAATTTGTAAGAGGAAACTCTGGCACGAGAGTTGATATGAAATTAATTAAGTTATATGAGATATGTATCAAGCACGAGTGTGAGCTTAAAATTACAGACTTGCTTGTCAGACGGTTTATGTAAAGAGGCGCAAAAAGGACGCGAGGGGGGTGGGGGGTTAAGGGGCCAGGTTGTTTTGCCGGATTAACAACGCTAAGAGCGTCAAAGGCGCTGAGGAAAGCAGAATGGGGAAGCTGATGGAAAACTGAAAAAGAAATTTCATGCACTGTTTCTACGAAATACACGTGAGCCTTTTAGTGTATTTTCCGAAGGTAATACACTATTATCAATTTTTCCCCCTTGATATACTCTCAAGAGAGTCTGACTGGCTTGGGGGAAAAAATACACACTGGCGATTTGACTTTTGATCGACATCCAAATCTCGGCTTACCTAATACGCAATTCGGACTGCATTTTGCACCGAGGAACTACTATTTTTCGCTCATTCTAGAAACGATGTATGCAAGTGATTTTGTGCATCAACCACATACGTCATTTCTTTATCGGAAAATTTAGACCATTATGAACAAGTCAGTAAATGCGATGTATAAAGCGGGCGCAAAGAGCCCGTACCCGCACGGAAACCTCACATCCTCCTATTGAATTACGTAAGACTCGTCTGATATTCAGCGCGCCTTCAATACTCCGCGATACTCTACGCATTACCGCAAAGTTAGTTTAGTTGCTTAACCCAACCAAACCTAATTTAGTCTAGCTCTTGGTTGTACTCTGGACGTATTGAGCGGTAGGCTTATCATGTTCACCTAATAACGACTCGTCCCCTGAGAAATCCGGAGACTTTACGCATAACAGTTAAAGTGATTTCATTTTTTTGGGAAATGTTCGTATCTTGGAGAATTTTTTTTTTTTTTTTTTTAAATATTTTAGTGGCCATAAACAAATTCGGCGCATGATTTATCGTGATACAGTCGAGTTTAGGTGAAAATAAGATAATAGATTGGTTTGAGTGCAATTTTTCGTCAAAATTTACAATCTTTTGAAAAACTGGCAACTTTACAGCCTCGGCGCAAGCGGAAACTGTTAAAATTTCGAAAAAAGAAAAAAAAGCACGGGCTAATTTATTTTACAAGTAGTACTTTCACAGCCCTACCCGTCAAGCGATTTCAAAAATAAGTGTTTTGCGCTCCACCATATTCTCGCGTAAGATCCTGTAAGGCAAGTTCAAACCACCTCCACTTTTGGGTGGCTTAAGTAATGATCAAACGATCCGCATCATGTTTCATCCGTTAGACGGATCGATAATCGATGAGATAGAATAAGACAAAAGCTTCAGGGAAATTCAAATCTTGGAGTGATATTCGTTTACAAATCAATCCGCTTGTTGTTACTTTATTACGTTTTTTTTCTCGGATTTCGTCCATTAACCTGTAGGTCTCAGGTTTTTCGGTCGAAATTTATTAATTTTTAATTTATTTTTGGACTAAAAATGACTCCGTTTTGAGTCGGAACGTCTCAGGTTTTTAGTGTTGTATTCTTAGCCTTGTTTCTCTTCTTTGTTTTCTTCACGTTGTCACCTAATCGAGCAGGTAAAATATTTAAGTGCCAACACAAAGAAGAAAGAATTAAAAATCTAAGTGTTTAAGAGCAGTTGGTGCGATATGTTCAATATTTTGTCCGCGGAGCCTGTCTAACTGCGATATATTGATTCGTTCATAACAACAGCTAGCGCATCAAACAGGGGCCGACCGTTGCGTGGCAAGGAAATGGGCAACTTTTACGAGTTACCTGAGAACATTCTCGTTGGTGTACTCTGCCCTGCCGAGCAACAATCGCAGAACTCCCTGGGTATTCCTAAGCACATACGCTGTTCTTGCCGAGCATGGGAGTAATGGAGGACGAGTTCCGCGAACCGTCGATTCTCTTACATTGTATGCTCCGTCCCGACTTCGACCGTGCTATTACTGGAGTACTGAGACCAATTACCTCTCAGATTGAGAGACGGCTGTCGGCGCCTGCCCTCGTCGTCACTCGTCCGTCCTCCTCTTCTCCGCATCGATGGCCTTTCTTCTGGCGCTGGAGGAATCGGTCAAGAGCATAAATACTCTGATCAGCGGACTGATTATCGAGATTGATAGGCAAAGAGATAGACAAAGAGGACGAAGGAAAAATCGAGCAATCCTATTCATTGAAACGGGTGGTTCTAATAGCACTGAAAAAAAATTCTCTTGAGATGTTATTTTGACATAAAACGTAGTATCTTGTCGACAAAAGTTGTTGTTTTTTTTTTAAAAAAAAGAAGTTAAATCCGTGCAGATTTAACTTAAAATCAATTTTTTTTTAAAATAAAGGAACGTTGTTTTGGTATCATTTTCTCAATTGGACGTATTTCTATCAAACGGAACTAAGCGCCATCGGAGGAGGAAGGAAGAGGGGGGCTTGGATTGGCGGGTGTTGCGGAACGCGATGTTTGTTCCGTCCTATACTCGCAATGCTTTTCCATGGCGCTTAGTTCCGTTTAACAGAAGTATGTCCAATTTAAACTTAACGATAGCGAAACAAGGTTTCTTTAATCAAAAAACTGATTTTAAGTTAAACCTGCATGGATTTAACTCAAAAACCAATTTTTGTCGACGAGACACGACGGTTTAAGTCAAATTAATAACTCAAAAAAAATGTTTTTCAGTGGGACCAAGGGAGAAAATGATGGGATAGCCTTAGAGTTTCTCGTTGGTCCCCGAGATTTTGTCTATGACTTACTCCTTTGTCGATTGCAACCACCCGTTTCCATCAATAGGATTGCTCCATTATCCCTTTGTCCCCTTTGTCCATCGTTCTGTCTATGAAATTCAGTAATCATTCTGCTGGTTAGAATACCTTTTTTGATGGAGAGTATGGAGACCCTTGAGTACCAAACGGATGGCGGCGATTTTCGGTAATAGGGGATGTTACCAATATTAGATGGTTTTCATCCTCTGCACTTCTTACCAACTTAGATGTAGAACGGACGTAGATTAAAACAATTTGTGAAAGAAATGCTCAAATGTCGTTTCTAAACTTAGTAAATGCGCATACTTTATAATCTTAAAGTTCACGGGGATGCAAAAAAATAAAACGTCTTCCTTTGCCATTCCGAATCATCTGCATTCAAAGTCCTCCATTTTTATGGTTCCCAATGTGAGCTCTGTGAAGTCTAAGATGGCTAAGCCAATCAGGAGTGGATCCTCCAGTGGCCACACTCTTAGCGTAAAGGTACTCTGGATATGCATAAATGCTACTAACAAAGAAATTTCAGTAATAGCTCGCTTTGTCTACCAATCTCCATAATCAGCCCGCAGTACTATGAAGTGCCATGTAGTGAAGAGGACGAGGAGTAAAGTTTGATACAAGCGTTTGGTTCCATCGATTATTTCCCCGGTACCATTTTCGGTCGGACTAACGCTAAGATGAACCACTTTGACATCAAAGGAAGGACCACAGTTTTAAGTTTTGAAATGAAGACACTACGGAAGAGGCTATAAAATTGGCAACAGAGAAATCTCGCCGCGCTTAAAGCAAACCGCGACTAGATTTTTATTCCTTTAATGAACCATAATAACAGATCAAATGCTCATCTAAACACATTATAAATCCATGAAGTTAAGTAAATTGGTGTCGTAAAATAAAATAGGGTTTAACTGTGCCCCATAAAACGGAACTGGACAGTGAACGCCTCCCCGTCCTCCCCTGCTCCCGGATGGTCAGTGTAAACGTTGGCGTGGCGCATGATCTTGAAAGCAACTTTCTGGATGATACCTCAGTTTTTTCAACTTATGAATGAGGCTTCATTCATATCCTAACAATTTTAGCGAAGCGATTTCAGTCAGATTCTAGAATTATAATATTTGCTATGTAAAACAGTCCTGCTGAACATAACCTGGCCAATCATAATGTAGATACTTCCTCTTATGCTCTTTGTATATAAGTATGTAAACGTTTGCGTTCATTTTATGCCAGCAGAGAAGATGATATTGCATTTTAACCCAACAACGTTGAGCCGTGAATATGTGAGGTTTATTTTAACGGTTTAACGATACACGGAAAAAATTAAATTGCTGATCTAACAATTTCGTAGTTGAAAAAAGTTACTGCAGTGTTTCAATGCGGATTTTACAATGCAAAAATGGTAATTTAACCGTTCCCGCGGTTTTCAGTCACACTGAAACATTGCAGTCACTTGTTTTAACAATTGGATTGTTAAATCAGCAATCCATTTTTTCCCGTGTAACTCAATAAAAAATCTTGGTTATTGTCAACAACAAAATAGAAGCATTGTAAATTTGTTTCCATCAATAAAAGCTTTTCGGTTGAAAGTTTTTCTTGTTTGAAATAAGGTGTTTTTTATGAAATTCCAAAAAGTGTACATTTCTTGATGGGAAATTCAATTTTCTTAAAAATTAAAAATTGTCTCTCATCTGAAAAAATTTAAATGGAGCACACCTCCTCACCTTAAAATCTTTCTTTTATCGATTATATTTTTTGTAGGTGACAAAAAATGATACAAAACCATTTTTTTCAGTGACTAGCATACACCGTAAAGCACAAGACACTGACCGTATTATTGCTCATGCACGTAAAACGAGACCACCTTAGCGCAGTTAAGACTGCCTCCTTCAAGTTGCCACCGGTCAGATCCGTTCAAATAATTATTACGCGCAATAAAATAGGAAAGTTGGTCTGTTTGCATAGGGCCCATTGTCGGTGTACTCGGGCAATTTGAATAATGGAACAAGTGTTATTACCTCGACTGAGCTCCAGGTAGCCCTTGCCGCCAATTCTCCGTGCATCGTATACAGGTAAAGGTAGAAGAGCTATTTGGATATGAAAATGCGATCTAAAGATGAAAAAGAACAGGTTGAATAATATTGAAAAATTCAGCCGTTGATTCTAGAAATTCATATACCAAATGAAATATGCTTGAAGCAAAAAACACAAGCGCCAAAAACAAAGAATCTTTGGAGGATATATGCATGATTAGAAACACATTTCGAAATTTTGAGACGTGTGAACAGAGGATGAGATAAGAGAGCGACAACAAAAAATTCAAGAACAAAAAGTCAAAATTGAACTAGAATAACATTAACTCCACAATCTTCTGGTTACTACATAAAAAATAACCAGAAATTGCGTCAGATAAAATTATTCCAATTTATTCGATCATTCAATCTTTTCAATCCTTCATTTTGTTTATCCTTGATTTGACAAAACTGCGGAAATTTTAAAGACTTTTTAAAAATCAAATTTTTAATGGCTTTTGGGCTGAAGATTATTTTGCTGAAATTCTCTATCACAAATACTATGACATTTACATAAGATAATTGTCAATCTTTTATCTCCTTTAAAATGTTATCCTTAAACAATCTCTTATTTATGAACAAGAGCGTGATTTGTCTCTAATTTCCTAATAGTCCTATGTATGTCATCTCCATCAAACATCCAATTTCTCTTGAGGGGCCTTATCTTACGTTCACATTATTTAGTGCTTTCGTTGACCCACCCGTCTCAAGTCTAACTAAAATAGTAATCGCGGTTTTCCCGATCACAGTATCAACTTTCCAGTCAGAATTATGCCCGATCCACTAATCCGCCATAGGTCTTGCTTAAGTTTGAACCCTCCTTCCCCCCCTCATAAACTAAAAAAAAATCGGTAAAACTTAGTTGACTAAAGGTCTCCTGACAAACCTAGATTAGAATGGAAAATGAGGCTTACAGTAACAACTGCTCGTTTTGATATCCGATTTTTGAGCATTACTTGAAAGCGGCTGAAAAGGTTTGTTACAAACGCGAATTATGTGCAGACATATGTCTTTTTACAAGAAGTTTTATAAGAAGTCTTTTATGTGAATAAATACAGTGAAAAACTTTTGAAAAACTGAGATGCTGCGGGAGGGAGTTGAAATTTCCATAAAAATCAATAATCCTGCGTAATGGATGTTTCATGTAATTTTTCTTTAATAAGAACATATTCCAGTAAAATCATAGAAAATAAGTCGAGCGTCATTCTGCGCACAACACTGATACTTATCATCGTGAACTATTTGGTATTCTTTAACATATATTTTGTTTTTGCGTGTCGATTTGTAGCATAGCAAGGTATGGAGAAATGGTGCTGGGTCCACACCATTTCGCGAGGAAACAAAGCCAAGAGATTCCAAAAATTAAAATTAGAGTCAAAATCAATTTTTTGAACTCTAATGTGCATAGCTGTTCTTGTTCTGTTCTGATTGTAGCATAGCTGCTCTTTCATAAAAATACTAAAATACCCTAATAAATCTTGAGCGGCAACAGTGGATAGAGCTTTCCACATAAATACGGTGCCACCGTCGGCGTCCATTCTGCGGGCACAAGCCACCACTCCATCGCTGTTAAATCTAACCAAAAATCACGGATAATTCATAAATTATCATATAAGAATCTCCGATTTTCTCTTAGCGCTGCAACGCCGTATGAAATCACTGTATTGGTCAGTAATTAAACAAATGAACTTAGAGAAGATATAATTGTCTATCACGGGGTAAAAGGTAATGGAATTTTCTTGTCATGGCGTGAATACGTCATAAAAGCTGGCTATAAACCGGGCGGAAGGGACGTACTTGCTTTGTTGTTCGGACACTCGTCCAGCTACCGAGTGGTTAAAGGTCTCCATGAGTATGGAGTCGGAGAATGCTCTTGACTGACAATGAGTAAACACCCGAAGAGGAAGAATAATAAAAAATCCAGGCAAAAATGTTACTACCACAGTAGCACGTCTCACGAATAAAAAAAGAAGAAAGAAAGAAGGAGAGGGGAAAAAATAAAACCGATTAAATTCAACTAACTTTTGATCAATGTTTTCGTTCCAAAATTCAAAACCCTACTTTAATTTAAAATGTAAACCGTTAAACTTTATGCATCCAATCATAAATATTTTCTTTCGTTTTGACGAGTTCTCATTATTATGATGACTAGTAGGATTCACTGCTGATAATGTTTGTCTTTTTCAATTTGATTTTTGGTTCCTTGACACTCCATTTTTTTAAAGGGAGGTGGAACACTGTAAAAAAAATGGGTTCATGCTATAAAGACGTTTTTTCATCCGTGGTCAGAAAGAGCTCCCGCACTAAATGAGGTTACGCAAGTCAGTTTCTTCAATAGAATCGAGGCTTCCTTCAGTTTTTCAATTTCTAAATCTTCAAAGGTACGCTGCAAAAGCACCATGAATATACTAATTCAAAACTTTAGCTAATAATTGTGTCAGTATTTAACAAAGTATGGGAACAGAACCAAACACAGGAAATAAGTCATTCAATAATTTTTTCTAATTTCACCAATATCTTCAAATTTTTTTCAAAATTTCCTCTTAAGCAGTTTTTTTGTTAGGAAAACGGTTTTACAGATTTGGGCATTGGAAATATTAAAGGCGTGTCGTACACACCCACACAAAAAAGAATTCCGTCTAACTATTGAAAAATGAGCTGAAATTATTCCATCCATCAATCCACTTACTTCTTTTCGCTGAATTTCTACAGGGCTTATGTATGTTTAGTGATGAGTAAAACTACTATAGCGTGCTGTTAAGATTTCTTTTTAGAGACAATAATTAGTGCACATTCTGTGCTCAGCCTATTGACCCATATCGATATTTGCATCTAAAAAGATACGTTAACCTTGTCTCGAATACCAGCTTTGGCAAAGGCTTAATTCAATTTTCACGTTTTTCAATTGAATAAAACAAACAAATAAAATGTTTACTAGAACATGCATTATAAAAGATGGAAAACTTAAGTTTTTCTTTTCTTGGATGCATTTCGGGAAGATGCCATCTTCAGCAAGAAATTTTTTTTCACAAAACGAAAAACAGAGAACTAAGCACTGGATTTTAAATCCGAATTTTTTAATTGGATCATATAGCAAATCTGGTCAGACGCTTTAGCAAACATTTTAAATATAATATCCTCAGATCTCTTTTAAGTAAAGATTTTCTTTTAACAAACTTGCGATGGCATTTTTAGCACTTAAACACGTGAAATGTAAGGACTACTGAAGATCTAAGAGGCCCTTTCACCGTGAGCTTAAGCATTGTCCTCGTTATCCTAGCTTAAGAAATTTTCAAAATCTTTCTCATCTGACAATAGCTTCATTGCGACTTGATTTCAAAATGGTCTGGTTGCTACATGCAACGCGCGACGCGATGAGACATTTAACAGTGGCGTGGCGTGCTTTGTGATAAATCGATTGATCTGCCATTTACATCTATGGAAAAGGATCGATTATCAAGGTGTTCGCAATGAACACCTTGATAATCGATTCTTTACTACAGCTTCAAATGGAAAAATATCGATAATCGATCCTTCACGCCACGCCACTGAAATTTAAGTAACAACACCCTGATGCAACTATTCGTGCTCGACGGCTGTCCGTGTTGCATATACGAAAGATTGAAGGCTGATTGATCACCCTAGCAAAAAAGTTTTGTGGTTAGGGAACTTTATTCATTGTTCGGCATGTCTCTCATCACTTACAGTGATTGTATGGTCTGGTACTCTTTGATAGCATTACTGCACTTTGTAGCATGGGAAAAGGAGGTGTTTGCCTGTAGGACATTTTGTGAAAAGTTGATGCTACTTACGAAATAAATGTATCGATGGAAATCCTCACAATATTTTTGTATGAAATTTTTTGAAAATTTGAAAAAAAAAAAATTTTTTACTTTTGTGATCACAATATTGTACTCACTCCGATTCAGTCTATAATCTCTGTAGTTATCCGTTGCAAAGTATTATCTCCCCTCCCTCTTTTTCTCTCATATTTTTTCATAATTTTTTTGGTAATCTTCGATTTTCTTTTTTTTGTTGACGCCCCCTTTTCCGCCCTTCCGGCCCATTTTTCTTTACTTTTTTTCTTTTCGTGCGAGGTCGCACTTTCTTTCAGCCGGGGGATGTCACAGGTATCCAAATCCCTGCAACTTGTCTTTTTTTTAAACTTCTAAATTTTCCTTAATATTTCTCCAATTCATCTCAGATGGCTGGATTTGTTCATTTTCTCTATTTTTCAATCCAATCTCCCAGTCATCTCGTATAATGTCCCATTATTCTAATTACCAGACTTGCAACTGATAGCTCCACTGATTATAGCCAGCCAATGGCGTGTAGACTTGTTGTCTCACCACCTGTGACGTCAGCAAGTCTATAAAAGCTTGTGCTGCCCTAAAATCTTGGTCTGTCTCTTATCATCGAGGTCTGTCTCTCTACATCTACCTCTCCGGGTCACATCTCAACATCTCAGTAATCAGACCCATACATACACTGTGTGAATTGTAAAAATTGTGAATCATTCTAAGTTTTATTTTTGAATACATTTCGTTCGTGCATCAACATCAAAATCTTCAATTCTTTATTGCTCTCCCACAATCTTGCTCTCCCACAAACTTCAGCTATTTCTAAATTCACTTTAGTGCATCAAACTCAATTTCTGACATAGTGCCTTCAATCAAGCGCTAAGTCGAACTCTCATTTATGACATGGTGCCTCAATCTTCATTTACGACATGTTCATAGGATGAGACTTTATGTAATTTTTATCTAAAAAATTGCACCCCTGACTTATTCAGTGTTAAACTCGGAGCACTTCAGTCCTTCCTTTTTACTATGAGAGAAATTAAAACAAAAAGTAATGGAATTGCACATTAAATTTTATTTGACAGTTTGCAAAGATTCATTTCTAAAGATCTTGGGTATATCTGGCAATTTTTATTTACAGCACGCGTAAGTATCGATAAACTTTAAGTATAATTTGATTTTAACATGGCAAGATCCAATCTGTAAAAAAAAAGAAATAAAATAATAATCAACAAGAGTTCGACCCGAATAAGATATAGCGGGTCAGGCATGAATCTAATGAAATTCGTAAAACTACTATTTACAATAAACTACAAATTAAACAAACATAATATTGACATACATACAAGTGTGAATTTATGGTTCCGCTAACGAAAACAGGGGCAAGCGGGCCTATTTATTTACAGAAAGTTGTTGAGTCCTGCCGAATAATACATTTCGTAAGTTTGAGAGTCACGGAGAGGAGACGAGTAGTTGCAAATTACTACGCATTTACGATTCAAGATTAGCATCTACTAAAGAAAAGTTTGAAAGAATTTTCAATTTAAAGAAGTAACAATCAACAGTTAACGTATGATGTAGATTCTCTTCAAACAGTGATAAGTTATGGAACCTTCAGATACGTTCTTTTTTAAAACCGGAGTTACACTTTTTTAAACTGGGGACAAAGCTCAGGATAGCTCTATTAATAACGAAGTAATTCTAAACTCCAATCAAGAAAATGGCGATAACTTCATTTAAATCAACCGATAAAAAAGATCTTTAAAGCAGTCATGCAATAAAATATCGGGAGAAGTTCAGCCATGGTGGTGTAAAAAGTAAATAAATAACATCCTAACCGTCAAGCTGCTGAAGTGAATGTATGAAGCAAAAAAACAAATTGAAAGGCAAAATAACAATCGAGAACCATTACACACTGTAAGTCTGTATAAATGTCATGCCTCCATACATACACAAATAAATTCTGCAGGTTAGACGGTATACATTTTCCTTTCCCATACCAGATAATAACCGATGACTCAAAAGAATCCTCAACGAATTTTCCAAAAATATTCTTAGACAGAGCAATATCGACCCTCAGTGAAGTATCAAACCGTGTAGTTTAGTGACTTAAGGCTTGTGGTCAATCTTGGTTAAACCAAGTATTCGCGTCTCAACACGAAAATGAAACAATTTGATAATCAAGCTTTGATATTGTAAGACATTGATGATCGTACCTAAACGATAGAATTGCTCAAAATGTGAGAATTTTTTGAAGTTTTTCCGCCCTCTTGGTACCTTTCTAACTTTTTTAAAGGCATTTACAATGCACGGTATATTTTTTGAAAGACAATCATTGCAGTAGCTACGTCATTGTTTGTTAGATATCTAGAGGTTTCCAACCGAGTAAAACAATCTGTTTTGAATTTATTTTTTTTATCCACTTTTAGGAGTAGTATGAAAGTGACGTCCGAATAACACAGCCGACAAATCGGAATATGACGAGAGCACGACGTATTGAATAGACAAAAAATGTATTACCAGATGTTTTACAAGTAGAACTTTACTACTAACCTCACATTTTAATTAAAACTGCGGTGTTTTGGGTTTATTTTGCTCTGTTAAAATTGAAAAAAAATGACAGGGCGATGAAATTACACAGATGACAGGATTTGACACTAAACGTTCGCGAAAGCACTAAATCACAGCTCATTTCACGTGTTTAATTAAAATGAAGTAATGGAGAATATTTTCATTTCATTGTGTTTTCATCGTTTGAAATTAAAATGAGATCATTATACATATTTATCTTTCTATTTTCTGTTCCTGAGACAAAATTTTGAGCTTTTTAGTGGACACTTTTCTCCATGTAATTTCATACTTTCATCCGTGAGATTATAGGGGCATCCTGCTATTCTTTCAAATGTGTCCAAAAAAAGGGGAAACTATCATACTTTTGCTGCATCACTAACTTTTTTCAAGTTTTCATAAAAAAGCGTGTTTCGGTTAGTAGAGCAACGATGATTGTAATATGTATGGAATTCCATTAACTATGTGGTAGCTTGAAAATACTAATAACATTTCGCCTTGACGTTTGACGTCGGTTCTTTCGGAAATATTTTACAGTAATTCTAACATTTGTATCTCAAGTGACATGACATGACAAAATTGGCTTTGGCGTATGTTTCTTGAAAAAATTAATGACAAAAATGAATAAGTTAAACAATATTCGAGATCTAGTTTTTGATCAACAAATCAAAATGCATTTATAGATTCGGCTGTCGAGAAATTTATACAGAGATAATATCTCATCGAATGTTCCATAGTAGTAAATCACCATCTCATAACTACTGCAGTTCTCCTACATCAAAATAATTCGAGAATGGTGCTAAGCAGAGGGCTGATTATCGAAATTGATAGACAAAGCTATAGACAAAGAAGACATATGGAACATGGAGCGATCCTATGGGTTGAAACGTTAGGTCGTTAAAGACTATATGGGAAAATGATGGACTAACTTTAGGGTCTCGTTAGTTTGTCTATAACTTACCTCCTTTGTCCATTACAATCACCCCCTTCCGACCAATGGCGTGGCATGCTTTGCGATGGATTGATTGATCTGCCATTTAAACCTATGAAAAAGGATCGATGAAACACCTTAATAATCGATTCTTTACCACAGCTTAAAATGGGGAAATATCAATAATCGATCATTCACACCGCGCCATTGCGCCTCCACCAAAAGGATCGCTTTATTTTCAGTTTGTCTTCTTTATCCATCGCTTTGTCTATCAATTTAAATAATCAGCCCGCAGGAGGGCAGGAACGGCGGATAACCCATTCGCTTCCAATGCATTGATGTTAATCCGGGAGTGACGAACAGTTCTGCGGCTTGTGTTTTGGCACTCGAGGCCGCTCAATACATGGAGGGAGCGGAGCGCACATCTAATCCACCTGGCGTGCAGAGTCTGTCAGGACACGCTCGTCAGCAGCGATTGGTTCGGCGGGTTGCATCAGGCGTGTCTGCAGGCGCAGTTTTCCCACCCCTCGGCGAGGCGAGGCGAGGCGAGGCGCGTTGGGTTTCCCTCCCCTTAGCAAATGGGTGACGCGATGGGGGGCTGCGTGATGGGGTAGTGCGCGGGGGGCGGGGGAGGGGCCTGCGCGTGGTCCCCCGGCGATAGGTTGAGGTTAGGCGGTGCCCACGGCTGCAATCCCTGCAAAGCTCCGATCGACGTCGTGTCACCGGAGGGTGGGTGGGGGTGCGCCAGGCCGCGTCCCTCCGAGGGACTCGTGTAGATCCCTTTGCTCATTGCCTCCGCTTGCAAGGACATCATGAGACGGTTGGCTGCCTGCCTCTCGGCCTCCCGCTCTTCTGCTGTTTGCCGCCTGAAACATATCGACAACGACTCGTCAATACAATGAAGAGAAACAGATTACCAGAGAGAAAAAAAGGCAGTGTTTGAATTTTGAGGATTGTTTACATTGTGACGTAGGTCGGTATAATATGGCGTCAATATTCCAGTGAATCCGAAAATCGAAGTATGAGAAACAGACCATAACATCCGTTTTTTCTTTTTTTTTTTTTTTTTGCTTACATCAACTCAAAATGTAATTTAAAACACACGATGATTTTTTTCAATAATCGACACCATTTCCAAGAAAATCGATGATAAAAACCGCCCGGACCGACCTACGTCATCGAAAAAATCCAAGATGTCCGAAATGCAAACACCTCTACTTTTTTCTCTATGACAGATTACAGACTCTGATGAGTTACGTTACAATTTATATAGACACCAATTGGACCCAATTTCACAATAACGCACCAAAGTGTATTTGGGAAAAATATGAGTAATTTAAGCAGCGCGGTCCATTTCCTCCATATAAACATTCAAGGTTGACAAAAAATATTTCAAACGTAAAAACAGTCGTTAAACTTTAACCTGAAAAATGAGTACCACGCGGCGTTTAAAAAAAGGTAAGTTAGTGGTATTCTTTCAAGTTAAAGATAGTGTAATCAAGGCAGAATCGTGTTTTTTCCCTGCCGAAATGCCGAAAATCCAACACGCGTAAAAGTAAGAGGAAAATGATGAGTTTCACCATTTCTGCGCAGTAAATTCTCTGAGTATACAAATCGCACATTCTGCTTTCACCCCTCCTCCGAGTTATTGCTAAACGTGGGAATGAGCGATTATAAAAGAAGTTGATAATTTCGATACCAAAATACTCTTCCGCGGCACGATATTTCAAAAATAGTCACTATATCCTACCATGAAGTTTGATCACAAATCTTCATTGGAATTAGAAATAGTTAGTTAGTTAGTTATTATAATTTAGAGACATTCAGCGACTCAGGCTATTAACGTCTTTACAGGTAATTTTGAAAATATATAGGAGTATAAACGAAAATTTAGATTTTTAAATTAAGAGAGGTGAGGAGTTTCAGAATTTTGGTGGCAATATTAGGTTCATCGCATGTAAGAGGGTTTGTATTTTTGTTGATTGTAGGGGAGTAGATCTGTGATTGGAGATGTCGGAGGGAAGAGCAGTCCATAAGTATGTGTTTGATGGTTAGAGGTGATGAATTGCAGAAGTGGCAGGTTGGTTGGTTTATAGCAACTCATCAATCGGAGCGTATACGACTCAAAGACATAAAGACGGAGCGCTCGTATCTAAAAGCACGGGGAAAAAGTGAAGCTAGGTTCGGCGCTGCGCGCTTGTGTGAGTGTGTAAATGAGCGCGGGAATCCATGGCGGCAAACGGAAATTTGATTTGAACTTGTCCGCTTGATTTTTGCACATTTCTTCTTCGAAACGTATTTTAAATTCCTAAAATGAATATACTAAGAAAGTTCGGTCTGCGTCCTAACATAATACACCTACTTTTGCTCGGTAACAGGCAGTAATCTCAGATAAAGTTAGTTTTTCTTCTGCTCATGGTGGTTCTGCAGGTTCAAACAGGCCGTTACAGTTCTAGATCAACGTTACTCCCAAATGAAATTAATCGGTCGACGACGGACGGAAACTAACCTAGAGTTAAAAAAATATGAGTTTGTACCTGAATTTGGGCAAAAATCAACCTAAAATACTTTGTTTCCGCAATTTTATTTAGTTCCCGCCCTACATTTGAATTTCAAACTTTTCCCGATTTCGCCGCCAATCCTCTAGCCAATCGTAGAGGTGGTTGAAAAGAAGCTTCATTTTTTGCTTTTAGCCCTCCGTCTTTATGTCTTTGATACGACTTCATCCACTTCCGAAAGCTACCAGCCACCCATACAAGACCTATTTATTATTACACGAATATCTGAAGATATAGTCTGTCTAAGTTTACAGACGAGGCGCTAAAAGCGTATGAATAAAATTCGAGACCCAGAAGAGGAAAAGAAACGACAAACCTCGATTGCTCTAGGAATAATTATTGACATTCCTCTCGGAAGGATTATCGAGACTGTTCCTGAGCCGGACTGGAAAAGCTTTGGAGACCGACAAACGACTTGACTAATGAAAGTAAGTTAGCGGAGTCACTCCGGCGTGTTGAGAAAGAACGCCGTATGAGTTTTCGGACGTTGCCAACTTTCCTTCCATATAAAACGTCAGGAAAATGGGTGAATAATTTTTCAAGTTCAGCGAGCATTGTTGTATTAAACAATGTCTAAAAGGTATAATAGTACTGAAAATATCAGTATGTAGCGTGTAGCTAAGTGCTGGAAATAATGTAAATTTTTTTTGAAAAAAATTACATTTTATTGATAAAATGTGCTTGGGAAAGCTTCGGTCCAATCCTATCAATAAAATGTAAGTTTTTTCAAAAAAAATTTACACTATGTCTAGCACTTGGCTACACTCCACATACCGAATAATTTTTTCCGGATTTTCCAAAGAGTTACTTCGCAATCTGATTGAAAGCACGAGAAAATTACAAGAGAAAATATTCATAATTCGTCTGAAAAATTAATATTTTATCTAGGAAATTTGTCAACGCTCGAATGCTGATACGATGTTTTCCCTTAGCGCGGCAGGGCAGGAGTGTCGTCCGAAGTCTCCTACGCATAAGACCGGGTGTTTAATGCCCTGAGCTTTCCGTTTTGAGTAACATGTCATTTAACGAAGATAAATAGATAACGAGGTATGTTGAAACGGCGTTTAGCGGAGGATCCTAGAAGACGGTGGAGGGTGGGGCGGGGTGCGGGGGCTATGTCGTAGGAATGGAGGTAAATTGAGTGAAACTGTGTTTCGGGGATCTGGGAGCGATACGTCGAACACGATATTTAATAACTATCAAAACTATCGTGATCGTCGGTTTGGTTTGAGGTTAGTCACGGGTTCGGCTTCAAGCTCTGTTGTCTGATGTTCTAAAGCCGAATATCTACGTGTGTCTTTGCTTCATTTACGGAGGGTAGATATACAGGATAGAAATGTTAAGGTGCTCAATCCCCCAAGATTTGTGGTTCGAAAGAGAGCAGTGGAGGTTAGGAGTCGTAGAGCGGGAGGGAGTGCTGTAAAGCGACTTATATGTGTGTAGATATACAGATACAGGATAAATTTATCCCCGGAGGTGACTGATATTTGAGGACACTCAAATATCAGTCATCGTGACTGTGGATGACTATGCCACTCCAATACCCTGACCCTTCGAGGTTACAGGGTGCGGGAGGGACATAGTCACCCAGTAAGTAATCCGTCTGCACTGTTCGACTGGGTTGTGAAAAATCGGTTATCACTCGTAGTGTGCGCGACTGCCAGCGCTACCTATCAGTGTAGATTGCAACAACACAGTCCAACTCGGTGGAGGCATGGCCGTGCTCCGAAAGTCCGTGCTCTGCAGCGTCTGCCACAGTCTTTGATAAGACCTTCCGTTGGCTATCAGACGGCCGCTGAGCCTTGCGGGAATATAATTGATACTCAATGTGTCAATAGTACGAAGATAAGTTAAGGAGTACGGTCCAACTTCGGGGTGCACGACGGCAGTTGCCAGTTGCCTTGGCCCCTTGAGGGCGCCTCGCCGGCCAGCCCGGCCTTACTTACTTACTTACTTACTTACAGGATAAATTTAAAAAATTTGAAAAATTGTAAATTTTAAAGAGACAACTCGTGTTTGTCATGTTTTAGGAGACCCCTCTTAGGAATTTTTGAAAATTAAAATTCCCGAGAGAGGAAATTGGAGTAAAAAAAGGTGTTAGAAAACTGTCAGAAGACTTACAGGGATTTTCCATACTTAAAGTGTTTAGAGAAATTATAAAAGCTCTTAAAACATTTTATTTTTTTCACGACTTTTACTGACATTCGGAACTAAAAAAATACTTAAAAAGGGATTCCTTAAACATAATGTTTAACATGTTTTTAAGATGTTATTGAATCTTCTTGGGAGGAAAATTCATAACCAGCGTACAAAATCCAAGTTAAAAAAAAGTATCGAAGCATAAAAGTTCAAAGAAGAAGTTTCAACTTGCGAGTGAAAAATGATCGATCCTAGGTCTCCGGTAGATTTCCTCAATAAAAAACGGAGAAAAAAGTCCACGTTAATCCGTTCGAACAAACGAATCAGTTCCTACTTCATAGCGTAAGCAATCCGTATTGCAGCCGAAAGCACTATTATTCAAAAATTGTCCCGGCGACTTTGGAAAAGGAACACGAAATGATATACTCATCAACACTAATTAAGGGGCAAACGAACAATTAAACCTTTTAGCCGCAAAGGGACGGCAAGCCGCTGCCCAGAGCGGCCGAATAAGAATCGAGCGAGTTAAATATTTCGAGTTAATTAATTAGATAAGAATTGAAACGTTATTCTGTCGTAAAACGGAGACGGATTGGCCGAGCAAGCGAGAAAGTCAGCCAGGCGAGCGGGGGAGGGCGAGAGATGGGGGGGGGGGGGGGACGCGAGTTGTTTGATTATTTTTAATGGTGGTTTTTAGGAGCAGATGTTTAATGAAAGGGTCAGTAGATGGCGCCACGGTGCCACAGTGTTGGGGATTAGTTGTCGTTAGGAGGATAAAACAAAATACTACATGATATATCCATTAACGGCCTTATAATGAGTCCTTATTGAGCCGAGATAGAGCCGATCCAAGCTAGAAGTTCCAGGTTCCGCGGCCAGGTCACAGCGCTGTCGGACCGGGCAGAATTCGTCAAGCTTTCTCGTGTTTCGAGTTCACTGGAAGAGTTTTCTCTATTCGATCAACAGGAATTTCTGCATGTTAGATATGCGACGATAGGAATTTCTCGTCGAAACGACAGGAAATCTCCTTGTTTTTCGCTTCGTTACTAATATTTGGACACATCATTTTGCAATTAGAATCAACAGTTTTATGGTTCAATCGTAAAAACACCTATGTGAATGGTGAACTTCGAGTACAAATGTCTTTTCTTAACTGAGCCAGAAATTGTAGTTCCTAGTTGCAAAATGTAATCCATTTCATAAATGTCCGGTCGCTTTAGAGAGATTTCCAGTTGAGTCGTCGGGAATTTCTGTCACGGGATATTTGACCGGAACATTTTCTTAGTGTTTTGGGGGGGGGGAGGCTGAAAGGGAAAAAAACCGCCTCCATTCTAACAGATATGCACAGGTTGATATAGTGATATCGACACGCAGAATACATAGAAGTGACACCCTGAGGGCGTCTAATACGGTTTTCGGTTGTTAAATGGCTGAATGACATTATTTTGAGAAGTGAATATCGGTTTGTAATCGATCAATATACGTCTAACCAAATGGATTTCTTGCGCATATAGACAGAGGCCGCGATTTTGAATACATTGTGCAAATCAGGACTTCGGCTCCCTCCTTGGCCGCACAAATTCAATTGGAAAACATATTTCATCCATCTTTTTCTGTCGCGGCTCGGATGCAACAAGTGCGAATCTTCCTTTCGCCCTCTCTCGCTGGCGCAACCCTCCGAAAAAAAGGAAATGCTTTGCCTCTTTGAGCTTCTTGCTCCATTAGACCAAACGCTTCATGGCTTGTCGAACGAGAATGAGACAAGAATAAAATATTAAAGGAGACTGGAATTGATAGCGAAATTCGCCGAGATCTCTGAGCCTTGATGCTAAAATTTTCCTTCAGTTTTCCGAGCGGAAGCGAACAGAGATTACCTCCCGGTTTTTCGGCAACGGGAGGGAATGCGTAAGGTGATAAATATATTTCTTACAGGTCAGTTGTGCGTTTCATGACAAAACCTATTTTGATGGTTAGATCAAAGGTATGTAAGTTTCGTCGTTGTCTAGACAAAGGTTCGTAAATCCGTGCCGAGGTTGCAAAATTAACTTAAAAGCTTCAATTTTTTACGGGAATGACTGTACCATTACTGCAGAAACTTTTGCTGTTTTTTTTTCTGAGTAATTAGATGAAAATCAGTAAAATTTTCAGTTCGAAATGCCCAACACTTTCCGAGAAAAATACCATTTGCGAGTTGAATTTTAGCAACTTTGAAATATAGTGTCTCTCTTTCGTCTGGGAAACGGGTAAAGCTGCCGAAACCAAGTCGTCACCTTCCGGCCAAAGTATCACAAGCGTCATGCGAAGTTTGAAAATTTCCGCCGCCATTTTGTTTTTCTACAGAGAAATTGTTGGTTGAATCTGTTTGAAAATGTCACTGAATTTTATCGGCAGCACAAAAACAATTCAGTGGAATTTTCGGACAGCTTCGTTGAACAATTCCTTTGTAAAAAAATAAAATGGCGGCGGAAATTCTTAAGCGTCGCATGGCGCTTGTGATATGTTGGCCGAAAAGTGATGAAGTAATGAGTTCACTCGAGGAACTTTTTCCTCCGTTGGAAAACACATCTTACGCGGAGAAAAGTATGAAAATTTCCCAGATTATTTTATTTTTTTACAAAGGAATTGTTCAACGATGCTGTCCGAAAATTCCACTGAATTTTCTTTGTGCTGCCGATAAAATTCAGTGAAATTTTCAAACAGATTCAACCAACAATTTCTCTTTAAAAACATAAGATGGCGGCGGGAATTTTTAAACGTCGCATGGCGCTTGTGATACGTTGGCCGGAAAGTGACGAAGTAATGATTTCACTCGCGAAACTTTTTCCTCCGTTGGAAAACACATCTCAAGCGGAGAAAAGTATGAGGATTTCCCAGATTATTTTTCCAGACAGTCATAATTGACGCTTGTCTATAGCGGATAGAGGGAGAAAGCGTCGGCTGAAGACACTCTCCGATTATTTGTTTCCCATTAGACGAACAAGACGTGAAGTTGTCTAAAGCGGGAGCAGGGGCCGGGCCGCTGGGGCTGAGAGTCGGCGAGGGGAGGGGAGTTATGAAACTGATGTTAAGGACAGGCGGCGAAGTGTCTCCACATGATACTTGACATTTTAAAAGCATCTTTGAATAATTTAAACGGTAACTAACTCGCGAGTCAAGCGCTCGGAAACGTCGCGTCGCGGCGCTGTGCGGTGCGGTCCCGGGACCTGGTATTGCTTAAAAACGTGGTAAAATATTTACAGCCCCGAGGTCGTTCGCAAATTTCACTCCCGCCAGCCAGTGGCTCGGACTCAACTTTTTTGAAAAAGGGCTTCAGACGCACGGCACTTTGGGCGGAATAATCGCTCATTAATGACCGAAAATTTTGTTGATCGTCCGGACGAAGAACTTTAATATTATATGTGTATAAATTGAATCAAATGCAATTCGGATTGCATTTTGCAAAAAGGAGCCAAGAGCATTCCAATGTTTCTAGAATTGCGTAACATACATTCTTTGCAATAATTATACTGAAATAATGAAAAAATCAAATTTACCAAGGTAATTTTCGTCTTGGGTCATGGTTTATTGAGAGTAAAGATAAAACTTGTATAGATGATCAGTTTAGATTTGCAGGGTAAAGAAAGTTGCGCAACCTTAGTGACATTGGAACGCTCCTGGTTCCTTTTTGCAAAATGCAATCCGTTTAATCGTTTTTATTTTACGGTTAAGCACCGCCCTCATCCCAAGTTTACTCATTGTTATGTCTCTATGTAATGTTTTAATTGGATATGTCCTAAGTTCGAATCGCAGAGATGAAACATCTCGAGACTTTTGCGCGGGACGATAAGTTAGTAATAATCGAGTATTTAACTGAGATTAAAATAATAATAGAAAACGATTAACAATTAAAGAAATGATTTTAATCAAACCGCAACATAAACGATCGACTAAACAACAAAATATCGCTCAATTTGCTTTCATTTCTTCTTCCTCTCTTAGTTGGTCTTAGATATCTCTACAAGGGATGCAATCATACTTGGCACTGGGAAAAATACATATACTAACTTAACAATTTTCCCGACTTCGCAAGTGGAATTTTTCCACTTGAAAACGGGTCAGTGAAGCTTGGATAACGAAGTAAAGCTCATTTACTCTTTGAAGTAGTTATTGAATCTATTGACATCATCTTAAAAGTTCACGTTGAGTTCGAAAGGGTTGCGACCGATACGAATTACTCAAGAGAGCAACGATCGGGACACCTGGAGTGAAACTTGGTACACTCCGGTGTAATTATGACACTGAACATGCGATGTTATTTGGGGTAATTTACTCGAATCTCTAGCGTGCTCTCTTGACCAGTCGCATTCTTGGGATGTCCTCTGGTCGGAAATTGAACTTATTAATAAAAAAATGGAGTCTTGACTGTTTTAATCCGGACTGCTAAACTTGACTATCGCCTGACGTCGGCTATTAAGTTCGACTTGGGAGCAATTCCATCGAGTAATTACACCGTCTCTCCTATCGTGTATATACCTTTCGCCTAATGAAGTAGGAGGGATTTTGAACTGGAGGTGGGCCGAGTCGAAAAATGGAGCGACATGACTGTCGGCTCGTGTAATATAATGCACATCTTTTAAATTTACTCGATGAGGAAAATGACATTTTACTAGTCAGGTGGCAACCACGCAGGGTAACTGTTGAATATTTATCTTCGCAATTTACAATAGCTACTGATTGGAAACTCGTACAAATGGAGGGTTGGAGACGGTAATTAAACCCCGCTAACTTTTACTCCTAAAAATATCTAAACGCACGGCAATTTAAAATGTGGTTTCCTGATTTATATTCGGAGAACTTTTTTCTGCCACTCGAAAGACTTACAATTAATTACAGGAATTTTCAGGCTTAACAGAATTTCTTCGTTTTGCTTTATAAGAGACCATGCATAATTTACAATGTCCGCAAAGGAAATAGGAGCTAGTTAGAGAGGATAGGAAGTGCATTACGACGTTGCGACTTTTTAACGTAAAGTGATGGGAGTTCGTAACGCCAATTTTCCGGGCAGTCCAAATGAGAAGCTAAAATAAAGTAGCATACTATTGTCCTATTCAGTAGTTTTTCTTTAAACAGAGAAGTATGATTTTTCTCCAAAAAATTGAAAAAGCAAACAAGAAAGCTAAAGTCAATCTAGAGTCAATTTCAAAATATATATCGTTGTGCATAATGGAGTTTTCATGTTGGACTAACATTTTTTATGAGCACAGAAAAAAAAAGAATCGTCAATTCTCATAAGGGTTTCTAGGTTCTATTTACTTCTGTAGTCGTAGTTACGATGTTGTTAGTATTTTTTTGTGACAATTATTTCGGTCAAGGTAACGATGCTACTTTGACACTGGGACTGAAATAATCGTTAAATATAAAGTATCATAACCACGACTAGAAAAGTATGCGCAACTTAAAAAGCACTTCAAGCATTGTAAAATCGAGCAACTGATTTTCCCCCCGCAAGTTTATAATATTTAAAATGATCAAAATGAGAATTATAATATTTCATTCCAAATTTGCTTCACGACAAAATAATACACTTTTTCACCCTTAGGAGCTGTTTTTCCCCCTTTCTTTCGGCGTGTGATACTTACACATGTTCCGTTATCGCTGTAAGTGTGTAATAACGCGAGCAATGAAATGCCTCCAAAATCCTCTGAAGAAAATGGAATGTAAGGAGGAACCACGGAAACTACAAAGTTAGCTAACTCGGTGCGTACCGAACCTCAAAAAAGCCGCGCTTTCCCGGGCCATTAATTTCCATTAATTACCGCCTTTATACATAATTAATAACGTTTTTCAGCGGGCAAACCGGGCACGAAAACGTGCAAAGCGAGCAGCAAAATGGAAACCTGTTTCATAATAAACACCAGCCTAATTAGCAATAAAAATAGCTCAAACCTACATTTGTACGTATAAATTATGAGCGGGACATTAAATTTTGAATTTAATTAATTGTGAAAACACGAAGATGGCGGCGCGTAGAGCGAAATCGGGCGGGGAGATTAAAGGTGCCCATGGGGCGCCTTAAATGCTGGACGGTGTCTTTGTTCCGCTGAAATGCTTAGTGGCCGTTTATAAATGACCATTGGGCTTAAAAACGAGGCACACTGCCGGCCGCACAGTGAACCTGTCACCTCTCACCATAGGGCTAATAAAATCTATGATTTTCAATATTCAGCTCCGACACAAACATGCCAAATTTCTGACGCCAATGTAAGTGATTGTCAGCATATTGCATGAGTAAATTCTAGACATAGCCTTCGAAATTTTATTTGTTTCACCTGCGTGAGTCAGACTCCTCAGGTTAAGTTTAATATAATTACCCAGGATATCTCGCGGTGCATTTTTATTGGCGAATCCGCATTTTTTTGAAGGACCTTCATATTCGGGAGTATTCTCATATCAACCGAAATGAATTCATTGAGCCTTACAACGGTCAACTTTACGTGAAAATTATGGTCATATATTTGAGCCATTTTAATGGGAACTGCGCGTGTATAGTTATCACAATCTGGAATTCATCGTCTGAAATGAAATACCTGTGTAGTGTGATTAGAACCTGTTACAAGCAGAATTTTCCCAGATTTTTTCCAAAAGACCTGCCTTACATCCTCGGAAGATCATCGGTACCTTAGAATAGAAGCAAGACAAACAAAGCTTCGGCCCTATAGTCAGAACGGTAAAGGAAGAAGAAGAAGTAAAAGAGGGGGAAGAAAAGGAAGAATGAGGAGATAGAGAAGAAGGAGAAGAAGAAGAAGAAGGAGAAGAAGGAGAAGAAAGGAGAAGAAAGGAGAAGAAGGAGAAGGAGAAGAAGGAGAAGAATAAGAAGAGGAGGAAGCAGAAGAATGAGAAGAGGAAGGAGAAGAAGGAGAAGAAGGAGAAGAAGGAGAAGAAGGAGATGAAAGAGATGAAGGAGGAAAAGAAAGGAGATGAAGAAGAATGAGAAGAAGAGGAAGAAGAAGAGGAAGAAGAAGGAGATAAAGGAGAAGATGAAGAAGAATGAGAAGAAAAGGAGGGAGAAGAAGGGGATGAAGGTGAAGAAGGTGAGGAAGAAGAAGAAGAAGAAGAAGAGGGAGAAGAATGAGAAGAATGAGAAGAATGAGAAGAAGACATATAATAAAAGTTTCATCAAGAGATGACACTCTAGTGCATTACTGCTATTCCTGATCGATTATACAAACATTACATTCAATAAAACAACTCCTTTTCTTGCAGATCCAACACCTTAAATTTGAACAGTGGCTCAGAATTGTTATTCTCTCAAAATCACGTGACCTTTTGGTGATCCACATATTCCCGTCAGTGTCCACTGTGGGGAGGCAGCAGAGCTGGTCGGGTCGAGGCTCAGGCGGCGGACACCAAGCATGCCCATCAGCACTGGGCATGAGTAATTAAAACCTAACAAGTAGACCACTTAATACGACCAGCTCAACTCGTGCATATCCAGTTTATCAAATGAATTTTAAGTGCATTTAATAGCACCTTTAGAGCCCCCACCCCCTCCTTCGCCAGCTTTTCGCCACATCCCGCTAGCCCCCTCCCCTCTGCCGCCAACACTTAAACGACTAACACAATCGCTTGTTTACTTATCTTCGATTCCCCCGTTCTCTCCTTTCTTGGCCTGTGCGACGCTTAAGATGGGCTCGTGTGAGACGCTCTTTCATTTGCGTTCCCTCCTTCGCGTCACTTAACCCTTTAAGACTATTTAGGGAGGCCATGTAGCATTCAAGGGGGAAAAGTACGGTGGATATGACTTCAGTAAGGTATAGGCATAACAAATAGCCTAAATACCTTACTGTAAGGTAGACTTTTGGGTACAGGTAAACTAAGTCCTAATAGCACTGTGCACGGGGGTCCTCGGATGACATCACCTACATTTTAGGTATATAGATAACAGATTTACCCTCGTAGGCAGGGCCGGATTGAAGGGGTGGCCACATGGGCCGCGGCCCATGGCGGCAAATCTATAGGGGGCGGCAAATTTTGCAATTTTTGTAAATGTAGCTATAAAAAAAAATCGGATTTACCAAAAAAAATTACTAACGAGAATAGGCGACAAAATCTCTCATTTCCTGAGAGTATAGTAATCTCTAATTCTGTCGTCTTTCAGTGATACAAGAGACAGCACCTTCAATTAGTCGAGTTAAGAGAGAAACCAAACACGCAATTTGGCCTGGAACTGGCGCGACTTAGAGAGAAATGATGACGAGGACTTCAGAAGAAAAGGAGAAGCCCTCGGCGCGGTGGTCGGCATGTAACACATATTAGCGCCTACAAGTCTGCACGAATACTTCACGCATTGCATCCAGGCCCGCCACATCTCATCTCGGGCCCTGGTACCTGCAGTTTTAAGGCCCGGGCCCCAAGCACGGGGGGGGGGGGGGGTCCGAGGGGCATCCCCCAAGAAATTTTGGAATTTATAAATCTATTCCGACCCGTTTTGAACCTTCCATGACGAAATTTTCCATCAATTTCTGCGGAATAATTACGATTTTTTTTCTACTTTCAGCAAAAAATACTTGGAAATTCTTCCATTCAAAACATCTGGAAAATTTTAATTTTTTTTTTTTTTTGGGGGGGGGGGCATATGATACTATTTTCGATTCTAAGGGGGCCAGGCCCCCCTGGTCTCCCCCTTCGTTTGTCTATGGCAAGAAAGTTGAGCCATGAGCCATTGAAGTCGAGGATGCCCTGACTGGACACTCTTAGCATCTGATGACGGGAGAAAATGAAACGCAGTTACTAAAAATATCCTTTTGTACTGAAAATCTTGAAAGTAGATAGAAATTTTCCAAGAAGTACACTTCTTAAAAAATTTAAGAAGAATCCTACAGTGTCCCAGCGTGTTTTTGAAAATGTATTCACCTTTTGCGAAATTTTTAAAGTAAATTTTTCACTTTTCCCTACGAAAAAAGGGTTGGATGTGAATTCGTAGTGGTTTTTCACGGGCAGCACGGGCCCCCTCCGGGGCCCGGGCCCCGGTACCAGGGACCAGGGACCAGGGACCCAGTATCCCCCCCCTTGTGGCGGGCCTGATTGCATCAAACACAGTCCGGTCATTGCGCTCAGCGTGAAACGGATAGCGCCTACAAGAATGCATGAATACTTCACGCATTGCGACGAACACATTGCGATCAGCGTGAAACGCATAGCGCCTACAAGACTGCGTGAATACTTCACGCATTGCGTCAAACACGGTGCGGTCTGCACGGCGCGGCGGCGGAAGTTAAAATCATTAATCCACATTTATGTTTGTTCTTTCATAATTTTTTCGTTCATTTCTTATGAATGGAAGGTCTTGTCCACGGTCCACCCAGAGATAGGTTTACGAAACTTAACTTTCGCGCAAAGTTCCGTGAATTTTTGCTAGTAATGTTGCCAGGGCTTTCCCAAAAAATGTGTTCAACACGAGTAAACGCGTCTTATGCACCCTTCCTCCGCTGGCACGTTCATTAGATGGTTTTTATTGATGTTTCAAAACGAATGAGAAAAGTGCGGGAAAATACAGGCGGCCCATGGGCGGCAAGTAGGTAAATCCGGCCCTGCTCGTATAGGAATAGACACTGATCCGTGCAAGGCTTGTACCTACCGAAAATCTAGAAGATACCGTAGTCTGTTTCTCTAGGCACGTGCAGTATTTACGCGTGGTAGATACAATGGCACCAGCATACTAATGGGACTTGGATCGACTTCACCCAAAAGTCTAACAGAGTCCGTTTACCACTTTTTATTCGTATTCCATTTCATCGTCAACGCCAGGAAACACGAAATGCGATGCTTTTCATTTTTCAAATCAATTTTTCCTTATATCGTAATTAGTGGAAGGAAAAATATGCTGAGTTGTTTAGAATTCCTCACTGCAAGAACACGAAGAAAGCGTGATCGAATCGGCCATTCTTGTTCCTCTGTCGCATGAAAGTATTTTAATATGAAAACCGGATATCTGTCATTTATAACAAACTGTGGCAGTTCTTAATGAACACTTGCTGTTAACTAAGTATGCAGGAAAAATCAAAAGGAGGGTACCAAAGTTAGACAGAGACAAAGCATCGTATCTCTATTGTCACCTTTTTGAACATGGAAGTTCCGGATTAAATAAGGGCAAAGAAGGTGACATGTAACTGCTGGTTGTGCGAGTTAGCCATTGCAAACACGTGCATTTTAATAGTGATTAAGTGGAGATGGAGAGAGAAGAAGCAAGGAAAATAGAGAGGAGAAAAAGAGAGGGAGAACCTCCATTATCCGAAACTGGCGAGATACCGAATAGTGCAATTTGTCAACGTAATTGCACAGCTTACGTGCATTGGTTGTGCAGGACAACTTTAGTCGAACATTTTTTACCGAGAGCAGGGTCTGACATGATAATTTTTTTCAGCAACTTTCTTATCTATCGGAGGTGTTGACGATCAGAACGTAATATAATTAGTAATATATATTTCCACGCACTAAAAGCACTTTCATCGTCTTTTTTTCGATTTTTAATAAGTTTCGTAGAAGATGACTGTACATTAGTCTGACTATGAAATAAGTAATTAGAGTCATCACACGTATGATAGCGAAATTGAAATTGAAAATGCGCTTCTGTTAGAAACGTACTTAGAAATTAGTTTCCACAGCCATCATGTTGTTCCTTACAGGAGAATATCGACGATGAAAGTACAAAAATGTGTTGCAAATCTCCACTCATTTTTTTTCTAACCAAAAGTTGTTCTTGAAATTTTCTGTTAGTCTCCTTCACTCATTATAAAGATGGATAGAAAATTCCTGGGACTTTTTTGGTTAGTTTTCTTTGCAGAAGAAAGTGAAAGATTTTTAAGCGTTGACATGGAGGTACGCATCTCTCGATCTAAGCCAGAGAAACTGATTTCTGAAGCCGAATTTGAAAGTTGAGCAAGGATAGGAACTCTTGAAATAGATCATTAAAAATAGGTTTGAAGCCTCGATTTAAAAGCCCCTTATGCCTCGCATAGAATTTCAAAATCTTTTTGAGACATTTTCACGCCTGTTACTTGACTAAAGACTTCTCACTGGTTAAGGGTAAATGCACAGTATTCTGCAGCAAATCTTGAACCGTGTGTATAGAAGCATGTAATATGATATTTCTCCTCGCCCATTCACGATTTTTCAGCAAGGTTTTTTTTTGCTTCTCTCTCGTTTTGATTATAAGCGAAATGGCGTGCTGAAAATGTTTAAGATCTTCCGCTCGTACAGAAAAAAGAGGACAACAGGGAAAAAAATAAATTCCTTACTCGTGGATGTTTGCAGTGGCTCCTACAAATGTTTTTTTTTACTGGCGGTATTCAAAGCCCTCGGTTTAATGTGCAAATCAGTCTGATGTACAGGTTTTTTTCGGTGCATTTTGTACAAAATATTAAACGCTATTTAAATTTGTCGTCTCCGACTTTCCTTTTTCATGTTATCTCATGGCACATATTCTCACTCTAAGTGCACTCTAAGTACGAACAAGTTTCATGAATAAGATTCACTCGACTCGGATTCGTTCCTCCCGCAAGAGCTGGGTCCCAAATTAGCTAATTGATTCCACAGCAAATCTGAGCATGATCGAATCTCTTGCAGGTTTGCCATTGTCGGAAACTACTCATTTTATTCGGTATCGATGTGATTGAACCGGGGAATTTTTGTCGTTAAATTCGGTGACTTAGGACCTCCAAGGTAATCAGTCAACCTCAAAGCCGCACGACAAATACATGATTTGCGAATTACACCCGTGTTTTTTTCGGTATTTCGACTTAATATTTTTTTTTCTTTCGCCAAGCGCACCGAACTCTTTATCAAAGGTTTTACTTTTAACTTATCAGTTTTTATTTATTGGCGCTTTTAATACATCCCAACGCACGTTCATATATAAACGTCTGGTTCAAATAAAATGCAACTGAATTTTTCGCCTCGATTCTTTGTTTGGTTCAGAATTTTTTAACCGCATTTTTATTATTTGCTGTTCCCTGAACAAGATTGTAGCAGTAAACACTCCCGTTTCAAAAGCCAACGCTAAAGATTGAGATATGACCTAGCCACGAGAAATTTATGACGTTACTTATACAAATGATATGTTTTCCAAACACAAAACACCGATTTTCAAAAATAGTATTTTTTTTAGCATTATGTATGTTGCGTTAAATATTTTACACTAGCATCTGCCGTAATTTGCACTTATTAAAATTAATATCAAACTTCCTGAAACGTCTACCTGAGGTTTAGAGAAGTCCGATTTCGATTCACTCACTCTTTGATTAATTACTGCCCGTTGAGGACATCTCGGAGCTTGTATTAATTTGTACGTCGCAATTAAACCATTCGTTATAACTGGCGCTGAAATATTTCCAAGTGCGACTCTCATCAATTTATCACAATTTTACCACCACCGTGTCAGAAGAGGGGCAAGAAGGGCACTCCGAGAAGGGTTGAAATCGCTGTGTAAAATTTCATAAGCGGCTGAAACCATTTGTACCCCATCGTAACGCTCGCCTGAAAGCCAAATTTCTCTCAAAATATAGTATTTAGATTCCTCATTTCATTCGTGGCATTGTAATTGGAGGATCGAAAATTTAAATATCCGATGTTAATGAGAGATAGCACCATAAGTTTTAGCTGTTAATAGGGGGGAGGGAGAGAAGTAGCGCCATAAATTTCAGTTTTTAAGGGGTAAAGTTTTGCATTAAGTCTGTTGGTTTCAAAATGAAAGAAGACCTAAATCAGGAAATTAAGTGAGTCCCTGGATTTTTCTGGGCAGAATGAAAATGTGGCTCGATTTCCGGGTAACTATGGAAACTAGGTCAAATTTTGTGTAGTTTCTGAATTTTTGGGTACTATTTTCCATAAGAGACTTCCAATGGGGGAAAGACCATTGTTCACGGAGAAAAATTCTCAGGCGGTGTAATTTCCGTAGAATTGGGTCGAAAAATCGGATTTTGAGATTCTGACGCAAAATCTTCACTGTTCAAGTTACAAGCGATTATATGCAGGGCTACCGGATACAAAATTGCGATTTTGTCACGTAAATTCACGATTTTATCAACGACGATCTATCGAAATATTCTCTAACTAAAAATCGAAATAAATTGAGATAAAATTTCGATCTTATAAAACGTAATTTTGTGGCGATAAAATTGCGACGAGATTGGAGACAACAACTCAAGTCTTGATGATCCTAGCAAGTTTACCGCCAAAAACTCTTATAAAAATCGCATCGTAATTTCGAAATATCGCTATTTTTTCGTTGAATACTGCTACTACGGTTGAATCATGTTTTTTTCAACAGTGCGCACTGAAAAAAAATTCTCGGCGTTTTTACCAAGGTCCGTTGGTACTTTTACCATCTCACTTTTTTTTTTACCAAAATTGGTAATTTTATCAAGACAGACTGGTAAGCTTACCTAAAAACCGGTATTTTCACTGTTTTTTTCAGGTAAGAATACCACTTTTGTTGGTAATCGATTCCCGGTAACTTTGCCATTTTATCTCGGTAATTCTACCACAGTCGATAAAAGATATTGGCGTTTTTACCAAGGTCCAGTAAAATTACCGAGAAAGTTCAATAATTTTACCGAGATTTCTCGGTAAAATTACCAATTCCACAAATGGTAATTTTACCAAGAAAAAAACTGGGATCAAATAGAACCCTGAATTCTTGGTAATTTTACCTTTTTCTTAGTATAAGATTATTTTTTCAGTCCGGCTCAAAATCAACGAAGAAACGGTACTTGCGATTGGCAACCCCCCTTAAAGGCTAATTAGGTAACATGAAATTGGGAAACCAAGAAGCGCGAAGGGCACCCCCGAGCCGACGTTTCGAGGTTTCGGGGGCTCCGAAAGGGGGACGGGAGGGGGCGAGTGTTTATTTTAATTAAACTTGAAAGCAGCTCAATTACGAGCAAGTTGTTTATTATTTAGAGGCTTCGTTAGGAGCTCGGTCGGAGCTGCGCCTCGAGCAGCCCTGCGCATTATTTTCTGTCACTTTCGGTTTTGCGCATCACATTTCCTTCGATCCACGCCAACTCCTCATCACGCTCCCTCTTCATCCCTCCCGCCGAGACCCTTCAATTAGGCCTTTGCGAAGAAGCTCCGAACAGGGATCCCTAAACTGCCGCGCTAAGGAAAAACGCCGTATGAGCCTTCAGGCGTTGCCAAATATCCTCTTATAAAACACGAATTTCCTGGTAAACATATGGATATTTTCCTTTCAATTTTTTATATAATTTTGTTTGCAATTTCACGTGAAATTCCTGCAAATTTCAAGGAAAAATATTCATTAATTTACTCAAAAATATACATTTTATCAGAGGAAATTTGGCAACTCTCGAATTTTCATACGGCGTTCTTCCTTAGCACGGTAGTAAAGCTCAATGGCGAGGCGTGAACGATCGATTATCGATATCTCCCCTTAAGCTATGGCAAAGAATCGATTATTAAGGTGTTCGTTGCGGACAGCCTGTTTATCGATATTTTTCCAGGTTTGAATGGCAGATCAATCGATAGACCGCAAAGCCAGCCGGTTATAAAGAGGATTTCAACGAACTTTCCGATATGCTGTTATGGTGATTCGATGACCGACATATTTTGTGTCGGGCGACTTGCGAATTATCGCATCGATTAGTTCCACGTTTACAGCTACTTGTCATTTCTATCGAATTTTGGGATCGCATCTCTGTTGTCACAAGTCACTTACCAAATTTGACGAACAAATTCAACGTAATTTAGGCAGGGTTTCTTTGAGAAAAAAAAACCCACCTTTGGAGCAATGAATTTGTTTGTCAAACGTAAGACAATTCCTTAGTTCCATAACAACAGAAATGCGGTCTCAAAATTCGATAAAAATGACTAGTGGATGAGAACATAGAACTGATCGATCCGCATGTTGCCGATGTGATTATGGCTCGCAATGTAATGAATGCATTTCCATCTGCGTTACATAAAAGCGTGAATTACTTCGCTCAGGAGACTAAAAAATGAAAAGATTAAGCTGAATTTCGCAAATTCATTGACCGTGCCAAAACGGATCTGGTGCTCCTATTTGAAGCGACAATATGGTTGTTGTGAAATGTCCTGATCCACATCCTACACACTTACTCCGAAATCGCACGCGCGCCTCAAAAATGAAGAATAATTACATATGTGAGGAAGCCACGACAATGAGAAATTGTAGACAAATAGTTGTCATAACAGACTTGTCGTCCGGTTAACACAATATAAATTAAGGGACTTCGGCAACTCGGAATGAGAGAAGGGGAACAATGAAATAAAACTGAGAGGAGGAACAGGAAGCTCCTAGATTTTATCTCCGTAATGAGATGGTGGTTGACGAAATTGGTTGGAAATGATATTAATGAGTATTTGAATGGCAGCTCGACCGTCCTTTATCTCAGAGGTACAATCGGGTTTCTCGGAGGTGCTGAAAATTGCGTTCGGGACAAGATTGGGGTCCCAGATACTAACAAAAATCATCGATAGAATTTACAGACAAACCTCTACGACCCCTCAATTGACTCATAAAACATGAATTTTAGTTGTTGGGAATTCCTAAATAGCTAACGTACACTGGAAAAAAAACATTGTATCTATAGTCCAGACTCTTAAAACATCTACAAGAAAAAGTACTCTTGATTCAATCAGAATCTAGCTTAAATCAAGAACCAAGCCTCTTAATTTAAGCGGATTTCGTTTTGATTCGAGCAAAAATCCGATTGAATCAAGAGTATTTTTTCTTGTCAATGTTTTCGAGAGCCTGGACTCTAGATCCAATGTGTTTTTTTCCGGTGTGCGGTTTCATTTTGTTTGGTAGCCTCAGAAGGCTCCTGTGTTTAAATTTAGCAGATGAGCGATACGCTGCAGATTTGTTTTTTTATTTAAATTCGGAAAACGATTAAATTGAACATTTAATATAATTTTTTTGTTTGATTTTTAACCCATGCTTGCTTAGCTTCATCACATCCAGTCTCGGATCAAGTATCTAGCTCATTTTGTAAGTGTTTCACTTTTAGCGGTAAAAGCTTTACTTTATCGCCCACGACCGTATATTTGATTTATGCAATGCGGAGGAGTTAAAACGATACATTTGACTTATTCCCATTATAATAAATCCTCTCTGATTTAAAGGCTCATAAATCGACAAAACTGTAAGTATAAGCGAGAGTGAAATGTGTGTCAAATGTGAACTGAGCTCCCCGATGAGATCAATAGAACAAAAAAGCGTCCTTTAAATGTAAAAAAAAATCGGTGGCGTAGAGGAAGAAAAAATTATAACGATGAGCAAAAAACCCGAACAATTAATAAAGTAAATCGATGAAAAAACCTCGATGGATTTGAAATGCTGCAGGGGATAAAAAGATAGCTATGTTGTTTCTACTTCGGCGGTAAACCTAGAAAGGCTCGAATAGTCAAGAGTATAGTCACGACTTCACTTAAGTCTGTCGGTGATTCTGATTTGTCAAGCTTGTATTTCCCGACAAAACTCTGGCCCAGAAAAATGAATAAGAAATTTTTAGTTGATAAAAAGTTCTTTATTGTCGTATGTTACAACAAATTATTTTATTTCTAACGTAGAGGTTGAAATGCGAATAAATACATTTTCAAAGAACACTTTTTACGAATATTTTAACATACGAATATTTATACGTTATTATTTGTACAAAAATGTGAACTGGAACGAATATTAATACATTTTAAGAATATTTTTATCTTTCGAGAAATTCCCACCTTGCTATACCTGAACTGGATAAACCTCTATATTTGCCTCAGCTAAATAGTTGCTCCAGGCGCCGCCGTACGGCGGGCGGACGGCCAGCGCGAAACGCGCATTGGCGCCTACAAACCTAAGTGGATACTTCAAGCATTGTGCAATGCGTGAAGTATCCACTTAGGTTTTTAGGCGCCAGTGAGCCTCTCGCGCTGGCAGCACGCCGCTCCGCTCTGTTTGGCTTTAATATTTATACTCGCATAGTCAGCGCTTTTTCATTCATGATTTTGAAATGTTTGCACATTCTGCATTGATTATTTTCATTTAAAGTGATGGGAAAAAATATTTATAAATTTATCAAAGGAGAATAATAATATACTGTGTGTTTTTTTTAAATATTGGTGTTTCCATGATAAATTTAATGATTTCCAAAGCACTTTAATTTTTTCTTTTACATTTTGTGCCTTTATTGTGATGCAGCGAGGTGTATACGCGCAACCAAACGCTCAAAATTTGACGAATTTGACTCTAGAAGATCGATGTACAAATATTCGTTGTTAAAATATGTTCTTCATATTTGTACATTTGTATTGTTCGTTCCATTTTACTTCCAGTGATTATTATCATTTTTGGGCTATGAATATCAGCGGCTATCATTTAGAGGTCAACCAAAAAGTTGCCTGGACTCAAAAATATGTGTATCTCCCGCATATCTCCTTCACACTATATCCCGAAGGCGATCTGCTGCTGTTTGAAATAGACTTTCCTTCCAGGAGACCGATTAAAGAGCTTCAAGTTGACCCGAACGCAGTTAAATTAATTACCTGAAACAGATTCACCAGGGAACGAGAGCTCTCAGAGCTCACATCTTAAGTGATCGTAAGCACAGGAGATGGGACTTGGATTGTCGGCGTCTCAATCTCCCCCCCCCCCCTCCCCCACGCGATGAGCCGCCCAGTCAATTCAATAAAAGGGCGGTTCGTGCGGTCACCGCCGCAAAACAAAGCCCCGCGAAAACGGGGGTGGTCTGGCTAGGGGGCGGGGGGGGGGAGGAGGAGACTCGGGGGTTGCGACGACGGAGGGAAAGAGCAAGAGGGTTATCCAAAATATGAACTCGAAATAACTGCAACATTTAAGTAAACTGCCGGCGCGTATTACGGCTCATAGCGGCGGGGACCGTATTAAAGACAAAAGGACATTACACAGATGTTATAGGTGGTTGCGGTCTTTAGACCAATTTAGCTTAAGTGAACCGGGCCGTTGGGCGTTGCAAAACTGTGCGCGGAATCGCTACGCCGCCTTTCTAACCCCCGAAATCATCCCTTACGACCCTTCGTGATATCACGGATGATCATGATTACACGGATCAGAACTTTCGGTTATTTTATTAAACCAGTGAAGAATCCATGCGATGAAAGCTTTTGGCCGATCAGCTATCATTTTATAGCCTAGAATCTCAGTTTTGCAATAATGATGGTGGATGATGGTAGATTTTTCTTGTTTTTCCTTTTCGTTTGATTTTTCTCTCTTTTTCTTGCCGCTTTAAAATTGAGTTGTGATGCTATGAAACGTCTCAGTTTTAACATGTATATTTTTTTTATCATCATAAACATATACTTAACCTTACTACGACTCTAGCTTTTTATACAAAAAGAGGAATTAAACATCGATCTGATAGGCGCCTGCGCCATCGTTGCTCATATCATGCAACTGTTCCTGTCATGTGACGGGAATCCAGTAGCCTGAGATATGCTGAAATGCTTAGTTCCTCATCCTGATGTCTAGTTGTCCATTGGTTACAATGCGAAACATGATTAAGTAATTTACGCTTGATGCGCCTACATTTATAATGAAACTTCCTGCATTACCGCAAAGTTAGTTTAGTTGCCTATCGGGAGCTGTCGGTCCGTCACATAACTTTCTGCGAGTGTCCGTAGTTTTTCGTTTGATGTGACGTCATCATAGACACGTTAACACTTCTCATACTTTTACTACGCTCATAAGTTTTTGATAAGTGCAATGTGTCCTGCGTGAAATTTTGATAAGAAAGCATGTGCTAAAATACCTAATTTCTCACCAAGTCTAGTATTCCATTGTTTCGAGAGATTTAAACTTGCCACACATGCCGGCAACAGCCTGAGGGGACGGAAGGAGTGTGACTTCTCGTTCTCTCAGGGGTGGTAAAATGTTATCAAATTAACCTACCCCGCCCGCGCCGCCCCGCCTCGCGCAGCGCCGGCGAACCCCCCTCGCGGGAGCCTCCCCAAACAATTTCATGACAAAAAGCAACCTCATTGTTCAACTTGTATTTAATAGATGATGAATGCCGCCGGAACATGTCTGGTTTTAATCTTGCCGCGCAGAGCCAAGACCAGACCCTTCATCCCCGCCCCCCGCCCCCCGAGCCCCGGCTCGAGGCAATCAAATTCGCCGTAAACTTTTTCCGCCGGTAAAAATTGATTTTTATTTATTCAGCGCCACCGTTTGGCTTGATTCGATGCGCAAGTTTTATTACGCCACCAGCGTGCCTTCTCTCCGGCTCGAATTAATCTTCCTTGTTCTCTCGATTTATCAAAGTTGTGCTTGGAGCCTCTCCCTCTCTCCCGTGCAAATTCCATTTGTATCGCGAACTCTGGTGACTCCGCCCTCGTGTGTGTTTATGGGCCCTTCAAGGGCCGATCCCTCCTACACTAAAGAGTACGGATTAACATCTAGTCTCCCTCACCGGATTTTAGAATCTCTGAATAAATCCGTTTGATGTATAACTTGAGAAACAATCGTATAAAATGGGTATGTTGCCCTCATATGCGTTTATTGGCCCTTTAAGGGAAGATTTCCTCTTGCGCTGAACAGTATGGCGACCATTTTATTCAGTTACTAAGTCTTTCTACAGATCTACCCTTTGCATGAGTCTGTTTGATGGAAATATTTATGAACGATCTCGTGAGAGAAGAAGATGTTCATTTTGCCAATAGATCAGCGGATAAGGTCACTCACAGATCCACTTCTTTGTGATCACTTGTCGTAGAGAACAGGGTAAGCTTACGAAACGCTTTCAATACCGCCTCCAAATGAGAAATGAGCGCAATTTTGTTTACACGTAAAAAATCCGAGGACACCCTGCGAACTAAATTCTTTACTTATCTAAAATTTGCAGTACTTTACGACCAAAGAGCTCGCTTTACAGGGCTGATTTTCAGACAGTTGTATGAGGACAGAAAGAAAATTCGTGTAAAATTTCTGTCTGAGACTTGTAATTTTCTCCAGGAAGTTTAATTTATTGAATCCCTCAGATGGAAATTTTGAACTTTTGGATGATCTAGGCATAAACGATAAAACATAATTTCTCATTAGTGATTCAATTATTCTTTCCTTTTCTAGCGATCTATTAGAGTAATATTTAAGTGGAGGAATATCAATGAAGGTTTATTTTACTGATTAAAGCGTAATCTTATGGCGAAAATGTAATCGAATATTTACCGCGGTAATTGTGGTTTTATCGTGCGTCATAAATTAAACGGTAATTAGCTAATAGAAAGCGTACACTAATGAAGTCTATCAACGATCGACTGCATCCAGAGTCTCTTAGCTGACAACGCTGTGTCATCTTGTGTATGATCGCCGAAACATGAAACCAAAAGACGTTGTAATCCATGTACACCGCGAACATATGTAGAACATATGTCGAACTTATGACACGAAATGACCCAGAATAGTAAAAAAAACTACAAAATTTGGCAATCTTGTTTAAAAGCTTACTTGGCATTTGTGTCACAGAAAAATGTTAAAAGTTTACTATTAAATGCATCACGAGGAGCATAGAATCAGAGGTAGCAAAGTATAAATAGGCCCTATCAGAGTGGATTGTTGCCCTTTCAGCTACAAATTTTGAGAATTTTGCTTTTTGCACTAGTTTTACGAAAAAAAGGATCGATAGTAATTTACAAAAAACTATATCTGCTAATTTATTTCTCGGGTCATATCACAAAGTGCTCCAACCCATTTTTTTATTTTACTGAATCTGATTATTTCGGAATTCATCCTATTTTTCTCATTTTTGGTCGGTTCTACGGTCACCATCCAACGAGCAGCACGGAGGGCGGTGGGGTGGAATGGAATCATAAACTCGTTACAGGTATTAATCCGAATGTAATTCAATATGGGGAGGTTTTCAAGCCGACGTAAGCCGCACCGCGTAGCCCCAAATCCCCCCTAATCTATATTCACCCCTCCGAACACCACCACATACCTGCATGTACACCCCGCATTAGAGGACCCCCCCCTCCCGCAGTCCCACCCAATCAACAGAGGCTTTCGGGATAATTTGTGTTCAAAGAGCTCTCAATTTAACCGAATTTCCATCGTTGACTTATCGCCGAGCCGTGCTGCATTATTGCTGCGCGATGAATCGTTATGCATAACTGAATGGAGCCACCACCCCGACGGATAGATTCGATTTTATCGGATGTCCCTAGCCTAGCGGCCCGGCACTAAACCTCATATCTAGTTCAATAAGGGGAGGCTGGGGGTGAAAAATGAAACCAGTCCACCGATACGCGCTAAGTGACAGGCAACGAAATGCAAGTCCCAACTATCTGCCTGCTTTTTCCTATGTTTTTATCCCGATCAAAGCCGTGTGTTTTAAAGAGTTGCGCTGCACTCGTTATAGTTTAATCGGCTAATTGTCACGGGGTAGAGTTTTATCTCCGTAAATGCTCGTTTTAATTTCATTTGACTATTTCAGCGTTGAGCCGGGGGCTCAACGCCCAATTTCAGTTTTGTATTTGTTATTTACTGCCGTCATTTAGCAGGTTTTATTGGATTGTCTATTTTTTTAGTGGGAATTCTCAGAGACTAATCATATCATGCGTGTACTATTTACCTCTCATATTTTGAATAGCATTTTAACATGTGTTGAGTTTCAAGCTGTTGATTCTGAAATATTGCGTCTTTATAAATTTCAGACCCAGAGCTCATGAAAAATTATTGCGTGGATTTATCGATAAATGAAACAAAAATAAAGAACAAATTACCTGGGTGTGATTTGCTTTTTCATCTACGTCGTAGAAAAATGTTGAAGACTTTCATCATGCATCATATCGCTACCCCAAAGCCAAAAGGTTATTACCTCACTCACATTTTTGGCAAAATTGAATTATTGGCGTTTTCAAAATCTCCATTAACGGTTCGTGTGTGTGAAAAATTTGATTGTCCTATCCTGCGACGGTTATGAGATGCGGAGTTTCAAAAATTGCGATTCACATTGGAATCAATAGGGCTGACGCGCGTTTTTCCAGTGATGTCGAAAATACTAAAGTGGAGTTAGGTACCTTTTGGGTATTGATATTGACGAGAGGTAATTTTCCGAGATGCTTTTTCAGCGCAAGTTGCGTTGCCATTTTAGTGGTTACTGTATCCCTAATAGAAACTACTCAAGAGCAATGTGTATTATTCGGAAGTGCTTATGTCTGAATTTAATTGAATGAGTTCCAGCGGTATTAAGGGAGGTTCTAACTGAGGATTTGACGGACTTTACCGCAAAGCTTCGCAAACTTTGCAAGGCGCAGCGAAGGTAAATAAGACCAGGGCCTGCCACACCGCAAGGATCTGCGCCTCAACTTAAAGTTGCCAGCTTGGTGCAATGAAACTCGCGCTGACGTCGAGGATTCTCCGAACTTTGGGCAGAAAGTTGAACTGAGAGGCTCAGGCTAACATGAGATTCAGTATTACCTATGAGTGACTTTTTCTTGGTTCCGAGCAAAAAAAGGTATAAAAAGGTAAAATAAAGGTAAGAAAAAAAAGCAGAGCCCTCATGTCCCTGAAAAGCTCGCACCGCTATTGTGAGAACATGAAAAGCTACATGCCTGTATTTTTCCAACAGTGTCAATCAAAATGCTCTTGCATGTTCATGAGAACATGTTTTTGCGAGGGTTTTACGTGAAAATAGGGGTTAACCTTCAGGTAACACGCAACATTTGGAATTCGTTTACACCTTCAGCAAATGAGATTGAATGATGGGTTTCTATTGAATTTTGTTACGCCTACAACGCGTGGTTATACTTCTGCACAAAATGTTAGCTAACCTATGAACTTTAAGGAGAACAAATCGTCATTATTCCTTGAAATTAACGCAGTTTCTAAAAATTGCCGTTGAACAGTTTTTCATTTAAAAAATAAAGTATGACAGAAAGTCTTCGACGTTGGTTGATGTCTTGGACGTTGACGAGGTACGTGGTTGCGGACTTAAACCGTCGACACATACACCATTTTTTTACGAGCAAGGAGATAAAAAGGGAGAAAATAAGGGAAGAAAATTTCACGAGGAAACAAGTGGAGCCACTTTTAGAGCCTCAAAGTTCTGTACAAGCAGAGTTATAAGCATTTAAAGTTTCCGAATTTTGTCTATTGGCACGGTCCACTGTGCGGCGCCCCGATTACGTGTGTGGAAAGCGCCCGAAGTCGGAGTCCCGGCTCAACCTGGCACCGGCGCAAGGAACGTGTTCGCCTTCTGATTTATGACCTGATCGTCCCATTTGTTTCTTCAGCATTTTAAAAGCTTTATTTCATTTCCGATTTGTTCGATTCCTTTTGGGCCGTTTCGGCCGCGCGCCGCGTCCCTTTCATCTGACCGAGAGAAAAACGACCGCGACGTGTTAACAAGGTGTTCCATTTGAACTCGGGCCAAGAAGGGCGTATCTGCGAGGAAACCTTTTGCGGATACGTCGTTTCTGCGAAGGGTTTCGTTCGCACCGCACGAAATCCATGTTTCCTTCGATAAACGCCCCGAACATCAATGACTCGAGTCGATATAGATAGAGACGAACGACGCGACCATCAAGACTGGAAGGTCAAAACGACAATTAAGAAGAGAGAAATATTGTAGTGTTCTTGTGTTACTTCCGGTTAATATGGGTGGTGAAATACAAAGCAACACAAATTTATGTTATATATGTTAAATGTTATTTGTGTAGTTTTCGTTTAATTTAGCACAGAAAACAATGGAAAAACCGGGAACCATCAAATTTAACTCTTCTGCGTAAATTGCATTGCATTTTTTATTTTCTTTTCTTTTTCTTTTTTAAGATATATATTTTTAAATAGCGCACAGTGGATCGAGACAATGGGAGAGATCGGACATGATTTAAAAACTTCAAAAGCATATATATTTATTAATATGAAATTTTTATGTTTTAAAAGTGGTCTGATTTGTTTTCTCGTAAAATTTTCTGTAACAACCACCCCTTAAAATCAAAATTGTGACGAGATGAACGTAAAATTTTACAACTTTTTTAAATTTCTTGTCCGACTCCTCCCATTGACTCGATCCACTGTGTAGCGTAAGTAAGTTTAATTTCCATTTTTCCGGTAAGCTCTGAGCCCACCTCAATAATATTTTTGAAGCAGGTCAATAGAGACCAGTGCTCATGTCGAAGTAATTTGATTTTAACAGGGATAAATAAATCAAAGAATAACTCACCTCCATTTCGTGCGCCTGTTTTGAAACCACGTTTTAACTTGAGCATCAGTCATTTTCAAAGTTTTTGCTAGAGCAGCTCGTTCTGCTGATGCCAGGTATTTTTGCTTGTGGAATCTTTTCTCTAATTCTGCAATCTGTAGCCTTGTGAATGAGGTTCGAGGCTTCTTCCGTTTAGGCGGCGTCCGGTTTTGGTAAGGGTGTCCTATCCGCCTGGTCATCGGGAATGTTGCTGGAAAAGAGACAAAAGCATGTTCAAATTACTGGAAGTCGTGAAATTTCATATTACACGCGCGCTGTTTTCTGTTTGCTATTTTTTTGTTATTTTTTTAAATCCATTTTGGTACATTCAAATTAACAAAAACCAGACAGGAGAAAAAAGTAATGTCACAATTCAAAAGTTTTATGCGTATTTTTTTCGATGTCCAACGTTGTTACTGTAATTGGATCCACTTCTGTGAAAGGTATCAAATAGTTCTATTATTCCTTGAAAACTATGAATCTTTCCATGTTCATTGCCGTTTTTCATGACACCGATATTTCCTCCTATTTGAGACTTCCATGAATTTCACACAGATTATGAGATCATATTTTGGGCTCGACTTCTTTTCTCCGAACAATTTAGGAGTTCAGCTTTCCTGTTTTTTGAGGAGGAAAAAATGAAAGTTTCCTTTTTTAAGTTTTCCCCCATTTTATTCGTATTTTGGGTCTGAAATTCATCACGAGCATCGTAAGAGGTGCAACTCATTTATTCTATGAAGGACGATTACCGGCCATAAAAAGACGTGATGTGTGACTAGAAATTTGCAACATCGCAATCGGAGTGACGTGCTTTCGTATACTTTCACCATCCATCAAGCACACCAAAACACAAGTTCGTCGAAAGAATTTTCATTTTATTCTTTCAGAAACACATTTTTAGAAGATAGGTGAAACAAAATTTTACCAATTCAGAAAATTATTTGCTCTTTTTTACTCGTGGTAAATTACTTCAAATGTTGAAAAAATGTCGCGTGTGCTTTTTTTGAAGCAAGAGAAATACAATTACAGAGATGCTTTTGAGAAATCCAGTTTCAACGCCATTTTGAAAGTGTACAAAAAATATATTTAAAACTTATTTTTGGATGCGCTTCGAAAAAAATTCCATAAAACTTTGTGGAAATTTGAAAAAAGTTACAGTAGAACTTATAGTGTCTTCAAATTAATTTTAATCATTCAAAAATGTTTTTAAAATTATTGATGAATGACTTAATCGCACACGAAGTTATAAAGCACCATAACTTATCCCCCTAAACGGTTCAAAGCCATTCGTGAGACATATTTCAACTTTCCCCTGTTTTAAAGAAACATCTATGATAAATTTCATTGTTTTGTGTTCTCACTGCCATGACCAGCACTGACAGCACTGACCAGCACCAACTTTGTTTTTTAGCTTTTTTTTTTTTTTTTTTTTTTTGATTCTTTAATTATTTTTCGACAGTTGATGATGACCGGGAGACCGGCCGAAACGTCCCGTGTTTTAATAATTATTTCGTCTTTTCAGCCTCGTCCCCGCCTTTTTTTATCTTATTTTATATTTATGTTCTCTTCCATAGTGTACATATATCTATGTATTATTGTTTTTAAAGATATTTAAGAAACATTCTTGATTCGCACTAAAAAAAAATTCTCGGCGTTTTTACCAAGGTCCGTTGGTACCTTTACCATCTCACTTCTTTACCAATTATTGGTAATTTGACCAAGACAGACTGGTAAGCTTACCTAAAAACCGGTATTTTTACTGTTTTTTCAGGTAAGAATACCATTTTTATTGGTAATCAATTCCCGGTAACTTTGCCATTTTATCTCAGTAATTCTAGCACAGTCGATAAAAAATATTGGGATTTTTACCAAGGTCCAGTAAAATTACCGGAAAAGTTCAATAACGTTACCGAGATTTCTCGGTAAAATTACCAATTTCATAAATGGTAATTTTACCAAGAAAAAACTGGGATCAAATAGAACCCTGAATTCTTGGTAATTTTACCCTTTTCTTAGTAAATACACCGAGATTTTTTTTTCAGTGAAGCTCTTGACCAACGGCGCTGACGGCAGGAGTTGGGATCCTCGAATAAGGTCACAAAGGAACTCCCTTGGCGCGACTAACCATTGGCTTCCCGGCAGTATTCCCAGCCCTCGCTCGGGCCACCATAAAATACATAAGGCAATTATGAAAGCTATTCAAAATGGCGGCCGGCGGCGCGGCGCGGCGAGGCGGCGACTCCTGCTCGGCGAGTAGTTGTGTAGACATGATTCTCCAGATTGATATCTCATCGCTTCATCTCCTCCCCCTCCCCTGAGCCCCTCCCCAAGCGCTGCCGCTCAATTAGCGACCCCCCTACCCCTCCCCGCAGTCTTCTCCCCCACCATCGTGTCTTCCAAAGCTCATCCATCAAGCTTCATTCTCTCGTCCGCGCCGAGAACAGGACCGCGGAGAAATGAGTGGCCCTGTCTTAATATTCTCTCCTAGCACAGTGGCGCTAAGTGGAGCGAGACATTTCGAGAGGTCGATTATGACATTTTTTCAGTAAACTGCAAAATCTTATGCTTTTTTGTATTTAAATAGAAAGGCAATGGAGCCAATATTAAAGCGAAGATATAACAACCGTGAAACTACCAAACCACGTACCTCTGTTTGCGACGTCGTAGAATTCCTTTCATACACTGGAAAAAAAAAACACATCGGATCTAGATTCCAGACTCTTAAAAACATCGACAAGAAAAAATACTCTTGATTCAATCGGATTTAAGCTTAAATCAAGGACCAAGTCTCTTAATTTGAGCGGATTTCCTTTTGATTTAAGCTTAAATCTGATAGAATCAAGAGTCCTTTTTCTTGTCAATGTTTTCAAGAGTCTGGACTCTAGATTCAAAGTGTTTTTTTCACCAATGTAATTCATTTTTTAAATGAAAAACTACTCAATGTCAATTCTGGAAAACTTACGTGTTTTTTTTTATTTCTATGCGAAGAAGACTCTGTAAAAATTTCAAGAACTATTATTGATTTGTTCTCCTTCAAAAAAATCGAATGGGAGCGGAGATTTTTAACAGCGAAAACGAGATACGTGGTCTGGTTGTTTCCGCGTCGACTAGTTTTTAAAGTTTCTTAAAAATGTCCTGATTCTCCTGTTGGCTCCCACCATTTTGCGACGCCACGAGTATCCTATAGTGTCAACGAGGAGAGCGCAAACTTGCGACCAAAATTTGAAAATCGAGTTTTCCTCAGATATTGAATTTAAAACTAGGTATAAGGCGCGTACTTAAAGAGGCACAATTGTGATTCCGGCATTTTTATTGATGTGGTTGATGAGGAGTTTAAAAAAGTCATCTAGGTGGATTTGTCCCGCTCTTCGGCTGAGGTCAAACTGGCGTGCGATCGTCGCATCGATTGCGTTACCTAAAATCTCCGCAAATTCTGACCTGATTTAAGCCAAACAAATGCAGATACCTCCTCGAATATAAAATGATGATTCAGTCGCCAAAACTTTCAATTAAATTTGACGGAGGAGTCTATTTTTGCATTAAATAGGATACTTATCTTCGGAGCCAAATCTTATTTTCATTGCAAGAAACGTCATTGAAATTATATTAATTTTTTAAAAATATTTTTTATGGAGATCCCTAGATTCATGCGCAAGAGATGTTATCTACTTCTTCTCTTTTTTTGCTTGCGAGTGAAAATTAAAAAAAAAAAAATTGTAAATGCGATACGTAACATGCCAGTTCTACCATAAATAGTTGAGGCCCCCACGACGAGACACTTTCAACGATTCGGTATTTAAATATTCGTTATTTAATGGAAAAGAATAGACAATTTTTATTTCTTTTTCAAATATTTTGAAGCTTACGATTAGTTTCGTGCTGGCAACCGGGGGCAATCATTAATGTCAAAGTAAGTTTAAATCAACGGTATACTTTTTTTAGTCTTTTACTTAAAAAATCCAGCATAAATGCGATGCTTCTCAAGCTTACCAGTTAGGTAGTCTAATTTCCGAGCAAAAACATGCACTTAAATGAATGAGGAAAAATATGTGTCCAAACACATTTCATTTCTCGCGCACGCACATTTCGGGGAGATCGAACATTCACGTCAAAGTTTTTGCAAATCCACTCATGTTTTAGGCAACTTTCTTTTGCCGCACGAACATTCACTGCGTCTGCACGCAAACATGATGAGAGTCAGAACATGCGCGCTAAATTTTTTTGCGAATTGCTTCATGTTTCGGGCGCTTTTTCCTCGTTTTCGATGAACATTTACACGTATAAATAGCTGTTTAACTATGAAAAATGGTGGAATGACGCAAACCGCTGTGACCTTTTCTGGAAAGATACCTTTAAAGAGGGGTAAAAACTTTCAAGCATCGAGCTCAAGTCTGGAACATGCACGAGTTAAGCTGTAAAAAGCAACCGGAGTGCTAGGGGAAAGAGACGGCAGCAATCAAAAAAATTAAAATGCAAACTCATACGCTCCGGCAAGGGAAAAAGGTTCCTCTCAACTTTATGTATACCCGTCAAATGTTCTGAAAGTTTCCCTTCTTATTACTAAGCATTTCTCGGCCGGGAAACTTATGAGCTTGCTATAATCTAAAGCGGGTATCACGGGGAATCTAATATATTTGATGGGCTTCGAGGCTGTCGTAATTTAAAAGGTTTTGCCGTTTTTCATTTCTCCCTTACCAGTTGCATGGAAAAAGTGCGGACCACCTGACTACTGCACAGCTCAACCCCCTGCCTTAAGAGGCATGATCAAATGATAAAAAAAGTGCTTCATTTTTTTCTCATTAAAATTGAGCGTTCCGATTTTTTTTACCCCGACGAATTTAGCTTACGAATATCCTGAATTTCTGAAAGGATCATCGAAGATGCAAAACCTCTCTTCTTTAATAAATCTAAATTTCCAGAAAAGACAAAAAAATGTGTAAAAATATATAAGTTGCAAAGAAGAGAAATATCTCCCTTTTCCTATACTAAAGCTTCCGGTGGGCCTTAAAAATATTAACATAGCTAATATTTTCAGGCCTAAAAAAGAGCTTTGAAGTGAATGTATACCTAGTTTTTTCCAATTCACGACCGGATTTTGGAATTTTGGCTGTTTAGAAACTTTACTTTATGTTTCTTGGAAAACCTTCCGGAAATCATATTTTTGATCTTTCTTACAGCAGAAATTATAAAATATTCCTCAGCAAATAAATTAATGTTTACAATTCAGATGATCCCAAATGATTCTTAAAACTCGTGATAATGATTTTGAAGAAAATATGTAGCTCTGATCTACATTTTGCACTTGTTTTGTAAAATCATTCGTTCTCTCTCTTTAAAAAAAAAAAATTGGCCTCCGGCCAATTTATGCGCGGCGCTTCGCGCCGCGTACCGGCGCTACGCGCCGGCATTTGGGGGGCTTCGCCCCCCCCCATCCGCTTAGCGGATTGGTGCGGGGACCGCACGGGACTTTCTCGCTCGAGCCGGCGCTTCGCGCCGGCATAGACACTTTTGCTGGAATATTTAGAAAAATACTGCCAATTTTACAAAATCATAAAGTTTGATTGGAATTTTGATCACAGGATAATAGTTATGAAATTTTTATTCAAACCACTGAACTTTATTGTAAATGTCTTCGCGATATGTGATGAATTCATATATTCGGCCTCGACTTGTTGATTTTATGAGGCATCTTCAATTAAATATGTAATTGATTAACAAAGTCTCCTGTCAAAGATGGCGATCCGTAAAAATCTTAGCTTTTCTACGATTCATTAGGATCCATTAGATTCATTGACATCATACTTCAGATACGATTTTATATTATAATCTCTCCTTAAGCACGGTCAAAAGCCATCAAATATCTACTTGAATGGGTAGAATGACTATTCGATGTTCAAATAGTCTTAAATCTAAACGGTTTTCGCTTAGCATCTCCCAAATTTTAAATTTGGCGGGCGAATCTACCTGCTGGAAGGTTCACCACACGCCCGCCAGGAGCGCCATCTCCTTACCGCGTATCCCTGTAATTCAAAGCGAAAACAATAGAGAGCGCTGAGAGCGCCATCTCCTTCAACCAAACCTCGGGTTCTAACAATTTATAACCTCCTTTATTAAGTAACAAGCATTAAATCAGTCATATTTGTGCCGTATTATTATATTATATTTGTGCTTAGTACCTCGTAAAAAGGAACCGCGAAAGATGGAATCTGCCGGGATTCTAAATTCATTAACAACAAACATATTAGTATTTAATAAAGATGTAAGTGTCAGTTCTTGCGTCAGCTTGAAGACTAATAGTAACTATATATTGTAAGTACTTACCTACCTAATTAGTTGTCTAATTTTGCTTGGTGTATACCTACGGAGTAATTTTGGAAATAGTATATGATGCATTATATAATGCATTTGAATTCCTAGGTTTCACCTGACTCAAAGCGTTTGCTGCTATTATCTAGAAGCGTTCCGACTCATTTATCAGAGAATTGAGCGTTTCCTATCGGCCCCTCTGCAATTATGAGATTAGTCCAAGAATCCTTTAGGAACTTAAATTAATGACTCAGATGGTGCTTTTGAGCCAACTTTCAAAGAATTAAAGGCATTTTTTCAAAATCTACAGTCCATGAGCTCTCCGTGTGACCGAAGTGCTCTCCTCGCTATATGACGCGTAACCCTTCAATTTTTAGTTTAGTCCAAAGACCTCATAGGAACTTACATTATTGAACCAGGTGGTGCTCTTATGCCAACTTTCGAAGAAATGAAAGGCATTTTTCTTCAAATTTACAGTCTTTGAAAATGAGTTGTTTGTGTGATGTCGCGGAGCAAAGTGCCCTACTTTTGGGCCTCGTAATCCCTTGAATTTTGAGATTAGTCCAAAGATCTTTTAGGAACTTAAATTAATGACCCAGGTGATGTGCTTGATGCCCACTTTTAAAGAATTAAAGGCATTTTTCAAAATTTACGGTCCCTCAAAATGAGCTTTCCGTGTGATTTTGCTGAAAATGGACCTTTAACCCAATTTGACCCTAGCCCCCCCAAATTTTAGCGTACCCCAAAATCGTTGGACGTGCATAAGGAGACCATAAATATGGTGTTCTGTGAGAATTTTGAATGAAATCGAACAGATAGATTCTGAGATATCGCTGTAGACAGATTTGGGGGACGCCGGACGGACGGACACACATTTTTTCAAGTATGGTTATTTTGACTCCTGGGACCTTAAAACGTCTAGAAATGATGAAATTTCAACTTTTTTTTTTTTTTTTTCTTGGAGGATGACAATACTTCCTCTCTACCCTAGGGGAGCGAGAAAGTAAAAATACTAAAAAAGTAGGATATCCCGTGAGCAAAAAATGAAATCGAGATGTGGGATTTTTCCTGTTCCTGCCCGATTAAAATCCTTTCACAAGGTATACTTTGAGGAAAATTTTACGCGCAAATATTTCAGCGTACATGTTCCTATCGGATGGGAGAATCCACACCCATCAGTGGCGTGGCGTGAATTGCGATATATCGATTGTTGTGCCGTTTAAGCCTGTGGTAAAGAATCGATTATTAAGGTGTTCGCTGCGAACACCCTGTTTATCGATCCTTTTCCTTAGGTTTAAATGGCATAACAATCGATGTATCGCAAAGCACGCCACGCCGCTGACGCCCATGTAGAATCCACGTCAATCAAAAATTCAATCTCGAAAAAAATGAGCGTGTGGCGTTTTCCAAATTACCAATGGAAATGACGTTAGACACTCAGGTGCATGAAGGAGGATCTCGGACTTTTTTTTGAAAAAAAAAAAAAAAAAACTCAAAAGGAGGGTGAGAGGTTGAAAGGGGTAAAAAATATAAGTCGAGGCGTCCTCCATTGACGTTCATTCTCAAAATCATGGGGGGGGGGGGGGGGGGTTAGGCTTGAGAGAAAGATCGATTATCTGACGCTCTTCCCCCACGGCTGTTCGGAGACAGAGTCCAGCGCGCCGATTATTGAAACTGATAGACAAAGCTATAGACAAAGAGGACAAAAGGGATATGTAGGGATTCTATTGGTGCTGGTGGTAAAACAGGTGGTCGCAATGGACGAGGAAGGTGGGTAATACGCTAACTTATGGCAACTCACGAGAGACCCTATAGTTAATCCGTCATTTTCTTCCTTGATCTATTGAGAACCACCCACCTCGACCAATAAGAGCTTTCCATACTCCCTATGTCTGCTTTGTCCATCGCTTTGTCTATCAATTTCAATAATCAGCCCGCTGCTATGTGAGTGAACTTCACGGGCAGCACACGAATTTATAAAATCGTGACGGTATATAAATAGCAAATCATCCGTCTCGAGACTTCGGGCAGTTTAATAACGAGATAACTCACGAATTGACGGCCGCCCAAGTGGAGACCTTAATAAGCGAAATTAAAAGATAAAAAATAAAAAAAGCTCCAGCAAAAAGAAAGAGTTTTATCGTCTCGATATTGACTTAAAAATTGGCACTACCTACCACTCACTTAATATAGGCAAATGAAGGAGAGATAATCAAAATGAATAGGCGGCGAACGGAGGCGCAACGTAAAGTGAAAGAGGTCCATTTAGTTAAATACGCTCACAAAAGACTCACATATTTATATAAAACGCTTCTACATCCGAAGATATTATTTAAACGCTTTACGCACTTACGCGATGGGCAAACTGGTCTAGATTGGAATTTTTTTATTGCCCTGTTAAGTGACTCAACGATTAGCCACTCGGCTCGGGCCAAGTTCTCTGTTCGGGAGCATTCGGCTGATTGAGCGTTTTTCAGTTAAAAGTTGAAATGCTGTCGAAGTTTGCCTCGCGTGGTTTTGTAACGCTAGAGTATTTTGACAATAACGAGCTCAAATTCTGAAAATTAAGCTTGAATTATTTCCAGACCTGTTGAAAGCTCATTTGGAGCTTTATGTTCGAGTTGACAGTTTTCTGGCACTAACGGGAGGGAAGTCTAGAGTGCGATTTGACGCCTACCAAATTGAATGGTAATATCGTTCACCGAAAAGTTAACTCTCTTCGGCATAAATTAATTTCGGAATTCGGCTTCTGAGAGACACCAATATATGTCGTAGCTCCTGTAAAAAAATTCGGTTCCAATTTTTTTTCTATAAATTTCAAAATTTTGGTATTCAAGTTTCCAAAAAAGAAAACACTAATACAAATTTGGAACATCACGCCTCAAAGGAATGATTCTATTTTAGAAAAAAAAACCCCCAAAAATACGCAGTAACGAAACTGTCACATCATGCCATACAGAGTTAAGTGTCGATTGATTCAAAATCTTCAACGATTGAGTAGCACTGTCAAGTCTTCACTATGTTGGTCAATACTGACGAAGTCTTCCTTAGACTGTTTGTCGAGCAGATCCACTTATGCGTAAGTATGCATTAATCAATTATGAGATAAAGGTAGAACAAACATGGAATGCTCACTACGATACATGTGTCATGCAGTTTTTCCTTTTTTATTTTGTACTTTATTTTGTTATATTTTAGCGGCTCTGGTGCTTGCACTAGAGCTGCTATTCCGGACGGTCCCAGCTGGGGAGTATCAATGCAGCATGTTACATTGTAGAGACCGCGCGTTGGTTGATGGGAATCGGCGCCATTTTCGGCTATGTTCCTTGTCATGACTTTATTTTATTGCATACTGTTTTATTGTTAGTCAATGCTATGTTGTGTATTGTATTTTTGGAATCATGGTGATACAGTCAACAATTCAAAACTTGTTTGTGCTTTTATCTCGTGATGGAAAAAATGTACTTTACGTTCAAAATTTGAAAATTTGAATTTTAAAGTTTTCGCGGTTAAGGAAGCTTTAACCACTGGGTTGGAGCTTCCTAGTCATTTACTCGATATCAGCTGATAGCAAACAAAGGTTACCAGGGAAACCGTAAACGTCTAACAACTATCGTGGCCATTGGGGCGATTATTGAAATGATATCGACTGTATGTCGCCGCTTACGACAGGACATAGCCCTATCTTAACTGTGTAATATATCGCAATTCGATATTGTTTTGATTTTTAAAAGGAGCAATTCATTCATACAGTTCCGATTAGTTTTGGCGAACGGGCCCTTAACCTACGGCACTCGGCTCATGGGAATTTTTTAACCTAACTCTTCCATTCCGGGAACATATTTATTGAAAACGGCGACTTTTTCAACAGTCCTATTTTTATCTACAACATCTAAGTGGCCCTTCATAATCATTTAATTTTGGCCCCTGGCCAGAAAAAGGTTCGGAAATTGCAGTGATTTTGCCGAAAATGCTGAAGTAAGTAAATTTGGGCATTTTTTTTCCTTCTTCAAACTCTGTGGAGAAGCACTTCTCCTCCAGTACATCTATTTTTTTACTTATCTCTCGCAAGGTACATTTACAGAAGGTGTGTTCCAGTATTAACAGTTCAGATTCGTTGTTTTTTTTATTATAACGCTTATTTCGGAAAGCAATTATTACATTGTTCAATTCTACTGACTTTCAACACTCGATTATACTCCCGGCAAATTCTGCAGCAGCGTTTCAAATGTTGACTCTAATGCTTCCAACAGCCATCCGATGTCTAAGGGTTTATTCCTAGATTTAGGGATTTTCCGGAATTTCCAGGGATTTAGGGATTTTTCAGGAAATCTAGGGATTTTTTTTTGATGAGGTAAAGTTACCAAAAATCAACTTTTTAACCTCAATTATAGCTTCGACAATCGAAAACATTTTTTCATCTATATTTTGTAGGCCTTTTTGGCAACACTATTTTCCCCGCAAATAAGCCGGAAATTAAAACGATTGTGTCCTTCGATGTACTTGACATTCAACTGCATTCAACCTGTTAATAATAAGAAATCAACTAATATTCTTTCATTTTATTGGTCTGGATTAGCACTGCTTTCAGAGAGCGCCAAAATTCAAACGAGCCAATCAGATTTAAATATTGCAAATCGCTACATCGAATGACATCATGATTCTTCATAAAAAAATGGCGCTTTTTGCAAAATCTAGGGATTTTTTAAGTATATTTGAGCAAATCTGGGGATTTAGGGATTTTTAGCGAAATCTAGGCATTTTTTTTCTTCCCCGCTAGGGATTTAATATCGGAAGACTGGCTTCCAGTATCGCAGCGTTGATCGTCGCTGATGTCGAAATGGAACCTAATGCCGGACATACTGTAACACCTCCATTCCTCAATTCCGGTGAGGAATACGTCTCTACCCTTAACTCAATATAAATATACAAATTGATAAGTGAGTGCTTTAGTCTCCTGAAAACAGAATTGCGAAACTTAAAATTGGAGAAAAATGATGAGTAAATGAAAAAATGGAACCAATTGATGGAAAAGTCGCATGCCATTCTGACACAAAATATGGCGTCTATCGAATCACCTTAACTAAATAAAATAACCAAATTTTCAACTCTCAAACTATCAACTATCAACTATCAAAATTCAAACTATCAAAATTTCCAACAATGACAAAAAGGATTGTAATATACCTATAATGTAATGAAATATACACGCTCTAATCATTTAATTTGTATTACCTTTATGTTATGTACCTACATGTTATACTATTTTTATAATAAATTTTGCCAACATGCTTTTCAATTCAGTCTACAACATTTCATTCCGACGTGGCAATAATGATTTATAATGCCCCTAAACATTAAAATGAATTACAATAGTAATGCCGCATTATAATGTCGTATTATACATCGCAACGATTCATGTCCTACTGATTATTGATTATTGTAAGATGAATTCTGTTTTCTCTGATTGTATGTTTCATACGTGCGAAGCAAGTACGGGTCACTAGAAACGTGGTTCGTACGGGTGGCTGATGAAATTGATCTTCGAATACCTTTTGATGAGCTAGGGAAATGGAACCATCTGCATCTCATGGACAATAAATAGTTGCCGTAATTAAGGTCATCCCGTGATTAAGGTGCCGTGATTTAAGTCATAAATTCTTCATCTAATTCTTGATTCATCTCCAAAATGTCTGCTAAAGCTTTCATGCGCTTCTCCTTGTATGCATGAATGAGCAAATTGGGTATCGAACAAGCGGACACTTTTTGAAAATTTAGATGATTCTGGACAATATCGTACAGAAGTCCACGAGCTGCAGATAGAACCATTACCTCTAGCTCATCAAAAGTTATTCGAAGATCATTCAACAACCTCTTTGACAAGTTGCAAAAACTTTTCGTTAACAATAGTGTCACACGGTACTAGGAATATTTACTATTTAACGAACCTTATATTTCCCTGACTCAGTCCTAAATTATAGAAGTATGCGTTACTTTTCCAGCAATCCAAAAAAACAATTATACAAAAAACCAATACCTACACTTTCAGATATAAAAATGCAAATTTTTTGCAGCCTCGCTAAACGACTTATCAACCAGAGATTTTTTAGGAAGCGGACCTCCAAAGAGCTTTCAAAATTAAAAGTATACAACAAGTGATAATGCCATGTATTCGCCATATCAAAGCCCAATACACATTTATACACCGGCTACGTAAATCTGCTAAGTTACAAAACATGAATCGACAGTTGTCGGATTGTACATCAATGACAAAATGTGTCTAGGCCCTCATTCTTGACTACAACTACTGCCCCCAGAGCCGCTCTCCGACGCCAATGCGTTGGGGCTTCCTGCTTGTTTTTATTTGTTCTTCTTTTTCAAATGGGCAATATTTACATTCGAATTGAGCGTAGACGCTGGTTCCTGTATATACGCTGCTATCAGAAAATTAACAATTGCAGTCTTGTTTCTATAAATCGTCATAAAAAGAATAGGCTCCTCACACCTCACCTTGCAGGAAACTTATGAATCACATGACGTCAGTAATTCTGAAACTCTTAAAATTGTCAAGAGGCGGCAAGCTCGCTTATTCAGTAGTCAGCTTCTGCTAAATTACTACGTTTACTGTATAAAACGAATGGTATTAGACATGTATTTGCAACAATCTAGAGACTCTGCAATGCTCCCGGTAAATGAAGGTGCATCACAGATGCATATGTCGCCAGCGTGCCACGAAGTAATGACCATCATGAGTAATTGAGTGGTCGTGAACGATTGAAATTACATTTTAATTCAGTTTCATAATTAGTAAGACGCCTGGCTATTATCACAGGCTTGCGAGAATCGACAGTTGCACCTCAGAACCGCGACCATTGCTGGTTCTTCTCGAGATGACCTCTTTTCTGTTCTGGTCTTAGTCAACAAACTGTGTTGGTAGCCATTGAGTCAGTTGACTAGACATAGAATCAGTGGCGATTCTTACAAGTTTGCAACACTGTATTTCCCTCCTTCACATTGTTATAAATGATCGATTGAATTCGATAGATATCGATTGTTTTACGTACATTTAAATGGACGACACTCAGTGCAGCTAACCTCCAAGAATCGACAGCCCATTTTTGTAAGTGTCGGTCACCTTATTTTCCTCCGTTTGGAATTATGGAAAAATCGATTCAGTTAAGGTACGGTAGGCTGTCTATCGATATTTATGATGGAGGAAGGCCAACGTTGCTTTTTTGCAAGAATATCCGCTATGCGCTGAATTCAAAAAAATTATAGGATGAGTCAAGAACGCCAAATTTCTATTCTGAATATCTCCTCTTTTACAAAATATCGTGGACGGACATTGGACACTCACCACTCCTTGAATTGGAGTTATACGTTCCTTTGTCTGAAACCAGTGGCGATTTTGTTCGTTGGCTACACTGTTTTCCCTCCATTTAAATCGACTCTAGGTGAGGAAATCTGCGTCGCTGAGAATCGACTGTACATACATTTAAATGGAGGTAAAACATTGCAGTCAACTTTCAACAACCGAATGTATTGTACGTATATGTTGTATTTTTTACATAATAAATTATCTCACAATAAAAAAAGAGGAAAAGAAACTTGCAAGAATCATCATTGTCTGGACCACGGTAAAGGCAGATGCAGAGTGACCACCGAGTCAACTTGAAAGCATTTAGTCGGCACTTGAGTTGTTTCTCTGAGAAAAATACTTCAAGCTATGAATGTCCAACTCGATCACTTAATTATCGCCGCTGGAATGATCTCGGTGGCAAATCAGTCGCCCTGGCTCCTTATTCATAATCCTCTCTAGAATTTGTTGGTTTTTGACCCTAATCCTCGTTTCTGTGTCCCGTCGCTAAGGGTTTCATTAGCTTGAGTCTCTCGGCGCGGCGCGGTGTGTCTGCCGTTGTTTTTTGAGTTCCTGGTCTCCTCTTTCAGTAGCGTGGCGCACTTTGCGATAAATCGATTTATCTGCCATTTAAACCTATGGAATATAATGGATAATCGGTGTCGTAGTGAATAATCGATTCTTTACCATAGATTCGAATGGGAAAATATCGATGATCGATCGATCGTTCACGCTTCGCCACCGTTCTCTTACGCCGGAGCCGGGAGAAAAAGGAGAAAAAAGTGACATGCCTCAAATGTTTATTTAAATGAAGTCATAGACACCCGAGTGTCACAGTTAAAATAAATGTATATGTAATTCCTAAAGTAAAAGCGAGGGGAGGGTGGAGGGGGGGAGGCGCACGGAATATGGGAGCTACTTAGCGAGAGGCAGCGTGTTTTGAGGGATTAGCTGAAAGAGGATTTATCTTCTCATATTAATTTTAATACGAGCCGGGAATAAAAATTTTAATTTCACAGCTACCTGAATTCAGCCTGGTCCTTTGATTGGAAATATTTCTCTTCGTCTCTTTCGCGTCTTTCTTTTTGTTTATTTTCCCTTTTCGAGCGTATGTTTTTTTGAACTCTGCCGCGCTCCTTAGAGCTTGTGTTGTCAAACTTACTGGATTCTCTGTTATTTTTTCTCGCGAAATTCATTGGAAAAATGAGTCGAATTCTCGGCAACTGCTTTTTAGCTAAGTACATGTAGCAGGAACATTCACGAGAGGTACATGTGACAGTTTTTCCACTTTATAACAATTTTTTATTTGAAATCCTTGCGTTAATTTCACATTTACTGTGTGCGAAGAAGCTTTCACTTTACCTAGGGCTGGATTTTTTCTCTATCTGACGTCAGTAATGGAACATGCTCTGACATGATGAAATGTTTTAAAGTCGTCATTTGAAACGGTAGGTGTGTGCTTTAAATGTTGTCGGAGTGGGTAAAAGGCTACCTTTTTTAAAACATTTTTTTATTGTTTCATTCTCAGGAACTTTATTGCTTCCTGTAACCTGTATCACTGACGGACTATTGGCAAAATTCAGTGACATACTTTTGAATTACATAGAACTTATTATTTAGACTCTATTTATTACACGTAATAATTTTATTTTTTTTTGTGTGTGGAATATAATTCTCTAACCAAAGTAGTCATGTTTAATGGAAATTTCAAAAATTTAGAGATATTCTACGTGGAGAAAATTGGAGTGGCTAAATTCTTGAGGCCGCTGCCAGCCATTGCTGATTTGAATTGCACGAAAGTAAAAATGTCATAGAATGGAATGGATTAACTCTAAATTAAGGAAACTTTCACTTTAAATAAATTGTAACTGCCCATATATTTACCGCAGTAGCATTCCGGGTGTTTCAAACACAATTCCAACCTTTTTCAACAGAAATTCTTTTAAATAGGTAGACTTAATCTCATTTTGATATCCAGATCGGTGACTAAATGAGACACATATATTGATGGAAATGAATTGTTGGCTAAATTATGTTTGAAATAGCCGGAATACTTTCCTAAAATTCAGTGGAAGGTCATCATAATGCAAACAGGGATTTTTCAGATTGTGCCCTTACTGACGTATGATGTACACAATTTGGTTTTGTGAACTCTTAGGAAGATTATCAATTTCACACTACAATTTGGCAACTGCGTGTGGCGCTCGATCCGAGAAAAAATAGCAGATGAGCAAAATTGCACTTGATTTCTCGGTTATGTTGAATTCAGCTACATTGAACTATTTCTGGAATTCTGAGAGATGTGGCAGCTCTTGAGGTGTGACTCGGTCGAGAATGTTGACGATTCGCCTAAAAAACTGTCAAACGGAAACCAATGTTAATGCGTTTTTAATCGGACCTAATCCGCAAATCTATACAAAGACTTTGATTTATGCTTGGGAAAGGCAGTCGCCGAGCAACTGAATGCAGTATTAATTTGAGTCCTGATGAAAGCAGCCCTCTTTCCTTAAATCATGGTGTTGTTTATCCTACATTTAAGCTCTTTAAAACGTTTACTTAAATTGCTCAGATTTAGAACATGTATGTTCCCAACGGTCACATAAAGTATTTTGAACTTGAAAAAAAATATGGAGGATTTAAAATTCATTCGTCTTTTTTAGTCGCTGCACCACTAAAATAAGATCATCCGCACCAGAGGACGCCTCAAAGACACTTATTTCCTGAAATCTGAGTATTAACTTGTTAATAAATTGTTTTACGAATAGCGGGGTTTTTTCCCTTTGAAACTTCCTCATACAAGAGATTTAATCGCAAATATCACATCGTGTAAGTGAAGCAGACAGGTGTTACATAATTCTACTCAAAGTAACAATACATTTTTGAAAAACGTAATTTTTATATTCTTTTTTCGTAAATGAGATAATTTTCATTAATTTTTCATGAACTTATAAGCAAGTGCTTCGCTTTTGAACTTTAATCACATCATGAATCAAATGGACTGTGTCAAATTGATGGGGAGGATGGGGAAAGGAGGGGAGGGAAGGGTAGAAAGTTCTGGACCAGACTTTTTTACTAGAGAGGAAGTGACCGTTAGTAAGCAAAAAATTCTTGACTTAGCAGCCAGGCGGAAGTTATTTTGAATGAAGGAGAAAAGTTGCTTGTATACTTGTCAAGAAAAAAGCCTTTGATTTCAAGTAAAAATCTGCTAAATTCAAACGAATTTATTTCTGATTCAAGAGAAAATCTTTCTTTGCGGCAAATTCAAGTCAATTTTTTTTCATACTCCATTATAAAGTTAACGAATAATTTATGATACCCTCAATTTTTTTTTGTATTGCAGAGCGCTTGCGTGCCCCTGTCCTTCTTCCCACTCCAATATATGCCATGATTTGCGCTCTAAACATTATCCGGACTTTCATACTTAGAGCTTCTGTGAGACATAAATAAGTTTAAGAAGTTATGTAAACCTCGATAAATGAAAGGATAGAAGATTAACTATGTAGAGGAATGAATTAATCTTAAAGCTACACCATCTTCATACCGTGCAAGGATTTTACTATTTACTTTTCAATTTTCAAGCGATCGGCTGAAAACTGATGACTCTCAAGAGACATATTGATGATACTTTTTAGTCAGATAGGGAGGTTGCGCGTTTATTGCTCGTGTAAATGCCTCGAATTTACTAAGTGCACTGTTCTGTTGCCAATGCTGATCAAAAATTCCCAGAATACTTTACTCAGACTGGGACGAAAAGTGCATTTCGTCGTTCGCAGATTTTCCCCTTACTGACAAGGATTTCGTACAAATCCGTAACGCGCGAGAATAACTTAAATTATTAATCTAGTTTGCTACTTTGAACTTAGAAATTTTCAAAAACATACTTCTCCAGATCAAATTATGGATAAATAAAACTAGACAAACTTACACTATGTGTTTTACAATTTTGGTTTAGTCCCTGGTAAAATAATTCGTTTTGCAACTTCGCGGCTGAATTTCTTTACATTGGCAAATTTCGTCAAGAGTTCCAAAAAAATATTGGTTTGAAAACTGGCACGAGCGAACGGAAAAGACGATAAGAGCGTAATGCAGCGGCAACGATTTATACTTGCTGTTTAAGCATTCATTTCATGTAAATAAGGTCTGGGCGGCTTGAGGATCCCCCCCCCCCCCCCTACTGGCTGCAACCCTCATTCCCCGATATACTCCGCCTCCCGTACGCGCATATTTCTTTTACAGCCAACTACCACGCCATATTGCTCCCTAGTTTCCCTCCTGAAATCCTGAGTCAATATTCAATTGCCATCCCCAGCAACCACAGTACATCAACTACATATATGCGCCAGTTTAATTTGCCTCACGGCCACTCATTTCGAGCCCCTCGCTAGGCCTCTATAGTTCAAAATGACGGCTGACAGACACTGACAGAACTTTAAGGTTCTCTTAAGTCATTCAGTTTTTTGGGGCTTTTTTTCATACCGACGAACCATAGTGCATGACACGCAGTATTAGAAATTGCATTTATTTATTTTTTTGTAGATGAGGGATTTCAAAACTATTGGCTTGGCAAAAATACTTTCGAAGACGCTCACACATCACGAAATGAAATGCAGGAGGGGGAGGGGAATTCAGGCATTATTAAAGTTTAATAACAAACAACTGAAGGAGGATAAATAAAGGGCTTAGAGGACAAGGCGCATAAGTGCAATTTTTTTTTTTTTTTAAAAATTGAGATATTAATGATTTCAAGTATAAAAAGTGTTACTGCATATTTTGTGAAAAAATTGCTCCTAAATTCCTGTTTTTCAGCACCAAAAAGTCAGTTTGGAATTTCTTTCCGCCGTAAGGGTTCATGAAAATTTGAGACTTTAAACGCGTATTTCTCAAAATAGCAAAAACCATACTTATCCGTCTTTTCCTCCAAGCCCCTCGATTGATGATGAAATTATACGTTACCTAATAAAGAGGGGGGTCCAAATTAGCGCTGTAAGTGCCCACGAGGAGAAAGAGGGAAATACCCTCGGGAAAGATACTAGGTATATTTGATTCAAAATTACACATTCTACCGGAATTGCATGCAATATTTTCATTTCCATTGTAAAATGTAGAACGCAAGGAGCTACGTCAATCTACCGCATGAAAAATTATCTTTTTGCAGCATCATAGCATCGTAGTTACGTTAAAGGCTAATCTGTTTATTAACTTGAACCAATTAAAATACCCTTGTTATTATTTACTGTTGTAATTACCTCACCCATTGAAATCAAAAGCAACATTGCCATATTGTGCACAGCTCTGTGCCCCGCACTTTAGCTTTACCAAGCCTTATTTTCTATCGACTCAAAATCGGCAGTTTCCGTTCAGAATTGTGAAGGTATTCCTGTTGAGTGCATGTACACGTAAACAAGCGAGACTCATTTAACTTTATGAATCTCCTTCATTTTCTGTCGAGTTTTTTTCAACGTGCGTGTTTTAGTAATAAAAAGCTTCGATTTCCCCGCTGGGAAGCTTTTAGGAGGCAATGCCGCTACTTTGATTGCGATCAAAAATTATTTTAGCGAGTCCCTACATGTGTTCTGACCTAAACTTCAAATGGATATACATCGATCAGACAACCTTGCCGAAGGAAGAACCTTTTTATCATAAAATGAATGTTGAGTGACAACCTAATCACTCGTGAGGTGATTGATCTTGTCTCTTCATTCGACATTGCCTGGAGAGAGAGAGAGAGAGAACTCGATGTTTTCCGCCAAAATGCGCGTGCAGGTATCATGTGAATGTTTTAAGTTTTTATCTGATTTTATGTTGCGTCAACGGAGCTCTCCTCATGTGGCTTCCGATTTTCCACTCCATTACCTTTTTCCTGTTTTCTGACATGCGTTTGAGGATGACTCCCGCACACACCACTGGTAGAATCTGAATTGAAACTTATGCCCTGAACCAGTGGCAGTGTTTTTGAAGTTGATTACTCGAGCAAGATATTTATTTTTCGATAATATTTTCGTACCAATTTTTAGAAAACGTCAAAAGTTGCTTTTATGGCATGAACATTTTGAGCAGCCTTTACGATGTTGTAAGTTTCCCTCTAAATTTTGATTTTTCTTGATATAGTGGTGGGCTGGCAGTCTTCGGAATTTTCAATTTCTGTTTCATGTCAGAAAGTTTCTTTGGTTTTAGAAGGCCAAAAAAATTGTTTGAAGACACTCATTTTTATTTATATATTTGTTTATCAAAATATGTCTAAAGTTTTAATTATTTTTTTTACTGGATAGTATCGAAGTTCTCGTCAAAGACTCGAATTTTTATGATTTGACAGGGATTATGCTGAGCCAACTTAACGACATCAGATGTTGCCTGATCTTCTCTCCTGTTTCATTCTTATGACCAAAAATTAAGCAATGCCCTACGTCAGTGGAAGTTTGGTGAGTATATGATTTATGAACCAGAAAAAATTCATAGAAAAGACATCGTGCCGTGTAGTTTTTGGTCAAAATAATGAAACATGAGAGAAAATACGAAAAAAGCAAAGTCATAAAGGAACTCAATTCCAATGACAATAAGGCATTGTAAAATGTTCTTAAGCTGATTCTGATCGAATCCTTCAATCGGTGATCTTACAAAGTTTGAAAGTTCAACAGTCTTTTCCTGGTAGTGGACATCCACTCGTTTCACTGGTGGTTAAGTGGAGAGACTTTTCTGAGTTCCTGTAATTTTAACGGTAATCAAACCAATCATCTATACTGCCGTGCTAAGGAAGAACGCCGTATGAGCCTTCAGACGTTGCCAAATTTCCATCGATAAAAACTGATTTTACTGGGAAAATTGTGAATATTCTTCTCCGAAATTTTTAGACAGTTTTGTGCGCAATTTAATCTAAAACATCTGAAAATCTTGGGGGAAAATGTGCATAAATTTCGTCAAAAATACATGTTGTATCAAAGGAAATCTGACAACTCTCGAATGTACATACGGTGTTCATCCTTAGCACGGCAGTATACCGGACCAATCGACTAATGCGAATCCTCGCATATCTACCAGAGGGTAAACACGCTCCACCATTACAGTCTACTGCCTCATAAAAGAGAACTAAAGAACTTAATCTTCTTCTTGTGCTTAGCGCGAAGAGATTCCAGATTTTGCGAAAGAACTAACCTAAAATAAATGATTCTCGTTCTGGAATCGAGCAAAGCTGCGAAAGTGAAGAGCCACTCGTCTCGGGCGTCTCGTTGCGATCACTCAAGGCAGACACCAAGGTTATCGCCTCAAGGTCTTTCTGCGGTGGTCCCCATCTATTACGTGCTTCCTTTATGTAATGTTCCATGAGTCTATGGGACCAACAACCCCTTGCCCAGCTGCTCGCTGACTCATTATGAAAAGATACCGGGCACTACGGTCGGTGAGTTCCTGCCGTCAGACTCTCATGATTACTGTAACTAGAGTACCTCTACAGGGAGAGTATGGACAACTCGATTTATTCTTTTTCTTGGGGCGCAAAAGGGCGACAACGTGTAAAACAAAAATCACAAGAAAAGTGCCGCTGCCAACCTATGCATTTGAAAGATTAATTAATGACCGACAGCGCATTGTACACAAGCGCGTCTTTAAGGATCAAGACTTTGAAACTGAGAAAATTTATGCGAAATCAAAACACTGTGATCAAGTTACGTGGTTTGAGAAATCCACCGTCACACAGTGGATCGAGTCAATTACAGAGGTCGGACACAAAATTTTTGACAAAAACTGCGAATTTCGATGTTTATTTCGTCACATTTTAAACTTTAAGGGGTGCTTCCAGAAGAAATATTCACGGGGAAACCAATGGAGCCACTTTTAAAGCCTCAAAGTTTTTTATAACCGGAGTTATAAGCGTTTAAAGTTTCTAAATTATGTCCGACCTCTCCTAATGACTCGATCCACCGTGTGTCGGTGTGAGGAGACGTAGAGAGTTTCAGAAGATCGAGACGGCATGCACGGCTCGATCGGGAAGAAAGTCGAGCGCGAATACGGCGCGGCGCACGGTAGAGCAAGCTTTCAGGAGAAGTCAGACATGAAATTTTTTTATTGAAACCGCAAATTTTGACGTTTATCCTGTCACCTCATAAAGTTGATGGGTTGTAATACAAAGAATTTTTCATAAGAAAATCAATGGAGCCACGTTTAGACCTCCAATTTTCGCATCATCGAAGATATGAGCTTTTAAAGTTTTTACATCATGCCCCATCGACCTGTCCCACTGTGCGTTGCGGCTTGGGCTTGAGGATGAAAAAAACCCGCCCGATAATGGATGAAAGACCCGCACGGGCTTGGAGTGACTCTAACGGGCACGCACTTAATTTGAGCCGCGTTGTTGCTGTTCTGCCGTGCTGAGGAAAAACGCCGTATGAACATTCGGGAGCTGCCAAATTTCCTTCACTAAAATGTTTATTTTTAAGGAAATTTATGAATATTTTCCCCCAAAATTTTTGGCCACTTTAGGTGAAATTGATGGCATGACTGGAAAAATTGGATGGAACATATATATTCATAAGTTTACCAGGAAATTCGTGTTTTATCCAAGGAAATTTGGCAACGCCTGAGGGCTCATACGGCGTTTTCCCTTAGCGCGGCAGAGTTGGACTCGAATCACGGCTGGTGAAGAGCTATTAGAATATTCACTTACTCACTTATAAGGCACAGCCCGCTTACCAGTACCAGTAAGGCCTCACTCAATGCATACTCTATGCTTTGCGTATCATTTAAAACGACCGCGGCTTCTCTGTCACGTTTTGGCCGAGTTCCTCTGATAAAAGGACGCATCTCAATCTCCGTATGAGCCCCCGTGAGCATGGATTTATATGTAAAACAGAGCTTACGTGGAAATTGAGATAGGCCCTTACGTCAGAGGGGCGAGATTGGCAGTCCTGGGGCAAGACGCGCAGTCGTCACGCAAAGAGCTTGTATAGTGTAACCACGCGTAAAGAAGACAGTGACTCAGTCATTAGAAAAGAATCCGTTCTGATCGAAAGGTAGTGAAAAAAAAATCTACAGTTTTTTTTTTTTTTTTTTTCAAATTCATCATTATTTATTGACATTAAACGGAGACTTGTACGCGCGGATAGAAAAGTGGAGATCGACTTTTTAACAGATTCATCCAGCTTACATACAAGGAGAATTATTGCTGTTCTCATTTGAGGGTACCGTCTCTAAAATAAGTTCGTATGTTCATAAAAATTCTCCATAACGTGTTTAAGCTTTGTTTCGCGGCAGTTTTTTTCTCGAGGTAGACGTATCGAGTTTTTTATGTGCATCATTCGTGATTTTAACTTGTCCGTACTTATTTTTAGTCATTTCTTGATAAACACAGAATTCTTTTGGAAAGGAATAAGATCATCTAAAGTTGCTTTTCCGCACCTAACAATAAGTGTAATAAAACGCAGTTTAAATTTTTTCATATGATTTGTATGTGTTTTCAATCGTGAATATAGCGTTGCGTTGCACCCGAAGCTGCCATAAAAACACTGTTGAGGGGCTAGGAGGTCAAGGTGCATAAGTGCAGTTTTTGCTATTTTGAGAAATTCGTGTTTGAAGTTTCAAAATTAGATCATAGCGGGAAGAAAGTTCAAACTGACTTTTTGATGCTTAATAATTGGAATTTGACAGCGAATTTTTCATAGAATATGCGTCAAGACTAGTTTCACTTGGTTATTAGTATCTTAATACTTTTTTCAAAAACTGCACTTATGCGCCTTGTCCTTCAAAAATAATTGCAAATTTTGAACCGATTTTTCGCCAACGGTGTGAAAAAACCAAAAACCACACCGCAACAGTCTCAGTTGGTATAGCCTCTTCACCCCGTAAGACTCATCCACCTTAGATACATCGATATCGAGGATAGCTTCAATGCAACAAAAACATCGCCCCGTCCATTTGACGCGAGCAATTACAAGCCCCCATAAGCCATTCAAATAGGGGGTCCGCAGAGGAAGAGAGGGTGACCGCGAGGCGGGGGAAAAGGGTAGACGGGGGACGGGGGCCCGACGCATCATAACAACAGTCAACACTCTCACTTATAACCCCACGCCTAATTGTGGCTCCATGTTCTCGTTATCAGCGACAAATGCCTCTATGCTCGAAAGCGGAACGATATTTCGTAGTCTCCCGGACGAAAGAACGTAACTCCATTCCAAGGTTGTCAAATTGTCTCAAACGATCAATTTGTTTACAAGAAAGTACTTGTGGGATTTCCGTCCAAAATTTTTCTGATTTTTGAATGAGATCAGAGGAAAAATCAGTGAAATTTTCAGTATAAAATATCCAAGATTCTCCAAGTAAAAATGCAATATCTGACGAAAAATTTGGCAACATTGAAATATAGTTACGTTCTTTCGTGAGGGAGACGACGATTTATAGGTGTGTTCCGTGTCCGCGGCCTCTTCAGTGTCTTCGCTCGTCCATCCACCTGCCGTGGACCTGGGCCTTCGCCCGACTACCGAAGACCTCCTCGCCGAGGGGAATGTAGCGACTAATTGGGATCCATTCGGGAGGAGAGGGCTCTCGGATTGTCTACCGTTTTATCGCTGGAAGCCGACCATCAGTCACCATCAATCGATTCAGTCCACTAATGCTATTGTTTTGGGTAACGGAACTCAACTAAAATAAGGCTTTGGAGCAGTCTTGTGTGGTTCTGCTTTAAAACCAGCGTCATCGTTTTTACACGTTCTGGAGTTCAAATGGCTTAATTTTTTTTCCCTCTTTTCTGTATGAGTTCATGATTTAAAAATAATAATGAATATCGTAGGTGGCTGTGATAATTATCGCCCAATGAGGTTAGAGACTCCAAATCCTCTATCATTGAGGGATCGCAAAACATGCGCATGTGCTATATATGTATTATGAGATCAGCGAGCTGATTGTTGGAATTGATTGCAAAAATAGATGAAATTGAATAGATTGAAACTCTAGACAAAGAAGACAAAAAGGATATGGAGGGATCCTGTTGGTGGAAACTAGTGGTTGCAATGGACAGAGGAGGTAGGTAATAGACTAACCATAACGGCAACCCACGAGAATTGATTTAGTTAGTCCATCATTCTCTCCCTTCGTCTATGAGAGCCACCAATTTCAACCGATAGGATAGCTCGCTCCATACTCCTTGAGTCTTTTTTGTCTATCGCTTTGTCTATCAATTTTAACAATCAGCCCTCAAATCAGCTCATTGAAGACCAATGTAAGTTATAGTTTCGCTTCAGATCGTTTCTGTTTTATTAGACGCCGCAGAGAAGCGCCTTCTCGTCACCGTCTGTCGACTTCGGCCCAGCGTTGCAAGATTTGCATGAAAGTAAAGTTTAAATGTGTTATCGACGGGCAAAAGTAACAAGTTACTGTAACTCGGCAACTATGCGCTAGAACTTCCCCTGGTGCAATGGCTGTGGACCAATGAGGCGGCAGCGCGGTATGTGAGCATGTGGGAACGCGCTAACATTTCAACGGCCTCGAAGTAATTACTTTGATAATATCTAGGCTGATGCGCATGCGCGCGAGGCCCACTTGGTACTCGCCATCGGGCCGTCCAATCAGAGGTCCAGTACGCCAGCTTCATGAGCGGCTCGAGAATTAATAATGGTGGGGTTGTCTCAATCCCAAACGGCTCCATTACGCCTGGATTCTATTCGAGTGGAAATAGAACGTATTCATTATAGTGGCCTGGCGAGCTTTGCGATGTATCGATTGATCTGTCTTTAAACCTATGGAAAAGGATCGATAAACCGGGTGGTCGCGACGAACACCTTGATAATCGATTCTTTACTATAGCTTCGAATGAGGGAATATCGATAACCGATCATTCACGCCACTGATTCGTTAGCTCCGAGCGAGAAACTTCTGCCGAAATTGATTTTTACAGGCAGACAGATGAAAAATTACAGTAAAATTCAATTAAAAACGCTTCTTAGTTTCTTACTCATAACGAGACTCGTAAGTGGCAATTTTTGCAACCCATAAATGTAGTTACATAATCCTTCCGTCTAGGGAACGACGTACTGACAGGGATATTTCGCGACTTTGAAATGGATCGCGTTAGGCAGAAAGAAACCAAGCCAGCCAACATCAGTTATTGCCAAATAACTAGGCAATTGAATTTTTACCGAGAGAACGTTTATGCGGATTCCGTAGAAAATTTAAAGGAATTTGCTCTGCAGTGTGCAGAAAATTCACTGAAATTTGCACAAAAATCTGCACGATCGTTTTTGCGTAAAAAACTAAAGTGCTCAATTAAATTTGGCATTAGCTGATGTGGCTTGATTCCTTTCCGCTGAACGCACTCCAAATGTAGTTGAGTTCTTGAGTCTGTGGAACGATGAGACGGTTTGGGGTCTGAAAAATAGAGATTCTCTGAGTCTCCAAGTACAAATATTCCCGCAGTCGGGTTGAAATTGCGAGGGACAAACCTCGATCGTGAAAAGTTACAATCCTTTATGGAGGGATCACTATTAACCTTGACCGCGCCGTTGCCTCTTGAGCCGAGAAAAGCCTTATTTTTCCACGTCACTTTCGCGCAGGGCATTCGAGACACATTTGGCAATGATGACCTTGACCATTAGGAAAACAAACTGGTTCGCGATAAGCGCCGTCTTGACAGTCGGGAGACCTGATAAGCGTTGGAAAAGCGCCCACGGTAAGTGCTAATAGGACAAGCTCTTTACCGCGTGGACACTCTTGAACAATGAGCAATGACCGAGTAATAAAATCCTCTTAAGAGTGCGATTTTTCGCCTTTCTTTGAGTGAGTTCTACTTGAAAATTGAACTACATGTGCCGATTTATTTGGGGCAAAGCAATAGTGAACTTCCGCCAAAAGAAAACAAGAACAAGTTATGCTGATGAAACGTGATTAGTTTCTACGTTGCGTTTCTTTCAGTGAATTACCGAATTGAGCTCATAATTAGACTCCCATAGGTTTAGATCAATAATTTTTTTCTGGTGGAAAGCGACAAGAATACTAGTAATATTTCATAGATTTCATTCCTTTCAAGTTCTTGCGAAATATTACAGCTCCAAAGTTTTAAGATCGAATAACTATCTGTGAGAATGCTAATTATTTGCAAATTTTCTGACGTCCTTGAATTGGTAAATAGTTCCGCAGTAAATTATGGCGTCTGCAAATCGTCTCGAGGTAATAAAAGAGTTCATTAAGTCGAAAATTGTATTTCAAGTTAAGCAGAACTTTTATGATATCAGGTTTAAGTTCCCAAGTTCACTAATTGCAACCAATCATTTGGTTGCAATTTAAATACATAGTTGCACGATTTAAGCAGCTCTCAAAGTTTAACCTGCGTTTTTACATTTAAATACACAAAGCATGACTCAACCCAAATCGAATATTCCCAATTTTGATCGGAGCATATAGTTAGTTGTAAACATGAATCGCTTCACTCTGGCTCCCTCGAAAAAAATGACGTCACGCAAAGAATCTTGAAATAATTTAGATCGTAGTTTTATGACGTCTTATCCGTTGATGACGGGGCTGATTCATAATGAACGAGTCACTACGGTGCAATCAGAACGGCGCGAGAGATCCCTGTTCTGCCGTGCTTAGGAAAAACGCCGTATGAACAATATAGAGTTGCCAAATTTCCTTCGATAAAATGTTTATTTTTGAGAAAAGTTATGAATGTGTTACCTTGACATTTTCAGAATCTTTAGGTGAAATTGTGAACAAAATTAACTAAAAAATTGGGAAGAAAATATTAATAAGTTTACCAGAAAATTCGCGTTTTCTGAAAGGGAATTTGGCAACGCCTGAATGTTCATACGGCGTTTTTCCTTAGCACGGCAGTGCTCACGTCATTGCTTCAAAGGCTGTTAGGCAAACTAAGCGACTCCTCGACGGCACTTAAGGTGGAGTGACACTGAGTAATTACTTTCCAACTATTGTCGCAACTTCTTGATATCCGCCTCTCTCGGTCCCACCGCGCCGCGCCGCGCACGCAGCCGAACGGATTGCGCCCGGCACGGTTCCTCTTCCTCTTCTTTCTTCGTTCTTTCTTTCGCCCCGGAAATTAAGAGACACTGCGAAAGTTCGGAAAGTTTTGATTGCCCTCTTACCACTACCCTCCGACTCATCAGAGACCTGCAGTCACCGTTCTTGCTCGACGATCTCTCTCCTACCCCTTTCTCGCTTAAAATGCGTGGGAAATGATGAGAACGCCGACATGGCTGACACGTTTCTATCGTTAATGAGGATTTTTTAAAAACTGATGCGATGAAAAAAAAATTAGAAAATGAAGATGCAGTAATTCTGATGATACTGAGATTTTGGAGTTTTGAATTCATTGAATTGATGGCTCAAGTTAAAAAATGTTCATTGATGGTTGAGGAAAAATGCTCATCAAAATTGAGGCACTGGATGCGAAAAGAGCACTTCTAGATTTCTGTTACGAATTAATCTCTTGAAGAAGAATTCAGTGGGTGATTTTTCCGGAATTCTTTCCATAGAAAATTGTAGAATCATAAGGAATATTCAATAAAATTTTCTAGTGAAGTGGATGGTTCACTTTCCTTACAATGAATGAAATATTAGGTGAGACTCTGAAACACAGCAATCTAGAAGTGCCCTTTTCGCATTCAATGCCTCAATTTCATTGCCATTAGTATCGATATGGTTGATAATGACTAAAATAATCTGATACTGCCAAATGAACCACATCATTCCATTCAGACTAAAGGAACGTTAAGTTGATTATGAAATGCGCGGGCAAAATATCCCAAAATCATCAAAAAATGTGTGATACGTTTCACACGGTGTGTGATTTTGACCCTGTTTTGAGCTGAATCAGTCGGAAAAATTCGACGGACGCATTCCTCATGGCTTTACTTTACTTTCTCATTAATTTTACTTACTCCCTTTTTTTAGAACATGAGTATCGCGTACACACACTGGCAATAGATCGCATTCGATACATCGAACAGGTGAGATAGTATCGATATCGATTGGTTCAACATGTAAACATAGCCTCAAAAGTCAATTGGGTAATCTGAGGGAACGGCTTTTCTGTGATTTTATGATTCTTCTGAGTAAAAAAAGTCAATGAAAAGTGAAATTTTTAACAATGCTCTCATTCTCAGCTTTTCAAACTCAAGCCCTAAAATTTTTGTTTGAGTTTATGTGTATTCTATTTTTTTGAACCAAACGATACATCGAACCACTATCGAATGCGATCCATCACTCTCACCGGGAAGAGGGGAAAAAGATAACTTTCAGAGGTCTCATCAGACAATTTTCCGAGAATCACTTATCCTGCCGCACAGAAAGCTACTTTCGAGAAGTCAGACTCACATTCTGAAACGCGTGCCTGGGCCGTTGATCTTACGCGCTTGCGAAATACCGCGGAGATTAAAGATGACTTTTTTGACTATTCCCTCGTTCCGATTACGGCGTGCACTGTGCTCTTTTTTTATTCTTCAAAATCTACATTATACCGGCATGGGCATATCCGTAGGAGAGATCGATCGAGGAAAAACACGGTACCAACATTGTTACCGGTATCGGTAAACGGGGTAAACCCACCGAAGACGCTGCAAACCGATCACTTTTACTCAAATCAACGCCGCGGATGAAGAATGCGTTGAAAAAGAGGAAGATTAGCGAGAGAAACCAACCTCGATTCTTAATACCTAGCTCTTGCCGTAATTAACAGTTGTGAAACAAGCGCGCTATTTTTAACGCGCGGACTCGATTCATGCCGGTATTTGATTGCTAATTACCCATGTTTTTGACTGATTATCCTCATAAGTTAGAATCGCCGTATATTCGATATAGTCAGAATGAATATCCAAGTCCTCGTGGATGAACTTAATCATTAACGTGACCAAATTACCGATCCTTCTGATTACAAGAGCCTGTGAGCTGATTATTGAAATTGAGGGACAAAGTGATAAACTAAGAAGACATAGGGAGTAAGAAGCGATCCTATTGGTTGAACGGATGCTTCTCATAGACTAAGGGGAAAAATTGATGGACTAACTACAGGGTCTCTTGCCGGTTGCAGTTAGTTAGTCCATTACTAACTTTCTTTCTCCTTCGCAACTACCCACTTTTACCAATGGGATCGCCCCATTTTGACGTTGTCAAAAGACAACATCAAAGCGATGGACGTAAAAATGTCCATCGCTTTGCCTATCAATTTCAATGATCAGCCCACCGGTGAGGTTCAACTTCTCGTGTACCATGGAAATACCTAGTCTCTACCTGACTCCATTCAAACCCTGAAAAAAAACTCCGGCCGTGGAAGCCGTACTTACGGACTATATAGACATACCGTTCGCGTTCCGGGCTCAGAGGCCGAAAGTCTCGGGTGTAGCAACCCGGAGCAATCGAAGCTACGGCTCCAGCACCTGGAAGTTTCGGCCCCTGAACCCGGAACAGACGGTATGTCTATATAGCCCGTAACTTTTTTTCCAGTGAAACAGTAACTCGTCATAATATTTCCTGTAGTAACGAATGCAATTCATGAGGCTCAAAGCTAAAAATTCATGGTGCTCTTGGCGACGATTTAAGATTTCAGGATTCGCAGAGCGATTAAGCTCGCCCTGGAGTAGGTCTTATCACGATATCGAAAGACATTTAAGAGGAGGAGAGGGTGCTGTATAATGGTCGGCTTTCGTCGGCCGTCAGTATAAGGCCGCGCAAAACGCGCCTAGAAGTGTTATAATGGAAAACATAATTATGCCCGAGTCGGAGTTGGAGGTGGCTGTTACGGCAACGGCAACGATCGCGTCTCGACTCGCGAATCGAGGAGTTTAATCAAGACGAATGGCGTTAGTGACAGGTTCGTTTCATGACCGACACTGATTAGTTGCCCCCGCGGTCGACCCCGCCGCCGCCACCGCCGCCACCGGTGACTTGCTCGCTTCCGCACGCGCCGCTGCCCGCTTTGGCGGCGAAACCCCGCGACGACGTTTCTCCGAGACGGGACGACATCTCGTTATTAAAAGGTGCTCGTTACTACATCGAATGGACAACTAGACAAGGTGTGAAATTCAGCATTCGGATACATGTTTCCGAACCGATATGGGTCAAATGCGCTGGTTACAGAACACGGAAAAAACGAGTTTAGGGCTGGTACACTGGAAAAAAAAACACATTGGCTCTAGCGCCCAGACTCTTAAAAACATCGACAAGAAAAGTACTCTTGATTCAATCAGAATCTAGCTTAAAGCAAGAACCAAGCCTCTTAATTTAAGCGGATTTCGTTTTGATTCAAGCAAAAATCCGATTGAATCAAGAGTATTTTTTCTTGTCAATGTTTTCAAGAGTCTGGACTCTAGATCCAATGTGTTTTTTTTCCAGTGTACCTGCGCGGAGGGTCCTAGCCCTAACCAGGTAGGTAAAATTGCTTTACCTCATACCCCATAGAGGCAGGCCCGGCGCGGGTAGAGCCCAAACCTACCTGTTTCAGGGTTCAGCCCTACTTGGTAAGGGCTGGACTCTGTCCAGGTAGGGCTGGGTCCTACCCGCGCAGGGCCTGCCCCTGTGGGGTATGAGGTGAAGCAATTCCAGGGCTCAGCCCTAATCACATTTTTTCCGTGAATCGTCGATCTACGCGAATAAAGCGAAGGTTTTGCGGGTTTTTGCAGTGCTGTGTCAAAAAATCCACATTTTATAGCAAAATCGGCCTTCAGACCTATGTCTAGGCTACTAATAGACCCCAAAAGAGAGCGAATATGACCAAATCATAATGCATTCCGTAAAATCGTTTATAATTTTTCCACAATGGGTCAGTTGCGCTGGTCACAGAATCATGTTTTGATGCCTGGTTCTTGTAGATAAGCGAAAAATAATAAGATCTGTCCAAACGGTAACTTTCTACGTTCAATATTAACCGAGATGACCCTTTGAAAAATTCGGTTTATGTCGTCATCCACCGCGGTAGTGACAACCTACGGTGGAAGACGTCATGAACCGATTTTTTTCAAAGCGCTACATCTCGGTTTATATTGAACGTAGAAAGTTACCGTTTGGACAGATCTTATTATTTTTAGCTAATCTACAAGAACCAGGCATCAAAACACGATTCTGTGGACAGCGCAACTGACCCATTGCAAAGATTGTAGTGGAGGAGCTCTCCTTGTCTCGGGGGCTTTTTGAGAGGGAAAAACATGTTCAACGAGTAAGCAAGCTGCACAATTCTTACGTGCACTATATTGAAATGGTTACACTCTCTTTACATACGTGCTCTATCCTCTTCGACGTACGAGGAAAAACTATCGATATTAAGATTCTCTCACTTTTCCTCGTCCAATCCCTTCTTTGCGAATCAAAGAACGGACACAAGCTCCCTCTGGTCTTCTATCTCGAAAGTAGACGCGGCTGAAGACACACTTTTCATCGTCTCGGTTGGCGCACAACAGTTAGCCAAGCTGAGTTCTGAGGCAAGCTCCGCAGCAAATGACCCTGTTAATTGCGAATCGCGCTCCATTTTGTACGTGAGGCTACATTTTCCTGTGGCCGGGCAGCAACTTGCATGCGCTCTTTAGAGGCAAGAGCTTGCTTTATTAAACGCTCACTGGCCGCTCCAGTGCCCGACAAGTCTCGACGCATGTACTCGTGGCGCCTCTCTAGTTCCTCTATGTAAATTAGTCGATTGGGCTTACGATCACCGTCCTAGGTTTCAATTAGAGTTCAAGCTAAATGAGTTTACACACTTCTATAGTGAGATAAAAAAATGATCTTGATTCTTGTATCAGGGCCGGATTTAAGGGGTGGCCACATGGGCCGCGGCCCATGGCGGCAATTTTAGGGGGCGGCAAATTTTGCAATTTTTCAAAAGTCGGTATAAAAAAATTGGATTCAGAAAAAAAAATTACGAACAAGAAAAGACGACAAAATCTCTCATTTCCAAAGAGTATAGTAAGTTCTAATTGTGTCGTCTTCCGGTGATACAAGACACAGAACCATTAGTTAGTCGAGTCTGGAACGGCGCGGCGCAGAGAGCAATGATGACGAGGACCTAAGATGAAAAGGAGAAGCCCTCGGCGCAGCGGTCGGCATTTAACAAACATTAGCGCCTACGAAACTGCATGAATACTTCGCGCATTGCGTCAAACACAGTGCGGTGAGCAGCGGTCGATGTGAAACGCATAGCGCCTACAAGACTGAGTGAGTACTTCACGCATTGCGTCAAACACTGCGCGGTCAGCAGCGGTCGACGTGAAACGCGTAGCGCCTACAAGACTGCATGAATACTTCGCGCACTGCGTCAAACACAGTGCGGTCAGCGCAGCGCGGCGGCAGAAGTTGAAATTATTAAATCTTATTTATGTTTGTTCTCTCATAATTTTTTTGTTCATTTCTTATAAATGGAAGGCCTTGTCCACACAGAGATAGGTTCACGGAATTTAACTTTCGCGCAAAGTTCCGTGAGATTTTGCTCGTAGTGTTGACAGGGCTTTCGCAAAAAATGTGTCCAACACGAGTAAACGCGTCTTATGCACCCCTCCCCCTCCGCCACTTCACTTGATGGTTTTTATTGATGTTTCAGAACGAATGAGACGGGGGCGGCAAAATACAGGCGGCCCATGGGCGGCAAGTAGGTAAATCCGGCCCTGTAATTGTATTTATTTTCAATGCTGACAACTGCCCATCTGCCGCATTTCAAAAGAATGTAAACTTATTCGGCGTGATCTCTGAGACACTTAATGTTGACAAATCCTTCAACTCTACCTAGTAGATTTTCTTCGGTAGTAAGACTTTTGGTGTCATAAAAAGCAATTATTTTTTACTTTTGATCTTTGCCACACATTTGTGAGAGGAATCAACAGTTCTAACAATGTTTCGCAACAAAAATGAAACACACGATTCGCTGTTGTTTCTCCAACACATTGGGGGAAGGGAGGTGATCAACAACTAAAACAGTCGTAGAAATGCCCCTCAAAGATCTCCCTCACAACACAACTTTGACGCCTTCGTCCTGCGTATGTTGACCGCCGTAAGAGCTTTCAAACGTTGACACATTTCATTAGATAAAACACAAACTTTCTGGGAATCTTGCAAATATTTAGTCCAATTTTTCAGAGAACTTGCAACTTTACCTAAACATGTGGGAATTTTACAGCAAAACATGCATAACTCTCCTCGAAAATACATATTTTATTGAGGGAATTTGGTGACCTCCGCGAATGCTCTCGCGACGTGATTGCTAAGCACGGCAATGTTATTGTGAATGAAGCTCCCTGATGGATTTGTTATACCGCACAGATCAAGGTCACGGCACAGCGTTTTAAATTCCGATAATTTCGCTCTGGAGGAAGTATATTTATAAATATGATCAGACAAGGGGAAAAAAATACTGAATATTTGGCTCCACGTGGGAACCACAGCTTAACTCCTTTCTCTGCGTAAATTACGTCACGCATTCTCTCGGAGAGTGTTCTGCGATTTGCGCCAATTGTCTTCGTGCGTGTCTTCGCCGCGCGCGTGGCCGCATGTGCCAAATTTATTCGAGAGAAATAGAGGATGAATTTCATCGGCAAGAATATTTTACAGCAACTATTGAACGTGGTTTTGAATATAAAGCAAGAATATGTGAAACAGATATTTGGTGTCCATCCACAAAAATTTGCAACCTTTAAAGTTCAAGTCGTCGTCGTTCTTCACGACTATCAATTTTGATCCATAAATTGACTTTTTAATGACCCTTTTTAATGTCAGGGCTGGGGTTCAGTATTACGTCAAAAGTAAATAATCAGAGAAATACACAATAAGTACATACCTAATGACCTACAAAAAAATAAATAAACTAAATACTATTTAGTAAATAGATAAAAGTACATTAGCGAATACATAATAAAAATAAATAAAAAAAGCTGGTTACAAAGATCACCGCTCTGATTATGAGTAATTTTGATCGCAAATGAAAAATTATCCTCAAATGATCAAAGTAACACGACCAATCATGAAACCATATAAGTGGAATTGTCAATTTTCGTAGAATATAATAATTGATAATTGTGAACTATGTCAATATTTTCTGGCAAAAGTCAACATAATAACCTCCTCCGACTAAAAGCGGCAATGGGGAGCTACGAATAATCATATATAAGATCTAACACTGATCACAGCTTTTGAAAGGATATGCCAGAAATTTGTATTATTAAAAATTGTATTTGAATAAAAGAAACATGCCTCAAATCTCACGTGGACATCGGATTGTGATGCGACTCGCAGAGAATGAGCCTCACACAAAAAGATATTCATGTTTCGTAATGACAAAATGAGGCAAAAATGGTATCAGTGCGCTTGCTCGAGGAAAAATAAGGAAGGAAGGAGGAAAATTCCGATAAGAAATTAAGAAGAAAAAAGTTGAGGAAAAAGCTCTCGACATTGAAAGTTACGAGATTAATTCCTTGTGCAATTTTGGATCACAAGCCTACCCAGGTGCACGTGCCTCTAATCCAGAGCGACTAACCCTACTAGGAGATGTCAAAAAAAATTTAAATCGAGGATTTGCAAATTTATTACCCATATCTGTCAAAGCTTATTTTGATATATTCTCTGCTCAACTGACTGTTTTGGTGCTAAATCATATGAGGTAAGACGAATCACTCTCGGTGCACGTCATACGTTCGCGAACAAACCCAGGATTCAGTTCTGAGAAGAGGACGGTGTCGCATCTTCCTGGAAGCCCACCTCAGAGAGTGTATACTTTTACTTTTACTTGCAGATTTAAGAAATGCAGTGCTCACGTGAGGTTGAATAATATTCGTGGCAATTTTAAAAATGCACGAGGTCTTTATATTCCGCATACAAGCGGCTGAGAAACTGTGGTGAGGTGATGACCATAAGATAACCAGTGCAAATAACGTGCATCCTATAAAGGGGAAAAACCATGCTATGTGCGATATACAGACATGCGATGTCAGACAAAATCGTCCCTAAAATGAAAAAGAATGAGAATGCGACACATATAGCCCAGCTCAGGGGAGGTAAGCTTGGGCAATTTGGCGAAAAAAACACTCAAAAGTTCTAAAAATTTGCCATTTAAGACCAATAAAAAGTTAGAGAAAAGTAGATTAGAATTTAAAAAAAAACCAATTCTAGTGTGCCAATGTTATCGCAATCTTAAAAAAGATTCACACTGAAAACGAAAGATGAAAGATCTCTCTTAAACGTACCGTCCGATCCGGGCTCAGAGGGCGTAAGTTCCGGATGATGGAGCCATGACTTTCACTGCCCTGGCAGCAACGAGGAACAACGGGCGGTGCACCCGGAACCTTTGGTCTCTGAGCATGGAACGGGCGATTTGTCTGTAAATATGGCTTCCACATGCCGGAGTTTGCTTACTTCAGTGCATTTAAAGCGTTTTTAATATCCAAATTACGGCTTGAAATCTTGATCCAATGTTTTTGGAAGTAGAAAACTTTTAGTACTAAAAACTAAAATTCGATATTTTCTACTGTAAATAGATTTTTTTCTGTAAGTAATGCCCGATTTGCATTCCCACCCTGAGACTTATTTTTCCCAGTTCCTTCACATGCCAAATGCATTTTGCAATACAAGAAACTACTATTTCTTTTTCACCCGCAAAATCATCTGTCTGCCTAGGCTAACTAGAGGATAGTTGAATAAAAAGTAGAAAAGGAGTACTGATCATACTGCCACCGTGGGCAAGCCAGCCTTGTTTTGCACGGCAGTCAGTTCCTGGAACTTCAAAGCATTTCTTGAAGTGAACACTTTAAAAGTGAACGTTTCATGACCGGAGTCCGGAATGGCTCTGACTCTTATCCGGACTGGAATACATGTTCCCTTTTAATCGGGGATTGGAATTGAAGTGTCAACTGCTTGGCAACGGAAGAAAGTGCGTTTCCGAACCCACAATTAACAAGGGTGCAGCGGGCGGGGAGGGAGGGGACGCACGTGATTTTGCGTGACCGTCCCTGGCGCCCCTTTGATCGGGCGGCGCGGGCGGCGGTCGCAGAAACTCCGCCGAATGACACACGGCCTCCGATCTTTTTTAATGATATCCTCCTCCACTTATGACAATTGCTTCCGCGATCCGGAAAAAAAAAACCTTTTCTTTCTCGCAATGTTGCCTTGTGATATTTTAGAATTCTTAAAAAAAAGTGCAGGGCATTTATAAAGAATGACAGAGGACTGGTTGCCGTATAGGTTCCTTCATTGGGTTCCTTAGGGAGGAGCGATTTCGACTTTTTTAGGAATTCTTTTGGCGGGTAGTGAAAACAAGTTGGGAAATAGGCTGAATTTAATGTAGAAAAAATTTCAGGCCGAAATTCCGAGTTCTTGCTGGCGCGCCTAAGCCAAAAAGGCCTAAATTTTGAAATTGGACATTTGAGGCTTGATGTATATGGTTTCCCATCGGAATTAACGAGTTGCGGTTCTTTAGGACGATAATTTCATCCGTTTGACCGTATTTATGACTGAAAATAGAGAATCTGTCATTTTTACGGGAGAAACCCGGTTTCTCCCGGGAAATACCGTTAAGAGCGCCCGTAATGTTTAAATATGAAATTCTTGAAGGTTTGTGGGCTAACGCGAAGTTTTTTTTTTTTTTTTTTTTTTTTTTTTTTTTTTTTTTTTTTGGGCTGCAGAATTGTAGCACTTTTTGCACTCAATGAAAAGTAGAATTTTTCTTTCTTCTAACATCGCACACTTACACATGGTTCAATGTTTGGCTGACAAGAGCTTGCACTGAGAAAATGTTTCAATTAAGAATTCCCGGACGAAAATTCTGGTTGATTCAAACATGGATATCTCTTTGAATTAACATGGCGTCTCATTCAAATAACAGACATGGCGTTCGAAACAAGGAAATTTCCTGTTGACTCGACGAGAATCCTCACCCGGGAATCATCAATGAGGATTTCCACTGATCCGACAGAAAATTCTTCTCTCTTTTTTTTATTCTTTGTTGCATTTTTTTGAAAAATGGCAACAAGTACACCTGGCATGTTCCGCTTGGCAATTCCTCCCTCACGCATGTGCGTTTTGGCAAAATCATAAACATGATTTTCAAAAAATGACATGATGATACAGCTAGATGAGGGTACAATTATGGCAGTTTCGAATGAATTTGCACTCCACCTAAACTCAACCCTGTATTCCGGAGCATGCATTGAGCGCAAGCCGAGTAGACGGCCTTGCCGTAGGAAAAACCATGGCGAAAATTGTATGTATGGGTAAGTAGTATAATATGTGCTATAAAATTTAATTTTATACTAGCAGTTAAGTAGTCATGTTTTGTTTTTACTGCATGGCGTTCTATTCAGAATTTTAAACCGACTCTTAGAGGTTACATCATTATTAAAACCTCAAAGGCACGCAAATAAGGCGATGGGTCGTATGGTGGTGAGGGGTGGACCGATGAACTAAATAGTGACCGAGAAATGGAGAAAATTAATCAAAATTCCTTGGGAGAATCAAAGTAAAATTTTTTTGGTAAAATAATGAGCACAGATGCAAAACATGAAGTCAAGACGACTTATTACTCTATTTTTTCCCGGAAAAGGCGGTCTGTCATCAAAACTTCGGATACGCTATGGACACACATTAGCATGAATTAGGAGTCGGTATTTAAGATTATTAGGACATTGAGTTTTTCAATGTTATCTTCGAGCTATTGTTTGTTTGCTGTAGCTCATATTACTTGTCATTGTTCACTTTATCTTTCATTCGATTTTTTCCCGTAAAAAGTTTGGAAATTTGTGAGGTTGGCCTCGTTCCAACGCTTTGAAATCAGAATCATCCATTATTCAGTTAGTAAACCCAATTTTTAAGCATGCATCTCTTAAAACACTTGGTATCACTCTAATTTGAAAAGTTTTTTGTCAAACAATTCTAATTTTACTTTTTATACCTTCATGTGTTGTTGCATTCGCCATTATAGTGTTCAGCAATCACTTTCTATGTGTATTAAATAGAACGGTATCAGGTGCCCTTTAAAAGCAATTACCACAATCTAGCGTTAGAAATCACGCTAATCAGAATGACAACTCTGATAAATGTGAAAGTACTTAGAAAAGAAAAGGCCAACCGATCAATTCGAGAGATTCATTTCTAAGTATAAGCTGCATTTTATAATATGGACAAGCAATTGAAATTTTTTAAAAACTTCAAAATCAATTTCAAACAATGTAAGGTTTATGAATACAAATTAAACTATTTATATTGTAGAGTTCAAGGAATTACGTTAATATAATAAATAAGAAAAACGTAAATTGTGAACAATCGATACAACTTGACACCTCGTGGCTAAAGTTGTCCCCGAAGATTTTTTGTAACAAAGAGTGATCGTTCGTGATTTAAAGGGAAGAGCTTTTGAGTTCCGACTCAATGATAAACCTGTAGCTTTTAAAAGTTTATCGAAAGTTTCCGAAACCACGGAAAAATACTTTCCCGGTAACTTTCCAAGAGCCGATAGAACGAAAAGTTTGGAGTGCCAGCTCAGTTGCTAATGGAGTGCTTCAATCAACAAGTTGAGTGTTGAGCGAAATCAATCGAACGATTTGGGAAAGTTCTCGACTGAGATGATGCTTTCAGTAACAGGTCATTGTCCTCGTTTGGAAGCTATTTTTTGACAGATTTTATTTCTATGGGCGAGGGTAGAGTTGAAGCCACTTTTGAATTATTATTCAAATATTTATCGATAATATCCAATTGGGGCTGTTTATAAAAGTTCCCAAAATAAATTCATATCAGAACATAGCCACACATATCACATCATAACATTCATCATTATACAGAACCATTAAAGGAATTTAGATACGTGAGAACTTAACAGGCAATAGAGAAAAAAACAGGCCCAAACGACGAAGGGCACGCTAAAAAGAGTTGGACGAAATCGCGATTTTCACCATTTAATGAGTATCTTTCCCTATGCCATGTTTCATCGTGCATGAACATGCAATCGTTTCCAGTGGAAACATTCCGTCCCCCAAGGACATCACATGATTCATCTACTCTGATATAAAGCAAAGAAAATGAGCGTTCAAAAATGACAATACATTAACATACGTAAACTTCGCTTTTAATTACAGAAGCAATCAACCCCCCCCCCTTCCCTAAATAAGAATGAATAAAAAAAAAAAAAAAAAAAAAAAAAAAAAAAAAAAAAAAAAAAAAAAACAGCCGCCACGTAGAAACATTGCATGGAAAAAGGTCTTGCCATTCATTTTTTGTTGATGAGGTATTCCGATACTGCGAATTTCAACTTTCAATCTATTGAAAGCCATATTTAACTGACCTTAACCGACGAATTGATTTTCACTAATCTAACCTCTTAATAAGAATATCTGGATATATGTTAAGACGCATATTGTGAGTGATCTTCTTGATAATCAATGCTCAGAAATAAAGAAAAGCATAAGTACATTCATTATTTCATATTAGCTCTCACTTTGTTTCTGAACCGTTTAAGAAAGATTTCTGCAAGACTTTTAGTCTATAGCTATACGGATTTGAATAGTTTGAACGCGAATCGGGAATAAATATTTAAAATTTGAATTATTTTCAATTTGAATGTAATACCCTTCAATTAAATTATACAAACTTAAAAGAATAAAGTAATTCAGAAATTCTTATTATTTTATTCCAATGAAAAACAATGAAATAATGTATTTAACATTTTATTTTATTTAAAGAAAAAAGAGAGTTGTCTATTTTGTGGATTCAGTGTAATTATCATGTGCGTCGCTGAACATTTTAGGGGCATTATTTAATCATCTGGAGTCATTTGAATATTATTTTTAAGTTTAGTGGGATGTCCTACAATTAATTGTGTATTGCAAAGCTGGCATGAAAAATAAATAACTGATCGTCGATTTGAGTTAATAATTTCAAAACGTTAAATCTCTTCGAAGAAACGGATCGTATTCATCTATCAAAAAATGAAATCAGCTCGAGTATAGTGTAGTCAGAATCGTACAATTTCCTCACATTTTTTGAAATAAGTTCTAAATGTATGTAAAGTATATGAATTTCCACATTGTGTCCCCTCAAAACTAGCAATTTTTTGGTAGAGAAACAAAAATGATTCGCTATTTATTGAATTTTATTTAATAAGGATCAAGAAACACGATCTTGAAATCACTGTAATCGAGCTGGTTCGTTTCTGTTAAGTGCCATCCAAATCACACTTACAAAAAATTGGTCACATGACCCGAGAATTATTGTGGATATGACGTCTGATTTTAAGAAATTTCATCAATACCTCTTTTTGCAGTAGTTTGAGTGGAAGTAATATTCATACCGTTCTCCCGGAAAGAAATTGAGCAATTCATGCAAAATCAGTGCATGCGTTTGCTATTACTTAGGAGTTATCCTGGTTTCATCATTTAAATTAGATGTCAACCAGAGGGCTACCGGGTAAAAGTTTCTCGGAATCATTTTTTCTAAAAAATTCTCTTGATTGAAATATAGCGCTTCTGTTCATGCCTCGGTTTTTTTTGAAGCAGGAACTAAACTTGTTCCGTTCAAAACCGCAATTGATTTGAATTGTATTTAATGAAGCACACTCAAAAAATCCGTGACTTTATAGCTGGAAATTGAGGAAAAGAACCGCATCCACGCAAAATAGACAAGCACGCGAGTTCAACATGATTAATGAAATGGCACATTTTTAAATGCTCTCGTCCTTTCTGAAAATAATGTGGCGGGACTGAAGTATTCATACAACCCAGTTCTGCCAACTTCAGCTTTCAAGCTAAAAATACTTTTTGCGTGGATACCCGATAGTCATAAAAAGCTAATAATTGCTGGAAACCTCGATGGTGTTCGACTAACCGATAGACTACCGATTCGAGTCAATGCACTGTTTTTAGGTTGAAGCGAAATAATTCTCGGAATATGATCGTGTTGTGTGAGGACTTATGAAACCGCAGGTTTTTAAAGTAATCTTAAATCTCAGAAAGTTTTAAGAAAAGTATAGTCTATGGTTGAAAAAGGCAAGCAGGACCAGTAAAAGGTTTTATTTTATCATGATGTGCTCTTTGAATGCTCAATTTATTTTGTGAGTATTATTATTATTATTTACATAATGATTGAATTCAATCTATCACTGAATAATGCATTCCTGTAAATGCCGAGCAGATGAAGAGGAAGGAAAAAGAACATGGGCGTACGGAGGGAGAGTCCCGGGGGGGGGGGGCCTAGAATTGAAAATAGTATAGACTGTCCCCCCCCCCCCCCCAGAAATTCTAGATGGTGGGAAAAAATCTTCGTCAAGGAGTTAAAATTTCAAAAAATGTCCGTATCTATTAAAAACGACAATTCGAAAGTATTTTGTGCTGAAAGTAAAAAGAAAAATATGATTATTCCACAGAAATCGATGGCAAATCTGGGTCACAGAAGCCTCATAATGCGTCCCAATAGATTTAAAATTTCAATGGTTTCCCAAGGAGATCCCCTGTGGACTGGGGAGAAGATGGAAGTTCTTTGCGGCATTTCGAAGTGCGATTACCGTTTGTAACTATTTTTATCAGTTTTATGTGTTTATTTTCCTCACAAGTTTCCCGGGAAAGTATATTTTAGCCGGCAAATTCCGGGATCTCCCTTTAGATCCTTATGCACACACAGGCCGCTAATCATAAATTACACTGGAAAAAAAACACATTGGATCTAGAGTCCAGACTCTTAAAAACATCGACAAGAAAAAGTACTCTTGATTCAATCAGATTAAAGCTTAAATCAAAAGGAAATCCGCTCAAAATAAGAGGCTTGGTTCTTGATTTAAGCTTAAATCTGATTGAATCAAGAGTATTTTTTCTTGTCGATTTTTTTAAGAGTCTGGACTCTAGATCCAATGTGTCCCCCCCCCCCCCCCCGTGTGATGGTGAAGCTTGCTAAGGCAAAATGACACAGGAAGCAGATACTTTAACCAACCCAGGAAAGATTTAGCGCATCCCGGTGAAGAAACGGATTTTTTGGTCCATCGTAAACGTGCGCGTAGTGCTACCGAGCTACTTCAGCCCATGTTTTTCCCAACTTTGTCGGTTTGTCGCAGAGAAAGTCCAAAGCTTGTCGGCTTGGCGCTCGATCGAAGCACACCCTCTTTCCGTTTGCTGTATGACTTGGAGAAGGACATTACCTGTTCCCAGGATCGGAAACGTCTTCGGAAACACTGGTAGAAATACACTCCCATGGGCATGTGTGTGAGCAGTTTATTTACTCATACCATCGTGAACCATCCACGGTCCAATAAATATTGTTTTGTGTTTATTGACTGTATGCATGTGCTAGACAAGACCAAGGTAGAAGAGGTTAAGCGATTGGTGATTGATGGGCTTTGTCAGTCGTGCTCTACATTGTGTCTGTGTCAAGCTATGTGGGTGGAATCGGCGTCAAGCTAAAGGTACCTCTTCAGCTACCGATAGTTTGTCGTTACTTCCACCAAACATAGCCCAACATGGACGTCATAAAGAGGACGATTGATAGAGCCAACCATTACTTAACACCATTCTTTCTTGGTTTTGTCTTTTCCGACAAACACAAAATTTGGACGTATTTCTGCCAAACAGAACTATGTGAACTATGACGTGAGCCCTGTTATGTGTATATTCTTAGGAATCTCAGGGATCATGTCTTGTCGCACATAGTTCCGTTTGGCAGAAATACGTCCATTACGAATAGCGATCAAAGGTGACTTAATAGTCTGGCAAAGAAAACTCGATTAGGTTTTTTTAACGGACCGTCCGGCAACTTGCACTTGAATCTCCCGGAAACTTTGATCTTTGAAGATCCACCGAAAAAAAAAGTACCTTGGACTTGATGGGCCTTGTCAGTCGTTATCTATATTGTGTCTGTGTCAGGCTATGTCGGGTGGAATCGGCGTCAAGCTAAAGGTACCTCTTCAGCTACCAATAGTTTGTCGTTACTTCCAACAAACATAGAACCTAGCCTCTTAATTTAAGCGGATTTCCTCTTGATTCAAGCAAACATCCGATTGAATCAAGTGTATTTTTTCTTGTCGATGTTTTTAAGAGTCTGGACTCTTGATCCGAGGTACTTTTTCCCAGTGTCGGAAAGAATGGCGGGTAAGAGTGGAGGCTTACCTGATAAGCGTTCCTTGACAACGTGGTTGGCGAAGGCGGCGACGGCGGCCGAGCGGTGCATGAGGGCGGGGTCCATGGCGGCGGCGAGCCACGGGAAGGGGGCCGCGATGCCCGGGGTGTGGAGCCCGGGGTTGGCCGGCCGGTGCGCCGGCACCCGGATGACCCCGTTGCCGGCGGTGAAGATGAGCGAGTCCGAGGTCGGCGGCGAGGCCCGCGAAAAGTACCCCGGGTGCGAGTAGAGGGCGATGTCCGGCGACGGCTTGGCGTCGTCCCGCCCGAGGAGCCGCGAGATGCTGAACGGGAGCGCCATCGCGGCTTTGACGTCGCGGGAGTCCGAGCTGTCGTCTTTCTCGACGTCCGTCTCGTCGGCCCGCAGCCGCTCGTCCTCTTCGGCGGCCTCCGAGTCTTCCAGATCGAAGTCTTCCTCCATCTCTTCGCCGTTCGAGTCCACGTTGATCTCCTGATCCTCCTCTTCTTCCTCCGAGATACCCACACTCACTGATGACGTCATTTTTCGCATTGCAAGTCCAACACCTTCGGGTAGTCTTACGCTACCATTGACACCTCTTCGTCCAGAAGTCGGTATCCACTCCTACCTCCTGGTACCGGTGTCCAGTTCTAGTAGTTCACTTCTGGCGATGCTCCTGCGTCAAGTTACACTGACCGTTGGGGGGTCGGACGTTACACTGATATTATCACTTTAGTCTACAGGAGTTGCTAACTACTTTTTGTGTAGTATCCCCGGACAGTCCTGAAGCTTATAGCTTAATTTATAAGTATACGAATTCGGCGAGAAAATGTTCACGACTTTCGAATGGCCGCGCTACAACTCTCCGTTCACTGTACGATGTTAATAAATAAAGTTGTTTTCATGAGTTGTTTACGTCTCGGCTTTTCCGATCGTGGTACGGAAATTTTAAGAATAAGATAGCAATTCTAATTCACTGACGTTGAAAAAGAGGACGAAAATTTTCCTTGAAAAGTAAAATTGCACGATTGGTCCATCAGATGAGATCACAGGGATAATCAGACTCAGCACACACAGTGTAAGATCTCACAATCGATTAAAATATTTTACAGCAATGGGAAAATTCTGATTATTGATAGATTTTTCCAAACTTTTAGTCGAGAAACAACGAGAGATATCGTTTTGGTTAAATGACATCACAACTAGTTAACTTTGCCAATCTCTCAGTGACTATGGCTTCATTAAAATCAATCACATCGTCTACTTATTTCAGCACACTAATCTGAGTGGTTCAAAAGTTTCTTTTACAAAGAATTAACTTTGATAATCCAAAAAAGGGTAGAGAGTGATAGTAAACCGCACGATAGCTCAGGCACTTGTCAACACGTTTCTGTCAAAACAATCCAAAGTCGTACATTGATTTATATCCGAACAACGACACAAAACGCAGCACGAACACCAAACGAACACAAAACCCAGGGGAAACACACGGCGCGACGCGGGAAACACGGTTAAAACTTTGTTTTCTTTTGATTGAACACGATCCGGAGTGAACTCCCATGCGTTTGGAGCCGCTCTTCGACGGAGAATGAACGCGAGTATTGGTTGATCCGCGAGTGGGTCGACCCTGTTCTCGGAGGGAGGGCCATAGGCGGCGCGGCGTGTAGCCCCCTCCCCTCCCCCTCGACCGACCTCCCACCCCTCCCGCGGAGGAGCCGACCGCGAATCGGGACCGGCGCTGGAGCGATATCCACGCCTTTTATATTTTCTTATTGGCTCCACTTAAATGAGCCAATTAATCTGCTGTAATTGGGCTGCGGAATTGAAAGAATAAAGTTTTCTCCCCTGTTCCCTGCTCGCGGCTCTTGTTTCGCTCGTGACTTTTTATTCTGCTTTTTTCCTCGTCGTTGGGCTGCCCCTGCCGCGCCCTCCCATCCTTGCCGCTCGATCGATCCTCGCAGGATCCTTTTGTTTTACTTCAAGTGCCTACTTAGGGAGAGTACGGGTATTTCGGTAATTTTGAGGTTAGGTCATGGACAGTGTTCGAAACTCATCTCTGAGTTTCAAGAGCCATTTGGCTCATCAAGCTCGATTTTTAGGGGCCATGGATGATTTTTTAGGGGCCAATTTGACTTTTTGCCTAAAGATCACGGCGCATTCAGTGAAAAGTTAGACGCAAGATGTTTTAGATATAGAAAAAGTAGCTGTAACATGGGAGAAATTTCGGAAAAAAACGCAATAGAAAAGTATGACTTTTCTGGGGGGAGGAAGGGGGGGGGCAATTTTTAGGGGCCACGTTGGCGCAGAGCCTTCATTTTTTAGGCGTATTTGGCTCGTTGGCGCCTTTGAGTTTCGAACACTGGTCATGAAGCTTTTAGGGCCCAAAAATGCAGCCAACCTTGATTTATCTAGAGTGATTAATTATCACAATTATCACGACCCTCTGTTTAGAGCGCACTTATTTGACTGATTTTTTGCATAAATCTACTCATTTTTACGGAATAACGCTCATTAATGAACATTCTTGGCCATCTCGGTTTAGAATTGGAATCTGAGGATTAGCAGAGATATATTTTGTGTTAGAGGGTCGGCTGGCCTTTTGGATCCTCACAGCTCCACATTTCGACGTGTCCATGCTCCAGTGGCGGGGCGTGCATTGCGATTTATCGATTTTTATGCCATTTAAACCTATGGAAAAGGATCGATAAACAGGGTTTCCACAGCGAACACCTTAATATAATCGATTCTTTGCCATAGGTTTAAATGACATAACAATTGATACATCGCAATTCACGCCACGCCACTGCTCCTCATATAATGCTCTAATTTACTGGGACGTAGGAATTTTGGTAAACTATATCACGTGAAGAGTCACCTATAAACCTGGTATGTGTCCATTAGTTGTCGCTGAGTTTGTGCAACTCTTTCTCTGATTACACAGGTCTCAGGAGGTCTGAAAATCGAGAGTCTTCTCATGAATAAAACGCATCATTTTGGGAAAATTACGCTCAGATGACATTTTACGTCTTATCACGATGGGGACTTAGCAGAAGCAAAAAATGAAAAGGAATTTGAAGAAAATTTGTCCCAGCCTTTCCGTAACAATTAATTATTGTAACTGCAGGGGTAAAAAAAAGCCGCAGTCGGCAAGCCGTTTGCGCTATTAATTTTTAAAAATGTGCGATCGCGTTCACCATTATTCCAGCTCCTGAAAACTCGCTTATGCTTCTTTCGGAATTGAATGCAAACCTAAGAGTTTTTCAGGAGACAACATGCCGGGACGCGTTTCAATTTTTCCATTTATCATGACAAAATATTGGCAATTGTGGAAGAGAAAAATATCAAAAATCTGTCTGAGAAATTATTAAATAAGTTAACAATTAGTATGCAACAAGTTATGTTAATTTTGCAAGTTAATAGTAATTTTTCTACATCGACTGCGAGCGCTATGCATATTGTTATTCTTACAAAGTGTGCGGATACGACTATTGCAGCTTTTGAGGACCCGCTTTTGCCTATCTTGTGAATGGAAGGCAAATCTGGTCGTGGTCCAAACTCTTTTACTCGGAACCAGCGCTTAAATATTGTTTACCCCCATAGAAATAGAAAAGAGCATACTCACTTGCTTTCAATACGTTGCGTAAAATAGTGCGGCTACTCACGCTGCCGTGCAACGGAAAAACGTCGTAAACGCCATTTTACCTATTTTGGAAACAACGTATCATAGTAGAAAAATTTGCGTACCCGGATGAATATTTTTACAGAATTCTTTTGCAAATACTATCAAGAACTTAACCTGAAAATTTGAGGAGCATGGGTAAAACAGTTTTTATTTTATAAAGTGTTAAGTTCCAAAAAACGAGGGAAAATCTTGATAGATTTACGGCGTTCTTTGCTGAAAACGGCAGCATGCAGGGGTGTCATGATGGTGCGTTAGTGACGAAAAACACAAAATTGAGTTGGCTTGTTTACGGATGAAAAATGTCGAGCCGAAAATAGGAAGATATAGGTCGGTTTGTCTTAACCTCACCTCCCTAACTTCTCCCTGGGACTTAATTTTTAATATTACTAATGAGAAAGATATTTTTCTGATTGTTGACACCATGCTTAGGGTCAATTTTGATTTTTTCTTGCCTCAGCACGACGTCAACAATTAATTGCTGACTCCACGACAAGATTTCATGTTTGTTGATACCATAATCGTCACCAACATGCTACGTTACCGACGAAAGTGATCTATTTCAATTTAATTCAGAGATGAGAACCGCTGGTTCTATAGGTCGAACAATAAATCAATGAAAAAACAAAAGCGCGAGATGAGGCAGTGGCGAGCGGAGCGTTGCACATAACAAAGTTGTATTTGTATTCATGTGGATTAAAAATGCAGAGGAGCACTAGTTGCAATGCGGTCTTTGAAATCCCAATTACCCGGGCGATGGAATCGATGGCGAGCTAGGAGCCTCTCCGCTCCGCTCGAGCAGGGACCCGACCCGATCGCGGCCAACCCAGCTCCCAAGCTCGCCTCTCAACGCGCCACATAGCCTCGATTCCTTCTCATCTTCGATTTTCTCTTCTTCTCCGCCATAAAGAATAGTATGTACACTGTGCGATTCAAAATTGCTGTGTTTATGGTCGCTTTGGGATCAGTGGCGTGGCGTGAATTGCGATGTATCGATTGTTATGCCATTTAAACCTATGGTAAAGGATCGATAAACAGGGTGTTCGCAGCGAACACCTTAATTATCGATTCTTTACCATAGGTTTAAATGGCATAACAATCGATATATCGCAAAGCATGCCACGCCTTTATTTGGGATACTTTGTGTTACTTTTTTCCTGGTCAGATCATCCAAAGGAACTCGATTGATCAAATTTTTGGTGGACCGACCGAAACTGTACTCTTCCTGGTCAAAGTGGAACATAATAACCTCATCATTGATACATCACAATGTTTTATGGAGCAAATCTATATCAATATCCAAATTGATTCCCCATCTGATATCACTCTGATTTCTCTCTGACATCACTCTGACATTGTTATGACCATTCAGACATCACCGTGATGGCATGGTGTTTAGTGGACACCACAGTGACGTTACAGTGCTTTATGAATTTATAGTGGATGTCATTATGACATCAGAGTGATGTCACAATGTCACACTTTTGATGACGATGAGACATCTGAGGATGAAGAAAGTGTCTTGCCGAACTAATTGATGTACTCTTATTTCTCTCGAGGTCACTCAGAGGTGGTGACTTGAAAGTGGCTGTACAGTCCAAGGCAAGTGAAACAAAGGTATATGTTTTTCCCGACCCCTTGGGTTAGAACTCAGCTTTCGGCTCCCGCTGCTAGAGCTATTACGCGAAGTTTGAATTTCAACAATTTTGCAGTCTTGGCCGAAAACAAATATTTTAACCTATCTACTGTTGATAAAGACGAACAAATTCAATGCAAGCCAATTCTTTAAAAATGAGCATTCATTTTCTTTTAGTATTGTGGCTGTTTTTTTTTCAATTTTTATCAACAGCTAACGGTCATATTAGTTTTCGGCCAAGAGTACAACGTTATAGAAATTCAAATTTCGCGCCACTGCTCTACCGGCGGGAGTAAAGAGGGTCGGAAATAGCATACCTACGTTTCTCTTACCTTGAACTCTTTATTCGAATATTTTTGTCTGCACTCTGCATAAATAAATTGTTCCATCAATTTTACCCAGCCATGTTTAAAACTTATTATCTTTCTTCTGTTTCTACAGTTTCTATCAAATATTATCGGTACTAATCTCGCCGAACACAACCCGGCCTCAGGTTGGCGGGAAAAGAATATTAGCGCCTGCAAGAGTGTAGGAATACTTCACGCTTTGCGCTTTACACAGTGCGGTCGCTGGTCGGCGCGGAAAGCATATTAGCGCCTACAAGAATGCAGAAATACTTCACGCATTGGGTTCAGCGCACGGCGGTCGCTGGTCGGCGGGAGAAGTACTTCAGCGCCTACAAGAGTGCAGAAATACCTTACGCATCGCGCCTAACACAGTGCGGACGCTGGCCGACGTGAAACGCATATGTTTTTCTTATGGCTGATTGCAACATGTCTTTTCATAGAAACCGCCTTTATATTGAATTTCTCAGACTGCCCTTTTTTAGAGCTAATTTGACTGGACTGGGTGGCCTCGACTCCAAATAAATCCAAATAAGCAACAAAATATGCAACGTTGGACTCGCATTTCGTAAATTAATATCCTTGCGAAAAAACCAGGGAAAATTTTGGTGAACTTAGAGTAGTCTTTACTTTTAAAAAAGTGCAAGAAGTGAAAATTACTGCGCAAGCTCTTTCTCCTTTTTTTCTGGTTTGGCCTTTTTAAAAATAGGCTTTCGTTGTCTCATATAAATAGATGCCATTCTAAAGGAAAACGCCGTATAAGTCTTCGGAGATTGTCAAATTTCGTCGATGTAACAAGAAATTTCTGGGAAATTTGTAAATATCTATTTATTTTAACTTTCCTCAAAAATGAATTACCTTATTTTCCGAAAAGCCAATACACACGGGATTTACCTGTAGAATGAACTGCGGTAACTTGAGGAGCGACTTCCGTCGGTGCGACAATTGTTTCGGCTCTGAAAATAGACGAAATGAGTTAGCGGAAATTAACCAATGGGCATTCCGTAACAACGCAGCACTGTCGCGCTAAGCAAGAACTTCATTGACCAATCGAATGGTGCCAAATTTTCCACCATTAAAAGTTTAATTTTTAAAAAAGTCACCAAAATTTTCTCCTCAAATTTTCAGATACTTTAGATTAAAGCGAGGCTTTAATCTAAAGTATTAAGACAGTAAAATTCTCATAAAAATTGGAGAAGAATATTTACAAGTTTCCCTAAAAATTCATATTTTATAGAGCAAAATTTGGCAACATCTGAAAGCTCATACGGTGTTTTTCCTGAGCACGAGAGAGTACACGCGCGAGCGCACTTGGTCTGTCGAACTTCTCCAATTTTCGCATGGATTATTGCCCCTGCGCGGTAGGAGTCTCGGTCTCTCTCTCGCATCTCATTTCCTTTGCATTGCGTAATCCATGAAAAAGATCTCGTTTGTGGTTGGCGGGCGCTCACTCTCTGCCTGTAGTTAATAGGTTCTGGGCATATTACAATTTGTTATCAATGCATCACCGCTTTCCCGATCTCTAACGACATGGGTACTTAGGTAGTAGTTAGACGTAATTATATCCAATATGGCTGCCATCGAGGGTATATGAGCAACGTTCTCCATGTAATTATCCCTCGGCGGAGAAGTCAGATTTACTAGTCTCCTGCATTTCCATTCGATGTAGAATTTTATGACCACGTTTCAGAGTGATTAATATATAGATTAGATTAAATAGATAGGCATAAGCATGCTTAATAAATGGAAGTGTTTCTCTATTCAAAGGAGCACACAAAAGTAGATTATTTTCGAGAGATTACTTTTTTGTTTCAAATCGTAACAAAAAGTTAGAATCTGGGCTGTCCATCGAAAACTCTCTCCTGTATTCTAAAGATCAAATAGTGTCAAATCAGGTGATTTTTGTAACAATGTTTGAGGTCTCATAATTAAAATCTGTCTTTTGATCTGTTAAATTTGAAGCCCCGAATATGGCAGACACAAACTGAAACATTTGTCTCTTAAAACTACGTTTTTTGACACTCCATGCTCAGAATTATATATCTCGGTGGCGCATAGATGACTATCTCTGTACCTCCATTTTCGCGTGAAAATTATTTAAGAGAGGACAGTTATATGTTTTCTGCAGTTTGAATATTTTGATCCAATTTTCCACGGCCGCTCACATATTGACATTCAAATAAAGACATTATGATGAAAACGGCCGGGGAAAAAAGCGTAAATTGCAGGAATGAAAATACTTAAATACGCGACTGACGCAAGTTCAATGAATGAAAACATTGTCGAAAATACTATTTAGAAGTAAAATACAAAAATCTTCTTTTCACGGAGTTGAACATTTTCTGGCGCAGGTCCTTTCATTTTTTAATGACAAACATTGCCGTTTTTCTCGCATAAAACTTCGTATGATTCTTACTTGAAAATTGCTTGACAATTAAGCCAAAATTCCAAGTAACATATTTTTGTGGAAACGTTTTGAGCTAAGATTTTAAAACCCCGAAATCGAGGAGAGCGTTTCTCTACTTTCTCCATCGCGCTTTTCTTCACATTACATCAAATGAATTCTTTGCAAGAATGGTTTTTCGAGGAACAAAAGTCCATTTTTTTCATTAGGTTTTATTTTTGCGGATAGTTGTCATTATCATGCATAAAAATTTAAAATTACTTAGGGTTTTAATTATAGCCCGAAGCTCTCACTTCATCCATTTTCACCACTGTCAGTCGCCGAACAAACTCGAAGTAGCCCTCAAATTTTGACTTTTTTTTAATGTAAATATAACCTTTAAATAATAGAAGTAATGCCATTAAATACGGATATTATGGTAAATTATTACTAAAATTTGAAATATCACAGCACAGAAAACGTACAACTGCCTCCTTCTTATACCGCATACATTTATTCAGCTTTATTTAAAGAAGGTATGAGATTCATGAATGTGCGAATATTTTTTTACGTCGCACATCAAAAACATGCGTGGAATTCATTTTGTTTACTGAGAATATCAGATTTTTCTCCGTTTTAATGGCTCGTTAAACGCTGCTTTAATGGCCTCGGTATTATAGTGGTGATTTTTCGTTAATTAATAGCATTTTGTGGCATGCGAGTGGATGGAATTTTGGGACTTGTATGTTCCTGTGCCTTACATAATTGAAGATCATACTTGCACCATCATTATAAATATACGCTTTGTGCGTTTATTGAACTTGCTTGTGATCTTTTGAAGCCTAATTTACTAACTTTATTTCATTGAGTTTGTCTCCTGTAAGTATTTCAATAAATGCAACAGCATACACTGGCTCAGTGAAGAGTGCCGAAAGCCGATCTATATTGCATATACGATATGCCGAAATGGAGGTGTGGTGGATTCAATTCGGTATTTTGACTATACTAACAAAATTAAAGTTTTAGGTATCAGTTGGAAGCGTACTTGCATGTTTTATCCTATCCTCTATTTTTGTAGATATGAAACGTAAACACCATCTAATATTTGGGCTTTATATAGCTGTGATTTAAAAGGAGAATAGATTGGATGAAAATGAGAATATCATTTTGTATTCCTTGGCCATGCTGCAGGCATCTTATCAAAATTTAAAGGTATATTTTCGTGCTTTTTACTACTTACTTCGCAAGAGCAAGAAATGGATCAGAGTGAGAATAGAAAAAATTATTTTTTGTGAATAAAAAAAGAAATATCAATTAACATGAATTAAATATATGTATTGATGAAAAGTATAATAATCTTAGAACCTATACTTCCATTGACGTTTGCTAAACTATTGGGTTAATAACCCCTTAATATTTTGCACAAGAATTATTACAATTCAAGTTTGACTGCAGACCATCAGATTCTTGGTTATCAACTATTGGTCTACAGTTCCGTATGCTACAGTTTAGTTTCATGAGAAATGTGCCGTTCGTACCGTTTTCTTAAAATTTTGAGCAGACTTAGCTTTAAATTTTCTCAAAGCTCAAAAAATAGGAGATATCTCAGGTTGAAGGCAGCGCAGAAATACAACTATTCGTGTTTGATGGATACCCGTGTATGCGTCTGCAAAATTGAAGGCGCGACGGCGGAAGGCTTGAACTTGAAATGTTCCGCTTCTTGCCGCCAATGATGAGTAACTCAGATTCGAGGGAAAAGTTAAAAAATGCGCGGCGCTTCGCGCCGCGTACCGGCGCTACGCGCCGGCATTTGGGGGGCTTCGCCCCCCCATCCGCTTAGCGGATTGGTGCGGGGACCGCACGGGACTTTCTCGCTCGAGCCGGCGCTTCGCGCCGGCATAGACACTTTTACTGGAATATTTAGAAAAATACTGCCAATTTTACAAAATCATAAAGTTTGATTGGAATTTTGATCACAGGATAATAGTTATGAAATTTTTATTCAAACCATTGAACTTCATTGTAAATGTCTTCGCGATATGTGGTGAATTCATATATTCGGACTCGACTTGTTGATTTTATGAGGCATCTTCAATTAAATATGTAATTGATTAACTAAGTCTCCTGTCAAAGATGGCGATCCGTAAAAATCTTAGCTTTTCTACGATTCATTAGGATCCATTAGATTCATTGACATCATACTTCAGATACGATTTTATATTATAATCTCTCCTTAAGCACGGTCAAAAGCCATCAAATATCTACTTGAATGGGTAGAATGAATATTCGATGTTCAAATAGTCTTAAAACTAAACGGTTTTCGCTTAGCATCTCCCAAATTTTAAATTTGGCGGGCGAATCTACCTGCTGGAAGGTTCACGACACGCCCGCCAGGAGCGCCATCTCCTTACCGCGTATCCCCGTAACTCAAAGCGAAAACAATAGAGAGCGCCATCGACAAACGTCAACGAGAGACAAGTCAACAAACGTCACGTTATAACAATTATAACCTCCTTCATTAACAAGCATTAAATCAGTCATATTTGTGCCGAATTATTACATTATATTTGTGCTTAGTACCTCGTAAAAAGGAACCGCAAAAGATGGAATCTGCCGGGATTCTAAATTCATTAACAACAAACATATTAGTTTTTAATAAAGATCTAAGTGTCAGTTCTTGGCGTTAGCTTGATGATTCATAGTACCTTTGTAATGTGAGTATGTATCTAATTAGTTGTCTAATTTTGCTTTGTGATTACCTACGGAGTAATTTTGGAAATAGTATATGATGCATTATATAATGCATTTGAATTCCTAGGTTTCACCTGACTCAAAGCGTTTGCTGCTATTATCTAGAAGCGCTCCGACTCATTTATCAGAGAATTGAGCGTTTCCTATCGGCCCCTCTGCAATTATGAGATTAGTCCATGAATCCTTTAGGAACTTAAATTAATGACTCAGATGGTGCTTTTGAGCCAACTTTCAAAGAATTAAAGGCATTTTTTCAAAATCTACAGTCCATGAGCTCTCCGTGTGACCGAAGTGCTCTCCTCGCTATATGACGCGTAACCCTTCAATTTTTAGTTTAGTCCAAAGACCTCGTAGGAACTTAAATTAATGAACCAGGTGGTGCTCTGATGCCAACTTTCGAAGAATTGAAGGCATTTTATTTTATTTTTTTTCAAATTTACAGTCCTTGAAAATGAGCTGTTTCGCGGAGCAAAGTGCCCTACTTTTGGGCCTCGTATCTCTTGAATTTTGAGTTTAGTCCAAAGATCTTTTTGGAACTTAAATTAATGACCCAGGTGATGTGCTTGATGCCCATTGTTAAAGAATTAAAGACATTTTTCAAAATTTACAGTCTTTCAAAATGAGCTTTCCGTGTGATTTTGCTAAAAATGGACAATTGAGCGTAGCCCCCCCAAATTTTAGCGTACCTCAAAATCGTTGAACGTGCATAAGGAGACCATAGATATGGTGTCCTGTGCCAATTTTGAATGAAATCGAACAGATAGATTCTGAGATATCGCTGTAGACAGATTTGGGGGACGCCACACGGACGGACACACATTTTTTCAAGTATGGTTATTTTTACTCCTGGGACCTTAAAACGTCTAGAAATGATGAAATTTCAACTTTTTTTTTTTTTTTTTTTTGGAGGATGACAATACTTCCTCTCTACCCTATGGGAGCGAGGCCCAATCACGTCTCACCTATCTTCGGCTGTGTTGCTCAAGTAGACCTTAAAACACCACAAAAAATAAGCTAAACGGAACCAACATCGAAAAAGTGCAAGAGAAAGGACGTGCGTTGCTGACGGCGCAGAGATACAACTATTCATACTCGATGGATGTCCGTGTTGCGTCGGCAAAATTGAAGGCGCGATGGCGCGAGGCGTGAACTCGCGACGCTTCACGCTATACAGTTTGTAAAGTTCTTCTCCGAAAAACGGAGATTAAATTATTCGAACGTCAAATATATATTAAATTTTCATTCACCAATTAAAAATTTAATCTCAAATTGTTTCATGAATCATTTCTAAGATTAAAACAAGGAATACACGTAAGGGGAAAAAGAAAAGAATAGCCCCACGGCTTAGCTCAGCAACGCTTTAAAGATAATGACGCTCAAGAAAGAATTCATTCTGATAATACCAATGTACTAACCGTTTTGTGGTTTACCTGTCTTTCGGTTGACTTCACAAAGCTTAATCTGAGAGAAAATATGAAAATTTCACTGATTTTTTCATCTTTTTTGTCTTCCGAATATTTCTAAAAAAGTAATTCAATACGTCATTTTCGTTGAATTGGCATGTGTATATTTCATTCAATTTAATTTTTTAATGAATGAACATGACATGTATTCTTCTGGTAAGAGTTTAGTCGTAATCCACTCTTCAAATGCCAGACGGCTTAGAAAGTTGAACTTTCAAACTGTCAGATTGTGGTAGCTCGCATGCAATATTTATCGATATCTCAAACCTGGCAACTCATTTTTCTCACTCGAGGCAAGTCCGGTATTTCGTTAGTTTATGTAAAATGCTCCCTCCGTGACCGCTCTAGCTCTTTTTACTTCGTATTTATTTGCGGCGGCGGATGGAACTTATGAAAGCTCACCCACGGTATGATTGAAATATAATTGCTTCCCTCCATCGTAAAACGCCTGCACCCCAATTTTCGCCTTGTTTATCGTTCTTTGTCGTTTCCGCCCTCCACTTTTTGCTTCGTGAGCCGCTGGAAGTCCGGTTCCCAATAATTTTGAGCTGGAATTAAGTCAATTTACATGCTTCAACGCAACTTCATACCTCCAAATAGGGTTTTGCTTACATTCATCCTTTCGCATGTTTTCAGTCCATAACGACCCTAATTGTGCCCTATTATTCTGGGTCGGTTTTGACCGTCACTGTTTCGAGGAACTATTCTTAACGAATTCAATGCGCAACCAAGTTGCAGGGAAAGTAGTTTGCATTAATTAGTGACTGCATTGTTTCGATGTTGAAATATCGAGCATATTTTGCTGGTCATTTTCAAAATCAGTATTTTCTCTTTATTGATTAAGTTCCTTAGTATGCATGTGACGATAGAGAAAAGTGAACGATTTGAGAAAACATGACTGTGTACTTTGCAACATTGGGGCATTGAAAGTTTCAACACACTAGACGCTTCTTTTATGAATGGTAAAAAAATGTTTCAAATTGAGTAGAAAAACTTTCTACTCATGATACTCCGTTGTAATAAAATTCTTTGCGTATTTACAGCAGCATGGGTCATTTAGCTGTGACTCTTGTTGAAAACTTTCCTTCAGCGAATTTTTGGCATATACTTACAAACCTACTTTTGCTACTTGTCTCAGTGTGCTTCATACAAAAAGCACAGAGCGCTAAAAACTCCTACTATATATGTCACAGATTTGCAGTAAATGCACCAGAAAGAAACAAGAACTTAAAAATGCGATGGCAGCGTGCTCAGAGCTTTACTATTTAAACAAAGCCATTTTCCACGTAAAAAATGCGGTAAAGCTTATTCAAAAGCCGATTTGTTAGAACATTTGATTTATGGATGATCATATTGAGACGCTAAAATAGTTCCGTCGGGTCCCCAACCCTCAACTGTGAGCGTCTCGCCGCAATACCCCTCTTACAAAATATGAATGTCACAAACATCAAACATTCCCGTACTCTCCATAATGCGACTCTCTTTATGACTGTAACATGAACTGACGTTGCCACAGTGAAATACCGTTCACATTTTTTCAGTTTACTAAGAAAGGGGCATTCCAGTTCAAAATCAATTCTCCTTTTTTTGGTCCTAACTCTGTTAAATTTGTTTTGATGCATACTTTTAACACTAAGATTTTTCCATATTTCTGTGAAGCTAGCTGCATAACTTGTCCTTTTAATCGAAGTTATGAAATATTTCAAACCTAAATTGGGCCAGAGGCTCAAAATTAGCTTGAGATCTGAAGTTTGTTTTAAAATGGCCAAAATTGCCTGTCATGTTACTCATAAGGGCGGATTTTCGAAGTACATATTTTCCACTTTCAGGGAAAAAAGAAGAGGACGAAAAGGGGAAAGAAGAGGAAAAATATAAAAGCTTCTAGCTTAACTAAAACAAAGGGGTAAAATAGTGCAGGGTCCACACTAGTTTTCGACTCCTAACGAGCACCAGGACAAGACCGATGGAGGAGAGGGTTCAGCTCTGGCAGGTGCATGGGAAATTTAAATTTTTTTGGCCTTGTTTTCCACGCAAAATAGTGTGGACCCAGCATTATTTTACCACCTTGTTATATACAGTTCGGGCCACTTTCTTTAGTGTTTTTTTCTTGCTCAATTAACCCTAGTCTGCCTGAGCCTCTGAACCAACGAGAAAGCCTGAGCGGGTCACTTGACCCCAAGTGTCCAATGGAAATAAGTCAAATTTTCGAACATATTAAAATGAAAAAAGTAATGAGATATACGAAAAATGGGGACATTGATGGTATTATTTTCAATGTTTGTTTACTGATTTGCATCGAATTGGCGTGAGGGGAGGTGATGAGATTTAAGCTCCGCGCGCGGTGACTGGTAGCCGATGACGCGCAAGTGTTGTGATAGCAGTGATCAAGGCTGATTGACACGGTACCAAATGTCCGGTTGGTGATAAAAATGATTACAAACACTCCTGGTAAGTTATTTAATTAAGATTTAATCGTAAAAATTATTTTTTCAACTTCTAAACATTACTTTTGAGCACGTTTTTCAATGGTACTCTAATTTAATATTCTTCCCTCTTATTTAAACTTTAAAGACGTTTTTAAGAAAAACCAAAAATAACCTATTTTCCTGACAAGTGATAATGATTGCAAATTTCCTGTAGATTCTGAATTTTCAAGTCCCATCTGCGTCTGGCTGCGAATAATAAAGTTATATCGTTTTTTCTGTCTCAAGGTCTCGCTCTGAAAAACTCTGATTAGTCCAGGCGCCTGGTAAGTCTACTTGGAATTTTGGGTACACAGCGATTTTTTTGGCTTACTTTATGTTTTTGGGGTCGCTGAATCCGAATCTGAAGTTTCCTACCGCGTATATGGTGAGCATTTTCCGCCATTTTGAAAAAATGGCCTAAAAAGGCCTTTTTTTCGCGGTTTTTTTTTTTTTTTATATAGCGGCTACGCATGAGAAAAAGTCCCGGATTTAGTTAATGTTTTGAATAGCTGAAATAATTTGGAAGAAAATGGTATATGAATATGCTAAGTATGCTCAAAAATTGAGGAACCTCGGATTTCGGAACTTTGGAACGCTTCGGAACTTGGCTGACCGCGGCGAGCCGGATCGCGCGTTGACGGGTGCGCCGCGAAAACGTGAATGGGCGCGATGTTCACGATGCTGGATCTTCCTCAATGTTTAAGCAAACCTAGCATATGTATACACCATTTTCTTTCAAATTATGTCAGCTGTTCAAAACATTAACTCAATCCGGGACTTTTTCTCATGCGTAGCCGCTATATCAATAAAACCGCAAAAAAGGCCTTTTTAAGCCATTTTTTCAAAATGGCGGAATATGCTCACCAGATACGCGGTTGGAAACTTCAGATTCGGATTCAGCGACCCAAAAAACATATTGTAGGTCAAAAAATCGCTGTGTACCCGAAATTCTAGGTGGCCTCATTTTTAGCTACCAGGCGCCTGGACTAGATCTCTTCGACTTGTGGACACGGGCATCGAAAAAGGAGTGCGTTACAACAATTGAGGGGAAACTCCGCAGAACTATTCGCAAACAAACGTGTCTCAGACGAAGATTTGACAAAATGTCGTGTATTTTTTATGGATTTTGTGTATTTTTTATGGATTTTGTGTGTTTTTATGGATTTTTTGTTTTATCTTTCTTTTTTCTCTTGTCTCTTGTGAAGTTTAAGTTTGCTGTAAATTTTCGGTGATGTTTTACTGTGCTGAATTTGTTATTTTTTGAAATGCCTTTTCCTTTTTATTAAAGACTTGTAATATGACCAAATCCAAGTGTTCGTCCTTTTTCTCATGCTGATCCTCGGAAACCTCATTATTTTATAGTGTATATTTGAATTTTTCAGCTTTCATTTCACGCAGCATTGAAATTGGGAATGAAAGAAAAGATAGACCTTAGTTTTGTTAGGCCCAGAGTTAAAAAATAAAATATGCATCGTTAGAATCTGTAAGTATACAGTCGATATTTGGAGCGAGCTTGCGTGAATCTATACATTTTAATCCTTGAATTATTGCTAAAAAAACTGCTTTTTCCAGGCGCGTTGGCAACACTGTATTTAAAATGGAGGTGTTATGAGAGGGCCAGATATACCCTCGTAAGCCTTATTAGTAGTGATTTCAGGTTGGTTTTCTCTCTTTCACCCACAAAAATAATGTACTCATGTCATTAAAATAAGTGGAAAAATAACGGCACATTTGGCAAAATTTGGCAACACCATACTCAATCATTTGGGAAATTTTGGAAACTTTGACTTTAATACAAGCAAGTACATGATGAATACTTAACACTGTCAAAATTTCATTGAATTCCATGCATTATTCGATCAGCACGTGATACACTGGTCAGATTTTCTTTTTCAAGTTTCCTGAACCTTTATCCACCGAGATGTTAGCTTCAAGACGGTGAAGTGTTTGAGTTAACTATCCATAGTTATTTTCATGCCCCATGTCCTAGCACCTCCGTAATCAGGGATTATCGTAAATTGAAATCATACGCAACGACATTCGATTAAAGCTCACCGTGTGATTGCGACCATAGTTAACGCATATCTTTTCTGTTTCGCGGTGGTATAATTGCGCTCATAGCTTCAGTTTGTGCGCTCACTTACAATATTGTGTGCGGCAGTGATTCTCAGAGAGTTATATCTGAGTCATTCACGAATCTCAAGCATATTTTGAAACACTTTCTTTTACTTTAATTGTCCAAACATTTCAATGTCGTATAATATTAGGAGGAAACATTCTCTACGTACAAAATTTGAGCAGCGATGTAAATGTCGCAGGCAAAGAGTCAAATCAGGCATTTCATCAAATGCCTGGGCAAATGGTCAAATATTCTAACGTAGATTGAAATTTTGATTCTTTTCCTAATTTCAGACAAAATAATTCATTGCTCCTGCAAGAAAAATTCTCAGTAAAATTTTGCATCACACAATAATATTTTAAACAATTTGTAGCTCCTGGACAGACACCGGTCTTGAAATTTTCAGCATATCATAAAATACAGAAGTGTTGCCTGCGACATAAATACATCACCGCATCATATAATGGTGCGTGGCTTTGAGTCGCGTATTGAAACATTATTAGCACAACAAGTCGGAGCGAAGCCCTATACAGACAGCGTTAAAAACTGTATTTTAATGTCTCGTCATTTTGACGTAGAATTCAATTTCTGCCCTCGTAATGATTTCCCGCCGGAGGAATTTAAGGGCTGGAGTTCCGAAAGAGATTTCCTCGATGGTTCTACATGTCTGTAATTACACTCTCCTTATGCGCCTGTAGTCCCCTCAAGTATAGCTTGTGGTGATAGTAGGTGAAACGTAGGTATGCTCTTGCCGACCTCTCTGGTTGGAACGCAGTTTTTTGTTCCTGCTACCAAAGTCGTGGCGCGAGATTTGAATTTCAACAATTTTGCAGCAAGGGGAGAATTTCATGAGCCGCCTTGCGCCGTCCGCAGCGCGCATGGCGCACGACCCGCTTTTCATTATTACACTTCATCTAGCGTTGAGAGTTTACTTTTTACTTCACAGGACCAGTGTTTAATTTTAAAAGTTGAAAATTATAAAAAGAAATTAAATTAAAAAAAAAAAAAAAAAATACACGATAAACGAGTTTCGCCGCCAGGGAGCTCCCCCGCAAGAAATCGTTCACCACCCGCCCGTCGAGGGGCGTCTCGGCGTGCTGCCAGTGTGAAACACGTACTGACGCCTACAGACCTAAAGGGCTACTTCACGCATTGCACAATGCTTGAAGTATCCTTTTAGGTTTGTAGGCGTCAGTCGTCAGTGCGCGTTTCGAGCTGGCAGCGGCAAGCTGTGACACTGTGGAGGCCTAAAATACGGGAACCGATCAGAAATGGAATCACATTGTCTTGACTCTCAGTATAAAGGGACTCTACGTAGACTCTCCCTCGGGCAATCCGGCCGGATCTGCTGAACTTTTGACGGTATTCCTTTGGATCTGGAAGACCTTAGGAACCACTGCTCTAGTGCTCTCGTGGACCCCGGGAGGTGAGGTGACGTAGCAAACTGCACGCTGATTAACTCTGACGATCCTATCAGGTCAAATTGAAAAAGCTGCCGATGCAACGAGGTTTGTTTAGCTGCTCCTCGTTGATTGCAATTCTCACGGAGCAGTAATAAGAATAAAACAACGCTAATCTAATGCGCTATGCGCTGCGCCGACCGGGGTTAACCAGGACCCGGCTGCACTTTCGACAAACGTACCACTTGCCCAGTAACTGGCTAATCAGGAAATGCCCGGCAATTATTCTCGACCAGCAAGCCTCGACCGATCTTGTTCTTGATATTAGGCTCCAAGCTCCATAGCGCAGCTTGCGTTAACTTAACGTTCGCCGCAACGGAGGTGAAATAGCCGTAGATGCGTACACATAGTAACTGAACAAGATTACGGCACTTGGAAGTTACTGAAAGTTGGATTAAGTTGGGATTTTAAAATGGGCTGGAAGTGTGTACTCTTGGAGGTTGCCGGAACTTGGTCGTAGGCGGCTCCAAACACTTCGAAGGGGGAGGGGATCCAGGGGGCTATCCTCAGGAAATTTTCGCAATTTCTAAGTACTGGATATGCAGTTTGAGTCAATTTCGTCATGACTAATTATCAATTGGACATATTTTCGCCAAACGGAACTATGCGCATTATGAAGTAAGCCCTTTTATGCATATACTCTTATAGGTCTCAGGGCACATATCTCAATGAACATAGTTCCCTTTGGCAGAAATGCGTCCAATTATAAGCACCCTTCCCTCATCTTTCCTCCGTTCCTTCCTTCTCTTTTTCTTCCTCCTTTACTTCGGGCGAACAGTGGTGGTGTGCCCTCCCTCCTGGATCTTTGACCAATTGAACTTAAATTTTCAGAGAGGTCTTTGACCCCAACACCACTTTTTTAACCGATTGACCTGAAAATGGTCTCAAACGACGCAGAAACATTTGCTCATATTTTCTCAGGTCCTCGTTTTCGTTGCGCATCCCCAACTCTCCCTCCCCCCCCCAAAAAAAAAAAATAAAATAAATAAATAAATAAATAAATAAATAAATAAATGGTGGCCTCACAAAGTCATGGGTGCCACCTTGATCATGAGCAAAAGAGGAGATTTTAAATTTTCAAAGTCGGAGAACTAACTTTCCAGACCTTTTACATGTTAACTGGCGGCACACCTATAGGTCTTAGAAAAATGTACGAATCACAAATTATATTGATTTTACCAACGCCTTCATCAAGAGAACCAGATTGAAAAGGCTGAAATTTGATGTAACAACATGCAACCATGTTAATGATGAAAGTCGATCAGAGCGATGTTTGAGTGCTGATTAAATTTCGCTGCGGCTAAGACGAGAATGATCTAGCTCTGTGGTAGGTGCAGTAATTCGAATTTCTGATTGATCATTGCATCGGATGGGAACAGGCTATCTTGATACAATAAGTATAGCTACCTTAACGGGGCGATGTAACTTCTCATTATTTTCTCCGCTCCCTGGACAGAGTTTGAATTTTGTATAATTGCTTGTACACAAGTTCTATTCAGTTAATCAGTAAAGTTCACAAACATGAAAACATTTCTGCACGTTGGATTACAAGTTTGATTGCTGAGTCGGTTAGAATTCACGATGTGACCGACTGCCTTTTAAACGCACTATCCTGCTGGAATTTGCTTTGAATATCCAAGGGTAATTTAATATGGCAATGAGAGTGTATCGTATTTTATTTTGCAGGGGAGCCGAAAGTCTTACAGATTCTATGCTTTTTAAACGAAGAAAATGTCGATTGAAAAGAGAGTCGTTACGATCTACTGTCAGTTTTGCAAATTCATTCGTTCGTTCGTTCATTCATTCATTCATTCATTCATTCATTCATTCATTCATTCATTTATTTATCATAGGTGTGAGAAAAATACCTTTCTTCTTGCGTAACTTTTGGTGCATGAATATAGGAATAAACGCACAAACGAACCCAAAGTTTGAGTTGATTCATGCAATACAATTAACGCCAAAAGTTAAATAAATGATGAAAAGCAAAGAGATCCCAGAATCAACTAAAAGTTTGGGTTACTTTGTGTTCAACTTCTCACACTGACTGAGTATTTGTGTTATTTTCTCTCACAGTGCATTGGTGCTACAATTTTATTTTGTCGGTTGTTATGACTACTGTGGCTATATATACCTAGAGTACGAAAAAGAAAACGTGATTTCAGTAAAGGTATGAAGAATACAAATACTTTGAGGGAGGAAATTCGTTTAGGTTCAAATCTAACTGTAGGAAGAACAAGTTAGAATACAGTTAATATCTTCGACAATTTCCAAACGCACGGTTGCATTTAATGCGTCACAAAACTGGTGGATATTTTGCCTCGATTTCTTTCTTTTTCCTCCCTTGTTTCCCGATAATAGCTACCCCTAAGAGCCACTTGGAGCCTTCCTAAAGGAACGTAATTTAAATACACGCAAAACACCCAGCCTCGACCGTTAAGGGGGGAAAAGCGTTGATGAAAAAGAACCAATTTAAGCAGAATCGTTCTCCCCACATCTCCGCGCGCGAGTTTCCCCCGAGAATTGGAAAAACGAGGAACGGCGGGCGGATTTTTCAGTGGGAGCGGGGCTTCCATCCTCTTTATTAATAATCTATGTCCTCCGTTAGCTTACCGAGTATCGACTGGTGTTTGGCTCAAATCTGAGGCGCCATCTCCTCTGCGGGGTAAACTTCTTCCTTATTGCTCGCTTTAAAAAGTAAGCTTCTGGTAATAAATGTCAGGAAGAGTCCGTTCTCGCCATTTGTCGTGGTCTCTCGTACTTGTCAAAGTCGTTTAGTTCATGAAATACGTCGCGCCTCCGGGAGAAACCGAATACTAAACGATCATCTCGTACCGGGAGGCATCGATAAAGTCCCTCCGTTCCGAGATGGACATGAGCTCTCGTTTAAAATGATCAAGAAATTTTACTTTCAAGGAAGTTTACTTTTCTGGGTTGGTTTAATTTTAATAGTAAGTCTTTTTCTCACTTAGTTCCTTTGGGGACTCCTTTGATCTTAATTTCTGTTATAGTAGTTATTGAAACGATCAAATCTGCAAGTTAAAAATTATTCAGTCATAACCATCACAACGTTCACAATTAAATCTCAGGAATTCGCTTTTAAATGTTTGCGAAACAATTTTAAACAAAGCTGACGCTCAAGTGATGTTAGAGTCCCTTTACAGAGGCAGTGAAGACAACGCGGCTCATGGATGTCACAAACGGGAATAAATATTACACAAATTGAACGTTTTTCGTGATCTTTGATCAACTCATTCCCAAATTCCCATCTCTGTTCCTTATCTTATTCTGTTTGTTCCTTACCGTGCCCCTAATTCCCCGGTCCGCGTTCTAGTTGAGAACCAAGCCTCTTAATTTAAGCGGATTTCGTTTTGATTCCAAGAAAAATCCGATTGAATCAAGAGTATTTTTTCTTGTCAATGTTTTCAAGAGTTCGGACTCTAGATCCAATGAGTTTTTTTTTCCAGTGTATATCATGATCTTACTGTTTAAATCTGTATCTGACAATGCAAAATTCCACATTATTCTAGACTTACCTATCAGTTATTATCCTAAGGAGGGAGAGAGCCGTTTTTGTAGTTTTTCAACTCCAGTGGACATATTTTCAAAATGATTTGAATTTTGTCGACATCGTTGATTTTTCGTTGTGAAGTTAACGTCAGTAATTAGAAAAAAATATGAAGGGACTTTTAAATAAAATGCAAGTACTTCACTATTAAGGTCACAATCACTACTTGAAACTATTCAATCATGATCTTTACTAGAGGCTTTTGATATCAGGTCGCTCCAGATGAGTATCACCCCCCCCCCCCCCCGAATCCCATCAGAGATCGGTGTCTATTGTTCATGATGTCATGCCGTTTTTAAAATTTTGAAAATTATTCTTCGGAGGAAATCTTTCCCTCTTTCATGCAGTGGGAAGAGTATTTTAGAACATTGAGGAACCCTCAAATTTTAAAGCTTTTTAATTTTCTCCTCTGACTCCACAACTTTCCCACTTTATTCGGCGTTAAACTTGCATATCGCTCGGTATTTTTAGTCGACAGAAGCCGGAGGGAAACTCAAAAAATAAACCCTGGAATCGTCTTGGGCGGTTCTCACTCGTGAAAAAACCGAGTGTCGTCTACATGTCGGAAAGCTCATTGTTGGGAAGCGCGGAGGAAGTAATGGGACGAAATGAAAAGGCGGATGTTTAAACATGCAAGTAAGAGATAGAGACGGAGGAAGAGCTGAAAGAGAAAGGATATGAGTTAGTAAATAAATGATGGGCGAGAAAATGAGAAGACGGAGTCGGATAAATAAACAAGTGTTGGTGAAGATGAAACGTTTCGAGTCAGTGGCAAGCACTGCGTCTCTCAACTGTAGCCGCCCGGGAGGATTCCTCATCCGAGGCAGATGAGCGGTCTTGCCTGATTTTTTTCTTTCTTTGTTTTTTTTTTTGCTTTATTTTGTTACCCAAGATGAATTCAAAATGTTTAAGGAAATACTCAGATGCGTCAGAAGAGATCTCATCGGTAGACGCTAGATCCAATTTGGGAGTGGATACGATCGATATCTCAGTTATATTGAATAATATACTAATGTTGCAGGCAGCCAGCAATCGCCGGCAATTTGCATGCGTGTTTACCCGTCAGATTGCTATGATTCGCATCGACAAAGGAAAGGTATCATTACCTCAAAATTAAGGCTTTCATTACTTATCACCTCGGCTTCAAGCGCCTTCAAATCCTGGTGATACTCTCCGCTTTTCCACGCAGATTGTTTAGTTGCCTAATCGAACTAAACCCAACTTATGTCACTGATTTCATCAGTTACACGCATTTATGAAAGTACTAGCTCGTACCATACATTCAAAGAAAACAATGTCTTTTACAATTCCAAGCATAATTTAAAAAAAAAAAAAAAAAAAAAAAAAAAAAAAAAAAATTAACTTTCAAAACCACCATTTTTGGCACGCGAAACCAATATTCACCTCTAAGGGTGCCAAAATCCAAAATAAAAAGTTTTAAAGTTGATTCTGAATTTGTGGATCATAGCTTAAGGTGCGAATGAAGTGATATTTTTACGCAGAGTGTAGTTCAGGAATTTTTCTGATATATTAATTGATTGATTTATATTCTATTTGGTTTAAATGGGATTGATTGGGCAGATTACGCGTTTTACTCTCACCCGGAACGGACTCGTGGTGATAATCTGAAGATTCTGCCACATTGCGGCAACACCAGAGATGCAGGGCTGCCGATCCGATTACCCATTTTTGAGACCACGATTAACCACCGGATTGTTTTTTCCTCACCGATTACCCACCGGTTCCAATTTTACTCACACTTTACCCACCGACTCCAGCTTTACCCACTTTTACCCACCAGCTACAACTTTACCCACGTTTACCCACCAACAACACCCAACTTTACCTACGTTTAACCACCAGCTTCAACTTTACCCACCGATTACCCACTGTTCACCCACCGTTTACTGCCAAATTTGAATTTTCTTACGGTTATTTCGTTGGATTTTAGTAAATAAAAAAATACCCACAGATTACCCACCGTTGCCTGAATTACCCACAGATTACCCACCGTTGCCTGAATTACCCACAGATTACCCACCGTTGCCTGGATTACCCACGAATTACCCATTTCCCACCAATTACCCACCGGAGTTCAAAATACTCACGAAATGGGTAATTGCCCACGAATCGGCAGCCCTGCAGAGATGGAGAACAGAGAGGGCGAAAAGAGCGCAAGAAAGCTTCCACTCAGAAATTCATGAAGCTGTACGTACTTGTGGTGGAAATGACACTCTCTTTCGTATGTAAAAACAATTCGAGAGCAAGCTTGGTCAGCGATCACGGAGAGTGAATCAAAGTTGCCCCCCTTTGAAAAAAGTTAAAAAAAAAAAAAAAAAAAAAAAAAAAAAAAAAAAAAAACCCAGGGGCACAATTAGAAAATAGTACCTAAGTACCTAAGTACTTAAATTATGTGATTGAATAAGAACTGATGCGGTTCATGGAGACTTTTGGAGGGGGCCTTCGATGCAAAATAATTGTGGGGCTCTTGCAAATTAATCATGAGGAGACTTTTTCTCAATACATGAAGAGACTTTCGATAATCTTCCTTCATTTAAACGAGAAGCAGCGGAAAAATATTTCGCCTGTATTAATGAGCTTTAACTCATCTTATAAATGTCAACTGTCTCTGCAACCGCAAGCTTGACACGACATTTTTGTTCATCAGGAAATAGTACCTAAGTACCTAAGTGCTTAAATTATGTGATTGAATAAGAACTGATGCGGTTCATGGAGACTTTTGGCGTGGGCCTTTGATGCAAAATAATTGTGGGGCTCTTGAAAATTAATCATGAGGAGACTTTTTCTCAATTCATAAAGAGACTTTCGATAATCTTCCTTCATGTAGACGAGAAGCAGCGGAAAAAGATTTCGCCTGTATTAATGAGCTTTAACTAATCTTATAAATGCCAATTGTCTCTGCAACCGCAAGCCTGACACGACATTTTTGTTCAACGAGCGATTAAATCATTCCGGATAAAACCAGAGGTATTGAGACTTCACTTTGGTGCAGCGTACTGCTGAGCGTCTCTTAGTTTAAAAGCATCCTACGTTTTAAAGCTTGACAAATATAGATGAATTTGCTTAGTTTTTCATACTTAAAAGAGCCTGAAGTCAAAAGCCCCCAAATTCGATAAAAAATTGGAAATTTTAGTTGTTTTTTAAGTTTCAATTGGTCATAAAAATGAGTATCCCTTGTATAACTGTCAATATAGCTTCAAAATTACGTATTTTTATGTAAATATCCACGTCTGACCGACAATATTTTTATTCACACTATAGCAGCACTTACCAGATACTTTAATTATATTCAAGTAGGTCAGGATTTCAATAATCACATTCTACCACCACACGCGTTAATAACCTATCCACTAGCAAACCTATTAAATCTGGAAACTTACCGAACTGAAATAAAGCAAAATATCCGAAGTATCAGAAAGGGGGGGGAGAGAGGGGAGGGAGAAAGAAAAAACTTTACCTCGGACAAAATTCAAGAGCTCAAATTTAAATGAGACTTTTAACGGAGAGGAAGATTAATCATCCGCTGTTTAAAAGCCGATGACAAAAAGGGAAAAAGGGGAAAAAACCGGGAGGGAGGGGGATAATTCCGTGCTTCTATAATGAGATGAAGTTTTAGCGGGGGATGAAGTAAATAGTATAAGTAAACAAGATAGATGGAGCGAGGCGCTTCGCTTCAGGTGCGGGACAAAGATGGCTCGCTTGCCGCGCCTCGGAGGGGAGGGGAGCCTCGGCTCGTGGTGGGGGGAAGGAGGGGAAGTTTAATGGATGTTCAGGTTAAATCGAATTACAAGCACTTGGTTTTATCTCATTACAATCCACAGTTAATTACTTACCTTGCCTCCGCACCAACCCTCCAGGAGCCGCGGCCGCCTTACAGTGTCTTCTCATTAACCCCGCTCGCCGTTATGATTAAGATGAATTTTGTGAACTCGGATAATTATCATGCAAACTCGCACCCTCCCGTTCATCCCGGTTACCTAGAGTAAAATGGGTGGCGGGGGGTGAGGAAATAAATTCGCTCTCAACTCAGCGTGTATTCTCTTTTCGCCCGCTTCTTTTAAGTCGAGTAATTTGTTGCTGCTAAAAGGTCCCGATGTGTTAAAACCGTCGAAGATCGAGGAAAATTTGGACTGCATTTTGGAACTATAAATTCTGACTCTCCTGGAAAAACACTGATGTGCATAGGGAAACTAATGGCACATATGTTGTTTTTAAACCGAGCTAGAATTTATAGTTCCGAATTGCAAAATGTATAGTCCATTTAAGCTGAGCACACTGATCATTCGCATAAACAGCGGAGTTTTAACATTCTACGAGAGAAAATAACTTTAGTTCACATGGATCTCTGAAGTTCTTCGTCCAGATAACCGCATTCTCCAGGAATGAGGACCAAACTTCTGTTCAGGTAACTGAAGTTGCCATTGGGCATACTCAGGCGTGTATTTTTTGTACCAAAGACTTCGGATATCTGAACCGAAGTTCCGCCTCTACGACCGAAAACTGCAGTTATCAGGATCAAACACTTGACTGTTCCATGGACTGAAGTTCAATTCTTGTATAACCGAAGTTTTTTCTCAGTGTAAAAAGTGTCAAATATGAACATTAGACATTACACTTCCTTAAGGACATAACGTTATCAGTCGGTAGCGTGACATTGAATGAAAATTATTCCGAAACCTGAAGCGTACCTAAAGCCACCTAGACCTAACGTAGGCAATGAAAGCGGCCTAGGAGCAATATGATAGTTGCCTTTTATAATGTGCTCACGTTCATTCGTGCCAAACATTATATTGGCGACCTAATATCTACTTAGAGAAAAAGTTGGAGTGCGTTTTTCCGCGCTCAATGTAATCAGTTCCCCTTCAACACTAAAGTAGGCAATTTGAGCGGCTTGGAAGCAGTAATAGTTAATTTCAGTAATGTGGTCACACTCATTCGTACTAAGCATTACATTGGTGAACAGTTTCTTTGGGTTTATTATCACCCCTGGGACGTACTAAAATGTTTGGAAGGTATTTTTTTGCGTGATCTATCGGAGAGCAAGCACAATTATTTTCGACCTTGGAGAAAATCCCAACCAATAAAAGTATTCTGTCAGTGATATTTTTGGAGAAAATAAATTCATTTCGAATATGATTGTTGTGTGAATTTGTGCGTCCTTCATTTTCGTACAGAAGCATTTTCTTTGAAAAAAAAAAAAAATTAATTTTCGATCATGCAGGGACGGTCATTGAATGGTGAAGATTGACAGCTTGAGAATTTTGTAAAATAGTCGTCGGTGCCGCAGTTCTAAATGTTGTTCGATCTATCTAAAACTTTGCAAGATTTTTCCTTTTTTCCTTCTCTTCCTTTCTTTCCTTTTTTTTATATTGGCACGTATTGGAAAACAGAGAGCTGAACTTTTCCACTTTTTTTAGCATACAAAAATAGGTAAGACTCGTCTAATGAGCGTAAACCTCTATTTCAGATTTAGCAAAAAGAAATGCCAAGGGAGGAATTTGAGAATGTCAGTTATAATTTTTGGGGACATTTTTAGTTTCGGACCCTCATGTCCTTTCTTTCCCCCATGAGAGATTTCTAAATACACCACCGCTCTATCAAATTTTCCACCACTTCAAGTTGCTAACTCGCAGACGTGTTCACTTTTTAAACGTATCTCTACCGTTCTCATATGTTTTTGTCTAAATAAAGCAATTGTCTTTTCGTGTTTTTAGACATTATCCGAATATTTGGATACTGACAAGCTGTAACGCAGAAAACGAGAGAAATTAAGACCAAAAGTTGAAACAATTAGAAGGAAAGTGGAGACAATTAGGAGGAAAGTAATTTTTAAATAGAGTAGGACCATTGTTCAAAACAATAGATTCATACAAGATGTTTCCCTGACCCAGCTATTAAAATGCAGAATGAGGAAATACCCGTTTGTAAAATGAGATTGCATTAATTAGCCGCGTTACAAAAAAAGAAAAAAAAAGAAAACCTACTTCCATTATGATTAATCTACGCTGATTGTTACTTCTTTGTTCTTCAAAACTTGAATCGCTTTCATGCTGATGAAAAAGAGGCCTTATGGTAAAATGTCATCGATCGTATAATTTCGTTCCCTGTCCGTAGTCTTGCGTAAAAACTGTAATAATAAAAAATAAATGGTGTTTACCTTTTTAAATATATTTCGATACATTTCTTTATTCCCAAAACTTAAAAGGTCAATACATTCAAATAAGAGATGTGAGTCATTGATAATGATTAGTTTTTATTAATCCAAATACAGCCATTATTTTTGTTTCCAGACTCTCGTAAGCCTCTTCTTTCTCTTTTCAGTTAATTTACTCAATATATTGTTATTACAAACTACGCCTCTTCTACGTATTAGTATACCTGTTTTCTATATTTTTGAAGTCTTCAGTTGTTATGGGATTTCAAATTTTCGTTAAAATTTAACATCACAGGTCATTTTCTTTCTTTTTTAGGTAGAGGCCTGTACCAGTACCTACTCCAGTCTTCCATCAATCTGGGAATATTACAGTTGGAGTTTTGAAAATTATTGTGTAAATTCCATTCTAGATTTTATTGAAATTTAACAAACAGTGATGTCGAATCCGTCTACTGTAATAGATCGTTTTCGATACATCAAATTGGTGAGATTGTATCGATATCGATTGGTTCAACATGTAAACATAGCCACAAAAGTCAAACGAGTAATCCGAGGAAACGGGGTTTTTCTGATAGATTTTTTATTCTATGAGTACTAAATGGCATTGCAAGGTGAAAGAGTTAGGAATTTTCTCATTTTCAGCTTTTCCGACTGAAATCCTGAAAGTTTTGTTTGAGGTTATGTTCTATTGTTTTGAACCAAACGATATACATCGAACCACTATCGAAAACGATCTATATGCGATTGATCTCAATGGGAATAGCTATATGTAGAAAAGGGTTAAAGTACGAGAGACGTGTAAAGCAACCTGCAAAGCTCCGCTCAATATTCGGAACACGTGCTTATTTCGACGATATATGAGGGAATTTGCCGAGTGCTGCATCGTTACGAGGGTGGAGGGTGGCATCTCAAGGATCTTTCGGAGCATATACACAGTGGAATAAGTCCTAGGAAAAATCGAACTTTAGTCTCTAATCGGTGAATACATTTTTCAATTGCTTTTGACACTCGCAAAGTCCTTTGCTTTTCGTTGTTAGTTGTGTATCGTTTATCAAATTGGTATGCACGTATGAATTCGCGAAAAATCCCTTAATAGTCGACGAACACTGGAAAAAAAAACACATTGTATCTAGAGTCCAGACTCTTGAAAATATTGACAAGAAAAAATACTATGGATTCAATCGGATTTTTGCTTAAATCAAAAGGAAATCCGCTTAAATTAAGAGGCTTCTTGACTTTAACCTAAAATCCGATTGAATCAAGATTTTTTTTTCTTGTCGCTGTTTTTAAGAGTCCGGACTCTAGATCCAATGTGTTTTTTTCCAGTGTACATGATCAGGCATCAATTAAAATTTATATTATCCGATTAACAGCTAATGTTGGATTCTACAACTCTCCTTACTCTGATGCGATATCTTTGTACGCTTGATTTTCAGAACATAGAAAAAAAATACACAACTATAAAGAACAATAAACAAGCGCAGTTGCCAGTTTAAAACGACAGGGCTTTTTTTGGGGGGGGGGGGAGAAGGTTTGAGTTGACCAACATAGAAAATTCTAAAATATGGTGAAGTATTTGTTTCTTTTATTTTCTTCGTTTTTGTCCTAGAGAAGTTGTTAAAATTTCAAGCTTCCAGACATTTGATGTTTGATTTTTAGAATTTTTCATAAGTCCAACGTTTCAGAGAAATTAAGATGAGAAAACTTATGCTGCGGTTTTCAAGCCATCACCGTGTCTAATCATCAATTGGACTACATTTTGCAATTTGGACCTATAGATTCTCGCCCGGTTTAAAAACAACCTATGTGCCATTAGTTTCCCTATGCACGTAAGTGTTTTTCCAGAAGAGCCAGAATTTATAGTTCCAAATTGCAAAATGTAGTCCAATTCAAATTAAAATTTTGGCACGCTTCAGACAGACTCCTATGAGGAGTTGTAATATGCATTCGATTAATCAGGATCTAGAATTTTGTCACGTGGTTTCTCGGAGGGGACTCGCTCGTAATGGCAGATTTTCGTAGTGCTTTTGCGGTTCCGCATTCCCAACTTTCACATTGTCCTTGTGATCTCCTCATTTCTTTAAGCTCCACTCCAAAAAAGTGGCCTTTTTTAGAGGTTTTGTAGATGAGCCTACTGTGCGGGCATACAAGGATGTGGGCTAAGCGCCGGTTTTACGACTCACGGAACAATTGAGTCATCCACGTCACGTGGGTTTTGTTTCCGTTTCGGAGATGAGTGTGTTGCTGCCCATCGGTGGATGTTGCAGTTCGGAGCAATCGGGAGATAGAGAATCCAACGACGCGACTCCGTCTACGTGCGAGCACTTACCAAGCGATGGGATACATTTATAATTTCGTGTTTCTCGGATAGATGCTCCTTCAACGTAGACCTCTTCTATTGTGCAGTTGCCTTTTTGAAAGTAGTTTTTAAGAAAAGAGAATAGAAAAGAAGGGGAGAATTCAAAGTTACGAACTTACGAAGGGGCCATCAAGTAGTCATGTTTAGTTGTATTTTGTAATTAATGTTCCAAAAAGACAGAGCTATCCTTACAGTGAAGTGTTCTTGAAATGTTGGATTGAGACGACCCAGGTCATATTGTCCTCAATGTCTTCTTTGTTATATTAGGAAATCTCGGTTTCATCCTTCTTCTCCTTCTACATCTTCTTCTAACTCTTCTTATTTTTCCTATTATTGTATAATTCTTATTTTTCTATCCCTTTTTCATTTTCCTCTTCCTCTTCCTCTTCCTCTTCATCTGTTTCTATTTTTTCAGCCGCAATCGTGATGTTATTCTGATTTAATTTCTATTCTACATTATTTTAAAAAATTTCACGACAGTATTGCAAATACTTCAGCTATAAAAGTAACAGAAAAAAAGCACACCGAATGATTCAGGTGTCATCATTGCTTAAGTTTCCTCCTGATATTAAAAGAGTTACTTAAAAATTTCTACTTCCCGAATCAAAGGAGTTCCCCAAACTATATTTTTTTTCGTGAATTTGAACAAATATCACCTAGAGTGGTCTAAAATTTCATTTTTACAATATTTTATTGCTATCATATTATACATGAGAAAATGCAAATATGTCAACCTATAGCTACTTCAATGCACGAAACCACGAGATCAATTTGAGAAGTACTTCCAAGCGTTATTTGAATTTCCATTAAAGTATCGATCTAATCAGGGCCGGATTTACCCACTTGCCGCCCATGGGCCGCTAGTATTTTGCCGCCCCCTTCTCATTCGTTTTGAAACATCAATAAAAACCATCAAGTGAACGTGCCGGAGGGGGAGGGTTGCATAAGACGCGTCTACTCGTGTCGAACACATTTTTTTGCGAAAGCCTTGTCAACACTACTAGCAAAAGGTCACGGAACTTTGCGTGAAAGTTAAGTTTCGTAAACCTATCTCTAATGGACAAGGCCTTCCATTCATAAGAAATGAACGAAAAAATTATGAAAGAACAAACATAAATGGGGATTAATGATTTTAACTTCCGCCACCGCGCCTCGCAGACCGCACTGTGTTTGACGCAATGCGTGAAGTATTCACGCAGTCTTGTAGGCGCTATGCGTCTCCCGCTGATCGCGCGCACTGTGTTTGCCGCAATACGTGTGGTATTCATGCATTCTTGTAGGCGCTATCCGTTTCACGCTGTCCGCAGTGACCGCACCGTGTTTGATGCAATGCGTGAAGTATTCGTGCAGTCTTGTAGGCGCTAATGTGTGTCGATCGCCATGCCGATCGCCGCGCCGAGGGCTTCTCCTTTTCATCTCAAGTCCTCGTCATCATTTCTCTCTGGGTAAGTCGCGCCGTTCCAGGCCAAATTGCGTGTTTGGTTTCTCTCTTAACTCGACTAATTAAAGGTGCTGCCTCTTGTATCACTGAGAGACGACAAAAGTAGAAATTACTGTACTCTCAGAAAATTAGAGATTTTGTCGCCTTTTCTTGTTTGTAATTTTTTTTCTCTAAATCCGAATTTTTTTTATACCTACATTTAAAAAAATTGCAAAATTTGCCGCCCCCTATAGATTTGCCGCCCCCTATAGATTTGCCGCCATGGGCCGCGGCCCATGTGGCCACCCCCTTAAGCCGGCCCTGGATCTAATCTGATTTTTTGAATTGAACACACACCAAGATTCCATGCGACAAAAGGATGAGGTAAAATAAACGACAAATCGCTCAGGCAGTTTGTAAGTCTAAACTGAAAATGAAACTTAAAATGAACAAAAATCAAAACCTGAATCCCACGTTTGTAACAAAAGATGAGACCCTCGCATCAACTTTCACCTGCAGAAGATCTTGGTCTTGATTTTCGTCGATTTGATTCAATAACTGTGTCCCGACAAACTAAGTTGTTAAAACCATACCCAAATATATTCTATGCATTTTATTGTTTATCTCGCCTGAATCTTGGTCACCCAGCTTTTTCTGTTTATTGTTTCGTTGAAAAATTGAGCTATTTTCTATCTCTTTACTCATTAATTTTTTTTTTCAAACGTTCCACCTAACGAATACAAAATATAATCAATGTTTTTTGAAGGAGAAGGAGAGATACTGAAATCACACGTGCGAGGAATTTAGAGGCTGCTTTGTAGAAAAACGGTCCGGAGGTCATCGGGTAGCACAAGCAAACCTCACGTTTAATCAATGACGTCATAGCTATGGCTAAAACCCTTTATTGAGATGTAATTCTGAAATACTTGAAGAAATAAATAATTGAATACGTGATCGCTGCGTCCTGAGCGCTCGAAAATGAAGGTTAGAGACTGAGTATCAATTGCCTACCCATATCAATTTCCTCACTGGAACACGGCAGAGGTACGCTCAACATTGTTGATTAAATTGGTTTTTCAGAGGTAATTGAGTTTATGGGCAATGCCGATAGTATGGCCGGCTTTATCTCGGTATATCTGGTCATTAACTGTTATATGGTGAGCACGAATTTAATGGCTGGAACAAACGAAGGAGCCGCAGTGGGCGGGGAGCGGGGAGAAAAAAGTTGACTGTATAAGCGCGGTTTTATTACCTTTTTGCATGCGATCTAATTAAAGTAAAAATATGACAATGTTAACGGTAGTAAATGCTCATAACTCTGCCCAAAACCTCTGAATCAATTCCCTTCCGTTCTGCGACGTGCATGTCGGAGGGCCGATTTTGAATTAAAATGGTGGAAATCTGATTTCTCCCCCGGATGTTTTGTATTTTTTTTTATTATTTCAAGTTTGTCAGTCTTTAGTTAAGTAGTGCTACATTTTTTAGAACAGAGGAAAGGCTAATGACGATTGTTCGTCAATTGGGAATAATTAATAAGTGGATAGTAAACCTCACTCATATTTATGGAATTTATAACCAAGGACGAGAAAAAAACACATCGAGTAATCGACTTGTTATTACAAAATATCCACCAAATACTTTAAAATAATCATTTGTAGAAATTACTAAATTTTCTTTCAGAGGAACGATAATTTGATTTTCTTTTCCTCTTAAAAGACACCATTCTTACTCTGTGATTCTAAACAGTTAATAAATACAAATAAACCTCTCAGAGTTTAAAAGTGAACGGGTACTGTAATGAAAGAAGATAAGTCTCGACTGAGGTACAGGTTGAAATCTTCATCAACCTATGCTGAGAGTGAGATGGTTTTTCTTATGTGGTCATAGCCGGAATTTTGGTTGAAAATGTCAATAAAGTATCTTTAAATACCTTTTATTACCTTACCTTTAATTAAATACCTTTTAATGCCGATAAAATACTGTGGAAATTTCGAGCTTTCGAGAAAGTTTTATTTCCTCCTTTTGACGAAAAGAAATTGGAAAAGCATCGAAACATTGCGATCGGAAAACATGGTCTCTTAGTTTAGCTATTCAAACGTAAAATTATTTGCCTTCAAATAATAGGCTAAAATGCGCTGCGCGCGATGGAGCTAAATCGAAATTCAAAAGTTCAAACATAATGAGGCCAAACCACGGTTTCTTTCATGGCATGACAAGAATGTGATATTTCGGCATGAGTAACCTGAAGCTCATTGGAAAATTTTTTTGTATAAAAGGAGGTTTCTCTAACTTTTACTCAAAATTGCTGAGTTAGGATTTTAATCGAGCATCTGATATGAGCTCATGCGTCGACGGGAGACTTAATGAAAGCCACAAGCTGGCCACGATGATGCCATGGAGAGGCAATGAAGAGACCATGATTCGAGGGTACTGCCATGGGATAATTGTCAATTTAATATGAACGCTACGGCCGGCCTGGTCAAGTCCTCCTATGAACAAAAAGATCGGGTTTAAATATTTCTTAAACTCTGCTCTCTATCATTTTAAAAGAAACGATTCAAGAAAATTACGCGGTCAAGTGAGCTTGTGTTGCTCGGCCATTTTGAGGTTGTCTGATTTTCTGAGAAATCAGAATTTTGTATCGACCACCAAGTAAACGAAAATTCTATTCATTGTCACGTTATTTCGGTAGTTGCTAAGAGTAATATCTGTGACCAATAAGAGACAAGTTCCATCTATATCGTTGCGGAATGTTTGGAAACCAATAAGAGAGTGTCACACAAAATGCAAAAAAAAATCAGTCGTTTAGCCTACATTTTGAGAAAAAAGTGTCGTTCAAAATTTTTCCCCAGCCTGATAACCTAAACCCCATTTTCTTTTAACCGTAAAAATAACACTTTAATGACGAAGCATGTTAAATATCCGCACTTAATGAATTGTGTCTTAATTATTTACACTATGCCCCATCCTTTTTTTTGTGACTTGAGGCTTGACACCAGGTATATTTATTCAGAAATAAAGTGAACATGTGATGCAACAGGTACTTTTAGGAATTAGAACTGTACCTGTACCTGTATAGTGAGTATAACTAAAAGTCTGCCTGATTCTGGGACTCGGGAGACTGTTGAATGGAGATAGTTAAAATTCTGGTAGCATCTAAAAGCCTGAGGTAAATACTATGTAAGAGTATGACAAGGACTATCAGGACTTAATGCTCATTTATAAAAATGTCTAGCCGCCGTCTATTCACTTTATTTTCCTCGTGACACAGCAATTTTTGAGGATACATTTTTGATTTTCAGTCATCATAAATGGATTACATTTTGCGATAAGGAGCCACTGACTCTGGCTTTTCCATAAAAACACGTATCTGCATAGAGAAACTAATGGCATATATGTGGTTTCTAACATGAGCCAGAATTAATGGTTCCTTATTGCAAAACGTAATCCAAATATTAGTGTTCCATGCTACTGAAATTGACTGTAGGGTATTTCTAAAGTACTTCGTCTATACATATGTTGCGGCCAATGATTTTAAACATTTGGACCATACACAACAGGAAACTATCTTCTATAGCTCCTTTTAAGAACATCGTACAAGCCATCAGGTTTCCTTGGAGGTGAGGTGTTTTTATAGATGAGCCAGTAAAAGCAGTTCCTTTTTGCGGGATGCAGATCATCAGTGGACTGCATTTTGCAATTTGGAACTATAAATTCTGGCCTAGTTTAAAAACAACGTATGTGACATTAATTTCCCTATGCACATAAGTGTTTTTTCGGATGAGTCAGAATTTATAGTTTCAAATTGCAAAATGCAGTCTATTTTGTGGTCCACTCGGCAACATCAGGAGGTTAAACTGCAGCGACTAATCGCCCGTTGAACGACCATTACGAGAGTAATGTCTTGTCTCTCCAAGTTGATAAGAAAAAAATAAAAACAGGATAGCAGGAGGGAGAGAGGCAATAGCAGAAGAACAAGACGAGGGATTTAACTACACAGGTTGTCATTACGTTACCATTAGAGACGCTCACCGTTTATCGCGAATCGATGTATCGAATGACGATAGTTCCCCTGCTATGCATGCAACAAGATATCGATTTGAAATACTACAGACCGCAGGTCACACAAGCCCACCATTACAGATTATTTTTTCTTGGACAGGACTTATTACATGGTTGTGAAAACGAAGAGGATAACATCAATTTTATTCCCTCTGTGAATAAAAAATTCCAAGTTTTTTCCTTTAAGATAGGAAAGATCCCGTTTTAATTTATAAGTATTTTTTGTAGATTATATAGAAAGCTTACCTTATATTCACAGTGTTATTTATCCATTGATTTCTTTCTGGTACGTTTATCTGGAAAAAATTGACAGCTACATTCACGGTCCTTTGATGTAAGTATCCGCGGATCAGGAGGAATATAGGATTTGATTAGCCATCATTTCAATAGCCCGTGAAAGTAAAGTCAGTTAAAATTTTCCCGCAAAACTCATATCAGTACCCCAGAGTGGTAACGGTTAAAGTTTATGATATTTAAAGGTCGGTCATGGTGACCGAAATTTTCTCTCCAGCAGTTTGCGTCTTGTATATACTGTCACTCAAAATGGCGAATATGTCTTCCTTTACGCGGTGCTCCAAGTTAAACCGTTAGACTGCAGGAGCATTTTCTGTGGATTGCAATTAAATGAGACATTTTTTCTCATTTCCAAAAGGGCCCCTGAGTCTGAGTTATGGCTCTTCCATATTTTAAAATTGCTCGTTATTTTTTTAAGTTTAGCAAAATTCAAGGACCAAAACTAATGAGAAATGACTGTTTCTTTAAAAATATCGAGCGCTGAATTCATTTATTGGCCCGCGATATATCTCATTCTCTAGTAAATGGGGATTTTCAAAAGGCTGGACAGGGAGGGGAACCGCAAGTTTTTTTACCCCGGAAGATTCGAAACCCCCTGAAATCTCTCATCAATTTCAGATGTCGATATTTTTTAAACCGTAGATGAATTTAGCGCCAAAAATTATTTTAGATAGCCATCATTCATCAGATTTTGTTCATCCGTCACTAAAATTGAGAAAAAACGACCATTTCTCCGAAGATCTTGGGGAGGAGTCGTAACTTCAACTAAGGGTACTTTCGGAGGAAAATAAATATGGAGGAATAAAGTCTTACTTTGATCCTCCAGTCGGGCGATTCAACCGTGGGACTTCCTACATGAGTAAACCGTCGTACACCACCCTGACCTATTCTGCCGTGCTGAGGCAGAACGCCGTAAGAGTATTCTGCTGTTGCCAAATCTCTCCCGACCAAATATTTATTTTTGCGGAAAGTTAAGCTTAATTTTCCTTAGAATGGAGATGTTGCGTGTGTGAGGGATTTGCGATTTGACAATTTATTCGTATGTAAAAGTTCGCGAGAAACACGATGGTGCCACTGGTTTTCTCTGAAATCATCTCCCAAGCTCAAAAAAAGCTCTCAAGATGAGGCCAAAATGGAGAAGATATCCACGCTATCCTGAGAGAGCTATTTATTGTGATAGGAGAAATTAGCCCGGAAATAGAGTAGTGATCGTGTCATTTTATTGTGTTTTTACTTCTTGAAGAAGTGAAGAACAAAGAATGGAGATGTTGCATGTGTGAGGAATTTGCGATTTGACTATTGAGTTTTATGTAAAAGTTTATTGACCCTCCCGGTCCCCCGATGGCTGAAAAAATAGAGCGAACGCGCAGCGGGTCCCGCTGAATTTTAACCCGACAATAACATGATTCGATGCCGCGATTATTCTAACGCGAGTCCAAATAATCGCTCGAGACACAGTGCGGCTAGCGTTAAAATCACATTAGCGCCTGCAAGACTGTAGGAATACTTCACGCATTGCGCCAAACAGTGCAGTCGACGTGAGGCGTATATAAGCGCCTACAAGACTGCACGAATACTTCTCGCATTGCGCCAAACGCAGTACAGTCAGTCAATGGAGATGTTGCATGTGTGAGGGATTTGCGATTTCATAATTGATTCCTATGTAAAAGCTCGCGAGAAACACGATGGTGCCACTGGTTTTCTCTGGAGTCAACTCCCTAGCTCAAAAAAAGCTCTCAAGTTGAGGCCAAAATGGAGGGGATCCCACGATATCCTGAGAGTCCCCTTCTACATCAATACAAACTCTCTATGCTAAGATAGGGAGCAAATACTTTGACAGGGTTGCCACTTAATTTGTAGACTCTAAACTGAAAACACGGCAACCCTGCTAATGTATTTGCTCCCTATCTTCGCATGGAGAGTTTTTCTTGATGTAGAGGTGGACTCTCAAGATAGCGTGGGATATCCCCTCCATTTTGACCTCAACTTGAGAGCTTTTTTTTGAGCTTGGGAGTTGATTTCAGAGAAAACCAGTGGCACCATCGTGTTTCTCGCAAACTCTTACATAAGAATCAACGATCAAATCGCAAATTCCTCACACATTCAACATCTCCATTCTCAGATGTTTCAGATTAAATTGTGAACAAAATCGCCTAAGCAAAAATGGAGGAGAAATATTCAGAATTTTCCGAGTAAGTTCCTTTTTCATCAACGAAAATATGACAACGTTCGAAGGCTCATACGAGGTTTTTCCTCAGCACGGCAGTATCCCCATCCTTAAGGGTGGAAGTTGTCCGTGCCGCATGGGTCTCGGAGCGGATTCTGTGAATGGGCGCGTAAACTCTAATGGACGAGGACGCGCCGAGACAGAGGAAGGCAGACAGACAATTCGGAACAACGGATTAAATATAATGAGCGGTTAGTATTGAGACTTTATTTTTTTCCCCGTAATGACAAGTTGCAGGAGCATTTAGGGGCTCCCATCCCGGAGTGCAAGAGTCAACCTGTGAACGGAGCTCTAATCACCGGATAAGACCCACGGGAGATCGGGGCGAGGGAGCAATTTGAGGTAAGTGCAACAATATGGAAACCTCAAGAAGCAATAACAGCCCTGTTTCGAGGATCACTTCAACCCTTTAGGTGATGGTTACACGCTTTGTTGGGGCAATAATTTTTGTGGTTATTACGCGCTTGAAGCGGCTCCCCTCGCTGTGCCCGCGGTACTTACCGAGACTTGTGCGTACATTCGGCACTTGTCTTCCTGTCTTCATCGGTTCCTGCCTCCTTCCTCCCCGCCCTTCCTGTCTCCTCCAAGTCCAATGTGCTTCATCTGTTTCCCAACACAATGTGAAATTTCTAAAAAATTGGATATACCTGAAGAGTGGAAATTCAAAACCCGGTTAGCGCCACCAGGTGATGTTGGAATTGGCCAGTTGCGTTGGTCAAAGAATTGTGTTTCGATGCTTGATTCTTGTAGATTAGCTAAAAATATTAAGATCCGTCCAAACCGTAACTTTCTTCGTTCAATGTTAATCCAGATGTCGCCCTTTGAAGAGTCGGGTTTTTGACGTCATCTACCGTGGTAGTGACACCCTTGGTTTCTTCCACCTTGCTTTCATCCGCGTTTCACGTATAGTGTAACCAGTGCTAATGTGTGTCTCACTTGGCTGATAAAATCAAGGTGGAAGAAACGAAGGGTCTCTCTACCGCGGTGGATGACGTCAAAAACCCGACTTTTCAAAGGGCGATATCTCGATTAATATTGAACGTAGAAAGTTGTTGTTTGGACAGATCTTAATATTTTTAGCTAATCTACAAGAACCAAGCATCAAAACACAATTCTGTGACCAGCGCAACTAACCCATTGTACATGGAATTCCTTACTGTGAAGGAATCAAATACCTTCGTTGTATTGACTTTTTCTTGAGACATTTTCTGTAAATGTTGATGTTTCTTACAAGACGGGAATTATTATTTGCGTGTCCCTTGCTTCTCGTTAGAAAATAGGAATACTTTTACAATCTTAGTACATAACACGTAAATGACGCTTACCCGCAGTTTTTAAAGCATTCCTCGCCTGTGGCTGATATACCTTTTGCGGTCCATATTTTTTACATTTATTTTTATTTTAATTTTTCAAACCTGTCAGTGTTGTTCGGATAGAAGTCGGATAGAAGATAGCAAAAATACTCTATGATCAAGTTTAACGAAAAGAGTATTGAATTCCGTCACGTTTTTTAGATAAAAGAAGTTTGGTAACCGCTGGCACGATACATGCAAAATGAAAAAATTAAATGGCTAAAAGGTACATAGAAATAGAATTCAACAGAGAGGAACGAAAATCTCACATGATCGAACCGAGAAAAATATTTTGAGGTAAAACGCGGAGAAAAAATAGTCGTCGGCCTTATAATGATTATACAGTGGCTTCCAGCTCCCGCCTACTTTTCCAATCGTAATTACAATTTTACTTTTGTGATAACAATTATTTCGATCTAGATAACAATGCGACAACGTTACCGGGACAAATAAAAACTTGTTAAACAAATAAAAACCCAAGTCTCCACTTAACTCTGCGGTACTATGCGGGTGTTATTTCACTGGTTCCAGCAGCTCTTGCTTCCTCTTCGTTCTGCTCCTTGAATCTCTCATCCAGAGTCTTCCTGAAATCGACGGTTATCTTGTGATCGGTCAACCACTTCCTCCCCAAAGAGGGGCTAGCAGCGTACGCGTCGAAGAACTCGGCGTCGTTGAGATCAAGCTTAACCAAATAATCCCTGATGTCGACGAGTTTTAACTTGCAGTCGCACGCTCTCCCGTTGTCCGCCAGGTAGCCTTTGGTGATGGGGATGCGGGAGTACCCGGGGTTTATTACTATGTAACCCTCAACAGTATTGCAGTAGTCAGTGCACTCTTTCGGCGTGAAGGTTCCTCCTGAAATCATCAACGCCCAAATGATTTAAATACACTTGGAACTAAATGTGTATCCTTAATCTACACTCGTTAACAATATACTGAAAAAAAAAAAAATTCACAATCCCAAATCGCTGAGAAAAAGCTATGGCTTATAAACCAATTAGCGGTTCATTAAGAACACCACTATTAGTAGTTAAGACAACATATAACAATAGTACATATATTCATATGATGATATATATACATTAGTTTGGTTCACAGACCGAGAATCATTAGTTCAGTTAGTTAGTTATTATAATTTTGAGACATTCAGCGACTCAGGCTATTAACGTCTTTACAGGTAATTTTGAAAATAGGAACGACTATCCCTGCTAAAAATGTTCCATGTGGATTCACGTGGAAATGACCCGATTTCCATGTGATTTCATGGAAATCGTCTGACTTCCATGTCCTTCGACATGGAAATCATAACGTTTCCATGAAACTCACATGGAAACCAAGTCATTTCCATCAAGCCGTCATGGAAATGAAAACATTTCCTTGTGAGCTCGACATGGAAATCATAACGTTTCCATGCAACTCACACGGAAACCAAGTCATTTCCATCAAGTCTTCATGGAAATGAAAATATTTCCTTGTGAGCTCGACATGGAACTCATAACACTTCCATGCAACTCACACGGAAACCAAGTCATTTCCATCAAGCCTTCATGGAATTGAAAATCCCCTTCTCAGTTCGGCATGGAAATAAAAATTGCGGATTTAAACATGAATTTCGCGGCTTTAAAATCTTTCAATTTTTGGGCAATTCTAAACTGGACATACGCTCCGACATGGGCAACATGCGAAAATTACACATCGGAGCGTGAGTGTCGCGTTTGAAGCATAACTACGATGTTGAAGGCGCTCCGCAAGGTGCGCGCCAAGGAATTATACTCGGTATACGGTTCAAACCAGAGATGCAAGATTTTATATGTAACTTCATAAAATGAAATTTCGTGAATTCCAATCATTTTTGAAAACTTCTGTGCTATGGGCTCATTATGACATGAAAAGGAAAAATCTTAAGTTTTGGAAGGGGGGGAGGCGGGGAGATGAAGGGAAAAAGGAAAAAACCGAAAGAAGAGCTATACGATCATTGTTGCGGGTTGCATTAGCAGTCACATTTTTTCTTCTCAGGCGTATGTTTAGAAAGGAGGTGAAGAAGATCCCCATATCAGGGTGATCGAAAAAAGTCTCAATTTTGGTCATCACTTAAGTACTTTTTCATCAGAAGGTAGTGTTTAGCATGTTATGTTTTTATCTTCAGTTATTAAATCCTCTAAATTTTTTTGTAAAGAATTTGAAAAGAATTGCTGGAACCAATTTTTTTTAATGATATGATTTCGATCTCAGCCCCTGAAAATCAAGTACCTGAAATTTTATGAAGCTCAATAATTAAAGAAATGTGCCAAAATGTATGATGGATAAAAGCTTAGTGTGTACTTACATCTACACTCAAGTGAAAGCAATAATAAGCACAATAATTTTAAAAAGCACATGGTGTACTCAAAGCTCCTTGATGAAAATTAGGGCCACCCTTTCAGACATACTTTGTGGGCAGGCCATCTATGACGGCCATGGGAACTTGTTTGACGGGTATATGTCAGTATGTAATTGAAATCAGCGCATAGACCTTCTTGGACTTGTAGGATTTTCTATATTATAGCAGCGTAGTTTTTCAAAGTTCGCATGTTAGCAGTTCTAAACACACATGTATCTTCCACTAGGCATGTTTAAAGAGAATCTTTCAGTTAAATATGCATCATGCAAAGTAATAATGGATGACATCTGTCATGCAGACATACTCAATAAAATAGAAAATGAACAAACAACACTCACCAACTTGCTCAAATCTGTAATCCACTGGGTCAGAAAAATCCACTTGAAGACAATTAATCCAAATTTCCGATTAGAACTGGTGCAGGTACGAAGGAACTTTTGAAAACACGATGAGTGCATTGTAAAAATATCTGAAGCACTCTTTAACGTAAGAGAAAAATTAGCACCATGATTTAATAGCTGATCAATGCAGAACACCACTCTCAGAAAAGCACTGACACAACACGATTTTACAGTTTAGTTTTAGAGGAGAAAGCATTTTTCAAAAGATGCGACATCATAAATCCACAGCTTAAATAATTTCACGATTTACTCCGATCATTGATGATATTAAGGTAGCCATCGATTCTCTACCCGACGTTCCTTCCACACATGACAGGAAACATCTACAGGCATAGAGCAAATGGCACTAAGCAGCAATGTACATCTGATAAGGCAAGCTCCTGGAAGTGTCGATCTGCAAAAATACAAAGCGGGAGACAGATCATCAAATTGATCTACCTATGGTTAATGGCCGTCCTTGGAGACAGACAGTAAACTACGTAACAATATATCAACCACCTTTTGATAACAGAACGAATTTAAAATGAGAGCAAGACCCTTCCTTATGGAGGGAGGGCCAAGAAACATTTAAAAACGGAACATTTTACTACTTACAGGTATCTGAGCCACTGAATAAAATACATTCCACCAGTCAATAAAATTTTAAATTTTGAATGTTGATAGATAACCTGATTGCCAGTATACATCGAGTTGAAACATCTGATACTTAGAGCGGTTCATTTTTGTATAAGCTCTTGAGGTATTTTAAAATTATACGACTTTTAGGTACATGCACAAACTGATGATTTGACTGTGAGTACCTTAAAGGGATAAAATTAGGGCAACATCCGCAGCACTGCAGATGTGCGATTGGTAAAATTTCTAAGGATGATGCGTTTTTAGTTCAATCGATAGATGCCATCAGGCTGAATTGGGGTAGGGAAAGGTGTGAAAGTGAAAAATTATTCATTAAATTACTTACTTGAGGTGATGTGAGTGTGAGAGATAAATATAACCTAACTTTTGTGAAGATGTTCCTAGTTCCTGGAATAATCGTTCCTTGCCGATACTTCCAGGGTTGTATTTATTATCCAAATAATTATCAGGCAAATGTTTTCAAAAGGATTAAAATACAAAAACTGGCTCTCTTAAATCATTATAGCGGCTGATTTTCACTCATTTTCATACGCAACCTCGATAAAAAGGCAAAGGGCAAAACCGCGGAATGGTCCCTCGTCCAACTATTCGATGTCCAACTCGGACTCGGAACTCCGGACCATTGTTCTATTCCATCCACCCAGCCAGCCATTAGCGAAGCCATGCCATGCCGTGAATTTGAAAATGAAAACTTAATTTGATCTACTTTTCATGATTCTTAACGAAGAATCGATTGTATTATCGGCGTCTACTTGACTATACTCAGTTTCATCGAACACAGGTAAATTATCTCTCTTTCACTTCACTCTTGACGACGGACACACCTAAGTATGAGCCTGTCACCTTGTACTTACATTACACATTTGTCATGTCAAGCTATACTGATCAAGTAACTCGAGTTTAATTTTCTTTGCCGATTTACGATTCAGTCGATATTTTCTAACGAGCGAGGTAATCGTGAATTCTATTCTCTTGGTTTGCGAATGCATTTACTACCATGTGCTATTCCTAACCGTGGTTACGAAGTTGATCGAAGAGTCTACGTCTAATAAATCGATCCACCCCTTCCGTGGGAAGGGAGATGAGATAATCTTTCATCCATTTAGCATTGAAGGGAAAGACCAGAATCAAGATGGTGGATCTTCTGTTGCACTCTCTAAGTGCAAATCTTATTATCCGCGGACTTTATCACAAGTAGAAACTTCCCAACTCTCGCAGGCGAGTGCTATAGATAGTCTGTTGGAACATCCTCATACTGCCTGCATTTTCCTTGTGTCTTCAAAAGAATCAAGGACAATTAAAGTTTTGTTGCACCCATTTCCTCTCTTGTACTACATTTGACCGGTGTCTAATTTTAAAGTATCTATCTGGAACTACTTACGAAAGCTTCTATAAGAACGAACCGCTCTACGTATCAGATGTTTCAACTCAATGTATACTGGCAATCAGGTTAGCCATCAACATTCAAAATTTAAAATTTTATTGACTGGTGGAATGTATTTTATTCAGTGGCTCAGATCTGTAAGTAGTAAAATGTTCCGTTTTTAAATGTTTCTTGGCCCTCCCTCCATAAGGAAGGGTCTTGCTCTCATTTTAAATTCGTTCTGTTATCAAAAGGTGGTTGATATATTGTTACGTAGTTTACTGTCTGTCTCCAAGGACGGCCATTAACCATAGGTAGATCAATTTGATGATCTGTCTCCCGCTTTGTATTTTTGCAGATCGACACTTCCAGGAGCTTGCCTTATCAGATGTACATTGCTGCTTAGTGCCATTTGCTCTATGCCTGTAGATGTTTCCTGTCATGTGTGGAAGGAACGTCGGGTAGAGAATCGATGGCTACCTTAATATCATCAATGATCGGAGTAAATCGTGAAATTATTTAAGCTGTGGATTTATGATGTCGCATCTTTTGAAAAATGCTTTCTCCTCTAAAACTAAACTGTAAAATCGTGTTGTGTCAGTGCTTTTCTGAGAGTGGTGTTCTGCATTGATCAGCTATTAAATCATGGTGCTAATTTTTCTCTTACGTTAAAGAGTGCTTCAGATATTTTTACAATGCACTCATCGTGTTTTCAAAAGTTCCTTCGTACCTGCACCAGTTCTAATCGGAAATTTGGATTAATTGTCTTCAAGTGGATTTTTCTGACCCAGTGGATTACAGATTTGAGCAAGTTGGTGAGTGTTGTTTGTTCATTTTCTATTTTACTGAGCATGTCTGCATGGTCCAAATATCATGTGCTCCCATTGGGACGCTTGTCTCCTTTGTCTTGATTCTAAGATTTATTTAATTTCCGTGAGCAATTTGGATGGTACTGAAACCATCTTGTGATCATTTTTATGCAAATGGTTTTGTTTCCATGAAAAATTGTCACGGAAATGATTTCGTTTCCATGAAAAATTTTCACGGAAATGATTTCGTTTCCATGAAAAATTTTCATGGAAATAAGCCACATGGAAATCAGCCACACGGAAATCAGCCACATGGAAATATTTCCTGTTCCATTTTTCCGTGTCATTTTTTCATGGAAATCAACTTCATGGAAATCATCCACACGGAACATTTTTAGCAGGGATTATAGGTGTTCCATAGATATATATAAAGTGTGTGTCACATATGAAGCCATAGATTTTTCTCCGTGTACTCTTATGGCTGATTTTGGCGCCGAATATAAAAGCAGTTGCACTAGCCAGACGTATGGTTGATCCAACCTCACTTTCGGCAGACTCAACCGTACTTCTAACTGCGGTGCAACTACTCTTATATCTGTCCCAAAATCAGCCTTGAGTATACATGGGATTGTGATACTTCTTTTCCGCGTACCATAACAGACTCAAATCTTTTAAACTTGAGGCCATGATAGAAAAAGGGCCTGATGCAAACCTTTGCTACACGGAGAAAAAAAGTTCGGCGTCAGTAACCGAACTTCGGTTGCCTGTGCCGCTATGATTGGTCCATATGGAACACCAATTATAGCAGTTCACTGAACTCCAGTTCTTCGGTAGAACGAGCCGAAGTTACTCGGTTGTCAGCACGAAGTTCTCGGCCCGGGGAACCGAACTTCGGCTCATCGTGCCGAAGGCTTCTGTACACCTAACCGAAATTCTTGGATGCATGAATCGAAGTCTAGTGGATCTTATCAAGGTTGCATTAAATTCAGGGGGGCTCTTATTGCTCTTAGCCAGGGGAGGGGGCCTTTTACCCAACCCCGTACAAATAAATTTAAAAAAAAAAAAAAAAAAAAAAAATAGAATGGTACTACAACGCCTGAACAATGATTTGATGGATAGAATTTTTTGCCTACATCGGGGATTGAACCTAGAACCTACCTATCACTAATCGAAGACCCTACCTACTGAGCTATGCCGGACGCTTGGGAGAGACAGCGAAAAACTTGCATTAATGTTCGAATTGAACTGTGGACAACCAGGATATATCTAATTTACATGGATTTGTTCGTTATTTTATTTTATTCTATTATTTTACTTCATTTTACTCTCTCTATGGAACATGAAAAAATGATGAAAATTTAAAAAAAAAAACCTCAGATCAGATAGCAAGGAAAGAAACGAGGATAGAGTACATACTCAAATTATAAACGCACATTATACCGTTATCAGTTCCCAAAGTTCACACCAGATAATATCTTTTGCTCAATTTCAAGGCATTTTTTTAAATGATAACAATCACTGCACTTAGCAAGGTACAAACAAGAACATAAGTTAGGTAGATAGCAAGTAGATAATATTAGGTACGAAAGGTCTACTAAGTATATAATTAAACTGAAAGTGCCCAGCATAAGGAACCATTTGTTATTACCAATAAATAAAATATGTACACTCCCTTACACAAACATAATAAATTTAAAATCATATCTACAATTGAAAGAAATCAGAGGAGAGGAGGACTCAAGCTTTCCTACACCGCATCATTCTCTACAAATGTAAAACTTGGCTATAGGTACTGATAATGTTGGAAATAAATGGATCAATTCTCCCGCAGACTTCCAATTCTCTACTCTTGACTCCTTAATAATAGCCAAACCAAAACAAAGCATGCAGGGAGACAAACATGAAGCTGTAACCGTTTCCATGAAATCTAGACATAATATTAACACTGCAACTGATAATGGGGCCATGTTAAGTTAGTGCATAAATTTACTTACAGACTTCTCATCCATGCCAATCACTGTAGCTCCGTAGTCTGCGCTACGAGTTCTATGGGTTGAAAGTGTACATCGAAGGATATTCTGCTAATGATCAAATTATAGTTTCGCAATTTAATTACAGTAAAGAGCTGGAAACTATAATAATGAACGATGCAGGCTTTGATGTTTTGCAGGAGACGAAAGAATAAGTTAAAATAAAATAAATCAAGGTCAATGATAACCTTTCAGCAAATTGGAAACACAAATTCAACTTTGAGAACTTTTCCACTTACATTAGAGTGACTAGGACTAAGCTATACAGAGAAAACCGAGTCATTTTTGGACAAAAGTAAGGTACATGAGATGAGAGTAGAGATGACCGTCTCTGGTCAGAAATTTGAAGTTGAGTCTAAACATTTTGAAATGTACAAATGGGCAATGAACTTTCCCTCTGGCATACCTAAGTCTTGTAAAGTAATTAAACTTCAAACCTGTCTTCTACAATTTGATCTGGATGTGACTTGGTTTAGTTCCTTTCCTAGATTATAAGCAGATAAGCGAAACGATTTTGTAGGTTAGGTCGTTAAGAGAATAAACAATTGAGTTCCGGCACTGAGAGAAGCTATGAGCTGATTTCTAAGTCGATATTCGAAGTTAACTGTATGATTAATAAAGAGTCACTTGAGAAACAATTGTCACTTTCAATTCTACAATTGAGTGAAAACAACAAATGCGCACTTTCTGAAGTCCAGCCGAGCTGGATCAAGGCATTCAAGCGGACGGATTTTACTTGAAAAATTTAGAAATGGATAAGAATATGCTTTCGTGTGTGTTTAAAGTGTACGATAAGAGGAATTCGTAAACTCACATCTCGCAATCTTCGGATCGTACGCACTACGTAGTTTTGTTCCGAACGAAACGATACACGTCGGGCAGTCGCACTGGTTCGCTGAGTCATCAAATTCCTGCGTTCAGAGACAGAGAGCGCTAGCGTCGTTCCCTGTCCGCTAAAATCTTCGGTCGCTTGATACGAATACCCAGTCGGCAAAACGAAAAACTTCGGGACGGAGAACGAAAGATGCTCAGATCAGCAGACGAAGGCCAATTTGGGACCACGGTTTGTTATGCCGAACACGCCCGCATGCGCCCCCGAATATTCAGTTCCTTACGCCGAAGTCGGGCCTACCGAACCGGTCGGCGCAAATCCCCGAACTTTTTTTCTCCGTGTAGAGCAAAAATAAGAAATGCTCCTAATATGTAGATAATGTCTCAAAAATCACAATGAGCGCATCGGCAAACTGTGAAATACACATAGAGTACAATAGAGTCGCAAAGTACTGGATCGCCGTTGAAGTCACTTTTCGAGGCTGTTTTGTCCAGTTCTCCGGAGACTAGTGTGCGGCGACTAGCGACGACGCATACGCAGAGACTCGCGCTCAGCGCTCCCCACCTCCCCACTCCCGACTCGGCTCCGTTCGTCGGCTAGGTCCACACACATTGAATCAGCTAAGTAGGCCGGTAATAAGTCTGAAATTGAGTCCATATATGAATATTACCCAGGAGTAACATACATTAATGGATTCGTTATGGCTTTGAATATCTATTTATAGCAAAATTTGCACAAATTAATATAGATGGAATTTAAAAAAGTCGAAAAAACACAAGCAGTCGTTGATTTCTCCATAAGCCACCGTGTTAAAAAATGCCGGTTGGTTCACAACTTGGTAGTTAAGTCAGAAATTAAATCCCTATATGAATATTCTCCAGGAGTAATATACATCAATGGATTCATTATGGCTTTGACTATCTAATTATAGCAAAATTTGCACAAATTAATATCGATTGAATAAAAAATGTCGAAAAAACACAGGCAGTCGTTGCTTTCCCCGTAAGCCGCCGTGATAAGAAATGCCGGTTGGTTCACACTTGGTATAAGTCAGAAATTAAATCCCAATATGAATATTATCCAGGAGTAATATACATCAATGGATTCATTATGGCTTTGACTACCTTTAAATAGCAAAATTTGCAAAAATTAATGCTGATTGAATTATAAAATACCTAAAAAACACAAGCAATTCTTGATTTCTCCATAAGCCGCCGTGTTACAAAATGCCGTTGGGTTCGCAAATGGTTCACTATTTTCGGAGCACACGTGGCTCGGAAACGCCTGTTAATGGATTGGCTTCATCGGCGCTCCAGTACTTTGCGACTCTATTGTACTCTATGGAAATACACTCCTAACTTCACAATCTGCGTGAGAAAATTGCGTTGTTCTAAGCCTCCCGCTTCAAAAAGGATACTACGGCACAGGTGAAAATTTCTTTAGAGGAGTCGTTCCTTTCAATCCCTTCTCAACATGGCCGACGCTTCCGCGCATAAGTTGAGGAGCGCAAAAGGTCAATCAAAATCGAGGCGGATATATCTATCAACGCGAGAAAAATGTGAACGTAAACACGCCGATTGTTATCAGGTGGTTAGAATCAGAGTCCCGTCACATGTGGTTTGGCGGATTGGCGTCGGCTATGTCGAATATTGCGTATTATCCTTGTGAGTAGGGATCGGATGGAATGACTCCTCTGACGAAAGCTCGCCTGTGCCGTGGTATCCTTTTTGAGGCGGGAAGCTAGAAAAAACGCAACTTTCTTATGCAAATTATGAAGTAAAGAGTGCATTTAAGACATTGCCAATGCGCTCATCGTGATTTTTGAGACATTTTCTATGAGTAACAATTCCTATTTTTGCTCTAGCAAAAGTTTGCAACAGGCCCATTTGCATGTGCTTGAAATTGGATAAATTCCGTGGAAGCTACTGAGTGAACCAATGATGAGCACATTAATGTCCGATAATAATAACGTTCTCTCGATTCATTCTTGTTTTCAAACCGGTTGGTGTTTCTCAAGATGGTGTAGCTCAGAAACCATGAATCTCGATAGAGATGTTTCAAAATAACGGCTACCTTTTTTTCTCTGGGTAGCAAGCCAAGTCAAGTTCATTTTTTGGAATTTTCAAAGATTATTCTTGTAATGAAGGGGAAAAATAAAATACATTTTTCAGACATTACGTTGAATATGGTTCCGATTTAAAAAATAATGTAAAATATTGCGATCCGAGGTTCGTGGTTTCTGAGTTATATTTTCAAACTTGTGGGCTTCGATGCGTATACCACAGAAAAAAAAAAAAAATCATGTGGAGCCATATGCGCAGATAACAACTTTGGGAGGGGTGCAAAGGGCCGATTTACCTCTCACGGGGAATTCATGACATGAAGTGACTATATACGATCACAACTTCTGTGGAGAGGGGTAGGGTACCTGCATAGCGAGAATATGGACGGGTGTGAAACTCCGAAATCCATCAGGCCTTCACCGATGCTTCCACGAATATAGTTAGGGGCAAAAGGTCAGCCAACCTATGAATTATCCAGCACGGAGAAAAAAACTTCGTGCGTGGGACTCAAAGTTTAGGTCATATGGATCTCTGAAGTTTTCGGATTGAGCATTCGAACACTTAAGGTCCAGCTGCTGAGGTTTGGATCACACATCTGAAACTTCAGTTCTTACATCTGAAGTACTTCGGTTTTTACATCCGAAAAACTTCGGTTCTCACATCTGAAAAACTTCGGTTCTCACATCTGAAGTACTTCAGATGTAAGAACTGAAGTTTCAGATGTGTGATCCGAACCTCGACAGCTAGACCTAAAGTGTTCAGATGCTCAATCCGAAAACTTCAGAGATCCATATGACCTAAACTTCGGGTCCCACGCACGAGGTTTTTTTCTCCGTGAGAACGATTTATTATTACAATTGTTTTGACCCGTAGCTTGCAAGGCATGTATGTGACTAAGTTATTTCATAAATTAACTCATTTTTACAAAGGCGCGCTCATTTATGAACATGCGAGCTATCTTGGCCTGATACTGAAATCTGAAGATTGGCAGTGAAATTTTGTGTGTTTAAAGATCCATGAACCGAGCTGTTCACACTCTCGCTATACAGGTACTGCTAGGCACCAGCCTCCTGAAGAACCAGGCTCCCCCCTTGCTACGCTCATATGCGTGGGGCAGAAATCCAGGATTTAATTGGACCGCGTTAAACAGAAAGGAACCAAGCCACATCAGCTATTGCCAAATTTAACAGGGACATTTCATTTTTTAAGAAAGAACGTCTGTGCAGATTCTTTTGAACATTTTAAGTACTTTGCTTTCTATTACGGAGAAAATTGACTAAAATTTGCACAAAAATCCGCACAACCGTTTTCATGTAAAAAATTAAATTTCCCGATTAAATTTGGGAATAGCTGATGTGGCTTGGCTCCTTTCTGTTTAACACGGTCCAATTATAATAGATTCTCAAATTAAACAAACCTCCAGTGGATTCAATTTTCTTCAAGCTGCCTTCCTTACTGGTGCCTGCCTCCGAAGCCGTGGAGGGGGTTTTATTCAGTTTCTCCGGGGGTGGACTTTCAGGGGGCTCTGAAGAAGTGGTTGACCAAGAATCTGAATCTGACTCGCCCTCCTTAATTGAAGTCATCGAGGCGTGAGATGTGCCCGGTTCGGTCTTGGATAAATCTTCCTCTTTGGATGGTCTCCGTCGGCTGAACCATCCCCTAGACGACCCGCTGGTGGATTCCGTTTTCTTCGAGCTATCTACCGTGTTCATGGACGCACCACTGCTGGTCATGGTGCCGGAAGATCCATGACGGCGGCTACTGAACCACCCTTTGGACCCACTGGACCCACCCGATGAGCTGGACATGCTTCCGTCGGACGATTTCCAAGGCAATCTCGATTTTTTACCCGGAGGAGGCAACGGGCACGCATCGCCTGTACATTGTAGTCGTTTTTCCTTCTCCCTGGCCTTTTTTAATTCCTTTAGTTGCTTGTCGATTGGCTTCAAGTCTTTTCTCGCGGCCCTCTCTATTTGCGCGGCGGTGCACGGTGGGTCGACCACTTGAAAACCTTTCTCCCGCAACCACTCCCGCCCTGCGGGGCTGTAATTGCCTTTGTCATCCGGTCTGCCCATTTTTTCCGTAAATTCATAAACCGGGAGGTTGTGTTTTTCTAAGAAGGGTTTCAATTTAGCCCCGTTCAATTCACATTGAAATTCATTCTTTTCTTTGTCGAGAATCCAAGGAATGCAGATGGGGATGCTTTCGCGTAAGGACACAAGTAAAATGCCACATCTCTCTTTACAAGAAATTTCAGCTGACGTTCCAACCCAACTAGGTGGTGCTGAAATCATTGAAAAATCACAGATGAAACGCACACTTCACGAACAATACGGATGAGCAAGTATTTTGCGTTCTGAAGTGAGAAATGCACAGCTTTCGCGTGAGTGCCGTTCAAAATGCGTACACAGTAAAACATTTCCGTGTTTCATGTCACTCTGTGTTACTTTGTGTTACTTCTTTGTGTCAGGTCAACCTAAAGGACTTGGTCGCTCAACACACATTGGTGTTAAATCGACCCAACCGGTAAGCAACTCTGAGACATCGGATCATGAAAAAAGTGCCCTGCCGAACTTGTGCGCATGATTAGGGATTTTGACTTGCAAGTGGCTAGCGCATTGGACCACGTATCATCACGGAAAAAAATAGGGTAGTCGACACAACCAGCGGCTGGTTAAAAATGCGCCAGCTACCGTGCGGTAGTTACGATAACTACCGCACGGTAGCTGGCGCATTTTTAACCAGCCGCTGGTTGTGTCGACTACCCTATTTTTTTCCGTGATCAATGCGATCTGAGTTCGATCCTGATGGAGGCTGGCAAATAATTGTTTTCGAGTTCGCAGATTTTCAACGCACAGATTTGGTCCCTTCAACCCAAAAATTTCGAGTTATATTTTCTGCCATGTAGACATATACTAAAAAATGTTAATTTTATGAGATAATTACTCCGTAAAAATTCACACCCAAATTCGCTCTCACTTGCTTCTATTTATTTCATTTTAAACAAAAAAATTTAAACAGTCCGACCAATAATGCAACGTCAATAGATCCTTCTTCCAAAACACGGCCTTACCTATACATTCTACTGGAGAGACTCTCAGAAGATTTTAGTTTTTTCTGATGGTTTAGATCCGTGGCTAGCATTCAGTAGGTTAAAGCGCAGAAAAATCACTTTCAACATAATAAGGGACCGTCCATAAAGTATGTCACTTAAGTAAGGGGCGGAGGGGTCTAGAGGTGGATGACGGTGGGTGACGGAGATTGAGGGGGAGGAAGGATGACGTGAGCTTTCGAGAAGGCAAAAAGACTGGAAATACTTGCTCGAAATTTGAGGGTACGTTGATGTTTTTCACGCTGCAGACTACCTGTACTGAATTTTATCGATTTTCTGCGCCCCCCCCCCCCCCAATAGGAGGAAGGTACGATATGGGTACATAATTAAAAACGGGCGTCTAGCAGTAGATGACGATTGGTTACGGTCAGGGCGGGAGGGAGGGGTCGGAAAATTGAAAAAATTGGTGACGTAATCTATAGACTGTCCCTAATGTGAACAGGGGAGGTAACTTTTAATACTTCTTGAGAGAATAAAAGGGATTCAAAAAGTAAGAGCAAATAACACTTACGTGGCTTTTCCTTTTTTTTCTTTTTCAAGTTCAAGTCTCCATCGATTGAATCGGTCGGTTTTTTCGCGGGTTTCAAGCTTCCGGAAATTGAGCTGACTGAGTTTCTCGTGGGGTTCAAGTCCCTCTCGAATGGAGCATCAAAGGCGACTACTGGCCACACAGCTGACACAGCGCAGATGATTAAAATGAGGCCCAACGAACAGAACATGACCCGATTGATCGCGGTACTTTCCAGTAATTGTCAGCGAGAAAACAGGGCCTTGCTACAATGTACATGTTTATTCAGTTTTGTTCGCCATGCGATTCGCGTTGAGTCTTAATGATTAATTACACCTGTTACATTTATTTACATTCCCGTGCGTCAGGCACCCACGCACAGTAAATCGAGTCAATGAGAGAGGTCGGACATGAAATGTTTGACTAAAACTACAAATTTTGATGTTTATTTCGTCACATTTTAAATTTTAAGGGGTGGCTCTAGAAGGAAATCTCACGAGGAAACCCGATGGAACCACCTTTAGAACCTGAAAGTTTTGTATAAACGGAGTTATGAGCGTTTAAAGTTTCCAAATTTTGTCCGACCTCTTCAATGACTCGATCCATTGTGCCACGCTCCCGTCGTCACTCCGCGCTCTCAGATTTATTTCCCTCATTCAGATTCATACTTCCAAGTTCCGAAACTGAGTAAATTTTTTAAAAAAAAGAATGATGGTCGTCCATGCGCCTTGGTTCGTTTTTCCGGGTTAACGCAAATTTTCGATACAGAATTGATGCCAAAACTGTCAAAGGTGGTGTTGTTGACAAAATGAATGAGGCCAATACAGAGCGTTACGATGGAAGCATTGCTCTCAATGAATTCTTGTTCCGAAAAATAATCGTTCTACCAGAATGTATGTGTTATTCTTTAAACTAAAATATCATAAGGAACACGGGATTCGTGTTTACGATGTATGAAATTTGAAATTTCATGATAATGAAAAATTACATAACTTACGACTAAAGTAGAATTTCAAACCACAGAATCAACTTTCAAATTTCCGGGTTTATTTCTCGCAGGCTTGTGTTATCAAAGAATCTACACTGGAAAAAAAAACACATTGGATCTAGAGTCCAGACTCTTGAAAACGTTGACAAGAAAAAATACTCTTGATTCAATCAGATTTAAGCTTAAATCAAAAGGAAATTCGCTCAAATTAAGAGGCTGGGTTCTTGATTTAACTTCTAATACCATTAGGGAACTACACAAGTTGAAATTCTTTAAAAAAATTATTTAAAAAACACAAAGATAAAACACACTCACTTGCCGGTTATTTTATACAATTTTACGCAAGTGAGTGTGTTTTATCTTTGTGTTTTTTAAATAATCTTGATTTAAGCTTAAATCCGATCGAATCAAGAGTATTTTTTTCTTGTCGATGTTTTTAAGAGTCTGGGCTCTAGATCCAATTTGTTTTTTTTTTTTTTTTCTAGCGTATAAATTCTTAAAAACAAATCGAAAAAAAAAAATTAGATTAAAATGCCGGCCATCAGAGTTTTTAGAGGAAGGGTGGAACTTAGACCACGCTGTGGGTAATATGGATTATTGTCATTCTTCGGGAGAGAATTCCCAGGCCCCCATTCAGGTTAAATATTAGGGGGGAGCGAGCACACCCGAGAGGAGGGGCCTCGAAACATTTTGATCAGTTAATGACGTAATGCAAAACCGTTGCACGGAATGTGGCGAATGCAATAACACGTCATGATCAAAAACCACTCACGTTGATTTTATAACTATAAACCAGGGACAATACTTTAGGCGGGAAGGAAAAAAACTTTAAAATTCAATTTTTGCATGGATCGTCTAACATCAAATCCTCGAATTTGCTTATTCAAAATAAAAAAGCGAGACCTTGAAATTCAGAAATTTTCTCTAGAATACTATGTGTGTGCATTTTTTTACGTGAACCTGCTCTGCCGCTCAAGGAACCTCCACCTCAATTAAACGATCAATACGCGTAATGGAACTATAAAGTCTAGCCCGGTTTGAAAACAACATATGTGCCATTGGATTTGTTTGTGCCGCTATAAAATCGAAAGGTAAAATCGATCTTTGGGGGGCCTGGATTCCGACAAATTTAGTGGACTGTATCTTTAGGACCTAAGAGATTGAACTTAGAGAAACCTGAAATGGGGCGGGGGTGTGGGAACACAATACATAAATCATCATACGTAATAAAGGGGTATGTCTGAGTGAAACATGAGGCTTACCATGGAGTGTTAGTATGCAGAGACATCGAACCATTATTCCTGGGTGACAAGACTTGCTCATGAAGTCATAATTGAAACTTTAGCCTTTCATGGTCATGAGGGATCTAGGCATGACCTTGAACTTGGAGCTTCCAGAGGATAAGGGAACTTGAGGGAAGGTTTCAAGGGAACAAAAGGGAAGATCTGTTCACTTTGAGCTCAAATGAAGGGTATTCAGGGCAAATAGGGAATAAAGGGTGAAAATTACATTGATATTCGTCAGGGTTGAAATTAGCAACCACGAGGTAAAGCCTAAGGGAGGCTGAGGTCCTAGATGCTAGATTTCTAAAGAGGTATAACTCATGAATTCTACCTGAATACAACCAATACGACGATTAGGAAGAACTACCAGGTTAATCCAAGGATGGAGAACCGAAGAAAGATAGATAAATCGAGAACTTTACACAAAAGATACGATTTTCACCAGAGACAACTGAGAGGGCAAACCAACGGGGACGCAGGTCGAAGCAGAATTCAACAGGTCCTCTTGAGGGGAGGAACCATCACGAAGAGAGCGCTGGCAACGCGGTATCGTAGTATGCAAAAAATGGAAGAGTCCATTATCGAGAAAGGGAAGGGGTGACAGATGAGTGAGTGCTAATTGACAAGCATGCGCGATCTATAGGGGAAATCGATAACCAAAATCGCTAATTAGCAAAAAGGGCGATAGGTGGCGGAGCGATATCGATGTTCGATATTTTCAGGGCGCATGGGCGCCAACATACTCCCCCCCTTGGAATCACGGAGGGATTACAAAACGAACCTGATGGTACAAGGGCGACAAAGGTTAAAACTAGAGACACGAACTGAAAGTACAGGGTGACATAAAAGGAACGCTAGGACGAGGTACACGAAGGGCGAAGCGCGAGAATAGGGGCGCTAACGTTGGAAGGGCGAGAAACACAAGAAATAACGGGTACAAGAGGCGCGAAACACGTAGGGAAGGGGTGTGCATTACAAGGGCGACGATGGGTGATGGGCAAACCACGAAGGCGAAGAAGGCGAGATGCGGCTGCCGTTCTGAGTCTTGGGGTTGGAGCGCGAGAGGCGCTGGCTGCTCCAGAGTGGAAGAACGGGCGGCACCACTTTCTGCCGGAGGTCGTGCACCAGCGGGTGAGGTGGGGTGCTTTGGGGGTCAGTCTTGCTGAGGCAAGGGATAGAGTTTTAGGACCGGGCGCTCATACGTTCCGGAAATGGTTTTCACCGAAGCTACTCGAACGCGCTTGTCCTTACCAGGGTAAACATCTAACACGCGGCCAAGCTTCCATTCTAGAGGAGGTAAATTGTCATCTTTAATGAGGACCAAAGTTCCTACTTCTAAGTTCGGGGCCTCTTTGACCCATTTGCCGCGAGGCTGGAGAGTGTGCATGTATTCAACGCTCCATCGCCGCCAGATTGCTTGAAACATTCCATTTACAAGTTCCCAACGGCGGAGGCGAGACATGTCTTGATCAAAATAAATCGGTTCCGGAGGGCAGCACAACGGGCGGCCAATGAGAAAATGACCGGGCGTCAGAGGGCGAAAGTCATTAGGGTCTGATGACATAGGGGTGAGAGGGCGCGAATTCATCATCGCCTCGATGCGACATATCAATGTTAAGAATTCCGCGGCATAAAGTCTCTCATTTCCGATGGTTCGTTTCAAATGCGATTTCATACTCTTAACGGCGGCTTCCCACAGGCCTCCACTGGTAGGGTTGGAGGGCGGGATATTCTCAAATCGAATATTGTTTTTCAAAAAAAATTCCTGTAAGGCAGGATCAGCTGATTTCATAATCCGAGCGAATACGTTGGCCGCGCCGACGAAATTCGTTCCATTATCGGACATGATCAAACAAGGATTTCCGCGCCTAGCGATAAAACGTTGAAGGGCGGCGATAAATTCAGGGGTGGAAAGGCCGTCTACAACTTCGAGATGTACCGCCTTAGTGACTAAACAGACAAAAACGCTGACGTAGGCCGGGACAGTGCGAGCGGTGCGATTGGAGTGAAGTTTCACAGAGAAAGGGCCAGCGTAATCAACGCCTGTGCGCTCGAAGGGCGCGCTAGGCTGCACTCGGGGGGCAGGAAGAGAACCCATTAAGGGAACTGCATTGGATGGGCGAGCTCTGAAACAGTGCACGCATTTGTGAACAACGCTGCGAAATAAGGAACGGCCAGCTAGAACCCAGTATTTTTGAGAAATAAGGGCTTGTAATAATTGAGGGCCGGGATGAAGGTTCACTGCGTGATATTTTTCTACGAGCAAACGCACTAACTTGTCCTTGCATGGGAGGAGGAGGGGGTGACGGGCGTTAAGCGTGATATCTGCGTTGTGCAGTCTTCCGCCCACTCTCAGAAGCCCATCTTTGTCAAGGAAAGGCGTTAACTTTTGTGTTCTCAATGAGCAGAGTGCATTAGGCTCACGCTGTAACAATTTAACATCATCAGAAAAATGCTCGGCCTGAATAAACTTCACAATCCAAATTTCCGCGGTGCGCACTTCTGTCAAGTCCAACGGGCCTTTACAGCAAGGTATTTTTCGCGAGCGGTGAATGAAGCGAAAAATGTAACAGATCACGCGAACAATTTTATCCCATGAGGAAAGATCTGGAATAATTGTAGGGCGCGGAAGGGCGATAAGGGCATCAAGGGCGGGAGGGGGCGCCATTTCCTTCTTAAATTCCATGGCGTCTAAATCTGGGGCGCCGAGGGGCTCCTCGGGCCATTCGGAGTGGGGCAATGAGAGCCAGGGGGGCCCGTGCCACCACAATTCATTCGAGGGCAATTCTGAGGGCACCATGGGCCGTGTTGCCACATCCGCGGGATTATCGGCCGAACGCACGTGACGCCACGTGACATTTTCAAGCTCCTGAATGCGGGCAACTCGGTTAGCAATGAAAGTTTTCAAAGTGTGGGATTCTGTATTTATCCAATGCAAAACCGTTGTATTGTCTGACCACGCATAAAAATTTTCAGCGCCGAATTTTTCTTGGAGTTTTGGCAACGTCGCGTGAAAAAGTTGAACGAGCAAATCGGCGGCGCAAAGTTCTAAACGCGGTAAAGTGACCTGACGCAGGGGCGCGACTTTCGTTTTAGCAGTGACGAGATTTACAAGGGCTTCAGAATCCGGGGAAGGCGAAGATCTAAGATACAAAAGGGCACTATATCCTAATTGACTGGCGTCGCAAAATCCATGGACTTCAAAATATTCCGCGCTCACATACAAGCAGCGAGGAATCAAAACCTTGCGCAGCGCAGGCAATTCTCTACAGAAATTGGACCACAGTTGCCAGATTTCATCGGGAACTCGCTCGTCCCATGACAGTTTCAATTTCCATATTTCCTGCATTAAGGATTTAGCAGTGAAGGTCACGGGTGCAATCCATCCGCAGACGTCATAGATTGAAGCAAGCATGGAGAGAATGCCGCGCTTGGTGGCTGCGTGAGGCTTTAAATTAATTACATAGGTGAAACAGTCCAATTTTGGCGCCCATTGTACGCCCAAAATCGAAAACCGCGGGCTTTCATCATTTTCGTCAATGATTGGGCATTCTAGGTGGTCCGCGGGCAAATTTTCTAAAATTTCGGGGTGGGAGGCCGACCATTTTCGTAAGAAGAATCCTCCCAGGGCGAGAAGAGCGATCAACTCCTCGAGGTGCTCCTTAGCGACACGAATGGTAGGTCCGCCCCCGTTGACGTCATCGACGTAAACAGACTCTAAAAGGATCTTGGCTGCGTTAGGATACTTATGTCCGTGATCCCTGGCCAGTTGATGCAGGGTTCGAATTGCTAAAAAGGGCGAGCAATTAATTCCGAAAGTGACAGTATTCAAATAATACGCTCTCAGCTGCTCTGAGGGGTGAGCACGCCATAAAATACACTGATAAGGGCGATGAGTTTCTGTGACGCTAATGCGCAAGTACATTTGCTTAATGTCACAGGCAAAAACCACAGGGTGGGCGCGAAAGTTCAGTAAGACGTCACGGACGTCATTCTGGAGGGCAGGGCCAGCCAACAAAGTGTCATTTAATGAAACGCCCGTGGAGCTAGGGGCGCTGCCATCGAAAACGCATCGCAATTTTGTCACTCCATTGGTAGTTTTGGTGACACCGTGATGAGCCAAAAAATACTTTGGCGCCTCCTCGGGGGAGGGGTTCGGGGGGACTGGCGACATGAAACCATCCTTTTCAAAATCGATCATGTATTTCCGGTATTTTTCCGCCAATTTCGGATTTGACTCGAAACGCCTTTCTAAGGCGAGCATACGTTTGCGAGCTAAATCGAGAGAGGAACCGAGGGCAGGGGGATCAGGGCGAAAGGGCAAATTGACTTCATAGCGACCATCGGGAAGCTGAACAGTGGTTTCAGAATAAATTTTCTCGGCCAGCCTTTCTTCTGGCGTAGACTTAACGGGAGGGGGAACTTCCTCTAAACGCCAGAATTTCTCAATGACGTCAGGCTGAGGAGTGTGCGCGTGTACAGGGAGCGCGGTCAACAACGTAACAGGGGTTGTCGGAGGGAGTTGAGTCACCAGGCATGAGGTGGAACCAACTAAAACGAGTCCAAAAACGGTCCCTAGGCCCATGAGGCTATCACGAGCAGGGACATTATCACCAGTGAGAATTTTTGCGAGCAAATCTACACCGCATAAAATATCTATCTCTGAAGGGCGATCTAATTCTGGGTCAGCTAAAGTATAATCGCGGAAAATTTTCTGAAAATCAGGTGAGAGGGGGACGGCGGGAACCGAACCGGTAAGTCTATCCATGACAGTTACGGGTGATTATAAACTACCATGCGACCATTGGGAATGCCAACGTCAACTTTCGCCGTGCCTGCTACAGGAATGGGCGTGTTCGCTATACCGTTGATAGCATTTAAGCAGGGCTTCGGGGTGATTTTCAGGGTACGTGCAAGGCGAGACGTAATTAGGGTACCTGAAGATCCCGAATCTAAAAGCATTTTGGCATACACTTTCTGTCCGCTTAAACTAGTAAGAAAAACCTTAGCGGTTGGCATTACTGCGGCCAAAGGGCGATACTTGGCAACAAGGGCGGTATGAAGAGAAGTGTTGGGCTCAGGGTTTTTCAAAGTAGGACAAAGCATACTATGATGACGTCCCTTAGCGCCATTGCACTCTTTACATTCACGTTTAGAGGTACATTTATCAGACCAATGATTTCTACCCAGGCAGTTTCTACAGAGTTGCCTGCTTTGCACAGCTTCCCAGCGCTCGGGCTGAGTCAGGGCCTTAAAAGTAGGACAGTTAAATGTATTGTGAGATGGCTCATCTTCACAATAACGACATTCGCGTGAAGTTTTCGGTTTTTCAGATGAAGAACTACTATCGGAAGCTTGGCTGTTCGAAGGGTTCTTTTTAGGGGAATTTTGTGCTGCTAGTACCTTGGTATTGCGGCCGGCATTAGAATTTGAGGAGGACGACGAGTTGGAACTGCCTGTGAAAGGGTTATCAACGATTCTGGCACACTCTGACTTAATAAATGATAACAATTCATTGAGCGTTGGATACTCAGATGCATCTTCTCTAAAGTCATCAAATCTGCCGCGCAGGTTATCAGAAAATTTCCTCCAAATTACCGTAACAAGCATCGCTGAATAAGTCTCGAGGGATGATTGAGGGAGGAGAGAGCATTCATATGCTCTTGAATCTTAGCGTAGAAATTAGACAAACTATTCTTGTGCTTAATTTCAGGGAGTTCCAACAAGCCGTTAAAATGTGAAAACAAATGACGACGTTTACTCTGATACCTGGTACAAATCATGTCCCATGCACCCTCATAGTTCTCTGCAGTTAGCTCCAATGTCTTAATTAAATCTAAGGGCTCTTTAGACAGGGCGTTTAACAAATATTGAAATTTCTCAACGTCACTCAACTTTGACTCATGAATAGCAACTTTGAACCGACTATGGAACGTGGTCCATTGAGAAAGGGTTCCATCAAATGTAGGCAGAGATAAGCGAGGCAGGGTGACATGAGCTTTAACATAAGGGCTTTGCACGGTAGAGGGCGAAGGCGAATTAACACAGGGAGACGAGGGCGGTGTAACGTTCACAATCTGGGACGCATTTTTCAAACCGAAATATTTGACTGAAATGGTATCTAACATGTCCTCAAACTGCGCTTGAGTGATATCTACCTCTAACTGTTTCTCAGGGGGAAGAGTGGCGTTCAGCTCAATAATCTCTGTTTGGGTTGCATTGAAATTACTCTCAATCTGCAGTACTCTATTCCAAGTTCCTTCAAAGGAGAACCAATTTCTAGAATTAAGGGCTTGTGCGCCCAGAAGGGAACGTTGTAACATATCATAGTACCTATTGCGTTTGGCGTATAGGGCTGTGAATTCTACAGGGACTTGAACAGCTCTGGAAGCAGTTTGGCGCATGGAGCGCTTGGTGGGCTGCTTGCCAGGGTTCTCTCCATTCACCTGATCATCAAATTCATTATCTGAACCCTTTTGTGAGTCACTACCCTCGTTGTGTAGACTCATAATGGTGAGGTGATAAGAATAATATGCACAGGGAGAAAAACACTGGTGTATATAACCTCACTTTTGACTGAAATAGCAGCTCTTATCTGTCTCACTAAGGAGTAGCCAGAAAGAGAAAACAGGTTGCTTGAGGTACAAATTGGGCTCAAATCAGTGAGCAATAACTTGAAAATGTAATTAAATCAATTCATGAAAGAAAATGACTTCATAAGCAGCAAGGCACCCAGGAAGGGAGCCCGACGGAGACTGGCACACAATGGCTGGAGTTCAAAATGGCCTAAATCATGTGTTTCTTCACTCAGACAAATAATGAAAAAACTAAGAATAAAGGGAGGGTAACAGTACTATTGAATTGAAGGCAGGAGGGTAGGATACAAGAGGCGGAGCCTATGAACCAGGTGTAATCAATTATGGGGCCTGACTGGGAACCTGTTCATTCAACTCGCTCCAGCACTCCAGAGATGCCAAGCATAACTTTAAATTTTGTAAATATAACCATGCCTTCACTCACATGTTATAAAGCTTAAGAACTTTAAAGTGACAGCTTAGAAAAAGGGTTTCTGAGGGTGGCTGACACATAAAGCTCCATTCATTTACTTTAAAGAGTGGTCCAAAATTCATTATATTACAAATGCGGCTCGGCTAGGACCATGTTTGTGCCGCTATAAAATCGAAAGGTAAAATCGATCTTTGGGGGGCCTGGATTCCGATAAATTTAGTGGACTGTATCTTTAGGACCTAAGAGATTGAACTTAGAGAAACCTGAAATGGGGCGGGGGTGTGGGAACACAATACATAAATCATCATACGTAATAAAGGGGTATGTCTGAGTGAAACATGAGGCTTACCATGGAGTGTTAGTATGCAGAGACCATCGAACCATTATTCCTGGGTGACAAGACTTGCTCATGAAGTCATAATTGAAACTTTAGCCTTTCATGGTCATGAGGGATCTAGGCATGACCTTGAACTTGGAGCTTCCAGAGGATAAGGGAACTTGAGGGAAGGTTTCAAGGGAACAAAAGGGAAGATCTGTTCACTTTGAGCTCAAATGAAGGGTATTCAGGGCAAATAGGGAATAAAGGGTGAAAATTACATTGATATTCGTCAGGGTTGAAATTAGCAACCACGAGGTAAAGCCTAAGGGAGGCTGAGGTCCTAGATGCTAGATTTCTAAAGAGGTATAACTCATGAATTCTACCTGAATACAACCAATACGACGATTAGGAAGAACTACCAGGTTAATCCAAGGATGGAGAACCGAAGAAAGATAGATAAATCGAGAACTTTACACAAAAGATACGATTTTCACCAGAGACAACTGAGAGGGCAAACCAACGGGGACGCAGGTCGAAGCAGAATTCAACAGGTCCTCTTGAGGGGAGGAACCATCACGAAGAGAGCGCTGGCAACGCGGTATCGTAGTATGCAAAAAATGGAAGAGTCCATTATCGAGAAAGGGAAGGGGTGACAGATGAGTGAGTGCTAATTGACAAGCATGCGCGATCTATAGGGGAAATCGATAACCAAAATCGCTAATTAGCAAAAAGGGCGATAGGTGGCGGAGCGATATCGATGTTCGATATTTTCAGGGCGCATGGGCGCCAACAGGATTCAAGGCCGGATTTACCTACTTGCCGCCCGTGGGCCGCCTGTATATTGCCGCTCCCTTCTCATTCGTTTTGAAACATCAATAAAAACCATCAAATGAACGTGCCAGTGGGGGAGGGGTGCGGGTGCATAAGACGCGTTTACTTGTGTTGAACACATTTTTTGGGAAAGCCCTGTCAACCTTACTAGCAAAAGTTCACGGAACTTTGCCCGAAAGTTAAGTCCTGTAAACCTATCTCTGTGTGGACAAGACCTTCCATTTATAAGAAATGAACAAAAAAGTTATGAAAGAACAAACATAAATGTGGATTAATGATTTTAACTTCCGCCGCCGCGCCGCGCAGACCGCACCGTGTTTGGCGCAATGCGTGAAGTATTCACGTAGTCTTGTAGGCGCTATGCGTTTCACGCTGATCGCATTGTTTGCCGCAATGCGTGAAGTATTTGTGCAGTCATGTAGGGGCTAATGTGTGTTACATGCCGATCGCCGCGCCGAGGGCTTCTCCTTTTCATCTCAAGTTCTCGTCATCGTTTCTCTCTAAGTCCAAAGTCAAATTGCGTGTTTGGTTTCTCTCTTAACTCGACTAATTAAAGGTGCTGTCTCTTGTATCACTGAAAGACTACAAAAGTAGAAATTACTACACTCTTAGAAAATTAGAGATTTTGTCGCCTTTTCTCGTTTGTAATTTTTTTTTCTAAATTCGAATTTTCTACACCTACATTTAAAAAAATTTCAAAATTTGCCGCCCCCTTTAGATTTGCCGTCATGGGCCGCGGCCCATATGGCCACCCCCTTAATCCGGCCCTGATTGGATTCCCTATGCACATTATTGTTTTTTTCCAGAAGAGCCAGAATTAATAGTTCCAAATTGCAAAATGCAGTCCAATTATACTCTCAGAGCATTTGGATTACATTTTAAGGAACCATTATCTCTGGCTCTTCCATAAAAGCGCATATTTGCATAGGGAAACCAATGGCATGTATGCTGTTTCTAAAATTGGCCAGAAATAGTGGTTCCTTATTGCGCAAAATGTAATCCAACTGACTTTTGACAATTAACAGCTCATGACCGTTGACGCCAGAACCGTTGACGTATTGAAACCAGCAAGGCTTGAGGGCCTGGATGAAATAGTCGAACAGAATGTTCGTGTCTAAAAATTAAGTTCGTCAATTTATGTCTATTTGGTAATATTATAGGAAATTTTTGTGCGTAAGGAATTCTTGCATTACGTAAACGACCATTGACCCTTAAAACTCCAGTTTCATCAAGGAAGGGATTTAATGCTAAAAGTTTGCTTTTTTTTGTGTAAAGCACCGGAAGACAGATCTGAAATATCACGCGAAATTGCTTCCGATTGGGCAATTTTAATCAATTTATTTAAAGAACTGTCGCATTCAGCTGCTGTTAATTCTCCAATCTTTCTACATGGCTTGTTTTTAGACTTAGAATTGAAAATAAACCGTTGAACATATGCAAAAACTCTTATCAGTTTAGAAAGGGAAGAGTATTTCTCAAATAAGTCAAAGGGCTTAATTGAAATTACGTGAGAAGTACAAGAAGACTGCATTTCAGTAGACAAATCATTATCAAACCTAATGTCTTGATGACAATGTTGGAAAATACCCGGGTTATGTAACATTTCTGGTCCATGCCACCATAAACTTGAGTTTATTAAAGTCGAAGACTGAACCCCACGAGAAATTAAATCAGCAGGATTTTGATCTGATGATACATGACACCAGTGAGCATTTTTAGTATTCAACTGAATTTCAGCCACTCTATTCACTACAAAGGTTTTCCAACGATTTGGAGGTTCACGAATCCAGTCAAGAGTAATCGTCGAATCAGTCCACAAGAAAATCGCCGAAAAGGGCATCCGCATAGCATTTAAAACTTGAGACAATAATCGTGATAAAAGTAATGCCCCACATAGTTCTAATCTTGGTAAACTAGTAGAATGCAACGGAGCCACGCGGGATTTTGAAATTAATAATTGACAGTGAGAGGTTTCGTCTTTATCAATCGAACGAACGTAAATGCAAGCACCGTAAGCTCGGATTGACGCATCAGAAAAACCATGCAACTCTACATTAACAGCATAAGGAGAAACAACGTGTCTAGGAATTTCTAATTTTGAGATTAACAACATATCTGAACAAAAATTTGTCCATAGAGTAAAAATAGACTGAGGCACCGATTCATCCCAGAGAATCTTTAGCTTCCAAATGTCTTGCATTATCAGCTTGGCCCGTATTACTAACGGACTTAAGAAAGATAATGGATCAAAAATCTTAGAAGTATCAGAGAGAATGCTACGTTTAGTAATTTTTGAATTTTTAGTGTGCTCAAATATCGATAAATTAGATATCAAAAAACAATCTTTAAAAGTATTATAAACAAGGCCAAGGGTTTTTACTATATCATTTGGCGCAAGTTGATGTATAGATCGAATCGCTTGAAATGCAGAGGGTTTTAATCCAAAGGTAACTCGAGTCAAGCGGTAAGTCAAAATCTCCCCAGTTTGGCGGTCACGCCAAAGAATCCTCAACATATCCCGATCATTAGGATCTATTGAAACTTGTCGATACATTTTTTCAATATCTGCAATTAGTACGTATTTATGTTTTCGGAAACGTAGTAAAATTGAAATTAGATCTTCTTGGATTGTTGGACCTGACATTAGAACATCATTTAATGATACCCCTGAAGTAGTGGTAGCTGAGCCATCAAAAACTACACGCAATTTAGAAGTCAATTTTGACTCATTTATGACAGCATGATGGGGTAAATAAAATACACGTGAATTGTTTAACTCACTTTCGGGAACCAATTCTAAATGCCCCAATGACAAATATTCATTTATAACATCAGAGTATCTTACAAATAACTCTGGAGTGAGCCGCTTCTCAAGAGATAATAAACGACGTAGCGCTTGAGATCTAGACTCTCCCAAAAATGGCAGTTTAAAAGGTAACTTTAGTTCATACCTTCCGCAAGGTAGACGTTTATAGGTATTTAAAAAATGTTTCTCGCATTCAACTTCTTCGATAGATTTACCTTTAAATTTAGGGGTATAGGCTGAACTCTCTTCTAATTCCCAAAATTTGCCTAAATTATCAAATTTTCCATTGAAGATTGGCAAATCCGCAGGTTTCAGATTTAAAATTGATAGGAAGGGAGAAATTTGAGAACCGATGGAAACTGCAGCTGAGTTATTCTGAGTGCATGCCGCATCTTGAAGCATTTTTGTCTTCGCTAGCGCCTGAAAATACTGATTCTCGAAAGCTTGTAGATTAGGAGCTCTGGAAGGATCAATTTTTTTCCATTCATGAATCACCCGAAATTGCCTATCCAGAAGGGGTAAGACGCTCTTATACCTGACTTCCAGTTCATTCGGAGAGATATTACCGGATGCCAAATACGCGGTAAAGGAATCCAGCTGACTTTGGATCGATTCACTGGTTACCTCCAGAGCCAATGGTCTCACATCGGCATCAGAGTCCATCGTGCGAGAAGGATAAGGAAGGAGAAGGGAAGAGAAAAGGCCAGGAACAGCTAAAATAAAATGAATACTAACATTAATATTTGAAACACCGCGTTTAAAGTCATTGATTTTAGACTCACCATAGATGATCATATCAAAGATTGAATAGCAGCACAACCATAAAACAGAAAATCGATATTTCATCGAAAATTCTTACTCTGGAACTCAGTGGGTAGTCATACCGATACTCTGCCATATTCTGACTTACTATACTAGTAGTCAAGCTCTGGCCAGAATCACTGAAGTGAAGAAAGACATATCGAGATTCTAACAGAATCAAGCGCTCAGTCAGTGGGTAGTCATACCGATACTCTGCCATATTCTGACTTACTAAACTAGTAGTCAAGCTCTGGCCAGAGTCACTGTACTGAAGATAGCTGCGCAAACTATCAAGAATCGGTCAGATTCTGCGCCCAATCAGTGGGTAGTCATACCGATACTTTGCCATATTCTGACTTACTAAACTAGTAGTCAAGCTCTGGCCAAAGTCACTGTCGATTGATCGATAGTCAACTGAAGAATCTGGCAGATTCGATACTCATATCAAATCGTCTTGTCTAGATGGAGAAGGTACATGTTAGTAAATGAGTTCATCAATACAAAAAGGGCATACAACAACACACAAATGAAAGAGCAAATTCAATGAAGAGTAATTCAAGAAAAATTCATCAATGACATTCCATGATCCTCAAAGGGGAGTAAGGAAAACAATAATCTTCAACATTAGGTTAGTATTTTCTTCTTAACGAAAATAAAAATGAGAATCCATCAGCTGTTATCTAAAACAATCTGTTATGGAATGATCGACATACTGTCAGAAACTTAAGAGGTGCCGTTAGCTTGTCGATCATTCCACCTGACAAAGGCATGATAAAGCAGCGATAAGACATAGCCGACCAATCACGCTCCGCCTTTTAACCTATGTCATCTATGTCGTCCCGACAAACAAGAAATTTCAATAATCGCCCCGCTGTGCAACTTCTTCGCAAAAAAAAAACCGAAATTTTCATTTTCCCCGGAGTTAGGCAATTTTCGGAGCAAGGCATTCAACTCGATTCGTGCCAATAGTAGTGGCGTGGCGTGAATAGTCGATTATTGATATTTCCTCATTTGTAGCTATGGTAAAGAATCGATTATTAAGGCGTTCGCTGCGAACACCCTGTTTATCGATCCTTTTCCATAGATTTAAATGGCGGATCAATCGATATATCGTAAAGCACGCCACGCCACTGGCCAATAGTTCGGAATAAGATAGTCCATCCACAAATCAATGATTTCATACCAGACAGTGGCGTGGCGTGCTTTGCGATATATCGATTGATCTGTCATTTAAACCTATGAAAAAAATCGATTATCAGGGTGTTCGCAGCGAACACCTTAGTAATCGATTCTTTACCATAGCTTCAAATGGCGAGATATCGATAATCGATCATTCACGCCACGCCACTGAATGATTTCATACCAGAAAATCCTCCACGCAGAGATTCGTACACGAGCAACTTAAGCATGATATGACGCCTCGTCGCTTCACCACGGTCACTATACCTGAAATTTCGAAATTTTCAGTTATAAATGCGCGGCTGTTATCGATGGACTGTGCAAATCCAATGGTCAGTCGTGATTTATGCAGAATAAATACGGCCGGTATCAATCTAAGCTGCGCACCAGCAAAACGATTTTATGTCACGATTTTGTCTAATGATAGGTAACGTATAAAACCATTATTATTCCACCGCTCCCCGCGGCGTACCACTCATCTCTGCGGTGTGACCGTGGTAAGCCATCGTTGACGTATTGTTCCGGTAAAATCGTCAGATTTTGTTCCATTCACTGGAAAAAAAAAAACACATTGGATCTAGAGTCCAGACTCTTGAAAACATTGATAAAAAAAAATACTATTGATTCAATCGGATTTTTGCTTGAATCAAAACGAAGTCCGCTTAAATTAAGAGGCTGGTTCTTGATTTAAGCTAGATTCTGATTGAATCAAGAGTACTTTTTCTTGTCGATGTTTTTAAGAGTCTGGACTCAAGACACAATGTGTTTTTTTTCCAGTGTGATGCGTGGGTTACGCAAAAAAGTAGTTTATATTAACCAGCAAAATTCTTGATTTAAGAAGAAATATTTCGTGGCGGCAAATTTAAGATTCTTTTTTTTCAGTGTAAAATTAATGTCGGATGAATTAAGACAAAAACAACGATATATATTCTGTAAGGTGTATGTGTAGCTTTACATTATTTTCTTGGTCAATGGATTTCAGAGAGTGCTCATTGGGGCATCATCAAAACAACAGATGAAGAACAAAACTAAAACTGACTTTCACATTTAATCAACTGTCAATACGTGGCACTCATCACACATTTTGTAACCATCGTACCAAGTTCTCTGTTTTTTATATTGAACCATTATGTTTTCTTACACGGAAAAAATGGTTATATAGTGAGAGTCCACACTGCTTGGAAAATCTAAGGTATGAACAGCTCGCACATCGACGGTGAAACTACCAAACCACGTATCTCGGTTTGCGACGTCGCAGACTTCCTGTCATACTTTATTTTTTAAATGAAAAACTACTTAACATCCAGTCTTGAAAATTTCTGTGATTTTTCCTCTTTGTGCGGAGAAAATTCCGTGAAAATTTCAAGGAATGATATTGATTTGGTCTACTTCAAAAAAATAAAATGTGAACGTAGATTTTTAAACACCGCAAACGAGATACGTGGTTTGGTAGTTTCACCGTCGACATACGGTCTGGCTTTCACGACTAGAGCAGAGATGTGCCGTAAACATGCCGTTTATGAAAAAACAGGTGCAAGAACTTACTGTTCATACGGTATGGACACAGGGTTCATACGTAATGGACTCAGAGTTCATACTCTTCGTACGTAATATTTTTCCACCCTAAAATTGACTCTATCTTTATTCTTAGGTCGGCATCAATTTTTTTATAGTCTGTATGTGGCTCCGGCCCATACTTTTTGAAGCGTGAATGCACACATTTTTTTCAGTGTACCTACTATGAAGCGCGCCTTGAAGGGGCTGTTCTCTTTTTGGTGGAAAGAAATACTCAGAGGCATTCGGCCACCCCGGAGTACATACATCAAGGTTACATATCTATTTACAATAAAACCGTCGAATTAAAATAT